>NC_137080.1:26863265-28191357 GCF_951640355.1 Cnephaeus nilssonii
ATTGACCAAACGGCAGAACAACTGGTCACTATGACATGCACTGACCACAGGGGAAGTTGCTCAGCATAGGAGCTGCCCCCTCGTGGTCAGTGCACTGCTCAGCCAGAAGCTGGCTCACGCCTGGGAGAGCACCAGTAGTGGCGGGAGCCTCTCCTGCCTCCGTGGCCATCAGACATCCCCTGAGGGCTCCCGGACTGCGAGAGGGTGCAAGCCAGGCTGAGGGACCCCTCTCACCCCCCAAGTGCAATAATTTCACGCACTGGGCCTCTAGTAGATGTATAAAATTGTATAAGGTGATTTGAAGAAAATAAAGTTTCACCTTAAAAATTCCTGTTTATTTTTAGGATGTATTTATTCCAAAGTATTTAAATAATCTTGGATGGGAAAAGCCTTTCTAAACATGAACCCATGAAGGCAACCATAAAAAAAGATTGACAGGTTTGAGTAAGCAAAAAATCAAAACAAATACACAATGAGTACTCTGTCAAAAACCACAATAAACAAGCTCTCTGGTGGAAAGAAAAATTATTACAAACTTCTTGAAGGATCTTTTAACTGTTTACATCACAAAGTATTATAGATTTTTTAAATCTTTTGACAGATTTTAAGTAAATTATTCTAGGGAGTTATTTATGGGTGTCAATAAATGGATAATGTAAGGGTATGCATATCACATCCTGTTAATAAGAGCAAACATTTGGAAACAACAATAGAGGATTGGATAAATGAATGGACAATGCTGAAGTAGAGTATCACACAGCAATTGAAAGGGTATTATAGAAAAATACTTTCTGCCATGAAATATATGGGCAAACACAGTATGTAAAATGAAAAACAGAGTGCAAAATTATATGTAAAAATGATTCTGTTTTTACAATATGTTTTTAGGATATAGATTGAAAAAATATGAATCAGAATATAAATCAAACAATGTACATTGATTTCTGCATTGAAGGATTATATGTGATTTTTTTCCTTTTGATTTACCCATGTTTTCTGAATATTTTACAAAAATTGTGTTATTTTAAAAATTAAACAATGTGAAACAATTTGTATAATTCTATAATTTTTTCACAAATAGTTACATAAAGCCCATCTTGGCTCTAACCTGATCCTCCGCTTTGAATTGTTTCATTATGTAGAGGGGACAAGTTGAGAATTTATCTCTGGGGTCATTTTCTCTATACAATTTGTATAGAGAAAATGGTGGGTGTCCAATATAAACTTCACTCCTAGTCTAGTTTCTATGTGAAGATAAGAATGTGACTCTTCAGAATTATTTTGGCCAAAAGAAATGGTTTCAGTGGAGTTATCTAAACAAAGTTCTCGTATCTGTCTTGCTTAATAATCCTCTTTCCCCTAATTGAAAAAGGAAAAATAAAAACTAAAAAAAGAACTGTACTGGTTTGGAAAATACTTTTACAGATCACTGTCTCCAACAGTGCTTGTTCTCGCTGTCTGTTATGGTCCATTAGATAAACATGGTGTTCAGCAGCCAGGAGGTTGTTGATATATTTGGCAACACTGATAATGTGATCTGTTTAGGAGGAAGTGGATGCGTCATTCCGTGGGGGCATAGGTTTTCTGAATGTGATTGTTCTTTTCTCAAGGAAAAGTTAGTTAGGTCATTGAACTTTTAAGTTCTCGGTGAGAGTTTGAACATTTTTAATTTGTTGTCTGTACTTTTCTCTGTTGCATTTATTGGGGTCTTAGAGTAATTGTTGGGCTTATTTTACTCTCAGAGGCAGCAAGTACTGACTGAAAAATGCATCCCTGGTAGCTGTGACGCCTGAGGCTATTATTAGTGTAATAAGAACAATGGAGGGGCTTGTTATCATAGTATACTTTTTTAATATCTATCAATCACAGTTTTTAGTGTTTTCATTTGTGAACTGCAAGTTTAAAAACATACTTAAAGCCAGGCCAGTGTGGCTCAGTAGTTGAGTGTCTACCCATGAACCAGGAGGTTGCAGTTTGTTTACTGATCAGAGCACATGCCCAGGTTGTGGGCTCTATCCCCAGTGGGGGGCGTGCAGGAGACAGCTGATCAATGATTGTCTCTCATTATTGATGTTTCTCTCTCTCTCTCCCTTCCTCTCTGAAATCAATAAAAATATATAAAAAAAACAGACTTGTAAAAGCACCTTAAATTTCAAAGTTGTCTCTCTCTCATGTACGTATGTAGTTTGTGTGTATGATGTATACAAACACACATGTGTACTACAAATAGAGAGATTATATATGCATGTATATATATAACATATGCATATGAACTATATAATATATATATACACACATGAACTAAATATAGTCTCTATGTTTGTATATATATATACCATATACACACATGAACTCTATAACATACAGGGTGGGGCAAATGCAGGTTTACAGTTGTTTATATGGAAAATAATACAGTCATTAATAAAAAATACAAGAATAAATTTTGTTCCACATACTCACAACTGTACAGCTATTTTTGCCTCACCCTGTATATTCATGTATATAATACATCTAAAACACATATATACTCAAGGAATATATAGACTATATATTTCTATGTATGTATGATGCATGTATATACAAACACACATATGTGTGTATATATTTACATATATACTAGAACCCGGGGCATGACATTTGTGCATGGAGGGAGGGTTCCCTCAGCCCAGCCTGCACCCACTCCAATTGGGGACCCCTTGGGGGATGTCCGATCCTACAGCTGGCGGTCGGACACCCCTCTCACAATCTGGGACCACTGGCTCCTAACCACTCATCTGTCTGCCTGCCTGATTACCCATAACCCCTCTGCCTGCCTACCTGATCACCCCTAACCTCTCTTCCTGCCTGCCGGATTGCCCCTATCTGTCTCTGCCTGCCTGCCTGATCACCCCTAACTGCTCTCCCCTGCCAGCCTGATCTCACCCGCAACTGCCTCTGCCTGCCTGATCACCCCTAACTACAACCTTGCTGGCTTGACCTTGCCCCCAACTGTTATCCCCTGCCAACCTGGTTGCCCCCAACTGCCCTCCTCTGCTGGCCTGATCTTGCCCCCAACAGCCCTCAGCACTGACTTCAGGTCTGGTCGAGCCTTTGGTCGTAAAGGTCGTTACAACCCTGGCTCTTTATTATATAGATAGTGTCTCCATATGGTTCCCTGTAGAAGGGATTTGAACATATTTCATCAAATAAAACATGTTGGATGTAAAAGGGCATAAAGTCTGGGACAATGGAATGTCTTGTAGTGTTCAGCTGAATTCTAAATGACCTTAGTAATAGAATTTCTACCATTTTTCTTGGGAGGTGTTTTCATTATCTCATAGATATCATTGGGAGGAAATTTTCCAAACATGTTCCTCTTCTCTACTAATTACATTAAACCAAGTTATCCCTTCCCAAAGCCTAGCAATTTCCCTCCTTTTGACATTTACACTGTTTCAGTGGTAGAAGGCAACAATCAGTTCTTCTGTCATTGTCAGGCTATTTTTAGCTCTTTTGATCTTTCTTTTTAAGTGGCATACATACATGCATACATATATACATATCACTTGTACACATAGTCACCAGAATTACATTGTTTAGTGTTTATGTGACACATTCTGTCACTACTTTATATTTGCTATCATCTAAATTATATGATAACACATTTTTGGCTGCCTTTTCTTGGATAAATTCTTTATGTCTACAAGTGGCCATTAACAGTATACTAGCCTTCACTCACATGTGAAAAGTAGGTTATAGGGGACAAGCCACAGTCTCACAATTCCTAGCCTCTGTTAAAGGTTTGCAGTTTGGGGAGGGGAAGATTAAAAGAAGGTAGAATGCACAATAAAAGTCTTCAACCCTATTCAGTTTCATTAGGTTGAGTTTTTTTCACATGGGAAGATAGATATTTTCACTCCCTCTCTAAAAAGAAACATTTGAAATTACTTAAGATAGCTGAGACCTATCACCTCTGCTACCATGGGAGGAAGCTGTTATTGTTTTTAAATTACTTATAAGTTTGTTCCTTATTTCCTGCAGTTTTTATCTTTAAAGTGTTCAGTTTAGGGTTTTAAAGCTCACTGTAGGTAAGAAAATGAAGCTATGCTCTGCTCTCTCACTTCCTTCCTTTTCTCTTCCTTTGGACCTTTCCCTTCCCATTGGTCACCCCCTTTTCCCACCTCCTCCTCCTACCTCAAACCCCACTCCTACTTTTCACCCTCCCTTTCCCTTTTCCTCCTCCCTCTCTCTGATTGTGTCTTGTTCCCCCTTAAGGAGATTTATGTGTGACCCTCCAGCAGCTTGCTGCTGTTCAGTTTTTGAGTTTCCTCCACCTTGCAGATACCTTACTGGGTCCTTCAATGGTGAACTCAAGGTCTAAAAGAAGGGTCTTTTTTCTTACCCTCAGATCAGTTCCATATCATAGCATGGTCTGACTACTACATAAATCCTGACTAAATGGAAAAGGTTTCCTAGAAGAAGTGTTTTCTTAAGTACCAAAGATAAGGCTTCATTTTTTTGGTCATGATTTTATTAATCTCAGTGAAGCTCTACTTCCATATTTAAAAAATGGAACATCTCTCTAATTAGAAAAAAATTTAAAATATACAGTGAAATCTTAAGAAAGAATATTTGTTTTGAGTGAAATTGATTTGTTTTGTTTTGCTATTTTTAATTATGAAATATTCATCTTTTGTCCAGTCATCCTGTACTTCTCTAATTGTGAATGTGGCGCAACATATTATTAATTATGACATATGAAATTGAGACTACAGGCAGAAATGACTAAAATATATACATATTTTTCCTGCTATCTTTATTTACTCATTCAAGTATTAGCGATCTATTATATTATCGGGAAGAGAAACTATGGCTAAGAACTAATTAAATTATTTAAACCCAAACTGCTTGGTAAGTATTTTGACCTTTAGTAGTTACCAAGTTAGCTAGGGAAATGGTTTTATTTCCACTTTGTTGATTCAATGGATACTTTTATATTTGCAGTTCATATTGTGGGGCATTACAGTTGGCTCTCTATTGTCATAAAACGTGTTTGTGTCTGTGGTTTTATCTGCATCTGCACCTTGTCCATGCCCTCCTTAACTGAATGTTCTTGGGAAAGTCATTCAGCCTTTTTGTGTCTGTCTCCTCCTCATAAGATGGAAAAAACTCATGGTATCAAATTTATAGGGCGTGTTTCAATGATAACCTGAGATAATACATGAAAGCACTCTGAATACTACCTGGCACATAGTAAGTGCTAAGATGATGACGATGATGATGATGATGATGATGATGATAATGACAACAGATTCATTTGGGAGTTCAGGTACTTTTTTCATCCCAAATAACTGAGCTTTACAGAAGAAAGACCCTATAAGTGCTAAATATTAAGATTTCTTAGTTTAAGTTTCAAGAACTTGTTTACAAGGTAAGAAGGGAAAGAAAGAACAAGAACAAAACACAGTTCATACGAGGACCGTTAAACACAATCTTAACTTTTCAATTTCAAGTTCAACCCCTTTCATCAGTTTCCATGACACAAATGTCAGCTGATATCCATGCAAGGTGACTCACCTTATTCCAATTAAAGTAGATTGACAAGGTGACTCACCTTATTCTAGTTAAACTAGATTGGATTAAAAACAAACAAGTAAACAGCTGGATTGTGACATGTGGATCAGACTCTTCCAAGTCCAGTGGGACAATTCAGCAGAGATCAGAGTGCTCTTCAAAAACCAACAACCAATTGGCACATTTCTCTAGGTATGTGTGGCATCTACAAGGCCAAATGGTGGAGTATCCTGACAGTGCCAAAAATTCTTCTTTGATGACACAGAAAAGAAAACTTCTTTCAAAGTAGTTACACAACCCAAGAGAACACAATGCGTTCACTGTGTGTATCCTAGGACTATCTATGAATACATTATTTCTATATTTTTCTCTTTTGTAAATTTCAACATTGAAGACCAACAGTATTTCAAGTAAAGATTTCATAGAAAATGCAGGTTATTATTTTCCTATTCATTTTTCTGAGAAGAGAGGGCCTTTCTATATTAATGGTCAATTATATTCTGAACTTGCCACAAAATATCCTTTTTATAGTTAAACACTCTTCATACTGTTATATTTTTAATACTTAGGATAAATATAAAAATAAAGGTTAGAAATATACAAAACTAATGTCCATCCTTAAGAAACCTCATTAGGGAAGCAGGATTTTTTTTTTATTCCATTGTGTTAACATTTTTCCATTTCAGTAATCATTAATATTTTTAAAAGCTTCCAGCAAATGCTTGTAATAATATTCCTTTTAGATACTGTTTCCATCAAAGACAGATTTCAAGGACCTCTTTAACTTTTAGTGTCATTTCTGTGTTGTTTTCAAAGTATTGCTAATTCCTCCAAGTTCATATGTGTTCTGCAAGATTCCTCTTATACCTAAGAAACTCGTTCTGAAAAGTAATCAGAATATATATATGATTTTCATGAAACTAACTCATCAAAAAGGAATCTGAACTTTGGGAACAAACAGCTCTGTCCTTTGGAAATTCTGTCATCTATGTCATTATGGTTATCTAAACAGTTTAGACGTCTTTCTCTTGACTAAACTTTTAAAAAATGTTGATTGTTTTCTCTTTTTAGAAGTTATACAAGTCGTCAAGATTATTTGTAAGCCAGGAAATATAAAAGAAGAAAACAAAATCTTCCTCAAATAACCATGGGATAACCAAGGCAGTAAGTGCCAAATCAATAAATACAGACTTGCAGAATACTTCAGTATTAGGCAGGAGGCCAAAGAATCACTGAGGCAATTTGATGATGCAAATGAAAAATCTGAATGACTCTTTATATTTATCTTTAGTAAGAAAACCATTAGGGACTATTTCACTTCCACTTTTCCTTATGAAGCATATCTTTGAGAGTGACACATGCAGAGATTTAAAAAATATATATTTATGGAAAGTATACAATACTTCTGTGAAACCAACTGCAGTTGAGGCTTTAAAGAGGGGAGGAATGTGTGACTTAGAGCATGTCTTTATAGAAATAAACCCATGTTTCTATGAAAACTGAAGCTTTTATTTGCAGCCCACATAAACTTAAACCTTGTTTATTTGGCCCGTGTTAGCCTTTGAGTTTGACATGCTTGCAGTAGAGTAATGATGGGCACACAAGTTCTAGCCAAGTGTTGGCTCTGATACTTTTCAGTTGTGCTATTATTTGGCGTCAGGTGACTTAACCTTCCTTTGCTGAAGTCTTATTATCAAAAGGGGACACTAATATTAATATCCCTCTCATAAGGTTGTTATGATAATTAAATAAATTAACCTCCATAAAATATATAAAGTGCTTTGACCAGTGTCTGATGTTTATGTTCTATCCAAGTCTTTTTTTTTTTTTTAATAGGCTTTCTTTTGTAGAGAATTTTTAGGTTCACAGGAAAATTGAGTGGAAAGTATAGAGAGTTCCCATACACCCTCCAACCCCCAGCAATCCCCCAAAGCACAGCTTCCTGCACTGGAGTGGTACATTTGTTACAATTGATGAACCAACACTGACATGTCATAATCACCCAAAGTCCATAGTTTACATTAGGGTTCACTCTTGGTCTGTACATTATGTGGCTTTTGGTATATGTATAATGGCATGTATTTTAATAATAAAAAGTGGTCTGGGTCTTAGGGATTAAATTGTGACACATTTCTTACAAATAGAAGGAAATTCAGGGGATTGTTAGTGAAATTCCTCTCTGTAAGACCACTGGTAGTTCTCCCTCAAGTCCTCTACCACCTGGTGGAAATAATGATGAGGGAGTCACTTTGTGGTTAAACATGCGTGACCTAATGGGGAAAAAATGTGTATCTGTAACAGGAAATTATGATGACTAGACTATCATGGTTCTCTGTAAGGTCATGAAAAAGGTAAAAGGAGTAGATAAAATTTAATTTTTAGAAAATTAAAAAAAAAATTTATGTTAATGAAGATAACATTTTGATGTTATGGTAATTTGTAGAAAAAGATAATGACATTTTACTGAATTGCTTGTGGTGAATATATTATTTTGGAGAAAAGTGAATATGGCACAGAACTGATTTCCTGGAAGAATGATATGTTGAAAACATAAATTAGTATAAGATCAATTTAGGAAAAGTCATAAGTTACTGATCTATATTGATATATAGAAAATGAAGATTTGCTCACTTATACCATAGTTTAGATACCTGTACAAATATAACCAATATCTGTATGATTCCTTTATATACCACTCAACAGGCTACTACACTAACTTACAAAATGCACCTTGCCTGAGTCAGCTCAGGCAAAGCCATATAGAAATATGCCTGATTAAGATGGGCACTAAAAAGGGAACTAGTAATAAAAGAGGTTTGGGTTGCTCTGGATAACAAAATATTGATGAAAATGGGTAAGAAAAACTGATTATATATTCACTTAAATCAAAACTTAAAAGAAATATTTAATTAATGACTATAGAAAACCACAAAAAGATTAAATGCAATATGGAATATTGCAAGGCTTCCTTATTCTTGATCTGATAGTACTCTATGAGTCTGTTGGCCTAGGTAGCTAGATATTAGTAAAGGAAGGGAGCCAAGGGGATCAGACATTATTAAGAATAATCAACTAAGGAGCATAAGCCTGCTTTGCTAGGAAGTTGCAGAATTCATAGATACCCCAGAGGATTGCAGCATCACTCCACCAAGGAGATTAACCTCCCCTTATTCTCTCCCCCTACACACACTGTGTAAGAAGGAAGGACCGCTTTTCAGTCTCCCCAGGGTACACCCTGTTCATTCTCCCAGTCTATGGGGAGAAGGAACCCTCTCTAATAAAAGGGTAATATGCAAATTAACCATCACTCCACTACATAAGCCACGCCCAGCAGCCAAGCCACGCCCAGCAGCCAATCAGGGCGAGTATGCAAATTAACCCCAGCCAAGATGGCTACCATTGGGTTTCCCGGCAACAGAAGAAGCCAAGCTTTCCACACACACTGGCAGGCCCAGGCCTCCACTCAAGGATACAAAGTTTCAATTATAGAAGGTAAACAAATCCAAGCAGCAGCCACCATCCAGCAGGAGGCTTGGCTCCGCTCCAGGCTACAAAGTTTCAATTGTAGAAGGTAAATAAATTCCAGATACCAGGGCCTCTGCTTGGGTCAGCAGGGGCATGGCTGGCCTGCAAACCACCACAGGCCCCTCGCCCAGGCCGACGCCCCAAGGGAACCCCACCCTGATCCAGGACACCCATCAGGGCAAACCAGCTGGCCCCCACCTGTGCACCAGGCCTCTATCCTCCTATCTAATAAAAGAGTAATATGCAGATTAACCATCACTCCAACACAAAAAATATGGCTGCCCCCATGTGGTCAAAAATCCTGCCCCCATGTGGACACAAGATGGCCACCACAAGATGGCCAGCAGTGGGGGGGCAGTTGGGAGGCATCGAGGAGTCCCAGATTGGAGAGGGTGCAGGCTGGGCTGAGGGACACCACCCCCCCTTCGCGCATGAATTTCGTGCACCGGGCCTCTAGTAAACAATAAAGGGGACATTTCTCTGCTGGGGACATGCACAGTGAAGTCGTGATGATGCAGGGGGAGGGGCTTCTATTCTGGGGCATGTGCAGTAGGAACCAAGATGGCGACTGTTAGGCCTATCTGCCTCACCTGGGAAACGGACACAGAACCCCAGAATATCCAGGATATAGATTGGTTAGGGGGCGGGCTCAGCGCAAGCCCTCAAGAGATTGAGAAGTTGATTGGTTAGTTTGAAAAAAAGCCTGGCCCTTCCCAAACCCAGGATAATATAACCCAAGCTTCACAAAGAGTTTTCTTTCTTTCTCCAAGTCTCTCTCTGTCTCTGTCTCTCTTGCTCTTGCTCTTGCTCTCATTCTTGCTCTCTCTTGCTCAGTAATGTTTGCCCCATTTGTTCACGCGGTTTCTCTCTATAGCAGCCATGTGGCCCCAGTAGCTGCCTAGGGTGCATTGGGAACACAATCTAAGCTAGCTGGATGGACAGAGACGTGGACTGAACCAGTGGCACAAAGTATATGGACATTGGCCCTGTTTCTGGGCCTGATGAAGACAAGGCTGAACTTCTTTCACAGTGGGACTGACGGCGATGAGACAAGGGCACCTGGGGGCAGCCTTCTGTTTCCACCCAGATCTTACAAGTAGACCACATCCTCCCATACAGGAGTCTCCTGGAATACTTTCCTTGCAACTCCGTGAAAGAGCCCCATTTCTACCACAAGTCCACTCTCATGTCAATTAACATACTGCATTATAATTGCTTATCTAAAATGGCAGTTTTATTTAGACCTGGAAAAGTTCATTAATTCATTCAGCAAATATTTATGAGCAACTACTACATACTAAGCAGTCATAAGTCCACAAGTGAGCTATAAAGACAAAGTCCATGTCCTCCCTCTATCTAAGAGAAAATAAATCCTGGTTGAAAGAATAAAAGAGAGGGGTTGGGGGTGGGGGCAGGCTCAAAGAGGTTAATGGGGGGTAAAAAGGGGACATATGTAATACTTTCAACAATAAAGATTTAAAAAAGAAAGAATAAAAGAGAATTACATGTGTGTTACAAACTTGACAAGCATACATATATGTAACAGATTTAGAATGTTATGTGAAGAAGTTATGTATACTGATCTATTTATCTCCACTAAGCTTATGGTGAAGACACTTAATTCTGTCTGTGTTCTGATATTGTCTAAGCTTCTTTTTTTGTCTTGTCCAGTAGATGTACCAACGTGATACAAGGGCAAGAAAAGAGTGCAAGTGCGCTTTTGCGTAATTCTTTAAGTATTTCATAGTGTGAACTGGAACTGAACAGGTATTGGAGTTTTTTTATTGCTACTTGTGCCACTTTCTTGGTCTTCACATCTGCAAGTGCTCAAGGCTTAATATAAGTTGAGTCCTTTTAATGCTATGCGTTGAGGAGGCTTTGCTTCCTTCCAGTATGCTGTGTGACATGTGGCTCATTTGCTTTCCATATTATCCGGAGAAATGCTGTTCTCTTTCTTGTGAACCTTGTGTGTCCTTGGTTTCCTACTGTGCAGCAGTATAAGGAGAGTAGGGCAAGTGAAAATTCTTTGGATGGAGAAAAACACTTTCTGGCCTTGTGGAGTCTGAGAAGAAACACCACGGAGCTTCCCACAGCACCAGACTCTGCCTGTGTGACACTATTAAACCCTCTATTACCCTCCTCCCTCCTACCACTCTCCACTTAGCTGGAAAAGTGGTGCTCCCACTTAACTCTTTCATGAGTGGAGTATAGTATCTGCAATGAATATTATGCTTTCTGGATAATTGTTTTGGTCAGTTATGCCATTTCTTATTAAAAATGTACACATAGCCCTTAAAGAGGAAAGAGAAGGGAAAGGAGGGAAGAAAGACATATCGCAGATGTCTTATGCTAGTTGCTTTACTTTTTTTTCCCTTTTATTGAATCATCACATGTAATATTTCCTTGTAATTCTCATTTAAATAAAATAAAACTGAAGCTCAAAGAGGCTAATTTGCACACACTGCATGGCTAGGAAGTAGAATGAAGGCCTTTCTGACCCAGAGCCAGTGATCTTTCTACTTGAATTATATGCTTCACTGCCATATATTTTTTACTTTGTGTGGAGGCATTGGATTTATTAACCTCTATATCAAAGACTGAAGACCAGCCGTTAAAAAAGCAAAATGATGACATTTAATTTCATGAATGTGTAAATATTTGTTTTAAAATATACCGAGATAGTATTTTTGCTCTCTTTTACCTAACCTTTCTCCATATCTTAATTACACTATATATATATATATTTATTGAGGCAACAAATTCCTTCCTTCTTAGATCTGTGCCCCACAACAACCCAGAGCCCAGAACATAAACAAAGACACATTTGGAAGCTCCTGCAGAGACCTATATCCAGATCAGCAGATCCTGCAATTTGCTGCTTCCTCCTCCCCGCCTCTCCCCAGATGCAGGCTTATGTAAGTCTCCCTGAGGCAATGCTTCTATGGTTTCACAGAGAGGACTGAGAACTGTACTTGGTGCTGTTTGTATTAGACTGCTGTAAAGGAGTAAATGGGTAATGCTTAAAGATAAGTGAGCTCATTTATAGAATTCCAAATATTAATAAATGAGTGCAATTGACACAATTTGACACCAACACTTTGGAATTTATGACAAACTAAAAGGAGAGGGAATGAATCTGCCAGAGTATCTTTTCAACTTTTGAATATAATTGGGAAGCTGGTGGCCATTAAATCATCTATGAATTTCCTGTATTTGCCCTGATTTGCTCTTGAATGCCCACAAAACCTGGGACTTCCTATAAAACTTTAGGAAGGGGTTTGGTCCTGTAGGTTTTCTTTTAATATCTGAAACGTGCTGTAGCATGTACTGCTATTTCCAGGCAGTTTAGTATCATTAAAGCAAAAGCCACATAAATCCAACTTCCTATTTTCACATGGTAGGAATCTATATTAAATGCCATGGACAAAGAAACACACACCAGATGAGTACTTTTTTCATTCAAGTGAAAAGCTCCCTTAAACAGGACGTCCAGAACCTTCCCAAAATGGACTTGTTTTCAGCTTGTTCATCTTTTCCACATCCCAACTGTTTTTGAAAAGTTCCATGGCCATTTTTGGTGTCAATTTATTATTTGAAGTAGTCACCTTCTAAGAGCAGGAAATTTCTTTCTAAAAAGTTTCTGAGACAAACTTCATGTGCAAAACAAACCTATCCCAGACCAGTAGAGACAGTTCCTAGCAGCCTGTGTTCTAAGTGTTTGCCTGAAAGAATGCTGTTTAAAGCCTGGAACATATTTTTCACAGAAACATTATAAATGATTGTTAAGTTCTAAGGTCAGTGCTTTGAGGCCATGTGGCCTGTGAAGTAACTGGACTGCAGAACCGTATTATTCATCCTGTTTTGTGGTAATTTAGGACACGATTATGGTTACATCACGGAATAGGACATTAGCTATAGGGCTACTGGGTAGCATCACAAGCATGATAGTATAACCCAGCCAACTACAATGAAAACTTCTCATTATTTCTCACATAAGGAGTGAGAGGACTGTGACATGGCCATATGAATTAGGGTAGTATCTGATTGTAATGATGAACATAGTCTGCTCAAGTATCAGGTCATGTGGTTTGGGGTAACTTTCCCCACTTTTTTTAATAAACAGATTTAAATAAGAGTCTTTCAGAGTTAACATTTTGTGTTTGGTCTACGTTGCCATTGTTCAGCCATGTGATCCTGGGGCAGCAACTGTCTCCATGGGAAAGTATTGCTGGGCCCTGGCTCATGCATTCATTGTCGACCTGCAACTGCACTCTGTTTTTCTAGGCTCCACATAGCTGCCTTTTCCCCAACTTGCCTTTCACTCAATGTTAGGGTCTAGGATTGTGCAATACACTGGGCAATTAATTGTGGCTTAAGTAGACCACTTAGGTGGTTCTAATGCTCACTTCAGTGGAATCCCCGGACTGGAGCTTGTGTACATAAAGGGCATCCTGTCCCCTATTGCTTCACCAACAACCACCTAATTGGCTGTCTGCCTATCTCTCCGTCTATATTCCCACTGTCATAAATCCTTCTTGTGCTGCTGTGAGTGATCACAATGGGATATTGAGCTTTCTTCTCTTAGACATACTTCTAGAGGCTTAGACTTGGTTCAGAGATTGTGCTTTGTCTTCCTTTCATAACATATAGGTTCTATGTGGAAAAACCTTCCTTTCCTTTCTTTGCCATCTTCACCATTTTAACTTATGATGGTAATGGGGATCAGAGGGCAAAACACCATTAATGAAAAAAAATACATCTTTTGTTGATGGGCTAAAAGTTATAACAATTTGGTTAAGACATATACAGGAATCAGTAAATCTCAGTTCCTGAGTAGGCCAAGGTTGAATTACCCAGGTAAGAAAAAGCAGGATGCTGAGTTCTGCTCTTGGACATGAGGAATGGAGACTGATCATATTTCAGAGGGGGACAGTATGAGCATTGGAATTTGTGGAAGAAAGGGCAAAGGGAAATATCTTACTGCTAGTTTTCCAGCTGCCTTTGAGAAGTTTTCCAGAGGTCTCTTTTGAAGATCCAAGCCTTCTTGCCCTTGTCATGCCTGTTATTCTTAAAACCCTTGGATTTAGCTCATCACCACAGGAAGTTTAGTGCCATTTTACCAATCATAGAGACAATTTAGACAAAGAGGAGTACATTAAGCATTTCATTTGTAATATGTACTTTTTCAGCTGTGATAGGAAAATCATTTTAGTGGATAAAAATTAGCATTAAAAATGGAATAGAAAAATTAAAATAGAACAGAATATAATATGTCAAAGTGAATGACGTTTGGAAATGATTAGGTTTATTTTGTGGACTTTTGTTTCAGTGATATCGATGTGTATTATGGGTCATAATAGAAAATGTATCTCTAACTGAGGGTCTTAGTCCAAAGTATAGGCTTATAAAAATGGTTTATGTAAGATGTATCAAATTAGTCATTTTTTGTAGGCTTAGATTAGAGGAATAGGATGAAAAGAGTACAGATTATTATCTTTTAGGTTCTATGTCTACAATAAAGGCTAGTTTCCTCCAGGGGGACAGAGGCTGGTAGACTAAGGCAAGTAATTAAATGTCTTAATTGCCCATAGGCATGGATAGGATAGAACACTTACCCTGTGACATCATGCTCTTCCTGCAAAAACCCAACTCTTTGTTAAGTTGGTGAACAGCACTAGTAACTATGAAATCATACAAATAGTACTTAATTAGAAAATATTTAAATATATATACCTGTATAATTAGTTAATTCCTATTCATTAACTTCAATCATTCTTTAGTCTAATCCTCGCTCGTTCTTACAAATCTAAGTAAAAGCTTTCAGTCTGTATCATTTCTTCATCCTCTGAGACTTCCTGCCACTTTCATGTTTAGCATTCTTCTTCTGTATCCCTTTTCTCAATAAATCTGTTTTCTTATTGCCCATGGCTTCTTGCTCCAATCAGAAGTGAGAGAGAAATGGGGCTCTCTCATGATGCTCTTTTTCTAATCAAGAGTAATGTCCTTCCATATAACTATTTCTTTTCTCTCAGCACCCTTTGAAGCCTGAAGTGAGTATAAAAGTTAATTTGAAATTAGTATACAATCGGGTTCCTTATTAGCCTCTATAGGCTTTTTTTTTTTTTTTCAGATGTATAGCTTGGCCTGGGTCACAGGTCCCTGACAGAAAATTGTTTCTTTTTTTAAAGGGCCCAAGCACCTATTATTTTAGAACTTCCTATATAATAAAGAGGTATTATGCAAATTGACCCTCACACCCTCACAAGATGGCTGCCTATGACAGGGGGGTTAATGAGGGACGACCAAATGACTGAACAAACAGGCTGTGTGAAGTGACCAGGCAATCAGGGGGGTTAGTGAGGGACGACCAAACAACTGAACAGCAGACTGTGTGGGGCGACCAGGCCGGAAGAGGGGGGCAGTTGGGGGTGAGCAGGCTGACAGGGGGGCAGTTGGGGGCGTCTTGGCCAGCAACGGGGGGCAGTTAGGGGTGACCAGGCCGGCAGGGGGGCAGTTAGGAGTGACCAGCCAGCAGGGATGGGGCAGTTGGGTGCGACTTGGCCAGCAGTGGGGGGGCAGTTAGGGGTGATCAGGCCGGTAAGGGGGGGCAGTTAGGGGCAACCAGGCAGGCAGGCAGGTGAGCGATTAGGAGCCAGTGGTCCAGGATTGTGAGAGGGATGTCCGACTGCCAGTTTAGGCCCAATCCCGCAGCAATCGGACATCCCCCAAGGGGTCCCGGATTGGAAAGGGTGCAGGCTGGGTTGAGGGGACCCCCCCATGCATGAATTTCGTGCACCTGGCCTCTAGTATGCCATATTGTTCAGAGAAGGATATTCTATGTTTAATATTGCTTAATAAAATATTAAGCAAGAATGAATTGATTTCTTCTTCATTAGTGCACTTAACAACCTTCCTTTTAACTGGCCATGCCTTTCCAAGGAAATAGTAAATGACTCCAAAATCCATGCCTTTCAAAATTAATGGTAAAGTAATGATTGATAATATGTCCTGATCAAGTACAACCTTCTATTTTGACTATCTGTGGGGAAGGCATGTCAAAATAGAATTGATATATAGGAAATGTCAGAGAATTGGATCAAACTTTTTCTCTAGAAGATTCCACCTGAATTATCTCTTTATACATTTTAACAGTAACATTTAAAGTAGCTAATTGTCACTAGTTCCTATATCAGGAAATGTTGCCCTGGGGTCCATTTACCATCTGAAGCCTTATGCAAAATGTATGGATATCTAGAGAAAGTGTCTACAGTTTTTAATTATTTACTTTTTTTTTTTTTACAGATCTTAAAAGTTAATTTCTATGAGTTGTGGGTATTGATTGTACATACTTGTGTAGCTACCACTTAAAACAATACACAAAGATTTTCATACCCAGAGTTCCCTTGTGGCTTTTTAGTCAATTTCCCATCTACCACTCATTGCAACTATTTACTGATTTTTAATGCTATAACTTAGTTTTACCCATTCTTGAAAGTCACCTTAAAGGAATTATACAGTATATACTAGTAGTCATTTGTGTCTAATTTTTAATGTTTTTGATAATCATCATGTAATTGCATCTATCAATAGTTATCTTCTCATCACTATTGAGCAGTAATCTATGACTAGATCATACTTTGAGTGTCTTTGTTTCTATTAATGAGTCTTTGACTTGTTTTTGGCTATTATGAATAAGGTTGCTATGAACATTCTTGGTACGTGTATTTCTGTGAACATGTTTGACTGTCAGAATACTAGTAGTGAAATTGCTGGGTCATTAGGTATACATTTTAACTTTATTAGAAACAGATCTGAAGTTTTTAATAAACTCTCAAAGGTATCCTTATATATAATTTTTAAAAAAATCCTTTTAGGGTATCTATGCGGATGTTTTTATTTATTTTAGAGGTTTTTTTTTCTCACTTCTCCTCCTTAGGCCTCAACAACTTTGAAGTGAGTGCTGGAGCCTGTCTTATGTCTATAATACATTAGGATATTGGTACTTGTTGAAATTAAATGTCTTTCATAGATTACTGGGTAACAAGTTATTGACATAACAAGATAAATTCCAAAAGAATATGAAGTTCATGAGGGTAGAAACATTGTTCTGTTCACTGCTGAATCCCAAGCACCTAGGATGGGTACTTGCATAGAGTTCAGTACATATGTGCTAAGTAAATAAATGAATGAAGCATTAGTAACATGTTGAGAAGCACTCGAATCACTTTTGCATACAGCATTTCACTTAATTCACACAGCCAGTATTTGAATTAATTCCTCTTATCTCCCCCTTTTTGAATGAAGAAACCTGTATAGATTGGTTAGGTAATGTGCTCATTGTCACATATCAAAGCACCTATGATTTTAATCCAGATGGTATCATTACAAAGCCAACAGTTTTAGCTCATTAAGGTAGACTATTTTGTGTGTGTGTGTGTGTGTGTGTGTGTGTGTGTGTGTGTGTGTGTGTGTGTGTTTAAATTTTGTTTCAAGAAGCCAAACACCATCTCCTATTTTCTAATTATATATTTTTTGAAATAAATATCTTGAAGATGAAATTCCATGAACAGGTTTAGGATGGCGATGCTTTTATTTTCATAACTTAACTGGATTTTCTTTCAAATTATATTCTGGTTCAATTTATAATAGGAGTTGAGGGCCTACTTCATTTTTGTTATACATGAAAGAGATAAAAATCCACAGATACAATTCTTAGCTACTTTTGTTTCCTATTATTTCATTTTTCTCTCACATCAGATAGCACTGAACATTTTGGCGTTTCTCATGTGGGTGTTTCTTTTGGTATTTCTTATGTCAGAAAGAGAATTGAATCCAAAGTTTATTGTTGGTGTCATAAAGGCTGCATTGTATAGCCATTCGTGATGTCATATGGATTATAGGACATTGTGATAGGATTGTATCATTTTTATAATTCATAGCTGTTCCTCATTAGTAAGTTTTTAGTAATACAAGCCATCTCCCCTGTCTTTTTTTTTTTTAATCCTCACCCGACAGTATTTTCCATAGATTTTTAGAGAGAGTGGAAAAGAGAAGGAAAGACAGAGAGAATTATCTATGTGAGAGAAACATTGATTGGTTGCCTCCTGCACTCACTCTGGAGCCTGCAACCGAAGTACATGCCCTTGACTGGAATCGAACCCAGGACTCTTCAGTCTGCAGGCCGATGCTCTATCCCCTGAGCCAAACTGGCTAGGGCTCCTCTGTCTTTTCATGGTGACTGTGGTTGCCCCCTACTTGCCAGGGAGGTTGAAAATGGGCTAGTGCATTCTGATGAACCGTTTTTGGCAACAAGAGCCTACATTTGCTTACTGTTTAAAAAATCATTCCTTGCTATCTCTGCAAAACTTCCTCATTACTGAATTATGCCTCTGCTTATCTTGATAGGAATATCTCATAAGTGGATTCCGATTAATATTTATCTCTATGTGGCCAAACCAGGGCCCGATAGGTCTCAAAATGGTACTTGTTAATGAAATTGCTCCTCAATTATTATACTTGGGCCCCCTTGCTAAGTCTCATTTTATTTAGTACTCTCAAATGCCAAACAAGATGACAATACCTTGCCTATGATCTCCTAATTCTAACCAGTAATTCTAACCAGTCCTGTGAATGCACAGACCTGTTTGGCACTGCATGTTTTCTGCTGCTTCCTCATCAAGGCCAAGCCCTTTGCTGCAGCCTCTTAGGATATTCACAGCACATACATCTCTGCACAACCTCATTTTCAGTCTTTTCAAGAGAGGCCGCTAGTCTTGTGATTCTCAGATGCCATGCTAAATTTAGCTTTTGCTGACACTTCCCTGAATTTCTAGGCTTTAAAACATTTTGAAATGAAGTTTTGAAGCAAATGATGACAATGTGTTTTTATGCTTATATAATCCACGACAGAGTTATTCCAGACTCAAGATGGAATCCTAGCCCTGTATCACATGGAAACAAAATAAAACAGTAAGTTATTCTAGTGGTCAGAGTAGTACTGTTTTCAGGTATTCGGGACCATTCTAGCATTAAAAAGGAAAAACAGTAGGAAATAGCTAATGTTGATGTATTTAAGGATTAGGCATGCAAATGCTGATTTTGCTTGAATTTTTTAATCTGTGGCTTAATAGACTGAATTTCTGTGCATTGAAATGAAGGGACTTGAGGAGATACTCTTGTCAGATTTAGCCTAGGGGTGGAGATGTGACCAGGTATACTTTTCTCAGGTGACTCTCCACACAGGGGGAATACTGTGTCTTAAGAACTACTGAGAACTGGGGACTGTGGTCTGGGCTAGGAGAGTTGACTATGGGTGTCTCTATATATGCAAACAAAAATTATATTTCACCAAGTATTTCTGCCTCACACAAACTTTAAAGTAATTGAAAAATAAATAAAAACAAGACAACCTTTATGTACTGGGTTATTTACCTTTGTATATGTAGCTACCAGCTATATATCTTAGATTGGTTAAATTTGTGGAATATGAGGTGATATTTTCAATAGGGTTGTTTGCAGTGCAAATAAAATTGAGCAAAGGTTCAATAGACACATTTATATAGCAATGTAAAAGTAATAGGCGTTTTCATTTGCTTTGTCTTTTCTATCTTTTCCATGAGGCATTGTGGTATAAATTATTATTCCCAATTTACAGCTGAGAACACTGAGGTTAAGTTGCTTAGAATTATGTAGCCAAAAGAGGTGGCACCAGTGTCCCTTGTTAAGTTCACTCTTGGTCATGGATTGAATCTCTTCATCATATCTCTCAATTTCCTTTTTTTCTTCTAATTCTTAAGTTCCTTTTATTTTAGAAATATTTTTCTTTCAACTCTCCTAAAACCAACTGAAGACTAGATTTTGCTCCTAACAGGTTTGTGGATATGCATGTGTATAAGCATGCCCATATATGATGCCAGTAGTTGGGGGTATGAGACAAAAGTTATTTGTTTCTGCATTTTTTGTTGTTGTTAATCCTCACCTGAGGGTTTTTTCCTATTGCTTTTAAGAGAGAGTGGAAGGGAGGGAGGGGCAGCGAGAGAGAGAGAGAGAGAGAGAGAGAGAGAGAGAGAGAGAGAGAGACATCAGTGTGAGAGAAAATCATCAATTAGTTGCCTCCCTCATGTGTCCCGACCAGGGCCATGGATCAAACCTGCAACCCAGGCATTTGCCCTAGACCAGGAATCAAACCTGTGACCCCTTGGTGCATGGGCCGACACTCTAACCACTGAGAAACACCTGCCAGGCTGTTTCTTAATGTGGGCATTCCAGAGAATGGATAGAACATGAAATGACACTATAGTTTTTATATAGAGATGATGGATTGAGGTTATGGTTGCTACCATGACTACTTATTCTTATTCTCATTAGTTTTGAAAAATAATCACCAAATAATCACCTACTTCATACTCAATATTTCTAATGTACATTACATTAGGTTGCATAAACACGTTTTAATTAAGATTTTACCTTTTCATGTGTTGAGGCAGACCAAGCTGAACTCCGCCACAGAGCTATTCAATTGGGTTTGCCAGACACTGAGGCCTAACCCTGTCATAGGGGCTAACTTCAATGGTAGAGCCTGAGCATGAGGCCCAAGTTTGGCATCAAGGATTTTAAGCCGGGAAAGATGAAGTAAGCTAGGCTTTAATCATGCATTCAGTCCAACCTGACAAAGCTGATCACCTTTCAGGGATTCCTTTGATGGGTATGAAGTAGCACAGTTTTCAATTCTGGAGTAATGCTGAGAGGACAAGCAGTGGAGATAGTTTGCCTTGCTTTGCATTCTGTCCGGGATTATTCCCTTACTAGCTATGTGACCCGGACAAAGTTACTACCTATCCTTTGTGGCTTCAGTTGCCACTTAAAAGTTTCATAAGATTGTTGTGAAGATTAAAAGAGGTAAATCATGGAAAATTCTTAGAATAGATCCTAAAACAAGGTGAACACTCACCAGAGGTTACTTATTATTATTATTATTATTATTATTGTTTTTATTTTTAATTTGGGAAAGCATAACTGGCAAGACCAGCAAAGAAACCAAGGGCAGAAGTTTATACCTGAGGCAGGTAGATTTCAAGCAGGCTTTGAATACTGGGATTTTCTAAATGTAAGGTAGACATTTGATTTTTTACATTGGACCAACATTAGGGAACAAATGGAACAGATAAAATGAAAATCCATGGACATCCAGAGTGAACCTTGGAAACAAACTCATTGGGTAACAGAAATTTAAGAGGTTGTACTGGTCTGGGTGCCAAGGCCTGAGGGGTCTTACACTGGGCCACATTGCATATCAACCTAGTTTTGTGACAGAATTACCATTTACCCACTCTGTGACTTTAGCCAATGCACATAATTTTTTTTAGAATCTCAGTTTCCCTATCTATAATAAGTATGAGAGTAAGATATTATGCATGGGATTGTGGGGAGGAAGGATGCCAAGTATAATATGTCAGGCAAAGTGCCTAGATCATATGGAGGAATCTCAAATTTAGCTGTCTTCCCCTTTAAATGAATTTAACTATGAAACATTTCAAAGAGTATCTCATAGAAGAATGGAAGTACATGAAGAAAATAATAAAAAATTAAGTCCATTAATAAAAATGCAAGTAAATAAGGAGAAGACTTTGATTGATGATCACTCTAAAAATTATGGTTAATGATGCTTTGTTCCAAAACTATATATATTAGCCTTTAGGCATAGCCTCAGTTCATAACCTGTACATTTATTAAATCTGAAATAGGCAAATGGATTGCACTCAAGAATCAATAGACTGAATAAAATCACTTCTTAAGGAACACTTTCTATTTATTATTGGCCCATTTGGACTTCGAGGATAAAGGATACTACTTATTAGCTAATTTATACAATAATGAAAATGAGATATAATATAATGGATGAGAGAATCAAGATGAAAAATTATTTCAATAGGCTTAAGTAATGGATCCAAATGAACAAGATAAATTTAAAAGGAATCAAAACCAAGACCTGCATTTAGGTTCATGCTATTAATTTCATATTATAGGAGAGAAGAGACATATCTAGAAGAGAATTCATATGACTATGAAATCTGTCTTAGAATTTTAGTTGACCCAAACTAAATGAGCTTATAACGTGAAGGGACTATGGAAAATAATTAGAGCAAGAGATAGAGGGCTAAAAAAGGAATTGGGAGCAGTAGGTGATTGTAAATTATTTTGCACTTTTTTTCCTACTAGTAGTCATTTAACATCATTCATTTGAGCACCTATACCAATTCAAGTGTATTTTCTTTTAATGTTTACCAATGTTCCCAAACTTTTTGAGCTGACTGATATGTTGTTCCCTCTCTCTTCTCTCTCTGAGCCAAAATCCAGTCTCTTTCCACTAGCTGTGTTTTAGTTACTAGGTCTCCTCAGTTGTCCACTGAGGACACAGAAATTTGGGCTGTGAGATGTAGAGCTGATATTTTGTGGTTGTCATGTGCGCAGTCGCATGTGTGCACATCCAGAAGAGATTCTTGAAATGTCCCAATCAACTCTTAGTTTGACATTTTCCTACCCACTCAAGTCCCTGGGCTTTCTGTCGCCCTTCGGAGACCCTCATGTGCTCAGCACTGTAGGCCTAGGGAGTGCAGCTGTGAATGTCCACTGCCGCCATGGTCCCTACTGTTGTAGTTAGGTAAGCAGTGCTGCGCTCTATCTATATAATTGTGATCACAACCACCATCTCTACCTGTATTGGTGCTCAACCTGCGTCACCTTCTACCAACTAGCTTTTAACCCTACTCAGTGACATGCTGCCATCTAGAGTTTTCTGTTTGGCTAAGGAATGCCTACTAGGTGGCTGAGCTACCTATTTCCATTGCCCCACCTCATGGACCTGTGGCTTAGAAAAACACACACAGACAAACAAAACCACACAAGTGGCTTCTGATTTTTTTCAACATTCAGTAAAGAAATACTCAGATTTTGTGAAGCTCATTGACTCTTCCCATCTCTTGGCTAACTTGTAGGGTGAGGGAAAGAAAGTCTTAGTGTTGCAGATTTTTTCTTCTCTACAGATGAGAATATTTTAAATATTTTAGAAGGCTGATTGAGAAAGGGAATATTGGCATAGAAACCATTAATAGCAAATGTTTCCCATTGGATTTTTGTACGTGTGTGTGTGTGTGTGTGTGTGTGTGTGTGTGTGTGTGTAGAGAGGGTAGGGGTCAGGTAGCCCCAAATGCCACCAATGGCACCAGTGTACCTGTCTCTGTAGATTTGCTTCCAGTATCAGAGTGCCTGCCATACTCTTAAAAACATGCACTTTCACGGTGAAACAGGCAGGGCTGAAGGTGATGTCACCATTCTTGGAAATTATGGGATGATGTTCTTTTACATGGGAAACAGAAAGACAGACAGTAGCTTCTAAGACAAAAGTATAATATTCAAACCATCTCAGTAATTGGATTCATTAATTATAATTTGAGAGGTAGGAGTCAACCTTCATGAATTCATCTACCACAGTTCAGAGAATTGCAACTATCCATGGCTTTAGTGTTTAAGTTAATGTAATGTTAGATAAATGTAATGTAATGTTACAAAATTTATGCTGTCACATAAAATGTGACAAGTTATAGTTTTCTTGTTTTTTTTCACAGTTTTCTTGGTTTTTGATCTATGCAAATAACTTAAATGGATATTACACACTATAGTAGTATTTCTAAGCCTATATATTTATATATACACTGAGTGGCCAGATTATTATGATCTCTGAATGAATGCATAATAATCTGGCCACTCAGTGTGTGTGTGTGTGTGTGTGTGTGTGTGTGTGTGTGTGTGTGTGTGTATATATATATATATATATATATATATATATATATATATATATTAGAGGCCCGTTGCATGAATTCATGCATGGGTGGGGTCCGGTCAGCCTGGCCAGGGGGAGGGGACATGGGCGGTTGGCCGGCCTGCCTGCTGGTCAAACTCCTGTTCGAGGGGACAATTTGCATATTAGCCTTTTATTATATGGGATATACACTGAGTGGCCAGATTATTATGCGTTCAGAGATCATAATAATCTGGCCACTCAGTGTATATTATTTGAATGGAATATAAAAAATAGGTGACCTGCGACATTTATTCTAAGATACTTGTTGTTTAGAATAAATAGAATATTGCTTTTTATACTGTGAAATTATAAATGCATTAAGTAATAAATTCTGACCAGTAGTCCAAACCTTGCCCAGACTCGGCAATGACTGAACTAAGGCAGTAAGATAGTATAATGCTTGAAATGTGCAGTTGGCAAGGTGCCTTGACCAAATTCAGAAAACATGTACAACTCAGGGGAATGAACGTGCAGAATTCTAGAAAACTGAACAGAATTACAATCATAAGTTCACATGGGTAATATAATCTTGTTTTAAGAAACAATTCAGGTAGACAATTAACTGAGCTTACATGTGGGATTGACTACAGCCTAAAATTTTTCTAGTGTCAAAGCCATATTCTATGTATTTTAAGACATAAAACATTTTAAATAAGGAGGTACAAATACAGAAAATAGCATTTTATACACACACTACAACAATATATTGACGTTTGAGATATTGTGATACCCTACTATTTTCTTGCATTTTTATTTACCACTCTTGGGTATTCAGAGGTCATTCTGAGAAAATACCCTTGTAGTAGTTAATTTTGATTAATGAATTAATAGATTGTTGATTGAGGACAAGAGCACATCTCATCGTTAAGACGTCCATTCTGAATTACAAACAAATGTATTTCTTTTCATCATTTGCTACTAATCCCTAAAGCTTTACATTTAAAATAGTTTGAGCACAATTTAATTAAAAAACATCTGTGCTACTGCAATAGAAATGATACATAAAGTTTTCCAGGACACACTCAAGGAAGTAGGAGAGAAAAAGAGCAACACAGAGGAGAACTTAGCAGTTTGTTTTCTCTTGTGTATTAATTTGAGGGTCTTGGGGGAGGGTTGGGAAAAAGAATGCAGTTACATTAACTTATGGGCTGGAAATTCTGCTGCATATCCATTGAGAAAAAAAAGCCTTACAAATGTTTTTCAAATGATTTAGAGTTGGCTAAATCCAATGCATGTTTTTACCATGCATTCTCCATTAAAATGTTTTAAAAAAATCAGATTTTTAAAAAGAAAATGTAATCCATATGTTACTGATTCATTCACACTTATCATATTGTTTTTGCGAGCAAGTTGGTATCCAAAAACTTTTGGTTTTTTTCAACCAGGAGGTCACATTTTTATAGCACCAAGAAGGACCTTGAATCTGGGAAGTTTCAAATTTCATTTTAAACTCAGAACCCAAGGAATTTGAGTGGGTATTAAACTTGGCAATGTGCCTTCACCCTAGTTAACATATTGATGGAGTTATATATTCACAAACACATGGATAAAAAATGGAGCTGTTAATTCTGTTTTGATATTGATGCTAGATATATTCATTTTAACTTCCTAGTTTGTTTGCCAGGAGGAAACAATCAGCCACTTGTTTTATTATTTTTAAAATTGTATACATTGACCCATACCCTTAAATATACAATAAGTGTTATCAAATATATAACAAAGTTGGTGTATGGAAAATGCATAATTTCCCCTAAGGGTTATTTGCTAATATGGAACACAGGCCTCTCAAATGTGATGAAAGGAAAGACTGTGGAACAATGGGTCATGATGGCTAATTTTATGGGGAACACATGCATACAATATAATTTAAAACACATGCCACAGCAGTTATAGTAAAAGGCTCAGAGAATTAGAAAGGAATTCTGCTTCATAAAAAAAGAAAACAGTTCCCTCTTTCTCCTGAAAAATTGCATTTCTCCTCTAGGAAAAAAGATCCATTCACTAATGCTTTAACAATTGCAAGGCCCACCCACAAGTTTCATATCTATTCCCTCAAATATCCTCCAGGTATGGCCCATCTACTGCGGTTGACTGTTCAGAGATGTGATATGAAATTAAAAGTAATAAGTCTAATATGTACTTGGCATCTTTCTAATGCTTCATTTATTAACTGTTTTGAAAGACTAAAATCTTGCGTGTTATTTATTTAAACTCTCTTTTACACAACGTGCTATATGTATTAACATACAAATTCTAAGGGAGAGGACAAGTCATTCTGTTTATTCCTTTGTTTCTAGGCAGAAGCTTTAGGCTTAAGGCGAAAACCTTAAGCAAGTCAGACTATTGAATGTACTATTTTGAAGATCTTTAATGGTGACAAGACAATAAACTCCTAAGCAATTGGTTGCAAGTAGTTAATCTCATATTCTTTATTAATTCTTTTCCCACCCTTGAAAAGAGAAGTAAAAAAAAAAAATCTTTCCTACTGTGATTTAAGCTTATTTCCTCTTTCTTTATTTAATTCTTTATTAAGATGAAGAATAATTTGTTGATAACTTCATTATAACTCTTTATACCTTTTAATATAAATGTTAACCATCAAAATTCAAAGCACATGTTAAACGTTTTAATAAAATTCTTATACTAAATGTTGAGAAAGTATAATTTCATAAAACAAAATTTAGAATTTTTCCTGTCAATAACCTATTCCAGTTCATTTCACCTTTTACTTTTTTTTTTTTTTTGCTTCTTTGGGAATTCAATAATAATGTATACACTGTTTTTACACAGAAACTTCCAAACTAGAACAGTTATTAAGATAAGAATTTTACTGATATTTAAAATGCTAGCAACCACTGTGGAAAACAGTATGGAGTTTCCTCAAAAACTTAAAAATGGAACTGTAGTTTGACCCAGCGATCCTACTTCTAGGAATATATCCCAAGTAATCAGAAACACCAATCAGAAAGGATATATGCACCACTATGTTCATTTCAGCATTATTTATAATAGCCAAGATCTGGAAACAGCCCAAATGCCCATCAGTAGATAAGTGAATAAAAAAGCTGGTATACATGTGGTACATTTATACAGTGGAATACTACTTGGCCATAAAAATGAAGGAGATCTTACCTTTTGGGGCAGCATGGATGGACCTGAAGAGTATTATGCAAGTGAAATAAGCCAGTCAGAGAAAGACAAGTATCACATGATCTCACTCATGTGTGGAATCTAATGTATAAAACAAACTGAGGAACCAAATAGAAACAGAGGCATGTATTGATATGGAACACTTTCCAAAATATATTATTGAATAAAAAGGCAAGGTAAGGAATAATATATACCTATGATTCCATCACTGTTTTTTAAAAGACGGGTAAACAGACGTCTATAATTAGTTTTTGTGTTATACAGACTAACTCTGGAAGGGCATATATTAATCTTGTAATGGTGAGGGGAAATGGAGCACTGGGGAAAGGGGTGGGAGGAAGACTTTCTTTTTTACCTATATACCTTTTATCATCATTTTGAATTTTTATCATTTATGAGTACTACCTATTCTAAACAACATGAATTTTTCACCATGCATATGCATTATCTATTTGAAATAATGGAATAATAATGCTCATTTCATCTGGTCCTTTCAATTCCATTCATTCTGCTCTACCTTTTCTTTTGTTCATAGAATTGGTCACACCTAACTTACAAAATTTGTTTATATATTATATTCTTATTTATTCCTTATATTCCCCTGGCTAAATATTATGAGAACAGAGATTTAGGACTCGTTTGCTCTGCAAGCATAACAGGAACATGTGGCTCACCTGGGGTCATCTGTAAGTATTTATTCTGTGAATAATTTTTTAAAAAATTTATCAAAAATGCAGATATACAGACTTCCAATCTCATCGAATCATGGAGAAACCAAACTAGTTATAACTTGTGAGCATTTTGTTTTAGGAACACACTGGTTTATCTCTACAGTGACTTTAAATAGCTATCTTAGAAACTAACAAACAGTTTTTGCAATACTTGTATTATATACACATAGGTAGTGATAATGGCTCCTAGAGGAAGAGTTTTGTGTAAGAATGGGATGGGAAAGAAGTCTATATGCCTGTATTAGGTGCAAAGTTTAGAGAAGTGCCTTACTTAATTAAGTGCCTTATTCTTTAGAAAAAGAAATGGAGACTTTGTCAGAAAGAAGTGGTAACTTAGCAGAGAGTCTTCCCCAGGCACTTAAAGCAGACATGAAAGCCACCTATAGTAATGAGCTCAATCAATGAATGGACAAAAGTAAACATGGAACAAATTAATAAACATAAAGCAAATTAATAGGCACATGGTGCAATTTAGTATTAAAAGGATGTAATGAGAAACTATATAATAATATGGAATACTAGCGGCCTGGTGCACAAAATTTGTACACGGTGAGGGGGGTGTCCCTCAGCCCAGCCTTCACCCTCTCCAATCTGGGACATCCCTCTCACAATACAGGACTGCTGGCTCTCAACTGCTCGCCTGCTTCTGCCTGATTGCCCCTAACTGCTTCTGCCTGCCAGCCTGATCACCCCCTAACCACTCCCCTGCCAGCATGATCGACGCGTAACTGCTCCCCGGCCAACCCGATTGCCCCTAACTGCCCTCCCCTGTCGGCCTGGTCACCCCTAACTGCCCTCCCCTGCAGTCTGATCGCCCCTAACTGTCCTCTCCTGCAGGCCTGGTCTCCCCCATCTGCCCTCCTCTGATGGCCCGGTCACCCCTAACTGCCCTACCTGCTGGCCTGATCGTCCACAACTGCCCTCCCCTGCAGACCTGGTCTCCCCCAACTGCCCTCCTCTGATGGCCCGGTCACCCCTAACTGCCCTCCCTGCAGGCCTGATTGCCCACAACTGCCCTTCCCTGCAGGCCTGGTCCCCCCCCCCCAACTGCCCTCATCTGCAGGCCTGGGTCCCCCGTAACTGCCCTCCCTTGCTGACCTGGTCACCCCTAACTGCCCTCCCTGTTGGCCTGATCACCCACAACTGCCCTCCCCTGTAGGTCTGGTCTCCCACAACTGCCCTCTCCTGTATGCCTGGTCCCCCCCAACTGTCCTCCACTGCAGGCCTGGTCCCCCCCAACTGCCCTCCCCTGCAGGCCTGGGTCGCCCCCAACTGTCCTCCCCTGCAGGCCTGACCCCCAACTGCCCTCCCCTGCAGTCCTGGTGTTCCCAACTGCCCTCCCCTGCTGACCTGGCTGCCCCCGCCAACAGCCCTCCCCTGCAGACCTGGGTCCCCCCCCCCCAACTTCCATCACTTCCTGGCCTGGTCTCCCCCAACTGCCCTCCTCTGCTGGCCTAGTCAACCCTAACTGCCCACAACTGCCCTCCCCTGCAAGCCATCTTGTGGTGGCCATCTTGTGTCCAAATGGGGGCAGCCATCTTTGACCACATGGGGGCAGCCATCTTGTGTCTTGGAGTGATGGTCAATTTGCATATTACTCTATTAGATAGGATGTTCTCTATAGATAACAAGTAAAAAGCATATAACAAAATAGAATATTTTGTCATTCAAGTTTTTTTTTTTTCAATTCCAGTTCTATAAATATAGTTGCCTATATAAAAATAGAGAGATGTTATATCCACTAAAAATAATAGCAGTAGTTGTATCCGGATAATAAGATAATTTTAATTTTCTTCATGTGATAGTATTTTAAATATGAGTAAAAGATTGTAAAAATGGATGCCTCTATTCCTATAACATAGGTGTGATGAATGTTTAAATTTCTTTTAAAAATAGATTTGACTAACTATTTCAGTAATCATCATTTAGTTTTTGCCTTATATTTTAAATATATCAGTACAAAACATACTTAAAAACTATGTTTTTAATTGAAAGGTGCTAGAATGGTACAATACAGATGCATGGTGTTTGAGGAGTGTCAAGGAATTCTTTTATTCAAAGGAAATTTTAGTCTGGCTAAGAAGACAGACATGTGAAATAACAATTAAAAATACTAGATATTATCTGTATGAGACAGTGAAATTGTGTAGATATATCAGATTTTATAGGAGAGTAAGATCACTGTTGCTTAGAGAAGCATAGTCACTTTGTGGAATGGGTATGAATTAGTTACAGGAAAAGAAAAGTACCTTTCAAGTAGAAAGACTGCTGTGAGCAAAGGAACAGAGTAAGAAAGTTAGGAGACACTTGCACTCCTAGATCACAGTCTTAGATGATAACAATAGAATAGTTTCCAATTTTCAAATAATTTTGCAGATACAGACAGAAGTAGATATAGCTGGAGGCAGGCTGAAGATGGAGAGGGTAGACCCTGGAGGCAGACAGATAGGTTTTCAAATCCTAGCTTTGACACCACATGATGTGACCCAGAGAGTCAAATTTTAAGCCAGTAATGCCTAAAATGAGGGTTGTTGTGAGGATTAAAGGAGAGAGCATGGGGGAATCGCCTAACACTGTACTTGGCTCACAGTAGTCACTGAGTAAAGAAGTAGGTGGCCTGCTTCTACCCACCCATGCCATCCTCACAACGTTTGTGTGGGGTACCAGGAAGAATGATTAGCCTCATTTTGTAGGTAGGAAAACTGAGTCTCAATCAGTAAAGCTAACAAGTGGTGGACTTTGGTCATCTGACATTTAATTCCGTGACAATGACTTTCCATGATGACTAGAACTAAAAAAGAGAACCGTGATGTGAGATTTTTTGTAGTTGAGATCAATTGTTTGGTCCCCCTGAGGTTTCATAGGATGCAATTTCACTTGATGGACTCACCACAATCCAGTCTGCTTCCCCATTTTGTAGGCCTATAAAACATGATTTTCTGGGCACATGGAGTACATCAGCCTTTCAGAAACAAATTCACATTAATTAATTTCACAAGGGAAGTTTTTTTGAGAAGAAGACTTTCTTAAATATCTCAATAAAGTTAGTGCCTGGCATAGGATCTGAAACAAAACAAACTGTCAATACACTTCATTTGCTCTTAAGACCATTATGGTAATTTGTTAATCTATAATAATAAAAGGGTAATATGCTAATTAGACCAGACATCTTCTGGATGTCATTCCGGATGTCCTTCCTGACAAAGCTGGGGCCAGAGGGAAGCCAGCCCGGGTCCCGAGTGCCTGCTGGTGGCCAGAGGAGGGAAGTTCGGGTCCCGGGTGCCAGAGGGAAGCCGGTGACCGAGGGAATCCGGTGCCAGAGGGAAGCCAGTGTTGGCAGCTGGGGAAAGGAAGGCCTATTCTTGCATGAATTTTCATGCATTGGGCCTCTAGTTTATTATAAAAATACTAGAAGCCCGATGCACAAAGATTCATGCTAGAGTGGGCTTTCCTTTCCCTGGCTGCCAGCACCGCCTTTCCACTCCAGCCCAGCCCCTTTCCACTCAGGCCCTGGAGCCGCCTCTTTCCGCTCCGGGAGCCACTTCTTTACACTCCAGCTCCACTTTCCCATGCTGCCCAGAGGCCCTGAGAGACCAGGGGTGGGGCAGAACGCCTGCGTCATCACGTCACCAATGACACAAGTGTCCCGCCCCCATCACTCGGCGCCTGTGTATGCAAATTAACTGCCATCTTTGTTGGGTTAATTTGCATATCACTCCTGATTGGCTGGTGGCGTAGCGGAGGTATGGTCAATTTACATGTTTGTCTATTATTAGGTAAGATAAATGTCAAAAGTCTTGATTTTATAATCTCTGAAAAAAGAAACACGTGAAATGAAACAAGACTCAGAAGGACACTCTTTGAGCATGCCATTCCAAGCAGGGACATTGAGCCATTCAGGTATTTATTGGCTTCAGGCCTGATGTACTCAACCCCATAAGAGAGGTGCCCAGACCTTTTATCAGTGCTTGACCCCACATGCTTTCTAATTCTTAAGAATTATTTTTCATCTCTGATCATCGCCGCTTTGCATTGATTTTCTAGTTAAACTTTCAATGGCACCTTGTTTCCAGTATCTGTGGGGGTTATTTTGCTGTCTCTGCCCTTCGTCTGCTGAAGTAGTTTCAACATTTTTACCTCTGAAAGCAAACAGTGGGTGACATTCAATCACTAGCATCCTGGTTATAAAGCCTCCCCTCCCCTCCCACTCAGAGAAGAAGATCAGAATGCCCCTAAATAAGACTGACATTTCAGGATAGCCTTGACTTCTCTCTAACTTATAAACAAAAGTAAATCATTTGCAAACTTTGAACTATGAATAGTAACAAGTTGCAACAGAGCTCACTACAGATTGTGACACACCATTGGATCTTGACCTCTGTGTCTAGTGGAGAAAATAGGTGGTTGTTTTGATCTCTTGAATTTCTAATATTAAGAGGATGGTAACACACATAGGGAATACATGGTTTTAATTTGACTTATCTGACATAGAAAGTAAATTTTGTATCACAAGGCAAACCTCTTTCCTTAAACTTTTAAAGGAAGGATAAACTGTATCAACTATTTATCAGTGGGCTATTTTTCCTATGTCTAGAAAAAAAAGGAGGAAAGAAAAAGACATGATTATTTTGAAAGTTTATGAGTCTGAATTATATTTACAAAAAATTAAAAAGAAAGAAAAAGAAGATAAACAAACTTTATCTTCCTAGGTTCTTTAGGCTTTCCAGAACACTAAATATAAACTCTCATCTCAGAGCTCTCCCTTTTTCCATTAAGTAAGGAGCTTCTAATTCCAGCGGAAGGTTGAGCTATGATGATCTGACTTTGAGCAGCACTTGTATTTTCTCATCCTCTCCTTGTATTTGTGGGTCAAAAGAGAAGTCATTAGGGACTTGTGTTTCCTGTCTCATCTTTTCCTTCCTCCTTTCTTAAAACTTTGTGGGAAATCAACTTTATATAACGCTGAAGAAAGCTGTGTGTACTAACTTCTGAAAAATCCTCCATAGTTCTTATGTATTTCCAACTAGCCTTTTTCTCCCAGGGCAAAGACCAGAATGAATCTTAATATGGAAGAGAAACCACATTCTATGCAATGCTTTATAATCTCCCTCCTGATTGAATAAGGGTTATATTGTTTTAATTTTCTTATTTATTTATAACCATTGCTTTGAAAACTGCCTATTCTCTGCATTCCCTACTCCATTGATAATTCCTTGGAGAATAAATGTAAATTAATTTATTTACCAAACATCATCACTTCAGGTATTTGCACCTATAGCCTTTGCAGTTTCATTTTTCTTTCTGAACTGTAAAATCTTTCATTTTTATTTTATTTTTTATTAAGTGTATTGGGGTGACATTGGTGAATAAAACATAAGGTTTTAAGTGCACGACTCTATAACCCATCAACTATATACTGCATTGTGCATTCACTATCCAAAGTCAAGTCTCTTTCTGCCACAATTTACCCCTACTTTGCCTTCTTTCATTTCCCCCTACTTCCCTTTATTTCCCTCTGGCAATCATCTGTGTCTGTTTTTTGTTATTTTTTTCTTAATCCCTTTACCTTTTTATTCACCCAGTATCCAATCCCCCTCCTCTCTGACAGCTGTCAGTCTGTCCTTTGTATCTATGAGTCTGTTTTTATTTTGTTTGTTAGTTTATTTTGTTCATTAGATTCCTCATATAAATTAAATCATGTGGTATTTGTCTTTCTCTGACTGGCTTATTTCACTTAGCATAATAGTCTCCAGGTCCATTCATGCTATCACATGTGGGGAAGCATGGGACTTGGTTGGAAGGTCTGTAAGGAAGATTCTCTGAAAGGTGGGGGGCCTCTGAGGGGACCTTACTGAAGGCGGCAGCCCCTACCTTGACTTTTCCAAACAAGTCCAATCCCCCAGGGTGTTTTGCTAGAATCTCTGTTTAGTCTTTAAAGACCTGACCTTGTAGAAGCATATACTTTCTCAAGGATACTTGCCCTGCTGATTGTATCTAGAGGTTTAGTTCAAGCTGTTTTTACAATAAAAAGCCAACTAGGCAGGCAAACAGGATTGCTTTTACTACTGCAGTAAAAGAGTCCCTTAGTCCTCTCTTTCACAGAAACCTGTGTCAGAGTAATCTGTTCATCCATTGCTCAGGGTCTGCTGGTCAGCTCCAGCAGTCACAAAAGGTAAGATTTCCTTATTTTTTTATGGCCAAGTAGTATTCCATTGTGTAAATGTACCACAGCTTTTTATCCACTCATCTACTGATGGGCACCTGGGACACTTCAGATCTTGGCTATAATAAATAACACTGCAATGAACATAGGGATGCAGATAGTCTTTCAAATTAATAATTTGTGTTTCTTTGGATATAGTCCCAGAAGTGGAATCACTGGGTCATAAGGCAGTTTCGTTTTCAATTTTTTAAAGGAACTCCATACTGTTTTCCACAGTGGTTGCACCAATCTACAATCCTACCAATAGTGCATGAGTGTTCCCTTTTCTTCACATCCTTGCCAACACTTGTTATGGATATATAGTCATTCTGACAGGTGTGAGGTGATATCTCATTTCTCTTATGATTAGTGATACTGAACATTTTTTTCATATGTCTATGGTCATCTGTATATTCTCTTTGGAGAAGTATCTATTCAGGCCTTTGCCTATTTTTAATTGGATTGTTTGTCTTTTGGTGTTGAGCTGTTTGAGTTCTTTATAAATTTTATAAATTAAAGCCTTATCAGATGTATCATTGGCAAATATGTTCTCCCACTCAGTATGTTGTCTTTTCATTTAGTTGATGGTCTCCATTGCAGTGCAAAAGCTTTTTAGTTTGATGTAGTCCCATTTGTCTAACTTTTCTTTTGTTCCTCTTGCCTAAGGGGATATATCAGAAAAACTATTACTGCAAGAAATATCCTAGATATTACTGACTATGCTTTCTTCTAGGATTTTTAAGGTTTCATGACTTATATTTAAGTCTTTAATCCATTTTGAGTTTATTCTTGTGTATGCTGTAAGGAGATGGTCCAGTTTCATTTTTTTTGCATGTATCTGTCCAATTTTAAATCTTTCATTTTGAATAAAGAAGCATCTTCAGCCAAGAATGAGGACATTAAATGTCTTTTCATCTCAAGCAGTCAGTGTAAGTCTGCCTATTAAGTAGTTCAGAGCCTTGGTCTTTTTTCCTCTTCAAGGTTGTTTCCTCTATTGCAGTGTCTGTGTAGATGTGGCGAGGGGTGGCATTTCCTTACGGCTATTCCTAACAGATAATGAAATAGAAATATAACTTTATAGGGTTTTCTGGGACAAACACTAAAGTATAGGCATGAATATTCCATTATGTAAGACCAAAAAAATGTTTCTGATTGTTACAGTGAAAAAGGTAATAATAGATATTGAAAAGGCTGAGGATTTTAATGACATTTTTGCATTCATTATATTCCCTGTTTTCTTTTTTTAATTAGATAAGCAACTCCCGGGAGAAAAAGGACAGGAAATTAAGGAACAAATATGAGAAAAGTAGAGAAAGGCACATGAAGATCCAAGACGCAGGGTGAGAAGTCCTGTGTCTCCAGGTCCTTGGGGACAATGCTTTTCCATATACAAAGCCCGTCAAGGTGCTCAGTGAACAAAATAGGGAATGTATTCCTTAGAAGCAGAAAGGAAGGGAAGAGTCTTGAGATTACAGCTTTCTTTTAAGGCAGTTGTAGTCTCAGATGACTTTTTCCTTCTCTATTTCTAAAGATATTAGAAACACATGATCTTAGATTTCCAAGCAACCACAGACACTGTTTCGGTGAGCCAGTTCAGTGCTTCTCCCCAGAGCTCCCCTGACAGAGACCTCACCATGACCCTGATTTAGCCTCAGGGTAGTTCTAATTAACTTAGACAGATTTGTAGGCGGCATCTGAGGAGACAAAATTTAAAATGACACACACCCTAACCTACCCACAACTTATTCTAACACCACGGAAACTTTACAAGAAAGGTGGGGACTTTGTGGCCAGCCAGTCTCATCTGTGGTGTTCATCCTAGTCAACCTCATGCATTAACAAAAATGAAATATCTCTGACTACCAACCTGGTTTATTAAGTTATCTTTATCCTGTTGTAGACCCGCTTCCCCTTGACTCGCCATGTAATTACTTCTAACTGTGCAAGTCAATTAAGTTTAGTCAATTTATAAAGCTGTGAAACACTTCACAGTCCAGTTTTAGAAAATTTCTTTATCCTAAATAGTTCTTTCCTACTTGTTTCCAGTTAATCCACAGGCAACCACTCAGCTGCTTTCTGTATATAGAGATTCAGGTAGGATTTTGGGGAAATTTCATATAAATTGAATGATATGATATATAGTCTTTTGTGCCTGGACTCTTTCAATTAGCATAATTTTAGACATAATTCATATTGTAGATATTTCAGTAATTCATTCATTTTTATTCAGTATTCATTGAATAGATATTTGCTGCATTTTCTTTGTCTATTCACCATATGATGAACATTTGGATTGCTTCAAGTTTTAGCTGTAAAAATAGTGTTGTTATGAACATTTATGTACATGTATTTGCATGAGTGTATGTTTTTACTTCTCTTGGGTAGATTCTTATGAATTGTTGACTCTAACAATATGTTTAACTTTTTCAGAAGTTAGTAATCTGTTTTTTGCTAGCAATGCCTGAGTCTTCTAGTTTTTTTATACCCTTGCCCACACTTGATACTGACAGTTGTTTAGATTATAGCCATTCTAGTAGGAATGTAATAGTATCTTCTTGCATTTCCAAAATGATTTCTGGTATTAAATATCTTTACTGGTATATGTGGTTAATATTCATCCATTTGATATGTTGCTGTATTCATTTTTTTAAAGAGGTATTGGTCTGCTGTTTTCTTGTGATGTTTCTATCTCTTTCTCCACCTCTGAAATCAATAAAAATATATTTTAAAAATAAAGACAATTGGAGTAAATCCTTCATTTTAATCTCACCACTGCCGCTGCCATTTCTGCCATTCAAAGCTGGTGACTGTGTGTCTTGGTCTCATTTTCATGATCACCTGCTTCCCTCAACAATTTTACTTTTATTTTTTGAAATATGTTTTATTGATTTCAAGAGAGGAAAGGAGTCGGAGAGAAGGATAGAATCATCAATGATGAGAGAGAATCAATGACTGGCTGCCTCCTGCATGCCCCACACTAGGGATCGAGCCCACAAACCCAGGCATGTGCCCTGACCGGCAATCAAACCCTGACCTCCTGGTTCTTAGGTCCACTGAGCCATGCTGTTCTAATACCTACTGTCTCTGTTGAGAGGTTACCAATCTTATTGTTGTTCTGTGTATGTGATGAGTCTTCTCCTTTGGCTTTCAAAATTTTCTTCTTTTGCTTTCTACAATTTGACTATCATGTGTCTAATTGAGGCTTTCATTGTACTGATCCTTATTGGGAATTTTTGAACTTCTTGGATATGTAGATTGATATTTTAAAATAAAATTCGGGAAATTTTTACCCATTATTTCTTTAAATATTTTTATTACCTTATATCTTCTCTACTCTTATTGGAGAAAAACGTGCCTTGTTTTCCCCCATTTCTGGTGGGAGTGGGGCTCTAGGGGTACCACTGGAAGAAGTATTACCAGTGACCCCCAGTGGAGGATGAGATATTATGGAAAGCTTTATTTCCATGGAATTATACCCCTGGGTTTCCAAAGCGCCATTTCCCTTAGTCCAGCCATAGAAGAAGTATTGATGGGGTTTCAGTAAAGCTAGAAGCATGGCCAGTGTCCAGAGTTTCCTTGCCATGTTTGAGCTGGGTCCAGTTCAGCATCAGGCTAGTTATAGTCCATTAGTTAATTATATGTGGGGTCCACATGGCCATCGCCCAAGTGGGCAAAGGCAAGGAAGCAGGATTAAAAGAGCCCCACAAGCCAGGAGTCAAGAGGAACAAGATCAAAAGAGAGCAAGCTTCTTTGTTTATGGGATTATATATTCTAAAATTCTACATGCTTGCACTGGCCACGCCCATTCTGGCCAACCATGTCTGTCCCCGGTTTGATTGACAGGTAAGTATCTTCCCTGTGTCATCCAAGCTTTATTGGGCATGCATCTGTCTTCCCTTTGTCCAGTTCCCTTCCCCCAAAGTTTTGCAGGGAACATGCCTATAATGTCTGGCCTTCCCTTTGTTCCTTTTATATTATTAATAACTAGAGACCCAGTGCACAAAATTCATGCACGGGGGTTAGGGGGATTGTCCCTCAGCCCAGCCTGCACCCTCTCCAATCTGGGACCCCTTGAAGGATGTCCGACTGCCTGTTTAGGTGCGATCCCGGTAGGATCGGGCCTAAATGGGCAGTCGGACATCCCTCTCACAATCCAGGCTCCCAACTGCTTGCCTGCCTGCCTTTCTGATTGCCCCTAACCTCTTCTGCCTTCCAGCCTGATCAATCCCTAACCACTCCCCTGCCAGCCTGATTGATGCCTAACTGCTCCCCTGCCAGCCTGATTGCACTTAACTGCCCTACCCTGCAGGCCTGGTCACCCCTAACTGCCCTCCCCTGCAGGCCTGGTCACCCCTAACTGCCCTCCCCTGCAGGCCTGGTCACCCCTAACTGCTCTCCCCTGCAGTCCTGGGTCACCCACAACTGCCCTTCCCTGCAGGCCCGGTTGCCCCAACTTCCCTCCTCTGCCGGCCTGGTCACCCCTAACTGCCTTCCCCTGCAGGCTTGATTGCCCCCAACTGCCCTCTGTTGCAGGCCTGGTCCCTCCCAACTGCCCTCCCCTGCTGGCCATCTTGTGGCGGCCATCTTGTTTCCACATGGGGGCAGCCATATTGTGTTGGAGTGACAGTCAATTTGCATATTACTCTTTTATTAGATAGGGTTAATTAATTACAATGATATCATTTATGGTACTCCCACTAGAAATACTTTGATATTTTTTATGTTGTACTACATGTCTCTGAGGCTCTGTTAAACTTTCTTAAATCTTTTTTCTCTTTATTATTCACAATAGGTATTTTCTATTTAGCTATCATCAAGTTCACTGGTTATTTCTTATTTGTGCCAACTCTCAAATTTAGGTTTTGCTTATTTTTTAATAGTGTCTATTTCCATTGAATTTTATTATTTTCTGAGTCATTGTCATCATATTTTTCTTGAGTTATTTAAACAAGAGTTCTTTTAATTTTTTTCAATATACTTATAATAGCTGCTTTGATCATTCTGTTTGCCAAATCCAACATTTGGGCTCACTCAGAGTTAGTTTCCTTTTAATTCCTGCATATGGGTTACATTTTTCTGTTTCTTTGCAAGTTTTAATTGTTTTAGTTTGAAACTGGACATTTTAGATAATATTCAAGAAATTATGGATTTCAATATTCCATAGTCGATCTCTGATTCTCTCATTTCTAGGATCTCCATGTTAAATTTCTAGTCCCTTGAACTACTGCCTTCAACAAGTGGAATCATGACTCGGTTGAACAGACCTGTGTGCTTTTCCTGTTCATTTTCTACCACATTTGATAATTTTATGAATAGTGCGACTGGGAATGGAGTTATTCTCCTCTGTTTAAAAACAAGTCAATCCCTGCCAGCAGTGAAGTTCTTGATTTTCGTGGCCAACTTTTACCTGGTATTACACCATTAGAGCTGTGAGAAGGAGATGAGAGCAACTCCAGACAAGAATGCTACAGATTCCCAATCTTACTTGATGGCCAGTAGTCTTTAATAAACAGTTCTTAATATTTTTGTGCCCTTGGTTGATATGCATAACCCTTAGTCTTATAGTTCTTGAAAATTTTGTCAGTTTTATTTTATTTTTTTTTAATTGAGAGAGAGAGAACTTGCTGACCTTTTTATTCTACTATCCCTAAAAGATCTGACACTTGACTTGCTTTTAAACAGTAACTAACTTCAAAAGCCTAAGAATGATAATTACCTGAAAATTAATGAATTAAGTATGGTTGGTTAACAGTTGCCACCGATTATTTGTATTTTGGTATATCAGGAGATGGAGTCTTTGTCACTTTCCCACTCTCTCCTCACTCCCTTCTCTGCCAAGTCCCTTAAATTTAGAAGGCTCTCTGAGACTGATGACTTATAGAATACAACTAAAGTGACTCTCAGCCAAGTTCAGGGCCTTGGACTTAAGATATTAGCAGACCTCACTTTCTTGTTTGAAACACTGCTGCTATTCTGTGAGGGAAAGTAGCACTGTGGAGAGACCTGGTGGAAAGGCACTAAAACACCTGGGCAATAGCCTCAGCAGAGCATCAACTTGCCAGCCAACTGAGTAAGACATCTTGGAAGTGCATTAGCTCGGCCCAGCTGAGCTACCCCAGTTAACTCAGTCTGTAGCAGAGATGAACCCTTGCTGCCAAACTCTTCCCAATCTGTAAATTTGTGAGCAACATAAATGATGATTGTTGTTTTAAATCACTAAGTATTTGAATGGTGTGTTACATAGCCATAAATAACTGGAACATTAATTTTCTGCCTTCTTGCGGAATGGGAGTTGGGGCTTAAAGCTAAGATCAGTTATTATAATATCCATTTATCATCTATCTAGCAAGTGAGATTTTCATAGCCACAAAATTGAACTGCAAAAATATAACCTAAAAATAAGTCTGTGTAAGTTAAACTTGTTATCTTGGGTAGAAAGTGGCTATGATATTGAGGAATGAAAATGTTCATCCTGGGGATAGTAGAGCAAAAAATGGGGAGGGATGTAATGATAGAAGGAGAGAAAAGTGATCAGATGTTTGTTCCAATTATCCTTGAATAGTTTGGCTTAGTAATAAGGGGACACAGATCTGAGCACATGGATGGCAGTTTTTGTTCTATTAGTTTGATGCCTTGTGAAGAAGGCCCTGGGCAGATTTCACTTCAGCACTGGGGTTAAGACAGTATACTATAGAGTAAAAGAGAAAGAGAGGATCTAATTTATACTTATATTTCACCTTCTTTTCTGTATAGCCTGACCACTGAAGCTAGAATCAGCAGGACTCATCTGGAGTTCACAATGGTCACAGCAAGACGATACCAGAGTAGAGTTTAAGGGTGGCCAACCTAGGCCAAGGATATAATGGGAAATGGGATAAAGTTTCAGAGGAGCTTAAAGAGCCATGTGAGACCATGGTATTCAGGAAGCTGCCCTGGCCTATAACAGAGAGAGAGAGAGAGAGAGAGAGAGAGAGAGAGAGAGAGAGAGAGAGAGAGAGAGAGAGAGAGAGAGAGGAGGAGGGAGGGAAGGAGAGAGAGAGAGAATAATTCAGGTATGGCACCAGTACCATCTCAAAGGTCATTAGCTACTGAATAGCAAACACAAGGTAAAGGCAATGATTCAGGACTCTAAGCCCTCTACACCATGAGGTCATGCAAGTTCCTTTCCCATATACCTGGACCCCATTTTAGAAAGGAGCCAAAGTTGGATGATTCACAATGAAGATAATCTGGCTGATTAACCCTAATAGGTTGGGCCATCTATAGGGTTTAAACTATGAAATCAAACTAAATTGATATATATATTGGATATTGGTAATTTTCCCAGTACATTATCTAATGGATGGGACTCCTTTGGAAGATCAGATATCCTATATAATAAAAGGGTAATATGCAAATAGACCAAACAGCAGAACAACTGAACAATCAAAGTGTAATATGCTAATGATATGCTAAGGCTGCTCAACTCTCGCTATGATGTGCACTGACCACCAAGGGGCAGATGCTCCAACCGTTAAGTTAACTTGCTGCTGGGGTCCAGCAGATCAGGACTGAGTGAGATGGGCCTGACACGCCCTGGAGCCCTACTCTGGTCCGTCCCCAGCCCGATCATACACTGATGTTGTCCCTCAGCCTGGCCTGTGCCCCCTCGGGGGATGTCAGAGAGCAGGTTTGAGCCCAATCCCGTGGGCCACTCCCATGGGGAGGACACCAGATGCAGGGCTCATGGCTGGCAAAGCGCTACTGCACCAGCGTGAGCCTCTCCCGATTGGGACTGATTGGGAGCGAGCCTGTGGCAGGCACAGTGGGGCTGGGATGAGCTGGAGCGGCAGGTAGGAGCTGTAGGCAGCATTGGACTGTGGATATCAGCCCGATCCCTGCAGGCCACCCAGAGGGACCCCACCCATGCACAAATTTGTGCACTGGGCCTCTAGTTAATATATAAAATTATCTTTTTATTGTACATCCTAGTTATAATGTGAGTATATTTGAGTATATATTTTCTTTATACATAAGGTAAAATAACATGACTGAGAATTTAACAGTGGTTTACATTTTCCTGGAGGTATTTTATAAAGGAATACATATGGCAGGTATTTTTATTCACACATCTTTTTTTCCCAACCTCAGTCACCATTCTATACAATCTAGTCCATGTAGACTAAAGAAACAGATTACATATCTTAGGAGAAATGAAGCAATTGTTGTACAGCCAGGTAGTGGAATGGAGTGTCTGAGAGCATAGACTCTGGGACCAGAGTGCATGGATTTGAATTCTGGGTCTGTCACTTACTGGATTTAATGACAAATCACCAGCCTCTCTGTACCTCCACAGTCTCATTTGTTAAATGGATACAATAGTAGTACATCTTCATGTTGTGATTACCAAATAAGTTAATGCATTTGAAGTGCCCATATATAATAAGTACCATTATCAAGCTTTGCTATTATTATTATTATTATTATAGTAGTAGTAGTAGTAGTAGTAGTACTTTTGAACCACTGGGATCATTGAATTTACAGCCTAGGTTTTCTAATTTTGAAAGATGGTGGGGACCTGTTGGGAGGAGTGGAATAATTAGAACATGGCTCACTTGTGGGAGTATGGCTTCCTGGTTCTGAGGAGTAAAGAGGGTGGAGAATATGTAAACATGGTCTATTCATGTTTCCCAGCAAGGCTATTTTGAAGGTAGGACTTTGATATGGGTGGAGGAGTGGCCTGAAACAATCTCCCAGTGACACTGCTTTAGGAACTGGGCAATGGTCCCAGGGTCAAGAAGGCTATGAGAAGAACAGAAGTTGTGAATGTTGGAACTGCCAGCATAGCCCTATGATGGTGAAAGTGGGGGGATTATTATATAGGTGCATATGCCTCCCCCAAATGACAGGTTTTTTTTTGCTATCTAGGCTGGTGGGCACAGAACTGGATATAATTTGTTTTATAAATCAAAACATGCATTTTTCTCCCTTAATATCAATGAGAAAATTATTAACAACTGCTTATAATATAGTTCAAAACTAGAATATATTTGATAAAACTTGATGCTTTTGAGAGACCATTGATCAGTTCTATTTTTAGAAATGTTTCTTTGATATTGTTAATGTTGTCTTCTAAATAGTTGAAAAAATAGATTAAAATATACTGTGACTGCATCTCTTCTTAAAATTAGCTAATAAGAACAAAAAAAAATTGAATGAAAATTCCTGCTGTAAGAATATAAATGTAGCTCCTATGCTGAGTCTCTTGAAGATGTCTGAGTCTGAAACCAAAATGACATTTGTGAAGTTGGATTAAAGAAATATATTGCAAGAGCTACAGGGCAAATTTCATGAGGTAGGAGAAAATTAGTGTATATTACAAATTCTTAGAGCTAATAAGTCTATACTATTGGAAAAGTTCAATCACATGCTCATTAAGCTGCCCTATGCTTTCATTTCCTGACTGGGAGTGGAAATTTTTCTCATCAAACTAAGTCATCTGGGGAACACAGTCCCAGGGAATAGAAATCCAGATCCTTAGCAGCAATTTCTCCACAACGTAAGAAAAAATATGAGAAGCAGATTGACTGAAACATGCTCCCAGAGGAAATTGTGAGCACTGTGATAACAACTTAGTTTTTACTTCATTAAACTGTAAGAACATGTTTATTTGTTTTGAAATACAGAAGAAAAGTTTCTTTTCATGGTCTGAGATTCTTTGACTAGACCTCTTTCTATTTTTGAATGTGTTTTTTTTTCTTTCAAATTGTAGCTGGTAGCAAAATCTTTTATAACTGAAATAATATCCAAAGGAAAAATGGTCATAGTTTAAATTAATGGAAGTGAAAACTCAATCATTGCTGTAGTGCTATTGATAATATACATTTGTAATTACATAATGTGATAAATTGTAAGTCCTGCTAATTACACACACACACACACACACACACACACACACACACACACTACACTCATTCATATACTCACACATGACACAGGTGGTAAAAAAGTTTTTAGGAACTTGGTAACAGCTACACCATCAACTGTCAATAGCTATTACTATTGATAATATTTATTAATTCCAGAGTTTTAACCCCAGAGATTCATATCAAACTGAGACCATAAGTTTAGTGGGAGAGTGTGATGTCACAGAATGCTAGAATGCTACTGAACTTTGCTGTTATGTATATCAAAAAGTTTTGATGGTAGAGCAACATTGAACATCTAAGTGAAACCCTTATATAAAAAAAAACTTTGAAAAGAGTACTTAAGAAAGGTGTGTATATAAGCACTTGAGAGGCATGATACTTTTACAAGGGTACATAAGATTCAATAGAATAAAATTGTCTTATTCTATTTTAACATAGAAGTAGATGGCAGATCATTATTAATGAGTCAAGATTGGCAAGAAAGGTATTAAATTATTTTATATGAAACAAGAGGCCCGGTGCAGGAAATTTTGTGCACTGGAGTGGGGGTGTCCCTCAGCCTGGCCTGCACCCTCTCAGAGTCCAGGACCCCTCAGATATCCACCTAAGCCAGCAGTCGGACATCCCCCTTGCAGTCCAGAACCCCTCGCTCCTTACCGCTGCCTGCAGCGGAGGCAGGAGAGTCTCCCGCCACCGCCACTGCGCTCACCTATTGTGAGCCCGGCTTCTGGCTGAGTGGCAATCCCGCTGTGGGAGCTCACTGAGCACCAGGGGGCAGCTCCTGAGTTGAGCCTCTGCCCCCTGGTGCTCAGTGCGCATCATAGTGACCAGTCAACCAGTCTTTCAGTTGTTTGGTCATTCAGTCGCTTAGGCTTTTATATATATAGATTGATGACCCTGTGAAAGGACCACATTCTCCAGTTTCCCTTGTAGCTACAAGTGGCCATATGATCAAGTTCTGGACCATGGGATTTGACCATAAATGAGTGTAACTTCTTAGTCATATCCTTACAGGAAAGGGGATGTTTCCTCCTTTGCCCTTTTCTTTCTTTCTGCTGATAAGAACAAAGACATGATGGCTAGAGCTGAAAGAGTTATCTTGGGCCATAAGATGGAAACCATGTGTTGAAGATGGCAGAGCAACAGGTTAGCAGAGGCCTGGGTTCCTGCTTGTCATGTCTCTGTCCTTGTACCAGATTGTAATGCTCAAGCTTTCCACAGAAAAATAAATAAATGTCTAAATCACTTAATGTAATGTTATATTGGATCTCTTTGTTATTGAATTGGGACTGTGATATCCCCTGAATTTACAAAGAACTAATCAGAGCTTCTCAAACCTTAATGTGCATAAGAATCAACCAGGGATCATGTTAAAATGCATATTCTGCTTTAGGAACTGTGCTGGATAAATTTTATGTGACAACTTGTCTAGGCTATGGTGCCCAGTTGTTAAGTCAAATAGTAGAGTAGATGTTGCTGTGAAGGTAATTTTTTGGATGTGGTTTACATCTACCATCAGTTGACTTTAAATAAAGAAATTTACAATAGATAATGTGGGTGGGTTTATCTAATTAGATCAAGGACTTAAGAGACAAAAGTGAGGTTTTCAGAGAAGGATTTCTGCCTCAAGACTGTAACCGAGATATCTTGCCTGAGTTTTCAGCCCATTGGCCTTTCCTATAGACTTTAGGTTTGCTGATCCTCACAATAGCATGAGTCAATTCCTTAAAATATATCTCTTTACACACACGCACACACACATACACACACACACACACATCTTGTTAATTCTGTTTCTTTGAGGAACCCTGGGTAATACAGTAGGTCTGGAGCCAGTCCCGAGATTCTGCATTTCTAATGAATTCCCAATACTGCTGGTCTACACACTGTGCTTTGCATAGCAAGATGCTAGAAAAAAGATCATCAGGAAACATGTGTTTCAATCTAGACCAGTGGTTCTCAACCTTTTTAATGCTGCAACCCTTTAGTAAAGTTCCTCATGTTGTGGTGACCCCCAACCATAAAATTATTTTCGCTGCTACTTCATAACTGTAATTTTGCTACTGTTATGAATCATAATGTAAATATCTGTGTTTCCCGATGGTCTTAGGCAACCCTGCTAGCGGTTCTCAACCTGTGGGTTACGATCCACAGGTTGAGAACCGCTGCTGTAGAGCCTAAGACCATCGGAAAACAAAGATATTTACATTATGATTCATTACGATTCAATTACAGTTATGAAGTAGCAGCGAAAATAATTTTATGGTTGGGGGTCACCACAACATGAGGAACTGTATTAAGGGGTCGCGGCATTAAAAAGTTTGAGGACCACTGATCTAGACTTTGACAAAATTTATTGTGTTGGGCATGTCATTGAATGCATACATCATTTCCTCATCTCTAAGGTGAGGATGTTGGCCTAAATGACCTCTGAATCCCCTATCAGCTTTCATATAGGAAGACCTCATTTATCATCATCTAGAGGTTCTTGAAAACTGTGATTTTAAGCAAAAGGTTGTATAAGAAAACAAATTTTATCATAGGATAATTGGTGTACCAGTTACAAAGTGGATTTTTTTCAATAGATGGAGTTACCCATATGTTGATATATATGCGATTTGATATGTATGCTATTTTGTTGTATTGACAACAAGCTTCAAAACTTCATATGTCAAATTTGCTGAAGGGGTTAACAACATAGATATTTTTACGCTAAAAATGTCGAATTTCATGTCAAAAAAAGATCATTTGCGGGAAGTTTTAATTCATTACTTTATTTTGAAGAAAAGTGCTGCTGAAAGTTATCCTATACTTTGGGAAGCTTATGGTGAGTGTGTTCCATCTCAAGATACTTGTGAACGCTGGTTAAAATGCTTTAAAAGTGATGATTTCTATGTGAAAGACAAAGAACATCCAGGTCAACCGAAAAAGTTTGAAGATCAACAATTACAAGCATTATTGGATGAAGATGCATGTCAATCCAAAAACAACTTTCAGAAAGATTAAACATTGCTCAGCAAACAATTTTTGATCATTTACAAGCAATGGGAAAGATTTTAAAGGAAGGAAAATGGGTGCCACATCAACTGAACAAAAGACAAATGGAAAACCGAAAAGTCATCAGTAAAATGTTGCTTCCATTGCATGAAAGAAAGTCTTTTTTGCATCAAATTGTGACTGGCGATGAAAAGTGGATTTATTTTGAGAATCCCAAATGCACAAAATCATGGGTTGATCCAGGTCAACCATCAACATCGACTGCAAGGCCAAATCGCTTCAGAAAGAAGACAATGCTCTGCCTTTGGTGGGATCAGGAAGGTGTGGTGTATTATGAGCTTCTAAAACCAGGTGAAACAGTTAGTACAGATCGCTACCAACAACAAATAATCAATTTGAACCATGCTTTGGTCGTGAAATGACCATAATGTTCCAGAAGACACGGCAAAGTAATTTCGCTTCATGATGACACACCATCACAAACTTCAAAAACAGTTAAAGACACATTAAAAGATCTTGCCTGGGAAGTATTAACCCACCCGCTATATTCACCAGACCTTGCTCCTTCAGATTACCACTTCTGATCGATGGCACATGCACTTTCTGAGCAGTACTTAAAAACATATGAAGAAGTGGAAAATTGGGTCTCTGAATGGTTTGCCTCAAAACAAGAAAAGTTCTATTGGGACAGTATCCACAAATTGCCTGAAAGTTGGGGGAAATGTGCAGCTAGTGATGGACATTACTTTGAATAAAGCACTTTTGATGTTTCTCTTGAAATTATCGTGTTTTCTTTGATTACAAAATCTGCATTAACTGGTACACCTATCTATACTAATAAAAGCCTAGGTGTTCCCGTGCCCTCGTGCGACGACCTCACTTCATCACAAGATGGCCGCCACAAGATGGCTGGCAGGTGAGGGCAGTTGTGGGTGATCAGGTTGGCAGGGGAGGGCAGTTTTGGGTGAATAGACCAGCAGGGGAGGGCAGTTGGGGTGACTTGGATGGTAAGGGAGGGCAGTTGGGGGCAATTGGGCCAGCAGGGGAAGGCAGTTGGAGGTGATCGGGCTGGCAGGGGAAGGCAGTTGGGGGCCATCAGGCTGGCAGGGGAGGGTAGTTGGGGGACAATGGGATGGCAGGGGAGGGTAGTTGAGGGTGATCAGGCCGGGAGGGGAGCAGTTAAGCGTAAATCAGGCCAGCAGGGGAGCAGTTAGTGGGCGATCAGGCTGGCAGGCAGAAGCGGTTAGGGGCAATTAGGCAGGCAGGCAGGCAGGCAAGCGGTTAGGAGCCAGCAGTCCTGGATTGTGAGAGCGATATCCCCCAAGGGGTCCCAGATTGGAGAGTGTTCAGGCTGGGCTGAGGGACACTCCCCTCCCCCCCCCCCCCCCCCGTGTATGAATTTCATGCACCGGGCCTCTAGTTATAAATAATAGTGAAGAATAGTGAAGTTTCTATGGCATATTTCTGGTCACAGAAACAATATCAAACATCTAAATAAATATCCAAAACATTACTACTATTAAATGTTGAAATAAATGTGAGCTATACATACATTTAAGAAAGATGGATAATCCTGCTGGTGTGGCTCAGTGGTTGTGCTTATGAGCCAGGAGTTCATGGTTCCATTCCTGGCCAGGGTAGATGCCCAGGTTGCAGGCTTGATCCCCAATGGGGGGCCTGCAGGAGGTAGCCAATCAATGATTCTCTCTCATCATTGATGTTCTATCTCTTTCTCTCTTCCTCTCTGAAATCAATAAAAATATATTAAAAATTAAAAAAAGAATGATGAATAAAAACAAGTAAGATCATTCTTTTCCAACCCACTGATTCCAGTTCCCAATCATGGGTTACAGGAGCCTTTCCCTGTAGCTCAGCTGCCCTTCCATCACAGGGCCTCTCACACATACATTTACACTAACTCAGACACGGAGAACATAGACACACCAGTTCACCTCACGTGCACAGCTTTGGAGGGTGGGAGGAAACCAGAGTACCCAGAGGAAAAACCTGTGCAGACATGGGGAGGACAGGAGAGAAGATGCAAACTCCACACAGTCACCCCGCCCAGGAATTCAATTTGTTTTTCTCATGAACATTATAAGTAAATGACATTGAAGGAAACAACATTATTACTCTGTGATCTTATCTCTTCTGGCCGGAGGCCCTGGTGAGAAAGCAGCAAGCGGCTAGAGCTGGCAGCAGGGCCTATCCCAGAAGTCCATAACGGTGTGTGGCTGCCATGGAGGGCTTCTTGGAGAGGTGGGCCTGGTTACGTGTGCTGTCCCTCCAATGTGGACATTTATAAGTGGTATGGGCGGCTTTTCATCTGATAACTTCTTATATCTAAAAACCTGATGCCTAAGGAAAGTTCATTTTTTTTCTTTTTGATTAGGAAGAGAAATTTAAGGCTTTCTCTTTTTCCCAGGAAACCCACTTGCAGGGCAAAGGGCAGAAACAGGTCTAGTGACATGATAGGACTACTTTCTACTATTACCTTACATATTACACACATCACCTATGTTATAATGAATTTGTAGAGTTATCTTACATATGAAAAAATGCATTAACAAATTTATTTCCCAAACCTGGGCATTTCCGAACTTGGATTTGGAAAATTTTAATCATAGCAACATTATTTCATTTATTCTTTAAGAACAATAGCAAATAATTTTAAAATTATAATCTGTTAATGTTGCGCTTTTATTTTAATCTCTTTTGCCCTGTAAACAAGTCTGTGTTTTAGAATCAGATATTTTTTTCTGATTATATGATCTGTACCTACTTGTAAGCTTTGCTTTTTAAAATCTGAAATTGAGAAGGGGATTGTTATAATCCTTTGGAACCACAACCAAAATGAAGCCGTAATTATTCCTTAATGGTGGGAATATTTCCATATATAATGTAGAACATTAATTATTAAAATAGCACATTTAAATGTCTAATATCCAAGAGCTGTATATAGACAAATTTTTATTCCTTACTCGAGGATATGTTTTTATTAATTTTAGAGAGGGAGGAGGGAAAAGAGACAGAGAGATAAAGGTAGATGATAGATAGGTAGATAGATAGATAGAGAAAGAGAGATACATTTATCAGCTGCCTCCCATACACAGCCTGATCAGGGATTGAACCTGCAACCCTTTGGTTTATGGGGCAACGCTCCAACCAACTGAGCCACCCAGCCAGGGCTGTATAGACAATTTTTATTTAGGGATTTAAATCCTAGTCTTCCATTGTCTTCATATCAGATCATAAAATGGCATAAAAAGTGTGTTTACTGCACTATACAAAATGCTAATAGATTGTTTACTGATGGTGCTTTGGTTAGACTTATACCAGCAGAACAACAAAGAAATGATGCTGTGGGGACACAGAATTACTCATTTAAAATAATGTTTTCCATCTCTCTCTCTATACACTATATGTCTGAGATGCATAGGTTTCTTATATTTTTACCTGAAACAGCACAGGAATGTGTGTGTTCCTGTCAATATTTGTTTGTGTATATTTGTGCGTGCACACATGTGTTAAGTTTACGGTGGGAGTGGAAAGGAAGAAGCAAATATCTTTTTCTTGGCATGTGAATCTGAATGCAATCAAGAGCTTTAAATCATTTCCTTATTTTCTCAGTGTCAAGCACTTTTTTGCCTCCTTTCCTCCTCCACTGACACAATTGCCTCAGGGGATTCTTCTATAGATGTTACTCCTTTTTATGTCTAAAGGGCAAGGCTGATATATATACACACTAGAGGCCCAGTGCATGAAATTTGTGCACGGGGGTGTGTGTCCCTCAGTCCAGCCAGCCTGCACCCTGTCCAATCTGGGACCCCTTGAGGGATGTCTGACTGCCCTCTCACAATCCAGGACTGCTGGCTCCCAACTGCTCACCTGCCTGCCTTCCTGATTGCCTCTAACTGCTTCTGCCTGCCAGCCTGATCACCCCCTAACCACTCCCCTGCCAGCCTGATTGATGCCTAACTGCTCCCCTGACAGCCTGTTTGCCCCTAACTGCCCTCCCCTGCAGGCCTGGTCACCCCTAACTGCCCTCCCCTGCAGGCCTGGTCACCCCTAACTGCCCTCCCCTGCAAGCCTGGGTCCCCCCCAACTGCCCTTCCCTGCAGGCTTGGTCGCCCCCAACTTCCCTCCTCTGCCAGTCTGGTCACCCCTAACTGCCCTCCCCTGCAGGCTTGATCACCCCCAACTGCCCTCCTCTACTGGCCTGATCACTCACAACTGCCCTCCACTGCTGGCCTGATCCCTCCCAACTTCCCTCCCCTGCTGGCCATCTTGTGGTGGCCATCTTGTGTCCACATGGGGGCAGTCATCTTTGACCACATGAAGGCAGCCATCTTGTGTGTTGGAGTGATGGTCAATTTGCATATTACTCTTTTATTTGATAGGATAGAGGCCTGGTGCACAGGTGGGGGGGGGGGGCTAGCTGGTTTGCCCTGAAGGGTGTCCTAGATTAGGGTGGGGGTTCCCTTGGGGTGTGGGGCGGCTTGGGTGAGGAGCCTGTGATGGTTTGCAGGCTGGCCACGCCTCCCAGCGACCCAAGCGGAGGCCCTGGTATCTGGGATTTATTTATTTTCTATAATTGAAACTTTGTAGCCTTCTGTGGAGGCCAGGGCAGGCCAGGAACTTGGCTTCCTCCATCACCAGGGAAACCCAAGCCTCCTGCTTGCTCCGTGGCTGCAGCCATTGTTGTTGGGATTTATTTATCTTCTATAATTGAAACTTTGTAGCCCTGAGTGGAGTCCAGGGCCCCCCAGAGTGTGCAGGAAGCTTGGCTTCCTCCATTGCCGGGGAAGCTCAAGCCTCCTGCTTGCTCAGTGGCTGCAGCCATCTTGGTTGGGTTAATTTGCATAATCACTCCTGATTGATTGGTGGGTGTGGCTTGTGGGTGTGGCTAGGTATGGTCAATTTGCATATTACTCTTTTATTAGATAGATAGCAGCAAAGCCATGGAAGGCCTGGTCAGAACTAGGAACCTGTTGCAGCCCCTCTATCTGCAGTACTTTTTCAATCTTTGAGAGAGGAGGCAGGAAGAGAAGTGAGGGTGTGAAGGGGGAAAAATCTGTGCATGCACAAAAATTTCCATTTGCTTTATTTGAACTAATTTATTTCAATTTTAAACTGTCCCTGGATAGAAAGATGAAAGAGAGCCGAGACCGGTTTGGCTCAGTGGATAGAGCGTTGGTCTGTGGACTGAAGGGTCCCAGGTTCGATTCCGGTCGAGGGCGTGTACATTGGTTGCGGGCACATCTCCGGTGTGGGGTGTGCAGGAGGCAGCTGGTCGGTGTTTCTCTCTCATCGATGTTTCTGGCTCTCTGTCCCTCTCCTTTCCTCTCTGTAAGAAAATCAATAAAATATATTAAAAAAAAAAAAGAAAGATGAAAGAGATAGAATTTGCCATCAGTGTATTGTATTCTTCACCTACCATGTTAATATAGGCTCGTTTGCTCTAAAGGAGGTTGACAGAATTTTTTCTGAACTAGAAATAATTTACTGAAAATCCTGACATTCTTCATTCTTCAAAAAAACAAACAGCCTCTTTTAGAGAGTGACAAAAACACTATGGCAACCTCATTTGTGGTTGTTTTGAGTGTTTGGTTTTTAAAATTATACAGGATGCCCCCAAAATGTATACACACTTTAACAGCTGATAGCTGTAGATTCTATTATATTTTGAAAATGAAATGTATTTTAATAAACACTACTGTATAATGTGTATACATTTTTGGAAGTACACCCTGTGCTTATTAACTTTGTAAAAGTGTCGTGGGTTGAATAAATGTCAAAAAACAAATACATCTAGCTTATATTTGTTGCATTTCTCCCGACTTGATTTTCATTTATTGAGGAATGACAATATTAGGAAGCTACTGGCAAATATAATCAGACCTTGAGAGCTTTGGCTTCTCTGAGAGATCGAGATTTTGTATATACAGCAGAGTCAATTCTGTTGTTTTAAACTCACTGGAGCATTGTTTACTGATTTTTCACAAGGAATTAGCTTCATTTGGTGGTAGAATTTCTGTTCACCCACTCTGGACTGCTTCATTCCTATCACCGTGTTGGTCTACTCAGAATGTGGGATCAGCTGCATATCTTTGGCCCTCTATCGAACCCTGACAATATATTGGCCCCATTCTGTATTTAATTCACAGTGTCTGGTATGTCTCCAGTAGTTTAACAGATGGATCTTAGTCAGCCTCCTCTCAAACTCTTTATTAAATATTTATAGAGACAGATTGCAAATAGACCCAGCTTTTCCCCTTGAGGTATGTGCACAGACCTCTGGACCATAGAGGATAACATCTTGGTCAGTTCAGGGAAGAGAGACAATATTTTTTTCTTCATGGCAGTTTCCAGAAGCACATCAAGTAGTTGCTTTACTCATAGTGGTGAGAGACTGTGTATTCCAGCAGTATTCTATATAGTAAACAGGATGTTATCTCAAAAATAATAAACTATTATTAATTGTGAAGGTAAAGATGTTCCCCAAGTTCATGAGTAAATCTGAGTATTTGGGGATAGGTTTTATCACTCCATGAAAAAATGTGAAAATGAATAATGGCACCTTTTGCTTAAGTAGTACATGTATATATGGAGAGTTGTCAGAAGAAAGTGTTAATGAGATGACTTTGTGAAATACAAGTTGACTCAGAGATTTAAAAACACTTAAAATAAAATATCATGCATTGGACATGTAGAGGAAGGTGCTAAAGTGAAAATGCCAAACTCATTCTAATGTTTCACTGCATCAAGGAAGGGGCATGGGAAGGGATGCTGGAAGGGATGCTCTCGAGGTGGCCAGTCTCTGCAGACCTGAGGGAAGAGCAAAGGTAATGGCCACTGGGCTGTGGATCTGTGAGAGAAGACTCTTGAATTCCAAGCTCTGCTGGAGTACTTCTGGGAAAAAATGCCAAGACCACAATCTTTATACAATATTTGCAAATTGCATAGTCATCAGGCTAGAGAAAACTCTATGAGCTGCCAGTCCATGGTGTCTTTGGGCAGTCCCCTTTGAAATTGTCCCAAAAAGGTAGAGACTAATCCAGGGTAATATCATCGTGCCAGATTGTGACCACGTATGTCAAGTTTTTAATGCCACAAGATAAATTACTAACTCTGTCCTTACATCCTTTAAAGGTATTTTATGGTTTCAGGACATTTCACAAGACCTTAGTTAAATTTTTTAATGATAGAACTAATTTGGCAGTATACACAGCTATAAATGTCCTTTCACTTACTAACTTTTGAATTAAATCAAGTTATATTATGACGATAAATGCACTTTATGGTAAATAATCTTTACTATTATAAATGCTGAATTTATTGCTTCTCCCTGAGCCAAGAAAGTACTAGCTGTTCTTGCTGAAAAGAATCTTCTTTTGTTTTTATTTCTATTGACTTAGCTGTCTGCCATCAGCATTCTAAGCCATCTATGGTACTATATTAAAGGCCATAGAAGGTTATAAGAGAAATAGATTCTGGCCAATCCTTTCATTTGGGGGATTTTATAATCTAGTAGTGGGGCTGTGGAGAGAAAATATAAATTAAAAGCCTTAAGAGCATGTCTATGGAAAACTGAATTTAATCTTACCGTTGGGTGTATGTTCCTATAGTATTCCAAATGATGGCTGAATTTAGTGTCTGTCATAATTTTGGAATGAATGAGTATTTGTTTTTGATGATAAATGTAAGGTGGTGTTATGATATGAATATTTATATTCTCCCCAAAATTTGTATGTTGAAATTCTAATCCTATTCCAAGATGAGAATATTAGGAGGTGGAGCCTTTGGGTCAGGAAGGCTGAGTCTTCATGCACAGGATTAATACCCTTATAAAAGGGGCCCCACAGACCTCCCTAGCCCTTGCTTCCATGTGAGGATACCAAGAGAAGTCTCAGCCCCAGCAGAGAGCCTTCATCCAACTGTGCTGGCACCCTGATCTCAGACCTTCAGCCTTCAGACCTATGAGAAATACATTTCTGCTGTTGATAAGCCATCCAGTCTATGGCATTTTGTTGTAGAATCCTGAATGGACTAAGACATAAGGGTCCCTGAAAATATCCTTCTCTTAGGGTATGATGGTATCCTGCAGCTGTGGGGCTTGGAGGGTCAGAGTAGATGCTCACTCTTGCTGTTACTTTGGAGATAATTTAAGTGAATACACACATAAGGTTAGAAACATCCTCACTCAAGCACATCCAAAGGAAGTAATATATTTTGGGGAAAAGTGGGTGTGACATCAGCAATGCAGCACCACACCTCTATGACAACACACAGTTCAGATGGCCCAGGAATTCATGTGACTTGAAGGACACCTGTAGATGTTCAGGGCTGCCTTACTGAGTGGTGGGCAGGTGCATGCTGCTCTGCATCTCTCTCCCCAAAGTGAAAACTACAGTAAGACCAGCTGCAACTTGTATCATCAAGGGTACTTGCCCCTTCTGGAATTTGCCTCTGAGGATTCCTAGCTTTATTTGTGAATCTGAGGAAATGGCTTTGTAGATAACACAGCAATAGGGTGCTTTGGGGTCCTGACTTTGGGCCTTGTTTGAAGCCCTCTTCCAGTCTCTCAAAGGATATCAATAGCCAGTGAAGTTGTTATATAACACTAGAGGCCCAGTGCATGAAATTCATGCACTCAGGGGTGTCCCTCAGCTCAGCCTGTGCCCTCTTGCAGTCCGGAATCCCTCAGGGGAGTCTGACTGACAGCTTAGGCCCACAACGTGCAATCGAACATCCTTAGTGCTACTGCAGAGGCGGGAGAGGCTCCCACCACCATTGCTTTGCTCGCCAGCCATGAGCCCGGCTCAGGGCTTCTGGCTGAGTGGCATTCCACCTTGGAAGTGCACGGACCACTAGGGGAAAGCTTCTGCGTTAAGCATCTGCCCCCTGGTGGTCAGTGTGCATCATAGCGACCGGTCGTTCCACCGTTTGGTTGATTTGCATATTAGCCTTTTATTATATAGGATTTGTATAATTTTATTATAAATTCTCAAAGATTGAATAATTGTTTATCACATGTGCCACACACTTCAGGTGTATGAGTAACAATGGAAAAAAAATACAGAGTATCTATTAAAGTGTTTAGAAAGAAAAGCAATGGAAACTGTGGTCATATTTTAGGATTTGTTTTGGAATTACTTTGGGTTTTTATTTGTCTTTTTACAAACATAACTTCATCACAGAAGAAACTTTTGGACATCATTTTTGAAGCAGAGATATTTGTCTGTTACCTAGTTAGAAGACCATTATGGGAAGTCAACTTTATTGTCCATAAAATCAGAACAATAAAATGTAAGAAGTGCTTTCTTTTCTTGAATTGTTAAAACTCTTAACTTCCAAAATAGCATATTTCTTATTTTTCTTGTTTCAGAGTTCACTAACTAAGACAGACTGAGCTGGACCATTACCATTCTCATCAATTTAGATTTATATGATGCATGCATTGAAATGAACATCTGGACAGTTAGAAAATGCATTTCATTTGGAGGCCCTTGTAGATTTTTTTTTCATATTTGAAATGTCCCTTTGGAAAATAACATAAGTAGGAAAACAACATTCACTAAAAGAGAAATATTTTTAAAGCCAAAATTATTAGAAATAGGTTTATCAATGAGAATTTTTATTGCACACAATAAAGATAAAAGTGGTCTCATAAAGCATCATAAAAAAATAACATCCACTGTCTATTTGGGCTTTATCTTGCATCCAGAATGCCAGTGAACTTAAACTCGTATGCGATGTCCAAGACAACTAGCTGTAACCACAGTTTCCGCAGTCTCTTGGGCCTAAGTGCAGATTTTCAGCCTGAATAAGTGTTTCATAGAGACATTTGATCCAGGTACTTTATGTAGTAGGATTGGTGATTCAGTGTGTGGCATTTAACAATGTGAGTCAGAATTAAATGAATGTCTCCGTTTTATAGATGGGGAACTAATGGAAGGGCCACTTCTTGAATGAGTCATTGAACACAGATCCTGCTCCAGGCCACTTGCTATAGATTGTGCAATCATTTTCACAAGCAGCTAAGATGATAACCTTGATGTTCTGCCCTTTCTAAGTTCAGGTGGTCAAGCTTCTCATCTCTGTTTCCCCAAAATATGTGTGAGCTACAAAACTGCTTTTCATCTTCATTCATTATTTTTATTTTCTGCATGTGTGCTCAACCCTATTCATTACATGTGAATAATGCAGATATTATATTTTTAACTCTTAATGTATTCTGCTAGGATAAACTACACTTGTTATTTATAACCCTCTTTCCTCCAAAAATATTTGAGGCAGCTTAGAATAAAAGACAGATGTACGCTAAAACTATTCAAGCAAGGGCAGATGAATGTGATGACGGCCTAAGCTAGGTCAAGATAGCTATACCAGAATTTATAGGCTAAAGATAGCTCCTGAAACTGAGCATCAAATTTAGCTTTCAGCTTCCTGAAAATTATTTTAAACACGTATCATTTTGGCTTCTTTGTAAATGTCAATGTCTGCATTAGTTCTTCTATTTTAGAATATAAGCTCAGGAGGGGGTTTGGTTTAGCCTGGTTATCAATCAGATGGCAAGTGTTATTGAGGATCAATTGTAGTCAGAATATTTTGTGAAGAGTGAGGAAGACATCAAAGAAAAAGAGAAGCAATCACTTGTCTCTGTCCTCAATGAGGTCACCGGTCAGTTAGATAAAACAAATAATATATTTGAGAAGTCTCTTAACACAGAGCACACAAGTTGATGAATGTTAAAAGTATCCTAATTGGGGATATGAGTGTGGGAAACTATAGCTCTTAATGTATGTATGACCTGATGTTGTCTGAGCAGGTGCAAATGAGAAGCAAGTGGCTAGTTTTCAAGGGGAGGCTTTCATTCTGATTCCAGGCTGACACATTGTTGTCCCAGAACAGCTACCCAGAGGTATCCCAGGACAGCCTCTGTGTGATTGGGATAGTTGTCACTCTCTAGTCAGATAGTAGGACTAGGCTCTATTTAACCTGTGCCTCCCTATATAATCTAAGAATTTAAAAATTTTGGAAAAAAGAAAAGAAAGAGGGATAAAGTAAAGAAGGGAGAGAGGGGAGAAGGGAAATGGGGAGGGAGGGAGGAAGGAAAGGAAAGAGAGAGAGAAGGAAGGAAGGAGAGAAGGAAAGGAAATTTTGGCCAACTCTATGGTCTTCTCATGCCAATGTGAAAATCATTTAGGTAAAGTGTTGTGTCCCTTTTTAAAAAACACACACACACTTTCTTGGCACAACAAAATTAGAGATTGTTGGTGTTTTATGGAATGATAATCACATATATCCTATGTTTCAGGAAGCAATTTTTGCAAGTGGACAAAGGATACTGAAAAATAGAGATGAATTATTAGATTTCTTACTGTCAAAGCCAAATTGAAGAATAACTTTCAATTGTTTTCCCCAATCCTGATCTTGATATGACCCAACTAAGGGATAGATTTGATTCTTTTGAAGAGACATACTTACCCAGATTTGCTGCCTTATAACTCTGACAAATTTGGGACAGAGAGAGACACTAGTATCTAGATGTATCCTTAGGGGACATGCTTCACCCTGAACCAGGTGTGCCTACTATTGGAAGCATGAGCTCCAGGAGGTATCTCTTCATGGGGGGAAAAATCCAAAATAAGAGAAAGAAAGGGGTTGTATCACAGATGTTCTGAAATTTCTGATCTCCCTCATCTCAAGTCACACTGCCATAAATAAGTTACAACGTGGTGAGGGGTGAGTAAGGGTGAGAAGAGAGACCATATCATATACTGCCCAGGTGGGGTGGGGTCTCATCTCTGCTTGCCCAGTAGGATCAATTGGGGGGCTAAATACACAACACACACACACACACACACACGCACGCACACACACACACACACACACACACACACACACACACATCATGCACGAGCCCAGAATTGAGTAACAGAAGAACAGGGAAATGAAGATCCCCAAATAGAGGCCTGTACTAAATTTATGGTAATTGGCTTGGTGTACAATAGAGGTTCAATTTATATTTATTGAATGAATTACTAAAGAATGTATTGGATATTAACCATAGAAGTTCTTCACATTTACCTTTGTGCCACATTAGAGGGAAAATGATATTTTTCTCTCTGGTCCCTGAGAAATCTGCGAGAATCCACCTTTGTAAGAATATGTTTTGATTAACATTTCTCAGGGCTGGATTTGGCTCACAGGTGGGCTCCAATGTTCAAAGTGAGTCCCTCTATATAAAGCATCGGGTAAAGATTGGGAATCTGTGGGAAAGAGTAGGACAGAAGAGAATGGCAGAAAGGTGATCAAGAGAAAGGAATGTTTAGTGTTGTCAGATGTGACATACCCTCCCACGATCATCCAGATCTTTGATGAAGCCTACAGTGCTGAGAAATACTTTTTTGTATGAATAACTTCCTCATAGAATTAGTGACAGGGCTGAATTCTGCATTCTGGGTCAAGGGCTAAAGTAGCCTTACAGCATAAAGGCAGCTGTGGTTGAAGTTAGGTTGTATAAGGATTCTGAATGCATTAGTCAGTACCTTATTGATGTTCAAACACTGCATCCATAGACTCTTATGAAAGTAAGTTTTTCTACAGAGACTGTTAAAGCACCTATTTACCCGATACAAAACTAGGCTAATTCCTAAGGGGCCTGGTTATTATGGCATTATATTAGAAATACAATAATTAGGCAATAAAGTTACCAGAATTTCCATTCTAAAATATGCAATTTTAAACCTTGAAGCATAAATAGATATGGAATAATACTCAAACTTTTTAAAAATCAGTGTTCTCAGTTTGTAATAGATATTCCAATTAGTTTGTATAAATTACATTACCAATTCTAAAAGTTGCATAAATTTTTAGATTTCTAGAAGGAAAAAGTGTTATAATTTGACTTGCAAATATTTTTAGGAAACAAAACAAGCTTTAGAAAATGACAAAAATGAGAATAGAATGTATACAAATATAAAGTGTATTTAACATACTGGGATAGCTAAATCTTCTTTGAAACGGAGAGATGTGTGCATGAAAGAAAATTCCAGTTTAGCTGCTATTGTTTGCAAACTTTGTAGCTATACACATAACTGTGTCTCTTCCCTTCCATTTTATTGCCATCAGAATAGACTGCCTCCATTTTATCCATTTTTCCTATTACAACCAACTTCTCTCTGGTTCTTCAACTCAATTTAATCTCAATCTCTTAAAATAATGTCCTATTAAAAAATGACAAAAATACAGTGACTCCAATGGCTTATTATAGCTTCTATTTATTAGTTATTCAGATACTGTATTTTCTGAGTTTTTGTATGGTTCTGAATACCCTTTTTATTACCTTTGTATCTGAAACTTGGCTGGATACACATTTCATTTGACACATTTTCTCTTTCATCAGAACTCTATAGACTTTCCCCTCTAATCTTTTAGCCTTAAATGTTGCTGTGGAAAAGTTTCAGGGGGCACTGCTTTTTATCTCTTGGTGTGTGACTTGAGTCATCTGGAGGTAGCCTCGAGTGTTCTGAATTAATTTTGCTTGGACCAGAACATTTTCTCTTTCTCTTTAGTCCCCCACCCCCATCACTTTATAGAAACTTTTTTGTTTTATATCCTCTAATATGTTTTTGATCATATGGTTGGACTTTATACTTCAAGGAAGCCAGTTACCTCATGTGGGGTCATCTTTATCTGTCTTGAACATTGTCTTCCTCCCTCCTGTCTTGTCTCTTCCCTCCTTTCACTCCCTCCTCCCTCCCCCCTCCCTCTTTTCTTCCCTTCTTTCTTCCTCCCTTCCTTCCATCCATCCATTCATTATTTTTCTTTTTTTTTACTCATTTCTCCCTCCCTCCATCTTTATGTATTTTTCTGCATTCTCTATGTTTGTTGTGATTATTAAAAAAACAAAAAACACACACACAAAAAAACCCACACCTCTTAATTTAGGGTAGTAATTTTATATTTAGTCTCATGTATTCTATTTATTTTTGTCTAAAATCTATTAGTGTGTTATGTATTGCTTTGGATATCAATTTTTCTTAATGCTGGATGTTTTATTTTTATGTCTTTCATTTTTCTTTTAAAATCACAATCGCCCTAACTGGTTTGGCTCAGTGGATAGAGCGTCGGCCTGTGGACTGAAGGGTCCCAGGTTCGATTCTGGAAAAGGGTATGTACCTTGGTTGCGGGCACATCCCCAGTGGGAGGTGTGCAGGAGGCAGCTGGTCGATGTTTCTCTCCCATCGATGTTTCTGACTTTCTATTCCTCTCCCTTCCTCTCTGTAAAAAAATCAATAAAATATATTTTTAAAAATCACAATCATTTTATTACTTTGTTCTGTAATACCACTGCATTTATGATGAAATTTTTTTGTTTCATTCTGCTGTGCTTTCCTTTGTATACATTTTTTTTCTTGACTTGTGTATGTCCCCCCCCCCACTTTTATTTTTAAAATATATTTTATTGATTTTTTTTACAGAGAGGAAGAGAGAAGGATAGAGAGTTAGAAACATCGATCAGCTGCCTCATGCACACCTCCTGCTGGGGATGTGCCCGCAACCAAGGTACATGCCCTTGACCAGAATCAAACCTGGGACCTTTCAGTCCGCAGGCCAACGCTCTATCCACTGAGCCAAACTGGTTAGGGCTAACTTATTGCTTATTGATTGATTATATCCCCCCCATATCCCCCCTTAATGTTTTTGAGTTGTACAGAGGCTCATTTAATTTTGCTTATATTTAATGTGAACTATTTGGTGCAAATCTGATTTGTTGATAAAATGCACACTTTTTTACTTTTTATATTTTGCTCTTTCCCCACCATAGTTGACATCTATTCTGGCTCCTTTTCATTGGAGCTACAATTTGCGAGTGTGGGAGATGGGAATGAGCTAAGCCGTGGTTGTGTTGAATACCTTAAATCATGGTTTTCTCTACAGAGTAGGGTTTTCATCTTATTTCCAGTCAGATTATCCTCTATTCATTGTGAAGCCTGCAAACTTAACTATTCTCATTTTATACATGTCCTTTTTGATCTTCCCTCCCAGGGTCTATTTCCACTACTTGTCAGTTAGAAAAAGAAAAATTCAAGGGTACAATGTTAATTATTTCTCCAAAATTTGGCAGTGTTATTGAATATCATCAGTATGCTATTGACTGAGCATTATTATTTTTTAAAATATTAATGAAAGTTTAGAAGCCAACTAAGTTACCCACACTGTTTTTCTCTATTGTAGAAAATTTTGTTGCTTCATTCTAGTTTCATTTTAATGTTTATTGCTTTCAATTGTACATCTTTTATTTTCTTACTGCTGCTACTATTTTATTTCATTAAAATTGTTTTTTAAAGTTTGTTCTTTTATGAAGGAGGAATGGAAAATGGGAGTGATTTGATCTGGCTTCTCTTTGCCATCTGCCACCTTTACCCAAACTTTCAGTAATCCACTTTTACTTTGTTATTTACAAATTTATCTAAACATGTACTTATTTTTTAAACTTCAGCCAAATATACCACTTATACAACAAGTCACCTACTGTTGAAGAAAGTAACTTTTCCTTTTTACTTATTCTTGTGTTATAGCTTTCTAATTTTATGTGAGCTACATTGTTGTATCCAGGATGTATTTATATGTCTGTGTAGTCTGTTTTTTGTTTTTCCAAATTTGATCATAGACACTGTTATTCTTTGTTTTAAAAGCCCTGCACTTTTTCATTTGCTGCTTTCATATGCCGATTTCATATCATGCTTCACACTCTCTCATTATGTTATAAAGGTTTTTCTATTATTCTGTGAAATAATAGAAATTGAAATGTTGTAGATAGAGAGGAGATGTGGTTTTATTTAAACAAAAATAATGATTTAGACCATGCTATTGAAAGGCAGAGAGGGATGTTGTGGGAAGCACTAATATAAAAAGAAATGTTAAGCGTTGATTTAAGAAGAAAAGATAAAATTAATGTTAGACTGTTTATTTTAAATGATATTAGTAAATGAAAAAAAAATTAGGAGAATCTGTTATTTTTCATTGTTTAGCTCATAAAACATGTTGAGGATGTGTTTTTGTTGATTTTAGAGAGAAAGGAAGGGAGAGAGAGAGAGAGAAAGAAAGAGAGAGAGAGAAAGAGAGAGGAAGTGAGAAACATTGTTAGAGAGAAACATTGACCAATTGCCTCCTGTACATGCCCTGACTGGGGATTGAACCCACAACGTAGGTATGTGCCCTGACTGGGGATGGAACCAGCAACCTTTTGGTGCACTGACAATGCTCCAACAAACTGAGCCACCCAGCCAGGGCAGGTTGCCATGGTTTTTAGCTTCTTAAACAAAGCCTTGGCTGTGTTTGCACCCTCATCATCAGCCTTGCCTCCCTATGGTGAGGGCTACAGGCAGGGTCCAGGAACATCCTCACCATGGCCAGGACACAGAGATGTAGTGAGGCTCTTCACAGGTAATGAAATACCCTCTCAAGTCTGGGAATAATTATGATCTAAAAAGTTACTTGTGCTTTTTTCTTTATTTTTCTGATGTTTAACATGGTTGAATACAACTTTTTTCTGTGGCATAGTTAGTTACATTTTTTTTTTAACTGAGCTTTGTAGCTTCTGTTTTTAAGAGGAAAAACACTAGGAAATGTGCAGTCTCCTTGAGTGAGTAGTTTGAATTGTAGAAAGGATCCACTGGCTTCTTTCTCAGCAGTGATTTTCCATCTGAGTGGCTCCTGGGTAGTTAGTGCATAAAGCTATGTTGGTGCTGGCTGGGGGCAAATTGCCTCCTTCTGAAGATGCCTGCTAGGTACCATTACCTGTCTCCAGCAAAACAAGGCCCCTCCAGTAGGGAAGTTTCTAACCAAATATCAAACAAATCAACCTTTTAGCATGTTCCTAGGAGCCTCTTAACACTCCGATGACGTCATTGATGGCAAAGGTTAGCTTAAAAGTAAAATGAAATCATCTGGCCAGGCAGGCGCAGCGGGGGAATCAGCCTTGTAATTAGATTGAAGGCTCCTAGGAAACAGAGGCCTGTTGCAGGAAGAGCGTTTGGTTTGCAGAGGCTAACTGGGGAAAGCTTTTGCATCAGCGCAGATGCACCACATCACTTACAGCCTTGAAAATAGCTGTAATGCTGTATGTGCATTGAGTCATTCCCTAATTTTAGCAACCTGGGCGGAACATGAGTTATACAGTGAGCGGGCACATGGGTTTGTCCTATCTGTGTCTTTGGATTACAGGAAGATGCCAGTTGTCAGACTGGCTGAGATTGGAGGTATTTTCTGAGAGTTGCAGGGATGGGGGTGGCCCTGTACAAGGAGGTACTGAGAGCTTTGCTGACTTCAAACTGGTGCTTTTTCTGCCTTGTCATTGGGTTGATGTCTCCCCACTTTTTATTCCTGCCGCTCCATCTGCTTTTTTTTCCTAAGTGTAAAGTCTGTAATCGAGTCTAGTAATTTATCTAAATAATGTCTGTAGTGAATTAATGAAAAATAAGTCCAGTTATTAGGCAAATAAACTGTCCTGGTACATGGCTTATGAACAAAGGAAATTTATTTATCACAGTTCTGGAGACTGAGAAGTCCCACATCAAGATGCTGGCAGATTCAGTGTCTGATGAGGGCCCACTTCATATAAGACCATCTTTTCTTTTCTTTCATAACCAAATATAGTGGAAGGTGCTAGGCAACTGTGTGGGCTCTTTTATAAGGGCACTAATTCCATTTATGAGGGTGGAGCCCTCCTGACCTAATCACCTCCCAAAGGCTCCACTTCCTAATACTGCCATCTTTGGGAGTTAGGATTGCAACATATAAATTCTGGGGACACAGCCATTCGGACCACAGCATGAGCTGAGAATCTATATATATAAAACCCTAATATGCAAATAGAATGAATGGTGGAACAACCAAACAACCGGTTGCTATGATGTGTGCTGACCACCAGGGGGCACGTGTGGAACATGGCGGGCATTGACCATGGTGGGATGGTGGTGCAGGTGAGCGGAGCTGCCAGACCAAGGTGGGGCACTGGTCGCTGTCATTGGGGTGAGCCTCTGGTGGTGACTGAAAATTTTTTTGCTCCCATGCACCACAGTCCCGCCTGGCACTCGCACTTGCTGCCCGCCCTGGTGCTGCTGCCTGCACCGGTGCTGCTGCTCGCACCCACTGCTGGCGCTGGCCCTGCTCACAGCACAGCCAGCACCAAAGCCACTGCTTGCATCTGCTGCTGGTGCCCAGCGCCGGTCCCGATCGCTTGGTGCTGTCAGTGGGTGCGAACGGCAAATGCCGGCCCCGATCGCCCCTGAGGGCTTCTCCACCTCCCCCTGCTCCTGAGGGGCAATCGGGGCAGCAGCTGCTGCTCACACCTGCTGATGGCACCGGCCTGCTCGCACCTGTTGCTGGCACCAGCCCCAATCACTCCACGTAGTCAACAGGTGTGAGTGGGGCTGGCGCTTTCAGTGTGTGGGAGTTGTGGCAGTGGGAGTGGGGCTGCCAGCAGACAGGGGATCAGGGGCCACGGTGGGAACAGCCAGGCAGGGGTGCGGAGGATGGGCCAAGATCCGCTCCTGTGCCCACTGCAGCCTCGTGGCCCACAGTTCCTTTCAAGGTGCACGAATTCATGCACTGGGCCCCTAGTACCTTTTATAGAGACTCAAAAGCAGAAGCAAACTGATTTAGAGGAGTGTGATAAAGCAAACAGCCAACCCTTTACTATCCTACATTATCTCCAGAAAATCACCTCAACTTTGATATACACAGTGTTCTTCTGTCAAGTTCAAGGATAAATCAACTAAAGTTTCATTTCTTTGGGTTTTAAGCAGCTGTCAGTCTTTGAGTAACAACACAGTGTCAAGGTCATTAAGCATCTAGGATCTGCCCCTTACTATCTGTGTGACAAAGGCATGGTATTTAAACTCTTAGAGCCTCCAATTCTTTACCTGTAAAATAAAAATTGTGGGATAGCCCCTGACACATAATCAACACTCATAAGCATTAGCTATTTATCTTGGACAAAAACATAAGAGAGTGTGGGGGTATGTGTGAGGGTTATTATTTTGGTTGTCATAACAACACTACCCAAAACAGTTAAAACTTTTGATTACTTACTGTTTGCCAAGTACTGTGCTAAACACATTGGAGTTGACCCTCTGACAAGATGGACTTGAACTACACCCGTCCGTTTATACACGGATTTGTATTTGTAATTTTGATCTGCTGCTGGAAATATGTGTAGATGGAGGGCCAACTTAAGTTACGCACTTAACTTGGGCTTTTGACTGAATGGATGGTGGGGTCCCCTAATTCTCAGGTTGTTCAAGGATCAACTGTATATGGTGATGAGATGTTATTAAAAGCTCTCACTAACTTGCTCTATGGTCATTGCACAGGTGAGGAGACTGACGCATCTGGGTAATCCCAGTTATACTAGAACAATAAATAATCTTTCATCAAATAATCACAGAAAGAAAATCTCCAAGAACACACTCATCACATGGAAACCTGCGTAATGGTAATGAGTCATCTGTTTTAATCACATCACTAAAGCCATCCTAAACCAAAACCCTCCTCTTGAGCTCACATTAACTCTGTTTATTTCTCATATCTGGATTGCTTTTATATTCTGCACCAGCTAATCTCTGGTCCTATTTCAAGTCAGAATCTGGATATTATTTACCATCTGCCTCCAAGGGATGCACTTGCCAAGTCCCTTAATTTGATATAATTGGCAGGTTTTCAGTGTACATAATTTATATCAATAAAAGCTATCCTGGAAAAGAAGATTAATTAAACCATTTCTTCTGAGTCCCTAAAAGTGCAGTGGTTTCCAAGAGGATGACTTTAAGGCCGTAAGGTCTTCTGTGTGTATATGCTGCCACAGCTGAGCACATTAAAAATGTATGTTGGGTTGGTCCCTGGTGCCTCTGAGCTGGTCAAAAAGATGTCATTGGCACCTGGGTAACATCACAAATACTCACTGAATTAAGCAGCTCACATTTGCATTAGAATCTTTTGTTCCTAGCTTCCCAGACACTAGAAGTACTAGACTTCACTATAATTTATGAATACCTCTGTGTTGGCAATTCTGTCACTGATATGATAGGAAACACTAGAAAAAATACACCCATATGTACAGAATTCTAAATAGAGTAAGTGAGAGACCACAAACTGATTCAGACAAGCAGCACATGTGGCTAGTAAACAAACGATTTACAGTTTTTTTCTCTTTCTCTTGGTCTCCCACTCAGCTCATGTCCAAAATAGGGCATGCCATAGGCTTTGTGGGCACTTCTTGGTCCTTCTGGATAATGCCACTCTTGGAGTTTATTCCTTAACCCATGCCTACAGAAAGTATGCAAATTTATTCTGAATTCTAAGGGGGAGGGGGACCAAACAACTTCTGTGTGTTCTATCCAGAGTGGTTTTGTGACATAGCGGTCTGTGAGTATATTACGTAGACTAACACTGGAATGAACATAAAATTGTCATGTTTTCTCACTCCTAGAATGCCCGTCTTCCCATTCTTGTCTAATTTTGCCCCCACTTACCTTCCAAATCTCAGCTCAAATATTGCCATATTTTACCCTGCCCCATCACCGCCCCAACTGATGAACGTGTTCTCTGGCTGAGGCCTACAAGTAAGGCAAAAATGTCTTAGAAGATAAGGCCACATAAGGATTACTTAGAAGAATGTACTTAGGTCACCTCATTGTTTACTTTTAATGAAAAGTTTCTGACATTGTGAGGTTGCACATTAGCTAGCTTTTTTCATAGTAGAGATGCAAATAATTTCTGCCAAGTGAAACAGGTAACTCCAAAGGCTTATGGCTCTATTGTACGTGAACCAGTTTATATCTACCCATCAATCTTATCCTGAGATTGCTTCTAGCTAACTAGCTTCAGAAATGCTCTTTGATCTGGTCATAACATCTGACTCACTCATTGAATAAAAGATGTTGATTTTGTATGTGGGTGAGATTCATGGTTTTGAACTCTAGTAGAGTACAGTATTCTCCATACTCTTTTAGATGGACTTGTCTCTCTTTGCTCCATGAAGGCAGGCTCTTGAAGGAGGGTTCCTGACTTTGAACCCTCAGTGCATAGTATAGTGCCTGACCCCTGAGTCATTTAGCAAGTATAGTTTAATTCTGAGTCACTCAATTTGTCCCTGTATCATGGTTCCAGGTCAGCGCAAGAACAGCTTCTATTTTAGGAGAACATAGATATGGAGTGAGAAATGTTGTGAAAGTCTTTTGCATGAGTTGATCAACACTGTGTAGTAGCTTTAGTCGTAATCCCTCTTTATTACGTTTATTTTGCTTTGTGGTGTCCTTGGATTAAGAACAGACGAAGTTGCTCAATACACCTCTCAGCCAGGGCACTTTGCAAGGACAAGAAGAAGTTTGAAAAATAGTTTTCAAACTTCTTGTCTTTTAAAAAAATGTTGCCTCTAACTATTGTGGCAGGCTAAGAGGAGGAGGGAAGTTCTCTTTTTTTGGTTTGGTTTTGTTTTATTAAGAATACTGTGACCCTTGTAAAAAAAATTGAACCCATGGACATGAACAATAGTACAATAGGCCTGGGGGGTTGTGCAGAGTGGAGAGGGTCAATGGGGCAAAAAGAGGGACATCTGTAATACTTAAAACAATAAAGATACATTTAAAAAAATTAAAAATAAAGCAGTATAGTGCCAAATTGCCAATTTTGATTTTATAAGCCTTTACTATATGAGGTTAGGCTTTAAAGTCAGTATTTACCTAAAAACATTGACATGTAATTTGCAATTATCTGTATTAATTATTGATCTAAAAACATCAAATCAGGACTAGAAGCGATATGATTTCATATATATATATGTATATATATAAAATCTTATTGTTTCTGATTCTGATTTGATCTTTCAGATTTTATATATATATATGTGTGTGTGTGTGTGTGTGTGTGTGTGTGTGTGTATATATATATATATATATATATATATATATATATATATATATTACTTAAAAACTTGGAGCCATTTTCTGTGCATTGCCTTCTTGTCCTTTTATTTTCTTATAACTACTACTTCAATAACACATTTTCTGTCAAAGTACTACTTTCAATGCCTATTTTTTTATTTTGTCTATATTTGGAAGTGTGCTCAAAGAGGTATTAAGAGGTATGACTGCCATATTAATTTTCAGAAAACTATTTCAAAATCATATGCTATAAATAATTAAATATGTTTTGAGTAGAAATCTGACATTTAAGAAAACAAAATTAAGGTAATGTCTCATACTTAAGAACATACGCATAACCAGATTGGTTAAACTCCACCCACTGTCCAGGGATTGCCAACAAATGAAAATTTGTAGAAGACATCATAGGCCTTTACAATATTTTTAGGATTGTTCTCTAGGCCAGAAGCTGGCAAAGTTTTTTTTGCAAAGGGACAGATAACAAATATTGTTGGTTTTGTGGATCATAAATGTCTGTTACAACTACTCAAAAGCAACCATGGATATTTCCTAAGCACATGGCTGTACTTCAATCAGTATACTTTATTTAAAGAAACAGCTGGTGAGCTGGATTTGACTCATGGGCCAGAGTTTGTTGACCTCTGCTCTAGAATGTTTTCATAGCTCAATTTTCTCTAGTTGGTCCCAAAATTAAAAAAGTCACTATTTTCTTTTACTGTATTTTGCAGAGTTATGAGAAAGAGAGAGAGAAAAATACAAACAAACAAACAACAACAAAAAAACAACTCCACTTTAAATTGCTTTCACCAGTAGGAGATAAGACACAAATATATGTCTAGATATTTTGACTGAAGTATCTAAATGCTCTTTTAAATAAAATAGGTATCAAAGCTTTGAAAATATGTATTTGAAATGCTCTACAGATCTCATTAATTCACAAAAGCCTAAGGTAAGTTTCCCCAGGATCCTAGGCTGTAAACCTATTCTGTAATTTTATCCTTTACCTCAGGGCAGTAGCACCTAAGACACAGAAACTACTCACATGTTAATTCCAGGGCTAGGTGATAACTTGACTGGTACTTTCTTCATATTACAGGAGGATTAAAACCTTCAGGCATTTGCTGTAGGACATAGTGAAACTTGCCACTGCTCTTTGGCAATTGAAACTCAGCACTAAACTCATTAATGATTGAGTACATTGGGATGTCCTTTATGTCAGGGGTATGTAATGCATTTCTTTTATGCCAGGGATACTTAATGCATGAATTTTATATGCATTTCATGCCCAATTCATAATGGAAAGTTAAACAAGTAAGTTAAACAAACAAGTAAACAAACTGGAAATCTAAGCCTTCAGCCTCAATCCCAGAAACTGAGATAGTGGAAAACTACCAATGAATAGGCTCTAATATATGGTGATTATTATCATGTCTTTTGATATGATGTTTTTATACTTATAAAGAAATGTGTGTTTTTTTTCTCACCTTGAATTCCATCATTTGGTACTAACCAAAGGCATTTTATTGTCCATTTAAAGATCACTTTAATGAGACATCCTTGTTTCTGACCACTTCCCAACTCTATGCCCCAAAGAGAAGAAATCCAGGAACTTCAACTTGTTTAAATGATCTCGCCTTTATTCTTATCTTAAACTTCAGCTTTTATCCTGGGGTTGCAGATGAGAACTTGGAGCAAACCCCACCATCATGAACTTCATTCAAAGTGCAAGGATTGCATGGGTTCCTGGGACACTGAAGGAAATGAGACCAATGTGTTTATAGAAAAACATACCCTTTTGGATATATTTTTATTGCCATTTATTAAATACTGTGTACTTATGGGTACTTTTCATATACTCTTGTTACTCTAAATATTTCTGGAAAGTATAAATTATTATCTCCTTTTGCCAGGCTCAGAAAATCACATGACTTGCCCTAGGCCACATAAGCAGCACATAGCAGACCTGGGTTTCAAGCTGAGGTCTATCCAGTAGAAATGCCTGTCTCAGAGGTACTCAGTGTCATTCTTCACCACTATTCAAATGATACTCATGTACAAATGTTATTTAGGGAACCTGGCGAGATCCTAACTGCTACCTGGATGGTATTCCCACCATTAGAGTCTCTGGCTCAGGTGACATAACTTCTTCCAGTGTTGCTGGCCACAGCCATCAGAAGGCCTTTAGGGAGATATATCTATGTGAATGTGGAAGTTCTTCCAGCACTCTCCCATTAGCCTGAGATATCCAGATTACATGACATTTAGGAGGAGGAAAGGGCATAGGAGGGTATGTTGGAACACAAGAGGAAGGAGGGGAATCTGGCAGCTCAAGTAAAGTATGCTGGGAGACAGTGTTTCTCCACTTGAGGTTTTTAGATCTTCTGAAGCAGGGTTGTATGGAATATATTTTTTAAATGCACATTTCCAAGCCTTGCCCTTCAGTAATCTGAGTTCAGTAGGTCTTACTGGGATCTTTGTATTTACCATTCAAGTTTAAGCACTACTGATGGGGAGTATTGGGCAAATCTGTGATTGTCTAAAGAAGGATATAATTCCCAGAAAGAGGAACTTGAGGGGAAATTCTAAAAACTAATGCTAAATATAATAAGTGCATTAAGTGATTTCTGTGCCCCAGAAGTGGTGGGTACATGAAACCCCTGAGAACTGCCTCTATTGAAAACAGTTATAGGATCAGTCCAGTATCCTCAAGCATGTCCTGCATTCTCTTTTACTTAGTTTCCTTTTTTTCCTTGCATATTTAACATCCATGGCAAAAATATTAATTTTATCAAAGTAAGGGCCCCTCTTTCATTATGTAATGATTACAATATGAAATTGCACAAATTGAGAGAAGATACAAATCAATCTGAATTAGGCAAAATTGCCTAGTTTAACCAGGTAACATTTACATGGATGTAAACAAATATATTATGGATAATGAGTTGAAGGAATTGGTATAAAATTGAATTAAAAGCCTTAATTTAAACAAACTATGTTCTCTAGTTTATAACAGATCAATATACATGGCATATGAAATTCCATAAAATACGATGCACTACATTGCTTCCTCTACACACCATTCACTATTTTTCTAAGTGCAGAATATTTTTAGATGATAAATATAATTAAATAGAGCAAAGCCATACGAATTAAAGCCATGACGATTTAAAAAATAGAATTACAGGCTTGCTACCAGGCTTGAAGGCATTAGTAGTATAACATCAGAGAAATGTATTCGCCCCCAGGGGATGCATTCTTATTATCAGTTATGGATTTTGTGAGCTTTAAATTAGAAAGAGAAATGCTATGATATTTTTCTTTGAAAGCAAGGGAAGAAAGCTACTGAAAAATTTAAGCAAAGAATTGTTAACTTTGAAAGTACAATGTTTGAGTTTATACAGAGCTTGCTCCCTAGTTAGAGCCAAGATCTACATTGCATGCACAATTGCATGCAAATTGGATTTAATTTACTGCATGCTTTGCCTCTTCAATTAAATAAAATGAGAAGATGATTTTTACTTTAGAAGAGTAAAACTTCAATGTGTTAAAATGTTTTACCTCTAAATTTTCCATACATGACTAGTGTACCCACATGATTATTTGAAATAATTTATTTAGCAAGTTCTTATTGAGTTCAGCCTTTCATGGAAGGCACAGGTTCTGCCTTCAAGTAGCTATGGACTCAGTAGAAACAGAAAATACATTCACATGGTAAACATTGACTCTAGATTTATCTGTTGAAATGCATCTTCTTGTTCAAATCCTGTCTTCCAAATCAGTCAGTATCATTGCCTGAGATATGCAATCAAAGCACTTTTACAACATGTATTAGTTTTATAGGACTGCCATAGGAAGTACCACAGACTGGGTGGCTAAAACAACAAATATTTATTGTCTCACAGTTATGGAGCTAGACGTTCTGGAACCTGTCGGTGAGAATCCTTCCTTCTCTACCTATTCCCAGCTTCTGGTGGTTTGTCAATAATCTTTGGCATTGCTTGGCTTTCAGCTGCAACATTTCAATCACTGCCTCTCTTATCACATGGTATTCTCTCCTCTATCTGTGTCCAAATCTACCTCTTCTAATAAAGGCAACAGTCAAATTAGATAAAAGGTCTGCTCCACTCCACTATGACCTTATCTTAACATAGCTAATTGCATCTATTTTTACCTTGTTTTCAAATAAGATCACATTCTGAAGAACTGGGAGTTAGGTTTTCAATATAGTTTTTGGGGGAAACAAGTCAACATTTCCATGGGACTTGAAGTCCTTTCATAATCCTGCCAGTTCAACCTGTCTTCATTTCTCATTCATTGTGGGAGAAAGAACATGCCAATTATTGATTTCCTTCTCTGTGGCAGGCACTTTACATATGTTAACAAACTAATCTTTGGGAGGACCCTAAAGAGAAAGCCTTATTATCCTCTTTTCACTGGTATGGGATCTGAGGCTTAGAGAGTTTAAATACATTTCTCAAGATTTAATTGTTTTAGTCTTAGCTCAAGTCATACCAGAACAAAGAAGCCTTCTGGAGAATTCAGACAAAATTGGGTTTCCTGATATATATCCTATGGAACCATATATTTTCTCTTTATATAATTCTTATTATTTGTGTTTGCCTCTCTATCTAGTGACCATAAACTTCGTGAGGTAGAGTCCCTGCATTTCCATTGTTGGGCACATGGGCACTCGGTAATATTCATTGAGCAAATGTTTGAATAAATGACCCCTATAACTAGTGAGTGGTTGAATTAATATTTGAAAATTTCACTCCAAAATCTAAATGATAACATGATATTTTTGCTGAGATGTAGGTGAGGGAGAAGGGTTGTTGAGTCAGATGAGCCTCTTCTAAAAGAACTCTTGGCTAAGACAAATTAGTCTACTTATGATCTCATCAATGTATCCCACACATTTCTGACTCACTCAATGAAAAGCAGAACTTTCTAATTGTAAGACATTTCCAAATCTGGAAAAGGCTCTCTTTGGAGGTAGACAGTTCCCTGTCCTTTGGGGGTGTTTAACCATTGTGTGCATGACTAATTTAGTCCAATGTTACAGCAATGCTTCCTATCCTTTTTTTGTGCCTTGGCATGCATTGAAAATGTTACTATTTCTATGGCATTTGAGGTAACAACCAGACACACTGTTCTCAGGGCTGCAGGGATCAGTATCTGATTCTCTCTTAACGCTTTTGGGGGAGGGGTCACAACATATGGAATGTTCTAGGATGGGAAATTCAATCCCTCCAGACTTCTTTGCTATAGGAAAAATTAAGATATCCTCTAATCTTCAGGTTCTTTAAACAGAAAAACTCCTTTTCTACATTCTTTATACAGAATCCAGAGTAATGTAGTAATGGTGCAAATCATATCATGTCACTCCTCTTCATAAATCATTTTACTTGCTTTATAAAATGTTTCAAAGAAAATCCAGAATTTTTCCTTGAAGGAACAGGCTCTAAACAGTTGAATCCCCGCTTACCTCTCCCAATAATTTCCTATGACTTTCCCCTTTGACCACTGTAAGTCAGCCCCAGGAATTTATTTCAAGTCTTCAAATAAGCCAAAATTAGTCTTGCCTCAGGGTCTTTGCACAATTACCTCCAAAGGCAAAGATACAATCATGACTCTTTTTCATACTTCAGTCTTCTTCTTAAATATCACACCTCAGTACAGCTTTCTGTGATTGCCTTATATCAGGAGTTTCTATGTGGTATAGTCACTTGCACCATATGTTTGTTAAGAGACAGAGTATAAATTCTTAAATAGCGTATATTATATTTAAATTGTCATTTATTAGTCCCTTACCCCATTCACTATACCTACTTACCACCTTTCTCTTGACCTGTGAGTTTCACAAAGCAGAGAACTTGCTTTATGTATGATTCTAGTCCCAGTGCACACAACCATGCCTGGCACATTGTAGAGCACAGTACTTGTAAATTGAATGAATTAATTAAAACATTTCCAGGATAACTTGACAAATAGATAAATAGAAATAGTGTAAGCCCAAAGAGGATGGATGTGTAATGAATGATATGGCCACAAAGGATGGATTTGAAGGAGTGGTCACATCAGGATGTAGGAATTGAGAAAGATTTCATGGAGGAAGCTCTAGACAGCTCCTGATGTATCAACACATGAAACTAAGGCATGTTTGTGTGTGTGTATGTGTGCTTCTGGAAGTATTTTAGGAGAAATAATGATCAATTAAAATATATTGTTAGGAGAAGAGTATGGTTTAGGAAAAATAAGTAATGCAATTTGATTTGATTACATCAGTGGTTTTTAACCAGGTGTGATTTTGCCTCTTCCCCCTCTTCCCCCCCAGGGACATTTGGTAATGTCAGTTTTGTTTCCTTCAACCTAGGGTGTTACTGACTTCTATTGGATAGAGGCCAGGGATGCCATTAAACATTCCTCAGTGCAAAGTACAATCCATCTGAAAAAAAAATGTCTGGACCCATATGTTAATAGTTATGAGTATGATAAATTATGGATTAATAGAATATAGTATAGAAAGATTACAGATGATAAGACTGAAAAATAAGGCAAGGCATAACTATAGAAATATTTATATGTCCATGTCAGTCATTTACTTAGTAGGTAGTTTTGCAAATTTATGACAGGATTACAATATGCTTAGGGAGGACTAACCTGGTGATTGTATGAAGACAGCCAAGAGCACTATTGGAAAAGATCTATTTGGAGGCTACATTCATGGTCTAGAATAGAGATTAAAAGTCCCTGCACCAGAGGAATGCCAAGAGAGATGGAAAGGACTGGATAGATTTATGTTATTTCAGGGTCACAATATTCAGCAATTGCCAAGGACAGAATGCATCAATTTTGGTTCAGAAGTTTTAAATATAAATTCTTACATCTCTTTGATTCAGTTCACATGAATTTTGAAGGAAAATACCACAAGTCTTGACTTTTTTGTCCATAAATGCTTGGAATGTCCCTGAGGTTTCTTCAGTATTTCATATCGCATATTTTTATCAGTGAGTAGAGAATTGAAAAACATGTATTGAAATCACTAACAACTCTGTTACTTTGGTGAAGACATTTGTTTTTGCACCATATTTGGGGATAAAATGGGTGTTAAAAAAAGAGTAAAGGAAGAGAGAGGAAGAGAGAAGCAAACAAATCAAACCACAATTGTTTTTAAGTTTCTCTTGTAGAATATTTGTTTATAGAATACTTGGAAGATGAGGTATTTGAAAAATAGAGTCAAAGAATCTTAAAGTTGGAAGGTTATCTAGTCAAGTCTTCTTTATTCAAGCACAAAATTAAAACATTAAATGGGATGGCTGACTACTCTTGCCTTAAAAGATCTTCAGTGCTTGGCCAGCTGCCAGGTTGTTCAAAATCTGTGCTCATATTTGCAGTAGGTTTCTAAGATTTTAAGATAGTGGCAACTGACAAAAGTCTATTTCAAAAGTAACTGGTATCTTTATTAAGGTATGACAAATGACATAGAATAAATACTGTGTGGAAGTGCCAAAGTAAAAATATGAGATAATTTTTATTTGGACTTTATCTTTTATTAGGTGTTTCACAGACCTCAGCAAAAAGAAGTCCTTCTGACTGAATTTTATTCCTCACTTCCTCTAGTCTCGGAAGAGCCAATTACTGTCACAAACAGAAATCATTTGTTTATCAGCAGTAGCCCCATCATGGTCCTGATGCCAGCCTTAGAAATTCTGTTCTCTAGGAAGAATAACATTTTCTATCCCTCCGTGGTCAGTAGGCCACACCTGGCAGGTGCTTCCTGCTCACAGATATGGGGTAGGGAAGCTGAGCTCCATAGCCTCCTACTGGTTTGTTTCAGAGCTTCAAAGCACATTTACTTAATTCACATTATCACATATTCTGGATAATATATATTTTAAATTGCCCAGGCATTTTGATCACAGAAGTCAAGAGCATATAATGTCCTTGTCTTTTATAGAAGGAACATTAGACATGGAAGCTTTAACGTTCCCAAGAGAGCAGATGTCTGGTCAGCAATCTATACATATAAAAAGCCAGTGGCCAGAACCCATAAGGACCAGAACAACCAGTCGCTATGATGCCCACTGTGGCCAGCGAATTGGCCTGATTGGGGGGTGGGGTCAGCGGCCAACCTCCCATGTCCTTCTCCCCGGCTGGCCCTGCACCTGATTGCACCCCCCATCCCAATAGGGGGCAGGGCCAGCCGGCCAACCTCCTGCAGCCCCTCCCCCCAGCCGGCCCCACCCCTGATGGGCCCCTGCAACCCCATCAGCCCGAAGCCCCTCCCCTGAGCCAGCTCCACCCCTTATTGGCTCCCCCACTCCGATCAGGGGCAGAGCCAGCTGTCCAACCACCCATGACCCCTCCCCCAGACCTCTGGCCCCTGATCAGCCCCCCCACCTCATTTGGGGTCAGGGCCAGCCAGCCCACTGCCCACAGCCCCTCCCCACAGCCAGCTCCACCCCTGATCAGCCCCCTCACCCCATTCCGGATGGGGGCCAGCCGGCCCACCATGCACAGCCCCTCCCCACAGCTGTCCCTGTCTCCAATCCCCCCCACCCTAATTGGGGGGGGCAACCAGCCAATTGCCCATGACCCCTCCCGTCAGCCGGCTCAGCCCTGATCAGGTTCAATCAGGGCAGGCCGGAGGCCAGCCTCCTGCAATTTCCTCCTCCTGACAGGCCCAGTCCTGATCCACCCTGATTGGATTTGCGCGGGGCAGGGCAGAACCCACCCATGCACGAATTCATTTACTAAGCCTCTAGTTTATAATAAATGGAGTCCAGGAGAAGGAATTACTAATGAGAACTGGGAATGAGTGAAGGGGAGGAGGACATATTCTGTCAGTTATTAGGAGAGAGGGTCAATTAAGACAAGGGTGATTAGTAATGCAAACTTAAGTTCTAGATTTTTAGATATGGCCATATGTGACCATGGATTGGAGAGATGGGTAGAAGGTGAAGGATTCCTTTATGTGCCACAGTGGTAATGAGTGCAGGTCTATAAAAAGGCTGGCTTAGATCATCCTCTGTTGTGTTCTCATTCCTGGGCCTGCCTCCTCTGACATTTATCCCAGTATTTCCACAGCAATTTTTAGAATGCACAGTTGCTATACCACAATCTGCCCTGATTTTGCTAACATGATTTATATCCTCTTTTCCTTTCTCCAGGTAAAACTAGAGATTCTTTTTTGCATGTCTGATAAAAAATACTAGAAAGTGCAATAAAAAATAATACAACTAAAAATGTTTTGACAAAAAATAAAATAATTTCTCTAAAATAAAAGATCTATCCAGATTCCTTGATTTGTTAAGGGGATAAACTGACTCTTGTTAGAGTTGTGCAGATTTTTTTAAACAATCACAGATGATATTATAGCCTCTTGTCAAAAGTTCAATGATAATACCATGAAAAACAGAGTAAGACATATAAAACCCTTCTAAAATTTATAGGTTCTCTATTTTGTACCTTTGGAAATATATGTCCAAAAATAAAAAAAAAAATTATTGAATGAGTTTCTAAATCACTACTCCTATGATTTTTGTCTTATATGCATACCTCAAATTATTATTTATCCATGATTTTTTTCTTAATGAAAGCTATCTGAACAGGAAAGCAATGCTATGTCTAAAATCATGGTATAGGAACCATGCTTTAGAAACAGTCTTAATATTACATGATGAAAATTGCATTTCAGTTTTTATGTAAAAGAATGTGTGTTGGCAATTCTTATTCCCTGGGGTGTGTGTGTGTAAAGTTCAGTGTTTATCACTAGTGTGAAATATGGACCTATAGTTGTTAGTACATATAACAACAGCAGAAATTGTAAAGCCAATTACCATGAAGCTGTGAAGAATGTGTTGTTGCATCAAAGCACATGGGATCTTGATTCTGAGTGAAAAACAACTGCTGCTATTCACTTCATCAGTGAGTGACTCTAAGAGAGAAAAAGGCCAGGAGACAGCACTGAAGAGAGAAATAGGCAGTGGCCTTTCCTGTGTGCTGATCGGAGTGTGCTTGTGTTTTCAAAAAGAACGAAATTCATCCCTTTAACAACCCCTTAGATGGCACAGCTAAGCCAAGTTGGCTCTCCAGCTGGCTCCTGTTTGTGAAGTGTAATTCTGTGGTAATGAGCTGGTGACAATGTGAGGAAAATAGTCTAAACATTCTGAAAAACAATTCCAAACATGACTTCAGACAAGAAAGAACAGAAGAAAGTTAGAAAGGAAGAAACAAAGGAGGGAGTGAGGGGGAAAGGAAGGAGAACGGGGAAGAGGGAACAAGGAAGAAAGGAAAGAAGGGAGGGAGGAAGGGAAGCAGGGAAGGAGGGAGGGAGGGAGGGGGGGAGGGAGGAAGGAACTTCTAATAACCACTTCAGGGGAACTAAAAGCAGAAGGGACATGCACAATTACCTATCAATATGGGTCTTACCTATGGGTAGTGTATTCTAATGCCTCTTTTTTTTTTTTTACCATGTAAATGAATGAGCCTCAATCACCTCAGATTTTAATGTATTTGTATACTTTGGCTAACTAATATTTTTGGAATAGTTGACCACTTTCCATCTGTAAAAAATGCCCAAGAATATGCAATTTTAATTTTCTATCTGTGGAAAACTCAGTAATGATGAAATAAGCATAGGTTTACTAACTCAAAATCTTTCTTGCCCCTTTCCATTTATCAACAGGTAATCTTAAATTTTATAAATTCTAATTGCTGGGGAGAAGTTGTAGTATCGAGTTGGTTGCTGAATGTGTTTCCCATAAGGAAAGAAATGGAAATTTTCATAATTGTAGAAAACAGATATGGGATATTGGGTTTTCCAGGAGAAGAAAGGAGATGTGTGATCAAAGACAAAATGTGTTGGTCAGGGGAAAAGAAGGGGAAAAGAAGGGAAGGCTTTGTATGGTTGGTGCTGAACAGAGTAAAAAGTTGATTTTTCACTATATGGTGCATTTTATTTTATTTTTTTAAATATATTGTTATTGATTTCAGAGAGGAAAGGAGAGGGAGAGAGGGATAGAAACATCAGTGATGAAAGAAAATCATTCATCAGCTGCCTCTGGGGATCAAGCCCACAACCCAGGCATGTGCTCTGACCCGGATTCAAACTGTGACCTCTTGGTTCATAGGTGGACTCTCAACCTCTGAGCCCCACTGCCAGGCATATATGGTGCATTTTATATTGCACCTAACTATGTACTGTTCTGGTATATTTGGGATTCTTATTTCATACAAGGCAATGTGAATTCTCTTGTCCCATTCTTCCTGAGCTGAAGCAGGCAAAGTGATTTCTAAACACACTTAAGTTGGAAAAGAGATTTCAGGAAATTTGACTTTTGCATTAAAGACAATTAACTACTAGCTACTGCTGGCTTTTCCTATAAGTTCCAAATGGAGCTCTTTAATTTGTTAGTGAACTTGTCAACATCTAAATATAAATATTTGAAATTCTACCATGGCAAAGCTTGTTAGTATCCTCAGGAAAAAGGATTATGTTCTCTCCTGCTCATCCTTCTCTCTCTCCTCTTTTATCTCTTCAGTCTTTTTTATTTTTCTGTAGAGGATAGAAGAAGACCCAAGGTTTCAGCATGAGGCTTTTTTACTGGGGATTTCAGAAGATACATGTTTTTGATAAAGTTTTAAAGATAGAAGTAACATATTTCTTTTATTAGTCAGACTACACAACTGTGATGTATGCTCACACTAGATACCAAACTCTTGGTTTATACATGTACCCTGCTCTGTAGTATCTTTTGCTGCCGAGAAGCTCTAAACTACAGGCTCTCTGATGCATATTATAGACATTTCTTGCAAGCAGTGAATTATATTTAGCATTAATAAGAATCTAAGAGCTTCAGGTTTCAAACCCTTCTTTTTGACAAAGGTTGATCTGGACACCTATGGGAAAGCACATTGGTGAAGCCACGGTCAATGTCTGTGTGTACTCAATTTTCTCTTTCTCTAGAGCAAGCTCAGAAGCCTGGGAGCTTGATTTGCAGACATGTGGCACCGATCATTAACTATGTATATCATATTCCTTGAGAACTTTCAAAGTCTTCCTAAGTTCAAAGTTAAAATTAGACCTGTTAGAATATTAGCTAACTTGCATATGACCTTTTATTTTATTTTTTCTGTTGTGAACTGTGAGCAAACTGTAACTGAAACGTAACTCCAAAACCTGGCTGTCAGCAGAAATTCTCTCCATTCTTAATATGTAATCTTTTCCCTACAGCAAGGTTAGTCTATATGTTTTAAACATGAAGGTGATTCTACATCTTCATTTATAGACTTTTATTTTAGCTTGGACATGATACTTGGACATTTTACACACATGACAAATTGGGAACCGAAGAGCAGGCTAATTAGAAATTGCAGAATTATAGAATGATATACAGCAATATCTGAAGTAGTCTCTTATATTTCAAAATTTATTGCTTCAAAATTGTTTCCAAAACTATAGTTAAGAACACTTTGAAGTACAAATACCAATATGTCTGTTTTTGCTCTGGGGGGACGTTTAGAAATCTCAAACTGCTTCACAGTTGGAGCAGCTCAACAATAAAGCAGGAGATAAATGAGATCACATAGTAAGGTTAGAGTAGAAATCTAATGGAATGTAACTGGGATGTCTATGGCACGTTTGATTGCTTGAGTCCCCAGAGTACAGACACAGACAACTGAGGCCCCAATCTAGCAGTTCTCATCATTGAAGAATCACAAGGTAACAAGGTGGAAGGGCAAAGACAGCTGGGATGTCCAAACTCTCAGTAGTTCACAATGTGGCGTTCGTATTAGCACTTACTAAATTTTAGTGAGTACACTCATATTGTTAAACTTAAATTATGGTTAATATGCAACATTATGTTAGTGTCTCATATATAACATAGTTATCCAAAAGTTATAGTCCTAATAAAGTGATCACCATAATATCTAGTAACCTTCTAACATTGCATAAGTTTATTATGATACTAGAAGCCTGGTGCACGAAATTCGTGCACGGCGGGGGGGTTGTCCCTCAGCCCAGCCTGTACCCTCTCCAATCTGGGACTACTGGAGGGATGTCCGACTGCCCATTTAGGCCTGATCCTGGTGGGATCGGGCCTAAACGGGCAGTCGGACATCCCTCTCACAATCCAGGACTGCTGGCTCCCAACTGCTTGCCTGCCTGCCTTCCTGATTGCCCCTAACTGCTTCTGCCTGCCAGCCTGATCACCCCCTAACCACTCTGCTGCCAGCCTGGTTGATGCTTAACTGCTCCCCTGCCAGCCTGTTTGCCCCCAACTTCCCTCCTCTGCCAGCCTGGTCACCCCTAACTGCCCTCTCCTGCAGGGTTGATCACCTCCAACTGCCCTCCCTTGCAAGCCTGGTTCCTCTCAACTGCCCTCCCTTGCAGGCCGGGTGCCTCCCAACTGCCCTCTCCTGCTGGCCATTTTGTAGTGGCCATCTTGTGTCCACATGGGGGCAGGATCTTTGGCCACATGGGGGCAGCTATATTGTGTGTTGCAGTGATGATCAATCTGTATATTACTCTTTTATTAGATAGGATAGAGGCCTGGTGCACAGGTGGGGGCCAGCTGGTTTGCCCTGAAGGGTGTCCCTGATCAGGGTGGGGGTTCCCTTGGGATGTGGGGCGGCCTGAGCGAGGGGCTTGTGGTGGTTTGCAGGCCGGCCACGCCCCCTGGCAACCCAAGCGGAGGCCCTGGTATCTGGAATTTATTTTCCTTCTACAATTGAAACTTTGTAGCCTGGGGCGGCAGTCATTTCTTGGGCGGCAGCCATTTCTGTGGCAGTTAATTCACCTTCTACAATTGAAACTTTGTAGCCTTAAGCGGGTGAGCCTGGCCAGGGTGTGCGGAAAGCTTTGCTTCCCCTGTTGCCGCCGGCAACCCTGGCCTGCTCTCTCAAGCTCCATTCTGCCGCCATTTGTTTGAATTTGTTTACCTTCTATAATTGAAACTTTGTAGCTTGAGTGGAGTCTTAGGCCTGCAACGGCTATGGAAAGCTTGGCTTGCTCTGTTACCTGGGAAACCTTGCTCTCTGTGGCTGTAGCCATCTTGGATTGGGGTTAATTTGCATACTCGCCCTGATTGGCTGGTGGGCGTGGCTTGGCTGGTGGGCGTGACTTATGCAGCGGAGTGATGGTTAATTTGCATATTACCATTTTATTAGAGAGGATTATCACCTATACTCATGCTGTACATTACATTCCTGTGACTTATTTATTTTATAACTAAAAGTTTATAAATCTTATTCTCTTTTACCTTTTTTGCCCTCCCCTCCACCCTCTTCCCATCTGGCAACTATCAGTTTGTTCTCTATGTCCATGAGTCTGTTTCTGTCTTGTTTTGTTTATCCTTTTGGTCTGTTTTTTAGATTCCACAAATAAGTGAAATCATATAGTATTTGTCCTTCTATGTCTGACATAGAACATAGCACAATGCTATGGGTCCATTCATAATGTTGCCAATGGCCAGATTTCATTCGTTTTTTTTAAAGGCTTATTAATATTCTCTTGTGTGTATATATATTCCACGTCTTCTTGATTCATTCATCTATCTATGGATGCTTTGGTTGCCTCTTGGCTATTGTAAATAACGCTTCAATGAACATAGGGGTGTATATATCTTTTCAAATTAGTGTGTGTGTTTTTTGTAGATACCAAGAAGTGAAAGTGTTGGGTTATATTTTGAATTTTTTGAGGAACCTCCATACTGTTTTTCATAGTGGCTGTACCAGTTTGCAATACACTTGTTATATTTCTGACACTGTGCTAAGAGCTTCATAAATATTAACTAAATTAACTTCATAACAATGCTTCTAAGAAGATTCAATTTCTACTCCATTGTACAGATGTAGAAATTAAAGGATAGTTGACCCTTGAGCAACACAGGTTTGAACTACAGGGGTTCAGTTATAAGCAGATATATATTTTTAAAATAAATAGTCAGCCCTTTATCGCAGAGGGTTTCTGCATTCTCGGAGTCAACCAATCCTGGATCAAAAACAGTATTTTCACATGCTCAAGTTTCCTTACCAGGGGTTCCCAGCAGAGAATCGAAACTGTTTCCAATCTGTAATTGGTTGAAATCATGTATTTGAAGGGCTAACTGTAGTGTCAACATTTTCGACTGTACTGGGGTACTCGCTGCTCAAGGGTCAACTGTAAAGAAAGGTGAAGTAATTTGTCAAAGTCTCACAACTAGTAAGTGAATTTTCAACCCAGGTGGTCAGAACCCAGAACCAATAGTACACTTAGCCAATACTCCAATCTGTGTTTTAGGTGAATGAATAAAGAAGATCTAAGGTGATATTTTAAGTGCACAGGACCAAGCCAGGAAGCCAGAATATGAAGCAAGGATATAAGAACAGGTTTTCCTAAAGGATGAGAGGTTTGTGTTTATTTTTGTTGTTTTAATTTACCTGTATTGTTGAAAGTATTACCAATGTCCCTTTCTCCCCCCGCCCCCGCCCCCATTGAACCCCTCCAACCTGCTCCCATCTCCTACCCAGGCCTTTCCCATAATATTGCCTGCCTATGGGCTATGCATATATGCATATAAATTCATTGGTTAAACTCTTCCTGCTTTCCCCCACCCCCTTCCCTTCAAAATATGTCAGTGTGTTGTATGCTTCCATGTTTCTGGATCTTTTTTTTTTTCCCATCAAAGAACAGTTGTTTTGATAACAGCAAAAGCTTTTGCTCCTTTTATAGACAGAAGTAGTAGATTGTCTATTTAGAGGCTCAGATTATATTTGGGCCACCTAGAGCTTAGACTCCAATCTTCCTTATCCTTTCTCCCTCAGAGGTTTGGACAGGGATCCTACTGAGGCAACAACAACAATAGTACATTAATCATCTAATTGCTTTTATCCTAACCCCAGGTCCTGGTCTCTGTGATAAAGCTGGTCAGCACTGTGACAGTCTGATTTACTGAAAAACAAAGTTGTCAGGACTACTTGTGCAGAATGTCCACTCAGCGTTCCAGTGATAGCTTAGTAGGGTGTTACTTACTGCAAAGTGAATCTCCAAGCACCTAATTCTATTTTTGTATTTCTTCCATGATAACATGGGATCAGTGTTCACATGGAGAAAACATGCAATAAATTTAGCAATCAGCTATGCTTTGGGGGAAAGGGACTAAATCTGTGGGGTCATGAGGGTATGCACAGCATGGCATGGAATTTTACAAACTATGCTTGCTAGTCATTATAGTATCCCATGGATGTTTTTCTTTTGAAGATATTTTGGCACTATTTTTCTTACTTCTTCTCGTCTCTGATTTTATTCCTTGGAATTTTTCCACATTTAAACTTTCCTTATTGCTACATATAGCTCATGGAATGTTATTTTTTTTTTTACACTCCCTTAACTGCTGACATATTCCAAAGAACTGCATTTTCCTCCAATACCAACTTTGATTTTATTGCATTTGTAAACTGCTAATACAGCTGGGTTGAAACAGTGACCAGTTTACCAGATATTCTTTGTATAGCAGTGAACACTTAGAAATGCTATAAATTCAAGACTTTAAATTGTTAATTTCCATCCCATATTTATAACATAAAAATGATGTGAATTGACAATAAAATTCATTCAGGAATAAGTATAAATGAGAGTTTCAGTCTCAAAATCATTATAAATCAATATAATTTTCCTATTTCCTTTACTAGAGAAAAACAATATATCTCCATGATGCTGAGCATTTGAATATAGAATTTGGCAATCCTAAGACAGCTGGAAATAGTAAAATATGCCATGTAGACAAGTCACCAGTAAAATTTTTACTTACATTTTATCTGGATATTTTGCTATTGTATAGCCTTATTAACATCAAAATAATATTCTCACTTTTATTCTTTAAATACATTTTCTGTTTTATATCTTGATTTGTATTTTGTGTGAGTACATGCCCTGTAACTAAAAATATTGCAAGAAAATTACATAAAAGAATTAAAATAATGTGAAGACTCATATAAAGGAAACTTTATGATTTTTAAAATTAAAGAGAACTTTTGCTTAATTTGCTTCTTTTCTTTACAGGAATTGTTGAAAACACAGTGCCAATCTGGTTCTCATTTTTCTTGCCTTATCACCACATAAACCTCCATTTAATAGCCTAACTAAATAAATAAATATTGAAGAAAAGCTCTTTCTTCAGTAGGATTTCTGTCACAGAAGAAGCAGAGGTATATGAAAGTGATGGAGCAGCATAGTTTGGTGGATGTCAGTAGAAAATGGCAGCTTGACATAAACTGTCAAATTCTGCGACTACTTTGTTTACATGATCTCCCATGAACCCATGTGACTGAACAGATATATAGATCCTGATGGCATTCCTGTCTTGTTTTCTAACCCCTCTCCAACCTTTTTTTTTTTCTCTGTTGCCTAACTCTTGTCTACTCATAAAAATAGACAAAGGAGTGAGTTTTAAGTTATAAGTATTCTCTAGAAAGGTAACAAGTCCTGAAAATTTTTATGTATGTTTCACTTAACTTCAGACACACTGGGTAGTCTTTTTAAGAATTCAGAAATCATCTCTGTGAATCAGAACAGCTTAAGGCCCCTTCTTACCAAATATAGTGTTGTGTTAATGTGAGTGTGTATGTAACACACACACACAGCTATCCAGGAATACTTATAGCACCTTCCTTATATGTAGTAGTATTCGTCTCTCTGCCAAGTTATTGTATAGAACTCCTTTTCCTAAGAAATGTCTACTTAAATTCCAATGGCTCAACTATATCTGTCTCTAATTCAAAATGTAGCTTCCAGTTCTTTATCTTCATGGATCTTTTGTAGCTTAGCCCAGCTGGCTTGGCCACTGCAAGCCAGGCACTGTTCCATCACAATGCACCAATGCACACTTCTGTTCTCCCTTTTACTTGATAGTAATGTTTTTTAAGTTTCTGAAGGGTAAGCAGTATGTTTTTTTTGTGTGCTACATACTAACCAGATGTCCCTTACTAAACAAAAATCTTTGCCAGGGGAAAGGGGAAGAAAATGTGTAGAAATCTTTAGCCAACTGGACAAGAGTGATTTTCTATACTGATCGCAATAACACCGGGGGGAATTCATTCTGATGGCCCTGGAGCCTCAGCAAAGGGTCAACTCCTGATCCTAGTAAAGTTTCTGGCAATTTTCTTTGCAGTGAAAGTGGCTTTGGAGATTGAACCAAATTTGGCATTAGAATTGCAGATACACATGAGAACTTGTATGTGTAGAACAAACAATTTCTTGCTGCCTATTGCTTGTGGGACTTTTGCCAAGAAAAAACAATTTGCTTTGCTGCAAGAACCCAGCTAGCCATTACTGGAGAATGTTTTTCCAAGATTGCTTATCAGTGATTTTTATAGGGCTGAGAGGTTTGTGTGTCTGCACAAAATGTTAGTTACTTTTAAAAGCCTAAATTTCTCTCCATAAGTTTGAACTCCTTTCTAATTGTAATGCAATCAGCAAGAGTAGCACCTCCCTAAATGAGTAGATAGTAATGGATAATTACATGCTTATGATAAAATAGATTTAACTATTACATTGCTGTTTCAAGTGGAAGGCTGCTTTATTCAAAGAAGTTCCTTGGTTTTATATAGGAGTTCAAGCTGTTAGCTATTAATTTGTTGTTGCAGTTGTGTACTTTGTTCGGGAGAGAATTCTGTGGGGAAGATTTTTCTTCAGTAACTCTTCAGTGATTGATTGATTCATTCATTCATTCATTTAACAGGCATTTCTTGGCAGTAATTATTCATTTAACAAGCCTTATTGGGCCATACTGAGCCACAGAGAGAGAAATGAGCAAGGAACTGTTATTATCCTCATTGAAGTTAAAGTCTAGATGTAGGTGATTGACATGAAAAAAAAAACACCCCACCATTCTTCAGGGTTATAAGAAAAATAATAGACGTATACACCAGGTTCAGTGTTCTACTTGAGTCAAAACCCCATGTAAATGATTTTCCTGTGAATCCTAAACTTGGCATTACGTAAATATTTATACATCTAGAGTTTGACAAAAGAGAACATAGAGATCTGGGCAGCTTAACTCAGTTGTTAAGCCCCATGGTATTATAGGCCAAAATCATGACTTGGACTTCCAAACCAGAGAATCTGCTTTAAATTTTGAAATATTCCACTGGGTTTTTAAGCTGATCCTATAATTCTACTCAATGATCAAAAGTGACTTAGGCTGGAAGTGCCTACTTCAGGATCAATCCAAGAAATTCTTTTTTAAATTTTTTTTCTTTATGGATTAAGGTATTACATATGTGTCCTTATCCCCCCATTGCCACCCCCCCCCCACTCATGCCCTCACTCCCCTGGTGTCTGTGTCCATTATAATTGAATTTGGATAATAGTTGTTTTCTCAACTCATAAGGACAGATGCTATATAGAATTTTGCTTGGAGGTAAATTAACATCTATAAATAATATGTATGTCATTAAAACATCAGTCATTTGATGTTAGATATTCCTCAGTGAACCCATTTCTGATATAGGACTCATCATAAACCAAAGAAATTGGCAATGAAAAGATAGATGAGGAGGTTGCTAAAAGAGATTTAAATTCTTAGCTCTAGGAAGTCTTTGAAAGATGGTTCACTATAAAAGCAGTTTGCCTTATAGACATTTTGGAATCACTTCTGTTTCTTGCAGCAAATTAAAATGGGGATATTCTCTTATGGCACCCAGAACACCCAGCTAGTTTCAGGGTGGCTATCGCCTGCCTGGAGTGGTGGATCTACAACGCTGACATTTTTCTGTCTCATCTCTTGGACTCCAGTGGTAGGAAGTGTAAATACTTGCTTTTTTATTTATTTTCTAAGGACTTACTAGGTTAGAGAAAAAGACTCTGCTCTTACTTTTACCTTTAAATATAGGAAATTAGTCATTAATTATACTGAAAGGCAGGCATTACTTCTAAATTTGTCTGTGTTTTCTGCTCTCATTAGTGCTATTCTGGACTACATGATAATGAGCATAACATAATTAAAGAGTAAACATTAGGCAGCTAGAAAACCAGAGTCAGGATTTTTGAGTATCAGATGGTAACAATCAGAGAATGAGTAATTTCTGTTCAATGAGGGTGGTCTTTCTCAGGCTTGAACTCAACGCGTTCTCTTTTCCCTTGTGGCTGGGGGTTTTCAGAAAAAGCCCTTCTTATAGTAGGAGTATATTAGAGAGAGGAGAGGTACACTGAAAGGAGAGGTACAGAGACGCTCATGAGAAATTGTTTATATCATAACCAGAAAGCTGAAGTGCTATGCAAATTAATGCCAGGAAAGAATTGGCAGCTGCCATTTATGGTGAAGGAAAACTGGGTTAGAAATGTAAAAGGTGATGACTCTTTATTTAAAGCATCAGCTTGATAAATTAGGACTGAGAGTACAGGAACTGAAATGATTCCTAATAAAGATTTGACACTATGGCAAAAGCAATACCTACTTCATAGAAAACTGGTGGGTATAGATTGCATGGGATACCTTTTTTTATTTTTGGGGGGGATACCCATTTAAAATTAAGGTCTAAAAGAGATACCTTCATTAGCTACCAGTTTCCCAAATTCCCCAGTTAGGAGAGAGATAGTAAGTGAGAATAACAAAGTTTATGCAAAGTGTTTCATAATCTGTGTAGACTCTTTTCTGGCATTAACAGATTCAATATGTATTTGATTTTTCATGAGCAAAATCAAATCCATGTTAGACAGTACTTGTCATGATATGCATGTTACTGAGGCATGAATGTACTCACCTTGGTGATGTAATCAGAATGTATACCTGAAACCTATATGGTTTTATTAACCAACTAGAGGCCTGATGCACAAAATTCGTACATGGGGGGTGGGTCCCCCTCAGCCCAGCCTGTACCCTTTCTAATCCAGGACTCCTTGGGGATGTCTAACTGCCGGTTTAGGCCGGATCCCAGGGATTGGGCCTAAACCAACAGTCGGACATCCCTCTCACAATCCAGGACCACTGGCTCCTAACCACTCTCCTGCCTGCCTGCCTGATCACCCCTAACTTACCCCCCTATCAGCCTGATCACCCCTAACTGCCTCTGCCTGTTGGCCTGATTGCCGTAACTGCCCCCCCTGCCAGCCTGGTTGCCCCTCACTGCCCCCCTCTGCTGGCCTGTTTGCCACTCTCTGCCCCCCCTGCCGGCCTGGTTGCCCCATGCAGCCTGCTGTTTGGTCGTTTGGTTGCCTGTCACTGCCCCCACTTCCGGCCTGGTTGCCCCACACAGCCTGCTGTTTGGTCGTTGTGTGAGGGCATCCCGACCAATTTGCATATTACCCTTTTATTAGTATAGATGTCACCCCAATAAATTTAATTTAAAGAAGACTTTTTTACAAAGTATCTCTGACCAGACTTGGCTCTCACCAGGAATCCTCTTTTCCTCCATATTGTTTGAAACACTACTCTAACTAGCCTGAAGTGTTAAGCACTAGAATTCTTTGTTAAATTTTCCCAGATCAGACATGGGAGTAGGAATAGAAAGATAATGCTAGAGAATTAAAGAGAAGAGAAAATGAAAAAAAAATCTTTGTGATCATTTTTAGTTAGAAAAAATTGTGTATTTTATTAGTCCTATATTCTTAGACTCATTAAGAGTTTGAAGGGCTTGCTTAAATTTCTTTAGTTGAACTCTATTCTATTTTATAATGGGATTAGTTATAAAATAGAACTTATGAAATTAGAAAATTATAGATGTTTCAAGATGTATTTGTCATAAGTGGCAAGAGTCCACCATCTCTCTCTTTTTTCCATAAACTGTGGTCTCCTAACTGGAAAGAAAAACTGAGCAATTGTCTAATTATGACATAGTGGCAGGCACTTCCACAAGACTTAGATATCATTTTGGGAGGCCAAGATATTATGGTGCTGGTCTTGTGAAAAACTTAAATGAGTGATGAGCGTTCGTTCTCTCTCTCCAACCCCATCCTCATCCCCTGTTTCATTCTCAGGTATCCTGAATCATATTTGATTCCCTCATTCTTGTCTCTCATTCTGTCAGGCTAATTATTGCTATCTTCCTGTTTCCTCATTACTCCTGTCTTCAATCATCATTTCTTTGCTTTGTAGTTTTTATTTTTAGGGCCAGTATTGAACCAAAGTGAAAATTAGTCAATTTATTACATTAATCTGCATCTTTAAACTAATGAGATAAGGGTAGCAGAGACTTCCAGAAATGTTATTCCCTTCCAGGTCATAAATAATGTTTTCATATGAATATTCATAGGAAATAGACCCTTTGACAACTCTGTTTAAACCAAAGAGTACCTGTATCATGACAGGTTATGTTAAGCAAGAAGACTATTTTAGAGAAAGTAGGGATTTTATAACTCCCTTCCATCAAAGCATCATAAAGATGAATAACCAATATCAATATCATTGTCTTAAGGATTCTCTTTTAACTAGCTTATAATTGTGTAGTCCTAGAAAGCATGGGAGATAATGCCAATTTACTTTCCTCAGCATGCATTATCTGTGGATATCAAGGTGACTGATGGCAAAGTGAAGAAATCTAGAATTCATGACTTCAAATAATTTGTTACCTAAGAGAATCTTTAGGTCATATTGTAGATCTATCATGATTTGTCATCACAGGAAAAAGGGCAGTTTGTTTTAACCTGTGAAGATCTAGTGGATGTGATATATGTTAGAATGAATTTGTGCACCAGTGGGGTCCCTTGTCCTGGCCTGCAGGATCAGGCCGAAACCAGCTCTCCAACATCCCCTGAGGGATCCTGAATTCTGAGAAGGCACAGGCCAGGCCGAGGGACCCCACTAGTGCACGATTGGGGCCGGTGAGGAATGCGGGAGGTTGGCCAGCCTGGGAGGGACTGCAGGAGGTCTCCAGGGCGTGTCTTGCCTGTCTTGCTCAGTTCCGATCAGCCGGACCCCAGCAGCAAGCTAACCTACCAGTCGGAGCGTCTGTCTCCTGGTGGTCAGTGCACATAATAGCGAGCAGTTGAGTGGCCTTAGCATAAAATTAGCATATTATGCTTTGATTGGTTGAACGGCCAACTGGACGACTAGACACTTAACATATTAGGCTTTTATTATATAGGATTAACATTTCTTGAGTCAATGTCTAAACTTTGTCAAAATCTTTTCCATTTATTCCTTGCTGACCATGTATTCAGTTTTCATATTTTGCATTTCTGTCATTTTAACAAATAATATTTGATGTTACTCCCTGGCATCATATTTCTACTAATTATTCTCTAGCTGCTGCCTGTATTTGCCCCCTGGCATGCAGCAAAGCAAATGTTTGTAATTCTAAGTCTCTAGAATATTTGATTTTGATCAGTAGCAAAAATATGTTTCTCGTTCATAAACATTATTCCTCTCAAACTAATCATGGTTCAGTGACATAGACAGCTTTGATTGCCACCTGTCTTTTTCAGAGCTGTTTGTTTCTATTTTTTATTAGTTAGATATTATTCATTTGCTTATTTTAAGACTATTTTAAAGGAAAGAGAAAGAAATGTTTACTTGTCACCAGTATTTTTTTAAATGACATAGCAGGATAATATTTATTTCATCAAAACATAAAGACTAAGCATGAAAATCTTTTAAAAAGCACCCACATGTCTTCATTTGAAGTTGTAAAGTGGACAGAAATATCCAGTTGGGTATTATCAATACCCTAATAAACATTAGAACTTGTGTTGTTTGGCATTTTTTTTTTTTTTGAAGAGTTAAAACCGAAATTTATTTTAGAATAAAGGTTGTGCAAATATAGTCAAATTATGCAAAGGGATGAGAAAAATCAATACAAATGGGAAATTTTATATGAATAGAGTTAACCTTGACTGAAACATGAGTATTTAAAAATATCTTCTTTACATTTTTTTTTAAATGCTAAACTTGAAGAAAGGGGAAATGACCTAAACTTACTACTAAGTCTGATAAACTTTGCATGTTGGAGAATTTCTCAGACTAAAGAGATAAATATATTCACAGCAAGTTTGTATGATCTATACAATAAGAAGCATCTGGTTGTTTTTTTGTGTTTCTTTTTTATGGGTATAATGGCAATCCCCTTTTCTTTATAATAATGAGATGTAAAGAAATCACTTGTAAAGTTTTTTTCTTAATAGGATACATGTGTCTTAGTTAAGAGAGATGATCTTTTCATAAGTATGTATTTGGTAACTGTCAATATGGTAGGGCTTTGCATATATTATTACCTCTCCTCACTGCTTTGAAGCTATTATAGCATTTCTAAGAAAGTATGAAGAACTTATTTGGAATATATTTAAGAATCTTCTTATCTAATCTGAATATTTATGAAGGCTTTATTATAGGAAAATATATTATTATGGGTTTTTCCTCTACTATTAAAATTAGATTAAATTTACAAAGCTGTTAAGTGATTAAGAAATATTTGCAGAATTTACTTGTGAAGAATTACACATACATGAGAAGTTAATCTTTTGGAAAAATTTTAGTATTTCAATGTCAAGAGCCAGTTTATGACAATAATAAAATACATTTCTGTTTATAAAGCACTGTTAAATGCATACGCTCATTGACTCACAGCATTGTGACATTGCCAATATCCTCATCCTTATTTAGAGGTGAGGCAACAGAGACTCAGATACACACTCCTTAGGCTTCTGATTTCCCCCCTTGTATTACATAATTCTCTCACTATATCCACACATCTTCCCTTTGCCTTGGTGCTCATTTCCAAGACAACCATGGGTTTGTACATTTTCAAGGTAGTTTGCTGATATCAACTTCTTCTTTTTGAATAGTTTGATTTATTTTTAAATAAAATAAGCTGATTGCAATAAGTTATAGCCTTTCAGATACTATTTATAACAATATCTAGCACATAGTAGGAACTCAGCTATTCGTTGAATTAATGATGAAGTATATAAGATGTAAGTAGAAATTTTTAAAGGGAGAATTCCATGTTTGCACACAAGGAAGGGTCATTTGGAAGGTAGAGAAAACAGAAATGGAAACTGAAGGTGTATACTGCCTGTTACTTGAGGTGTGGTTCCTAAACCAGAAGCATCATCATCACCTAGGGATCTTGTTAAACTGAAGGTTCTGATTCAGGTGGTCTGGAATGGGGACTAAATTCAAGCTCCCAAACCATACCAATACTGCTGGTCCACGAACCAGACCCTGATTAGCAAATTTCTAGCTCATTTTTTGTCTCTACTTCACATGCTTATTGTTGCAATGAAATAAAGGCATATAAATACAATATTTGCAAATTGTGAAGCAAAATGTAAATGTAAGGTGATAGTAATTGATTATTAGTGAGGAGATAGGGAAGAGACAACTCAGAGTTTTGAGATGACTAGTCAGGAGAATTTTGGCACATTTATAGAAATCAGGAAAAATGGTTTAAGATAAATGTTGATTTGGGGGGAAAGTGGCAAGCAATTGAAAAAGTAAAATGGAAATAAGATTGAAGAAAAATTTAGTCTTGAGATACCAATTTAGGAGTTGTTCACATATGATTAAATTGTATTTTTGAATATGTGGGTTGCAAAAAGAAAAGGGGTTAGGTATAGAATCTGGGAAAGAGATAGCATTTGGAAGATCTGAAAAGGAAGAGGTATCATCAAAAGATGCACTATATTTTAGCACCATGTCATAGAGACATTACTTACTCAACCCTGAGCTGTATCAACAGATTTTATATTATTACTAGAGGCCTGATGCATGAAATTCATGCAAAGGGCCTGGCCCTCGCAGCCATGGAGGCTTGCTTCAGCCCTCGCAGCCCTGGCTTCATATGGAAGGTCGTCCGGAAGGATGTCTGAAAGGTCGTTCGGCTGTCTGGTCTAATTAGAATATTATGCTTTTATTATTATAAATTGAGTATAAGAGTTGGTTGAATTTTCTATCATTCCCTTCCTTGGATATTATGGAAGCATCCCATTTTGTGTGTAGGGTTTATAAGTAGCTGTTTCATGGATGGTGAAAGATACACATCCAGGATTTATTAGTGTCTATAGGCACTGAGAAAAATAGAGCAATTGAGGGAGATCATAAATTTCTAAAAAATATAAGGAAGAAGAAATGAGGGATTATCCAGCTAGATATAAAAAAAAGTTGATTACTTGCCTTGTCAATCAGTTCAGATATTTGGACATCTATGAAGTGCAAGAGAAAAAATGCAGTTTAGTAGTTTATGGAAAATAGCAGAGATAATAAAAAAAATTGGGTAGAGTGGTAAGTGAGTTTTCCTGACTATTAATAATTGCATAATTTTATTTAAAAGCATGATTAGTTTAAGACACTAGTGTATTTGACTGTGTCATGGTGATGTTATGATATTCTTAAGGATGTTTCAGAATAATGGTCTTAGATAATAAGAAATGTTAATAAGAGTTCTTCTATGTTTCCTCATAAATCATTGGCTCTTTTGCTTTTTGGGTACTTTTGTTTTTCCTCTTAAATTTTGATGTACACAATGCTAAAAGCTGGACATTTTAAAGTTTGATTTGCAATCATCTGAAGTGCAAATCAACAGAGGTCTCTTTCTAACATTGATTTACTCTCAGAGGGTCATTCATAAACATATTCATTACAGAAACAGTCCACACATATTCAATAATACATCAATCACTGAGCTGTTTACATTAAGAGACACAATTGAAATTGAACAATATAATTCAATAAAATTACCGGTCTTTTTATTTATTCATCTAAACCCTAGTTGCTCAGTTACTGTAAACAGATCCATTGAAAACAATTCACTTTTCTGTTGTTTCACGATTGATCTTCTCAAACACATGATTATTCTTAATTCAGACAAAATATTTCATTTCTTTAAGTACATGAAAAGGAATTAGAGCCATCTGAATGCAATAAAGGATGAGGAAGGAAGACGCTCAATAAAAGGAAATCAAACCTGTTTACAAGTCTGGGATCTAAACATTTGTGAAGTTTGTGGTTTTTGGAAACTATATTCACATGTTAGAAAAGAAAATGATGAAGGCTGGGTAAATATGAGTTTAAAATGCCCTGGTACAGATTTTTATTCCTCCTTGCAACCTAAATACCTCTTTAAACAAAGTGTCCCCCTTAATTTAAAAGAAATCCCATTCAGGCAAAGCACCAACGAACAGTGGAGAGAGAGAGAGAAATATTTTTTTTTATTCCCTGAGAACATCAAGACATATCTATTATTTAGAAGACAGAAGTTAAAATATGAATGTATTCATAAAAACAATTAATGTACAGTGTATAGTGATGATGAGATGCAACAAATTATCATCTCTAATTGGTAAATCTTGGTTTTCTAAATCTGTTTTTTGTTTCTATTTCTTCCACTATGAATATATGATACTGAAAATATGCTAAATGAGGCCCTTGGGCAAATTAGAAACGGAGATTGGTAAAATATTAGGAAAATATTTTTTTTCTTATTTCAGTTAAAATGTGTTTATTTAGAGGGTAAGAAAGTTAATAGAAGTGCATACTGGAATCATAAGGATGACCATCTGCTAATCAATTACTATCCTAGAGTTTCACTGCCCCTTAGGCATTTTATTGACATTTTAAACTTGATGAATTCTTTAAGGGAATAAGAACAGCCAGTTTGAAACCACTGTATACGCAGCATATTGTATACTGTATATGGAGTCATTTTAAATCAGTGTAACTTCAAGTGATGGGTTATCAAAAAGATACCAGACTGCAGGAGCTTTTTAATTTGTGGGCTTTCAAATTCTGATGACTGGGTGAAAAAAAAAGAAAAAGAAAGAAAGGCTAAAGGGAACTGGCATTTAAATTTCATGTGGCTGAGCTATTCAGTTGCATTTAGACACTTCTATTTTTATTTCTTCAAGCTGGGCCCATTTCCAAGTAGGAAGCTGTGGAATTATTGCTCTCACTCCCACATTTAGTGCAATCCTCTATAATACTAAGGTTAGGTCAGCCTTTTCCCTGTGCCCTGCATTAAACCTACAAATAGATCCGATTTCATGATAAGGGACAAGCAAAAAAGGACAAAAGATTATAAGGGAAACATTGAACCAGTTTGACTTGAATTAGAATTGAATCAACTGCATAATCTAATGTTCACATAGTGCTTTGGCCTCAGATCCTGGTTGGTTTCACCCCATAGCATCTGTTATTCTTTCTTTTCTTCTTCTTCTTTTTTTTCCCCTCTCATTGGCCTGCTGTGTTCTGATACATTTAAAAGGATAGCTCTTTGTGTTTTAGGCAATGGAAAAATGCTGTTGAAGTCAGCCTTGAAAGGCACTGACTGTACCTAAAAAGAGAGGGGGAAAAAAGAAAAACTCCTTTGCCCCGCCTCCCATTGGTTGTTTGGAAACAGCTGTTTGAGGCCAAGTTTGTACTTTACTTTTATCAGTCCATTTGGTGAGATCAGAATGTGCTTGAATAACTCTGAAGGTTAAAAATATGTTGAGTGAATTTTCTGCTGTTGCCATTCCAGAAGGCCAGCTAATACCATCAGTGACTGTCAACAGCAGCCAGGCTTTGCCTTCCTCAGGATCATGACACATAGTGGAAATATTCCTGGCTTCTATACATCATAATCTCTGCATGGTATGTGTCACACTGAGGATGAGCACAGCAGGATAGTCTGCCTATGGCCTGACAAATCTGGTCTACCAACATATGGAATTGCCCCTCCAATATAAAGCACACGACTGCATTGACTTGTCATGATTCAGGGACCAAGTTTTTATTTTGATCATTTTTTTCCCTAAGTCATAGTTGTCTTATTTATGACACCTATAGCATTTGTCTGAGAAAACTAGGCATGCCGATTTTCATATTCAATCTCAATCATTTTAGCATTCCAACAATGATACTCCACTGGTCTTGGTTGCTACTTGAGCTTTAGATGTTTTTTTTTTTTCTAGTTTTTATTTACAGGGAAACCTAAATTTTTTTCATAAAACAAATAGAAGAGTCTTTGATCCTGATAATTATTTAATTAATCTTACAGAATTGAATCATGCCATATCATTATTGTTACTTAGAAATTAGAAAATAGTCACTGACCAACAAGAACTTTTAAATAATACAAAATCCTTCTCCACAAGCTCTTGTTAATGATATATTCTTCTTAGCTTAGGAGCATCTTCTAAAAGATGCTAAGTATTAATCTTGTGATTTGTGGTGTGCTTACATTTATTTTCAAATAATTCAGAGTGTTTTGTCAGTTATTTAGCTATTTTTATTATTTTTAATTTTTTCTTTATTGATTAAGGTATTGCATATGTGTCCTTATCCCCGTTGCCCCCCCACCCCCCACTCATGCCCTCACCCCCCTGTTGTCTGTGTCCATTGGTTAGGTTTATATGCATGCATACAAGTCCTTTGTTTGATCTCTCCCCCTTACCCCCACCCTCCCCTACCTTCCCTCTGAGGTTTGACAGTCTGATTGATGCTTCTCTGTCTCTGGATCTGTTTTTGTTCATCAGTTTATGTTGTTCATTATATTCCACAAATGAGTGAGATCATGTGATATTTATCTTTCTCTGACTGGCTTATTTCGCTTAGCATAATGCTATATCTAGCTATTTTTATGTTTCCATTATGCCTATTATTGAAATACTCAGGGACTTTGACAATTGAGGTGTGTTAGCAAAAATAATGCTTAAGAGAGAAACAATATTATTTTTCAATTGACTATTTCAATACAGTAACCATAGTAATTACTCTATGACTTATTGAGCACCATTAGGAAGAAAGAGAAAGAATTAGATTGCCAATAACCCAAGTTATAGATTCTGAGTATCCACTCTGGGGATTTCTGACCAAGATATCATGGGAGTATGGTAGAAAAGAATATTATTATCCAAAAGGTAAAATGATGAATTTAGGGTAAACATAAATTTTTTAAAAAGGGAACTTACTTTGCTTCTCTATGCCTCAACTCCCTCCTCTAAACTCAGAGCTTTTCTTGACCTTAAAGGAGTGCCATTTGGTCAAAAGATCAATGAGCTATGTGGAGAATCATTATTGAACAAAAAGTTTGTCATTAGGTTTAGATGGTTTGATATGCAGTTATTCTAAAGACCAATTAAATATCATACCTAATGGTCATGAAGCATATAAACTTATATTATTACTAGAGGCCCGGTGCACGAAATTCGTGCACGGGGTTGGGGTGTCCCTCAGCCCAGCCTGCACCCTCTCCAATCTGGGACCCCTCAAGGGATGTCCGACTGCCCGTTTAGGCCCGATCCTAGGATCGGGCCTAAACGGGCAGTCGGACATCCCTCTCACAATCCAGGATTGCTGGCTCCGAACTGCTTGCCTGCCTGCCTTCCTGATTGCCCCTAACCACTTCTGCCTGCCAGCCTGATCACCCCCTAACCACTCTCCTGCCAGCCTGATCAATGCCTAACTGTTCCCCTGCCAGCCCAGTCATCCCCAACTGCCTTCCCCTGACAGCCCGGTCACCCCCAAATGCTCTCCCCTCCTATTACCTCTTTAGTAGATAGGGTTTTTTTCTTTAACATATTGGACTGTGTACCTGCCGTGGTCTTCACAAACCAGTAAAAAATGTAAACCCAAACTAAAAGTGTCATAAAATAAACTTAAACAGGAATTTCATGAGACCTTAGAAAGGTGATATGATGTGGTTGTTTCTTCCTTAGAAAGGTGATATGATGTGGTTGTTTCTTCCTTTTTTCTTTCTTTCTTTTTCTTGATGTTTCAACTTTTGTCCTTTCTTTCTTTTTTCCTTTTATTCCTTTTCTGTCCTCTCTTTCTCTTAACTTTTCCGTTGGTAGAATTGTCAGTACTTGAATCTGTCTTGCTTCCAGAAGACAAAGAAGAGGGAAACACACAGTCATCTGAAGAAAAAGATGATCTATGATGGGATCAGTGGTGTTTCTGGTTTTGCTCTTTTCCGGTTTGATTGTCATTTCTGCCGGCCCCGGCATCTTCAGGACTTGTGCATGGGCACTTCTTATTCATGTCTACAAAACCTCCCTGCCTTGGTGAAAACTGTAGGGGAAAAGGCCTTCCTGGGTGGGCTCAAGCCCTGCCCAAGGTGCTGAGGAACCAGGGTGGGGAGCACTCTGCATCACCGCTGCAGAGCCAACCTCCGGACCTCGGGGTACTCTCCAGTAATGTAACTGCAATCTCCAGGTTTGCCTTCAGAAATTAGTTGTAAGTTACTTCCGATGTGAAACCCTACCTCAGACATTTCCATGTGCTTCCTAAAGATTTTAAACAAAACCCATTTACCTCCCTAACCTGGTCAGAACTTTCTACCCAATGGGAGAGGTTTGCTGGGCAGCATAGCCCAGATATCACCGCCCATCTGGAATCACTCGGCTGGCGGCAAGGGAAGTTCCAAGGCTATAGTGTGTGGGGGGGATCACTCCATGGGGGTGCAGCCTGACACCCCAGGCTGCCTCTTGGAGGGAATAGCTCTGGGAGGCACGGCTGCCTCCCAGGCCTACACCCCCCAGCTGCAGATGGGAGCTGATCTCAGAGGGGGCAGGGTGGGGGGGGTGGGGAGGGAGGTGTATAGGCAGCCTGGGTCTCCCAGGCCCACAGCCCAGGCTGGGACAGGCAGCAGACGGCTCCTGCCCTGCACGGGAACCTCGCAGGCCCAATGCCCAGGCCACTGTGGGCAGCTGATCGTGCCGGCCTTGTGCAGTCGCCTCCCAGACCCATAGCCCGGGCCTCGGCAGGCAGCTGATTGTGCATGCCTTGCACAATGTAACTGCAATGTCCAGACCAGACCCACGGCCCCCCAGACCCACGGCCCAGGTCCAAGCAGGCAGCGGATCAAGGCGGCCCTGCGCGACGCCTCCCAGACCCACGGCCCGGGTTGCGGAGGGCAGCCGATGGAGGCGGCCGTGGGCGGGCGCCTCCCAGACCCACGGCCCGGGTCGCGGAGGGCAGCCGATGGAGGCGGCCGTGCACGGGCTCCTCCCAGACCCACGGCCCGGGTCGCGGAGGGCAGCTGATCGAGGCAGCTGGTCTCGGAGGGCAGCCGATGGAGGCGGCCGTGTGCGGGCGCCTCCCAGACCCACGGCCCGGGTCCGGGAGGGCAGCCGATGGAGGCGGCCGTGCGCGGGCTCCTCCCAGACCCATGGCCAGGGTCCGGGAGGGCAGCCGATGGAGGCGGCCCTGTGTGGGCGCCTCCCAGACCCACGGCCCGGGTCGCGGAGGGCAGCTGATCGAGGCAGCTGGTCTCGGAGGGCAGCCGATGGAGGCGGCCGTGTGCAGGCGCCTCCCAGACCCACGGCCAGGGTCCGGGAGGGCAGCCGATGGAGGCGGCTGTGCACGGGCTCCTCCCAGACCCACGGCCCGGGTCGCGGAGGGCAGCTGATCGAGGCAGCTGGTCTCGGAGGGCAGCCGATGGAGGCGGCCGTGCGCGGACTCCTCCCAGACCCATGGCCAGGGTCCGGGAGGGCAGCCGATGGAGGCGGCTGTGCACGGGCTCCTCCCAGACCCACGGCCCGGGTCGCGGAGGGCAGCTGATCGAGGCAGCTGGTCTCGGAGGGCAGCCGATGGAGGCGGCCGTGCGCGGGCGCCTCCCAGACCCACGGCCCGGGTCCGGGAGGGCAGCCGATGGAGGCGGCCGTGCGCGGGCTCCTCCCAGACCCACGGCCAGGGTCGCGGAGGGCAGCCGATGGAGGCGGCCGTGCACGGGCTCCTCCCAGACCCACGGCCTGGGTCCGGGAGGGCAGCCGATGGAGGCGGCCCTGTGTGGGCGCCTCCCAGACCCACGGCCCGGGTCGCGGAGGGCAGCTGATCGAGGCAGCTGGTCTCGGAGGGCAGCCGATGGAGGCGGCCGTGTGCAGGCGCCTCCCAGACCCACGGCCCGGGTCGCGGAGGGCAGCCGATGGAGGCGGCCGTGCGCGGACTCCTCCCAGACCCACGGCCAGGGTCCGGGAGGGCAGCCGATGGAGGCGGCTGTGCACGGGCTCCTCCCAGACCCACGGCCCGGGTCGCGGAGGGCAGCCGATGGAGGCGGCCGTGGGCGGGCTCCTCCCAGACCCACGGCCAGGGTCCGGGAGGGCAGCCGATGGAGGCGGCCGTGCGCGGGCGCCTCCCAGACCCACGGCCAGGGTCAGGGCATGAAGCTGATCATGGCGGCCGAGCGCGGGCGCCTCCCAGACCCATGGCCAGTTTCAGGGCTAGAAGAGGATCTGGCCGGAGGGCAAAGCCGCCTCCTAGGCCAACAGGCTGGGCTGCTCGCTGCCTTCTCTCAGCGGCAGCCTTCCCTGGGACTGGGGGACTCCTGCGGGCCTGAGAGGCCTGGGCGCCGCCATCTTGTGTCTATGGGCGCCGCCATTTTGTCACGGAGTGATGGTTAATTTGCATATTACTCTATTATTAGATAGGATATGAATGATATATCTTAGTTTATCTTCTCTGTTTTATATTTTTACTAGAGGCCCAATGCACGAAGATTCATGCAAGAATGGGCCTTCCTGCCGGCACCACCTTTGCTCCAGCCCGGAGCCGCCTTTCTGCCTTTGCTCTTGTTGGAGCCACCTTTCCGCCTTCCTACACTGCCATCTTTGTTGGGTTAATTTGCATACTCACTCATGATTGGCTGGTGGGAGTCACGAAGGTACAGTCAATTTGCATCTTTCTCTTTTAGTAGTGTAGATTGCACTTCAAATCTATTTAAAATGTGCAATGTTAGTGAACTAAGATTAGTATAGCTATTTAACTATATTTCAGCCACAGATGTCTCAAAATCTTTGGAACAGCCTTTTGTTATTAGACTCTATTAAACTTTAGAGTTTATACTATTTTAAGGAAAATTTCACAAAGTATTTGTCCATTGAGAAATATTGCCAAAACTTTTTTCAGTAATACTGTTTTTTGAAGGGTTTGGTGTTAACACATGAACTTTCCATCAAGCTCATTAGGAAGTGTTGCTCTTGATCCCTTTGGGAAGAATGGAACTCCCTTATGGGGAAGTAGGATGATATTTTTCTAAGATGAAAGATAGATAATTGTCTTTTCTCCCAACTTCTGCTCAATTCGCATTACTCATTACAGATACTATTTTTCATCTACTGAAATACATTTTCTTTCTTTTTTTTCTAAGACTGGGTTTAACCTTGGGAGATTTTCCCATCTACCAGGCTTGCTTCCATTCAAGACTTATTAAGATGTTTAAATATCTGTTTTGCTCTACCCAGAGCAATCATTCAAAAACCTTAGGGTAGATTTAAACCTTGTGTATGCGTGTGTCTATTTTTGGGAGAAAAGTGATTGAGAAGAACAGGCTAAAAAGTACAGTGAAGTTTAGAAAGTGTTGTGAAGGTAAAACACTGCACTTATGTTTAAAACTACACTAATATAGAAATAACAATTTCTAACTAAATGGATTATGTCTAAAATAAATCTAGTACTTTAGTTTTTTCCTAAACACAATAAAAAGTTAAATTTTAGAAATGTAAGTATTTGATATAAGCAGTGAAGATCCTGCATACATATGTATATTGCAACTCTGTACTCACTCTTAAGTGAGTTAATGAACTCTGACTGTAATTTCCTCCTTTGCAAAATCAGGGGGCTGGAATAGGTATCTCTTGGGTTTCTTCAGGTTCTAATATTGAATGCTTTTGTGACTCATTTTAAAAAAATTTATCACATCTTAATTTTTCAACTTAAAGTAGCATATTTGTTTTACTTTTTTTTTTTTTTTTTTTTTACTGACTTCAGACAGGAAGGGAGGGAGGGAGGGAGGGAGAGAGAGAGAGAGAGAGAGAGAGAGAGAGAGAGAGAGAGAGAGAATGAGAATCATTGATTGGCTGCCTCCTGCATGCCCGCAACCTGTGCATGTGCCCTGACCAGGAATCAAACCGTGTTGCTCATCCACTGAGCCATGCCGGCTGGGCTTAAAGTTACATATTTTTATAAAGGCTCTTTTAAAAATGATTTTGTACCTTGAATTTTGTTATACTTCCTTAACATTCAGAGAGGAAAAAAGGCAGAGGAGAATGGGCAAGAGGCTGGAATAAGATATAGCCCTAACTGGTTTGGCTCAGTGGATAGAGCGTCGGCCTCTGGACTGAAGGGTACCAGGTTCAATTCCGGTCAAGGGCATGTACCTTGGTTGTGGGCACATCCCCAGTAGGAGATGTGCAGGAGGCGGCTGATCGATGTTTCTCTCTCATTGATGTTTCCAACTCTCTAACCCTCTCCCTTCCTCTATGTAAAAAATCAATAAAATATTTTAAAAAATATAAAAGATATAGTTCCTGAAGCCCAAAGAGTTAAAAGGTATTTTAGGCAATACAATTTTTGAGGGTGATTTGAGGAACAGGAATATTACTAAAAAATGTAGTGTCTATTTTGTGGCATGCATTTTATGTGTGCTAATTATTTAATTTTTACAACTTAAAACAGGTATTAATATCCAATTTATACTGTTGGTAAACTGTGGCTCAGTGGAGCCTAAGTTCCGTAGAGTTAGGAAGTAATGCAACTGGGTATTTGGCTTTGAGTGACTCCAAGATGCTAACATGCTCTCACCAGATCACAAATGGATCTTTGTTTATGAGTGCAGAATAGCAGAAGAGAAGTTGAGTAGCACATACAATAAAGAGCTTTTATGTCCAGGCTCCCAAGTAGTTTCAACAATGATACATTTTATTAACTTTTGAATTTTTATTAAAAAATGTTCTTTCAAGAACAAATTAAAATAAGATATATAAATTCATATATGGTACCCAAAAGCCTTGTGTTAGTTAATTCTATAGTAGTAATTGACATAATAATGCTAATCATAATACTAAATTATTGACTGAATAAATAAGGATCCAAACTTTAAGCTAAGGCCACCATTGTCTTTTCTCATTACACAGAAATGCTTCCACACAAATATGTACATAAAATGTACCCTCTACAAGACATTACCTAAACAAATATTGTTATTTCCTAGAATGTTTGTCTTGCACTTCAAATCCATTAATGAATATTGAGCGCTTTGTATTCAGAACTATGAAATGATGGATAGTTTATGCTTACTCTTATAATGACTAAGAAGCTATCAAATATTTCTTATTGAATTGAGCCAATGAGAAGGGTGAGAAGAAAGAAATGAGCCTATTTTTAAAACAAGAAAAATGCAATTATGTCTTTTTGGGATATAAGAATTTTCAGAATTATTATAAATAGAAGGGCCCAGATCAGCTTGATTACTTTAAAACAGCTTCCTGCAGCCTCCCACCAAGTAGATGAGCAATTAGTATAATCACAGCAATAAGTCAAAGACACTTGCTGTTCAAACTTGTGTTGTGGCTCTTCCTTTTGGCATAGCTCCGAGGCTGTTCCAATTGCACACACACAGACATGTATGCACATATTTAATCAAATTTTATTTGGTAAAAGGACAAATGCCTAAGAATGAGTTTTTTAAAAAATCAAGGTTAAATAAAGGGCAACGAACAAGTAAAACTGTGCTGAAAAGAACAGTGGCCAAGTCAGGGATATTTTTATACCCCAAACAGTCGTACAGATGGAAGTCTGGCCAACAAAACCATAAAGCATCAAGTCTAACTGTGAGTCAATCTGTCAGTGCAAGTACAAGGTGACTCAGGAAAAGATTGCGTTTTGTTTTCTGAGTAATACTCCAAGGTTCTGGTACATTTATGTGAGTTGGATATTGTTGCCAGAAAAGAATAAAAACTACTTCAAATGGGAAGAGTGAACTTTAACAATTGATGTATCTGCTAAAAAATAAAGACGAAGAGTAACCAAGTGAATGAATTTTTTAAAAATATATTTCCAATAGTTAGATATTAAAAGTAACTACTCTGAGTCTACTCCTCAGTTTTAGAGACCAGCATAATATTTGTATATCTCCTACTACTGAATTGATTTAGTACAGGAGAAATTGTTTCTCAGAAGAAGCAATATAATAAAATGTACCTTGCAATGCCAATCACATGAGCTTTTCGCTCTGTTTTTTAGAATACTTATTTTTAAGGGTTACTTTTAGGTTTCATATACTATTTAATTAATTATTACATCTAACTCCCAGGTTGTTGGTTTGTTGCTCCAGTTATCCAGACAGACTTGATTTTTCACTACTTTCATTGAAGTTCTTCTATTGTTCTCAAGGGAATAGTATTTTATATCCCTGCAAGACTTTCCTTACTGAACACAGTTTAAAGAAGAGAGATTATTAGTAATAGTGATACATATTAAGGCATAAGATCAAAATTGAAAAAAAAAGAGAGGACAGAAGAAGAATGGTTGGTAATAGTGTAAATTATACTGAAACTAGATACATGGAAAGATGAGAACATCAGGAAGAAAGAAGAAACTTTAGAGGCAGAAATCCAAGGTCAAAGGTCATTACAATATAGGAATCTGAATCAGCTAGCCAAGATAATGCCAAACCTGTCATCCTCTTTAAAAGTCACAAAAGAAAAATAATAGTACAAATGTTTAATATACAGTTTACCATAGATGCCACACCATGATGATGTATCTGACTGAAAGAATACAGTTGTATCAATATAAATGCATTATTGTTTGAAATATAAAGCAAATGCTTGATAATCTTGTGAAATCTAGATTAAATTTGAAGAATAACTCAATTTCAAGTAATGTGGGTGTTATGGATTGAGTTGTATCTTCCAAAATTCATATGTTCAATGTCTAACACCAGTTCCTCAGAATGAGACCGTATTTGGAGATAAGATCTATAAATAAGTAATTAAGGTAAAATGAAATCAGTAGTGTGGGTCTTAATCTAACATGATAGGAAATGTGGACACAGATATTCACAGAGGGAGTACATATGAAGTGAGAGGGAGAAGGTGGCCAAGGAAATAGGTCTCAAAAGAAACCAACCCTGCCAAAACCTTGATCTTGATCTCTGTCCTCCAGAACTGTGAGAAAATAAATTTCTGTTGTTTAAGCCACCCAGCATATGGTACTTTGTTATGACAGCCCTAGAAAACTAATACACTGGGTCAGCATTTTATCCAAAGGACATTAGAAGGAAAAAAAAAAACATCCCTATAGAACAGGAAAAACTGTTAATTCCTTTGAAAGACATAAAGAACCATTTAGGTTTCACTTGGCCCATGTGCCTTGGTGGTCAAGAAATTCTAAAATGGTTCACATTGGTTTTCCCTTCCAAACCACCTCAAAGATTAATAGCAATTACGCAGAATACTGGATTGAGAATAAGAAAAAAAATCACAAGGCTTTGGGTGAGGACAGGTGCAGGAGGAGGAGTAGAACTCTGCAGTGAGAGTGTTTTGTGATTGATCAGTGATATCTACCTGGGTGAAGAGTAGCACGTGGCCAGACATTTGTGTATGTTGACCTTGAATTAAGTCACTTTTTTAATTCAAAAAAATTATTTTGGGTGTGAATCAAATTATTCATGGGTTATTACTTGATCACCTTGGTTGGAATTATAGTTATTTCATTTAATTCTCTTGTTCTTTATTTGACCAAACAGGGAAGTTTAGATATAAATGAAAATTATGAGAAAAGTTAAAAAATATAGTTTTGAATTATATTTACATATTTTGAGGGGTGAGATACAGTAGCGGAGGCATCTATAATTACTGCTTTTTATTAGATGGGTTCCTTTGACAATATGATAAAGCTAGATAAGGTCATTGCTTAGACAGTACAGCTGCTTAAAGAGTTAATATCCACATTTCATAGAATTTAGACCTCACGGAGTCATTTGATATTTAATGGACAGCAAAATATGATGGTTATTACAGTAATCATCTTTTCTGGAGCCCGTGGGAGGGAGAATAGTAATATATTACCTCACATCACCTGAATTCTCAGAAGATTCTTTCCCCCTTGGTTTTTGGAAATATAATGCAAAGACATGCCATTCTTTTCTTTTTTTTCATTTTGATGCACTTTAGTGGCTGGTTTTAATGCTGCTAAATCAAGCCCCGAAAGGCTTCAACTAATTCGCCAAGGAAAAGCTCTGAATCTGAAAAGATTTTTCCCATTCATGTCTGTCAGAGAGCTATTCCTTCTCTCTTTCAGTGGGGAACCTGGATAATCTGAAGCAGTTCTTGCTCTGGGCGTATGCTGTCAGCTTTGATACTGACCAGCATGGGATACTCAGGTACTATTAGAGCAATTTTTTGAGGGGAGGAAGAAAGCTACATAAATGGATTAAGTATTAAGACATCATTTTTGTATGGATATTCTCTTTTATACACAATCATCTTCCTGTTTAAAAAAAATATTTTTATTATTGTTTTTCAGAGAGGAAGGGAGAGGGAAAGAGAGATAGAAACATCAATGATGAAGAGCATCATTGATTGGCTGCCTCCTACACACCCCACACTGGGGATGGAGCCCGCAACCTGGGCATGTGCCCTGACTGGGAATCGAACCATGACCTGGTTCATAGGTTGATGCTCACCACTGAGCAACACCAGCCCTGCAGTCATCTTCCTTTTTGGGTAAAACCTTCTCCCTTTGTCAAATTTTGGTTAATCAATATTCTTAATACCACCCTCCAAATTTCTACAATACTCAATATTATTTTCAACATCTACAATAGGAGACCTATTATTCTGTTGAATATTCTGAAATAGAAACCAACAGATGACAGAAAAAAAAATTTAGAGAGGTATCAAGAAATAGGGTAAAGTATTAAAGAGACTCCATGTTTTCTGTATATGATTTTTATATTTTCCTAAATATTGTGGGTTTTTATTTTTTTGTTTTTGAATATTGAACTAAATGTGCTTGGTACTTTTCAAGCATGTAATTTTTTTTCTGTCCTAAGGTTATTAGTCACAAATGAATCCATTACATTAATTTATTAATATGTCTTTTCTTCTGTGAGTCTTTGAGCAGTTTGCAGTGGTGCTTCAAGATAGTTATTCTTGTCCTCATTTTACAGATGTGATATAAGGCAGAAAATGGTAAGGTAATTTACTCACAGTTTCCCAGAAATCTATACTATGTCAACTTCAAATTACAAATCATAGTGCATGCTGGGGCATATGTTGGACTTCTCTTTGATTAATAGGGCAGAGCCAGAGCTTGATGACCTCTCGAAGAGGCTTTCAGCTCTGTAATACTAGGATCTTAATTCTGATGAATGGTCCTGATGGTAGCTAGAACCAATCTATTTCCCCACACTCTAGTTCAAAATTTGAAACAAGGCACAATCATATAAAATGATACTTTTCCTCCCTACTGATTTCTAGGGAAGAAAATCCATTTCTGACAAGCATTATTATATTTTAATTTATTAGTAAGTGTAGGTTGTTGTAAGGGCTAATCTCATTTACAGGGTTGTTTGGAAATTCTACAAATAATTTGAATCAGGGGTGGGACACAATGGAAAGTTTGGTTCCAGCTAAGTGAATGGCAGGTTTGTACTGGACAAGGTAGGGTAGGTTCTGATTATTACCAGGACTAATTAAGTAAGGTGCAAATTTCCCAGTAGGTCTCTAGACTAAGGTGAAAATTTTATTTATTTTTACATTAAAAATTAATGTTGTGTAGTCTTCTCTATTAAATTAATTTTTATTTTATTTCGAATGTCTTGATTCTCAGTGCTTAGGAAGAATAATAATTTCATCTGATTGTTACTAGAGAAGGGGAACAAATAATTTACTTTTTCTTTTAGTTGCCTTGGGACTCTAAAATGGCAGGTTTAAAATAAAGACAGAAACTTCCCTAAGTGGAAGCATGAGAACAGTTTTTGTGTGTCAACTTTTCCTAAACATATTTCTATGAGAAGTATGTTTAGTGCCTCAGAAACCTTGCTGAGGATTTAATGCAAATGTGGGAGACTGGCTGAGGTGTTGGGATTGAAAGAGGTCCAACTTTCGGTTCCTTTTAATTTTTCCTTAGTTCCCCCTGTTCATCTGACTGAAGTTTGAAATCTAGTGTTCATCTTAAGTCTCTGAATTCTAAAGGATCAAGAAGATGATGTGCATTTACATACAAGTAAATTTGAAATTTGGTAAAGAACATGAAAAAAGAAATGGTTGCAACAAAACAACAAAAATAAGAAGAGAAGCCATTTATTATTGTTTAAAGAACTAAGGTTATGAAGTTAGACTGTCATATAATATGGGCTATTGAAATCTAGGTATAAAGGAAAAAATCCATCTACAGATTATGAATGATTCATTGATAGACAATGAACTTTCTGCTCTATTCCATGTTTTCCCTCTAGATACCATGCCAGCAGGTGTAGATGTATATATTAATTTGTCTGAGGCATAGTTCTCTTAATGTGAGCTGAAGCAGAGAGAAACTATTGCCAGATACAGATGACATTTTCATCACAATGAGTTGCTTAGGGATCCATTGTTCCGCTGGGGAATCCTGCCCAAGTCAAGGCCATGGTATTATAATCATAATTCCATCAGTCTGAACAGGAAAACACAATGGAAGAGCAAATTTCACAGTAAAATCTGAGACTTCCAGACTGTTTCATATTTTCTAGTTATGCACAATTCATGTTCTGATGCCTCCATTATTTGATAGCCCAGATGGTACCAACAGAAGGCCCATGTTATAATTGTTCCATAACAAAGGGGAAAAAAGTAGGAGATATCATTAAAAAAATAAAAGTTTAGAACAATAAAGCTGAATAAATAGCCATAAATAAAATTTTCATATTTTTAGTAATTGAAATATATTTGAAAGTTTCTGGGAACATGAAGTAAAATATGACTGAAATGGACCAAAAAATAAATAAATAAAGTGAAACTTCCTAATGATAGCTGATATTTCATTTTTTCCTATTTTTAAAGATTCATTATCCTGTGGGTTTCAATTAGTTAATATTGAACAGGGATACAGGGAAGAACAGTTTCAAACTATATAAAGCAAACTATGTTATGCTTTTTCCTATACATACGTACCTTTTCACTTATAGAAAGCACTTTATGGCTTCTCTTTGAATTGCCAGCATCACTATGATGCTTTGGAGCCATTATTAAGTAAAGTAAGGGTTACTTGAGCTTAACCACTGCAACATCACTACAGTCAATCTGATAAGCAAGAGGGCTACTAAGTGACTAATGGGCAGGTAGCATATATATAGCATAGATACTCTGGACAAAGGGGTGATTCACATCCTGGGTAGGATAGAGCTCAATGGAGGTGGAAGGCATGAGATTTCATCATGCCACTCAGATCAGCATGCAATTTAAACTTCTGAAATTTTTTTTCTGGAATTTTCCATTTAAAAATTTTGAACCATGATTGACTGTAGTTAATTGAAACTGCTGAAAGGGAAACCATGGAAAGTGAAACTGTATCCTAAATATGGTAAAATGCATTTCTGAGGGCTAGAATAGTTTTTTTTTATATTGATATATTAAACTTTGGGTTTATTCTTCTTCATTTCTTTGTCTATATCTTCTCATTTTTCTTTGGTTCCAGAAGAATTAGAAATTAGCAGGAAACCAAAGAGCGAGTATCAATCATTATTCTGTTGGTTAATTGGTTGATTTCCTCTTTTGTTTTCAAACTTCCAAATAGGCTCTTGAAGCACTTATTAGAGACCTTCAAGATTGGAAGTGGAGAGAATAAATTCTTCATTGATATGCTGTGAAGCAGTAATTATTGCTAGAAGCAGAGAATAATAGAAAGCAGAGCCTATTCCTCACCATCTATTGACTTTTTTCACATTCAGTATTATTTTGTATTGGTTTCAGGGGCACAATATAGTGGTTGGAGATAATCATATACTTTACAAAGTGTTCCCCATGATATTTTCAGTACCCAGTGGGCATCATACCTAGTTACCCTATATAATAAAAGGCTAATATGCAAATAGACCAAATGGCGGAACAACAAGAACAACCAAACAACCGGTCGCTATGACGTGCGCTGACCACCAGGACTGTGTGCAGAACATGGTGGGCATTGGCCGTGGTGGGATGGTGGAGCAGGTGAGCCGGGACAACAGACCAAGGCAGGCGCCGGTTGCTGTCATTGGGGAGAGCCTCTGGTGGTTACTGAGAATTCTTTGCTTCCACGGTCTGCAGGCCCATCAAGCACTTGCACCCACTGCCAGCACTAGCCCATAGCCAGTGCTGAAGATGCTGCTCACACTTGCTGCCAGTGCCCAGCACTGGTCCCAATCACTCGGCTCCATCAGCGGGTGTGAGTGGCGGCTGCCGGCCCCAATCACCCCTGAAGGCTTCTTCCCCTCCCCCTGCTCCTGAGGGGCAATAGGGGCAGCAGCTGCCACTCACACCCGCTGACAGCACCGGCCCCAATCACTCCATACTGTCAGCGGGTGCAAGCGGGGCCAGCATTGTCAATGCGTGGGAGTGGTGGCGGTGGGAGTGGGCTGCTGACAGACAGGGGACCATGGGAAGCAGCAGGAGGGGCTGGGTGGGGGTGCGGATGATGGGCCAACACCCGCCTCCTGTGCCTATGGCAGCCTCACGGCCCACAGTTCCTTTCAACGTGCATGAATTCGTGCACTGGGCCCCTAGTTACAATAATAATGACTATATTTTATATACTATATTTTATACATCCTCAGGATTTATTTTGTAACTTCCATTCTGTACTTTTCAATCTCTTTATCTTTTTGACCCAGTTGCCCAACCCTCTCCCCTCTAGCTACCATCATCATTCTGTGAAGGGTACACCTGTCACAGCAGTGTTGTGGGTCTGTGCTGGCTCCTTTTGTCATCGCTGGGAGGAGTTGCCAACAGGAGCTCTTTGACCATTGTCTGTGGGCTATCTGACAATACTGATGGCTTGCTTGTGTCCCAAGATTTTGTTAGCCCTGTTTGTACTTTTCCCTTTCTATTGTGTAGCCTAGCACACTTATGTATTCCCCAGATACAGGAGTGGGGTCCTCGGCAGTCAAAGTGAGCACTTGTCCTTTAAAAGCTTGGAAAATTGTGACCCCCTAGTCACTTTATACAGTTATTCACTGGGGATACATTCTGTGCCTTTTGGAAGAAAATATAAAAATGGCAAGACTTTATGTTTAGATAGTGCCTTACAGTTCTTAAAGTCCTTTAATACCTTCCTCAGTGTTCCAATTATGGCAAACAGTACTACCAAGGTTATAGCCTGACTTTTTGAGGCCTGGACTACATAGATTTTGAAGATCTTTGTTTTAAGAAAAAATAATAACAATTTATGCTTTCAAAATAAGTTAACTGTTTCTTTAGAAGATGTTATAACAAATTATAAAATTTTAAAGGCTGAAAATATTCCAAAATCCTTAGAAATAACTTAGCATTTTTAAGAATCAGCTATCGCAAACATTTCCATATCTCATAGTTTGGCTGCATATGTTTGATTATTTATGCATATGGTAATAGTTTATAATATTTCCTGTTGAGACATTAGGAAGATAATTCATTCTTTCTTTTAGTGTGGTTAATTCTTTTTTAAAAATTAAACATTTAAATATTTAAAAAGAAAATTAAACTCAACAATGAGAAAACAAATAACTGACTTAAAATATGGACCAAACACCTTAACTAATACCTCACCAAAGAAGGTATATATAGATGGAAATTAAACATATGAAAAGATGCTCCATATCATATGTCATTAGGAAGATACTAATTAAAATAATAATGATATATCATTACACACCTTTGAGAATGTCCAAAATCCAGAACACTGACAACACCAAATTCTGGTGAAGGTGTAGAGCACCATAACTCTCATTCATTGCTGGTGGAAATGAAAAATGGTGCAGCTACTTTGGTAAACAGTTTTATATATTTTTTTATAGTATCAAACATATTCTTAACATATGACCCAGAAATCACACTTTTTGGTACATAAAGGAGTTGAAAATTTATGTCCATACAAAAACATGTGCATGAATATTTAAAGCAGTTTTGTTCATAATTGCCAAATCTTGGAACCAACCAAGATTTCCTTCAGTAAATAGGAGATAAATAAAAGGTAGTGCACTAACCAATGGGATATCATTCAGTGATAAAAAGAAATGAGCTACAAAAACACATGGGAGGAACATAAATGCATATCACTAACTGAATGAAGCCTATAAGGCTACATATTGTATGATTCCAACCATATAACAATTTGAAATAGACAGGATTAGGGAGACAGTAAAAAGATAAATGGTTGCTAGGGGTTAGATTTGTGGGGATAAAGGATGAACAGGAAAAACACAGAGGATGTTTAGGACAGTGAACATACTCTGTCTAATTCTATAATGGTGGATATATGTTATTATACACTTGCCCATACTCACAGAATGTACAACATCAGGAGTTAAAGTTAAAACTACAGACTTTGGGTGATAATAATGTGTCAATGTAGATTAATTAATTGTAACAACTACAACACTCTGGTGAGTGATATGATAATGGGAGAGGCTATGCATATATGGGGCAGGAAGTACATGGGAAATCTCTATACATTCTTCTCAATTTTGCTGTGAACCTAAAATTACCCTAAAAAATTAGAGTATTAAAAATTACTCTAGTTTTAAATTTGTTTTTAAAATTAACTTAAAATGTATTATAGATTTAAATGTATTATAGTTTAGAAAAGCTTATTTCAGCTTAACAATTGTCATCAATAATGTCAAAGAAATTTTAAGAATTGTGGTCACACTTAGAAATTATTATCCCAAAAAGAAAACCTGTATGAGGCTTGTTTAAAAATATGAGCCTTGCCCAGCTGAATATGAGCATCAACCTGTGAACCAGAAGGTCATGGTTTAATTCCCAGTCAGGGCACATGCCCAGGTTGTGGGCTTGATCCCCACTGTGTGGTGTACAAGAGGCAGCCAATCAATGATTCTCTCTCTTCCTCTTTCTTCTTCTCTGAACTGAATAAAAATCTATATTCTATCTAATAAAAGAGTAATATGCAAATTGACCATAACTCTGCTACACCCACAAGCCACACCTACCAGCCAATCAGGAGTGAGTATGCAAATTAACCCAACCAAGGTGGCTGTGGCCACTAATCAAACAGGAGGCTTGGATTTCCCCGGCAATGGAGGAAGCCAAGCTCCCGCAGCCCTGGCCTCTGATCAAGGCTACTAAGTTTCAATTATAGAAGATAAATAAATCCCAACAAAAATGGCAGCAGCCATGGAGCTGGAGAGAGCAGGAGGCTTGAGTTGCCCCGGCGATGGAGCAAGCCAAGCTCCTGCAGCCCTGGCCTCCACTCAAGGCTACTAAGTTTCAATTCTAGAAGATAAATAAATCCCAGATACCAGGGCCTCTACTTGGGTCACCAGGGGGTGTGGTCGGCCACCAAACTACCACAGGCCCTTCGCCCAGGCCGCCCCACACCCCAAGGGAACCCCCACCCTGATCTGGGACACCCTTCAGGGAAAACCAGCTGGCTCTCACCCGTGCACCAGGCCTCTATCCTATCTAATAAAAGAGTAATATGCAAATTGACCATCACTCCAATACACAAGATGACTGCCCCCATGTGGACACAAGATGGCCGCCACAAGATGGCCAGCAGGGGAGGGCAGTTGGGAGGGACCAGGCCTGCAAGGGAGGACAGTTGGGGGCAATCAGGCCAGCAGGGGAGGGCAGTTGGGAGGGACCAGGTCTGCAAGGAAGGGCAGTTGGGGGCGATGAAGCCTGCAGGGGAGGGCAGTTAGGGGTGACCAGGCCAGCAGAGGAGGGAAGTTGGGAGTGACCAGGCCTGTAGGGAAGGGCAGTTAGGGGCAATCAGCCTGGCAGGGGAGGTGTTAGGCATCAATCAGGCTGGCAGGGGAGTAGTTAGGGGGTGATCAGGCTGGCAGGCAGAAGCTGTTAGGGGAAATCAGAAAGGCAAGCAGGCGAGCAGTTGAGAGCCAGCAGTCCTGGATTGTGAGAGGGATGTCCCAGATTGGAGAGGGTGCAGGCTGGGCTGAGAGACACCCCCTCCCCCCATGCACTTATTTCGTGCACCGGGCCTCTAGTATATATATAAAAGGCTAATATGCAAAGTGTTCCCTCAGGAGTTTGACTGGGAGATCGGGAGTCCAATCACTCGCTATGATATGTGCTTGCTACCAGGGGGCAGCACGGAATGAAGGAAGGTCTCGGCCTGGAGCCAGAAGGCTCTGATTGGCCCTGATCACCAGCCAGGCCTAGGGACCCTACCCATGCATGAATTTCATGTACTTGGCCTCTAGTGTATAGGTAAAACTAGAGGTCTGGTGCATGAAATTCATGCACTTTGGGGGGTCCCCCAGCCTGGCCTGTGCCCTCTCACAGTGCGGGAGCCCGCGGTCAATCGCCCCAAAGAGGTAGGCCCCACCTACCCATCCAGGGCTCCTCAATGGATTGCTCCAAAGAGGTAGGCTGGATCCAAGGGTCCTGCAGTGGGATCCCCAGGTTGCACTGCATGGAGCGGCCGCCAGGCCCCAGCATCAAGTCCTCGCCCACCCGCGTGCACCCACTGCGCACGCAGCCTCCTGGTGATTGATTATGGGATTGTGACGGCGTGAGGGAATGATGACCACCTGGGCTATTATTAGTATAGATATGAGCCTTTGCAAATATACTTGGCTTTTGTATTTCTGATACAGGCTTGTACCCTACAAGCACAGAACTACAGACAAGTTACAGTGAAATTCTCATTGAAAAACAAAAAATACATGATACATTTATAATGTACATATTACATTTTTCAGGAACTTCCATTTTGATCTAATATTAATAAGAACATAATACTCTACTAGAATTTTACACAACCGATGCTCTCACATTTATTCTGGCTCTGTAGATTTCAGCATTATTTTTCTTCCAATGCTCATCTGGTTTGGGTGCCAGGCACCATAGGACAGTCATTGTGCAGTAGCATCTCTGGCCCTGTGCATTGGTGTCATAATGCCAGGAGAGTCAGCACAGTGGGTGGCAGGAATATTCCTAGAGCCCAGTGCTTCACATGGAGAGAAAGTAATAACCTAACAATATATTCAAGTGACTGCAAACCACAAAAATATATTCTACTAAAACCAAACTAAGTTATTCTTATATCAGTTTTCTACTACTGTGTAAAGAAATACCTCATGATATAGTGGCTTAAAACAGTAACATTTTATTGCTTACAGTTATAAGTGGTGGATATTTGGGGTTTCCTTGGGATGGCTTGTCTCTGCTCCATGAAGTGTCTGTCTGGGGCGATTTGATTGGGGGCTTAGTTGTTGCTGTTAAACTGGGCACCTTGATTGTCCTTTGTGTGGTTTCTCTTTCCATATGATATCTCATTCGTTTTGGTTTTGCTCTCCATGTGGTCTCAATCTGCCTACCAAGATCAAAAGTGGAAGTTCCAAGTCATCTTAAAGTAGGGCTTTAAGATTACACTTCTTCAACATTCTATTGGTGATAGACCAGCTTTATTCAAGGGGTCTCAGGGGAAATAGACTCTACTTCTTGATAAGGAGAGCAGTAGAGTCACATTGCAAAGGGGTGTAGACAAAGGGAGGAGCATTTGTTGGTTTTTTTAATCCTCACCAGAAGATATATTTATTGATTTTAGAGATAAAGGAAGAGAGAGAGAGAGAGAGAGAGAGAGAGAGAGAGAGAGAGAGAGAGAATCAATTTAAGAGAGAAACATTGAATGGTTGCTTTCTGTACTTGCCCCAACCGGGGATCAAACCTGCAACCTTTTGTTATATAGGATGATGCTCAGACAGGGTATGCGGGAATATTTTATTGGGGGCCATGTTTAACAATCCATCACAATCCCCTACTCAACTTCCTTTTAGTTGGATTCCAGAAATGTTTATGACCACTGCCATACCAACTGACCCAAGGTCTGATATGACCCAGGGTAAGGAGACAGTGGATTTATCCAATCACAGTTAATCTATCTCAGTTTCGGAAACTATCCTATATAATAAAGAGGTAATATGCAAATTGAACCTCACTCCATCACGCTGTCACAAGATGGCTGCGCCCACAGCAGAGGCAGGGTTCCCATAACATAAGATGGCTGTGTCCACAGCGGAGGCGGGGTTCCCATAATGAGCTGTAATGAGCAATCAGCAGGGACCTGAGTCTGTGTGGCACCGGGCTGGGGCGGGGGACCTGAGGCTGTGCCCCCTGCCAGTTGGGGCTTGACAGGGGACCTCAGGCCACGCCCCCCAGCCCAGCAGTGCTTGACAGGGGAACTCAGGCAGCGTCCCCCTCCCCAGCTCCAGGCCAGGTGACCTGAGGGTGCACCCTCCATCTGGCAGGGCTTGACATGGGTGGGGCCGGCTGGGTCTGGATCTTGTCCAATGGGGGTGGGGCCAGCCAGGACTGGGTCTCGCGCAATTTCAAGGTATATGCGGGTGGGCAGGTACTTGACTCTGAGTCCTGTGGCGTGCCCCAGACTCTGAAAGCAGGAAGATTTTCATATACATTTTACTAATTTTCTTTCATTTCTGACACTTCTATTATAGAGAAAGGGCAATTAGCAATATTAAAATATTTCCTCTAATTAATTCCCTTTTAATGTGCATGAATTGCATGCACTGGGCCACTAGTAAACATATATATGGCCATGTGAATACACTTTTAGATTAGAGCCTCAGAGCCTTGGAAAGGTTGTGTGTAAGTGAGGAGCTTAAGCCTCATTAGCATCAGTGGTTATTTGTATCTAGACAAACATACACTCCCTTGATCAGGCCAAGAGTGATAGCTTCTCTTTCTTTTCTATCCCAGATCTAATTAATCTGAAAACATCCTTGACTCAACCTTTAAAAACATAGTTCACATTTAACAATCTCTAAAGAATTTTAGCACTAACACAATAGTCCAAGCTACCAGCATATTTTGCTAGGACTCTTATAATAGACTCCCACATAATCCAACTATCTTATTTTTGCAAAGTAGAGTTGATTTTTCCAAAAGTAAATTAAATCATATGACTTTTCTGCTATTATTAACTTCAACTAACTCCCAACACATTGAAATATATTTCAAAGCCACTCACAGTGGTCTGTCACTGGCTACCTGTATAGTGTGATTTTCTACCAGCATCTCTCTCTCTCTCTCTCTCTCTCTCTCTCTCTCTCTCTCTCTCTCCCACCTTTATTTTCTTATCCACCTCTAGAATATAATTTTTTGCAATAATAGAGATTTTTTTGGATCACCTCATCCTCGGCATCTTGCTTGATGTAATAAGAATTTGTTAAATAAATGAATATTATATAATTGAATTTTAACAGCAATAAGATATATATTACCATTATTGCATTTCAGAGAAGAAAAAAATTCTAAGAGAGGAAATGACCAAAATCAATTTAAGCATATGGCAGAGCTAAAGTCCAGACATTGATCTAGTTAGTACTCTTTCTACTAAACACCTGCTAACATAATTTTAAGGCTTATTTCAATGAGAGATGAACTTAACTCATTTTCGTACTGTGATAGAGGAGCACCACTAACATATAAAAGTTGGCTTTATTTCTGAATCTTTTTGATATTTTCTTAAATAATAATATCAAAACATTTACAAAGAAACATTCATAGGCACTTGCATTTGGCATACCATATTGTAGTTTCTATTGGTAGATAAAATTTAGGCATGGATTCTAAACTTACTGTTATCACTTCAGAATTGAATCTAATGAGACAATTTGAAAATGATATAGTAGTTTTTTGATTTTTTCTCTCAGATGATTCTCTTTCAGAAATTGGTAATTTCTCAGATTATTCTCTTTCAGAAATTGGTAAAGTTCCAGAAAAGAAATCACAGACCATCTTTTAGGAAGTCAAAAATCTTTTTTATTTGACCTGTTAGTTATAAGACTTAGAAGTTCACATTCAGCATTCAATAACAAAAAGAGCAGCTCTTGCAGATCTCCATATTGTATTGGATATTATATGGTTAAACTGTTTTTTAATTTGGTTTTGCAGAGGTCCTTTAGAAATAGAGTTTGTGGAGATATGTGTGGAAGAAAGAAGGGTGGGAGCAATGGAGAGATAGTTTAAAGACTAAAGCCATGTCATAAACATCCTGGTTGTAGCCAGTGATGATTATACTCAATGTCAGTTTTTCTTCCTGTTGGGTATAGATGATGAAGTTTTTCAGCTATCCTAGGGAGTCAGAGCATAGATTAAAGCTAGCTGCCTCAGGCTCCAGGCAGGGGGAAGCAAAACAAGAACTAATTCCTTTGCCTTGAAAAAGATGTAATATAGCAAGCAAATAAGTTGTAGGTTTAATAAAGAACTGGTGAAAGCTTTAACATATTTTCATGAAGATATCTAGCCATACATCAGTCCTCTCCTCAAGATGCACTTACATCATCAGTAAAATGGTCTCTAGAGATCTGTTAGGTATGCCGACTAATTCCTTAATAAGCTTTTGGAAATTAACTTTTTCCTTAATAAGTTCTTTAAAAATTGAGCAACCAACATATTTATGAGGTAAGCAGTGCATGCTGGGTAAACACTATATGTATATTACTTACTTAGGGCATTGCTCTGGTGTTTTATGAAAACTGTCTAGGGCTGGGGAAGAAATATTTCTCTTCTTTTTTATATTTCTTAAGCCAAAGGCAGAAATCCACTTCCATTAGTGATTTATTAAATTCAAAAATAAGGAAATTGCATGTAAAAAAATAAAAGCTAAATTTCTCTTAAGGCCTTCCACATTAAAATAACATTTAAAAAGGATAAAAACAAAGCCAATTTAATTTGTTTCCCTGATTCCTAACTTCTTTACTCATACAGTGTCTTCTATTAATTTTCACCAGCGCTAGATTGAGTTGTCATTTAACTCTCAAATTCCCTCACTTTTGTTGGTTTAAGTGATACCCACAGGGGACATTTTTCAAAGTGGTATGCTAGGATTTAGCTGTGGGAGGCCCATTAATACACCACATAGAATTTTACTCCCCTTAATGACATTTAAAGCGAGCTATTTGTTTTGACTGTGTTCTTTGTGTAGGCCTGAAGGTTACCATAGTAAAACCCCTTTGGCAAATGTGCAGTCAGAAATTTCTGGGTTAAAGTGGTAGGGGGTAAGGGAGAAGACAATTCCAAAACATTTCATGAGCAAAATCCTGATGAAAAGGAAAGTCTCTGGGGGCTGGTTTGTTCCCATTTTCTTCTCTGAGAAACAAGAGCAAATGACTCTCATTCCCTACTTCCTCTACCCTCAAAACTCTACACCCCAACAGCCTCCAAATCTAACCTTTTTGATTCTTTTTACACAGTTTATTTTATGAGATTATCAGATCCATTCTTGTTTATGAATATTTAGGGTGGGTTTTTTTGTGTTTTTTTTTGCCTGTGGTTACAAATGATGATGAAACTGAAAGTTTCAGAGGTAGCAAACAAGGAAGGACTTGGGAGTCAGATAGGTCTTCATTCATACCCTTAATTTGCTACTATTGGTCAGCTGTGTAAACTTAGGTAGCCACCTTACTTCTCTCAGCTTTATTTCCTCTCATCTATAAAAATGCATTGCTATTCCACATTCTAGCAGAGTTGCCATGAAAACTGCTTGAGATGAAGAGAAATTTTCCAGCACAATTCTTGGCACATAGTGGTAAGCACAGATAAATGTCAGCTTCCATCACTTTTAAAATCTGTTATCGTTTTGGTAACAAATTTAAATAAGCAAAGATAAATGTGTGTTCTCTTTTATTATGACACCTTTTGTAAAGTATCTTTTAAAAAATTATTGAATTTACTAGAAGCCCGGTGCACGAAATTCGTGCACGGCGGGGGGTTGTCCCTCAGCCCAGCCTGTACCCTCTCCAATCTGGGACTCCTGGAGGGATGTCCGACTGCCCGTTTAGGCCCGATCCCAGGATCGGGCCTAAACGGGCAGTCGGACATCCCTCTCACAATCCAGGACTGCTGGCTCCCAACTGCTTGCCTGCCTGCCTTTCTGATTGACCTAACCGCTTCTGCCTGCCAGCCTGATCACCCCCTAACCACTCTGCTGCCAGCCTGGTTGATGCTTAACTGCTCCCCTGCCAGCCGGTTTGGCCCCAACTTCCCTCCTCTGCCAGCCTGGTCACCCCTAACTGCCCTCTCCTGCAGGGTTGATCACCTCCAACTGCCCTCCCTTGCAAGCCTGGTCCCTCTCAACTGCCCTCCCTTGCAGGCTGGGTGCCTCCCAACTGTCCTCTCCTGCTGGCCATCTTATAGTGGCCATCTTGTGTCCACATGGGGGCAGGATCTTTGACCACATGGGGGCAGCTATATTGTGTGTTGCAGTGATGATCAATCTGTATATTACTCTTTTATTAGATAGGATAGAGGCCTGGTGCACGGGTGGGGGCCAGCTGGTTTGCCCTGAAGGGTGTTTACAGATAAGGGTGGGGGTTCCCTTGGGGTGTGGGGCGGCCTGAGCAAGGGGCCTGTGGTGGTTTGCAGGCCGGCCACGCCCCCTGGCAACCCAAGGGGAGGCCCTGGTATCTGGAATTTATTTTCCTTCTACAATTAAAACTTTGTAGCCTGGGGCGGCAGCCATTTCTGTGGCAGTTAATTCACCTTCTACAATTGAAACTTTGTAGCCTTAAGCGGGTGAGCCCGGCCAGGGTGTGTGGAAAGCTTTGCTTCCCCTGTTGCCTCCGGCAACCCTGGCCTGCTCTCTCAAGCTCCATTCTGCCGCCATTTGTTTGAATTTGTTTACCTTCTATAATTGAAACTTTGTAGCTTGAGTGGAGGCTTAGGCCTGCAACAGCTATGGAAAGCTTGGCTTGCTCTGTTACCTGGGAAACCTTGCTCTCTGTGGCTGTAGCCATCTTGGATTGGGGTTAATTTGCATACTCGCCCTGATTGGCTGGTGGGCATGGCTTGGCTGGTGGGCGTGGCTTATGTAGCGGAGTGATGGTTAATTTGCATATTACCATTTTATTAGAGAGGATTAGATAGGATAGAGGCCTGGTGCATGGGTGGGGGCCAGCTGGTTTGCCCTGAAGGGTGTCCCAGATCAGGGTGGGGTTCCCTTGGGGCGTGGAGCGGCCTGAGCGAGGGGCCTGTGGTGGTTTGCAGGCCGACCACGCCCCCTGGCAACCCAAGGGGAGGCCCTGGTATCTGGAATTTATATTCCTTCTACAATTGAAACTTTGTAGCCTGGAGCGGAGCCAAGCCTGCTGCTCCCTCCGGGGCGGCAGCCATCTTTGTGGCAGTTAATTCACCTTTTACAATTGAAACTTTGTAGCCTTAAGCGGGTGAGCCCGGCCAGGGTGTGAGGAAAGCTTTGCTTCCCCTGTTGCCTCCGGCAACCCTGGCCTGCTCTCTCAAGCTCCATTCTGCCGCCATTTGTTTGAATTTGTTTCCCTTCTATAATTGAAACTTTGTAGCTTGAGTGGAGGCTTAGGCCTGCAACGGCTATGGAAAGCTTGGCTTGCTCTGTTACCTGGGAAACCTTGCTCACTGTGGCTGTAGCCATCTTGGATTGGGGTTAATTTGCATACTCGCCCTGATTGGCTGGTGGGCGTGGCTTGGCTGGTGGGTGTGGCTTATGTAGCGGAGTGATGGTTAATTTGCATATTACCATTTTATTAGAGAGGATTGGGGTAACATCAGTTAATAAAATTGTTCCAAGTGTACAATTCTATACTACATCATCTGTATATTGTATTATGTGTTTATCACCCAAAGTCAAATCTCCTCTGATCCAATCCTCAGTCTACCCTCCTCTACCTCCCCCACCCCCTTTAACTCTGGTAATTACATTTCTTGTCTGTTTCTATGAGGGTTTTTATCTTTCTTTTTAAAAAATATATTTTTATTGATTTCAGAGAGGAAGGGAGAGGGAGAGAGAGGTAGAAACATCAGTGATGAGAGAGAATCATTGATCAGCTGTCTCCTGCACACCCCACCCTGGGGATGGAGCCTACAACCCATGCATGTGCCCTAACCGGGAATGGAACCTCAACCTCCTGGTTCATAGGTTGATATTCAACCACTGAGCCACATAGTTGGGCTATGAGGGTTTTTTTTCTTAATCACATCCTCTTTTTCACCCAGACTTCCAAGCCCCTCCCCTCTGATGGCTGTCAGTCTGTTTTCCGTATCTATGAGTCTGCTTCCATTTTATTTTTTAGTTCATTTTGTTCATTAGATTCCATATATAAGTGAAATCATATTGTATTAGTCTTTCTCTGACAAGAAATCAATAACTATCATGTTTGTTGTAGATAGGCAGGTAGGTGAGTTTTATTTGACCCTACTCAATCTGTTCTGTCTGAATTCTACCAGGTACATCCAAATAGTATAACATCCTCTTCGATTGTGGCTGAATGTTCACATTATGTCTTGATGATTCATGCATTAGAAGGGAAATTGAATTAACCAAGAAGGGAAATAAAAATTTTAAGAATAAGTTTAACAAGAGCAATTCTTTTATAATTGGCCCTCTTGCTCTCAGCCTTGAAAAATAGCATTTAAAAAGGTGTTCGTGGTCTATGACTATCATTTGTAAAGTGAAAACCAAGTTTCTTGCCCAAAGGCTCAGCTGAAAATGGTGTTTTTGAAGACTTTATTTCTAAAGAATCCTACAGCATTATTATAGCATGTTTCCCCCTAGATTATTAATCTTGTCACTTCTCTGCTTTAAACTAAGAGTATGGGAAAGTATGATACACTCAACTCCTGACCCCTACCCTTGGCTTATTGCATTTATCCTACAAATTAGCATAGTGTGCTATAGCTTTAGGAATTTGACAAGCCCTATACTACTACTTGATAGCTGTGTGACTTTAGGCAAACCACTTAATATTCTCAGCTTCAGTTTTTTCATCTGTCAAATGGGGAAAATGATTTATCCTTCATATGCTTTTGTGAAGCATTGAAATTTGAAAATTTGTGACCCTGGGTCTGGGAGAGGCCATGTGCCCCTGGGTCCGGGGAAAGCTAGATCCCGGGTCCGGGCGAGGCCGTGTGCCCCTGGATCCGGGTGAGGCTGGGTCCCAGGCCCGGGAGAGGCCACGCGCCCCTGGGTCCAGGTAAAGCTGAATCCTGGGTCTGGGAGAGGCCGTGTGCCCCTGGATCCGGGTGAGGCTGGGTCCCGGGTCTGGGTGAGGCCGTGGGCCCCTGGATCTGGGTGTAGCTGTGCCCCTGGGTCCAGCCGAGGCCAAACCAGAGGGAGTCGGACCTGCATTACCACCATTTGTCCACCATCCAGAGCTGAGGGGTCAGTGCCGACATGTACTCATAAGGAACTGGTGGACATTGATATTGGGTCTCAAAAGAACTGTTGGTCCAGAAAGTAACTCACTACAGACTGATTCATTTGCCTGTCAGCATAACTATTATTGCTCGTCTCACATTCAATTCTTATAAGTATATCTCTAGTGACACATGATTTCACTCATCTAGGGGAAATGATGAACAACATAGACTGATGAACAAGAACAGAACCAGAAACAAGGAGGCATCGATCGGACTATCGGGCCTCAGAGGGAGAATAGGGGAGGGTGGGGGGAGGGGGGAGAGATCAACCAAAGGTCTTGTGTGCATGCATATGAGCTTAACCAATGGTTAAGTTCAACAGGGGGTTGGGGCATCCATGGGGAGGGGTGTGGGATGGGAATGGGGGGATGAGGACAAATATGTGACACCTTAATCAATAAAGAAATTAAAAAAAATAAAAAATAAAAAATAAAAAATAAAAATAAAAATTCTCAGTTCAAAAAAAAAAAAAAGAAATTTGAAAATTTATTGTGTTGGAAATTTCCTATGTTTTGGTGTAACAGCTAGACTCTAAGGACAATTACCAATGAACAATGTCTCCTGAAATTAATACCCTTAGTCATTGAATGTGGAATGTCCCTCTAATGCACTTTGACACAACTAATATTTAAAAGTCGGAAGAAGTTTAAGAGGAAATTTTAGGAAAGACCATCAGCAAGAGCCACAAAGGTAATTTTGAGCATGCTTGTGGGATAGTAGGACGACCAACTGACAAGAGAAGAGAATGCATTCTGGAAAATTAGGTAAATAAGATTTGAAAGGCAAATAAATCAGTAGTGATACCCTGCCAGGTCTGGGCCTAAGACTTAGGAAGTTCTGGAAGCATCATCTTTTGTCATTTTAGGAATCCTGAACTGCCATCTAAAAAGTCTGGCTACCTTGCTAGAGAGACCATGTATGGAGAAGATGGGGAGAGATCACTGGGGGAAGAAATAATAGGAAGAAGGAGAAGGAAGGGGATAAAGAGAAAGAGAGAGAGGCCAAGCCATGCCAATAGATGTTCAATGTTTCAGTTGAGCATAAACTTTTAGCCATTTCCACCAGGGTCTCAGATATGTGAGCCCCATCTGCCACCTGACTGCAGTTTCATTGTGGACACCAAGCAAGACCAGCAGAATAGTTCTGGGCATAGTGAATATACAGAATATTTCGAAATAATAAAATGGCTGTTGTTTTACCAGTAAGTGACTAAGAATTGTGAGAGTTTGTTATATAGCAGTAGATAACCAAAACAGCTGGGTCATTTGCATATATTTCTTCCTTTCTTTTCATCCCTTTTCTCCCCTGTTTTTCAGGTCCCTCACAGTTTAGTCCTTGGTACTCTCCCTTTCTCCCTTGTCTATGGGGACCTTGCTTGTTCATATAGCTTCAGGGATTGTGTTCATGATTCCCTGATCTATTTCTCCATTCGTGCCCTTTCATCTATGCTATATTATAGCCTTCCCAATGTGTCATAATAATATAGAAAAACATGCAGAAAAGAAAATGTAAGCAAAATATATCCCATCAGTTATTAAAGAATCTAGAGGCCCAGTGCACAAAATTCGTGCACGGGTAGGGGTTGTCCCTCAGCACGGCCTGCACCTTCTCCAATCTGGGACCCCTTGGGGGATGTCCGACTGCCAGTTTAGGCCCAATCCAGGACTGCTGGCTCCTAACCACTTGCCTGCCTGCCTGCCTGATTGCTCCTAACTGCTCCCCTGCCAGCCTGATTGACGCCTAACTGCTCCCCTGCCATCCTGATTACCCGCAACTGCCCTCCTCTGCTGTCCTGATTGCCCACAACTGCCCTCCCCTGCCAGCCATATTGTGGTGTCCATCTTGTGGTGGCCATCTTGTGGTGGCCATCTTGTGGCAGCCATCTTGTGGTGGCCATCTTGTGGTGGCCATCTTGTGATGACATGAGGACGTCGAGCTAGGGCATGAGGACCACCTAGGTTTTTATTAATATAGATACTTTAAACCATGTTAATTCATATATGTATACATTTAAACTGTGAATGTTATTTCTATAACCAGTTTATTTTTCACTTAACATTTAATCTATAAGCTTTTATTTCCTGTCTAAGTATTGTTCTAAGGCAGCTATTTCTCTTTTTGTCTATTCCTAGGTTTGTCTGTTTAAATGCTATTTCAAAATATTTCTTCCTAGCCCATTATTTAAAACGATAATTTCCTATATATTATTTGTAAAAATCCTAAACTTTATATATTCATTTTGTCTTTTATAAACTTATTGAATCAAATAATTTTAGGTAATAAAGTAATTGATTTTATGAATAATATGATGTATGATATTCTTTCTAGTTTTAAACACTTACCTTTTTTTCCCCTTTGACCCTAGGATTTTATGTGAAAATTAAAAAAAAAAATTTGCACTGTTGATTTTTTGTTATTGTTGTTTTGATTATTTTTAATTTGTTATTTTATTGTATTTGGGAGAAAGATTATTGTCAGTATTATATCTGCTTTCTGTGTTTTTGTTTTTGTTTTGTATGATTCATTGTGCCTTAATGAGAGATTAGTTTTTAAAAATATTGCAAATGCTGCTTTAGGGGCTAATCTCTTAGGATGTAGGGTTTAATAAAAAGAAATCTATTAAATCACATTAATTATTCAAATCATTATATTCCTGTTTTCTTTTTTAGCCTTTCTTATGTCTGTTTCCCTATTAAATTTTACCTCTCATTCAGACATCTCATTTTTAAAAATATATATATTTTATTGATTTTACAGAGAAGAAGGGAGCGGGATAGAGAGTTAGAAACATCGATGAGAGAGAATCATGGATCAGCTGCCTCCTGCATGCCCCCTATTGGGGATGTGCCTGCAACCAAGGTACATGCCCTTGAAGGGAATCAAACCTGGGACCCTTCAGTCCATAGGCCGATGCTCTATCCACTGAGCCAAACCGGTTAGGGCCAGACACCTCACTTTTACCCTCAATCCATATTCTTATCATTTCATTATTCATATCTTGATTAATGGGGTCTGTATTTTATTGAAAATTAGAAGGCTAACATCAGTTTATTTTTGTAGAAAATTGTTTGGTGTATTATAGCTTCATCTCAGCCTGTTGAGAATGCCATTTTCTCCTTTTCTGATTCACACAGGTGTTTGTCTGTCTTCTCATATGAATGCTAATACTTCCACTCTTTCCCTGGAGTTGCCCAAATTCTCCTTGAATTTTCACATTGTTTACCTGGGTTACTTCAGAGTCACCCTCTTAGATTTCATGTGAGAGGGCTGGTTTGTAATGCCAATTCCAAATTCCATAACCGGAAGAAAATCGGGCAGGTCAGGCTTTCAGTCTTTGTTGTGACTCTTTTTTTTTTTTAAGTTATAGAATTCTTTCCACTTTACTGCAGACACATTGCTAGTCTAGTTTGTACAAGTACCTGTGGCTAGCGTTATGTGGCTTTAAGTACAGTTTCACAATGAGCCCTTTCACAGCAGATTCTTCCTGTGGTGAATATCTCAGCCTGTGTGACCTTTTACTTAGGGTGATTTGGCTTGAGGGTTCACTAATCTGAGTTTGTTAGACTCTTTTCAAATCTTCTAGCTATGTTTATGCATATATATTAAAACTTCAGTTATAGGCAAAGTTTTATTTTTTTCCCCATGCAAATTTTATCTTCCCCCAGAAAGAGATATAGTTGTCTGTGTGTTGTAATTATTTACCTAATAAAAGAATAACATGCTAATTGACTGTACCTTCGTGATGCCCACCCACCAGCCAATCAGGGGTGAGTATGCAAATTAACCCAACAAATATGGTGGGTTAATTTGCATACACAAGTGCTGAGCGGCTGAGGGGTGGGGTGGAACGCAGGCGTTCCGCACCACCCCAGCCACTCTGGGCCTCTGGGCAGCATGGGAAGGTGGAAAAGTGGCTCCGGCCAGAGCGAAGGCAGTGCCTGTTGCCAGGGGAAGGAAGGCCCATTCTTGCACGAATCTTCGTGCATCTGGCCTCTAGTTTATAAATATTTTGCCATGGCTAACAAACTCTAAAGCCATTCAGACTTCAGTGTTGGACCTACTGATGGATATTCAGCCCACTAATAGGTGAGTAAATCTTTTTCTAGGATTCTTAAAATTTCAGAGTGCTTGAATTGCAAGAATGTGAGGCAAAACTTTTGGAGCCCAGTTGCTCTGCATGTGCAGAAAGCTCTCTGCAGTATGACGGCAGGTGGACACTGAGTGTTCATGGTTAGCAAGCTACTCTAATACTCACTCTTCCCTGCATGTGTATACTTCAACCAGTGACTTCTATAAGTGAGAGTCAGTTGGACTTTCCCCCCACATATATGCCAACATTCTCGCATGTGTAGTTATGAAATTTAATAGAATTTTATGTAAATTATGGGACATAATGTGTCATGGGGTCACACTAGAGAGTATACTTAGTAATTTTTTTTCTGAGATTTTACTAATTATCTAAATGTAGCCACATTTTAAGCTGTTCTCTGTCTGCCTTGGCTGGAGTTATCTTTGCCCATCTTTACTTGTATTATGCCAACTATGTGGCAAACTCCAGCCCTACCCTTTAGTTTCCTTGCTGTTACAGATTTTTCTTAACACTTAAGCTTAGTTGAGTTGAGTTTCTGTGATGTGAACATAGAAAAACATAACAAATGCACACAAAATATTGGTACAAGATTATGGATTACATGTTTTAAGTTAAGGTATGTATTTTTTATGATTCTAAGTACTAGCTAAGTGTTTACATTAATTGTTATTTTTATCTAAGCCAGTTTTAGATACATTTTATAAAAACATCATTAACTTTAGTAAAGTTCCATTGAATTGCTTAGTCTTTTTTTTCTCACTTGGTTTGCTGTATTCCCTTATTCCCTAGTGTTTTAATTTTCAAAATCTAGAAATAGACAAATTGTATTAGTGGATAAATTTTACTAAGCACTGTGATTACCAATGCTTCTGTTTCTGTTTAATATTATTACATAGAAAGACTCTATTCCTTAGGAGAAGCAGAGTAGTGCAGACTTTTTAGGAGAGGCAAGGTAGAATGGGTCAAAGAATGTGCTGACACATAGATGGAGAGTAGGTAGACAGCTCTGGTGGGGGATGGAGGGAATGAGCAAAAACAAAAGGAGAATGAACTGGACATGGACAACAGTGTGATGATTATGTTGGAAAGTGGAGGTGAAAGAGGGTACAGGGGGGATAAATGGTGATGTGAAAATAATCTTATCTAATAAAAGCATAATATGCAAATTGACTGTCACTCCAACACACAAGATGGCCGCCCCCATGTGGTCAAAGATGGCCACCCCTATGTGGACACAAGATGGCCACCACAAGATGGCTGGCAGGGGAGGGAAGTTGCGAGGGACCAGGCCTGCAAGGGAGGGCAGTTGGGGGTGATTAGGCCTGCAGGGGATGGCAGTTACAGTGACCGGACCTGCAGAGAAGGGAAGTTGGGTGTGACTAGGCCTGCAGGGGAGGACAGTTGGGGGAGACCATGCCTTCAGGGGAGGGCAGTCGGACATCCCTCGAGGGGTCCCAGGTTGGAGAGTGTGCAGGCTGGGCTGAGGGACACACCCCTCCCCCGTGCACGAATTTCGTGCACCGGGCCTCTAGTAATAAAATAAAAAATAAAGGTTTTGGGGATGTGTGTGCTGAGAATTCAGCTATTTGGATTAAAAACCTAACCCTGCCATTTTCTTAGGTGAGTGGATTTTGGTCAATTTACAGTAGTTACCTCCGTTTTCCTTTGGGTAAAATGAGGAAAGTGTTTTACCTACTTCATGTGGTTCTTGTGACTATTATTATAGGTAAAAAGCTTTTGTAATACAACCTCATTATCATTAGCCACCTGTAAATCTATACATGTCCTAGGACACTACTTCCATGTATGTAATTAACAACATCTATGTTTTCAATAATATTTTGTTCATAATTTTTTAAAAGTCACAATGTGTGTGGTGGGTATGTGTTAAATATAAGAGCAAGTTAACTAGAAATGAGTACTTTTATATGAGGAAAGCTGCATGGTAGGCTGAAACAACATCTTCAGGAAAAAAAAGAAGCTCAAGGGCTGGATTATCAAATGTAGCAGCTCAGTGGTTCAATTCATACCTGACAGGCTTCAATGACTCTCTATGCAAATTGATCTCCCAGCTGCAAGGGTAATTAACATGGGTTTGTTGCAAGGATCTGTTCTTCCATCCATTCTTCTTCATGATTATTTTAGAAGCTTAACAATGGTCTGTAACTACTTAATCCACTCTTAGAGCATATATAAAATTACCTTACTCTTGAGTGTAAAATAAGACTCCTACCCTCTTCAAAATGCATGCTGCCTATTTGATATGCTAAGATTGGCACACCAGATGGAGATGCAGGAAAACTGGATGTAGCTTTTATTCAAATACTTATTTGAACTAATCTCTTTTGATCTCCTTGGGTTTGCACACTTATTAGTGGATTTGCTCTTAATATTTGCTATTGGTTCTTTAGCAGTGAAGCGTGTGTGTGTGTGTGTGTGTGTGTGTGTGTGTGTGTGTGTATACTTCTGTATTGCAGGGAGTTGGGTTGTTAGGGGAAGAGCATCAACAAAACCATTAAGCATAACTGTGGGCTTCTTTCTAGCCAGAGAAAGCCACCCAAGTGCTTAATGTTGTATATCATCACATCACTGAGAATCACATTCACTGTTTCTCATACTCATCAAAGTTCCTTATGAGTTTACAGGATCTGATTCAAAGATCAATGCCAAACCATGTTGCCTATTCAATGCTTGAATGGAGGCATTTCTCTGAAAAGGATTTGCAGTGGCTCAGTACTTCAACAAAATTTTTTAACCCAACATTGTTAGTTAAACATCTAATAAAATGAATAAATTATTGATTGCAATATTACATCTATTCAGAAATTAAACAATTTAAAAATCAGTGGCTTACTACTCTCATATTCACTGATCTAGTGTATTCCATTACATGACTCTACTATGGTTTATTTTTCTTTTTGATTCTTAATGGAGATTTAAGTGATTTCCATTGTTTTTTTCTTATTTCACATAATACTTCTGTGTCTCCTTGTGCATACATATGAGATTTTTTTGTTCTCTAGCATTAAACTGCTAGGTTGATGGATGAGTTTTTTCAATTTTCCTAGATATAGTCAATTATTCCCCAAATAGTTGAACATATGTACACTACCACCAACTGTGCGAATTTTTCTTGTTCTAAGTACTCACCATATCTTGACATTGTTTGATGTTTAAAATTTTGCCAATATAATTGTATAAGAAATAATACCTTGTCATTTTTAATTGTTTTTTTTTTATTACTATGGTGGTTGAGCATCTTCTCTACATTTATTGGTTTTGTGGGAGTCCTCTTCTGTGAATTGCTGTATCATTTGACCTACTTTTAATTAAATTTCTTTCATATTTGTATTAATTTCTATATTGGATATTAATTAGTTTTGACCTATAAAGTGTATTTTTATGTTTTAAGTGTCTTTTGAAGTGTGATAGTTTTCATTTTTCACAGTAGATATATTTTTCCAACTCTTTATGAATTCTGTTTTGGGGGAGTTGATTAAAAAATACCTTCCATGCCACAATGTCATAAATATATTCTTTATTATTTTCTAAAGGTTTAAAGTTTTACTTTTAAAAATATACTTTCTTTAGAGTTGATTTTTGTGTATGGTGTGAGGTAGGGGCATGGTTTTATGTTCTATTTCCCCCACTATGAATAACCATTTTCCCCAATAACTTTTATTGTATAAATATCCTAATCTGCAATATCATCTCTGCTATAAACTAAGTTTACTTTCATATGTGGTTATGTTTCAGTATATTATCCTGTAAAAGGCTTATAGTCATAACTACTACAACTATAAAATAAGTCTTGAAATCACCTCACTGATGTTTAAAACAGTTAAAATTATTCTTGGCCTTTTTTTACATAAAATTTGGAACTGATTTTTCAATCTTTAGTAAAAAAGGTATTTGGAATTTGATTGAAATAGCATTGAATGTATAGATAATTTGGGAGAAAACATATTTTTTTAATTAATTGGGTTTACATACCTATGAGCATAGTTTATTTCTCTATTTATAGGTTTGTTCATCTTTCAATATGTATATTATGAGTATTGAAGTATATAATACTTTTATATTTTAATTAGACTACTTCAATATGGTCTATTTGTGTTCTATTGTAAATATTATATTTTCTAACATGTACTACTTGGGAGTACAACTTTATGAATTTATTTTCTATTCATTAATGTTCTTGTGAATTTATTATTTTTCTATAGCCATCATCAAGTAATGGCAGTTTTATTATTTCTTTTCTAAATTCTTATTTATTTTTATGCCTTCACTTAATCTGACTTCATCAGAGAGATTCTCGTAGAAAATCTAGGATAGTACTGATAATGATTTGCTAAATTACTATTATTTTTTAATTTTTAAATTAAACCTCTTATTTTGAGATACTTGCAAATTCACATGCAATTGTAAAAATAATATAGAAAGAACTGTTTACCTTTTAGTCAGTTTCAAATCCCAATGGTAACATTTTGCAAAACCATAGTACTATATCACAACCAGGATATTGTCATTGGCACAGTCCAGATAAGAAACATATTCTTCAAGCCAAGTATCTCTCATCTTGCTCTTTTCTTGTTTCCCTACTTTCCTCCCCCTTTCTCCACCTCCTTAACCACTAATCTTTTCTATATATAATGTCTGTTTTAATCCTGATTTTAAAAACAATTTTCTGAGAACTCTTCTTTATGTATATTTTTATCAATTAACTTTTAATAGATATACTTTATTACATTGCTTTGTTTCCATTTGTAGTTTCCTACTATGGTTAATCATAAGTAGGTGCTGATATTTTAAACAAGTAATTTTAATATATCTGGTGAGATAATAGTTTTTCTCCTTTAATCTGCTAGTGTGGTGAATTATGTTGACATTCTTATATATAAAGCATTTTATATTCATTGGATAAACCCATCTTAGTCATGATGCATTTTAAAAATAAATTGATACATTATTTCTGTTCAAATTGGTTTAAATTTTTATGATTCTGTGTTCATGAGTAAGGGAATGAACTATAATTTTCTTCTCTGTTACTTTCTATTATTAATATTTATATCGTATTTATTATGCTTCTATAAAATGATTTGAGAACTATTTCTTATTTTTCTATTCACTGAAATAGTTTGTATAAGAATATAATTAGATGTTATCATCAGTTTTAGTAAAATATCTCCAATAGGTCCCTCTCCCCTGGTACTCTGAACCTTGGGAGAGGGACCTATTGTGTCTTACTAAGCTAGAATTGGTGGTGGTTTTTGGAAATCACTAAAATTTTCTATCTAGGGTATTTTCATGATTCTATTACATAAATCTTTATTACGGCATACATATATTATCAACCCCAGTAGTTTATTGTTATTACTCTGCCTTTTCCTTTTTATCTTATTCTAACTTAAGATCTCAGTTATCTATCTATCTTCTATCTATCATCTATCTACCTACTACCTACCTACCTACCTACCTACCTACCTACCTATATGTCCATCTATCAATGTACCAGGGGCATTGTAGACATTTCTCAAAGATTTTCCTCCCATCAAAATTATCCACAATCTCAGTGGTACTAGAATGGCTTGGACTAGAGGAATCAGCCCAATGGAAATTTTAGTTGGGCACATTTAATTTGAGATTCATGAGATATATCAATGGGGTTTGTAGTCAGTTTCATTTCTGTTTTATTATTGCTGGCCATCCTGGTGTAAAATTAGCTGCTATTTATCATTGTGATCCAAAGTTGTAGGTTCATAGTTCATGCTATAATATGAATGTGTCCTTCAACGGCTATTACTGGTGTGATGTTGGCAAGGAGAGGGAAGCCATGTTTAAGACCTCAGAGCAAGGAGCTGGCCTGTGGGAATTGCTTCCCATCATCAGTTGGGTTAAATCATAAGTGTAATTATAAATATAATTGTTTCTCCTGAACAGCTAGAAATAACTGAAGTGTTGTTTTAGTTAGAAGCAGAGCAGTATACTTGATAAAACAATCTTTTATTTCCTGTTGGGAATTACACAAAATATAATTTATTAATTCCTATATTTTGGTACATAAATCTATAGTGGGACTACAAAGAATAGTTTGATTGTGTGAAAAAATGGGTATGTAACCATTGCAATGTTTTATATTATACTAGAGGCCCGGTGCATGAAATTCGTGCATGGGGGTGTGTGTCCCTCAGCGCAGCCTGCACCCTCTCCAATCTGGGACCCCTCGAGGAATGTCTGACTGCCCGTTTAGGCCCAATCCTACCAGGATTGGGCCTAAACGGGCAGTCAGACATCCCTCTCACAATCCAGGACTGCTGGCTCCCAACTGCTCGCCAGCCTGCCTTCCTGATTGCCCCTAACCACTTCTGCCTGCCAGCCTGATCACCCCCTAACCACTCCCCTGACAGGCTGATTGATGCCTAATTGCTCCCCTGCCAGCCTGATTGTCCCTTAACTGCCCTGCCCTGCAGGCCTGGTCACCCCTAACTGCCCTCTCCTGCAGGCCCGGTCACCCCCAACTTCCCTCCTTTGCCAGCCTGGTCACCCCTAACTGCCCTCCCCTGCAGGCTTGATCGCCCCAACTGCCCTCCCTTGCAGGCCTGGTCCCTCCCAACTGCCCTTGCCTGCTGGCCTGATCGCCCCCAACTGCCCTCCCTTGCAGGCCATCTTGTGGTGGCCATCTTGTGTCCACATGGGGGCAGCCATCTTTGACCACATGGGGGCAGCCATCTTGTGTGTTTTAGTGATGGTCAATTTGCATATTACTATTTTATTAGATAGGATTTTAGCTTATATAACATATCTTGTTTTGTTAAAATCTGGTCAATCCGGATAAAATGTAATGCAAGTGTCACCAACACAGTCAACTGGACTGAAGTTAAAATATTTCCAAGTGATCCAATTATCACATATCTCTATTAATGAGTCAATGTAGTAAGAGTAATTTGATTACATATTTTTGTAAATATTGTAGAAAATTCAAAATGTATTTACAGTGTCCTTTTGGCCCTTGCTGATTTGGCTCAGTGGATAGCGCATTGGCCTGCAAACTGAGACCAGGCATATACCTGGCTCCATTCCCAGTAGGGGGCATGAAGGAGGCAGAGAATCAATGATTCTCCCTCATCATTGATGTTTTTAACTCTCTTCCTTCCTCTCTGAAATCAATAAGAATATAAATATAAAATAATAAAATGTCCTTCTGTATGTCTTAATTTCAGATTGTTTGCATATATTTTCTCAAAATTATTGATTATACCAAAATTCAAATGTAACAGAAAGCCAAAATTCACTTTCCAAAATAAAACACTGTAGCATAAAGTATCAAAGATTTCTTGTCAAAAAATTTTGACAATGGGTGCTAATTATTTATATCAAGTTTTGACAGTGAAAGAAACTTTCCTTTACTGTCAATTATTTTTAACAAAAGTATCAATATTATTAGAAGATAAATTTATGTCTGTATTCTATGAAAATTATATCAAGAATTGTTAAGTGAGGAGGCAGTCTAAGAATATAAGCAAAATTAGGTAGAAAAATATTACAGAGATTAATACAGTTAAATGTAAAACTACTATGGTATTTTATGTATATCTTTAATACCTTTAATTAATTTTATATTGTAAATTTTCACTTTCATAAGTTTTTAATTTTTAAAATTTTTCTCTTTTGAAAAAACTTAAATATATAAAAAGTTGAAATTAGAGCACAAATACCTTATTTTTTTAATCATTTGAATTGCTGACATTATGCTATATTATTTCCAAATACGTTTTTTTAAATATATTTTTTGATGATGAGAGAGAATCATTGTCGGCTGCCTCTGCACGCCCCCTTCTGGGATTCAGGCCCGCAACCCAATCATGTTCCCTTGACTGGAATCTAACCTGGGACCCCACAGTCCACAGGCTGACGCTCTATCCACTGAGCCAAACCAGCAAGGGCTATTTCCAAATACTTTAATGACTATTTATTACATAATACATCTTCTATGTAGTCACTATGCAATGATCAAAATCAACAAATTAGCATAAATGCATTACTAGCATTGAACCTTCAAACTTCATTCAATGTTCTCTAATGTCCCAATAATGACTTTTACAGCAAAAAGATCCAGTTCAGAATAACAATTCATTTATTCTGTCTTGTGTCCTTCAATCTCCTTCAATCAGGATCAGTTACATATCTTTCTTTTTTTATTTTTACTTTTAGGATCTTGACAATTTTGAAGAAGATAGGCCATTAATTTTGTAAAGTGTCCCTCAGTTTAGTTTATCTGATTTTTTTGTAAATAAATTATAGTTAAAACTCTTGAAGCAATGTCACAATAGTGATATTATTTTTATTGGATCCTGACATGTGGACACAGCTGAGCTTTGTCTCCTTCTGATGTTAATGTTGATCACTTGGCGATTGACATGCTCCACTGGACAGCTAATCTTTTCTCTTTATAATTAACTAGAGGCATGGTGCACGAAATTCATGCACTCAGGGGGGTCCCTCAGCCCGGCCTGTGCCCTCGCAGTGCAGGAGCCCTCAGAGGATTGGAGCGGGCCTAAGCCAGTAGTTGGACATCCTTAGTGCTGCCGCGGAGGTGGGAGAGGCTCCGGTCACTGCAGCTCTGCTCGCCAGCTGTGAGCCTGGCTCAGGGCTTCTGGCTGAGTGGCGCTCCTCCTGTGGGAGCGCACTGACCATCAGGAGGCAGCTCCTGCATTGAGCGTCTGCCCCCTGGTGGTCAAGGTACATCATAGCAACCGGTTGTTCCCGTTTGGTCGATTTGCATATTAGCCTTTTATTATATAGGATAAGTATTTTTCGAGGAGATAATTCAAGACCTCTTTCTAATCAATACTTAGTTTATTTATACTTATATGGACTCAGTATTCGCTGTTTTATAGAATTGGTTGTATTTGTTTATTAACATTGTTTATTTTGATGCTTAAATTGTATAATTTTTGGCTAGTGAGAGCCTCTTTCTACTCACTTATTTATACCTCTTCTGAGTACTCATTGTTCTTTGAGGATTTGTTTAGTTTTTATTTTTCTTCCAATAAGATATTTCAGGTATAGTTTTTATTTTTCTTTAACTCAGCCTGGTCTAGCCATTTCTTTGAGAACCTCTGGTTCATTATAATGGAGAAAGGTACTTAGAGACCAAGATTATGTCCTAGGTGTGCTTATTGCTTTTAGATATACTAGTATACTCCCCTTTCCTGTGCACATCCAATTTCCTTGCTCAGCTCTACCTAATGAATTTAAATTAACTTATTCAGGAATGGCAGATAAGAATGTAAGAAGCAGAAGAGAAGGAGCTGTCAGTTTGAATTCTCCAATATTATGTAATCTTCAATAACCCCCTAATTCATCCCTACTAACATACTATATACATTATTTTTTAACTGTTCCTTGTATGTTTTCCTCACTAGCATATAACATCCAATATCCCAAGAATTATTTGTTTGTTTTTGTCTACTGATTTATTCCAAAGTCTTAGGAAAGTTCCTCATATATAACAAGTAATAACAAATTATTTGTTGAATAATGAATAAAATGGACTCCTTTGAATTTTATTTCTTCAGTATGTATCCTCTAAGTGTAGTGTTTTGGGAGTCATGTGTTCTCTTGTATATAAGCTATGTGTTTTGAGGTATTTCTTATATTAAATATTTCAGGTCATTGCTTTATAAGAGTTAGTGGCATATTTAAATATAAAATATATTTAGTTGGGAAGTCATATTACTCCAGAATCATATGTGTGTGTGTGTGTGTGTGTGTGTGTGTGTACTGCACTATAAATTAGGGCAATGTTGTTATCTTTTTTTTGGTGTTGTTTATTAAATTGCCATCTAACTTAAGGACCACTGCCATTCCACAGAGTGGCCCATTAGTTCAAAAAAGTGCCTTTTTATAACTTAGTTAAAAGGACACTTCCTCCAGGTGGCTCAGTTTCATGGGTACATAACTTGTCTAGCAGAGTGTTTTTTCTGTTAATTAAAAAAGTACACTTTCCTCTGGGTGTGTGTGGCCCCTAATTGGTTGCATTGCCTAGCAAACACATTGGGACTGAATTTCAGGTCCTGTGTGCTCTACTAATTAGGTGTCTTGTGCAGTGAGCAACCTGAATAACTTTACACAGTGGCCCTGTACATCTGTCCCAGCAGCTATAATATATGAACCATTGCTTGGTTTCTTTTAACCTAGTTTCCTATTTATAGCTGCTGTGCTCTCTTAGGTGGGTGGTTATGTTCCTCTGTGGGAGCAGGTCTAGTTGACTGTATTCCCCAAGTGGCTTAGTTCTGAGCATATTGAAAGGCACAGCAGTCTCTACACTTTTGGGCTGGAGGTACAGCTGCCATCAGAATGCCAGTTTTCTTAAGAGCCACCATGAAATGTTCTCTCTGCTCCCAGGTTTCCTTACACTCTTCCAGCTTTAAGCACTGTGGGTGTATTCAGTCCCTGTCATTGGGTCCAGGAATGTTTGTTGATGTTGACTGCCTCCACTAGTTACCCTTTCATCTCTCAGTTTCAAGGTCTTTTAATGATTTATCAGAATCTTATTCTTACCTTGATACTTTCTCCTGCTGGTCTCCTGAGCATTTACCAACTTACGAGAGAGAAAGGCCTGTACAAGTTCTCTCTGTTGAGGCATATATAGTGCCCAAATTCTCACTGACATCCAGCAGTCCTTCTGCCCAACAGACATTTAGCTACAGACTAGTCTATGTATTGGAAATGGGGGGTGGAGGAATGGAGTATCAGGGTAGGCAAATGCTTGAAAACAGTCCTAAATGCCATATCTTACAAGTATAGCACAATAAGTGTATTTCTCATTTATATGAAACTATATGTGGTCACCAGGGACTGTGGGAGCTTTGTGCAATACAGTCATTGAGAGACCTGAGATCTTTTCTTCTGTGACAACCACCAAACATGGAAGGCAAAAATAGTAGATGATTGTATAAGAGATTTTTAGGCCAATCTGGAAGTCACATGCATCATACTGACTTATATTTCATTGCCAGAAGTTACCCATGTGTCTTTAATTTAACCCTGCCTAGGCTGAGGCATGTAGCCTTCCTGTCAACACAGTAAATCAATTAATTAGATTTAGTGAATCTAACTCTGTCTGCCAAAGGTAACAAATCATATTCAGTATATTGTCTTCTTAGAATCACCCACTTCGCTGAGTAGTTTTACTGATGGAATAGAAAATAATTGGCAATGTATAAAATATATGATAGGTAGATTGGTAGTAGATAGGTGGAATAAGGAAGCCTCAAATAGAGAAGTAAAGGTGGGGATAAAATAGGGGGAAGAGCGGGAAGTCACTACACTGGCTCAATGACAAGTTGAAAACTTATTCAACTCCCAGTTTGAGTAAAAAAGAGAAATGCCCTATTATCGTAAAGTTTGCTGATGGGTCAAATGATGGTATCAAACACTGAATTTAAGAACATGATAGGAAGAGAAGACTTCAGAGGAAAATGAAGAGTACCATTATGGGTATAATAGACTTGAATTTCCAGAAGGACTACAGAAGGTGGTGCTGATCAGATACATAGAAATGTGGTGCTGGGTTTTAGGTAAAGGGTCAGGACTAGTGATTTAATTGGCTATTGCAAGAGCACTAGAGCTTAATTCATGCAATTGATAAGGGAGATATTATAAAGGTACTAGAGGCCCATGCACGGGTGGAGTCCCTCAGCCTGGCTGGCGATTGGGGCCATCTCGCCCAATCCCAATAGGGACCCATTGGGGCCATTTGGCCAGGGGGAGGGATTGAGGGAGGTTGGCCAGCTGCGGGAGGTTGGCTGTGGGAGTGCACTGACCACCAGGGGTCAGCTCCTATGTTGAGCATCTGCCCCCTGGTGGTTAGTGCACATCATAGTGACCAGTCAACTGGTCATTTGGTTGAACAGTCATAACGGTCGTTTAGGCTTTTATATATACTAGAGGCCCAGTGCACGAATTTTGTGCACTGGGGGGAGGGTGTCCCTCAGCCCAGCCTGCACCCTCTGCAATCTGGGACCCCTTGGGGATGTCCGACTACCAGTTTAGGCCCGATCCTGCAGGGATTGGGACCGGGCCTAAACCAGCAGTCCGACTTCCCTCTCTCAATCTGGGACTGCTCACTCCTAACCACTCTCCTGTCTGCCTACCTGATAACCCCCTAACTGCTCCCCTGCCAGCCTGACTGCTCCCCTGCTGGCCTGATCACCCCCAACTGCCATCCCCTGTAGGTCTGGCCGCTCCCAACTGCCCTCCCCTGCAGGCCTGGTTGCCCCCAACTGCCCTCCCCTGCTGGCCATCTTTTGACAACATGGGGGCGGTCATCTTGTGACAACATGTGGGTGGCCATATTGTGGCAGCCATCTTGTGATGATGTGGGGGTGGCCATCTTGTGACAACATGGGGTGGCCATCTTGTGATGACATGGGGTCGGCCATCTTGTGATGACATAGGGTGGCTATCTTGTGATGACATGGGGGTGGCCATCTTGTGACAATGTGGGGTGGGCATCTTGTGACATGAGGGTGTAAGGGTCAATTTGCATATTATCTCTTTATTATATAGGCTATTATAAAAGAAGTCTAAAGGTGATAATTTCACATAGGAATAATTAGAAAAGGCAAAGAAAGAAAATTAGAGAGACAGAACAGCATTTACTTCTTTGTTCTTTCCAATGAACAAGAGGTATCTATGCAGCCCATGGCTGTGGTGAAAGAAGTGAAAAAATATAAGATATTAATTCTCTTTAAGTAGAGAGTAGTTTGATCAAGATGAGAAAAAAATAAATCTTTAATTTTGATTTGCTTAGCGTTTTACTTCTTTTCTGCTGAAGAGATTCATGCTATCTTACTTTCTTCAATGGTTTTGTAAGATTTTCAGAAAAAAAATTGTTACTCCATTGGGAAAAACATCTTAATTTTATTATGAAATTATTTTCAACTTACACCCTAAAAAGGGATCACTGGAATTAGCAGATTTAATGAATTTTTCTTGGTGTCACATACCTAATTATCTTATACTAGGTGAATGACAGCATATGATTGGTAGGCAGTTCCAGAAGAAAGACAATGCAAAAATGGAAGATGAAAGGTAATTGATCATATGGAAATATTACATTGCAGCTACAGTTAATAACAAGAGAAACTAATTGTAATTTATTATTGTTATCAAATTAGTATAGTAGTTAGGCATTATTAGGATTATAATGTATATTCATTCAAGAAGCAATTCTTGCAAATGTGGTTTGTTCTGAACATTGTTGTAAAATGGGATATGTAGACAGAGAAGATACAGACTACAATGTATATGCAAGGAGCTCTAATTCACCAGGGAAATCAGTCCATATGTGAATAATTATTTCATAGTATAATAAATGCTTGTAGAAATATATCAGAAACCGGAGGAACTTGTGACTAATTCTCTCTTTCAACATTTTGGAGTTTTTAGTTTGGAGGAAAGATATCCAGATGCCCAGAGCTTTATTTTGTCATTATGGCTATTGAGTTGCAGGAAAGGTTTCTTCTATGATTCCACCAGCAGTGTAATGCTTATTGTTTATATACAAATATTAGTCTGCATTGGAGGGTGACATATTGGGATGTGGTTAACTATTTCGACCAATATATGAGGATGAGAGCCAAGAAGAAAAAGAACCACAAATCATAGTAAGCTTTGCAAAATTTTTTAATCATACACAGTTCATTCAGCATGAAAGCCTTAAAGCAGGCTTTTTTCCCACCCACGCATGTATGAAAACCAGTCTCAATCACAGTATTCCTAATACAAGATACTACATGTTAACATAGTGTTGCTTATTGAGATCATTTTGGATGATATTCCTATTTTTAAATATTTTATTTACTTAAATATATAGAGAGAAATAGCTTCTCCATTTTTTTTTTATTCTGAAGGATAAAACATATTCTGGAAATAAATTCTTTCTAAATTTGGGTTCACATGGTGGGGATAACAAAAGGAAGTAGCTAATCTTTGTCACAGCAATTTTTCAAATGATAGCATCTTTCTACCCTACCAGTTTGTAGAATTACCTCAGAGAAAGAAAAGGTGGATATCAAATATTGTTCTGCAATCCAGACCAAGTGTCTAAAATAAATTGGCAATGTGGGAGATTGGAAATAGAGGTGAAATAGCAAACCCTTGACTATATTTATGCATGTTTATCTTTCAGATAATTTAATGTATGAAGAAAAACACAAGTACCCACTTTTATGAAATAATTTTTAAGTTAACTCCAAAGTTATATACATATTTAATGCCAGGTATTCAGCTTTATTACAATTTTAAAAATTATTTTAAATTAAAAGAGGTGACTGGACTAAGAAGCCCAAATTGGTAGCTACAAAATAGTCATGGAGAAGTAAGGAAACATAGAAATTATAGTCAATAATGTTGTGATAACTATGGTGCCAGTTAGGGTACTGGAAATATTGAGTGTACACTTTATAAAGTATATGATCTTCTAACCACTAAACTGTAAACCTGCAACCAATACACAATAAAAATAAATAAAACTTTTTTTTAATTAAAATTTTTTTTCATCCACGGATTCATTCATTCATTCATTCATCCATTCATTCAGTGTTGAATTAAGAATTCTTACTATAGTTAGAACTAGAAATATCATAAAGAACCAGATAGACATGGTTATTTAAACATGGAGTTTAAACTCTAGCAGATAAGACAAACAATTAAAAATAAAATGGAGCCCAGCTGGCATGGCTCAGTGGTTGAGCGTCGACCTATGGATCAGGAGGTCACGGTTTATATTCCCAGTCAGGGCACATGCCTGGATTGTAGGCTTGATCCCTAGCATGCAGGAGGCAGCCTATCAATGATTCTCTCTCATCATTGGTGTTTCTATCCCATTTTCCCTCTCTCTTCCTCTTTAAATCAATAAAAATATTTTTAAAAATTTAAAAATAAAATGGAAATAAATGTCTAAGTGTGTTGATAAAAAATGAAACAGGTGCCATGGGAGCACATAGGAGAAGCATTAAATCTGGTGTGTGTGTGTGTGTGTGTGTGTGTGTGTGTGTGTGTGTGTGTGTGTGTTTGCGCACATGCACCAGACTTTTCCTAGAGGAATTATGTTTATGCTGGCATTTAACAAATGAACAGGAAATAGAATGATTAGAATCTAGGCTTACTATCACCCATAGTTCCAGGGGATAGGGAGCATGGAACAATAAAATAAACAATGACTTTGAATGTAATCATTGCTTGGGTGTCTTCAAGGTAAGCAATTTAACATTCAGATTATGCATGATATGTGTATCTTTTCAGCTTGAAATTCAATGACTTTATTGAATTAATCCTGTGTGGTTAAATAATTTTTTCTGCTTTGCAAATTTTATGATTCCAGATTAACCAGACATCTCACAGCTGCAATTTATTCATCTTAATTCTGAAGACTGTCCAACATTAAGAAAAAAAATTTATATCTATTGGCAAGTTGAGAATTCTCATTGAACATAAAGCTAGAGATTCAGTACAAGGAGAGTTCTGACTTTCAAGAGATGCTTTGGCTAGGAAAAAATATACTCTGCAGTTTAGATTTCTTTTGTGCAGTAGAATAGAGGGCATGGATTCTAAGATGATAGATGAAATGCACTTTCTTTCAAGGTCTGAGGTGGAGAAGAGTTCAGTAAGAGAGCAAGCAATGGTGATATTGTAGTGAATTCTGATCACTGAATTAAACCAACCAGCTGGGGATTTATTTCTGTCATGTTATGAGAAGCATATCTAGGGAGAGAAAAAATATTAGAATTTATACTTACATTCAATATTTGTTCCACAAATATTTACTGAGCATTTTCTGTTTAACAGATACCATACTGGGCACTTCAGAAGTTCAGAGTCTGGTGGGACTGGCAGATGTGAAAAATCAATTATTTCATCAATAATAGTAATAGCTAATGCTAAGCAAGTGCTTCCTGGGTGCAAGCTCCTGTGTTAAGATCCTTTCACATGCCTTCTCTGATTTTGGCCTCACAAAAGTATTAGAGATGAGTACTATTCTTAATCTAATTTTACAAAATAGTAAACCGAGGGTAGAGAAATGGGATCAGTACTGTATGTCAGGTAACTCAAGCAGTACAATAATTGCTATGAGAGAAGGAAATGATTCAGACATAGATTTTAGAATTATCAGACAGGATTATAAGATAACTATGATTAATAAGATAAGGATGTTAATTGAAAGAGTAGACAACATGCAAGGTCAGGTGGTTAATAAAAGAAAATATTTGAAAATGCTAAGAAAGAATAAAAAATAGGTATTAAAATTAAAAAACACACACACTGTAACAGAAATGAAGAATGCCTTTGATGGGCTCATCTGTAGATAAGACAAAAATCAGTGAGCTTGAAGAGAGGATGTTAGAAACTTCCCAAATGAAATTCAAACAGAAAACATTTTTTTTTAAATAAGAGAGTATCCAAAAACTGTGGCACTTTCAAAAGTTGCAATATATATAATACATGTAATATAATAATTTATATATAATTTAAATATAAGAATTGGAAGAAACAGAAAAAGGAGAAGAAATATTTCATATAAGAATGGCTGAGAATTTTCCAAAATAACTGACATACACCAAACCATAAGCCCAGGAAGTTCAGAAAGCATCACACAGGACAAATAACCACAATTCTACATATAGGCACATTATTGTAGGGAGCGGCTATAGGGTCAAGCTCAGATTGACCTGTGGCAGGGCCACAAACAAGTCCTAATTTGGAGGGCAGAGCCCTCTTAGCATAATTAAGCTTAACCTTATAGCCCTCCCTAGTTCCTTCCTAGAAAGCTAATGGTCTGTGGGAGGTGCAGCAAGTGCTGCCAAAACAAGGTGAAACTCACAAGAACATTATAAACATGTTGACCACTACCCTTGTTTTGATCTGACTATAAAATAAAGCTTCGGCTTCCAGGCTGGGTCTTTCTGTGTCCTCATCCAGGACCGAGAGATCCACAGAGCCCCAGCTATATTCTCTTGTCTGTCTTCTTTAATCCTTCACCGCCCCTCCTCAGGTTCACCTTTGGCCATGCTGGCACAGCACACATTATATTTAAACTGTCAAAACTAAACACAAAATTTTGAAATAATCTTGGGGAAGGGGGCACCTTACATATAATGGAACAAGGTGTTTTTCGTCAGATCATGCAAGCAAGAAAATAATGGATTGAATTATTTAAATAGTGGAAAGGGAAAAAAATTCTATCAATCTAGAATTCTATTCCCAGAGAAATTGACCTTCCAAATTAAGGAGAGAGAAAAGCTTTCTCAGACAAACAAAATTGAGGGATTTTATCACAGCAGATTGTACCCTGCAAGAAATGTTAAAAGTAATTCTTCATGAAGAAGGAAAGCAAATGATATGATCAGAAATTTTTATTACATAAAGAAAGATAGAACATTGAAGAAGAAATAAATAAAGGCAAAACAAGTATTTTCTTTTTCTCATTCTGAATTCATCCAATAACTGTGAAAGGTCATAATAGTAACAAAATACTGGATGATGATAGCATGTGGACAAATGCAATGAATAACGGCAGTCATAAGGGATAGGGGGTAGGTATCTTATAACAGAGTATTCTCCATTCATACTACTGTCCTCTATTTCTTTATGGTGGAGGTGATTAGGTCAGTAGTAGAGCCCTCATGAATGAGATTAGTGCCCTTATAAAAGAGGCCCCAGAAAACCTCCTGACCCCTCTACCTTGTGAGGTTACAGTGAGAAAGCAGCCATCAACGGGGAAGCAGGCTCTCGACCAGACACTGAATCTGACAGCACCTTGATCTTAGATTTCTGGACTCCAGAACCGTGAGAAATAAATCTTTGTCAACAAAAATTATAAATCATGCCTCCCAGTCTATGGCATTTTGCTATATCAGTCCAAATGGGCAAAGAGAAGCAATACCTAGCAATCCAGCTTAGTATCCAAAAGATATAGATGAGGAATTAACAGGATAGAGAGCTTGATAACTGATGAAAATAACAGCCTATTGGTGACAATGTCAGAGCTTAAGTTCAGGAGGCCTCTACTTCAAGGTTTGTGCTCTTTGCTCTGTATGGCCTGGCATTTCCTCTATTTATAGTTCAAGTATTTATAGTTGCTTTGTAAGAGAGGCAGATTGACACCAATTTTGGGGTGAGTGAAAATGTTAGTCTCATTACCCCTGCTTGGATTCTGTTTATTGAATTAGTGAATATATTGGGACATTTATTCTGATCCAGGCATTAAAGCCATAGAGATGATGAAGATAGTTTCTTGACACTCGGTACACTTACCATATTGCAGGGAGTGGGTTGAGGAAAGTGGGTCGACTTATGTATACATACATGTACTACATCAAGTGGGGGCAGCCGAGTAGGTGTCCAGAGTTCTTTGAAGTAATTGGTGGATTTCACTTCAGATCAAAGGCTTTAGAAAGAGGATCATTAGGTTTATTTGGATCAAATGTAAGTCATAGGATATATGACATTTATCAGCTGAGCTGATAAATTCTTAGATGGACTTGATTTTCAGCAATTGTGCTGTTTTTGACATATGATATGTAAGAAATGCTTAGATATGAGTATTACATATAAAAGTGAACATTCTAATTGATTGTCTACTTCAAGTTTTTATTTCTATGTTTCAACGAGAAACGTAAACACATCTTCACATCTTTTGAAAGCTGGAACAACTGATTGATTCAGTCAGACCATTCCTAGTAAAAAGAAAATGAGCCACTGGAATGAAAACAATTACTCTATAGAAATGTCCTCTTTGTTTTGGTTAAGGATATGGCTATGTACTTTGGTTATGAAGATATCTCTTGCCATTCGCTTCCCAGGTTCCAACTGCTCAATAAGTACCTGGTCCAGTTCTGACTCTTCCCTCACATTACTTGTTCACTGTTTGTTCACTGTCCTTGCACACTATTCCCAGACCCATGGAAGGTGGGGACCACATGGCTTTCTCTAAAGTTCACATCTCACTGTGGAATGTTATACTTGGCTCTCTGGCTCTGAAGCTGCTTTCTGTCCTAACAACAAAACCTACATTCAGCCACCCATCCCAAGAGTGGCCTTTGTATCTTCACACACTGCAGCACTCACTCCAAGACATTTAGCTGTTCTGTTTTCCATTTATGTGAAGTGACCTGAAGTACCTCTGGCAATGGTAAGGGCAAGGTCAGAGCACAATGGGCATGATCAGTGGGGGTTTCCTTGAGAACACGGCTCTCCCTCTTATTGTTGCTTCCTTATTCACTTCAGTGATCATCAGCAGGCACTCTAATTCCTACTCTAAAGAGAATTGTTTTCTCTCAGTTCTTAATAAAAGTTTAATAGCAGATAGAGCACTTTAGTGAGAGCTCATGTTAGCGAGATTTTTATTTCACCCAGTATACTGGCATATTATGCACTTGAGTAATCTATGGACTGTTGTAAATAAAGTAAACAGCATATATTTACAGAAGTAAGCAAACTGCATTTTTATGATACTACCCTTGAAACTTTCACACTCTGATCAGTAATAGCTCTCCCTCTCATTAGCGTGCATCAGTGAGATGCTTCTCTAATTAGCTATAAACTTACTGATGAACAGCAGTCATTTCAAGTACTGTTTATTATTAAAACAAATACCTGGGAATTATGCTATTAGTGCAAAAATCAATCCAACTTTAAGCTCACCATTTAAACTTAACACATACACTCCCACATGTAACACGCTTTCTTTGTATTTGAGGACCTCTAATAAGCCAGGAACTGCCAGGAACATACTAGTATGTGGAGTCAATAACTGAATACAGGCATTTCCTCTATTTATAGTTCAAGTATTTATAGTTGCTTTGTAAGAGAGGCAGATTGACACCAATTTTGGGGTGAGTGAAAATGTTAGTCTCATTACCCCTGCTTGGATTCTGTTTATTGAATTAGTGAATATATTGGGACATTTATTCTGATCCAGGCATTAAAGCCATAGAGATGATGAAGATAGTTTCTTGACACTCGGTACACTTACCATATTGCAGGGAGTGGGTTGAGGAAAGTGGGTCGACTTATGTATACATACATGTACTACATCAAGTGGAGGCAGCTCTGTAGGTGTCCAGAGTACTTTGAAGTAATTGGTGGATTTCACTTCAGATCAAAGGCTTTAGAAAGAGGATCATTAGGTTTATTTGGATCAAATGTAAGTCATAGGATATATGACATTTTAAAGCTAGCATAGGCTCTCTGGCTCTGAGACAATCAGAGGCCTTCTGGAGTGGCTCAGGGATCGAGCATCGACCTATGAACCAGGAGGTCAAGGTTAGATTCCCAGTCAGGGCACAGACCCTGGTTGTAGACTTGATCCCCAGTAGGGGGCATGCAGGAGATATCTGATCAATGATTCTCTCTCATCATTGATGTTTCTATTTCTCCCTCTTCCTTGCTTTCTGAAATCAATAAAAATCTATTTAAAAAATAAAAAGTAAAGACAATTGGAGTAAATCCTCCGTGTTAATCACACCACTATCATAGCCATTTCTGCCATTGAAAGCTGGTGACTGTGTACCTTGGTCAATGTGAGTTATGAAATGACGTAAATAAAACTGAAACACAGTACCTGACAAGAAATAAGTTCTCCTTTCCTTTACCTTTTCTCCCTTGCTTTTCTACTTTCCTCTTCACCCAGACACCTTCACCTAGCATCCCTGGCCTTTTCACTGCCCTCGGGTTTATTCACTCAGTACTCTTCTTTCATGGTCAAGTCATATCTTCCTGCCAGGAATGCACTTCGTTTCCTTACCTTGCCTGGCAGGTCAGATTTTTTTTCTTTCCTTAAGGTGTTCCATAAATACTGCTTCCTCATCCAGGTTTATCCTGATCTCTCCAACTGTAGTCTATCCTTCTTCTGAATTCCCATTGCATTTGGCATACCTTTATTGGTCCTTGTTCTCATTACATTGTACATTATAGTTATTTCTGCGCATGTCTTATTTCTTTCAAGCACTTTAACAGTGGGGTTACATTGTTTTAGAAATCTGTAAATCCAATGATTTGTCCAGCATCATCCTATATAATAAAGACTAATATGCTAATTAGACCGGACAGCGAAACGACCTTCTGGAATGACCTTCCGGAATGACCAGTAGGCGGGGGGCGGGGCCGCAGGGTGGTGAGGCAGCTGGGGCTGCAAAGGCCTACTCTTGCATGAATTTCGTGCATTGGGCCTCTAGTAAATATATAAAATCTATGTCATAATTATTTTTAAACTAGTATTGGTTCTTCCATTAGTTAAATATAAATTTAGGTGTTTTTGGAGTTGAAATATTTTAACATGAAATATTTACAAACCGTATAGTACCAAAAATCAGAAAATTGAAAGATTTTGTATTGAATCACTACAGGACCAATTGCTTTACTCCATATGTTCTTTACTAAACAGAATGATGAAAAGACCTTTGTTCAAAATAATTTTCTTATTAGACAAAGAGCTCATTATACCATGCCCTAAAGTTTGACTTGGGCTCAGGAGAGTTCCCCTAAATTAAAAAAGAGGAAGAAATAAAAAAAATAAAAGAACCATACCTAGCAATTGAACAATACATAACAATTCAAACTATACTTTAAAAGAATATGACATGAGGAAATGCTCATATAGTGTATTGAATGAAAATTGTAGGATGCCAAATATCATAATATATGATTTAAATTTAATACCAAACAAAAATAAATGTACTGATGTAACCGAATATTTTAAGTGACTGTTGGAATAAAATAAAATGCTGATAATTTTAACTTTTCCCATATTTATTTTTTTATTTTTAATATTTCTCATCTATACTAATAAAAGGGTAATATGCTAATTAGACTGGTCAACTGGACATCTTCCAGATGTCTGACTTCCTTTCAGATAAAGCCATGGTGGCGGGGGCCAAGGCAGAGGTGGTTAGGGGTGATTAGGCTGGCAGGGGAGCAAGCAATTAGGGGTGATCAGGTCGGCAGGGGACCAAGCAGTTAGGGGTGAGATCAGGCCGGCGAGGGGGAGCAAGCATTTAGGGGCAAGATCAGGCTGGCGTAGGGGAGCAAGCAGTTAGGGGCGAGATCAGGCTGGCAGGGGAGGGCAGTTGGGGGCGATAAGGCCAGCAGGCAGAGGTGGTTAGGGGTGATTAGGCAGGCAGGCAGAGGTGGTTAGGGGCAATCAGGCAGGCAGGCAGAGGTGGTTAGGGGTAATCAGGCAGGCAGGCAGAGGTGGTTAGGGGCAATCAGGCAGGCAGGTAGAGGCGGTTAGGGGCAATCAGGCAGGCAGGCAGGCGAGTGTTTAGGAGCCAGCAGTCCTGATTGTGAGAGGGATGTCCAGCAGTCAGACATCCCCCGAGGGGTCCCAGATTAGAGAATGTGCAGACCAGGCTGAGGGACACCCCCCCCCCCCATGCACGAATTTCATGCACTGGGCCTCTAGTATATAATAATTAGTAGTTTTTTAAAAAATTATAATCAAGAAAACAAATATATTTTAATATAGGATGGGATAAAAGTAGGTTTATAGTTGTGAGTTCATGAAACACATAGTTTAATTTTGTAGTGTTATTAATTATTATATTATTTTCCATATGGAACAACTGTAAATCTACATTTGCTCCACCCTGTAGAGCAGTGGTTCTTAATCACTGAAGACATTTTTGTCACAACTTGGGGGAGGATGTATGCTATTGATACTTAGTGGGGAGAGGCCAGCCAGCAATGCTGCTAAACCTCCTGCAATCCACAAAACAGTCCCCCACACCAAAGTATTATCTAGCACAAACTGTTAATAGTGCTGAAGTTGAGAAACCCTGTAATAGAAGGAAAGCAACCAAAATATCCTAAATGTGAAGTTGACTAACCAAATTATGATGTATTCATCAATATAAAAGACTAATGTGTACAGCTTAAAATTTGTACTGCCAAATTATTTATTGAGATGGCTATCTCACTAGTGTTTTCACACCCTGAGCAATCTATGTTTCCTCACAGGAAAGCTCTTTGGTATGCTTTCAGTTATATTCTCTTTTGTTACATTCATGTTCTCCTTGTATTCCTGACAAGGAGAAGAATTCTTTGAGAGCCAGATCAGCACTTATTTACCACTTCCTTCAACATACCTTGCACAGTGCTAGTACAGAGAAGGGAATTACTCATGGTTAGGTGTTTATATCCCCTGAATATAAACACTGTTCCATGTCTGAACTCTAATTCAGACAATGTTCCCCAATGTATGACAGATAGGTCTATTTGCTATCTGGGGTCACATTTTGTATACTCATCATAATTGGTGGAATAAAATATTTTTCATGGCTATTTAACATTCCAGCAGAAAAGTTCGTGAACAAAGCCATTGGCTCAACTGTGTCATGTCCTTATCTTTGGACCAAACCATGGACAAGGTTAGGGTTATTATTAATGGCTCAACCATGCCAATGCTTATGTTAAAGAAAAGTAAGGTCAGGTCTGTCATGACATGAAATAAGAAAATGGTGCTGGTGGTCAAAGGGAATAGTCACCATGAAATTGTATTGGAGATATTTTGATTACCATTATAATGGCTCTATGTATTCTAGGCTTCATACCCTTAAAGATGATATTTGATTTCTTAAAGGAAGCTTTTTGCTTTTATGCTATCTATTAGAGTGTTTTTTGGGGGGTGAGGGGGAAGTAAACTTTTATGTCTTCTTGTTTTAGTTCTGTATAGATGGAACACCAAAAGGGCATTACATTTAATGTTTCAAGATTCTTTGTCATTGAATGTTATGTAGGATTATCAGTATAAAACTAATGTGAATGGAAATATTCAGTCCGATTACGCACTGTGCATATAAAGGCTATTCCAGAAAGCTTATTTGTCCCTTGATATTTCAGTAGATTGTGTAAATGTGCCATACAGCTCCAAAACAATTCAAGGATTTCGCTTACAGGAAGAGGCCATATAATCTTTGGCAAGCACAGACCATACCAAGATTGACATATAATTTCCTGAAATGTTCCACTGACATCATTACAACTTATACTTAGGGAAGAATAGCAACCAGAACAATCAACACAGCTGCTTTAAAAAACATTATAGTATTGAAGCAATATTCCTAATAATGCAGCTTGCGGGCAGTAACAATGACAAGAAACATAAATAATTGCTTGCTGAGGTGAGGGGCACTATACTTATCGTAAGGAGGAGAAAAAAATATACGAACAAATAAGGGCAGGAATCAGGTGAATTTGAAGGAAATCAGAAAAAGAGCTGATGAGGAGAAACTCCTTGAGGACTAGCATCAGTTAGTATATGTCCACGCTGACACCCCAGTTTATTATCCCAGCACACCTATACTGAAGTCTCCAGAGCCACTTGGGCAATGCCTCAGGATTTGCTCCAGAACTCTGCCAAGTGCTATATCTGCCTAACTGGTTCCATCATTCTGTTTTCTTTCTAGTCAGTGGTTTTAAGTATATTCACAGTATAAGCATATTATGTATATACTTCTAATAAGTATACTTCTACACAGCATAAGTATATTAAATATATTACAGTGAACTTTCACCTTAATCAAATTTTAGAATATTTTCATTACCCCACAAAGAAAATCTATATCCACTAGAATTCACTCCCCATTCCTCTCCACACTCTCATTTCTAGGTAAACACCAACCTACTTACTGTTGCCATTGATTGGCCTGGACATTTGATATGAGTCTACTCACGTAATATGTGTGCTTTGTGATGGACTCCTTTCACTTAGCATTATATTTTCAAGGTTCAACCTTATCTAGTATGTATCAGTACTTCATTCATTTTTATGGCTGAATAATATTCCATTGTATTGATATGATACACTTTACTTATCCATTCATTAGTTATTCAATGTTTGGGTTATTTCTTCTTTTGGCAATTATTAATAATGCTGTTTGAACATTCATGTACAAGTTTTAATGTGGACATATTTTTTCATGTCTCTTGAGTATATGTCTGGGAGTGGAATTGTTAGTTCATAGGTTATGTTTAACATTTTGAAGATATCCCAAATTGTTTTACAAATTGACTTCAACATGTACATTATCTCCAGCAGTTATGAAAGTTCCAATTTTCCCACATTCTTGCCAGAACTTTTTACTATATGTTTTTTTTTAATTTTATTCATCCTAGCAGGTATGAGTGGTATCTCATTGTGGTTTTAATTTGTATCTTCCTAATGACTAATGATATTTAGCTTCATTTCATATGCTTATCACCATTTCTATCTTCTTGCAAAATAAGCATTTTTTTATATTTTAGTTGGGTTATCATTTCATTATTGAGTTGCAAGAGTTCTTTATATATTCTGAGTACATTATTGGATATATGATTTGTAATATTACCCTATTCTGCGGATTGTTTCCTCTCTTTCTTGAAATTAAACTTGATAGATTCATGTTTTTCGTCAAATTTGGGAAGTTTTTAGTCACAAAGTCTACAACATTTTTCCTGATTCTTTGTCTCTCTTCTCTCATTCTTGTACTCTCATTATGTGTTTTACTCCATATAATGATCTCCTATATTTCTCCAATGCTCTCCTCATTTTTCTTCATTAACTTTTCTTTTTGTCTTCAAATTGAATAATCTTTATTGATCTATCTTTCAGATAGCTGATTCTTCCTTCTGCCAACTCAAATATATTCTTAAATCTCTAGTGAATTTTTCATTTGTCATACTTTTTTATTCCAGAATTTCCATTTTTTAAATAATTTATATTTCTTTATTGCTTTTCTCTCTTTGCTAAGATTATTCCTTTAATTCTTTAAACATATTTCCCTTTGCTATTTGAACATTCTTATAGTAGCTACTTGCAAATCTTTGACTGCTAAGCCTACTCCCTTAAAGGCAGTTTCTACTGACTGCTCCCCCCAACCCTCCCACACACACTGTGTATAGATCATGTGTTTCTATTTCTTTACATGTCTCATCATTATTTAGAGAAAATTGATATTTTAGATAACATCTTCAAGCAACTCTAGATATTGATCTCCACCTGGGGATTTTCATTGTTTTTTTTTGTTTGCTTGTTAATTTGCTTAGTGACTTAGTTGTACTTGTTCAGTAAAAGTCTTTCTCCACAGTTTGCAGCCTCTGATGTGTCTTAGCGATTCCAGACTTGGGCATGCACTACCAGGATGACTGTGGTTTTAGCCAGGCTCTTTATTTTTATTTATATTTAAAAATATATTGTTATTGATTTAAGAGAGGAAGGGTGAGGGAGAGATAGAAACATCAATGATGAGAGAGAATCATTGATCTGCTGCCTCCTGCACGCCCCCTACTGGGTATCGAGCCTGCAACCCAGGCATATGCCCTTGACCGGAATCAAACCCTGGACCCTTCAGTCTGCATGCCGACGCTCTATCCAATGAGCCAAACCAGCTAGGCTAGCCAGGCTCTTGAGCTGTCTCATTCTTTCATCTACCTGCTTCTGTTGGCATCACACTCAGATGTTAGCTTACACTAATTGCTAGCTGATTGCTGAAATGCATTAGATACCGTAATGCTCTGGGATATAAACTACTTACATTCTCATCCTACTGAAGTCAGTCCCCTTGGAAGGGGTAGGTAGAGTGTTGCAAGTCTGTTTTGATCTTCTCCTAAGCAGAACCTCTGGCCTATAAAGCCAGGAGCTGTGCATGGCAAAAGAACGGGGAACTTGGCTCTTCATGTATCCTTCCTATGGAGCTGGAAGTGTGTTGGAGGTGGCTGATAACTGGTGCTGCTGTCCAGCTTCTGCCACCACTCAGTGTGAATCTTCCTCAGCTCAGATTGGGAGAATAGAATCTGCTGATTTCACTAACTGCTGAATCCACTGGAATAAGTCTTTTCATTCTAGGAGCTTGGTGAAGCTGTTTACTCAGCTACCTAGACCACTGGAGCAGGTCTTCTATGATAAAGTATGAATGAGGAACTATAATCTTCAACAGCTTCCTGGCAGGATCCTCCCTATAGAGTGGGAGATGAGGTGGAATAATGGGTGCTGCTTCAGGCTGAAGTATGGAGAAATAGTCACAGTCCCTAGCTCAAGTGCTATTGCCCCTCATTGTTCTTGACAAATTTCCATTGATTCTGTTGAATACAAGCTTCTCAAAATTTGTAAACCTTTTAATCAATCTCCAGAGTCTTTGAAAACATATTTTCTGATTTTTAACTAGCTTACTAGATATCTCCAGGTGAGAGGTTCGCCTATGAGCCACTCATGCAGCTTTTCTAGAGGTCCCACTCCTCTCCACAGTTCTTACCATGCTAACTAGCCCACTCTCTCAAACTCTTTTATTTGGATAGTACTATTTATGTCAAATATGTCTGGACTGATTCCTGCCTGCTGGATCTTAAAAGCTCTTTACATGTCGAGATTGAAAGCAGAAATCCTAAATAATGTTTAAAGACGTTTTAATGATCATTAGGTTCTGTTTTAAATCTATTAAAATGCATATCAAATTTTATACCCTGGTAATTCTTATTCTGTCCTCAAAAAATTTTAAACATTCAAGAAAATATTACTTAATAAAAATGTTTATTTCTCTGTATGCAATCTCCAGAGAGCTATCAAACTCTTTTGTGAATATTGTACCCATGGTAACTCTTATTCTATTCTAAAAATCCTTAAGCATTCAAGAAAATGTTACTTAATTCTAACTTTTATTCCCCAATATGCATTCTCCAGAGAGTTATCAGCCTCTTTTTTGAATACAATTTTGATCACTGTTTATAAGCAGGCAAAAATGGATAAACAGAATGTTCTCATTAGTTGAGATTTGAATCTTTTCATAACTGGAAGTGATTTTAAATAATAAAGCTTCCTAAAATAACTTGTTGCAGCTCTAACCAGAGCAACTGCTATTCAACTTTATTTTGCAAATTATTATTAGATTACTATTTTTGTTACTATTTGAGTTTCTCTTTCATGTAGAAAGGTGCATTTAAATAAGTCAATTGTAACTAAAACAAAAGGGAGGTAGAAATGAAAAATCATTTCTAAGGGAATTTGTTAAGATTTATTATTAACACACAAGACATTTTTGCAATTTACCCTGCCAATGTTACTATTATTTGTATTTTTTATAATAAATCTAAACATACAATGTTTTTCCTAAAATTTGTATGCAATAAGACTTTTCTGGCAACAGACTCATGTTAATTTTAATTTGCAGAACATTATGCAATATGTGGTTTTCTATAATTAATTGTTCAATAAATCCTAATACCATACTGTAATTGCAATGTTATACTTCAACATCGAGCTCAACTGTTTATTTTTGCCATTGATTAACTTTTAACAGAATCATACTATTTTCTTATTCTTTTCATGTAAGCAGCTCTGTTTTCCTGATACTGTGTGGCCTAAATTATCTTTGGTTCCTTTTCCCTCTTTCTTGAGGTCTGCGTGATAGTATGAGAAGTTAAATATAACATTTATTTTAGAAAGTTATGTTAGGTGAGAGGCTCTTGTTGGAAGTATGTGAAGCCTTAGAGGAGTGTGTTCTACTTTCTCTTCTTAGATATTGTTAAATTTCCTGTATCATGATTCACTTCATGTAGTGCAGCTAGAGCTTGGATTGGGCAGTGATAAAATATTTCATGGTGTGGGGTACACTTTATTATTGCAATAATTTCTTTAATTCACCTTCACTCTCTGTGACTTGTGCTTCAGAAAGTATCATCTCTAGTAGCCACATGCTTAAAAGCCACTTACTTCCTATTAGTCTGGAAGGGTGATTCATGAATATTCATGACAATTTTGAGGTCATTGAGAATGACCTCAGGAATTTATGGAAAAGTGGAGAGTTTTAGAGTCATGCCATAGATAATCTTTGATATATTTTCTGGCTTTCTCCTTTTGAGTTTATGGCAAAAAATTATAGATTTAAAAAAATTTGGTAACATTTTTGTAGTTCTTTTTTGTATTATTACTGAGGGAATATTTTTTTAGGCTTGACTTCACTTTTATTAGCCAAGAAGTGCAAAAAAATGTGTTTCAAGTTAAGTATCTGTGAATTATTTAATTATCTAAGGGAACCTACCAGTATATCAATAACTATCGAGCCCACAACCTGGGCATGTGCCCTTAACCAGAATCCAACCCTTCAGTCCACAGGCCAATGCTCTATTCACTGAGCCAAACATTCTAGGGCAATATACAATAATTTTAAAAATTTTATTTACCAGTGGGGAACCTTCTTGTCTCAGTAAGAGGGTTTCATTCCTCTGTTCTCGTTGGATAATTTGGGTGTTGGAATTTCTGATTCTTTGAGAATTCCTTCACTGTAACTCCAAGTCAGGAGTTAGAGCCACACCAAGAGTAGTGATCTTGAAATCAAGGTCTGAAGATTCTTTGAAGATTTCTTGCATCATCTAAAAATCAAAGAGGTCAAGTGGGAAGGAACCTCTGTTAACCAGAATAGTTGTTCCTGTTGTTGTTCTTATTCTGATACTGATTTGATTTTGATTCTTCTTCTCCTCCTCTTCTTCCTTCTTTTCTCTCTCTCTCTTTTTCTTTCTATATTGTGTTTCTAGGTTAAATTTAATAGCACAAAGAAGCTTGCTATTAAAAATTTAAAAAACTCACTGACTATACTATGTCATTGAAAAAGATTCATTACATTTGAGATCACTTTTTTGTTGTTGTTAATCCTCACCTGAGGATATTTTTCCTTAGATTTTTAATTAATTAATTAATTAATTAATTTAATTTTTAGAGCGAGTGAAAGAGAGAGGAAAAGATAGAGGGAATATCAATGTGAGAAGTACACATAGATTGGTTGCCTCCTGCAGGATCCCCAGCCAAAGAGGAGCCTACAACCAAGGTACATGCCCTTGACCAGAATTGACTCGGGGCCCCTTGTTCCACAGCCAAAGCTCTATCCACTGAGCCAAACCAGCTAGGGAAAGATCACATTTAGAGTGAACATGGATCTCATTGATCTTGTTTTTATTCTGGAGGTACTAAATTTTAGCATTAATAACCTATATGAAAATAACTAATATATTTTGAAGCAGAGTATAAGAGGTGATGGTCATATGAAAATAAAATAAATTTAATACTATGAAGTCAGAAATATTCTAAAATAAAAACAGAAGGCAGTATGTGGAAACTTTAATGATTAATGATATTGAATTATGAATGATTGCCAAGTGTTATCACAATCTAATCATCACAAAGAATGTTCTGTAAAGTAAGGGTCTTTACATTTAACCCTTTGCACTCGCTTGCTTTTTTCTCGATTCCTTTATTCTACTCGGGATTTAATTTTTTAAATACCCCAGATTTTACAAAGCACGGCAGTAGAATAAAAAACTGGAGTTTCTTTTCATACAAACTTATTTATTTGGATTTTTTTATATTTCAAATTATTGATACATTCAAAGAGTATAAAAAGAGCTGCTACCGATGCTAACTGGGTCAAGTCACACTCGACATCCGAGTGCAAAAGGTTAAGCATGATATTGTGTAATCAAAATATAAAAAATTAAGAATGAGCCAAAATTCAGATCTTTCATAAATTACTAGAGGCCTGGTACACAAAATTTGTACATGGGTGGGGGGTGGGGGTTGTCCCTCAGCCCAGCCTGTACCCTCTCCAATCTGGGACCCCTTGAGGGATGTCCCTCTCACAATCTAGGACTGCTGGCTCCCAACTGCTCACCTGCCTAACTGCTTGATTGCCCTTAACCACTCCCCTGCCAGCCTGATCGACACCTAACTGCACCCCTGCCGGCCCGATTGCCCCTAACTGCCCTCTCCTGCCATCCTGGTCGCCCCTAACTGACCTCTCCTGCAGGCCTGGTCCCCCACAACTGCCCTCCCCTGCAGGCCTGGTCACCCCCAACTGCCCTCCCTGGCTGGTCTGATCAACCCCAGCTGCCCTCCTCTCCAGGCCTGGTTCCTCCCAACTGCCCTCCCCTGCTGGCCATCTATCTTTTGGTGGCTATCTTGTGTCCACATGGGGGCGGCCATCTTTGACCACATGGGGGCAGCCATCTTGTGTGTTGGAGTGATGGTCAATTTGCATATTACCTCTTTATTATATAGGATGTTAATCATCAATAAGTTGGTATGTTAGAATTTAAATATAGGTATTAACAGTAATTATTTTATTGCTTTCAGACACTTGTTCAATTTTGCAATCTCACAAGTGACCATATATGACTTATTGGATACTCACAGAGGTGACAGATAAGAAAAGGACATAAGAGGAAAATAGTGAAGTCTGAAGAATAATGTGTAAGTGAACTACACCTTTCAATGGCATGAATTACAAAAAATATGTAACATTTTGTTTTTCTAAAATTCATCAAAATTAGGGTTAAATGTTTTTCTATGCTGAAAAAGTGGAGTAATCCTACCTAATAAAAGGGTAATATGCAAATAACCATCACTCTGCTATGCCCACGAATGGGCCGGCGGGAGGCTGGGGGGTGGGACTCGGGGTGGCCTATCCAGCCGTTGAGAGGCGCGGGGGGCGGGCCTATCCGGCCATTGAGAGGTGCGGGAGGCTTTTGGCCTGATGCATGAGCTGCCACCCAGCTCCCCTGCCATCAAAAGTGGGGAGCTGGGTGTCCGCTCCGGCTCCAGGCCAAAAGCCTCCCTGGTGCATGAGCAGACACCCAGCTCCCCTGCCATGGAAAGCCAGGAGCTGGGTGTCCGCTCCGGCACCAGGCCAAAAGTCCCTGCCAGAGGCTTTTGGCCTGGTGCACCAGCAGATCCCCTGCCATCAATTGCAGGGAACTGGGGGTTTCTTCGGCCTGGTACACCAGCGGACCCCCTGCGATTGATCACCGGGGCAGGGAGCTGGGGGTCTGTTTTCAGCCTAGGCAGGAGCGGACCCCCTGAGATTGATTGTAGGAAGCTGGGTGTCCGCTCCTGCCCAAGAGGCTTTCGGTCTGGGAAGGCCTGGGCAGGGGCTGAGCCTGTAATCAGAGGGAGCTGGAGAGGTCTGCCCAGGCCTAAAGCTTCGGCCAGAGGCTTTAGGCCTGGGCAGGGCCCAGCCCTCCATTGGTGTGAACTATAGAGGAAACACCTTTTCTGACTGCACATTGGCTAAGCTTCCTGTATGCCACTGGTAATATTCTTAGTAACTTGGGTAATAAGAATCCAAAAAGGTGATCTAGGGTTTTTCCACCACACTTCTGGAGAAAAAAATGAAGGTCCGCTGCTGGAAGGCTAAGAAATGTCATATCCTGCCCTAGCCGGTTTGACTCAGTGGATAATGCTTCAGCCTGCAGACAGCAGGGTCTGGGTTTGATTCTGATCAAAGGCATGTACCTAGGTTGCAGGCTCCTCCTTGGCCGGGGCCCAGATCAGGGCTCATTCAGGAGGCAACCAATCAAAGTGTTTCTCTCTGACTTTCCCTTTCTTTTCCACATTCTCTAAAAGTCAATGGAAACATACCTTCAGGTGAGGATAAAAAATAAATAAAGAAATCCATATCCTATGAAAGACACATCTTGAAAATGCCTAAAGAAAGTTGTCATTTTTTCTTGGTGAAGGGACTGGAGTCCGTGTTGATGAAAACACCTTGGTGGCTGCGGTGACTGACAGTGGCTGCAGCAGTGGGGTGATGTGGCTGGTGCCTTCCCCTGACCAGCCTGGTTGCCTCCCACAAAGTGAGGCCAGACTGTGGCTTAGGTATGCTCCCTGTGGGGCGAGGGCCTAAGCCGTCAGTAGGACATCCCCTGAGGGCTCCCAGTATGTGAGAGGAGGCAGGTTGGGCTGAGGGACCCCCGACCCCGAGTGCATGAATTTCGTGCACCAGGCCCCTAGTTATGTATAATATTTCTTAAAATATTAATATTTCAAAGATATTTCTCATAAAGATCATTTTGGGGGAAAATAAGAATAGAGGGCAAAAAAGCAATATGTGAATAATTGGTGCGAATTCTTATATTGGGAATTAGATGTGATTTTTATTAAGTGAGCATTTTGAGCATTGTTTTTGGTGCTGTTGGGCCCAGAGCTCTGCATCAGGGCTATCCTTCTCAGTTTAATATTCTCATGGGTAATGGTGACTTAGAGTCCTTCCTGCGGAAAAGAAGGCATTCCCTCTATGAGGCACATATCTTGTCATTTTTTTTAAAATTGAGAATATAAATTAAGCTTTTATTAGTCAGCTACTTGGTGTTAGACACTATGCAAAATGCTTTACTTGTGTTTATTATTAAATATTTACTGCTATTCTAGAAGGTCCATCTAGTTATCCTTTTAGATGTGAATTTTCAGATGAGGTTTAATCATACCAAAATGCAAACTCCCTGAAAAGAAGCTTGTGTGTATCACTCATTACTTAATCTTTCATATTTAAAGCATTGCCTAGCTCATTATAGGAATCAATAAATAATTATTTAAAAATTATTGACAGAACTAAGGCTTATAAAACTTTAAAAATTTATTCACAATAAGCAGTAGAAGTGAAATTTAATTCAGAGCTGCCATTTAGATTCTGTGTATTCTTGACTTATATTAAAATAGATATTAATAATTCATATGCAAATAAAATGATGTTTCATAGGTAGTCATTGAAATGAGAAATGAATTATGTAAAAGACCTATTGAAAGGATAAAAATTGCTAATTTGATAATATTTATGGTAGTCCAGCTAGATAATGGAGCTTGGATTCTGTGAGTCTTTTGGAGTAGAAAAGAAAATACAGATTTGAAACTGCGGAGTCAGAATTGGAAAGTTGATGTTTGTATGTATGAGTATGTGTGCACATACAACAGAAGGAAATAGTTCGGGGGTTCATATAGCAAATGATCCTAAGATTTTGAGTTTGGGTGAGTGGAATATGGATGGCACTAGTCTACATGGAGCAGTTATTGCCTACATAGGAGGTGGGGGTTCATATATGGTCTCATCTCTTATTTAGTTGATTAATCCCTTGAAAATCCATATGTCCTATTTATAAGAAATTCATTGTCTTTCATTTGTGGTCTTTTCTCTCATTCTTGTAAATCATACAAGAACTCTGCTATTTACTTAATCCCAGAAGGGTGGGGTGATTAGTAGATAGTCCTGCTTCCAAGGGAACCGGGAATTATTTCATTTCATTCCCACTGCTTCTTGCTGACATATGTTCCTGTTTAGAAATTCTCTTCACTTCATGGGGACTTCCCTTCTCTGAAGCTATGTCCTTATTCTAATCTCTCTCTACACTGGTAGCAGCGATGTCCCATGCATGAGTTCCAAGATTAGAACTCTCTGAGTTTAAGAAATGCATGTGGGACATTTTTTCTCCAAAGTAAATTGTTTGGCCTAATAACTGGATTCTGAAGGCTTTCGACTTCATGTTGCACCAGAATTAGTTTTCATCATATACCCACCTGACCTCTCAAATCTTATGGCTCTTGTGTTGAATAAGCAAATTATCTTCTTTTTCTGGGATTGTTTAATTTCAGGGCTTCCATGCCCTTTCTTACCATTGAGCCTTCACTGAGCTACCATCATTTACATCAATATATTAAGTATCTAAGAGTGAGAATTGGGATTTTTTGTCTCTTCTGACCCAGAAGATCTGGATACTTGTTTATCTTCTCACCAGGGATTAAGGCATCTTTGGCTAAAGTACTGAGAAAATAGTAATATGTCCCCTAAAATAATAGATTTGTCCATATAAGTTACGGGAAAATGGTCTTTTATAGGAGGCCTACTGTAAAAGTTAGCCTGTGGCCTTTAACCTTAGACCTTGGATGGTATAATTTCAAAAGAAATGCTTAATTTCCTTGACTTTCTGCTTTATTAGACATTCTACATGAATACTGGGGAGAGAACATGATTTAGCCCTCAAGAGAGATAACAGAAATTAATGCTCATGGAAGAGTGAGTTTGAGCTGGTGTCCTTAGTTCCAACATGATAAAGAGAGTCTCTGAGGTGACATGTGGAAAATCATTTCATGAGTCAAGATGATGAAACAATGAAGATACCTACTAGCAGATTTTATTACTGGATACTGACTCTTGGAATTATCTTGATTATATTATCTCATGGTGGCTTTGATGAGATGATTTTTGAGGGCTCTTCTTAGTCTGTGAATATAAATTAAAAGAAAAAGAGTTAGGAGGCAAAGGAAAAAATGAGTGAGTTAAATTTATGCTCAGCTTGATCCACTTGCTGAACTGATTATTATTTTCTATCACTACTAACTTATTTTCCCTTCCACATTTCCTCTTAAGAGTTTGTTCATATATACACATGAAATAATGACATGAAATACCCAGGACTTTCCAACAATGAAATGTATTTGCTCTTTTCTGAACTGTTAATATTAGATATTTGTGGGTGTGAATTATGGCATACCACTATTTTACTATTATAGTTATCTTATAATGCCTTGAATTTTTTATGCTAATTCTGTACCCGTGCTTGTACAGGGTTTTTATGACATGCACAGTTAATTATCCTTCATTGTGACAAACTAATAAAAAGGAAAAAAAACAGGGTCATTTACTTCAATCATATAATAAGCTTCAAAGCCTCAGCAGTAGCAACTACTGATGATCAGTCTTGGTGGGGTAATATAGGGTATTTGGTATTTGGCACTCTCCAAATCTGCACCTAACCACCTTCCTCTGCACATAAGTTATTTGTCTGGATAAATTAGGTTTTGAGGCTTTTGTTTATTTTCTTCTGTGAAAAACACTATCTTCCACTTCCAGTCATTGAAAAATCAGAATGTATTAGGTCATATCCTGTGTAGGAAATGAAACGAAAATAAATTTAATGGATGTTTGTAGACTAAATCATCTCATTTAGAATATGCCCTTGTTTTATAAGCCTCTCTCTCTCTCTCTCCCCTTTCTGTTTATTAATCCTTACCCGAGGATATTTCCCATTGCTTTTTAATTTTTTTGTATGTGTCTATACTTTCATGAAGCTTTAATTTTTAATTTTTTTTCTTTATTGATTAAGGTATTACATATGTGTCCTTATCGGCCCATTGCCCACCCCCCACACACACACACTCATGCCCTCACCCCCCTGGTATCTGTGTCCAGTGGTTAGGCTTATATGCATGCATACAAGTCCTTTGGTTGATTTCTTCCCCTTACCCCCACCCTCCCCTACCTTCCCTCTGAGGTTTGATGCCTGATCAATGCTTCTCTGTCTCTGGATCTGTTTTTGTTCATCAGTTTATGTTGTTCATTATATTCCATGAATGAGTGAGATCATGTGATATTTATCTTTTTCTAACTGGCTTATTTCACTTAGCATAATGCTCTCCAGTTCTATCCATGCTGTTGCAAATGGTAAGAATTCCTTCTTTTTTACTGCAGCAAGTATTCCATTGTGTAGATGTACTATAGTTTTTTAATCCACTCATCTGCTGATGGGCACTTAATGGGCAACAGACCTAAATAGATACTTTTCAAAAGTAGACATAAGGAAGGCCAAGAGACATATGAAAACATGCTCAAAAGTCCCTAATCATCGGAGAGATGCAAATCAAAACGACAATGTGGTACTATCTCACACCTGTCAGAATGGCTATCATCAACAAATCAACAAACGACAAGTGCTGGCGAGGATGCAGAGAAAAAGGAACCCTCGTGCACTGCTGGTGGGATTGCATACTGGTGTAGCCACAGTGGAAAAAAGTATGGAGTTTCCTCAAAAAACTAAAAATGGAACTCCCATTTGACCCAGTGATTCCACTTCTAGGAGTATATCCCAAGAAACTAGAAACCTCAATCAGAAAGGATATATGAACCCCTATAGGTCATAGTGGCACAATTTACCATAGCTAAGATTTGGAAACATCCTAAGTGTCCATTGCTTTTTAGAAAGAGTGGAAGGGAGAGGGAGAGACAGAGAGAAACATTGATGTGAGAAAGACGCATTGATTGGTTGCCTCCTGTATGCACCCCAACCAGGGCCAGAGAACCTGCAACCAAGGTACGTGCCCTTGACCGAAATTGAGCCCAGGACCCTTCAGTCCACTGGCTGACACTCTATCTACTGAACCAAATCAGCTAGGGCTCTCTCTCTCTCTCTTTTCATTTTAAAGGGAGAAATGTGGAATAGGATTTATAATGAGATATTCCCAAGCATGAAAAAAGGAGAATTGTTTTTTTTTCTCTTCAGTAATTCCACAGAACTCAAAGAATGTAGAAATTACAGGAAAAATCAAATATTGTGTTGATGGTTAACTTAACAAATGAATACCATTTAGCATGGATAACATTTTTTTCAAATAACAATCTCCTGTATAAATCTCTCACTGAGGAAAGTTATCAACCAAAATAGTCATAGAATTGTTACCAATAACAGTAAAAACATGTGTTTGTTTTTAATCTTTCATTTGCTTCCCAAAAGCCCAATGTTCTTTACAAATCACTGTTTTAAATCTACATAATCAGGGGGATTAATCAGCAGCAGGTATTAGTCTTCATTTTATAAGCTGCAAAAACTCATGTGCTGAGATAAGGCTTCCCTGAGATCATATAGGTAGTCCAAGGAGCTAAAAGGATTTAGGATATGGGACTCCAAAGCCATTCATTGCTCTTTAGATAATAAATCTATTTCAGCAAATGCAATTTGCGCCTTAACTAAAAATTTGCTTAGTTTTAAACTTTTTATTCACTGAAATAACCAACAAAATGGAAAATGCATAATCGCTCATTTACAGAACATTTTATATCCTGTAATTAAGACTCTGTGAGTCAAGTTATGTAGTGTCAGCTCTATTTCTTTTAGGAGATATTGGAAATGAGGTACCTTGCATCTGTCACTGACTTTGACTTGGGGGGCAGCTAGATTCACTTTTTGCTTGTACAATTTTATTGGTGCTTTCACACAGAGTGAGTGTAGATGTTTAACAAATATAACACACAGTCATGCATTTTTCTCATGCACAAGCTCTTCTGTGATTCAGTAATAAGTTAATGTAATTTTCACAGACTTACTTAAAAATATATAGTTTAGAATTGCTCAGTTCATTTTAGCAGCATTATTAACTTTCTGTACTTTATTAATTTTTGTCATTGTGGCAGTTGTGTTAAAATCATGAGCAAATTCTAAGCAAGATTCATGCCAGTATGTAAGTGTATGAATTAGATCTGGGAAAAAGACATAGACAGGAGAGGGACTGGGCTGAGTTGAAGAGATCTTGCCTCCAGTATCAGAAGTCCAATTCAAGTTTCAGTTAAACTCTTTGTCAATCTGACCAAGCACATGTAGACCATTATTTATAGGTGCCTAGTTTTAAGGGGAAGAAAATGTATCATTCATATGCAAAAGTCATTAATGTAGAAAAAATCAATTGTTAAATAATTGCTTTATATAAAAGTCCCAGGTGGTCTCTATAATTAATATGAATTGAATTTGACATCAAAAAGTCAAGTGATTTAAGAAAAGCATTTCAGAAACAAAAATGAAAATCATAATTTCTCATTATTTCTATGAACCAAAGTTTTCTTCCTTTGCTTATTTTACAAAGCTATTAATGTGCATCATTGACATTGAGAATTGGCTGGTTCCTGGATTTTTGCCTAATGTCTCATTGATCCAGAGTCAATAATGACTGACTCCACAATGGCTAAAATGCTTCCCAAGATTGTGTATTACTATGTGGTCTATATCTAGTGCCAACATCTCTCCAAGGAAAAAATAACTATTTATAAATTCCATACATTCAGAAAGAAAAGAAAATGTTTCATTCAGTTGTACAAATGATAAGTATAAACAAAGGGATACTAAGGTATTTATACAAAAACACACAATGACCACAAACTAAAATGGCAGACTTTGATCTCATGGTTCCTTTTGGAGTCAACAAATAAGTGCTGGTGAGGATGTGGAGAAAAGGGAACCCTAGTATTCTGCTGGTGGGGATGCAGACTGGTGCAGCCACTATGGAAAACAAGATGGAGTTTCCTCCATAAATTAAAATTTGAATTGCTATTTGACCCAGTGACTCCACTTATAGAAATCTATTCTAAGAATCCTGAAACACCAATCAGAAAGAATATATGCACCCCTATGTTCATAGCAGCACTATTTATAATTTAAAAATTGCATTTTAAAATAAAAAATTAGATTTATTTAAAATTCATTTTATAATAGTGATTTCAGCTTCACTCTTTTGTCCATATAATATTTAGCTAAAATGTATATTGATAAGAATACCTTTTCTGACCCAATTTGTGTTTATTAGAAAATTACATTAGATCAGTTTGGCTAAGCTACTGACATTTCTAAGATAATGTACGTTTTGTAAATTGTGGAAATGCAATGCCCTCACAAGGTTTATGGTACCTCCTGGGTTTAGTCCTCTCCCAAAGGATCTGTAACTTCTGCAGGGTGCATTGTTTTATGTTTTTATTGAAGCTTCACTAGAATCATAGGGCACAGTCAGGGTGATGCTGATTCAATAACCCCACTTTCCTTAGTACTTTAAAAGTCACTTTCTTTTATTACATTTGATTTCTCTGAACTTTTACCAATTTCTCTTGGGCTTTCCTGAATATATTAAGATGTATAAAACACCAAAGTATGATGCCTGAAACCTGACAAATGAGAAAGCCATTCTGGCTTCCTACAATAAATGTATTCTAGATGAGTATAAGTGTTTAGTTTGGATATTCTAAAAGAAATTTAAACAGTGAATCGCTTTAATGTGAATTATGTTCTGAAATCATCATCATGTATTCTTTGCAAATCATTCAGCAATTGCATCGTGAACTATTAATTTTTAAAGTGTTGGGCACTTAATGAGTCACATGAAATTTATTGAGATTCTTTCTATATGTTATCTAATTTATTCATCACAACTCTGTGGAGTCAGAGCTATTAATACCAGTATTTTATAAAAGAGGAAATTGATGCTTAGTGAGGTTGTTATGCTCCAAAATATGGTAGAACATGTAGAGCTGGCTTTGAACTTAGAGGTTTATTTCAAAGTTCAAGCCTTTATTCACGCAGTACTCAGAATAGAGTTTGAGTAATCAATAAAATATATATTATGGTTTACATAATGGTGATTCTTAACTCTGAACAACTAGTTTCCAAATACCGAGAGCTTCCCAGTAAAGACTACGGTGGCTACGGTGTGGTACTGTGTGGTTTGGGATGAAACCACAGTAATGGAGGAAATAGTTGGAACAAAGTAGATGATAGTGATAGTGGGTGAATCTCAGAAATCTTTTTATAATTGAGATAGCTCATTAATGTCCATATTTTGTTGTTGACAATGAAAATGCTGACAGAAATTCAAAGTGGATGTAAAAGTAATAAGGTTTGAAATATGGACTCTGAAGCCCAGCTATCTGGATTCAGATATTTCCACTTACTTTTGTCAAATTACTTAACTATCTACCCACTTTCCTCATCATGCAATATAATTTGTCTTACTTATGGTCATGTATACCTTTTACTCTCTCTCTGTATCAACTAAACTTATAGACAGCAGAATTCTGTTAAAATGGCCCTAACCTGTTTAGCTCAGTGGATAGAGTATTAGCGTGGGCACTGAAGGGTCCTGGGTTTGATTCTGGTCAAGGGCACATGCCTGGGATGTGGGCTCCATCCCCAATAAGTAGTGCTCAGGAGGCAACCAACCAATAATTCTCTCTCATCATTGATGTTTCTATCTCTCTCTCCCTCTCCCTTCCTCTCTGAAATCAATAATATATATAATAATAAAGAGGTAATATGCAAATTGACAATCACTCCAACACACAAGATGGCTGCCCCCATGTGGTCAAAGATGGCTGCCCCCAAATGGACACAAGATGGCCACAACAAGATGGCCAACAGGGGAGGTCAGTTGTGGGTGACCACACCTGCAGAGGAGGGCAGTTGTGGGCAACAAGGCCTGCAAGGGCAGGCAGTGGGGGGAACCAGGCCTGCAGGGGAGGGAAGTAGGGGGGGGCTGGCCTATAGGGGAGGACAGTTGGAGGGGACAAGGCCTGCAGAAGAGGGCAGTTGGGGGGGGGGACCAGACCTGCAGGGGAGGGCAGTTGGGGATGACCAGGTTGTCAGGGGAGGATAATTGGGGTGACCAGGCCAGCAGGGGAGGGCAGTTAGGGGTGACCGAGCCATCAAGGGAGGGCAGTTGGGGCTGACCAGGCTGGCAGGGGAGGGCACTTGGGGGTGACCAGGCTGGCAGGGGAGAGAAGTTAGGGGCAATCGATCCAGCAGGGCCTTCAGGGGAGCAGTTAGGTGTCGATCGGGCTGGCAGCAGAGTGGTTAGGGGCAATCCAGCAGGCAGGCAGGCAAGCAGTTGGGAGCAAGCAGTCCTGGATTGTGAGAGGGATGTCATTCTAATTTTTTTATTTTATATTATTTTTAAAATAAATTCCTTTCAATTTTTTTTATTATTTTTTTTCTTTTCTTTCTCTTTCTTCTTATCCACTCATACTCTTTCTACTTCCTCTATACTGACCTGAGGTCCTCCCCATATTCATCCAATTCCTTAACCTTACTTTCTTAATATAAGATTCTGCCCCCACCCTCTTTACTGGGTATATGGTGTTTGTATGTTTTGGTTTATCTGTTTGTTCTCTTGTGTTTTCTCCATATATATATATATTTTTCCTTTTCCTTCCTTTTTCTACTTTTTCTTTACTCTTATGCCATTTTTTCTCTCTTTGATATCATTTGTTTTCCCTTCTCTCCCCTAATTCTCTTTTCTCTGGCAGTCACTTATAATGGGGATATCGGTGTCTTGAGTACATTCATATTTTGTTCCCTTTGTGTCGTGTCTTGTCGAGGTGAATTTTATACTGTTTGGCCAATGTGGTAGAGAGCAAGCCACATAACCAGATACTCAGAGAGGAGACTCCATCCACGAATGGGTCAATAACACTCCAGACCCAACTATAGAGTCAGGAAGAAGGTGGCAGTGTGAGTGATGGAGTGAGGGAGCAAAAGAAGAGTGTGTGGATGGAGGGGTATGTGTATGTGTGTGAGTGAGGCACAATTAGATCCCACAGGACCTTTGGGGGCACACTGACTGGGCTTGCCTAACCAAGCAGCTTCTGCTATTGTTGCAAAAAGTCCCGGAGGGGCCTGCTCCTCTGCAGAGACCATGCCTCTTTGAAGGGGAGAGCTGCTATGACTGGGGGCCAAGCCTTATTTCCACCCAGGGTTCCCTCGGATAACACACAGGACTCTACAGCCACCCCCGCCATGGACCTGCTGCCTCAACTGCAGTCCCATGGTCAATGAGACCCCAGCTACCCCATGCATGGGCTCCTGTGAATTCCAAAGCACGCTCCCCTCTGGCCAGCCCAATGCTTTAGCCCAGGGCACTGCGACCACTTGAGCAGCATCCCCACGCAGCCTGCCCCATCCCAAGGAGTAGCAGCCCCCTGAGTGGACTGCCCCCATTTGAAGAGCAGCAGCCACGTGAGCAGCCCACCCCCATCAGAGGAGTAGCAACTGTGTGAGCAGCCCACCCCAGTCCAAGGAGCAGCAGCTCCTGCAAGCAGCCTGCCCATGTCTGAGGAGCAGCAGTTACATGAAAACCCTGCCCCCGCCAGCCAGAGGATCCACATTGCTGCAAGCAGTGCCCACCAGAGGAGCTGCCGCCAACTGAGGAACAGCCACTGCTGCGACTGCCTGAGGATAAGCCACTGCCCGAGCCACTGCCACCTGAGGATCAGCCCCTGCACGACTCGAAACCTAGATCCTTTGGTTAGAGCAAAAATGGGGAGACAAAGAAACCCCCAAAAGAAAGAAAATGAGGAATAAACAGAAAAGCAATGAAGTGAAATGGAGGCATGCAATATGTCAGAAAAATAATTCAGAATAAGGGTCATATAGTTCCTAAACCAGAAGGATGAAAAAAATCAACAACTTATGTAAGAATTAAGAAGAAATAAAGAGTGATATAGCTGCAAAAAAAAAAAAAAAAAAAAAAAAAAAACATGGAAAGTTTCAACAGTGGACTAAGTGAAGTGGAGGACTGAATTAGTGAATTAAAAGACAGGGAAGCAAAACACCCCAAACTGAACTGCAATTGGAGAAAAAAATTAAAAGACAGGAGAACCTAAGAGAGCTTTGGGACAACATGAAATGAAACAACATATGAACAATAGGGGTGCCAGAATGACAGGAAGGGGAACAAGTGTTAGAAAACCTATTTGAAGTAATAATGTCAGAAAACTTCCCTGATGTGGGGAAGAAAAAAGTTACAAAACACAGAGAGTCCCAAAAAAGATGAACCCAAAAAGACCCACACCAAGACACCTTATAATTATGATGAGAAACATGCAGATCAAAGAGAGAATCTTAAAGGCTGCAAGAGAGAGACAGAAAGTTACGTACATAGGATCTCCCATTAGATTATCAAATGATTTCTCAACAGAAACACATCAGGCCAGAAAGGAATGGAAGAAAATTTACAAAGGGTTGCAAAGTCAGGGACTGAATCCAAGAATACTTTATCCAGCAAGGCTATCATTCAAAATTGGAGGGGAAATAAGGAGCTTCACAGAAAAAAAAAAAAAAAAAGGCTAAGGGAGTTAATTGACCAAGCCAGCAATGCAAGAAATGCTAAAGGGACTGGTGTAAAAGAAAAGAAATAAAAAGGGAAGAAGGAACACAGGCACAAAAATTAAAAATGGCTACAAACAAGTACCTATCAATAATTAATTTAAATGTAAATGGACTAAATTCTCCAATCAAAAGACGTCAAGTGGCTGAATGGATAAAGAAACATGACCCATATACTGGTATTTGCTGTCTACAAGAGACCCACCTCAGAACAAGGGACTCACACAGACTGAAAGTGAAAGGATGGAAAAATATCTTTCAGGAAAATAGAAATGAGAAAAAAGCTGGGGTAGCAATATTATATCTGACAAAATAGACCTCGAAGTGAAGGCCATAACAAAAGATAAGGAAAGTCACTTCAAAATACTAAAGGTATTGATACAAGAAGAGGATATAACCCTGATAAACATATATGCACCCAATGCAGAAGCACCCAAATATATAAAAAAAACAAAAACACAAAACTCCTGGAAGATATCAAGGGAGAGATAGACAACAATACAATCATAGTAGATACAACATCCTTTCTTGATAAAAACCCTCAGCAAAATGGGAATAGAGGGATCGTACTTCAATGTAATAAAAGCCTTACCTGACAAACCTACAGCCAACATCATACTCAATGGGCAAAAACTAAAACAATTTCACCTAAGAACAGGAATGAGACAGGGGTGCCCACTTTCACCACTCCTGTTCAACATAATTCTGGAAGTGCTAGCCATAGCAATTAGACAATAAATAGAAATAAAAGATATCCAAATTGGAAAAGAAAGTGTAAAACTATCATTATTCACAGATGACATGATAACTGTACATAGAAAACCCTAAAAATTTCATCAAAAAATCATTAGACTTAATAAATGAGTTTGGCAATGTAGCAGGATACAAAATTAACGCCAAGAAATCTATGGCATTTTTGTACACCAAGAGTGAACTTACAGAAAGAGATATTTAAAAATAATCCCATTTACCATTGCACCAAAAAAATTAAGATACCTAGGAATAAACTTAACTAAGGAGGTAAAAGACCTGTACTAAGAAAACTACAGGACACTGAAAAAAGAGATAGAGGAAGACATAAACAGATGGAAGAACATACCATGTGCGTGGATTGGTGGAATCAACATCATTAAAATGTCCATACTACCCAAAGCAATCTATAGATTCAATGCACTGCCCATTAAATTACCAATGGCATATTTCACAGACCTAGAACGAACTCTCCAAAAATTCATCTGGAATAAAAAAAGACCCCAAATAGCTGCAGCAATCCTGAGAAAGAACAAAGTAGGAGGGATATCAATACCAGATATGAAGCTGTATTACAAAGCCATTGTTCTCAAAACTGCCTGGTATTGGCACAAGAACAGACGTATAACCAATGGAATATAGAATAGAGAACCCAGAAATCGACCCAAACCTCTGTGCTCAATTAATATTTGACAAAGGAGGCAAGAACATACAATGGAGTCAAGACAGTCTCTTTAATAAATGTTGTTGGGAAAATTGGACAGATAGATGCAAAAAATGAAACTAGACCACCAACTTACACCATACACAAAAATAAACTCAAAATGGATAAAGGACTTAAACATAAGATGGGAAATCATAAAAATATTAGAGGAATCCACAGGCAACAAAATCTCAGACATATGCCTAAGCAATATCTTCATTGATACAGCTCATAGGGCAATGGAAACTAAAGAGAAAATAAACAAATGGGGCAACATCAAAATAAAAAGCTTCTGTACAGCAAATGAAAACATCAACAAAACAACAAGAAATCCCACTGCATGGGAGATCATATTTGCCAATGTTATCACTGATAAGGGTTTAATTTCCACCATTTACAGGGAACTCATACAACTTAGCAAAAGGAAGATAAACAACCCAATCAAAAAATGGGCTATGGATCTAAATAGATACTTCTCGAAAGAGGACATAAGGAAGGTCAAGAGACATATGAAAACATGCTCAAAGTCACTAATCATCCGAGAGATGCAAATCAAAACAACAATGCGGTACCATCTTACACCTGTCAGAATGATTATCATCAACAAATGACAAGTATTGGTGAGGATGTGGAGAAAAAGGAACCCTGGTGCACTGATGGTGGGGATGTATCCCCTGTGGAGAACAGTATAGAGTTTCCTCAAAAAACTAAAAATGGAACTCCCATTTGACCCAGTGATCCCACTTCTAGGAATATATCCCAAGAAACTAGAAACAACAATCAGAAAGGATATATGCACCCCTATGTTCATAGCAGCACAATTTGCCATAGCTAAGATTTGGAAACAGCCTAAGTGCCCATAAGCAGATGAGTGAATTAAAAAACTGTGGTACACAATGGAATACTATGCTGTGGTAAAAAAGAAGGAATTCTTACCATTTGCAACAGCATGGATGGAACTGGAGAACATTATGCTAAGTGAAATAAGCCAGTCAGAGAAAGATAAATATCACATGATCTCACTCATTTATGGAATAACATGAACAACATAAACTAATGAACAAAAACAGATCCAGAGACAGAGAAGCATCAATCAGACCATCAAACCTCAGAGGGAAGGTAGGGGAGGGTGGGGGTAAGGAGGAGAGATGAACCAAAGGACTTGTATGCATGCATATAAACCTAACCAATGGACACAGACACCAGGGGTGTGAGGGCATGAGTGAGTGGTGGGGGGGAAATGGGAGGGTAAGGACACATTTGTAATACCTTAAACAATAAATAATAAAAATAAAATACAAAAAAAAAACGAAAACCTCAATGGGCAATCTGGAAATATAAAGAAAAATAATAATATAAGAATAAACTCTTGCATACTCAAAAATGTAAACTACTTTTGCCCACCCCTGTATAATGACTCATTTAGGATGGGTTTTTATGAGGCTTGTCAAGATTTAGCTGTATTTTGCATAGCAAACTTAATATTAAATGACAAATATCATCAAAGAAGATACTTCACAACCATTAAGGTGGAAGAAAATTACTATGCATCTATGCACTGCAAATGGTGTTACAGCTAAGATAATAAATAAAGTATAATTGAAATCCAGGGGGCTTTGAATATTAGTGGTATAAAACTCTCTGATCTACAGTGTGTGTTAGAAGTGCTATAGGAAGATTGGCTGCAACTGTTGTGTGTTGGTCTCTTTGCACAGCAGGTGATGTGCTGAGCTTAATAAACTGCTGTTCGATTTTTTATTTAAAAAATAAGATGGGAGCTAAGTCACAATTGCTTTGGGCAAGTGTCTTATAAAAATGTTTGTTTTTGGAAGTAAGTTAATTTGATTAGAGAGCCATGAAATCTGCTCAACAGTGTAATGGAACATCAACTAAATCTGAACTGGCAAAAATCCAGGACTTTGAAAATTAATGAATATTTAGCACTGATATGCTCTGAAAATAGATATCTTAAATGTGAGGAAGAAAGAAGGGCAGGAGGGAAACGTTGATAGACAGAGAGATGATAAATAGATAGATAGATAGATAGATAGATAGATAGATAGATAGATAGATAGATGATGGATAGATAGATACAGATCATATAGCTCTTAATACATTTTTATTTCTTTCAAATAATATTGTGGCAAAATAATCACATAAATAGTCACCATAAAATGTTATAACTGTGACATCAGGGATGATATTTTATTAATTAATTTTTTTAATTTCCACACTCAAAATTCATGCTTTTCATTTAGCACCATTTCAAAACCTGGTAAATTTTTGTTAAATGATAAATGAAAGACTTTATCAGCATGTACTTTATATTTATTGGATGTAGAACAAGGAAGTATGTTTTATGACAAATGAAGAGATGGCACTTCTTTTAAAAAATTAAAATGACTGTGAAAGACATTACTTTTATCTATAAAATCAATTGCTAAAGCATGAGAATGAGTGAATAGCTAGAGCAAACTGGCTTTGTTAGAGGTCAAATATTGATCTTAGTCATCAAGACGTTATGCATATATAACAATTTTCTCCATTTATCTTATTAAAAGAAAAAATAACGTATCTAACACCTCAAAAATGAATATAAAGGAGAGTACGAAAAAGACATTTAATTATATAAAATGTAAGTTTCTAACCACTATGTTGTATACCTGAAACTAACATAATATTGAATGTCAACTGCAATTGAAAACAAAACACAAAACAAACAAAAAGCTATATATATATATATATATATATATATATATATATATATATATATATATATATATATATATATATATTTTTTTTTTTCCCCCAGTACTACAATTAAACTATTGCTCATTCAGTTGCCCAGACAAGACATCAGACTTGTATATACAATACAGTTAATTTATATTTATATTCTGCTTCACTTTCAAGCAACATATGATTTTTGCCATAGCTCATTCCTTGGCTAGACACTGATTCTTAGACTATTCTCATTTCTAGACTGCAAACCAGTTTGACTAGCAGCAAGATTTGTTTGGTAAAGGAAGAGATGTGGCAGAGTGATAGTGGCAGCAGAGACATAGTAATAGATATGCTATTACAGTGGCCTAAATAAAACAAGTCTTTAACTCAACAAGCATTTATTTGTATCTCTGGATATACAACGCTGTGTTAAGCCTAGTGACTTACAAAAGTGAATCAGAAGCAGGTCCTGCCCTTGAGGATCTTAGACTGCAGTGGAGGAAATAATTCACAGACATAAATAGTTAAGAGGAAAGGAATTTCTGTCACGGAAATTATCTCTTTGGTAGGACAGATTCATTCTTTATGTCAACAAGATTTAAATCTGTATTTGTCATCCTGTGTACTCCACTGACCATGAGTTTGGTCCAGTACTATCAATATTATCTAGGTATTTCCAAATCTGTGTTAAGAAATGACCCATTATTGGTTACCTGCTCCCACATAATTGGCTTTATTGCTTAATTTCTTTGTCTCCACCAACAGCAATCAGTTCCTAAAGTACTCAAGTTTGCTTTTAGATGTTTTGAGATGTTTTGATCTTGAGATGTTTTGTTTATTCCTCATCTGATTATATTTCCCTGTTTTATGTGGGCGATCCTAGTATGTATCTATTTTCTTGTCTTAAGTATTGATGGAACTTTTATCACTTCCAGAGGTGTCCTTCTTTGCATAATTAATTATATGATTACCCTCTGTTACCCCTTTTCTCATATTCCTTATTTAGTTCTCCATAATTGAAAGATCCTATGCAACCATCTTTCTTTACCTTTCCTCTTTAGTAGCTCCATTGCCTAGACTTGAATCAGTCTTTGCCCAGGTGTCTTTAGGAGCCTTTAACATTTTTCTCCCTATCTTTAAATCTTTTCCATTACTAGTCCACCTTGAACAACAAAATAAATATCATAAAAGGGTATTTTCAACATGTCCTCCTCATCTTCAAAAAGATTTTCTAGTTATTTTATTCTTGTCAACCTAACTCTAAAGTCCTCTGGATTTAGGGGCTCCATCATGTGGCCCTCTCCTGATTCAACTATATTTCTCACACTTCCTTAACATTGATCTCTAGTCTAATCAGGCCATTCCTGCTTTTGCTGAGCACAATTTGGTCTTTCCTATTTTAATCCCATATCTTAATGGATCCTGGTGTCAGTCATGGTCCTAGCAGGAAATGGATGGCATATTTTACCAGGTAAATTGGAGTGAGATTAGTGGACTTTGTTCAAAAATGTGTGCATGGCTTACTAAATCCTACAATCCAACTCTAAAGCTAGTCATAGTAGAGGGAAGGTGTGGTTCCTGAAAGCAGAAAAGATAGCTCTTTGGGGAAAGTTGCCTTAATAAGCTGAGGAATTGTCTAGATAAATACAACCAACACATGGTGAGTTACTAGAGGAGAGAGAGCTGGGAAAAAATATTTCATGACATCCTTCTCCAACTCCCCACTTATTTCCTGCTGGTGCCTTTTAATAGCCAAGCCTAGCCAGAAATCAGGGGTGAGGGAAATATATGCAGTTCATACCAATTAAGTACTGGTGCACAAGCCAGGGTGAAGAAAGGTGGAACGTGAACCTGAAGACACAATTAGAGGATATCTAGCACAGTTCCAGCTTAGGCAGTGGCTTCTTTCCTACCTAGTAGAGCCCTATCATATGATTGTGGTATAGAGAACCTCAATCTACAAACATCTGAATGCCATCTTAAATTTTTTATTTTTCATCTATTCACGTGTTTTATTTGCCCACTGACTCATATTTGTATTCATGCTAGTTGGCTCAGGGGCCCTAGTAGAAAACCATAGAACCTGCAATTGAGGAACTGAGGCCTGCAGGTTTCTTTGGAAAGATGAAAAAATTGTGGAATATGATTTAATTAACAGAGGGGCTGTGTAAATTTTTACCTTGTTCTATCTACATTTGGAGAGACAATTTACATTTATGATTATTATTTAAGAATTAGACAGTGGAGTATATTATCAAAGGGATTGGGATTCAACAACTTCTTCATTATTTCCCCCCATGGATATTGGAACATTATGAGGTGGGAGGCAACTTCTTAAAATAAACATATTTGGTAATAGGGCTCTAGATGGGAGGAAGGATGATACTTGTCTTCCTCATTTTGTGGTCTCTGATCTTTACAAAAATGAGTTTTCTATCAATTACTTAAAAGCAAGGAGATGATTAGTGGAAAGGTAGAGATGCACGACACAAGTTTCATGTACATTATCTGTTGGTCAGCCAATATCCACTTCCCTTTTCTCCTGTTGAAAGTATATCCCAATTTTTGTTGAGGCTTTGTCATTCTTCATGCAGCCTATATATTTCGGAGGGTTGAACCCCCATCTCAGCCATAGAAGGGAAGTCTCATTGACCTAGTTTATCAGCCCATCCCTTTCTCTGGACAGATTCAGTGCCTATTTTATAAATGTATCCAAGGAATTGAGTGGTGCTCTTTTCTAAGATTTCTGGAAAAAAAAGATGCTTTCTTATTATTCTCTATTTGACATGTATGAGAATGAAAAGAGGTCTGGGAGGCACTGCAAGCCAATGTAGGGTCACAAGGACAGAAAATTCCTAAGCATGGAGCGAATGCCAAGGAGGCAGAAATGAGAACTAGAGAGAGGAAAGGACTCTGATCAAAACATTTGAACTGTCAAAGTAAGCTTTTTGTGAAAGTAGAAAAGGAAGTTCAGAACATTTTGGTCCATGAACCAATACATTTCTTTTATAGTTTGAGCTATTTTGACTTGAGTTTTATAGCAACCAGGAGATTATACACTGATATAAAGGAGTAGAACCAAAATAACAACTTGATTTTTAGTGTCTTCCTCTCTCAATTTGGTCTACTGTTTATTTAATATGACTTTTTAGGTGTCTGTGAAATAATCATAGTCTGCCTATTAAAATAGTGTATGTATCAGGTTCTAAATATAAGAAACATTTCAAATGTTGCCAAATCTCATATTAGTCTTTCACATATATACAGACAACTGTAAAATCAATTATTTCTATGACACATTATCTAGGACAAACTGTGCCTGTACAGCTTATATTAAGTTAGTTCCGTATATATAAACAATGAAAGATAGGCAATGGTTGCTAAGAATATTAGATGGAGTCAATACAAATTATGTTGGTTAAATAGAACTTTCACAGACCTGCCTTTCTCTACACACATTTTATAATGTTGTCCATGCTATTAGCACTTTTAAATTGTAAGAATGACTTTAGTATTTCTTCAGTTAAGAGATGATGCATTTTGAAGAGAAGCTACTTATGAGAGAGAGTGTTTATTGATGTTGGTCATCATGTGGAGTTCATCACTCCTCACTGGGCTCTCTGTTGTTTTGAAAGCTGGAAACATAAAATCAGTGGATTTTCAGAAAAAAGCTCAACTCATTTGTATACACTAATTAAACTCTCTACAAATCACCATAACCCACAATCAAGATATATTCAGCTTATAGTTTGAAACATGAATATTGTTATGGTGAATAATAATCAGTAAAACACTTTTTAAAATATTCATTTCCTCCAAATGGATGAGTAGTTTTATATCAACCATAAAAAATTAATCTTAAAAATCTTTTAGCAAATTCATATTTTTATTAACTTATAAATGTATGATAAAAAATGTACTTTACAACAGAGATCACCTTAATTTATTACCCTTAATTAGGATTGCTAAATATGATAAATATATACTGCTCCAACAACCAACAATTAGGAAAAACTATTTCTAAATGTTTGCTCAATTACTTGCTAATCTGCAAAGTTCAGTAATATGGCCTCCTGCCATAGTAAATTGAGATTTCAGTGTAAAATAGACGATGCATTCTTTTGGAAATTCCTTTTATAACAATTAACCTTTTCACCTCTTAGAAAACACATTGTTAGCATATTGGGATGCTATTTAATTTGACATACTTGATATGGTACTGATCAGTGCCAAATAATACTTTAAATTTCCCTAAAATTTATTTTACATTTGTTAGTTAGGCTTTCATCTACTGATTATGACATATTTTAGTTTTTATGGAATGCTTTGATCCAGCATATAATAGTAATGTGATAGCATTATCTGCAGGGTTATCTGGTGATGAAATCAGCATTATCAGATGTTAGAGGGCTTCTTAAGGAAAAAACAAAAGAAAGTCACTAGGAATAACTATGGAACTTATCTTGGATGGAACTCCTATTACAAAAAAAAGCATGCCAGGCTATTTCTGTTGTAGAAAATGTTCCATTCGGAAGTAATAAAAATGTTTCACAGCACACATGAATAATGAATAAAGAAAATCATAAGCAGGGAAAAAGCATTAATACAACAGCAAGCAAATGCTTTGAGAAGGGTTTTATTTTACAGCTTTAACTGTAAACTGTATTATTTTAGAGCTTATATTAAAATTGGAAGTGCTTTTAGAAATGATTCACTGCTGCCCTGTCCCCATGCATCAGTCCCTGTTATAACAGTGCCATTGAGTGGAAGGCCAGCATGTGCTTAACATTTCTAGGGAGAGAAAATTCATTACCTTGCAGGGCAGCTTATTACCTTGGCCACGGCATATTCTTTTATAACGTAGTTAGCAGCATACATGTGTGTCTCCTTTCTTTGATTGTAAACTAAAGCTGGAGATTAAGTCTTATTTTTATATTGTTATTCAGTGATAATGTCTAGCACAAGTCTATCCGTATGAAAGCTGCTCAATTAATATGTCTGATTTGTTGATGAGCTAAAGATACCATGTAGCTCTAAAAAAGACAGTCTAAGTTGTGATCTCTTTTAAAAGACTCTCAAAAATGATGGTTCACTATCATCAGGCATACACATGAATAAAAATAATATAGAACCAACATGTGGTTTTATTTTACTATACTGACAATGTGACTTTGTTTCCTGGATTGTCCTTTTGAGTATCCTTTTGCTGATGCTTATATGAAATGCAGATGAAATAGATGAATTATATCACAAAAACTTTATTTTATTGTGTTGAAGAGAAAAACACCAACTGAGATGCTGGTCATAAAAATTCATTGTCTCAGCAGCTGTTTGGTTATAAAATATTGTACTAAAAGCTTATAAATATGCACTACACATTCATTTAGAGGCAAAATAGTACTTCATGTCTTTTTATCACTTTTTAAAAATTGTTTTTCAGTGAATTTAAATAATTCTTAGAAAGACCCCGTCTTCTAAATTTTCTCCAGAATCACAAATCTCTTGTCACAGTGGGGGAAGAAAAAAAGGAAAACAAAACAAACAAACAAACAAAAAACTAGCCCGGAATCCAAAAATTGAGTTTCAGGTACTGATTTGACACTTTTGTCATGTGACCTTGAAAGATCATTTAGCTTGGCAAAGATTCCGTTTTTCTTATGTGTAAAATAATGAAAAACTACATCTCTTATATATGTCAAGGGTAATGAAGGATCGAATAAAGCATTGTGTTGAAAAATGATTTGTGAAATGGAAAACCCTATATAAGTATGAAGGGATATAATCATGGGGGAGGTTTTGAAATCCACTCCCTTACTTCCATATTTGTGGACTGTAGGAAGGTCAGTGGACATGCTTTGATATTATAGTCTTAGATACAGCCCAGTCACTGTCAGAGTTAGTGGACTCTTTCTAAAGTGATCAGCAGAAACCAGTCAGGAAGGCACAATAGCTCTAATAATGCATCTACTGAATTGAATATGGCTTATTTTTAGAAATAGTATCAATTACTTACAAGTTTCAAAAGATCCATATGTCCATCAAAATCCACATTAGTAATTTTTTTTAAGTTTAAGGGCTATAACTCTCAGTAAAACATTTTTTAATTATGTCCAGAATTATTTCTCTAGTGACTCAACTATTCCTGAGGCTACAAAACCCCTACCTCACACCATATGCAAAAATTCACTCAAAATGAATCAATAGCCTAAATGTCTGAGCTAATACTATAAAATTCTTAGAAGAAAACATAAGGATACATCTTCATGACCTTGGATTCTTAGATATAAAAGCAAAAGTAACAAAAGAAAAAAATAAATTGGACTTCACAAAATTAAAATATTTTGGGCATCAAAGAACAATGTTGAGAAGTAAAAAGAAAACCCAAAGCACCTCAAAACAGGGTAAAATATTTGAAACCATATATTCTATAAGTGCCTATATTACAGAATATGTAAAGAACTCTTACAACCTAATAACAAAAAGACAATTCAATTAAAAATGATTAAAATAATGGATTGGACATTACTCTAAAGATGCACAAATGATCAACAAGCACATGAAAAAGTGCTCAACATCATTGTTCAAAACCACAATAAGATAGCACTTCAACACCTACTAGAATAGCTGTAATCCTCATCATTACCATCACCATCAACAATATGTTGGCAAACGTGGAGAAATTGGAACTCCCATCCATTGCTGATATGAATGTAAAATAGTGTAGCCATTATGAAAAATGGTTTAGCAGTTCCTTAAAAAGTAAAAAAAAAAATTATATCATATGACCCAGCAATTCTACTCCTAGTAATAGACCTCAAATAATTTAAAAAATCTGTTCAAATAACTACTTCTATGTGAATGTTCATAGCAGCACTATTCAAAAGAGCTAAAAGGTAGAAACAATCCAAATGTCCCTCCACAGATAAACAACGTGGAATGTGCATACAATGGAATATTATTAAGCCATTCAAAAATAAAGTATTGATACATGCTACAACATGATGAACCTTGAAAACATAATGCTAAGTAAAAGAAAACAGACACAAGAGGTCACATGGTGTAAGATTGCAATTATGTGAAATAGCCATATGAGTTAAGTCCATAGAGATAGAAATAAAATTAGCTTTTGATAGGTGTGGGGATTGTGGGGAATGGGAAATGACTGCTTAATGCACCGGGTGGGGAGCGCAGCCTCAGGTCCCCCGGTGCATCCTCAGGTCCCCTGGCCTGGCGCCGGGGGGGGGGGGGGGCGGGGGGGAGGTGTGGCCTGAGGTTCCCTGGCCCAGCGCCAGTGTGAGGGGGGCATGGCCTCAGGTCCCCCGCCCAGCGAAGGGCACGGCCTGAGGTCCACCGGCCCAGCACTGAGATGCGGGGGGCATGCCTTGAGGTCCCCCATCAAGCCCCACCAGGCAGGGGGCACAGCCTGAGGTCCCCTGGCCAGGTGACGGCGTGTGGGGTGCAGCCTGAGGTCCCCCTGCCATGGCCAGGTGCCATGCAGCCTCAGGTTCCTGCTGATCGCTTGTTATTGGAACCCCGCCCCTGCTGTGGGTGAAGCCATCTTGTGAAGGCTTGAGGGTTAATTTGCATATTTCCTCTTTATTGTATAGGATGCTTCATATTCAGAGACAGAATGGGGCAGAATGCCAAAATATTGAAAGAAAGAGGGAGTTATTTTTTTTAAAGTAAGGCTCTATTTATGAAGTAAATGACTATTATTGGAAATATTTTGTCAATACAAATAAAAAAGAAGTCCAGTTTATATAGTATCAATATTGAAAAATTTTATCTTCATTTGAAGTTAACATTTCATGTGCAAAATGTAAAACATTCTCTTAAAATTTTATACTGTATCTATTTTCTTCACAGGTTGACAGGTGTTAAAAATATTCTTGAATTAAAATACTGTATTATTGGAGTGGGAGTAAATGAAGTCAAAACATGCCCATCTGCTAATAGAGGATTTAAGGATTTGCTTTTGCAATTCTTTTTAAAAAATCTCTTATCACCATGATATCATGTGATAAATAATACTCTAATTCAAGTTCTCAATTTTATTTATACTGTCATTTATGTTGGGAATATAATAAGACTTCTGAAATATAATCTGTTTTAAACCAGGTAATTCATAGAAGGCATTTCAGAATTTCCTCATATTTAGGAAAAAGTGACCTCAAATTTTTGTGGAAATAAACAAGTATAAATAGATCTATAAGTAATTAAACAACAAAGTAGTTAACTAAATACATATTATTTTACATAGTGACTACTATTCAGGGAGACCTGATTTGATTGAATCATATGGTATTGCAATTATGTATGTAAAAAACAGTCAAATATAAGCTACTTTATCTATTTAATATTATCCTGTTTCTCAATTCACATAAATATGGATCATAGGCATGTATCTTTTTTTAGTTTATTCAAATGGAATTATAAGTGAAAGTAGAATATTGTCAATATATTTATTCATTGGTATATTTATCAGAACTCTGGGATAAAGTTGTCAGACACCCAGCCCACATTAATTTATACAAAACATAAGGAAACAAAAAGATTCATTGACTCAAGATGATGTTAGCCTGTTGATTAATTCTCTGGCCAACCCTCTCCATGTGATGAGAAGTTACAAATCTATGAACAAATGGTCAATGATTATAAATATATATATATATATATATATATATATATATATATATATATATGCACTTTTTTTTAATGTTCCATAAATTAATCTCAGAAATAGATTGATCTGTATGGGTCACATTACTCAAGCCTAGATCTATCACTCTAAACAGGAGAATACAGTTTTTCTGCTGTCCTGTTTAGGTCAGATACTGGTGTTGGCAAGTGTGGACAACGGCCCTATGTGGACCATAGTAATTGGGGGCAGGGCCAGGGTAATACTCCCCTCCCCAATGTAGTTTGCTATATAGTTTGCAGGTAACCATAAGTTAGAGAGGTCCAGTAGTACACTCAGTTTTGCACTCGGATGTCGAGTGTGATTCGACACGGTTAGCATCGGTAGCAGCTTGAGAAAAAAGCAAGCGAGTGCAAAGGGTTAAAGATTACATCTTTTATGCCAAGTAAAGCATAAATGTCTATGTAATAACTTTGACAGAGTTACTTTAATCTAAAAGAGGAATTAGTTTATCCAATAGCCTATGCAAAATGTGACATTCTGATCAAATTTTTAAAATACTTTTTAAATTTTGGAATGATCATAGATTTATAGGAAATTGAAAATAAAGCACAGAAAGATCCCATGTACCCTTAATCCTTGACTCAGGTTTCCCCAATGGTTACACCTTACCTACTTATAGTAAAACATAAAATATAGGAATTTGACATGAGTACAATGTTTGTATAAACATGTTCTGTCTTTTTATCACATGTTTTAGTTTTGTATAATGACTACATCGGTTGAAATACAGAATTATTTCAGTTCCACAAAGATCTCTCTAATGCTACTCCGTTATAGTCATACCCATCCCTTTCCCCTCAACATTCTCAAGCTCTGGTAACCACTAATCTGTATTTCATCTCCACAATTTTGCAATTCTAAAAATGTTGATGGAAACATACAGTATGTGACCTTTTGAGATTGTTTTCTTTTTCACTCAGCATAATGCCCTGAGAGCAATGCAAGTTGTTGTATCTATCAATAGTTCATTCCTTTTTATTGCTGGTAGTATTCTGTACTATGGTTGTGCAGCAGTTTGCTTAATCCTTCACCTCTTGAAGGATGTTTTGGTGGTTTCCAGTTTTTTACTATTACAAATAAAACTGTGCCCCACCATGTCCATGTTTTGCAGGGGGCACAAGTTTTCATTTCTCTGGGATAAATGCACTGAATGTGATTGCTGGGTTTTATGGTATATGTATATTTGTTGGTTTTTTGAAAGAAACTAACAGATTATTTTCCAGAGTGTCTTTATCATTTTACATTTCCATCAGCAATAAAAGAGACATCCAGTTTCTCTACATCCTGACCAGCATTTTGTGTTGTAATGTGGAAAATTTTAGCTATTCTGGTACATAGGTTGTGATACCTTATCCAGGATTTAATTTTCATCTTGGTAATAGAGACTGTTGTTGAATATTTTATCATGTGTTGGTTTGCTATTTGTATCCCTTCCTTGGTGAACTGTTTCTTCATGTTTTTTGTCTATTTTCTAATTGGATTATTATTTTAACATTGAATTTTAGGAGCTACTTATATATTCTAGATATGTAATTTGTCAGTTATGTGCTTTGCAAATATTTTCTCTCAGTCTGTAGCTTGTAATTCCATCTTCTTAATAGGGTCTCTTGGAGGGCAAGCATCTTTAATTTTGATGAAGTCCAATTTATTGATTGTTTTCTTTTATAGTTCATGCATTTAGTTTTATGCCACAGATCTATTCACCAGGCACTAAAACTCAACCTAAATCTCACCTTACACAAAAATCAACTCAAAATGGGTCATAGGCTTCAATGTAAAATTATAACACTTTTAGAATATAATATGAAATGCTTATAATTTTAGTATAAAATTGCTTTATTTCCTCTTCACTTTAATGTTGATTTGAGAATGCAGGTATACAAAAAATTATACTTGCTAAATGTAAACTAAGCAGGCAAAATTATTAAATATGAATTATTTCAGATCCCTATGAAGGAGTAAATCATAATCTTTATTTAGCCTATACTCTTCCTGACACATTAGGAAATGTTAACAATATTCTTTGATTCAAAAGGACATTAAAACACAAAAGTGGTCACAGACATTCCCTTTATAATAACATGAGAATCTTGTTTATCATAACGTTTGTGCTATTAGCAGGAATTGCCAACTTTGAACTAAAGATGTTGGCTGAGATCAACATGACTGAGATTGAAAGCCGATTTTGGGATGCAGGGTGTTCCTCAGAAATATTGGTGGAGAAGTTGTGTTTTGGTACTCTTTAAAGGCAGCGCTGGGTATTTTTTAGTAGTAGTACTTTCTATGGATTGAGGCAGCAGAGTTATTTGTCATGATACCGTCAGGGACAAATTGAGAGTGACTGAAAGGAAATGTTCTTCCTTCCTCCACAAGCTGCATTTATAATTTCCCATTCATTTTTAGTTTAGTAACACTGGTGTGGACATTTTCTTCTGACTGAGCAATAAAACAAGTAAAATTTACTTCTGACCAGCTGGTAGATAAAATTGAAAACACCAACTAAAATGATAGCAGAAAGAGCCGGAATTTGAATGAGCTATCTTTGCACCCATACTAAATGAAGGTTTTGGATGAGTATTGATCTGGAAATTAATCCTTAGATTCCCTTTTAACAAAGTATATTTAAACCACAAAAGCTTTACCTTATTATAAACAAAATATTATTTTATCTTTTCGCAGCCTTTGGGGGTACATTTATGGTAATACAAAGTTTAGTGTTAAATAACATGAAGTGATTAAACAAACAAATTTGGTAACTGACAGGAGACCAGAGTTCACTGCACTCATTAAGAGACCAGAGTTCAGTTCTCTAGGCTGCAATATTGACAGGAATTCTCAATGAATGATTCAGAAAACTCCTGGGTGTGGGGGGCTGGGTTATGGAAGAGTTGTTTTCAGGCTAACCTTGGAGGCTATTTATGTTTTAAAGAATGGAATGATAGCATTGGATAGTGGTGTTGAATAGGGCTGCAGAAGAGAAGGTACCATTTATTGCTGCTGCCAGGCTGCTAGAGACAACTGGGAGACATGTTTTTGGTTACTGTGGGTATCTCCTGGGACAATAGTGACAATTATCACCATCCAATTTATTAAATCCCAATGGGAATGTTTCCATCATTTCTTTGCTAAAAATGTGTTAGATGTAACATTTTCCAGAAGTACTGGAAAATTTTCTTATGTGCCAAAAATAAGAGTGAAATTGACTAGAAGCAGAAAGTTCCTGTCCAAGCTGAGGAAATGCAAAAAGTAAACAAATGGTATAAATAGCAAAAGAATGTAAGTCTGGATGTCCAGTTTAAAGTTTTCTGTTTTATCCCCAACCCTAGTTACAAACTGAATGAAATGTCAACAATATAAATAGCCAAATAATCTTTAGTTAAATAAGCATTCCATAAATATTTCATTCTGAAATGTTTTGAAATGTGAATCTTGAAAATGATTGTCAAAAGCAACTCATTGTAATCGTCCTTTATAAGTTCTTAGGATAATAGTGTATATACTCTCTTGACCCAAATACATCTTTCACTGGGTGTCATGGATTCTACACCCCTGAATTATGTTGGTTGGCGGTATTAATTACCATTTAAGCGTCTTTGATGGAAATACTTACGGATTTTGCAAATGTTGTTTAATTTAATTTAGTTTTGTTTTTTACCTTAAATCTTCAAGATACTATTTTTAAATGCATATGTTCAGAACTTAACAAATATGAAATATTTTAAGGCTCCCACTTTCAAGTTCTTTGGGTTGAGATTGTCCCAAGTGCTGGTTATCTTGACTGTTATTATATTTATAAAGATTGGGAAAAATAGATATTCCTTCCAATAAAAAATAACTTACATGTTGATTAGGCAATATTTTGAAAGTACAACAATGAACTGTGGAAATACATTGATACTGTGTGTTGTTTTTTCTTTCTGATACTTTAGGAAACAGGATAGTGTCACTGAGGATTTAGAGTCATGTTTACATAATAAAGATACCACTTGAAATGTAGAGCAGTTTATTTCCTTCACATTCTGTATTTGAAATTTTAGAATTATATTGACTCATATTTTAAAGCATAACTTACAAAGGTTTATAGTACATATGTTTAACTGCAAATCCTTATTACTTTAGGCTAGTGGAAAATATTAAACTATTGTGGTTTCTATACATGATGGTAAAAGACATGAGATTGAGACAGGTGTTAAATCTCACTCACACTGGGTCCAGCATCTGCTATTTTGAGATGTGTTTCCTCCAAAGGAAAAATCCTGGAAGAAAGTCACTGTTATTCTAAAATGTGTTCTTTCTTTCCCTGAATATTACCCTAGCTTTTCTCCCTTCCTTTTTCTATCTCTTATATTTATAACTATTTTAAAACTAATTATTTTACTAGAATCTTACAATGTTATTGATCGGAAAGAACTTGGGTATTACTTTGGCCGATCTCTCTATTTTACAAACAAGGAAACTGAAGACTTAAAACATTATGCTGTAGGGGAGAAAAACTTACATCTTTTCCCCTACTCTTTTGGTTCTTCGCTGAGTATCTATGACAAAAGACAGATTAACAAGTGAAAAGCATTCAAATATATTTAATATATTAGAGGCCCGGTGCACAAATTCATGCACCAGTGGGGTCCCAAGGCCTGACCTACGGGATTGGGCCAAAACTGGCTCTCTGACATCCCCTGAGGGGTCCCAGATTTTGAGAGGGCACAGGCCAGGCCGAGGGACCCCACCGGTGCACAATCAGGGCTGGGGAGGGACACAGGAGGTTGGACAGCTGGGGAGGGACAACAGGAGGGCTCCAGGGTGTGTCTGGCCCCTCTCGCTCAGTCCTGATCTGCTGAAACCCAGCAGCAAGCTAACTACCAGTCGGAGAGTCTGTCCCCTGGTGGTCAGTGCACGTCATAGTGAGCGGTTGAGCGGCCTTAGCATATCATTAGCATATTACACTTTGATTGGTTGAACGGACGACCAGACACTTAGCATATTAGGCTTTTATTATATAGGCCAGTGGTCGGCAAACTCATTAGTCAACAGAGCCAAATATCAACAGTACAACAATTGAAATTTCTTTTGAGAGCCGAAAACTGACTTCTGCGCATGGGCCATGAAGTTTCATTCTCACTGTACATGCGCGCCCACACGTGGTATTTTGTGGAAGAGCCACACTCAAGGGAACAAAGAGCCGCATGTGGCTCACAAGCCGCAGTTTGCCGACCACTGATATAGGCTATGTTAAGTGACATGGGAGCCTTCATAAGGAAATGAAGACCTGAAGGAATACTTAACCCTGAGTGTGATTATGTAAGGTTTGATGAAGAGTGGAAAATGTGATAGAAAACAAAGGAGGTATGAGCTAAGTGTAGTAAACCTGGGAAATTTAATAAGAGCTGCTCACTCAGATACCTCTCTGCCTCCCTTGTCTTCAGAGATACGGATGTGCCTTTGCTCCATCTACCTCTCATATGAGGGTCTTGTGACCTACTTTTGGAGGTCAGAATATTCTTCCTGTGTAGAAATAGAATGACTTTCTAACTGTTGAAATGTTCTGGTTAGTTCCTTATGGTCATGATGTAATGTCAGTCCGATGCCTGTCATGTTAGTATGCCTTGTATTTTCCCTGCTATCCAGGTAATCAGCCTTTTTATGGCCTTGATTACTGCCCCATATTTCTTACCAGAGTTTGTAGAATTGGTTAAGGGTAAAAAAAAAATATGCAGTGAAGCCATCTCTCTAAGACACTCTAAAACCTTACTCTTATATCAAGTCAGACCATCACAGAGGTCTACAGTGGAACCATATTGTTTTGACCAGTCATATAAGAGCATTCACTGATCCTTACTTTGGTCTAATGCTAATGTTCAAGGTCAAAATACCTTATAGCTAGCGTTCTTTGGAACACAGTCATGTACTGGAGAAATGCCTAGGCCATTTTCCTCTTTGACTAGTGTTTACCTCATAGGGACTAAAGGGGAAAGTTCTGTCTTTTCAGTAATAGCAGTGATGCTTGTCCTCAACTACTGTTCTTGTTCTGAGATTCAATCTTACCAATTCTACAACTTATGAAACATATTTTTTCTTATTCTCTCTTGCTGTCATTATTTTATAGTTATTATCATTTTATGCATTAGTCTAGGAAAAGCAAAGATGTTTACTGTTCAGATCCTTACACATTATTTTATGGAATTCATTGGTGTATTAACTTTCCCAGACTTCATGTCATTCTTTCTCTCCTTATTTTAATCAGTTTTTTGCTTGTCAGAATGCATGTAATTTTATAAAAAGCCTCAAATCATTTTTAGAATAGATGTTTGAATAAATAGCATTTATTATTCAAAATGTACATTCCTGGGAAAAGTGATTTGATGTATAATGTTTTGTTCTATATACAGCTACTGTAGCAGCTAAAATGCAATTTTTAAAAACATTTAAGTAACTGACAAATCTATTCAAAACAGTAATAAGGCACTGTGTCATGAAATGTGTAAATATGATGATGATACTAATACTAGTAGATGAAGAAGAGGAGGAGGAGGAGGGAGAAATGAAGAAAAATATAAAAAAGGAAGAGGAAGAAGAAGAGCTTAGTATGTGCTTGGTGCTGTGGGGAAAAATATCTACATGAATTTTACTTAGGAAGGAAGTGATTCTTAGATAAGTTCAATAACTTGCTGTGTAGACAACTTGTAAGTTACAAAAAAAAATTAAACACTTCAATTTTGCTTCACAAACTTTTAAAATAAAAAACAACATGAATTCAAATTTAATTTTATGCTTTTCCTTCAGTCTAATTCATTACTCTCACCAGTAACTGGATTCAACTGAGATATCTCATATAATCCATGCTACTACATCCTGAGAGAATTTAACTCTGTCCTAAAATGACATCTGAAGCCAATATTTATAACCCAGTCCTATGCCGTTGCCAAGTTTCCTGTGCTAATGATCTTAAGCTTCAATAACAGCTGTCATGTAGATGAATTGCAAGGTACTTTGGGAACTATATGAATGTATCACAAAGCTTATATCTCAGATATATTTTGTCCATCACCCCTGGATTAAAATGTCACCTACTATAAGAATTCCTAGCAAAGCAGAAAGAAAAATGTGAGTACATATACCATAGCCAACTGAAAATTGAGAATAAAAATTAAGGTTGATAGAATGTCATTATCACACAAATTAGACTGGACATGCAAATTAATCTTTGGAATTTATAAAATGATAAAATTATCATTTTCTGTTTTTTCATTCATTTCTTTTTTAAAAGAAAATGTAGGGAAGAAAATTGTTATCAGCATTTTATGGTTAATTAATTTAGGGGTCATTCAATGGCATAAAATGGTTTGATATAATTCTGAAATAGCTAATTTAAAACTTGTCTTTACTATACCATACTAAATATATTTCTTATAATACTGATTTCTCTCAAATGTATATAATAGTCTCAATCTTGTATGTAAAATAATATTTTTTAAAAATATTGAATTTTGATATGTTTTGTTTCCATGGAAATTACTATTAAGGAAATCCATCAGATGAATGGTTTCCTGTGCCCTCCCAAATGATATTGTATCAGACTTCCAAACAGAGGGGCCTCATAACACAGATTTTTTAACATCTCTGGTTATTTTATCAAGGAAGTACTTCATTTTATCAAGGAAGTATGTGAAATAATGCTTAAGATAATGTATAAGAAAGAAAAGCAATGAGTATATGAGATGTTTAGAAGCTTTCTTTTGTCATCTAGTAGAATTCTAGGGTGCAAGGGTAGCTTGGGGTCCAAGGTCTGTAGATATCTGAACCCATCTTACTCATCCATTCTCATTTCTTATGATCTCTGGCTCACACTTTTTAATTGATCAACACATGGAAGCCTGTAGTCCCTTGCACATAGCATGTTCCTTTTTAATCTTATGTTTTTATCCTGTTACCTCTTTGATGGTAATACTATTCTTCTTTACCTTATTTCATCCCCTCAACTTCACCATCATTTTTCCCCGGGTAACCCTACTCATTAAAACTAATTTAATATATATCTTGATTGGTAAAGTCTTTCTTCTCCTCCACCCCATAAGCTACACCTCCATATTTGAGGCTTCATAAAATCCTGAGCATTATTCAACTATTATACTTATCTCATTGATTATAATTTTGTGTTTAATGTTCCCTTTTGCCTCAGTTGTAAATAATGTACTTATTTTGCTTCACTTGCCCTACCACATATATGACACATAGCAGGTTTTTAGTTCATGATAATTAGCTACATAAATGGGTGGATGGATAGGAGCGTAGATGGATGGATGAAGTCAAGACTCAAATATCCACTGGACTGGAACCTCAAGGCAAGAGGTCCTGATACTGATATCACCTTTCCTCACTCAGGGGTGTGTGTGTGTGTGTGTGTGTGTGTGTGTGTGTGTGTGTGTGTGTATGAAACCTCTACCAGTGGTGAACCACACTTGCACAAGATGAGGCTTCAGTGTAGCCACTGGCCACACCTAGAAGATTTTGAAAAGTCTGCACTGATTAATTTTAATACAATTGAGCCTTGCTTTTTTTTTTAATTATTATTATTTAGAGGGTGGAAATCTTGGAGGTTAGTGTATAATTTGCTTCACATTTGAGAAACTTGGATAAAATCTACACATACAGTCCCAAAACAAATTAAGTTATAAATTTATCAAGCATGGACTTGATTCAGTGTTTTAAAGAATGAAGAAGAGTGAGGTGGGTCAGAGGGTTAAGTTCTTCTCACATAGCCTGTGAGTGATATCACAACATGTGTCCTCTTGATTTGTAATGGAAATTAGGCACAGTAAGGGGCATCTTACCTTCTAAGCCATGACATTTTCAAAATTACACATTTTAAGCAGGCTGGATAATATTTTCAAAAAAAACACCATTGAAAATCCAGTTCATCAGAGTCACCGCACATACTCAATTGCTGATTTTTATATTGCAATATTTGGGGCTCTAAAATTGTGATGAAATAACACCAAAAACAAATGGGCCATATTATGCACAAATTGTTTGCTAAATCTAAATTGCTAAATTGAGGCTTTTCCCAGCTGTGTCAGAACAAAAATATGTTCATATATATATATATATATATATAATTGGAATACTTTAAAGGTGGGAAAATATGCTTAGGGTTCTATTATAAAACAGCGAAAAAAGATCTCCTTCCTTTAAAATTTTATTTTAAACAGAGGAAATTCATACTTCTGAACAAATCCTTCCACATTAACATTTCCTAGGACATGTGTCCCATTTGGTCTATAAACTCCTAAAATGGGATTATGAAAGAATAAATCTGCTCATTTCATAAGGAGGTTTGGATAGCTTGGTTATAAAATTAAAACTGGATGTCTATAACATAAAATACCTTGGGTTCTCTGGGATGTGCAATGACTCCAAATTTTAAAATTATTATCTACATCCTTAAGGTTCATGGAAAGGTCATTCTTGGTGAATTTATTTTAGAATTATTGTACTGTAAAAAGAAATGTTAAAAAATGTAATTGTGTTTCAAATTTAAATGCCTAAAAAGCAAGTAATGCAACTGTTTGCAGACTCCCAGTGAAAGGACCTACCATTGCTTTTCTCCAGTCCATTTGTAGTGTGTGAGACTGGAAAGCTCATTGCTATATCTTTTTTTTTTTCTAAGTTAAGTTCAAAATCCAGATTTTAAATGGATTTTCTCATTTTTGAATAACTGTGTACACCAAGCAATTTTTATCTATGAACTATATTTGGGTTTTCAGTCACCAATATGCCATTGTCTTTCAGAAAATGACTCTCCTTCCTAGTGGTAGCAGAGTGAAATCACTCCACGCAGAGGAAGATCATTTGCTTAGGAATATATACTTTTTGAAGAAATTCTGTGTATATATTCTGGATAGACCCTTATGGATGTTAAATTTTGTCAGGAGCTCTTTCTGCATCAACATAATCATGTGTTTTTGGTCCTTCATTCTATTAATGTGGTGTATTATGTTGACTTATTTTCATATGTTGACTCACCCTTATAATCCTGGGATAAATCCCACTTGGTCATAATATATAATCCTTTTAATATGACACTTGGTTTATTTTGCTGAGAATTTTGCTTCTATATTCATAACAGATGTCTGTGTGTTTTTGTTTTGTTTTGATTTTTTCCTATGTTGCCTTTGTCTGGCTTTGGTACCAGGGTAATACTAGCCTCATAGAACACATTAAGAAGAGTTCCCATTTCTCCTTTTTTTTTTCTTTACTTGTTATTGATACATTCAGATTTTCTATTTCTTCTTAAGTCCATTTTATTATGTCTTTCTAAAAATTTGTCCATTTCATTTAAGTTATCTAACTGTTGGCATTATTTTAAATTATTTTTAGGGTTTTCTGTGTGATGGTTACTAATAACTTCATTTTTCTTATGGGTGGGATGAACTTTCTTATCTCTTTGCATGCCTCATTTTTTTGTTGTTGTTGAAAGGTAGATATTCTGAACATTGTAATGTGGTAAATCTAGACATCTGATTCTTCCCTAGAGTTTGTTACAACTCAATTGTCATTGTTTGTATAGTTCCTTTTCTAAAGATATGTCTGCATTCTTTCTCTTCTTGGCCACTAACATCTGTGTTTATGATTTGATAGAGATTTTCTTAAGCAATGCTATGCAGGCAATTTGTAATTGTTTATTAGCTTTCACTTTCTGCTCACACAGAGCCTGAAGTTAAGCCAGAGGTGAGAGCATAGGTTCTCAGGTGTTTCCTGAGAATGCAGCCAGACTCTGGCATTTGTATGATCTACATTTCCTAAAATATGTGGGAGCTTTTCAAAGCCCTTCTGTCCCATGTTTCTCCTCTGGTTTCTTCATTCCCAAGGTTCTTGGTCTGTTGTTTGTTACAACTATTATACTTTGATCCAAGTGGTGTTGGCAAATATATTTACCTTTAAAGGCTTTCAACAAACACCACTGAGGAAGCTGCTTCCTTCCTGTGGAAGCTCTGAGGTAGATGCAACATATCAAGCCTTTGAGGTGTTCAGAGACCCACCAGACAGGTCAAAACACTTATTTAAGATTAAGGTCTGCATTGCTCCTTCTGTTACCAATAACCTGTACCAGTAAAGCGAGTTGCCATTTCAAGGCTGCTGCTAAACTGGGTTATGGAGGTGGCAACTATGTAAGTTAAAATGCCCCGGAGCTTTCTTACCAAAATCCAATAGTTATTTTTCTTTAAACATTCTGTTAATTGTTTTTTATTTGATTTTAAAGCTTAAAAAAAGTTAAATCTGAGAGTTTTTTTTTGCCAGCTTATTGTTTGCTTTTGCAAGGTGACAAAGTTTTTAAATTCTTACTGTGCTATTTTTCTTTCTGATGTCACTCTAACTTACTTTTTAATACAGAATTTAAGTTATAGATAGAATGGATACTTCTGTGGTCTAGATTTTTATTTTTTATTATCTTTAATTATTTTCCACTATAAAGCCTCAAATTTTACATGGTGTAAATATTGAACAATAATTTTGATGAATGCAAAAATAAGTTAGTAAACCAATCAACATTCCTGTAAAGAAATTTGGTTAGCTACCTGACTTATTCTGCAGTATAAAAATCCTGATTATAGGACAATTTTCCTTATTCTCTAAAATAAATTCTTTATGGTGGCATAAATTTTCCTTTGCTTAACTATTAGTGAAGATAGAGAAAATATGGATATTATTTTTTTAATCTTTCTTTGTTACATAGAATAGTTTTTAAATTTTAATCACCCCATCATCCCCAGCTCTAAGATAAACAATCTTTCAGTCCTTCTTCATTATTTTTTTTTTCCTGTCTGAATTATCCAGATAAGGACTGGAAAATAAAGACCTATCTCATTTGGCTAAGTTAGCAGTCATCAATTCACTTGGGAGTTGAGCAATCCTTTTGCAATGAACTTCAGTTTAGAATTTTTTAATTGAGTGTGATAATATAAAACTGTAACAGGAATATTACCCTTGGGGATGCTATTTCTTTCATAGTACTAGTGACTGGCCATAAATGTTTAATCGTTAATGGTTAATGCATCTGGATTAGGGTTATACCCAGCCCAAGTGAAGGCAGATCCAGAGTGAGACTGACAAACTTAGAATGATACGTTCTCAAAGAACTTTTCCATATTTTTATGGCCTAAATCAGGCAAACATTCCTTGAAATATAAAATATAAAATACTGAAAGTGGTATTCTTTAATTCCCAACATTTATTTTGTGGAAAAATATTTCTAGAGTGTTTATTATGTACCAAATAAATTCCTACTGCTGTCTAGTAATTATTTACTTGCAAACACAGGTTAACATCTTATAGTGGGTAGAGTGCTCCCATGGTAGTCAAGGAAAATAAGGATCAGAGCTGCTAATGCACTTGTGCAGAGTATGGCAGCTATGGGAGTACAGCTCCCTGATCATCCTTTGAGAGATCCTATCTCAACCAATAATCTCTGATTGTGGTGCCTTTGCAACTCCTATGGCAGTGTAGCTGGGGACATGCTCTCCCTGGGCAGTTTCAGTCAATGTCCACGCACAATGGAGGAACAGAGCATAGCCATTTCTGCTCAATGCAGGACTCCTCTCTTGATGATCTTTGCCTTAGAGGTCCCCTCTGGGCTTCAGACCTTTTCAGATCTACACTACAGTCTGAGTCTCTTTCTTTCACAAGTGTCAGACCTGCACCACAGTCTGAGGTGCCCTCTTCTGCTCCTCTGTTAACTTTCACACACATTACCTAAAATAAATATTTTCTACTGCAAACTCTGTTTTGGCATTTTCTTTCTAGAAGATCCAATCTGACTCAGGAAGGAAGAATGATATATTGGAAGAAAACACTATTTATTTATTTGGGGTGGTTGCATTGCTAGGAGCTGTTATGTAGGCCTGGATTTTCATCCTATTTGTCCTGCTTAGCAATTCAGTATTTTCATACAATATTATTTCTATAAAACGAGGACAATCTCATCTATCTTGCAAGATTGTAAATCTATTGAAAGATGTACTAAAACTTTGCTCTTTGTAGGTTCTCACAAATGGTAGCTATCACTCTTGGTGTTGCTAATAAATAACAGCAATATTATGGGTTAAATTTTACAAAGAAAATATAATTATATATCAAATATTTAGTATTGGTTCTGGCATTAAAATTAAACTTATTCCCCTGACCTGGAATCAAACTGTGAACTCCTTGTTCATAGGTCTATGCTCAACCACTGAGTCACACCGGCTGGGTGGCTTTTTATTTCTTAACATTTAGTTATTTTTTTTAATTAACACATTGATATTATCTCTAAATGTTTGGGCTGATGATATATTATAACAATATACAATTATCTGCATATTAATTGATAGTACATGCTGAAAATCAGTAATGTAGGTCAAAATGCCTATAAATGACACCATATACATTATCTGGTCAATTATTTTCTAAAGGGATTAGTCAAAGAGGCCACATCAATTAAGAATAAACTACTTAGACCTAGTGTGAAAAAGTCAGCTTTCAATCCAGTTATCTTATTGACTAACTATGATTTGGGACAGTCATTAACTCACACATAACTTTTGTTTCCTTACTTATAAAATGAAGGACTGGAGGAAATTTATTTCTAAAATCCCATTAGTCTGTAAAATCTAAAAATTGATTAAATTCAGTTTCCTAGAATTTAAACTTTAAGGTACAAGTTATAACATAATGTACCCAGATTTTCATTATTATGTAATTGCTTTTACAATATATACCAAGAATGGATTATTAATAGAAAAAATGGTCAAATGAATGATAGTTGGTTAATAGTTTAATAAATTAGATAAGATAATTAACCATTGGTTTTACATTTGATCTAATCTATATGTATAAAAGCCTAAGCGACCAGACAACTGTTTGACCGGTAGCTATGTTGCTCACTGACCACCAGGGGACAGATGCTCAACACAGAGGCATGGAAACATGAAACAAACCGATGAATCTCAGAGGGAGGCGGGGTGGGGGGTGGGCAGGAAGAGATTAAACAAAGATCTTATATGCATACTAGAGGCCCCTTGCATGGATTCGTGCACCAGTGGGGTCTCTCAGCCTAGTCTGTGGGGATTGGGCCAAAACCGACAGCCTGACATGCCCCGAGGGGTCCTGGATTGTGAGAGGGCACAAGCCAGGCCAAGAGGCTCATGCACCAAGCCTCTAGTTTATTTATAAAAAAGTACTACAACAATGATACATATTAGAATTAATAGAATATTTATAAATTTCATCAGAAAATATTGTTTTAAAAGAAAACTAACAAAACTTTTCCACAATCCCTTTCCTGGAAAGAAGAAAAAAACATAGGGGGGTTATACTAGTACATGAATTAGAGATATAATACTCAGTATGATGTTTTATCCTGCCTCTAAAACAAAATCTATGCTAGAGATTCTAGACTATCATATTTGCATTATCATAAAAAGTATGTTCAAGATTCATGTGTGATAATGTCATCCAATACAATATAGGTTCAGGCTTTTATCCAAACTGAAGGGATCACATTTGGCTTCTGGATCAATGTCATGCTTGACATTAAGATCTCAGAGTTTAACATGGATAGATAAGAATAGGTCACTGGTAATTAAGGTTGGAAATGCCACCCATTTACAACAATGAAAACCTCACTTCAAATTATCTGAATTCAATTAGAAAAACCAGAGGGGGTAGATATAAAAACAGTTTCCTAAAGACAATTTTAAATGGTATGAATCAGTTCAATATAATCGCTAGTCATTTGGTGTCTACTGTGAACCAGCAATATCATGGCACGCTCGGAAGATGCAAAGATGAGTAAGATATGGCTCCTCCCATTATCAAGGAAGAATGATTTATAGAAACCATGAAGTTTACACCAGGAATACTAAAGGGCAGTTAATAAAAGGTGATATTTTGTGATGCATACCTAGGACAAATTAAGTATTTAATTTGAGCAAAAATGCTAAATGCCCAAAGACAAGTAGAGAAGACAGATATTATAACATATCGATAATAACATATCAGACATAAGCAATTGCATCTGCTTATCTAAGGATTTGTTCTGTGTGGCAATTATAATTTTGCATCTTGGCTGCCACATATTTTACAATACCAACAGGTGAATCATCTTAGGATGACAGAAGCAATAATATAATACACACAGGTTCTTCTCCCATCTATCTCTTTGTCTCTCTCAATCACACACACACACACACACACACACACACACACACACACACACACAGACACACACACACACACAAAGTGGCACTGATAGTTGATGACTTATCACTGTGGTAGTAAAAATCAATACAGAGCTATATTTAGAGGATGACTGTTTTCAATGACAATGCTATTTAATTAGAATGATATTCTTGCCAATGATTTCAGCACATCTGGGGTAATGGGGAAGCCTCTTCACAGGAATAAAATGAGAATAGAGAATGGCCAGCAGTATTTGATGGTCCAGTTGTAAATTTGACTTACACATCATGGAGTATTGTGGATAATAAGGTAGTGAATGTCTCTGTCATCTTTCATAAATCTTATTGGTTTAAAGACAGTTAATAGAATAACAGGAATATGACACTTTTGAATGTCATTTAAATATGACTACTCTCCAATGTGCTTTGGAAACAAGGAAGTGTTGTTTAAGAAGTATAAGAAATCTTTATTCATGTCCAAAGTACAGAGGTTCAATGTATCATGCTTTCATGCCTATGAGTTCACAGCAGCTGTCTCTTCCCGGGTCTGTAGATGATTACTGGCAATGAGACTGTGTGGTTTGGTAATAATAGTTCACTAATGGTCACTGAGTGCTTTGTATATGCCAGGCTCTGCCTTATCTCATTTAGTTCTCACAACAACAATAAGTAAGTACTATTTTTATTCCCATTTTACACACAAGGCAGCTGAGACTGTCAACCCATTCTCAACTCATTTCGATTATAGAATATGCCTTTCTAGTTTTATAGCTCTCAGTTGTAATACAGTTAGGGGACTAAAAAAATCATGTATACAATGACTTTTTAAAATAAAATTACTACGCTGTTTTAAAATACTGCTTATTACTCCAAGGTGCACACGTATAGCAGTTTTGCTTTACTCTGGGGCTGTGTTATAGGGTGGATATATTTTCCAAGCAGAATTGACCTCATTATTCTGCACCAATCATCTCCTACAACCTAAGGTAATTTGCTGCCAAGAAAAGTCTATATACTTTTACATTTCTTAATGCCTTTTTAAAAAAATGTCATCTGTTAATGTTACTTCAAATAATGCCTACTTTGGCATGGCACAATTACACACTGATTCCTAGACAAATATACCATTTAATTATAGTTCCCTTTTCTTCTAGTCCTTTGTAGACAGCTTTCCAAAGATAAAATTTAAAAGCACTGACCAACCCAAGTGAAAAATATTTGAAAGGCAAGTAATAAAGATGCTGTTAAAGGCTGAATGTCTCCCGGTTATTTTATGATACTGTATTTAATTCCACCTGCAAAGACTGGGAATCAGTTATTTAAGGCAGGACATTTAAATCTAGTATTAGAATCTGGATGAGGATAAAAAGAAATTCTGAATATGTTTTCCACACAGATCACAGCAGCATTACAGTATGCTGGATGCTTTCCAATCCAGCCATTACACTGTGAGTCTTTTTATATGTCTGTGTACGGATCTCTATGGGTACCTAAAAAAATATGTTCTTACTAGCAATCTGTGCCTGCTGTTTACCCACAACTTCATGTTGTGCATGATCTTGAGCAAAGCATCTAACGAATGTGTTTGTATCCCAGTTTCTTTATCTATAAAGTAAAAGGCTGGGTCAGATGACCCATGAGATCCATGCCAGAACTAAAACATATTGATTCTGCAGCCAGGAATGATGATTTACTGGAACTACTGTGCAGTTTAAACCAACTGCTATCAAATTGAACATACTCATTTATTCTTCCATTTTCTACTATAAAATACTTTCATAGATACAGTGCTAGAAATATAATTGTCTTTTTTATTAATAATAATAGTAATAATAATAATAAATGATCATCTCACTACTAATAGGAAACACTGAATTCCTAGTTGCCCTGGAATTCTTAGCTTCTTCCTTTATGCTTGATAATTTTTAGCACACATTTTTAGTCACAGAAGTTTGTGGCTGATCGGTTCTGACCATAAGATATGATTTATGAGAATGAGAAGCTGACACACACATTAAGGATGCAGAGAAGAGAAGTGGAAAGAGTTTTCGATGGCAATACTGAACACTAAAAGCAAGACAAGAAACTGCTTTCCTTTGGACATTCTGGTATATGAGGAAGGTATATATCTATTTGTGTATGCACAGTTGCTTAGGTTTTCCATTACTTGAATGGCAGGTACTTCAAACTAATCAAGGTTTAGAGTGACCCACATGTTAGGATCAGATGAAGTTTAAGAACTATGAAATCTCATCGCCACTGAGCCATCACATTATTTCAGCCTTTTACTATTTTTCTGTGATTGATGAGATGTTTGTGTTTTAGTTTCATACACTTATTTTTATTATTTTTCACTTAGTCATAGTCATTATAATGGATAAATTTCTGCATTTAGAATTTAATGGTAATCCTTTTCTATTGGCAGGCCTTCCTGATATTGTTTGGTATTTATTTTCAATGTCTTCCAGGTTTTTCTCTCTTACTGTGTGCAGATTATGATAAAAGGTCAGTAACTCCACGTTAGTTATTGGATGTGAACATTTCAAGAGTGAACTATTTCAAGAATACTGTGCTCCTGGATTATCAATTTAAAGGGTTGAAAGTGCTTCAAACAAAACAGAAGCATAGTTTACTGACAACTTCCAAGTCCCTGTTGAGTCCTAGAGGATAAAAATAAACCCTTTTTTATATAAGGATAATAACATTTGATCTGATTCCCATCTAGTCTTTTGAGAATAATATATTAGTCAACTGAGATACTTTTGAGATACCAGGAGCATTACTTAGCATTAAAAAAAACCACACAAACTCCCCCCAACCTCCCACTAATGACTAACTTCTCAAAAATTCTAGAAGGGGCTTGTAAACATTATTAGATATCATTGTGTTTTTATAGAAAAATTTAAAATACATTTAAAAATGAATACCTTACAATTTACACAAATATTTGGAACTCATTCAAGAATATAAGGAACTAGGTGAAGCTGGATCCCGGGTCCGGGTGAGGCCGTGTGCCCCTGGATCCGGGTGAGGCTGGGTCCCGGGTCCGGGTGAGGCTGTGGGCCCCTGGATCTGGGTGAGGCCACGCGACCCTGGGTCTGGGAGAGGCCACGGGCCCCTGGGTCCGGGTGAGGCCACGCGCCCCTGGGTCCGGGTGAAGCTGGATCCCGGGTCCAGGTGAGGCCACGTGCCCCTGGGTCTGGGAGAGGCCACGCGCCCCTGGGTCCGGGTGAGGCCACATGCCCCTGGGTCCGGATGAAGCCGTGCCCCTGGGTCCGGCCGAGACCAAACCAGAGGGAGTCGGACCTGCATTACCACCATTTGTCCACCATCCAGAGCTGAGGGGTCAGTGCCGACATGTACTCATAAGGAACTGGTGGACATTGATATTGGGTCTCAAAAGAACTGTTGGTCCAGAAAGAAACTCACTACAAACTGATTCATTTGCCTGTCAGCATAACTATTATTGCTCGTCTCACATTCAGTTCTTATAAGTATATCTCTAGTGACACATGATTTCGCTCATCTAGGGGAAATGATGAACAACATAGACTGATGAACAACAACAGAACCAGAAACAAGGAGGCATCGATCGGACTATCGGGCCTCAGAGGGAGGATAGGGGAGGGTGGGGGGAGGGGGGAGAGATCAACCAAAGGTCTTGTGTGCATACATATGAGCCTAACCAATGGTTAAGTTCAACAGGGGGTTGGGGCATCCGTGGGGAGGGATGTGGGATGGGAATGGGGGGATGAGGACAAATATGTGATACCTTAATCAATAAAGAAATTTAAAAAAAAAAGAATATAAAGAACCCTAGGAAAGGGATCCTAGGTCAACCACATCCAGTCTTCTGAACCCTTCTGTTATATAATGATGAAGTATACAGTCATCAGTTGGTTGCATATACATTGAATAATAGATACTCCTTATTCAGCAAGTATATTTTATGCCACAAGGCTAATTAATGGAAAGTTCTGCTGGATCAGCATGGCTCAATGGTTGAGTGACGACTTACTAACCAGGAGGTCATGGTTGGATTCCCGCTCATGGCATATGCCTGGGTTGCGGGCTCGATTCCCAATGTTGGGTGTGCAGGGGGCAGCAAATCAGTGATTCTCTCTTATCGTTGATGTTTTTGTTTCTCTCTTCCTTTCCCTTCCTCTCTGAAATCAATAAAAATATATTTTTAAAAAGGAGAGTTCTTACTGTTGAGCTGATAACTGCCTCCTGTAATTATATCCATTGATACTACCATTCAATCCATATTTCAACATATTGTTTATATAATATATTGAATTAGTAAAATGGTTTATTGAAACAAAAATGTATTGCATTTCAAAATTTTAAGAGTCTAGTCTCTTTTTCACAAAGTGTGAATATGGTTATTCTGCCATTACTTGAATTGACTGAACACATGCTGTCTTCTGGGGATTGTCATATATTTTTCTATATTTATACATTATCTCTTTAAGTAATCCATCTAGTTTCTTGCTTGAGATCAATGTCAATCAAGTACATGTTAATTTTTACAGAATACCTTGTAACATATAAAATAGTTATCAAGTTTATACATTTCATAAAAACCTGTGGGCTATATAAAAAAGGAAAAATAAAATTCACTATTATTAAAGGAGGATATAACTTATGGCTTTCTAAATAGCTTAGAGTAAGAATTTATCAATTTGTAAAAATTTATTAAAAGAGAGATTTTTTTATTTCCTTAGTCACTTGAACAATATTTTGGAACTAGTAAAAATAAAATATATATAACGTTTAAATATTTGGTATAACAAAGTTGTAGATATAGTTATAGATATAAACAGTTATAGATAATATTAAAATTAATTTTGCATAATTGATTCTCACAGAATACTATTAAATTTTGCCAGTCTAGTGCATCCAAATGCAATAGTTGTGACTAATGAAAGAGTATAATCCCAACATGAATGTCAGTTGATATTTACATTTATATGAAAAAGTAAAAAAAAAATGAAAGTAATATGCATGTTAGAACTTCACTCATTTATCAATGCTATAAGAGATTTCTTTACTAAATTGAATAATAGTTTTCAAACACTGAAAGTATATTTTCTCAAATATGTTGTGTGAGTCACAAGATAATGTCAATAGTCACCTAACACTTTTTAAGTTAATTTGTTATGAACATTTTTCTTCATCAATTTATTAAATCTAGAATGTAAGCATAATAAATGAAGCCCTGAATTGTAATGTTTGCAGATTTTCCTGCAGGTAAACTCCAACCATGAGCATTTCATGCTACCAACATTGCATTCCTAAACACAGGCTGTACAGTAGTTCACCATTATATTCTCACCATACTGGTATAATAAATATAAATAACCTCAAGAACATAAAAATTAGGAAGTGATGAGTTTTTAGTAGTTATTATCTTTGTTTTAAATAAACTTTAATTGTAAGTTTTTTTAAAATTTAATTTTTAATAATGACTGTGTTTAACAATGAGCTTGCAATTTTCCTGAAAATTTAGCAATGGGTTCTTGCAATCTAGCACAAGCTAGCTCACACACACCAAAGGTGAGGCATAATAAGAAACTTCCAGATGTATAGATGTTCTTAATTATATTTCTTTTCCCAAGAATGAACTGACTCTCTTATGAAGCGGTATAGTGTCCTGTTAGGATATGTGAACTCTGGCTGAGATGGCCTGTCTCTCCCACTCAGTAGCTGTGTATCCATGAGCAAGTTTCTTAGTCACTCAATGTTCCAGTCTCCACAGCTGTAAAATGAGAATAACAATAATATCCATCTAATGTATAAAGTGAGGTTATATATGTAAAGTTCTTAGATCAAGGCCTAGAATTCAGTAAACACTCAATACACATTAACTACATTATAATTAGACTTTAAGATAGAATCCTATATAATAAAAGGCTAATATACAAATTGACCGAATGGCAGAATGACCGGTTGCTATGATGCACACTGACCACCAAGGGGCAGATGCTCAATGCAGGAGCTGCCCCCTGGTGCTCAGTGTGCTCCCACAGGGAGAGCGCCGCTCAGCCAGAAGCTAGGCTCACGGCTGGCGATGGAGGTGGGAGCCTCTCTCGCCTCCACAGCAGCACAATGGATATCCTAAAGCCATCAGTCGGATATCCCCCGAGGGCTCCCGGACTGGGAGAGGGCACAGGCCGGGCTGAGAGACCCCCCTTCTCCCCAAGTGCATGAATTTCGTGCACCGGTCCTCTAGTATAATATAATTGTATCTATAACTTAAAAGATTACTCTGCCTATTGTATGAGATACTCAACTGTGTGAAATGACAGTTAAATATCTATCATGTCTCTTTAGGGAGGCACAGAGTGATGGTTCTTGAAATTAATTTCTAACAATAGACACATCAGTTTTGGGCCAGGTGGGAGATCAGTAGTGTGGCTTTAGAATTATAAGTTTGAGATACACTGAAGCATTTTAGGAGATGTGGAGTAGGCTGATAGGAAGACATGTACAGATCCCATAGAGGAGGTCCAGACTATAGTTAACACATTTTGGAGTTACATAAAGATGGAGTTGAAACCACGTGGGTGGATAATACCCTTCAGCAAGTTGGAATATATGGTAGAAAGGTAAGAGATCTTGTTTGAGGAACATTTATGTTGAAAAATCGTGTAGAGTATCATAAAAAAAGTGATTAAACACAGTGTTTATTATCCCCATTTAATTGATAAGAAAGCTGAGACTCACTGATAGATTTTAAGTAAATTTGTTTGAGGTAATAGTTAATGATTCCCAGAGCTGAGATTCAACCCAGTTTCTTCCTACCCAAAACTCTTGGTCCATATGCCATGACTTACAGTCCATTGCTATTAACTTCAGCCTTTTGATTAAATGAGATGTTTGTAACACTCAGTAATGTGTAGATTCTTTCTCTATTCCCTTTCTGCACCAAAAGATTCATCAGTGCACAAAAGTATTTCTTCTATGCAAAACAGGAGAGAGATGGGGAAAGGGAGCGAGGGAGAGGGGGGAAGACAGTGAGAGAGGTATTGGGAAAGGACTTATAAAGATCCTTTTCTACCTAAGTCATTTATTCATTGTCCTTAAAAAAATCTCCAAGGCCTCTGATGTACTGTGTTTTGTTTACAATGGCTCAGGGAGGAAAGATAACCTGTTTGGATACAATTGGTGCCAAGTGAGAAAGGAAACAGAACACACTATTAACCTCCAAATATGCAAATATGATCTGACCTGACTATGCATGTTTCAAATGGAAGCCAATAAAAGAGGAAATGAGGTTAGAACTGAGTAGCTGGGCAGGTCGGTGGGAGGTATTCATTTCCTCTTACTGATGCTATACATGCCACTCAGCAATCAGAGCTCCCCTTTCAAAAATGCCTGAACTCCAGCCAGAATTTAAAATGAAATGTTATAAAATAGTGTCTAAGGAATCACCAAATGTCCAATAATAGGTCAATAAAGTGTATATTTTTGAGTAATGTGTAGGAGGTGGGCATTACAATTAGTTTTAATAAAGAATGAGAAAAACAACTAAATGTTAAAGCTCATTTCAAAATAGCTCACACAAATGTGAATAAACAAAGCTCCCAGGTGAATATAAAATGTTTGATTTTATAAGTGCTGCACCATTGAAAAAAAACACACACACGAATTGCTCATTCTAACCCAAAGGCCACAATAGTTATAGGCCTTTTACAGTAGGTGGGGAGGACAACAACCTCAAAATCGTTTGTGTTCAACTCAAGAGACACTCATCTAATGATGTTACTAAAGTGGTGAAACAGAACATTTTCATTTAGCGTATAGGTGTATTTCAGAGCACACTGTGAAGGTAGATTGAATAAAAGGTAAATGAGTAAATGAGGGATAAACTTAATCCTGGAGCATTCATTAGTTAGCATTTGTAGGAGATTTGTGATTTAAAAGAGAATTAAATCTGTTTCAATACATTCATAACCTGCCAGTTAATATACCAGTATTAGCCCCTGCTTTTAAAAGATGAATGTGTATTATCTCATTTTTAAATAAAGGAAACTGAGGCAGAAAGTTAAGTGGCAGCTTAAAATTTGCCAGTAGAAGCACTTTCCCTTTAGTTGAGGGTTCATTCATTTGATGTGAATTACCTATTCTCAGGAGCCCCATGATGGCCCTAGCCAGGGTAATTTATTTCCAAGGAGGGAGTACTTTACTTTTAAGAGGAAACATTTTACTTATTGTATTGTAGGATTGTGTCTGTTACTAATATAATAAGAAATATATATCCTGACTATGCTAGCATTAAGCCAAATAGTGTGTTCTGTTTTTCCTTACCAGATGTTTTACAGCATGTAAGTGTGTTAAAGAAGATTGATAAACCTAATAAACTTATATATAAACCTATCAGTAAGGGATTATAGAGAGGAAACTACTTCAGTTCGGAATACTTACAAGGTTTTGACCATTGCTTTTGCTGTACTTTAGCTTATTCCCATTTATAAGAGAACCGATTTTATCCTGTTTTGCACCACTTATGTTTACACTAAGAAAGAGAAATATATGCAAAGCTTTAAATCAAATTCTGTCACTAACTTAGCTCTAACAAAAATATTCTGTGCCTCAGATGAAATGGAAGTATAATGTGGTTGGTTAGGTGCCAATCAGTTTTATTTAAACTGATTATATTCCTTGAGAGAAAGAATTCAATTCCTAGAAATGTAAATGAGTGTTATTGAAGAGGGAAAAGGAGGCTTAAATAATTTTCCTATGTAGACATGTCATTAATTTAGCTGCTGAAAAATGACACACGGTCTACAGGGCAAATATATAGTGAAAATAGTTATTTTCCAAATTATAAAAATTACACATTGCTCATATATAACTAAAATAGTAAAAAATTGTATAATGAATACATTAAAATGACTTAAATGTTGACAATGAAATCCACCTTTAAGATTTTGATGACAATCTTTCTAGACCTCTTTAAATGACATACTTAAGTAAACCTAATACAAGCCATATAGCGTAGGTTATCTTACTTCTATCAACATTTGGTGTATGTCTTTTAGTGAACATTAGCAATTATTTCTGTTGGGTGTTTACCTAGGTGCAGAATTTCTGGGTCAAGGGGCATTATTCATATACTCACCTTTACTAAATACTGTCAAGAAGGTTTTCAAGCTGATTGTAAAAAGTTTGTTGTTGCTTCAACTTTCTCTTTCATCTTTTTACCAATCCTTAGTATTGGTAATGTTTTATATTTTATCCATTCATATGTACTTGTAGTGATACCGCATTGTGGAATTTTTGCACTTTTGTTTGTTTGTTTGTTTTTGGGGTTGTTGTGTTTTTTTTGCATTTCCCAGATGACTATTGATGTTGAGTAGTTTTTCTAATGTGTTTGATATCCTTATATTTGCAATTTTTCACTTAACATCTTTCTGCTTTGGCAAAACCTAGATGCTAATCCATTAGCTACATCCACTAGCAAAGACCCCAGGAATAATGTCATTATTGATGGTCAATATACTACATTTGCAGAATAATTATTGCTCCATAATAACTTACCACAAACTTTGAAACTTAAACGAACATACATGTATCATCTCCTTGTTTCTAAGAGTGAGGCATTTGGGACCAGCTTATTTTGGTCCTCAGTTTAGGGTGCCCATGGCTATAGTCTTGCTGTTGGCTGGGCTACATTCCATTCTTGAGCTTAGGATTGTCTTGCAAACTCAGCTGGTTGTTGGGAGAATTCAGTGCACAGCATCAGCAGCACCCAATGACATGAGCTTCCCCTGCAGCTTTTCTGGGTAGTTCTGTAGCAGAATTCCTTTAGCAAGACACTTCTCTAAAACAGCATTTCCTGCGACACAGAAGAAGGAATTTTAGTAATATCCCGAGGGCAGATTTTCAGCAAGTCCTCCAATGGTTATGCCCGTGACTTCTCTTTCATTCAGGTATCAGAGCCCTGCCCTCTTCAACATCTCTGATGCTTCTTTAAGGGTGTGGATCTCTCCTTTGGGTGCTCTCTCTTAGCCTTGGGAGTAGTGGATGGTTCTCTTATCTGGTTTTCCTTTATTCCCTATAAATCTCTATACTCCTTAGTAGCCAATCCTCAATACTCCAAAACCCTGTTATAGTTAATAATTCTTTCAATTAAACCTTCCCTGTTTAGATTATTATTTGGTTTCTATGTCTGGGTAGGACTATGAATGTTACATTCTGTTTTAATGACTGTTGTTCTGTCACTGCCAATTACTACTACATAATCTATGTTAGTTGTAGTAATGAAGAGTTATGGCAAATCTACAATTTACATAATACATATTAAATGGTAATAGAACCAATTTAAACTAATAAAGGAAAGTGAGAATTAGAGATGGAATATGAGAGAAAAGAGGTAATATTTTAAAATCATAAAACTAAGAGTAGAAGAGAAAGCAAGATAAGTTATAAGTGAAACTAATTGTAGAAAATAAACTTAAATCTAGAGAAGATAAGTAGAATATAACTAAATTTCTATTTTCAGCATGGTGACTAGGATAAACTAAGCACACAAATTAGCAACGAAAACTCAAACTCTCCAAAATGAAGCATGTTACATACTAGGTAAATAAATATACTTTAAAAAATCCATAGCCTAAATGTAAGGAAGTCAACAGGTCCAAATAAAACAAACCAAGCAAACTTGGGGGCTAGCAAGTATCAAAATCTTTTTTCACCTTAAGGCTTCTGCCACCCCATGTAACTAGAACTGAAATGAATATACAATGTTTTGAGAGTGTGATACACAAGCAGGATTTATACAATTTTCATTTCCTAATAAAATGGAGCATGTATGTAGTCAATGACCCTGCAACCTTATGCCTACATATTTAACCACAGGTTGAGAACCGCTAGCAGGGTCGCCTAAGACCATCGGAAAACACAGATATTTACATTACGATTCATAACAGTAGCAAAATTACAGTTATGAAGTAGCAACGAAAATAATTTTATGGTTGGGGGTCACCACAACATGAGGAACTTTTATTAAAGGGTCGCGGCATTAGAAAGGTTGAGAACCACTGCCCTAAAGAATATTTTGCACATTTGTACCAGGAGACACTTCCAAAAGTTGTCATGGCAGAAAATTCATAAAGATCAGAAGTGAAATGCCTGAAATGTCTATCAATAGATGAATAGGTCAGTACATTGTGGTATATGAATGCAAAGAAACACTATTAAGCTGTGGAAAATGTGTTTGAGCTATATACAATTACATTAATAAATCTAATTAACAGACTTTTATCTTGCTTAGGGAAAATGACAAAGCATTTGAAACAACTGTATAATATAAAAATAAAGACATGTTATTGAAGCAGAACATTTATTTTTGTCAGCAGCTTAAACTAATGTTATTTGAAATCAATTTGATGTAAGACTCTAGGGATGGTTATCTTAACTTCATATTTTCCTTAACTTTGGTTTAGCCTATGTGGGGATGGGGTAAAGAATAAGTAAGTATATCCATGTCTTTTTTTACATAATAATAACTACCTAAAATATGTATTTAAAGACACATTCCTAATTGTAGAATTTGTCAGTGTGGCTTGGGCTTATTAAGGAAGAGTAGGGAGAAAAAAATAATAATAATAATACTGAAAACATGGATTTAGAACAATCTTTATTTCACTGGAGAATGCTACTCAGATTTGTAGAATTCCAAGAAAGTGCAATAATTTTCACCCTCTGAAAAATTTGGGGTTGTTTAAATATCATTATGTTATATAACAATCAAGTCCTCTTTTAAAAATAACATTTGAAAACAGTTCTTACCATTTTCCTTTAAATAATTTGATTATATTAATATATGTGTAATAAAATGTTCTATGATCAACATGGTAGGTGTGTGTGTGTGTATGTGTGTGTGTGTGTGTATACCTGTGTGTGTACACATGTGAATATTTGGGAAGTAAATAAAAAAGCAAGAAAAATAAGAACACTGACGTAGTGACTGAAGTATTCTAAAAATAAGGCTTGTAATTAGTGATGAGTATAATGGATAAACAATTTGAGGAATTTGACCTTGAACTAATAAACCATGTTTTATTAAAGTAGACAAAATTTTATTTTCTGAGACTGACAAAAGGAAAATATATTGCAATGTCACAATAAAAATTTTATGGCCTGTCTTAAAATTTGAGCTTAGATTGTTGGGTTGATAGCCTCAAAAATATTTTACTTTTTTCCTATTTTGTAATATTTAAAATTCCTCAACATTTTTTCAAATTATCATTTTATTTGCTTGTCAAATGAACCATGTGTTAGGCATTGTTAGAAAGAGAGTCACAGAGACAGACAGAGAATCAGAAAACAATATTCAGGAAAAGCATATTTTGCTCAAACCCAGATTTTAGGGGCAGGCCAGGAACTCAAGCCAAGATTTTTATTATTATTATATATATTTTTTTGCCTTTTAGTCCTTCATCATTTTGCCTAAATGGTAGAATGGCATACTTTTTTTCAAGACTAATCTGGAAACAGAGTTTTCACATAGAATTTGAGGGGAAAGACTAGAAAGAAAGAGACCTTTGGAGTGCTGTTAAAGAATTCTAGATGGAGTTAACAAAGGCCTGAATTTAAATGGTAGCCCTGGAAATGAAGCCTGCTTCCAGCTCCTGAACTGTGTCCTATGTCCTTTTACACATTTTCTGTGAGAACTAGTTTGATTGAGAGTCTTTACAATCCTTTTAAAGGTCTCTCTGGTGTTTTATACAATGAGCTGAATGCTTTTGGATAATCTCTCTGATTTATCTAAGCTTAGTAAAATGTTCAATAAAAGTGGACTATTTGAATTCAGTGAAAGAGCACAGACTGCTGTTAGATTTTTAGAATGTTTTCTAATTTCTCCATATAAAAGGATAACAAATTAAACATTCAGGGAAAAGAATATGCTCTATGGATTTCATCCTGATGTAAAACACTGAAGTTTGAAGTTTGGCCAGAGAGCTTTTGTCTATTTACAGTCTCCACTGTCTCAGCTCCACATTTCTTCCTGTTGCCTTGGTTTATTTACACATAGGCAAGTCAGGCTGTAGTTAGGTGACTATTTCCTTGTGGATTATAATGTTCATTTGTGCACAGTAGAGTGGGAAGGACACTGATAGAGAACACATAAGACCTGCATTCTCAGCCAGGCCCTGCTGTTTCCTTAAGTTAAATTGCTGAGTGACTTAGGTTAAATTGTTCATCAATTTCCTCAAAATAGAGATTCCAAACTCTTTGATTTATTTTCTTTTCCTTATAGATATCTTTAATATCATCAAGGAAGTAAATAAGCAGAAAGTAAATAAATGTTTAAGTCCTTTGTACATGATAAATCAGGGGCTAATATGTCTATCATTTATTGGTTTGTTAAAAAATATATGGCCTCATTGATGCATGGTATGATGTTACAACTACTGATTCAAGGCTGTTTAGAATGGAAGGATGTTATATAAATAAATAATCATATCTGTGTGGCAAATTCTATAGATCAACTTATTAAATATACCTTCCAATTCCTTTCTACAGGCTTTTCCCTTCTGCAGAGCTTGGGAAGCTAGTAGGTACATTTTTTTTTTTTTTTTGCCTTGCTTTGCAGCTAGTTAAGCATGTAATCTAGAATCTTTTCAGGAGACAAGGCCTCTGCAATGTGAGATGACAGCTCTACCTAGTATGTTACTTCCTCAGGATTCACTACAGAAACAGAACCAATAGCATATATATATATATATATATATATATATATATATATAGAGAGAGAGAGAGAGAGAGAGAGAGAGAGAGAGAGAGAGACTCACACAAATCACTGCAAGTCAGCAGCAGAAGCTAGAAATCATGTAAGAGTTGATATTGCACTCTTGAGTCCAAAATCTGCAGATCAGGTCAACAGGCTGCAAACTCAGGTAGAATTTCTATATCGTAGTCTTGAGTCAGAATTTCCTTTTCTTCTGGAAGCCTGTGTTTGCTCTTAAGGCCTTTAACTAATTAGATGAGGTTCATCCACATTATCAAGGATAATCTGCTTTATTCATAGTCAATTGATTATAAATGTTAATCACATCTAAAAAACTACACTACCTTCAAAGCAATATCTAGACTAAGGTTTGATCAAACAACTGGGCACCTGGGTCTAGCTTAGTTGGCACATAGGTAAGCACGTGAGGAGAAATGATTTTAGACAGCTTTGTTAGCATGTCTACTATCCAAGCTTAGTGGTATGGATATTGAACAATGGGTCCCAGGACTAGTGTGGGATTTTCAATAATTTAGTTGTGTAGGTATCAAATTGATTTTCCTGGTCTAATACTTTTTTTTTTTTTACTTTCTGATGAACTCAAGCTAGTTTAAAAAAAGTCAAGAGTTCATACCATTGTCTGCAACTAAGAACCCTAATCAACAAAGAAGCGCTTTCAATTGCCATAATCTAAAGCATATAGGACCTAGAATTGGTTTTCAAATCTAGATTGTGTTTGAAACAGTAAGGTGATCCAGGTGGTATTAGAGAATGAGATACTGATAGTCCAGTATGGATAAGGTCACATAATTACTTAAATTATCCCCCTATCACTTAATTTCTTCATAAAGCCAAGACTTGAGAAGACTGAATGGATACTGTAACAAATCATTTTAAAGGTAGGAAGAATAAAAATATTGTGAGATGAGTTTGCTGTTTCTAAGTGCAGTAGGGATCTTATGGGGGAAAATGACATGATTTAGGTATTAAGTGTCACATAGTTTCTTTTGACTGGATCAAATGGAAAAGAAAAAAGAGAAATAAATATCCTATTTCCTAAAATTGCAACACTGATATCATAAGAAACAAGATGCAGATTTTAATTTTGAGATTGTCAAATCATAATTGTCGGTTGGTTGAATTTAGAGCATTGGGAAAGTTAGAGAGTTAATTGGGAAAGATGGTGCAAAAATTTGTTGAGGATAAACTTGAATGGGTTCTGAAACAATAGAAGTACAATTGTTGACTAATTTGTTTATACAGAGAATTTGCCAAAGATTCTGGACTCAGCATGCTTGAAAGAGCCCTTGAGAGAGATTCTGTTGGTTTAATTAGATGACCTATACTAGGCCTCGGAAGAGCCTTGTCTGGAATGAAATGTAAATAACAGAATCTCCTTGTAGAAGGAAACAGAAGGAATACAATAGCTTAGCAAGATCAAATTTCACATGTGCATCCCACTGATCTACCCTCAAATATAGTCCTCAGGACATCCCAAATGATTCATTTTTCCAGGGCACTTGAGTGAACACCAGTATTCTTGAAAAGTACTAGGCAGCTGTCTTGTGTAGCCTGGGATGAAGGTGGGAGATGCTGCAACTGAAATGGGTTTCTTATTTTGTAGTGGAAGAGGCTAAACATCAGTATTCTGCTGCCAGACAAGATGGCATGGTTATAATGATAGGCAGCAGAGAAAGAATGGTAATCAAAATATTTTGGTCCACCTAGGTTTTTGTTGACTTCTAACTTATTATGGAGTCTTTGGTACAAAAATAAATGGTCAGGCCCCCAAGGTCTTACTGATTTTTCTAAGTGCCTCTTTCACTTAAAAATTAAATAAAATCAAAAGAAATTAAAAAATAAACTAACTTAGGTCTTGCAAAAGACAGAGACCTGAATTAAGCTGCAAAACCGTCCATTTTACCACCTACTTTATTGTGAGACCTGAGTAAGTTTGGAGGTACAGACAGCACTGCCTGAGGGAATTCAAAGCCATTGAGGAAGATGTTTGAAACATCATAAGTATTTAAAATAAGATTTCTTCCTAGCATTTCTCAAAAAACCTATGACCATTATTATGCAGTGGGAAAGGGATATAACTAGAAGATTTTTTTATTATTAGAAAATGGGCATTGAGTTATTGCTAATTTCTGGGTACAAAGAAAGTCATTTTCCCCTTTTTTCAGGAAGAGCTATCGAGAGTAAGGTAATAAATGAAGTTCACTCCTGACTTAGAAGATGAGGGAATCTTGATTTATTGTACCTCATTCAAATCACCTGCTTGTCTGTGTAAGAAACAGATTGGTGCCCAACTGGTGTGGCTCAGTGGTTGAGTGTAGACCTGTGAACCAGGAGGTAAGGGTTCCATTCCATGTCAGGGCACATGCCAGGGTTGCGGGCTCAATCCCCAGTGTGGGACATGCAGGAGGCAGCCGATCAATGATACTCTCTCATCATTGATGTTTCTATCTCTCTCTCCCTCTTCCTTCTTCTCTGAAATCAATAAAAATAAATAAATAAAAAACCCATTGGTCTTACAGAATAATGTTAGATTATTATAAACTAGAGGCCCGGTGCATGAAAATTCATGCACTGGAGCGGGGGTCCCTCAGCCCGGCCTGGCCCCTTTCACAGTCCAGGAGCCCTCAGGGGCAGGAGGTGAGCTCGCGATCAGGGGAAGGCGACGTCCCCATCACTTCTCTGCTGCTGCCACTGACAGCAGCGCAAGCCTCGGCCAGCCCTGGTTACCTGTGCCTTGGGCTGTCCCTGGGTGGCTGGGGGGCTGAGGGGACTGGGAACTCCGGAGGCAGGTGCCCCGGGTGGGGCTGAGGGGACTGGGCACCGCCATCTTGTGGCTATTGGCGCCGCCATGTTTGAGGGTGTGGCAGTCAATTAGCATATTCCCTCCTTAATGGCTATGTGCAATGCTATCTTTGAGGGCGGGGCAGTCAATTATATATTCCCTCCTTATTGGCTGTGGGCACCGCCATCTTTGCAATGGCATGAGGGTCAATTAGCATATTCCCTCTTTATTAGATAGGATGATGTATTTAATATCATATGTGTTATGTGACTCTTGAATGAAACAAGCATTAACATGGCACTTTGGCACTTTATATACAGCTATTGCTTTGACTAACTTTCTATTCCAATAAGTCTAGAACACTAGAAAGAATATATTTCACTTGGCTGGTCAAATAGGAAGTCTTCAGTTTTTAAGTTTATATATGTCATTTATCTAAACCTGGGCCATAATTTCACTGGCAGATAAGTTCAGCATTTCAGTGTCCCCTAGAAGATCAAAATAGTCCTTTTCATTGATGACACATGTGACTAGAATCTAGGGAGTAAGAAATAGCAGGTACCTAGATGCTTTTGTAAGAAACATGCATGCAAGCGGGTAGGAGGTAAACTCTAAGGAAATTCAGATTATCTAATCCATAGCAATTTTCCAAGGACATAATGGTCTGGAGGGAGCATTTTGTTTTCAAAGTAAATCTCTGTATAGTATTAGAAAAGTAATTCAATTAACATTTTGGAGGCAACATGTATGACATTTGGCCTATGTGTAATCTCAACCTATTTATTAATTAGGGTGTTAGCTTTTAATTGGGCCCAAACACAAAAGAAGATGTTTTAGGTTGCAGTGTAAGCAGTTTTACCACTTAGCCCTTATGACCCAACAGATTTTGTGATGTTTGACATGTCTGTGACTGATTGTGCTGAAAGAAAGCAGTGATAGGGCCCAATAAAAGAATCAAGCTGATGGGCCCTAGATTTTAAATCAAAGCTACACTATTTTGAGAGAGACCTCTTGTCTTTTTGAGATACTCTAAAGACATTTGTAAAATAACTATTAATCATATGATCTGAACTTCCCATTATGTTCTGTTATTTAATCTACACACAAAAAAACATAATTTTAGGAAAACTTGGAAAGGGTGTATATAAGGACAAACTCAAGAAAATACAGAACATATTTGAAAGGCAGATGAACAGATGATCACTTTTTCTATGTGGCAGTTCCTGCTGCATTGCCATCTCTTCTTCACCTATCCTAAACAGCTTCAGGAAGTTCCCTAATAACTGAGCATGTCTAATAACTGAGCGTGATAAACTTTAAAACTAGATGTTGCTAGTTCTTTGTGATATTCTGGTAGCAGTTTAGAGTAGAATGCTTTATAAATACAATTCATGCTTGGCCCTGAAGGCCAGTGCATAAAGAAACCCTCCCAGGAGGCAAAACTTTGAGGAATACAGGTGACTTTTTCCAGTTTGATTGGAACTCGTGATGAGCAGGGTGTGGCTCCATTTAAATTCATGAGCTGTGGTTAGTATTGGGCCAGATGATCAGGGATTTGGAAAGATTTATTTGAAAGATTCATGACAAGGTTTGAGATAAATTTATGTAAATGGTCCCAAATTTGAAATATCCATGTCCCATGTGAATGATTAGCAGATGGCAGTGTCTGCAGAGGCATCTCTCAGTAATCATCTGAAAAATTCTTTTTTTTTTTTTGTCAAGCAATCTCTTTCTGTACTCATTCCAGTTTTTATTCTATGTGGTCATGAACAAATTTCCCTGATGGCCAGGGCAAAGGATACAGATGGGCTTATATACATGGGACTCCCCTCCTGATGAGTGTCCTTGGTATTACTATTCTTGGCTGCCCAACCTGTCAAGAGCAGGGATATACACATAACTCCTGCACCACAATTTGAAGGGACCAATCAAGAACTTGGGAGGTAAATTATGTCAGATCGTTCCGTTTTAAAAAGGCAATGATTGCCCTAACCGGTTTGGCTCAGTGGATAGAGCGTCGGCCTGCAGACTGAAAGGTCCCAGGTTCAATTCCGGTCAAGGGCATGTACCCTGGTTGTGGGCACATGCCCAGTGGAGGTGTGCAGGAGGCAGCTGATCGATATTTCTCTCTATCCCTCTCCCTTCCTCTCTGTAAAAAATCAATAATATATATATATATATATATATATATATATATATATATATATATATATATATATATATATATTAAAAGGCAATGATTTCTCTCCATTGGGATTGATTCTTATTCTGGATATTCATTTTTCCCTGTCTTCTTTACTTGATCTTGCCAGCAATATTATTTGGAAACCTACTGATTTTTTTCATTCTCTCTCACCAGAAACAAAATAAAACAAAAGAAAACATGACTCTGACCAAGAAATGTATTTTGTAACAAAAGAAGTAAAGTATTTTTTTGTGCTCATGGGATTCCTTTTCTTAAACTTCAGAAAAATGTATTTTATTACCATGTAGCCAATTGCCTTACATGAAATAAAATGTTTATTTAAAATTCATTAAGGAGCAAGACAAGAAACTATGCATTAGAGTGTTTTTTGCTATCCTATAGAGTGCACAATTGGTTCTTAATGAGCAAACAATGCATCATGATATTTTCCCATAACCAGAATGTATGGGACTGGAAACCAAAGGGTAGAAGTGAGGGAGTGAGAGTGGTAATTTCACTATTGCACTTAAGTAACCCCTCCTGAACTATTAGCTTCCTGTTTCTGTTACTTATTCAGTGCTGATTTAGAAGTCTTGGAAGACAAGGAATCAATACTTCTAGCAATGGATACTTTGTTGCCATTGAACAGGAAGTTGAGAAAATAAGCCTTTTCTTTTTTTTTTTTTAACACCACTGAATGAGTGGACCAATAGGCAAAAAGTCTTGGCTTAGTTATAGGAAATGATGTTGCCTAAGGACAAATGGAATATGAATAGATATTTGTAGTGGAAATATGTTATAAATATGAATCACAGTCTCATGACAATTCCAAAAATGACACCTATAGTAGATATTCATTATTTGTCTTTATTAATTATGTATAATACCTAGGTGTATGCATTTTTCTAAACCTCTTTTCTTATTATTTTATATTATTTATGTGGGTGGTGGTTAAATATAATTTAGTACACAGACTAGGGGATATCATGGTAAGATTAGGACTGACGTGTGGACAGAAAAGTATATTACCTAACAATGGATGGTGTATATGGTAAGACTATATATAGATCTATCCCTTTGGTGAGAGGTGAGCACATTTCATTCATCTGATCAATAGTTATAACTATTATTTAGGATCACATGGTTTTTGCTAGAATTGTTTTGTTTTTGAATATGGGAAGAGAGGTATGTTTGGGAGTGAGTAACCAAAGATTTGTTTTATGGTAAATATTGCAGATTGGCAGTGGATGTTCTATCAGAACAATTTCAGGAGGCAGTTGTGTTTACTTTATGTCTGTATTGTTCCTAGTTGTGTAACCTTCAAACTCATTTCTCTGGCTATTTCAGGAACTCTGTGACTTGCCTAATTTTCTGTGGTAAATTCTATTCTGCAAGTGTGAATTCTAAAGACTGATTTATTCATTCATTGATTCATATTCTCTACAATGGGGTTGGTGAATAAATACTTTCCTTTTTACCCAGAAATGGAAAACAAGATTCAATTGGGAGGAGCAGGAAGTGAAGAGTACAGTACTCTATTTTTTTAAAGCAGGAAAGATATCTCCTAAAATTGTGCTCCTCAAAATATCACTCCATCATTTCCCACTTTTTGCATCCTCTCATTTCTGCCTGTCTAAACAAGAAGACTGAGGGCATTTATATATAAGAGTATCAGTGTTCTCAGTTATTGATCGGAGTCACTGCTAGCAGTATGAAGAGGGATAAAGATACTGGCTTCTTCTATGGAAAACGATTAAAGAGTAGGCGGGATAGTCATTTGTAAAGGTTATGTGTACATGCATGAAGGTGAGATTGGCATCACAGACCTTAATTATGCATGTAGCAAACCTGATAAATGCCATGATCCTATATAAACACTGGGAAGATGAATGGCAAATAAGAGAGAGGGAGTAAGAAACAGAGAAAATCAAGAGTCTGCCCTCCTCCACTTCCACACTGGCATTTGGCATGACAAAGATGCATAAGTTTCCCTGTGAAAGTCCTGGGTTAGGCTACCAGTATCCCACTCTAGAAACTCAGGACCAGTTCAGAAGGAAGGGTGCAAGAGATCAAGTTAGAAGAGGAAATCTCACCCGTCCAGGAGCTGAACCATGGGGGATGATCTGCCTAAAAAAAGATATTATCAGTAAGTCAATGATAGTGGAGAAGCAACAAGAGCCAATGGAGGATTTCAATTGTAACAGCTGATTAAACAGCTTTTTGGCCTTTTCATCGCAACCTTCTGGACAGATCCAAATTACAAAGGAACTAGAAACTGAACAAGGAGAAGATGAATGAAAGAAGATCAAGCTCTGTAACCCACCTGAATTCCCTTGAGTCAATATTTGGCTCAGAGATAGGGGCTCAGGTGGCTATTAAATCACATATGAGTTTAAAGAATTGGATTGGACTAGATAGATTTTTTTTTAATTATAAAAGTGGCCAGGAAAATGTCTGAGATATTGTTAAGAGACAGGAAAGGAACATGTGACAATTGGAAGTCAATAATTAGAGAAAAATGTTTTATGTTTCTATCCTTTTCAAATTCACAATGTTTGATGATCCACTGACATTTACCAAATGATGAAAAAATAAATATTAGTGAAAGAACCAAAAAAAAATATATTAGTGAAAGAACCAAAATGATTTGAGCTACAAAATAAGACTAATTTGATTTTGCTGGATGGATCCAAGGAAGTGGTCAGCAAAGGGTTGACACTAGAACTAAGTCCTGAAAGATGATCAGTAAATTCCAATGAAGAAGAATATGGACAAGAATACCATGCAGCTGGGACCATTTTAGCATTAAGGCTAAAATTTTGTGGTTTTGATAAAACACATTGGACAAAGGAAATAACAGGAACTAAGATGGAAAGGATGAGCAGGGTGATGTTAAGTTCTTAAAATCTTTGGTTTGGGAAATATTATGATCAGATGCATATTTTTCAACTGTGGTGACAGGATGGAATTTGCCTTAGAAGGGAAGAGAGACTAAAAAAGAGCAGATCACTTAGGAGTGTTCAGTAATCAATTATGAGAACTTAAACTGAGATAAATTGAAAAAATGTGAATGAAGGCAGTTATACAAGATTTCCAGTGATAGAAGTGTTAGGACTTGAAGATAGAAGAAACAGGCATGTGTATCAGGAGGTTTATCCAAGGATGATAATGAGATTTCTAATTTGAGCTGGGTTTATGGTGAAAAGTATTTTGGATGTGAACCCATAAATATTAGGATGGAAAATTATTTTCTTCTTTCCCTTTCCATCTTTTCTTTTTTCCTGTCTCTTTTCTTCCCCACCTTCTCATGTGTATCATTCAGTCTTTCTCTTTGAATTTTATTTTCCACCATAATTCACAAGATTTGAAGTGGTTAGCAGGTATGTTTATTCTCTTTGTGTTGTTGTAACGTTTCTAATGCTAGATTATTACCCATCCCTTTCTCTCAGTTTTGGAACTCCATGAAAAGGTCCTGTGAACTATGAGCTGGATTTTACTCTACATTCACAAACAACAGCATTCTCATATGCCTGTTGATGAAATTGTTATTGAAATATTCATTTGAGCAGTAGTCAATAATCAATGGCCTTCCTAAAAGTAGGCTCCAGTAAACTTACTTCAAGTTACCCTGTTAGAAATAATTTATAACAAATATCTATATTCATGGATGGTTTCAGATATAATCAAATATTTTAACTCATAAGATTCAAAGAACCAAACAACTAAAATAAAAACAGATGTAATCTTAGAAATAATGATGTGGTAAAGAAAAAAAAACTTTTGACTGTTTAGGTCTTCTGAAATCATTGACAAAAACAAAAATAAATGGTTTGGCCGTATTTCTTTTCTGGTCATATAAAATGTGATTTATTCTTCTAATCTACTAGTACAAAAGAGGGGCATTTGACTTGATGTGGCCCAATGCCATGCAAAAGAGAGATGTGCCAATAATATAACTTATTGGATAGATACATGGTATTTAAACCAGATGAAAAAAATCAGTATGTTTATTTTTCATCAAGTTAAGGTTAGGAGAAACATTTATATGTAATGTAATATATTATCATGGGATGTCATCTTCTGAAATTCAGTTGAAATAAATAAAAATGTGTAGCCTAGATCAAAACCACAGATTCAAGAATGTTAATAATTGCTTTCATTAGGTAATTTCAGGAATATGGCAACTCTAGCATGATTTTGGGAAGGGACAAAGGATTCTGTTTATTTTGATCTGCATAGAAATAATGCCAGTCTCCCACAAGAGAAAAGCCCAATTAAAGGGACATAAACATGCTTTATGTGTCATCACATGTTTCCCTAGGCATGAGACTTTTTAGCCAAACCTTACCACTCATAACCACAACCAGGGCTGGACTTACTGAAAGAAATATTGGAAAGTTTCCAGGTGACTGGTTAGCTAATTGGCCCTCCTGCGGGGATGTGGGAGAATTAGAGGAAGGAAGATCAGTTTCCTGATGTTCCTGAAAACTGTTTAGAAATATGGCATGATGGGAATTTACCAACCTCTTCCTTTGGGTGTTATTATGCTTAATAGATTGATCCAGGTTCTTATACTGTCCAAGTGATGCCATAAAACAAATTTAGCAGCGGAAGGAACAGATAGTTTATTCTCTATATAATTTGGCACAATGCTTAAATCCATTAACATCCACAGAGTAAAAAGCAGATTGAACAAAGAAACTTTTATAAATGCAATATCTTTAAAAGTGCAATACTTAGAAAACAATATTCAACAATTTACATGTATTCTGATGTATAATTTAAGGAAACCCTTCAGGGCTAGCACGGTGCATTAAGAATTCTGCAGTGTCACTGAAAAATTAAAAGCCAAATCTTATATATTAATACTTCTTTCTCAAGCAGGTATTGTAAATAATTAGTCAGAGATTTTAAGAATAAACAAAAACAAATACTATACATAATCATTTTAGGAAATAAATGTATTTTATTTAGAAAAGATCTTTCTTTTTCAAAGATTTTAGTAGTTACAGTGGGGTAAAAAAGAGGTAGCTCTTGCCTACAAATGTTTCCTTATACTTTAAAGATATTTTTTCCCCCCAAATAATCTATAAGCACCTTTCATATTTTTAACTTTGAAGGTTTCAGTGATATTTTTGTTAAATGTCCCCAGTGAGTTGTGTAGTTATTTGCAAAGCAGATATCCCTAGATATTTATAAACCTCAAATATTGTATAAAAATTCCTAGAAAATTAGTAGTTTGTTTTTTTCCCAACAAATGTTCACTGAGCATCTACTCAGAGCCCGGTATGGTCAATACAAAGCCAGATACTGGAGCTACAAAGGTGAAGAAAATGAGTAATACCTATTCTCTGTCATGGAGACACTCATATAATTCAAGCCCTGTAATATCTATTTTTACTGAATTCTAGTTCTAACAGTATACAATTATATATCGGACATTTTTATCTGGATGTCTTATGTTAATTCAAATGCAAAGATCCAAAATTAAACTACTAATTTTTTTTGTTTCTGCCAGCAGTAACCACCCTTCCTTCTTTAAAAAAGTCCTTGTTTTTATTTATTTAAAAATATATTTTTATTAATTTCAGAGAGGAAGGGAGAGGAAGAGAGAGAGTGAAACATCAATGATGAGAGAGAATCATTGGTTGGTTGCCTTGTGCATGCCCCACACTGGGGATCAAGCACACAACCCCATTATATACCCTGACCAGGAATGGAACGAGACCTCCTGGTTGACACTCAACCACTGAGCCATGCTGGCTGAGCAAAAGTCCCTATTTTTAAAGAAAAATCTCAAACTGCAAATTTGAAAACTCCACATTCTTTTTATTCTCCTTTATTCTCTTTTGTCCTTTGATTTCTTTCCCTATCCTTTTGAGTTTACCTAGTTTTTAAAAAAATTCTTACATCCCTCTTTATAAACTATTTATTTGCAATTCCTACATTATCATTCTGGTGGTTCCAGAAGTAGCTTGGGATGTAGAATTTGATTCCAATCTCTGTTCAGCCACTTGCTAAATATGTGTCTTTAAGAAAGTTTTGTAACATCTCTGTGACTCCAGGTTCCCTCAGAAGATTGTTTCAAGTAGTAAGAAGGCAATGTATGTAATGCACTCGGCAGAGTGTCCACCAGTGGGAGGCATGCAATGGATACTGGCTTTATTCTTCTAGTTCATGCCCTATCACTTGTGTGGACTTCTGCCAAACTCTCTGAACCTTTCATCCTAATTGCAGTCTCTCCTTACACTTCAATTTGCAGACTAGCAATTTACCCTTCTTCTTGCTTGATTTTTTTTTTTTTATCATGCCACTTGACCACTCAGAATGGTGTCCCGACTCCCCATTTCAATTAGGATAAAGGCTCTTTCAAATCTGAACTTTTTCTCTCATTGATTATTTAACAATATTTTTTTAAAAACTTTTGATTACAGTTTGCATTCAATATTATATTAGTTTCTGTGTCCTAATAGTGACTCCTCTGGCCAGGCCCCATTCCCTGAGTGTGGGACATATTTCTGTGCCTGCTTGAGCTCGCATACTCTGCTTCTTAAAATGTGAGGGATTCAGCTAAAGCATAGAATGTGTGTGTTGTGCGTTTCTGTGATGGAATTAATAATTTAAAAAATCTTGAAAAGGATTTTTTTTTTGTCCCGAATGAATCACTCTTGCAGGAAATAGAATAGGAAGTCAAAAGTGAAAACTTCCCTCATTTAGATGAGGCCAACATTATCTGATACCATTCTCAGACAAGATCATGAAGATATTCTCTATGCTTTTCCTATGTTTTCTTTTAACAGTTTTTGAATTTTATATTTTACATGTTGTCAGTGATCCCTATAAATTCATTTATATATGTTGTGATATAGAATAATGTAGGGTTTGTGGGTTTTTTTTGTGGGGGTTGGGGGGGGAGGATGTAGATGTCCAGCTGTTCAAACACCATTTGGGAAAAAGACTGTCATTTGAATGCTTTGTGCCTCTGTAGAATATCTATTTTATTCTACCCATCTAGATGTGTTTATTCTTTTACCAATACTACATGGCCTTGAGTACTATATCTTTATAGTATGTCTTAAAATAGGGCATTGTGTGTCCTCCAAATTTTTTTCCCAATGTTTCTTTTGTCTATTCAAGTTCCTTTATCTTTTTCCCCCAAAATGCACACTGGCTTTTTTCCTCTTATCGCTTTAACAGCTGATAGCCTAATTTTGAAAATGAAATGTATTTTAACAAAAACTGCCTTTATAATTATTCAAAGTGTGTGTATACATTTTTGGGGACACCCTATATTATATTTAAAATATGCTTGTCTTTATCTCCAAAAGCATTCTGCTAAGATTTTGATCAGATTGAACAAAATCTGTAGATAAATTTTAGGAGAATTGACATCTTAATCATATTAGGTTTGCCAATCCACCAATTGTATAGGTCTATTCATTTATTTACATATTTTCTTATTTCTTTCATCAGTGTTTTATAGTTTTCAGTGTATGCATCTTGAACATACCATTTTTTAAAGAATTACATAAGAAATTCAATTTTTGAAGGTATTGCAAATTATATGGTATTTTAAAAATTTAGTTCCCAGATTTTTAATGTTAGTATATGGAAATATGGCTAACTTTTACATTTTGATCTTATATCATAGGACAAGGCTAAGCAGATTTTTAGGAGCTGTTTTGTAGATCTTAGGGGATTTTCTATGAAGACAAATATGTCACCTGAGAATAGAAACAGTTTCATTGCTTTATTCCCAAAGTGAATATCTTTCATTTCTTTTCTTTATCGCACTGGCTGTGACTTTCAGAACATTATTGAATAGTTGTGAAAAGAATGACCATCTATGCAGAGTTTCTAATCTTTTGTCTATTCAGCTTTCACTGTAAAACCTGATGTGCAATAGTCCATGTAAGATGTAATAGAAGCTCCAACTTGTGCATGTGGATGATGTTGCATTTCATCTCCATTTGTGGTTTTAAAATAATATTTGTCAGATGTCTGTAGTCCAATAATAACACAGAAAACTCAACTTACTCCAGTAATGTTATCCTATTCTATTTTGTTGTTCCAAGTTTCAAAATTTATTGCTCTTACTTGACTCATTTAGACTAATTCCACACAATCAAATGAAGTTAAGGTCCTAACAATGGAGTACCCAAAGCTTAACCTTGGATTTTATAAATATATTTTTTATTGATTTCAGAGAGGAAGGGAGAGGTAGAGAGATAGAAACATCAATGATGAGAGAGAATCATTGATTGGCTGCCTCCTGCACACCCTGCACTGGGGATCGAGCCTACAACCCAGGCATGTGCCCCTGACCAGAACCTAACCTGGGACCCTTCAGTCCACAGGCCATCTCTATCCATTGACCAAACCAGCCAGGGCACCTTGGATTCTTAATTGAGGATATAGCCACCTCGTTGGAATAAAATCTGAATTCTCAAATTTTATTTCGGTGACTCATACTGAGTGACAATAAGGTTGACCAAAATAATTAGAATATCTTTATGATAGTGATATAGTTTCAAACCTATGAAAAATGTTCTCATATGGGTTTATTCATTTCCAAAATATATTTATAATGGGTTCTTGGGACAGGCAATATTTATGTGAGGGAATGTCCTTTATTTCCAGTATCTCTCAAGGAATCACAGCTCTGGCCACACCCTAGCTCTTTTCTCTCACACTGGCTAGATTTTTGTCATGTAGCTCTCATAGACGATGTAGACAATGAATGAGTCTCTGGTTTTGTTTCCCACACTTCCTCACTTCCTTAAGTTAAAGAAGTTTGCTAATATGTATTCATAAATAGGTATCTTCTATTCTTTTTGTGTGGCTAGGAGAAGGTGGTAATAGATACTTACAAGTCACCTGCCCAACAGGGCTTTGACAACCTCCTGTAACTGTTTTCCTTTAGCTTGCCAGAAGCCCCTCTTTCCTGCTCCCCCATCGTTTACATTCCACTTCAGTACCACACTGTTCAATACTCAGCTGCAAGGCTATTTGAAACAACCACCTGCTCCCAATGGCTCATACACTAAATTTTGCAAAGAGCATTTTGTCACTGTGTTGTTGTTGCTTTAATTGCCTTTGAGGGAGACGTATTTGCAGCACCTCAAGAAATCTATAGAAAAGTTTAGCAAAGAACAGAGGTAGCACAAACTGTGTATTCTGTCATTGTTCTCATACAGGCCACCAAATACTGACTAATAAATATCAAAAGCAAACCTAAAATTATTCAGTAAATAAATGGATCATTAAACATTATTTTAATCAGTAGAAGAAAATCATTTACTGATTACGTTTAATATTTATACATACATTATGGGGATTAAATTGAGCAATGTTTTTATTAAAATTACTTTGTTACATACATTTTCTGAAAAAAATAGTTGAAGCTAATGTTGCCTAAATTCAAGTTGCTTTATTTATATTTTATTTACATTTTTTAAGCTCTTGAGGAAATTTCCTATGTTTGCCTATGGTCTATTGCTTAAAAGGTCTCCATTCACTAGGAGAATTTATTAGTTATGAATTGATTCATCATAATCTGATAAGCAAATCCAATTCAGTTTCTTGCTCTGGCTATACTTTTTGTTGCCCTCCTTTGTGAAAGCCTATCTAAAAACCAGTTCTGATCTCTTTATCCACATGTGGCCTACCTCTATGCTCTGATCATCTTCATTAAAAGATCAATAGGACATGGCCCCAGGATAGCCAACTGTACTATTTCATTAACATCGTTTCAAGATGAGAGGCTAGAAATAATATTGCCTCGCTAATAGGTTTATTGGGAAAACTACTTAGTTAATACTTGCTATTTAAATAGCCCAATTTTTCCAAAGAAATGTACACATCATAAAGGAAATGCAAACATTTTTTTCCAAACCATTAGCTGATGCTGTGTTTTAAAAGCTAAGATATTCAATCTGAAAGTTATCTACCATAATTTTTCTTTAATGAATAATTCATCATTTAATCCATTGATATTAACCTTTTCATTTTAAATATAGTCTAATTTTTAAAAACCCTGAGTGTTAGAACTTTTGACCAGAAATTCTGCTTCTTAAATATATATTCTAACAAAATCATAATGTGTATGTGCAAAGGTCTAATGACAAAAATATAGAGCAAAAATAAACTTAGAAGAGGGAGAAATAAACAAATGAAATGTTCGACAACAGGAAAGGGCTAAATAAATTCCATTACATTCATAAGTGTAATTACCCTGATATTTTCTTATAGAAAAACTCAAAACTCACTTAATATATTCAATAAAAATCATTATAAAATCTTGTCCTACTTACAGTTATGCTGAGTGATAATATATCTGGCGTCCATTTGTAACTACACTACCAAAAAAAACAAGGGTAGTGATAGATAATTCAATATTGGAGATATGTTAAGATTTTGTGAGTGATGGACATCCTTGGGTTTATTACACTGTCCTTTCTCCTTTTGTGCAGACTTATTGCAAATTTACATAATAAAAAGTTAAACTTAAGTAAGCCTTAATTTCTGTTTAGGCACAATTAGAGGTGAGTTTACAGATGAATGGATTAATTTTAGAAAAAAAAATTTAATGTTGCTTTAGCTTAGAGCATATATATGCATACATACACATAAACACATGTGTTTAGGCATAAGTACATATGTGTGTTTACTTGGAATATGATGGAACCATTCATAAACTTTGTATTCTTTCATGATTTTTCTATATATTTAAAAAATTTGGCAGTCAACATTTGTTAAATTTATAAAAATAAAAAATAGTTGTTATGAAGACATATAAGACCTAGTAACAAACTATTTCTCCATTACATAGGGATTTTAAGTATGAAAATCTTAAGTTTACCTATTACCCAAATAGAGATCACTGAATTTAGCTATAATAAAGATTTTAATAAATAAACCTTTCAGGAATTCATGAATGTATTGCATTGATTGTGGAATCAATAGGTCATTTCTAATGAATCTGGCATATTTAATGAATACAGGTTTGATCCACATATTACATCCAAAGCAGCGAGACATTTATATTCTAGCAGGCAGGATCATTTAAACCCTGATTAGTTAACAGACTGTATTCATGAGAACAGTGTATTGATTTCAATGACTTTATTGATTTGAAGTCTGTTGAACCTAAGCACCTTGCAAATTTATGGGTTGGCTTCATTGACTGTGTTTTGAAATAATATATAGTTGTTTTCAGAAAGTGCTATAAAAAGTTTCTGGCATCTGACCTTCCTTATACAAGATCATTAACCTGTAATTTTTTTATTATTTTCCAAGGTCTTTCATAGAGTAATAGTAAAATCATTAATTTTAGCTTCTGTTATGTATGAAAGGAAAAACTAAAAGCCAGCTACTATTGAAAAAATCAAATATATATTTTAAATGTTCATAAAATTTAGTTTATTTAATATTTAACTTTCCAGATGAATGATTTGACTGAAAACAACATAAGTCAAGCTAGTCTTCCACGCTGTTACCTGAGTCTATTGGCTTACTTGGCAAAAACCAATAAAATGTTAGAATAACATGGATCCAATTAATGTTTTTCTTTGAATTCACAGCATTTCCTAATGGTGTCTTACAGAATTATTTAAACTCTGAAATCTAATTTGCTGAGTTTTCTATAAAGTTTAGATTCTGAACCTTTTGATACTGTGAATTCAATTTAATATGTCACATAGTTCAACAGAACAGAAACTAATTCTGCTTTTATTATATACTGTATTGTAAATCACATAAAATCTTTAAAGAATTGGAAAAATGTTTCTCTCACGAGTCACATTATTACCAAAGATGTCTAGAGTGAGTAATGAGATTATTTAAATTCCCTGTTGGGTTTCATTTAATCTTTCTGCCAAAGGTGTATAAATAAAGTTGAAATCTGTTTTCAGTGACCTTCGGTCTAGATATGTCTATTCAATTTAACCTATGATTTCTACCAAAAGTGTATATCTATTTTCATTCATGACATAATACATTGGCTATACGGCAATATATTTTTTCTCATTCAAATAAACTTCCTCTCATTTCATGTCTTTAATATCTTCTGGTAAAATTAACTGTTCTTATACAAACAGTTAATGCAAGTGTTAATTTGGAGAGTGCTGTGGTTTGTTGATAGATTTTCCTTTCTAGATTGACATTGATCCATGAATCAATTCACTCGTGAAATAAAGACAGAGCAAACAAACAAACAAATGTCTATTGACAGTCCAACATATGCCAAAATTTTGCTTAATGATTATCTTCATAGCTGAGGACTTCAATGTTGGATTTTACTACCTTGTTTAGAATTATTTATTTGCCAGTTACTAGCTATTTGACTTTGATCAATGATTTAACTTTTTTATGCTTTGTTCTCCCAGCTGTAAAATTATAGCTACTCGTTACAAGTAATCACATTTAGGATTATTTTTGCAATTAATAAAATTAGGTATCTGAACCAATGGGACAGTGTTAATCATAGAAAACCTCAGTAAACACTGGCTATTACTATATCATACTTGTTAAAATTTACAGTGTTATTTTAATATTTAAATATATCTGATTTAATTATTTTTAAAATTATTTTTATAATGTATGCATGGTCAAAAGATAATTCAAGAGAGTATGCAATGAACTCTGGCCAGGTGGCTCAGTTGATTGGAAGATCATCCTATACACCAAAGGCCATGGGTTTGATTCCCGACCAGGGCACATAGCCAGATTGCCTGTTAGGTCCTTGGTTGGGGCACATGCAGGAGGCAATCAATTGATGTTTATTCTCTCACATCAATGGTTCTGTCTCTCTCACTCCCTTCCTCTCTCTAACAATCAATGAAAACATATCCTCCTGTGAGAATTAAAAAAAATTTAACGGTATGCAATGAAAAGAGACTTGCTCTCATCTCTGCCTGTAGTTCTAGTTTCAGAGATAAGGGCCATCTACATTTTCTTAGGCATAGTCTCAGAAATAATCTATGTGTGTGTGTATATGCTCATTTCTTTCTAACACAAATTAGAGCATATTAATAGAGACTGATCTCTACCTACCCTTTATTTCACTTAATATATCTTGACAATTTTATATTTCAAAAGTGTAGGGGGACCTCATTCTTTTTATAACAGTACGAGAAGCCCGGTGCACGAAATTCGTGCACGGCGGGGGGGGTTGTCCCTCAGCCCAGCCTGTACCCTCTCCAATCTGGGACTCCTGGAGAGATGTCCGACTGCCCGTTTAGGCCCGATCCCACCAGGACCGGGCCTAAACGGGCAGTCGGACATCCCTCTCACAATCCAGGAATGCTGGCTCCCAACTGCTTGCCTGCCTGCCTTCCTGATTGCCCCTAACCGCTTCTGCCTGCCAGCCTGATCACCCCCTAACCACTCCGTTGCCAGCCTGGTTGATGCTTAACTGCTCCCCTGCCAGCCTGTTTGCCCCCAACTTCCCTCCTCTGCCAGCCTGGTCACCCCTAACTGCCCTCTCCTGTAGGGTTGATCACCTCCAACTGCCCTCCCTTGCAAGCCTGGTCCCTCTCAACTTCCCTCCCTTGCAGGCCTGGTCCCTCACAACTGCCCTCCCCTGCAGGCCGGGTGCCTCCCAACTGCCCTCTCCTGCTGGCCATCTTGTAGTGGCCATCTTGTGTCCACATGGGGGCAGGATCTTTGACCACATGGGGGCAGACATATTGTGTGTTGCAGTGATGATCAATCTGTATATTACTCTTTTATTAGTTAGGATAGAGGCCTGGTGCACGGGTGGAGGCCAGCTGGTTTTCCCTGAAGGGTGTCCTGGATCAGGGTGGGGTTCCCTTGGGGCGTGGGGCGGCCTGAGCAAGGGGCCTGTGGTGGTTTGCAGGCCGGCCACGCCCCCTGGCGACCCAAGCGGAGGCCCGGGTATCTGGAATTTATTTTCCTTCTACAATTGAAACTTTGTAGCCTGGAGCGGAGCCAAGCCTGCTGCTCCCTCCGGGGCGGCAGCCATTTCTGTGCCAGTTAATTCACCTTCTACAATGAAAACTTTGTAGCCTTAAGCGGGTGAGCCTGGCCAGGGTGTGCGGAAAGCTTTGCTTCCCCTGTTGCCGGCGGCAACCCTGGCCTGCTCTCTCAAGCTCCATTCTGCTGCCATTTGTTTGAATTTGTTTACCTTCTATAATTGAAACTTTGTAGCTTGAGTGGAGGCTTAGGCCTGCAAACGGCTATGGAAAGCTTGGCTTGCTCTGTTACCTGGGAAACCTTGCTCTCTGTGGCTGTAGCCATCTTGGATGGGGTTAATTTGCATACTCGCCCTGATTGGCTGGTGGGCATGGCTTGGCTGGTGGGCGTGACTTGTGTAGCGGAGTGATGGTTAATTTGCATATTACCATTTTATTAGAGAAAATTGTGTAAATTTAGGTGGCCTCCTTATTCATAGATTCTTAAATTGATTCTTTCCATTATTTATCATAATCAATACTGTGGTAATATGTATGCATGTATTTGAATGCATGGGTAATTATGTCTGTTGGTTGGACAAATTCATGCAATTATACTTTCTAGTTCACTGGAGGGTGTCTTTAAATGTTTTATAGGTATTGTTAACCTATTGTCCATACTAGTTGTGCCAATATAAATTTTCAACAATGGTATGTAATTATGCGTTTTACCACATAATCACTAACACAGACATTTAATGCCTATATCTACACATACTAATATTTGGTGTCCTACTGCAGCTTGGGAATTAACTTACTATATTTTTTGTTATTTTTCCCTCAGTTTTTCACTTATCTATTAAAATTTACCATAATATTTGGTTGCATAAAGGGTTTTAAATTTTATGTAGACCAACATATCTTTGTATGACTGCCTTTCATGACTGACAAATTTTGATAATTGTTCATGTTTTTTCTAGTCTTTTATTTTATTTCATTTTATATTAAATATTTTATTCGTTAGAAACTTATTTTGGTATAAATTATAGGTTAAGAACAAGGGTTTTATTTTCCAAATAAAAAGCTTAGTGGACCAAAAAATTTATTGCATCAGCCATATTTCCCCACTGATTTGAAATGCCATTTTTATTTTTTAAAATATTTTAATATTTATGCTTTTCTCTAATCTGTTCAAGTGATCTGTCCATTTTTGAGCCAGTTCCATGGTTTTAGAATTGCTATATTATAATGTATACTTGAGTTAGTCCTCATTCATTATTCATCATTTTTTTAAAAAATTTCTATTCTCACATAATCTTTAGTGTTAACTTCTCTTATCTTTCCATACTGGAGTTCAAGCCAGCATATACCCTGACCGGAAGTCAAATCATGACCTCCTAGTTCACACGTCAATGCTCAACCACTGAGCCACGCCTGATGGGTGGAATTATCTTATTCTTACAATTATTCTTACAAAATAATTTAAATTCATAGACCAGGTATCCTTTGGGATCAAATTTAAAAGTTGGAATTTTTACCAATACTATCTTTTTGTTTTACCCCATAATATTAAAAATGTTTGTATTCAAGTTCTCTTCTTTCTCTGAAATATAAACAATAGTAATTATTTTAGCTTTGCACAGTTTTGAAATTTCATCCTTTTGATAAGTCTTCTAAGATTACAAACATTTGTTAGACTAAGTGCCTTAAAGGTCCATGTCTCATTTTCTCATTTGTTCCATTTTTATGAGGCAGAACAAAGCTAATGTTGACTAGAAAAGGAGAGGATACAAGCTGGACACTTCAGGAATTAGAGTAAGGCAGCTCCTGGATAGATGTCTGGTTTTGATTAGGGAGATGATTGCTTCTCCTGGCATAACCTTCTTTATACAAATCCTGGCTAAGATATATTACTGTAATCTTTCAATTATCTTCCAACTGACATTCTGTCTTCTACCTCAGCCTTTGTATTTCTCAGGGCAATGGTACTGAGGTATAATACTACATGGTTGATAAAGCAGAAACCAAAAATAATTTGAAGGGGTCCCTGTTGGTTTCTGAGACCCACAACTTTAATTCTAGGTCTAGTTTGTCTCCATCACTCCCTTTACTATGTATAACATTGCTACTGCATGATGTAACTCTCCTACCATGTGACTTGTAACTACAACAATAAGCAAACATCCATGTGGAGCTTGGACAAATATTGGCTACTTTTCTAAATATAATATTTCACCAAATACTCTTAATAACGTTAATGTGACCTCTTAGGATAACCAAAAATGTAGCATAGGAATTATATGAGTACTAGAAACCCGTTGCACGAAGTTTCGTGCAATAGACTTTCACCTGGCTGCCGGCACCAGTTTTCCGCCAGCAGCAGTTTTCCTCTGGCCACCCGCCGATCAGAGCGCCTCCCGCCAGCACGATCGGCTACCCCGAGAGGAACTCCGATCCGGGAGGCGCTCCATTGGCGGGTGGCCAGAGGAAAACTGGTGCTGGCGGAAAACTGCTGCCAGCAGCCACGCAATGGGCCACCACCAGCGTCTTCCTCCGGCCCCATGGGTCCTTCCGCAGCGTTGGCCTAACGGCCGGTGGGAGGAGCGGGAGTCGGGGACTCGCGAGTCCCCGCCCCCCGCTCCTACCGCCAGCCAATCGGCCACCCTGAGTCCCGCCCCCCACGCCTCCAGCCGGCCCAATCGTGGGCGTAGCGGAGTGATGTAATTTGCATATTACCTTTTTATTATGTAGGATAGGAAAGATATGTGCACAGGGATGCATGATAACAATCCACAAGCCTATAAAATTTTTTTGAGGTGGTAAGAAAAACAAAACTTTGTTCACTATAGATAGCTAATTGAAGTAATAGATTCAAGTGCCAAAAGCGATGCTGAGGTTAAACAGTAGGAGGGAAAATTGTGGATTTTTTCAAACATTAGATAAATGTTTTTAGAAATATCTAGACCTACTCTTTTAATTCAGTTTGAAGAACACAATCTCTCTCCTCACTTGTAGCTTAGAAACATGCTAGCCTATGAGTTATCCTTAGGCAATTCAAAAGAGAAAAACCTTCTTGATTTTCACTAGAACCCATGTTCTTATACCAATGTTAAAATAACATAGCAGCCACTCTCTCAAATCATGCAAATCCCAGGAGATGTTATTATAATTGGTGATTTTAGTTAACTCAGCTACTCTGGGGTTAGATAGCTTCCTTCTATTCCTGTGTCCACACATAACTATCTATCTATCTATCTATCTATCTATCTATCTATCTATCATCTATCTATCATCTATCTAAAAGTCTAAGCAACCAAATGACCAGTCGACCGGTCGCTATGATGCGCACTGACCACCAGGGGACAGATGCTCAATGCACAGGATCGGGCTCTCTCCTGTTGAATCAGGCCTGTGGGGATGGGGCCGAAACTGGCTATCCAACATTCCCCAAGAGGTCCCAGATTGCCAGAGGGTGCAGGGCAGGCCGAGGGTTCCTAACAATGAACAAATCTGTGCACTGGGCCTCTAATTTGTTAATTAATGTGCTGGGAGAAAGTATACTAATAGCTAGTATCTATAGCTGGGGTGGGACCTCATTCCTTCATGGTTTGTAGTTAACAAATATCCTCAGACCTTATAAGACCCTTTCCTGTAAGGAGACAGCACTCATGAGTCACATATAATGTTTCCTTTTATGTAGAGGATCTACAACTCTGTACACCCCTGGCTTCTTCCAGGAAAATAAGACTGACTATTGATGAGTTGGGGAGGTAAACAGTACATGAGTAGATCAGTCTTTTTTTTCCTACCTTCAGCTCAAGGAACATAGTTTCTGCACTGCTTCTCCATGCCATACTTTAGTAAGGTTTATAAACAAAAGGAGTTAGGGAGGAACTTTACAGCTTTGCTTATGACTCGGAGTATTGTAGGGACAATGTCTATCAAATTATGCCATTTGGTATTAGAAAGTCCATTGTTGCAACATATACCTTTGTTAGGTTCTGTAATCCAGCCTTCATTGGTAATCAATAGGATATTTTTCTCTTAACAACTTTAGTTATTTCTCACATTTAACAAATTATTTAGAACTTACTCTGAGGGAAAAAGGTACTATTTATTGGGCCCTGAATTTCTTAGAATGAAAGTAAATTTGGGGGATTCTGAACAAATTATTTGTAAGCCTCCACCAAACACAGCATCATTCCAGGTAGATTTTACCCAACTATTTTTATCAATTTTTGAAGATACAAAGGGTATAATTATCTTGATTTAATTTGATGCTTTTCAAAAGTAATTTTCAAGGTCATTAGTGTCCAAATATATGTGAAGTGATCCCTGGGTATTACAATGTACACACCCTACACACACACACACACTAATGAATATAATAATTAGGAATAAAGAATAGGAAAATAGTGAAAACTTCTTAAATAATTATGTGCTCGAATTTGTGTGTGAGATCGGAACAAGTACGTACTATCTAATTACTTTTCTCTGGTGCTCATTCCTGAAAGACTGTGTTTAGAATCTGGATACTGAGTGTGGACTATTGTATTGAGCTAGCCCTCCTATACATACTGGGTGTTTGTTAATGTAATGCTAACCTTTTGGGAAATTACAATGTGTATATTCCTTGATGCTTTTTAAAGTAGTGATTCTCAACTTCTTTTCAGCAGAGTGAAGAATCTTTGCTCCAGGAAACAAAACAAATAAAACTCCAAAGGCACACACATAGACACGAAAATCTAATTTACATACAATTTCAAGGAATGTATAAACATTTAGAAATTCATGTACTGGAGGTTAAAATTAGGCACCTATAGTAAATTCAATAATGTGGATCTTGTATTAGGAAATATTTGGCTTAACTGTGCCACTGAGGCCATAAATTCTTGAAGTTACACTTGGAGTCTAACAAAAGATTGGTTTCTTTGATATTTTCTCCTTTGTCCTCCCATATTCAACCCTCTAAAATAATTACAACTTGCCTTATGGTACAATTCCATAGAAAACGTCCTCTTTGCATGGACAACGGAGATGTAGAGGAGATATGCTTTAAATGTGTGTAGGTACACGTCTCATGTTGAAATGTAGGGTAGACAAAAGCATATGTTTGCTATATAGGAGAATATTATAAAAATTTGATATGATTATCTCACTTGAAAAAGGAGATAGAAGAGTCATAATTAATGTTTATATTTAGTGAGGTCAGTGCTTGTTGAATTTTATAAATAATCGGAACTTTGTAGAACTTACTGAGTTTTGGGTATAAAAATTTATTCCTGTATTCATTACATTTGTCTATTAGCATTACATGAAACCACTGATTTTCTCAGCAGATCTAAAGAGGAACCAAGCCTCTTTTTTAGATATAATAGCTGTAGTCCTTTGACATAAGTGGTGCCTTAACCACTATGTAACAACTGCAGAAAAGTAGGGTCTCCAAAGTAGGGTCTCATGTTTCAAGAGGGGTCATTAACATCTCCCTGCACCTGGATATATTCACCTCATTGTCTATTCTTGATAACTTTTCTGCATTAACCAGAGGATATTGAGCTTATAGAACTAGTTTTAAAAATTAACCTACCACTGTGACTGGCATAGTATTACATATCTATAACAATGGCTTAAAAAAAACAAACCTGACAATTCAAGACCTGAGATGGTACAGAACAAATGGGACTTTAAGATATTATTGATGGAATTATAAAATAGTACAGCTACTTTGGAAAACAGTTTGGTGATTTCTTATAAAGTTACACATACACTTACCATTTGAGTCAGGATTCCTATTAACCAACTAAAAAAAGAAACCTACAAAAATGAATGAATGTATAAATAAATACAGGAAATTTATGTTTATATTAAAATATCCACACAAATATTTATATTATCTTTATTTCCTGGGAACCGAAGTGTCCTGGGTTTGATTCTGGTCAAGGGCACATATCTCAGTTGCAGGCTCCTCCTGGCCTGGGCCCTGGTTGAGGTTCCTGCTTTAGTCAACCAATTGATGTAACCAATCAATGTATTTCTCTCACATCGATATTTCTCTCTGTCTCTCCCTCCCTCTTCCACTCTCTCTAAAAATCAATGGAAAAATATCCTCTGGTGAGGATTAAAAAAAATACTTGACCCTCACTTTGCACCTTAATGGGAAAAAGGAGGAGAGAGAGAGAACCATTTTTCAAAGCTTTCTTGTTTTCTGGTCATAAAGATAATGTTTCTTCTGATAGCTTGATACACATATATTATAATGTAGTTTTCAAAAAATGACTCCTGAAGAGCATTAAGGCTAAGAATATAATTTTGAAATTTTACAGTATCTGCATTTTCATTAATTGCTTACTATTGTAAATTTAACATGTTATAAAATTCATTTGCACAACATGTTTTAATCAGACTTCTCAAGCAGTAAAGAGCAGAGTTCAAAGGTCAATATCAAATTAGCTATAACCCTAGAAGAAGGCTACAATAATTTTCCTCTTGGTTTTTGAAGCAATAATAATAATTTGCTTCTCCATAATTTTATATAGTGGTTGAAGAGCAGATATTTCATTAATTTTATAGCTTAAGAACCTGGATACCCTGGATTTTAAATAACTAGCTATAGATATAACTAGACTAAAAAACTATGAAAATAGTAAAATATGTAAAAAATCCAGGCATTCTCTGACCAAATTCCATGTTTTACCCTCTGTAAAAATAGGCAGCTTCTCCTTGTTATATATTAACTTAAAAAAAACAAAAAACAAAAAACACCACAAGATGCAATGTACCTGGTTTAAATTTTAAGGTTTTTTTTTCTTTTAAATAACTTTATTATTTGTTCTTCCATCCTCTCCTATTAGGCAGGCAGTTACAGTACCTAAATATTTACTCAGTAATTAACATTGATCATATTACTTATACACAGATATATTTCTTTGCATTTATTATCTTTTGCTTTCAACTATCAACATGACTTATTTTGTAAGAATTGTAATCTTTTATTCATATCCCATTCCCATTTCTTTCAACAACTATTTCATATTTTTGCTACTCATGTAAAGGCTTCTAAAATTACTTCTATTCTTTGACCACTTGAATTTGCCTTTGATTTCTTAATAAAATGAACTGTCAAACTGAACCTCTTTAAAGTCATAGCCATTCCCTATTTATAATTTTCTGTTTATACTGCTCCTCTCCTCCTGGTCAGTAGAGGAGCGTTTATTTTCCTGTTCAAGACGAATCATTCCAATGGATTTCTTTTTCCAAAATGTATTTATCTTTATTGTTGAAAGTATTACAGATGTCCCCCTACCCCGCCTTGGACCCTCTTCACCTCACTCCTGCACCCTTTTCAGGCCTTCATCACATTATTGTCTGTGCATATAAGTACTTTGGTTAATCTCCACTGGATTTCTTTTCATATATATATATTGATTTCAGAGAGGAACAGAAAGGGAGAAAGAGATAGAAACATCAATGATGAGAATCATTGATTGGCTGCATCCTACTGAGGATTGAGCCCGCAACCCAGGCATGTGCCCTAACCAAGAATCGAACCCTGACTTCCTGGTTCATAGGTCAAGATTCAACCATTGAGTCACACCAGCCAGGCTCCAGTGGATTTCTTGATGCATTGCTATTCATCTTCCCAGGTACATTGCCCCATCAATGAAACATGCTTTTCCTGTATTCACCTTCTCTGTCCTTCCTGTTTAGCTAAATCATGTTCAGTGAAATGTTCCTTTCTTATTTAAAAAAAAAATTTATATATAATAACATTGACTTATGGTGAATTTGAAAGCTTTCCCCTCATGGCTTGTTTATTCATGAAATAAAAATAAGGATAAAGAAAACAGAAAAAAAAAATTATTCTTAATAGACAATGTCTTTTGACCTCTACTACAAAAAGAAAAGAAAATCACATTTTGAAAGTTGAAATAATAAAAATTGAAAGCATGATCCAAAATATTTATTTCAAAGCATTCATCAGTGAGAAAATGAGTAAATTGGAATGTGGATACTTGTTTGATCTTCCTTTGGAGGTAAAATTAGAGCTGCTTAGAAGAATTGCAAAGTTCAGGAGTGTTAGCTACAACTATGAGAAGGGCTTTGAGAAAAGAAATGATTCCTGTGTTTGAGTATATATACATATGTAGAAAAGTCATTAAAGCTATTTTCCTTTTGAGCTACATCAAATGAGGTTTTGTTTTGGTTTTGACAGGCATGGTGGTTGTTTTTTTATTATTATTTAAGTATAGTTGACATACACTATTATATTAATTTCAGGTGTACAACATTGTGATTCTACATTAACCTACCTTACAGTTTGATCACCACTTTGGTTTTTGCTTTGCCAAATTAAGTTGAAGAAGGGAAATAGAATTTTGTTAAGAATCGCTCTGAACAATATCCTATTTTATATTCTAAAGTATCTACCCAGGTAATTAAATAATTTCAGGGATATTTATTTGGTAGTCTTTGAAAGGGAGGATTAAGTGGAATATTTTCATTTCTCTCTCTCTTTGGATTCCCCCTTCCTTTGTTTGTACGTTGCTTTGCATTTAATCATTTTCCAAGAGCTTACATTTTTGCTCAATTGAAGATTATTCTGTAACTAAGCAATGTATACAGATACCCAATATGGGAATTATGTTTCTTTAGGAGGAACAGGAGAAATTAAGTATTTAGCATTCTGCAAAGTGTTTTGTTTCATTTGTACATAGTGATTATAAATCCCATCAATATGGTACATGAATTAGGTGCTTGAATGCTTTATGCCTCAGTCAGTTTTAAAAATGTGTTACTAGATTTAAAAATAAATTCTATTTTTTCAAACTAATTAGTGGGATTTCATGATATATTGTTTACTCATACTTTCTGCCTGTGGCTTACCATTAATCTTTATCTCAGTAAGTGACTATATGATCAAAGTAAGTTGGATATACAAAGAAATTTATACCTAAGTTCTTTGTATATCTTTATTTCTGGATAACTTATTTGTATTGTGAGAGAAGCATAGCTTTTCATAAACACTAAAGAGTTCAATATGGATATGTTGTCTTTAAGGCTTTAAAGAAATAGTTTTATATGTGAAATTTAGGCTCAATTTTTGGAATTCTGTTCTCTGTAAATGGATTTTTAATGATAATAGAGAGCATTTGTGGAATGTTTACTATACTGAATCTTCAATATATATTATTCTATTAATCTTAATGAATCCATTGATGGAGGTGTTCTTATCTCCACTTAATAGGTGAAAAGTACCACACTTTAGAGGGATTTGGTAACTTTCTAAATCCATCCAATATATATGACCATTAAATGATCTATTAACTTTTATATGAACTCAGGAAGCCTGCTCATGAACCGAGAGCTCCTACCCTAGCACAGTCCTATGTCATTCCTTTTTGGAATTCTTTGCAGACTTTCTTGATCAAAACTAAGCCCATAATGTAATTGCATTCAATAAGGCTAAGCTATGGGAATATTGCTGTATATAAATGCAAAAAATAAAGTAGGTAAAATATTTTGTCTTTGGAATAATATTTTTGTTTATCTTTGGATTTAGATTTATTTTCTGTGGTGTTGACCAAAATAACAGTAACTCATTCCATTAGCATAGACAGGTGTGTGTAAATAGGCTAGGACATGGATGGACCATGAGGTCTTTATGCTAAGCAAAATAAGTTAGACAGACAAACCCTGTATGATCTTACTTACATGTGGACTCTCAAAAAGCCAAACTCATAGAAAAACAGATTAGATTGGTGGGTTCCAGGGGTTTGTGGAAGGGAGAAATGGGGAGATGTTGGTCAAAATTTACAAATTTCCATTTATAAGGTTAATAACTTCTAGGTATCTAATGTATAGCATGATGACTATAATTAACAATACTGTATTATATACTTGGAAATGTCTAAAGGAGTAGGTCTTACATATTTTCAATGCACACACACACACAGAGCAATCATCTGAGGTGATGTATTTGTTAACTAACCTTATTGTGGTAACCATTTTACAATCTATAGGTGTATCAAATCATCATGTTTTACACCTTATATGCTATTATATGTCAAGTATATCTCAATAAAACTGGGTGAAATTTATTCCTAGGTATTTAATTTTTTATGCAATTGTAAATGGGATTGTTTTCATAGTTGCCCTTTCTGATAGTTTATTATTTGTGTATAAAAAGTCAACCAATTTCTGGATATTTATTTATTTTGTTTCCTGCTATTTTACTGAATTCATTTATCACTTCTAGTATTTTGTTGGAGTCTTTCAGATTCTCTGTATATAGTATCATGTCATCTGAAAATAATGACAATTTCACTTCTTCCTTTTCAATTTGTGTGCCCTTGTTTCTTTTTCTTGTCTGATTGCTATGGGACGGACTTCTAGTACTTGTTCCTTATGTTAAGATAAATACTTCTAGCTTTCCCTCATTGAGTATGATGTTAGCTGTGGGTTTGTCATATGTGGCCTTTTTATGTTGAGATATGTTCCCTCTATTTCCACTTTGCTGAGAGTTTTTATCATAAATGGGTGCTGGATTTCTGTATTTATTGATATGATCATATGATTTTTATCCTTGATTTTGTTTATGTGTATTACATTAATCGATTTGTGGATATTGTACCAAATGGCATCCTAGGAATGAATCCCACAATGTATGATCTTTTTAGTGTATTTCTGGATTCCATTTGTTAATATTTTGTTTATAATTTTAGCATCTATATTCATCCAGGATATTGACCTATGATTTTCATTCTTTATAGTGTTTTTATGTGGTTTTGAAATTAGGATAATGCTGGCAAAAAGCAAACAACAAGTGTTGGTGAGACTGTGGAGTAAAGGGAGCCCTGTTGTTGGAATGCAGATTGGTGCAGCCACTATGGAAAGCAGAATGGAGGTTTCTCAAAACTTAAAAATGGAACTGCCACTTCTGGTTATATATCCTAACAAACCCAAAACAGTAATTCAGAAGAATATGTGCACCTCTATGTTCATTGCAGTATTATTTACTATAGCCAAACTCTGAAAGAAACCCAAGTGCCCATCAATAGACAAATGAATATAAAAGTGTGGTACATATGTACAATGGAATCTTACTCAGCCATAAAAAAAGAATGAAATCTTACCATTCCCAACAGTATGGATGGACCTAGAGGGTATTATGCTCATGAAATAAGTCAGTCAGAGAAAGACAAATACCATATGATTTCACTTACATGTGGAATCTAAAGAACAATATAAACCAACAAGCAAAACAGAAGTGGACTCATGAATACAAAGAACACACTAATGGTTGCTAAAGGGAAGAGGACTTGGGAGACTGAGTAATAAAGCTGAAGGGATTGAGAAGTACAGATTGGTAGTTACAAAATAGTCACGGGATGCAAAGTAAAACATAGGAAATATAGTCAATGATATTGTAATAACTATGTATGGTGCCAGTTTGAGTACTGGAATATCAGGTGAAGCTCGTTGTAAAATATATAATTGTCTAACCATTATGCTGTATGCCTGAAACTAATACAAAATAACATTGAATGCAAACTATAATTTAAAAAATGGGTAAAAAGAAAAGAAAATTAAAACTAGAAATTGGGCATTTGGCTTTTAATCTTTGTTATATAAGTAACTGGCTGTGTGACTTCAACAGTTTAAGATCTCTGAGATGCATTATTTTTTGAATATGGGTGGATTGTAGAGAAAATAGGTTCTGGAAAGTGTGGACATTAGTATGTGAGGAAAAGTAATTGTCTGTGATACTACCTCCCTTCTGATGAATATAACAGAAAAAATAGGGTAAGATGCAGAAAACAAAATGAATGTAATTGATTTTTATTTTAAATGGAAATGACATAATCATTAAGATGTTTTATTCTAAAAAATGATGTGATATTGGACTTTTGAACTTAGAGGGAAGAACCAACATATAGTGCTGATTATAGACGACATTTTTACAAATTCAAATTCCTTTAACATAAACTTGCCTGTGATCTTCTCTGAGAGGAACAGCTTTTCCTGACAATTCTTAGCTCTATATGCATCTTACATAATGGAAGAAACATCCTCTAGCAAGAGTTTCTGTAATGCAAATGTACAGCAGAAAATGTTCTCTTTAATTAGCATGAAACATTTTTGCATCATCAAAAATAAGTTTACTGTTTTTTAACAAGTGCTGCTTAAATAATTGCATATCTATATATAAGATAAATGAACTTTATTTTATTCTTTGCACCATATACAAATATTAAAAATAGTCATGAGCCTAGATATAAAATTAAATTTATAAAACTTGTAGAAGTGAAATTATGATCTTGGGTTAGGTGAGGATTTCTTAGATATGGTCCTACAAATATGATTTATAAAAGAACAAATTACTAAACCTGACCATTAAGACACTGTTGAAAGAATAGGGAAAGAACCACAGACTGGGAGAAAATAGTTATAAATAATAAATCTGATAAATGACTTACATTAGCATATATAGAGGAAGCTCTCAAATTCAATAAGAAGAAAGCAAACAACTTAAGAAATGGGTAAAAAGATTTAAACAGACAATTGACTGAAGAAGACAGAGATGGCAAATACACAGAATAAAGTGCTCAACATCATTTATCATTAGGAAATGCAAATTAAAGATACAAAGAGACACAACTACACACCTATTACAATGGTTATAAGTTAATAGAACTCCCATTCTAAGAGTTCTCTAGCAAGTGCAGTAATGAGAACTATTGTGCACTTCTGGTGAAAACAAAAAATTTGAGGAAACTTAGAATAATTATTTTAAGTGAATGAAGCCAGACAAAAAATATTACATACTGGATGATCCAATTTATATTTAATTAATATTTAAGGACAAAAAACAGATCATTGTTTGCCTAAGGATAGCTGGGGGGCAGAGAGAGGCAGGAATGATAAAGGGCATGAGAAAACTTTAAGGGGTGATGAATAAGTTTATTATCCAGATTGTGGTTATAGTTTCATGAATATGTACATACATCAAGACTTACCAAATTGTACATTTTAAATAAGTATAGTTTTTATAGATCATTTACAATACCTTGATAAAGCTGTTAAGATTTTTATAAAATTAATTTTAAAATATGATACATTAAATTTTTTTCCTTATGTATTTCGGCTCATCTTGATTTCACCTTATGCCCCACATTACTAGACATACTGTTAATAAACAGAACAAAACATACTTTCCTATTTCAAGGAGCTCAAATCAGTAGAGTACTTCATCTTCAGATGGCATAGTAAGCTACATTTTCTACAAATGTCCTCATGCTACAATATAAATACACACTGAATAAAACATTTTAATTCACTATTGAACTAGAAACAATATATTGGTATTCAGTATAGACCAAAATAAACAAGCAAGGATGCAAATAAGTAAATGATGAGGCAGATGAAAATAGAGCCGTGAACTCTAGATGGCTTGAAAAGCATGAAGAACTGGAGACCAAGCTTTGCAGCCCCTACAAAGTTGGGAATTTATGCCCGCGTATCCTCAAACAGTCCTGGATCCTCAGTGGGGCTGTTCCATAGTGAAACAATGGGCTAGGAAAAATAAAAATTGCCAGTCAAAAAATAGATTTCACCAGGATGTTTGTCATTTCCTAGGTTGTTACAGGGGAAAATGTCGTTAATAATTCTCTTTAAGGCAATTTGTAGTCATTAATCTGCTCTCATAGAAGTCTGGTTTTCAAATTTACACTAACCGTTTAGTCAGGGAAACCTCAAGCTGAGATAGTAAATTAACATGGTGTTAGGTTGGGGATACTACCTGCCATTAAGCAGAGACCAGTAGAAATCCTCTCTGGAGAACTCAGACTAATACAAAAGATAGCAAATTATCGAAAGTCAGGTGGTCTGGTTGTTAGGTTCATGAATTTTGCAATTTTTCTCTTTTCCTTATATTTTTGCATTATGTCATAATAAGTTTTTCATTCTTTAAATTACAAATAAATTGTGTATGATCAGTGTTATGATGGAAGTATATGAAAAGGTCTCATTTATTATGGAGGAGATTCTAGGTAAAGGGATCTTGCCAAGCCACTGGATCATTTTAGAACGATTATTCTGGCAGGGCAGTTTGCAAGGTAATAGACAAAAATTATAGGTTAGGAGACAATCACAGATACTGTGGTTGAACCAATAGAGTCGATGGAGATGAACAAGAGACCTGGTTACAGATAGCTAGGAAGTAGAACTGAGGTGATTTGATGATCCAATGATGGGGCAAGATGAGGGAGAGGGAGGATCCTGGGAAGACTACCTGGCTTTTTTGCTTGAATTCAGGGTGAAAGCAGGTTGCTTTTACTAGTATACGGGATGTGAGGAAAGGATCACATTTGGAGTAATGGATGCAGAGCCCAGTTTTTAGACCCGTCACATGTGGGACTTCCGTGGGACATTCAGAAGGCAATGTGTGGTTTGCAGAGGCATCATAGGAAACACAGGGACTTCAGAGTGGGGCAAGCAATCTAGAAGGGAACTTTGAGAACGTCACTCTCCAAGACAGAATGGAAAAACGATCATTCAAACTGCTTGTATAATATACTGTACACCTGAAACTAGTACAAATTAATATTGAATGTTAAGAAAAAATTAAAAAACCTAGAAAAAATATTGCCTTGTAAAACATTTTTTAAAAAGTGCCTGTATAGCCCTAGCCGGTTTGGTTGGCTCAGTGGATAAAGCATTGGAGCGTTGGCCCGCGGACCAAAAAGTCACTGGTTCGATTCTGGTCAAGGGCATGTACCTTGGTTGCAGGCTCCTCCCAGGCCTGGGCCCTGGTTGGGGCTCCTGCAGGAGGCAACCAATCAGTGTTATTTCCCTCACATCAATGTTTCTCTCCGTCTGGCCCTCTCCCTTCCACTCTCCCTAAAAATCAACGGAAGAAAACCAAGACACAGATTGTGTCCCTTCAATTCTGTTTTCAAGATATGTCAAATTCTCTGTGACACTGATAATGCTCTGTCTCACTTCTCGGAAATCACATAGTTCATTTGCCCTCTCATCATCTGAGCTCTCCCTTTCTTACATTGTTCCTCAGTGTGTGTTTGTCACCACCTTAAGGAAGACTCCTTTTGATTCATTACACTCTCCCCTAAGATTAGGTAAACCCACCAATAGGAAGGATTGCATTTTTGCTGCTGGCATAATCCCAGTGTCCAATATGATGCCCGATAATCAGTATTTAATAAATATTTGTTAAATATTAAATGTTGTTTATTTAAGACATAGGCCATGCACACACAGGGGTTATCAAATGTTAGTGTAGCATGTTGTTTTATGCATGTGTCTCCTTCCAGTTAAGTATAAATAACTCAAAGTTGAAGACTATATCTTTTCCTTTTTTGGCATTGCTCATCTTGTCTGACGTACTGCTCAGATAATTTTTATAGCATTCACTTGAACATTATTTTAGGCTACACATGAGATTATCCATTTTGCACTCTGTGTTCATAGTAAATGTGGTACTGCAAACCTGATGATTTATTTATTTAACTGAGGACTGATTTCCCCCCAAGGTCCTATTAGCACCTCAACAAGGTTAGCTCTGTAAACCTGGTAAAACCTGATGATTATCAGCTATTAGTAATTTGTTAGATCCTTTATATAAAAGTTAAATAGAGGAGCAGAACACATCAAGTTAAAGGTTTTATCTGGCCATGATCCTAGAAAGAGGGCAAATTTTGCCATCATAACTTCTCATTGTTTTTATGTTGAAAGAAGGCTTTTGATTTCATCCTTCATTAATTTTGGAATTATTTCAAGTGCAATTTGGTTAAATAAAAAAAACTTTATCAAAAATGCATGTGGAAGTTGAATTTTAAAGCCTCTAAAATGTTAATCCTCAAATTGTGTTTTGTTGTTAGAGCCAGGGAATGGGTTGGCTTATTGATTTAATTTATCTTTTTAATGTTTGCCTCTATGTCTGAGAAAGAGATGGAGAGAAATGAGAGTGAGAGAAAAAGAAACAGAACATTTGACTAATGACCTTTTGAATGTATCAAAACAACAATCTATTTATATCCACTGGGAAATGTTCATCCCTTTGAAGGCATCTCAGCCTCTTTATCCTATGTGGCCTTTTTAGGTGTTCCATTTTAATCCTGATCTAAATAAAGAAAGTAAATGTTGCACAGGATCAAATTTACAGTCTAGCTAAATGAGAAATCCATTAGTTAGAAACTCTGTAGGAGTTGTTTTGCTGAGACATTGATTTCTCTTTCCCTGTATCAACCCTTCTTTGTACCCATTGAGCACACCTCCTGTCCATCTATCTGCCCATCTTTCTCACCGACCATCACCCCATGGAGAGCTCCAGGTGGCCCTTGTAGAACCACTGCTTTAATGGTAAAAGCTTCTGTGTGACTCCAACAGTGTCCTGAAAATTCCTGTTTGTTCATTATTTGAAACCCCAATATAACTCTGTAGTTTTAGAACATAAGATCATTGCAAAATGTAATCAATAGTAGTAAACAGTGCTATGTTTTTATTATATCACCACCTTATACATATAAAGTTTATATTAGGAAAGTTTAGATCAAATAAAATCAAGCAGCTCTTCTTGTTAAATTCACTCATAAGGACCATCTCAGTTTCTGCTATTGTTAGAAGGACACACACACACACACACACACACACACACAAACAAACAAAAAAAACCACACACACACACAAAAAAAAAAAAAACACAACACTTTTTTTTTTTTCAAATAGAGTCCTTGAAAAGAAAAGCGTATAGAACAGCCTGTCAGCAAAGTTTCATCTTACCAAGCTACTATTTTTTAGAGCTCAGACATGTGATATAGCTGAGGAACATATATTTCTTTGGGTAGGTGAGGAAATATATAGATTTGTTAAGCTGTGTTCTTTTCATATGCTTGCTCATACTGATCATAAAGAAGACGTTTAGCTTTAATAGGCCCCAAAGAAATCGGGAATAATAAAAGCAGAGTTATGAGCATGTTGGCCACATGCCTGATCTTTCAAAACAAGACATTTGAGGAACTGGAGAGACTCTCTTAAAAATTATACCAGTGTGGAAAGCATAAACCAGGACTGTGACCATGCCTGGAAAACTGGGACCTACTGTCACTTTAATTATGAGGGGAGGGCAATTAAAAGTGGAATGCTAATAGAATCCATTAGAACTAAAGGAATAGGGTTTAGTTTGGCAAATGGTGATATTTATTTGACAAATCTGATGAATAAATATGAAGCCAACCTCCCATATTAATGTGGAAGGTGAATAATTTGATTGGAGTTATTAAGACCATTAAAACTGATTGCTTTAAGATTTGTTGTTATTCTGTTAGATTAAAAGATAAATCAATGTCAGCTTTTTCCTGGGACCCTCCCCCCCCAAAATCAATCACTGACTAAGTGAGTGTGTGCCCTCTGTTTCTAGTCATTTTGGGTTTTCATTTTCACAGGCTGATTTTTGTTCTTGAAGGTAGTATTAGTTGTGTTTATGTAGAATGTGAACCATGTCACTTCTCTCATTATAGCTGTTGAAAATGTTCATTCAAAAATATGCAGTTAACTTTGCTTAGTGGAATTGAGACTTTGCAAATCTTTAAGCCACTTAGAAGAAATGTGTGCATGATTTATGGAACAAGCAAACAAAGCATGACCTTTCCTGAACTGATTAACAGTGTTATTCTTCAGAATGGCACTTTACTATAGATTCACTCACATTGAATGAGCTCATAAATGTGCATAAGGTATAATACAAATATGTAACATGAAAATATAATGAGATTGAAATAAAAGTTGAACCAAACATTTATATTGTTCTAGTATAAATTAGAAAGCTCAGATTATTTTTCCCTGAGGCCTCTTTTCTAGTCATAAAAAAACTCAACGTAACACCTTACATAAGATTTGAGAATGGCTTGCAAGAAATTTTTTCATTTTTAGTTTAACATTAATTTTTTATTTTTAGTTACAGATATTTTCACACACTATAAATTGATAGCTGCCTAAAATGGAGTAGAATTTATTTTATGTAAAGACAATTAAAATTAAATATTGATAGATATTTAAGAATTGTTTTGACAAATTTTGTTTCCCTCCCAGTGACCCAGAATATGTGTGAACTCAAGAAGGATGTGATATAAAGTCACTTGGAAATCAGTTGTAACAGCTTTTGCAGTCACAAAAAAACACTTTGAAACAGTATAAAATTACAGTTCTTTTCTATTTCCACTTTGCAATGTCGGGCTCCTTCAAACTGAGTAAGCTAAGTTAGAATGATTAGGTTACTTCACTTTTATAAAGTAGATGCATGCTGGGTTCCCAAGATGGTAATACAAGCCTTAAAAAATGGATGATGAGCTCAGGTACCTGAAAATAACAGCCCTGTATTGCATTGCTGTTAGTATTGCTTACTCTCAATTCCCCGAGGGCAGGGGCTATCTCTGTATATCTCTTACTTCTGATTACATGTGTCAAACAACAGCATTGGAAAGCGTTTCCTAAATGGAATATAAGTATATAAAACCAAAATTTTAATATTCTCAAGTTAAGATAGTATTATTGTACTTATATCATTTTGTTATCCTTTGATTAAAATGCAGAATTATTTCAGGTTCCTCTTTTCAAGGAAATTCTTTAGAAAACCATGCTAAATAAGTCCTTCCCTCTTTTCCCCACAGACAATATTTAACTTACCACAGCGTCATGCTCTTGGGGACAGTGAACAAATATTTCTGGTCAATAGTCACAAACCAAGTATTTTAAAGTCAACTTGCTTCTCTCTAGCATCACTCACAGTCCTATTTCCTTTAATATAGAGTTAATTTTCAGTTTGAGCTTTGTTTTGACAATTCTTTGTCATGTGAAGCTCAATTTACATGCAAGTATATATGAAGAAGTGGTGTTAATGTGGGGAGAAATATTCCTAGAAAAAATGGAGAAGTAGGCAAAGTCTCTTTTTGTGTCTTCCCTCACATCCTTTGAGCACTTCCCTCTGTTTCCCAAGGAAGCCACTATTTCCTCAATGCCTAGGTTCTTTCCTATAAGGCACGGAATGCAGGAAATGCATCTTGAAATTTTCTAAGGAATGTTTTGCATTTTAAACAAAACTACAGGCTCCTAATTATGAAACAATGAATACTATTTAACCATGCATATGGATGGCCCCAAAAGGTAAACATGACCATGCCAGTCTCTTAAAATAACACAACTATTCAGACAAATAGACCAGCTGACCTTTGAAGAGGCTCAGTTAATATGATCATCTTTTATTTAAAGCCTTCCACAATGACCATCTGAAATAAGAAAGCAAAGGTCAAGCCAAGGCCATATTTTAAGTTTTCATTGTTATCCTAAGGCTATTCAAGCAAAATGAAATTTTAAAAATGATCCAATTTTGTTTCAATATTCATATGTGAGGATGATTTATCTTCTCAATAATTCAATCCAATTCTTCCCTGGGTGAGAGAGGAGAGAGATGCCTGGACTTTTGTGAACTAAAAGAAAGTGGAGCTGTGGCACTAGAAAGGGGGGAGATTTTCCCATCACATCTGCCTATATGACATTGCTACAGATTTACTTTATTCCCAATATCCTTAAAGGAGAAGCCATGGAAACATGCTGTGGTCTCTCTTTATTTCATCTAGGGCATAACCCAGCTGGGTTTTTTGGGAGTTCAAATAGTGGAATGTAATGATATGGCGACAGCACAATTGGAAAATAGTGTTCTGATAAAGCAAAGGGAAAAAATTTAATTTGGCTGAAAATCATCCATACTTGAATGGATTGAAGCTATTTTATCATAGAGAAGAACTCCAAGAGGTAGGACAGAAGGAAGAAGTAGTGAGTAGTAATCCTTTTCAAATCACTGTGCCCAAAAATACTTCAAATAACTTAATACAAAAAGAGTTCCTAAGAAGGTAAATACAAATAAAAGTGGAAAATATCTTTCATACAACACACTATCAGACAACACACTATCAAGGAAAATAACCAAGTCTTCTGTCCTTGATAACAATAACATATAGACTTTAAACTGTCATAAGCTCAGAAAAGAATGTGCAGGTTTTATTCCTATAAGCACAGAGAGAATTCTTCTTTCTTCATTTGTCTGGCTCTTTGATATTTTTCTGATGTGTCTCCTGTGAACATTCTTTCTTTTAGAAAATGTTATTCTGAGAACTAAGTTATTTTTTAAGTGAAATGACTGTAATAAAATGTGCAGAATTGATTGCTGAGGAGATTGCTGTTCTTAAGATGGATGTCCTCTCTTTAGCCATACAGTATGATAACCAAAAAAGACAGAAAGAGAAGAAAAAAACACACATGCTTCTCTACTAATATACTAGTCTTTACTAGAGGATACTTCCTAGTATAATCTTAGGATTCCTTTAATATGGCTTGTTATATTTTTCTTCTGAGTTAAGATATGCTATTTGTCCTCACTCCAAATAAAATAGCCCTGTTTTACTAGAAACAGGAAGCCATATTTCTTATAAAAATTCAGAGGTGGCATGAATAAAGTTATTTTTTTAGTCAGGGTAGGCTAGGTTCCAATGAGATAACAAACTACCCCTCTATCACAGTGGCTAAATAGGGCAAGTCTTACTTCTTCCAAATTCTACATGTCCCACAAATGTCAATTGTGGGACTTTGATCCAAAAGTTGCTCATAGATGCAGGCTGGCAAAGATTCCACCATGTTGAAACTGAACTTTAGAGAAAGGTATCTTTCTCAGTCTCTGGAGAGAAAGAGAGAGAGAGAGAGAGAGAGAGAGAGAGAGAGAGAGAGAGAGAGAGAACTGAGACAACTGAAATGTATTGCTCTGGCAATGAAATGAGCCCATTGGCCACACTTGTTGCATTGAGCCACATATTTGGAAGAGCACTAGGAAGTGGAATCCTCCAAGATGCCAAGAGAGAAAGGGTAACTGGATGTGGATATGTTCTAGAATTTTCTGTCACATCCATTCTGCAATACATACAGTTGACTAGAGAGGGGAGTCTGTACTATATCATTATGAAGATATAAACCAGAAAGGTAGACTATGGCTAGAGTGTGGTGAACATTGTTGGGTGAAGGGCTTTTTACTTGATCTTATAAACAATGAAGTTCATCTGTTTTTGAGCCTCAGATGCTTCTCTTGGTACCATTGTAACATCCTGAGGATGGAAGCACTATCATATGAAGTAATAGTAGGGTTGAATATGGACGAATATTATTAGGGAACAAAATTTGATAAAATTTCCTCTAGAATGCCAACTTGTACAACTCTCTTTTCTGACATTTTCCTAGCCTCTGTTGAATTTGGTTTAAGTGTTTTCTTGATTTCCCTTGTACTTTTTCTCTCTCAAATGTGACTTTACTTCTCACCTAAAGCCCACTCCTACCTTCTACACATAGTCCGAATTTGAAAAGCTATTTGTGACATTTATAGGGAAATTTCCTGTTCAATAGCTGCTTTAATAAAATTATTGTGTCTTAGAGGTATAATATGGATAGAGGTTGAATTTGAGATATTTTAATTATTTCCTTTTTTAAAGATAATAAGGGCTTCAGTGGTGTGACAACAGTAAGGTTAGAAGTATCTGGACAGTGCAGGAAATGAAGAGAATAAATATTGACTGAGAGAATATTTTAGGATAGCATTTTAAAAGGATGAATTTGTAGTTTTTTAAAACTATGTAAGGAATATTTTAGAAACTGTCCTTAATAACTTATTTTTTCATATAATATTGAAGCAATTCTTCATGTTACTGTTTTTCTAAAACAAAAAACTCTATTATTGTCCCTTCCCTGCTAAAATATCCATAAATCCTCATTATATAGAAAGGCATTTTCAAAAATGTGCTAATAATATTACTTCACAATAAAGTATGATGACCAAAGACATGGGAAATGCCAGGCTACACAAAAATAAGTAGTGTCTTTTCTGGAACTAATTGATGGTAAAGCTCTAAGAAAGGAAATAGTATACAATCTTTCTACAAAGCTATTTGATTACAAAGCTCTTGTTTCTCTTTGTAGGTACTCTTTGAAGGCAAATGACATATTGCAAATAAATTAAAATCACTTGAATGCAGTTTTGAAATTGAATTTTTCAGTTGGTTTGATAGTGAAGTGGAGACTAAATAGATTTATTTCCTCCAAAAGTATTCCTGTAAGCAAAATGAGAAATCTGGTCTGGCAATAATAGGGGGAGAATAAAGTGATCTGTAATGGTTGTTTGTACTATAGTAAGACTGATACAGAATAAACTAGACACTTTTCAGAGCTTTATAGGAGCTTAAACACTGAGGACTGGTGGTAGAATTAGTATGGAAGTCAGTGATCAGTACATTTTAAGCATGACTGAGATTTATATCTCATAACTAGCTAAGTGGTTGTGAGAAAGGTAAGACAGGAAATAATAATAAGTAATGTGCATTAAATGTTTATTATGTCAGGTAATATTCAAAACTCTACTTAGATTAAGTCAATTAATTCTCAAAATGACTCTGAATGTGTTTTTTTTTCAGATAAAGAACCAGGCAGAGATTGAGAAAATTATCTAATAATTTCATCTTTTAAGTGGTAGTCCTGGCACTTGTACTCAGATATTTGATCAAGAGCCCACGTTCTTATATAGTGTTTAATAAATACAAATTTAAAAAAATTAAGATGGCAATAGAGTGAGTGGGAGATTCATTAACTTGGACAGATGAAGTTTGTGACACCTTTTGAGCATCCAAAAAAATTCAATATATGTAAGTAATTCAATATATGGCTCCATAATTCAAGTGAGAATTCTGCAGATATGAATATCTGGTATAATATGGTCAAATAAACCAAATGTGGTAGTACAAAAGTCCAGGGACGTGTATGCCAACAACATAGTATTAAAAAATATGTGTGAGGGAAAAAACTCATTGGCTTTAAGGGACTTTGTGGCAATTGGTGATCTTAACAAGAGCCAATGAATGGGAGAAGAAAGTTTAGTTTGTGTAGGATGAATAATGGGAGTTAAGGAAACAGAGAGATAAAAAAGAAAGTCTTTGAAAATCTTAACAATGGATGAAAGGAGAAAAGTGAAAATAAAGATTGCTTTTAATGGGAAGAATTGAGTACTTTTAACGCTAAAGGGGAATGAATGTCTTTTTAAGAGGGACGTGAAAGTAAAAAAAAATACCGCCTGAGAAGATATGAGAGAACAGAATCTACTAAAAAGGGGGAGGAGAGTAACTTTGTGAAAGGAGGAGCATCCCCTATAATAAAAAAGGAGGATGGATGGAAGAATAAACAGGTGCCCATGAATGTAGGCTAACAGGATGTGTTGGTGGTGTGGAGGGTTATCTAGTCTGAGAGCTTCCTTTTCTCTGTAAAGCAGAATAGAAAGCCATCTGCAGAGAAAGATAGATGAGATAGTCTTGAAGAAGCAGGACCCTTTCTGAGCACTCTAGAAAATACTCTGCAAAAAAATGTTCAGAGAAAAGGGATGTGCCATATAGTTATTAAGTCCATGAAAATCAATTATATTGAAAAGGCAAAGTGTTAATGTTTATTATACAATAAATACAATTTAAAACTTTCATATTTGTATTATATTTTATACTTTGTAAAGCACTTCCACTTATATTTCATTTGAGCATCTCAGTAACAATAAGCTTCACAAGAACTTTCCAAGTTAACTACTTTTTTAAATGTAATACATGACACAAATAATTAAATCAACAATGATCTTCCCATTAAGGGAAAATCACCATTGATATTATATATATATATATATATATATATATATATATATATATATATATATATATATATATCTTATATAATAAAGAGGTAATATGCAAATTGACCATCACTCCAACACACAAGATGGGCGCCCCCATGTGGTCAAAGATGGCCACCCCCATGTGAACACAAGATGGCTGCCACAAGATGGCCAGCAAGGGAGGGCTATTGGGAGGGACCAGGCCTGCAAGGGAGGGCAGTTGGGGGCGATCAGGCCTGCATGGGAGGGAAATTAGGGGTGACCAGGCCTGCAGGGGAGGACAGTTAGGCATTGATCAGGCTGGCAGGGGAGTGGTTAGGGGTTGATCATGTTGGCAGGCAGAAGTGGTTTAGGGCAATCAGGCAGGCAGGCAGGCGAGCGTTTGGGAGCCAGAAGTCCTGGATTATGAGAGGGGTCCCAGATTAGAGAGGGTGCAGGCTGGTCTGAGGGACAACCCCCTCCCCCCACCCCAGTGCATGAATTTCATGCACTGGGCTTCTAGTATATATTTAAATCTTCCAAAGGAAGGGCCAAATTGTACATTTAGTTTTATAATCCCTTTTTTTTCTTTCAAATGCTCATCTTGTGCATTCTAACTATAATTGGAATTGTGTTATATCAATACTAGTATAGTAATGTGGGAAGAATTGATAGTTTTACAGCATTGATCATCCTCATATAATTTGCCTATTTTTATTCAAGTATTTTATGCCTCTCGTTAAAGTAAGTCTTGTGCAGAAGTTTTGAACACCCTCTTCTTAATGGTCAGTCTTACAGTTTAATTCTGGTACTGCTCACTCTGTTTTTACAAGCCTGTTTGTTCTTCCTTCCCTCAACTTCTTTTTAAGCCACATTTATTTGAAAGATTTGGGAAGTAGGTAGAATATTTTTTATTCTGCAGAGGGCATCCTTTAATTTTTGGTGAGCATATTTGTGTCTATTTGCGGGGTTTAACCCTTTGCACTCACTTGCTTTTTTCTCGATTCCTTTATTCTAATGCTAACCGTGTCGAGTCACAATCGACATCCGAGTGCAAAAGGTTAATTTTGAGGTTGTCAGGATATATGTGAATATGGCTATGACTTTTAATGTTTTATTGCAGAGGCATTTTGTGATTAGCAAATCTTTCCTGAATAATGCCTTCTATATTGAGAGTACAGAATAAGGTTGATTTGTCATCATTATCAAAATTGTTTCTGTAGCCACTTTCTCAAGCTCTTTGGGAGATACCACATGATAGTGATATGATATTAATATGATATTAATGAAGAGTTACAAACTGTACTTCAGGGTTATGAAAAGAAGACAATCTTGAATTCTTAATGTTTTCAAATAGTGATTATCTGGTTATCAAAAAGAAACGTGTGACCTTTTTAGTATGGCTCAGTGGATTGAGCATTGTCCTGTGCACCAAGAGGTCCCTGGTTTGATTCCCTGTGAGGGCACATGCCTGGGTTGTAGGCTCAATCCCAAGTAGGGGGCATGCAAGAGGCAGCCTGTCGATGTTTCTCACTCATCAATGTTTCTAGTTCTCTCTCCCTCTCCCTTCCTTTCTCTCTCTAAAATCAACAAAAACATTAAAAATAACAAACACAAGTTTGTGTAGGAAACTAAATGAATATTTTCTTTACATAATTCTAAAGAACTTTAATCTTGCTATCTTTAACATCATGATGTTGGAATAGGATAAAGAAAATGTGAAATAGGAGGGGGGAAAAGGCAATGAAAGTAGAAATGACAAATTTAAACTTCCAGCAAATAAAATTGAAGTTGAGTTTTTGTTAGATTCAGCAAACAACTTTTATCAGATTCTGTGTTCCAAATATAGAAAAGTATATAAGCACTTTCCCCAGCGGGACCTACTAAGGTTCTAGGGCAAACCTTTGATTTTAAAGTCTTGGATATTATACATTTTCTTTGTTCTGACCTTTCCCTTTCGTACTCCTGATAACTATCTTTCTCTGTCTTCCTTTGATGTGACAGCCATATTTCCTATGTATTCTATTTCTTTAAGGAAACCTAAGAGCAAGTAAATAAATATACACTTCAAAAATTACCATGGTTTTGTTTTGTAATTGTTAAGAGGAATTGCTATTCTTTAGTTAATTTAAAAAAATCACTGACTCAAGTGATTATTTCAAAATTGCCTCTACAAAAAGTTATATTTTTCTACTTTAATTATTTTACTAAATTAAAAATTTATAACTTAATTATGAGACAAGAAATTGAATAACTTAATTATGAGACAAGAAATTACATAACATAAAATTCCATATGGTGTGAGAATAATGAGCTCTGAAGTAAAACAAGTCATAGTCTGTTTATGTAACTTCCATCAATTAATCTCCTAAAATCAGAACATTCTAGAACATATGTTCTTGTGTGTGTGTGTGTGTGTGTGTGTGTGTGTATATATATGTGTGTGTGTATATATATATGTATGTGTATATATATATATATATGTATATATATATATATATATACACATATATATATATAGTGTAAGAGTATCTCTAATTTCTGAAGTCAGGAAACTACTTCCTATCCATGTATACCATTGGAGGAAGCAAATCTTATGAAAAGCTTTTGAATTTGACATTCTGAAATTGATAGTATACTATGTAGGAAGCTGCTGAAAAGGGCAAGATCTTTTAAGAGATACAGAGGATACTAAAGTTAGTCTTCCCTTATTTTAGGAGTTCCTATATATTCTATATGTTTCTTGTGCATATTCAGATGTTGTCTTCAATTTTTTATCCTTAAATATAAATGTACTTATATTGTTCCATCTACATTAACTGCTTAGTTTTTTTTCTGTAATCATTAAAAAAACTTTGTAAAATTAATGCACAGTGTCTAGGCATAGAATAATGTTGACTTACTCATATGCTCATTCATTTCAATAAGTTAACAAAATGTGTTGACAATTTTTGTGTGTTGGATATTCTAAGGAAGGTCTTAAAAATGGAAAAATAAATAAGCCCTTCCTTTTAGAATATCACAATCAGTAAATAGGAACATACAACTATAAATAAAAGGTACATGAAATAGATGTTATAATAGTTTATGGGCAAAGTTCTTTCAGAAGTCGGAGGAAGGTAAAAATTATTTATCCTAAGAAAGTCAGGGCTCCCAAAATGTGAAACCTGAGCTCATCCTAGAAGTGAATATACACTTACCATGTGAAAGAGAAAGGAGAGGTAGTTCAGAGTATACCATGCTATTTCCTATCATCTCCAGTTTCTCTAATGACAGGCATAGTGAGGGAGTTATTGGCAGAAGAAGTGTATTGTCCATCAGGAAGGAAGGAAAATGTAAAATGGAATCCTGGGGATATTCTTTGTGAAGTTAAGAAATTTTTATTTTGTTGTGTAAGTAATAAAAAGAGTCAACAATACACTTTTTGAACAGAAAGTAGCATGATCTGAGGTTGGGCTTAGGGAAGTAACGTATGTAGCAGTGTTAGGGGTAGACTTGAACAGAAGAAGACATTAGCAAAAGGCCAGTTTTGAAAGCACTTGTGAATGCCCCAGTGAGATATAATGAGGACCTCAGCTGGGTGGGAGAGAGGTAGAAGGGGGTCTATAGGAAGTTACTAAAAAAGGGGGTCATTGACTGATAGCTAAAAAGGACATTTCCTGTTGAAGGACAGAGAGAGTAGAACATGGATTTTGATTCTTTAGTGTGGATGCAATTAGAGAAAATATACCAAATAGATACAAGTCTTTGGATAAAATTGTTGATAAAGAAAAAAAAATAGAAAAGTAATTTAAGCAAAATGGAAAAAGGGCATTAGAAGATTCATTTATGTTTTTGTTTACATAAAGAAGCTGGCTGAGCCCAGCCTGCTTGGCTCAATGGTTGAGTGTCAACCTAGGAACTGGAAGGTCACAGTTCAATTCCCAGTTGGGGCACATGCCTGGGTTGTGGGCTTGATCCCCAGTGGGGGCTTGCAGAAGACAGCCAATCAATGATTCTTTCTCATCATTGATGTTTCTATCTCCCTCTCCTTTCCTCTCCGAAATCAATAAGAAAATATAATTTAAAAAAAAAAGAATCTGGCTGTATAGAAGGGTTGAATCTCCATTCATCCTTGATATAAGTAAATGGCTTATGTAAAGTGTAGACATGAGTGAATGATGTCACATTTTGGACTGTGATCATTAAAAGACAATGTAAAATTAGTGCACAGTGAATAGGCATAGAATAAAATTAGGCACAGTGTATGGGCATTTGACCTTCTGAGACTGTTTTAGGAAGCCACCAAATAAAGTGAATGTTTATATTTCAAACTTTAGAAAAGAGGAATCTCCCGTTAACATTAGAGGACCATTTTCTGGAGTATAAACAAAATTTTATTTTGTTTTACTGCTGAATTTTCTACAGGCAGAAAAACCTACAGGGACTCACTCCCACCTCCCTTGAATCTGGATGGTTGTTAAACAGGAAAGATACTTAAGCACAAAGTAAACTTGCATTTAAATAGCCTTAAAATTTCTTACTGAGGATGAGGTTTGCTAATGTTCCCTGCCTCACTATCCTTGAGAAAGTTGCAACTAGTCTGAGCCAGGAAAGAAACACCTGTTGAAGGAGCTTTACTGTTGAAATGTAGGTGGATAATGACAAAGTTTGTGTGTGACAAGCCTGACCATGATATAATTAAATGTTATTAATATTCAAGCAATTTATATATTTTTGTCAATACAAGCACATGCCTAGATAAACCCTACTGAGAAATATATAAAGCTTTTCAGCTCAAGGTACTACTGGAATTATTAGAGTATTTGTCAAGGGGAGATATGAAAATGAGTTTATTTTTAAATCCTTATGGAACTCATTTAAACGTGGATATAAACCTACTATTTTTAAACACATTCTATCCCTATCCATCCATCTTGTTACAGCTCTTCATTTGTGTTGGGAGGTCTTGCTGCACAAATTGCTCATCCTGTTACTGAGTACAGAGCCACTAAATGCCTGTAAGTACACATTTAACAGTCATGAGTGTCTTATTTTACCCTTCATGCCCTGTAAGCTCCTCCAGTTCCAGGCTGCATGTAAGAATTCAACACACGTTTAAAGGTAATGCATTCTTTAATATTTGCTCCCTTAAGGCTACTTTATTTCAAAGTGAACACGTTAATTTTTATCTACTATGTTTTTATTTTATTGCAGAATCTCAGAAACCCATTTTATTTCTTCATCTGCTTGAGTATTTTTGTACTGCATATCACTGAGGAATTTGACTTCATTGTAATGTAGGGCTTTTCTCCCTAAATGATTTGATGGCTTAAAATTTTGCTTTATAAGACTGTACAGTCAAGCTTTCTCTCACCCACATATAATTGGAACTGGCACCCAGAGTTCTAACTCTTAATGTGATTTCTTGCATTATTTTTCACCTTTTAAAATTTCCTCAATGACTCAAATCCTTTGGCATTTGAAATGTGTTTTGTTAACTAGAATTATATAAACAGCTCATTTAACTTGACCTTCAAATGTTCCTTCCTCTGTCATTCCTTGGGTGTGAATATTGCACAGACTGTTAGTATCCGCTTTAGCTGTGAAGTGCCATCCACCTTCCCCCAGCTCTTCCCCTTCATGATGCCAGTCATGCTTCGTCAATGCTGACAAGCAATTATTAGTCTTTGTTTCCTTTACGCTGTATATTGGCAAAACAATCATTAAGAGAAATTGTAGAAGTGGAAACCATTATCTTTGCACTATTGTGGTAACATAGCTTTTAGGCTTGTGGAGAATATCCATTAGTTTTGTCCTCTTATCTAAAAATGATTTCTTCTTTGCTTTGTATTGTTCCAGCAGTTGAATATTTCACCAAAGTCTGCCACATTAAAAACGGATACCTTTATTTCCACAATAGCTGAAATCTTTTTCGTATTGGCCTTTGTTCCATGCTTAAAGGCATTCCTGGATCATTTCAATTCCAGTTGTAATTTGGATACTTTTAAAAAGTCCATTTGACTCTCAAGAACTTTTTTCATCTTTTTTTCTTTTAGTATTGGTCTGACCTCAGTCTACTGAGACAAATTCATCCTGAGATGCATTCATATAAACTGTGCATGTATATAGATGGACCAAGGACACTTAGCTAGGTACTTTACTCCAATTACAGCTAAGAAAATTTTGCCTTTGAAGTTTTGATTACATCAGACCTTAGAAGTAGGGCAAGTTTTCCTGAGAAAAATTATTCTTTCAAATTCTTTCATAGACTTTCAAATTCAGTCATTTCTTAAATATTTTACCTTGTGGAAATAAATGAAGACCACCCAAAAGAGAAAAACAAAACCTAGTTATTTAGAGCTTGCTATTTATTGAAAGTGAGTCAGCCACCAGCACTTGGGTTTGGCAGACTCAAAGACAGGTCAGGGGGGTAGGAGGAAGAAAAGCTTTACAGTGATAAAAAGAGAAGCCTTTACGTATGCTCCGATTGGTGGTTATTGGCATTGGAAAGCTGCTGGTAGGCTGTCTAGAGAAGGGCCTCCTATGATTGTTTCAGGAGCACATCTGACTTTCTCTAGTGATTTAGGAGGTAGGCCACAGAATAGAAATCTGTCAGTCATCACTTGACCAAGTCCTGATCATTCTGGGCCTGTTGCTGCAGAGATTTTGGGTTGGACTTTTGACCTTATTTGTGGTGAAGTTGTGGTTGTGTTTTATTGTCATATATGGTCTTGCCATATCTGTTCTCTCAAATTCTAGATTGTACCTTCTCTGGAAATTGATTTACAAAAAAAATCAAGCCTGGCCAGTGTGGCTTAGTGGTTGAGTCCACCTATGATCCAGGAAGTCACGGACTTATTCTCAGTTACAGCACATGTCTGGGTTGTGGGCTAGATCCCTAGTAGGGTAGGGGGGTGCCCACTAGGAGGCAACTGATCAATGGTTCTCTTATACCATTCATGTTTCTTACTTTTCTTTCTTCTTTTTTTAAATACACACCTGAGGATATTTTTCTGATGTATTCCTTTTTTGTCCTGCCCATGTTTACTGCTTTGGAGTTGATATAAAGATATATTCAAGATCATCAAACATTCATTAGCTTCCTTAATTATAGCTTAGATATGACTTTTTTTAAAGAATAGTTTATTAATTTTTAGAGAGAGAGGAAAGGACAGGGAGAGAGAGAGAAACATCGATGTGAGAGCGCAACATTGAATAGCTGCCTCTTGCACACCACCTACCCAGGATCAAGCCCATACCCAGGTATATGCCCTTAACTAGGAATCAAACTGCCAACCTCCTGGTGCACCAGACGACGCCCAACCAACTGAGTCCCACTAGCCAGGGCATAGATATGACTACTGATTAAAGTGTTTCTAAGGGTTGAACTCCATGGCTGCTCTGAACTTCTTGTCACCATCCTCTCCCTTACATAAGCAATTATATTACACTATTACCAAATAGCAGAAAGCATCAATAAAGATTTTTTTAAATTCAAATGATTATTGTATTTATCGTTTCTGGGTTCTTTGTATATTTACATGTGAAGCAAATGTCAAGTGATTAGTTCATATTTCACAGGTGATGAGAATTGTTATACAAAAAATTATTTTTTTCTACTAGAAAAAATGTATTCTCAAGAGTATTAAACTTGGCATGAATTATGTATGTTATGTAAATTTTAACTGAAATTTAAGCATAAGAATAGATTTATTCTGCAGTTTTGGATACTAATATATAATTGTAGATGGCTATATATATATTTATATTTCCTATTAGCAAACTGACTTTACTGATTAGACAATGATTAATACTAAGAAATGAATAGCTGAAGATAAGTTGTGTTATAGAGACAAATTTTCAGTCACTATGCTATTCCAAATCTCAAATAAAATATGAGTGAATCTTGGTCATAGTGGCCATTGTCACTTTTTCGATTGTGTTTGATTACAATGCTAGGCAGGAAAAAAAAGATATCCTTTTTTGTTGACTGAAATGTCCTGCAGGTATAAAATATATGTGCCAAACTTAAGGCTTTTTAGAGTAGAAAGAGTTCCAGAGTGAATACTCCAAGGATGTATAGCCCATTGTACTCAGCATAAGGATCTAACATTCATGCTATTTTTGCACTTGGATTGGATTATTGATGAAAATGGGGGATTAAAGGGAAAAAAAGAGGCTATCCTTAGAATGAGAAAGATGGCCAAAAATGAACAAAATAACAGAAAAAGACCTGAATCTGAAACGCCCATAGCCACAGAATGAGTTAGATTCATGCAGCGATACTTAATTTGGACCCTTTCTCTTTGTTCTCAGGTCCTTTCTGGTTCAGTCGTTTTGTTAAATTTTTTCACTTCTTTTACCTTCCATGAATTAATAACACTAGTTGGCAGAGCTAGACATGAGCAATGGGCATGCTTATTGTTGCTTTCTATTTAAGTAGGAGTAATTCTCGCCTTGAACACAGAATATATGCCTTTTATTATAACCTCCAAAACATACCCTGAGATTAATTGTACATGCTTTGGATTCTTAGACATTAAAGATTTAATCTCGGTGTGTATATTTGATCTCTTATTTTCAGTGTAAAAACTGAGAGGTTGCAATCAGACCATATTAAATAGGGCAGCTTGCAAAAACTAAAACAAACTGGACATGGATTATTTAGGATATTATTTCAGTGTGGATTTCTTTATTATTCACTAGTTAATCTTCTTGGCTAGACTGCCTTCTTCATCCAGTATTGTACCAGTTCCAAATAAACATGGCCCCTGAGTTCCTTGAATGAATACAGACTGAACAACAACTTGGCCAATGATATCCAATAGGCCCCTTCAGGAGTACCCTTTCTGTTCCTTACTGGCTTTTATATCTGTGATAAAATACTGTATCTTTAAAGAGGAAATTCGGTCCCTTCACATTATCTGCTAGCTCCCTGCCTTCAGTTATTCATTATTCATTCATTAACGGAGACAGTTTCATTTATTGAGTGCCTTCTATGTGCTGGGCTCTATTCTATATTTTTGAAGACATCAGTGAATAAAACAGACAAAGATATTTACTTGTATTTATGGATCTTATACTCCGTGTGTGTGTGTGTGGGTGTGGGTGTGTGTGTGTGTGTAAGAAATAGATAATAAGCCATAGACACATGGAATAATCATAGAGAATGTCAGAAAGTGATATACATGATGAAAAAGGTTTAGCAAGGGGAGTGAATAAGGATGTGTGATGAGGTGGTGCATGTTATTTCACTTAACAGTTTGAGTCACACAGGCTTCAGTGAGAATGTGAGATTGTAGGAAAGATAAGGGGAATAGAATTGATAAGAGAGAAAAGAACATAGTAAAAACTCTAAGTTGGAAGCATGACTGGCATATCACGGGAAAATAGCAAAGAAGCCTGATGGCATGGGCTAGGGATTCGACTCAAAAAGAAAAATCATGAAATGAATGGAACCAGCTCAGGGACATCCTTGCAGGTTATTGTCTTGACCTTGGATTTTGCTCTGAAAGAGATGGGGAACCATTAGAGGGTGTTGAACAGAGGGGGACATACTCTTAGATTTTAAAAGCCTAGTTATGTCTGTTGTTTGAGAATTGGTTCTAGTGAGACAATGGAAATGCAAGAGAGCTATGAGGAGGCCACTGTGAACTCTAGAAGAGAAATGAGATTTGGAACATGGTATTAGGATTCAAAATGGTGAAAGGTTGTAAGATTCTGGAATTATTTTAAAGTAGAGTTAGGAGGATTTTTTGACACATGGGTATGAGGTGTGAGGGAAAGAAGGGTATGAAAGGAGCATGGATATGTCTACTTCTCAGTAACTCTCAGCAGCTACCCTAGATCATTCAATCTAGATCATATTTCAGGAATCCTGAAAAGCCTCCTACCCGGTCTCCCTGCTCCCTCTCCTACATTACTACATGATATTCTTACTACAGCAACAAGAGATACCTTTTTAAACATAAACTATGAAGACTTTGCATTGAGTTATTTTATACTTAGTAAAAATTATAAATCTTTCACATAAAGTTTCAGGTGTTAAAAGGACAAATACAATCTATTTGCCGATTCCGCTGACCTTTTATCTAATCTTGCTCCTTGCTCGCTATGCTTCAGTCACCACTTGCCTTCTTACTTTTCTTGAATAGCTTAAGCTAATAGATTCCTTATCATCAGCACTGTTCTCTTTGATGGAAATTTCTTCCCTCAGAGTCTTCCATGGCTCATTTCTTCACAAGCTTATTATTTCCTATATCACTTCCTCCTCTGAACCTGAGACAGCAACTTCCCAAAATTAATGTTTTCCTCTTCTTGTTGACAGAAAAAATCTCTTTAAAAACATTTTTAAACATATAATTTTTATTGATTTAGGAGAGGAAAAAAGAGGGAAAGAGATAGAAACATCAATGATGTGAGAGAATCATTGATTGGCTATCTCCTCACACCCCTTATTGGGAATGGAGCCCACAACCTGGACATGTGCCATGACCAGGAATCAAACCATGACCTTCTGGTCCATAGGTTGATACTCAACCACTGAACCATGCCAGCTGAGCAAGTCTTTTTTCATTTAATAAGGATATGGTTTCAGGTTACTAGATGATGAGTAGAGTATTTCCCAAAATAACCCCATGTGGAGTTCTTCACAGTGTTTCACTAGACAGACCTATGGTGAATTCACAAGATGCATTGAAGATCTCTGAGTAACATGGAAGAGTGCACCCTACCTAAGGATTTACCTGCTCAGTGCTATTACATAAGTAAGAAAAGCACTTTTATTGTGTTTGAGAAATTATACTAGTTAAGGTCTCCATTATCATTTTGGTGATATATTTGTTGCAATTAGCCTACCAATGTAATGCATGATTCAAAACAGAATTTCTCTTGTTGCATTACAAGGATAAATTCTAGTTTATTCCTTTTGTTTTTCCTATTGTTTAAGTATTAGTCTCTGCATCCCTCTAGAAATGCAAGCTTCATAAAGACAGAGACTAAAACATTGGGATTAAAACAGTCTGAATATATAGAATTACATGGGTCCCAGTAGTAATCAACACATGAAATAAAACCTGAGTTATCATTATTGGAAGGGGCTATATTTCAACTTTATTTTAGGAAAACTGAAAGTAAACATAAGAGCTTAAGCATTTTTACTGATATTCCATGATGAAATATATTTCAGGGTAACAGCCTCAATTGATGAGGAAAAGTTCTTTACAAAAGATATATATAAAGGGAATGATAGTATCAGGAAATCTTCACTATGTAATCTTAGGGGGGAAAATTGATTCAGTAATCTCAGGGAAGATGGCTGCCGACGGGAAGGTAGGCTGTAAGATAGTGTGTGAATGAGAGAACAAAAGGAGAGAGTGTGGATGTGTGGGAAGTGTCTATTTGTGAGTGAGGGACAGCTATATTCCAAGGGACTGTTGGGGACTGCCAGACCAGGCTCCCCTGACCAGGCAGCCCCTACTGCTGCTAAAATCTCCCCTGGAGTAGCTGGCTCTGCCGCAGAGACTGCGCCATCTTGAAGGGGAGAGTGGCTATGATCAGAAGCCTAGCCTTACCTTCAACTGCGAAGAACTCAGTTACCTCCCGGGACCCTACAACCACAACGTCCAGGGACCAGCTGTGAACCCACGAACACCGGGTCTCAAGTAGCGTGAATACTTGGACACAAGCGAGCCCTGCACTTTCTCATGGAAAGGTTAAATATTGCCTAGAGAAAGGTGAGGTCTGTGATCCAGGCTGGAGGGAGAAACACGCTCAGCAGGATCTAATGTTTCAAAGGAAATCTGCGCCCCACAAAATCCGCGGCTGTTGGGGTCAGCATAGCCTGCGAATGTGGAAAGGGGTCCACAGGCAGAAGAGAACTCTAGAAATCAACCCATAGCTGGGCTGGGCACAGAAAGGCAGCTGGAATTTCTACCAGTATACCTGCTGTGCAGTGCCAAGTGAAAAAGACATGCACAGAGATGTGCGCAGTGCTGGGGGAAAAGTTGCGAGGACCTGTGCTTACTCTGGCTTTTTTTTTTCTCTTTAAATCTTTGCTTTTGATTACTAAGCCCAGTACATAGGATCTCCTAATTAAAAACACTGTCAGAGACTGCAAGGGTATGTTGTTTTTGTGGAACCTGGGGATCAGAGCAGTAAATTCCCCAAACCCACTATTAAGTGCAGCAGGGAAAACAAAAATGAAATACTGGGTAGAGAGGACTTATAGCCCGGGATGTCAACACAGAAACACTGCCACCCAGGGGTGGAATCACAAATTGACTCTTGTGTAAATACATCTAAAGGCAGGCTGAGAAACAAAGAAATACCACCTGCTTGAAAACACGATTGTGGCTTACAACACAGAGGAGCAGTGGAACGCAGAGAACTTCAATATTGTCCTGACTACCTGACAGAAAAAAGGCATGCTAAACAGCACAGTAGAGGAAGTTAATGACATTCACTACTGCACATTTTTATTTTTTACTTAAGAAGCTAATTTCTTCTTTTTTTCTAACTTGATTTTACCTTTTTAATTATTATATTTTATTTAGTATTATAATTACTATTATTTTACCTTTTTTAAAGTTTCATTTTATTTTTTCTTTATTTTATTTTATTTTACTTTATTTTATTTTATTTTATTTTATTTTATGTTATTTTATTTTATTTTATGATTAGTGTCCTATATTCTATTTTCATTTCTCCTTTGGCATCATTTTACTCTATCTCAACTTTATCTTTATGCCAACACTCTCTTCCTCATTTTTCCTCTTTTGTTGTCCTGTTTCTCTTACTCTATTCCTGCTTTAGATTTTCTCTATTATTTTTTTACCCCCTGTTAAAAATTAATCCTACTTTATATCTAATTTCTGCTCCCCTGCTCCAAATCCATACACAATTCTCTCTTCTCTTTCTTCACTATCCAATTTTTTCTCTCTTCCCTTTTTTTGTTTTTTCTTTTTTTATGTTTTATTTTGTTTTGTTTTGCCCTTCTTTCTCTCTGTTGTATTGTTGTTTGTTTGATTGTTGATTAGTTTGGTATTTTTGTATGTTTGTTTGTGTGATTATTCCTCCTTTTTTTGCTTCTGTTTTTCCTATCCTTGCTTGTAATTAGTTATTGTTTGTAGTTTGCATTCATCGCTGGGTGTTTGTTATTTGCATTTTTTTTTTGGATTAGTTGTTCTATTGGAGTTTTCCCACGCTATAAATAGTTTTTCCCCCTTCTTTTTTTATTCTCTTTCTTTTCTCTCTTTTTTCCCCCTTTTCTCAATATCAATTTCGCACTCTTTTTTTTTAGCCCGTAATTCTCTTTTCTCTGGTGGTCAACTTTATTTGGGGTTATTAGTATCATGAATACATTTGTGTTCAGTACTTTGTGTTTTGTGCCTTGTTGTGTTGTATTTTGTGCCTTTAAGTAAATGCAGGAGAGAGAGAGCTACATAACCAGACACCCAGATAGGAACAATCATGGGGAGACAAAGAAACATCCTGCATACGCAAGAAAAGGAGGCATCACCAGAAATGGAAATAAATGAAATGGAGGCAAGCAACTTATCAGAGAAAGAATTCAAGAAATGGTCATAAGGTCACTGAAAAGGTTGGAAGACAAATTTAACAATATGTGTAAGAACCAAGAGGAAATGAAGAAGAACAAAGAAGAAATGAAAAATGACATTGCTGCTATAAAGAACTCAATAGAAAGCATCAACAGTAGACTAGAAGAAGCAGAGGACAGCATTAGTGAGCTAGAAGACAAGTTAGGAAAAAATACCCAAGCAGAGCAGCATCTAGGAAAAAAAAAAAAAAAACTTAAAAAACAGGAGGACAGCCTAAGGGAACTTTGGGACAACAGGCAGGAAATGGAAAAAAATATCTGCATAATAGGGGTGCCAGAAGGACAGGAAAGTGAACAAGGAATAGAAAACCTGTTTTAAGAAATAATGACAGAAAAATTCCCTGATATAGGGAAGAAAATTCTCACATTAGTCCAAGAAGCTCAAAGAGTCCCAAACAAAATGAACCCCAAAAAAACCCATGCTAAGGAACATTATAATTAAATTGGTAAACACCAACGACAAAGTAAGAATCTTAAAAGTGACCAGAGAGAGACAGAAAGTTACCTACAAAGGATCCCCCATCAGACTAGTGACTGATTTCTCAACAGACACACATCAGGCCAGAAGGGAATGGAATGAAATATAAAAGTCATGCAAAGGAAGGGTCTGAATCTAAGAATACTGTACCTAACAGGCTATCAATCAAAACTGAGGGTGAAATCAGAAGCTTCACAGACAAAAAAGGACTAAGGGAGTTTATTGCCACCAAACCAGGAATGCAAGAAATGCCAAAGGGTCTGCTGTAAAAAGAAGAAATAGGAAGTGAAGAAGGAACATAGGCATAAAGAATAAAAATGTCAACAAACAAGTACCTATCAATAATAACTTTAAATGTGAATGGATTAAATGCCCCAATCAAAAGACATAGGGTAGCTGAGTGGATAAGAAAACATGACCCATATATCTGCTGTGTACAGGAAACCCACCTCAGAACAAAGGACTCACACAGACTGAGGGTGAAGGGATGGAAAAATGTTTTCCAGGCGAATGGAAATGAAAAAAAAGCTGGGGTAGCAGTATTTATATATAACAAATTAGATCTCAAAGTGAAGGACATAACAAGAGATAAGGAAGGCCACTTCATAATACTAAAGGGAGCAATCCAACAAGAAGAAATAACTCTGGTAAACATATATGCACCCAATACAGGAACACCCAAATACATAAAAAAACTACTGGAGGATATCAAGGGAGAGATTGACAGCAATACAGTCATAGTAGGGAAACTTAATACCCCACTAACACCACTGGACAAATTCTCTAAACAAAAAAATCAGCAAAGAAACATCAATCCTAAATGACTCACTAGATCAGATGAAATTAATTAACATCTTCAGAACATTTAACCCCAAAGCCACAAAATATACATTCTTCTCAAGAGCACATGGGTCATTTTCAAAGATAGACCATATATTGGGACACAGGCAAAGTCTCTTCAAATTCAAGAAGATAGAAATCATATCAAGCATCTTCTCAAGATCACAATGGCATAAAACTAGAAATCAGACACAGTAAAAACAATAAAAAAATCAAACACCTGGAGGCTAAATAGCATGCTATTAAACAATGATTTGTTTACCAAAGAGATCAGAGAAGAAATAAAAAGCATCATGGCAACAAACAACAACGAAAACACAACAATCCAAAATCTATGGGACACAAATGAAAGAAGTCTTGAGGGGGAAGTTCATAGCTCTACAGGCCTACCTCAAAAAACAAGAAATAATGGTAATAAATTATGTAACCCTACAACTCAAAGAGTTAGAAAGAGAGCAACAAGAAAGTGCAGCGTAAGCAGAAGGAAGGAAATAATAAAATCAGAGGAGAGATAAATGACATAGAGACCAAAAAAAAAAAAAAAAAAAGAAAAACCACCACCACCACAACAACAACAACAAAAAAAACAATACAAAAGATCAACAAAACCAAGATCTGGTTCTTTGAAAAGATAAACAAGATTGGTGAACTTCTAGCCAGGCTCACCAAGAAGCAAAGAGAGAGGACCCAAATAAACAAAATCAGAAATGAAAGAGGTGAAGTAACAACCGATCCCAGAGAAATACAAACAATTATGAAAAAATACTATGGACAACTCTATTCCAACAAAATGGATAACCTAGATGAAATGGACATACTCTTAGAAAAATACAAGCTCCCAAAACTCAACCAAGAAGAATAAAAAAAACTGAATAGGCCGATAACTACTGAAGAAATTGAAACAGTGATCAAAAATCTTCCAGCAAACAAAAGCCCTGGTCTGGACAGATTCACAGGGAATTCTACGAAGAATTCAAAGAACTAAAACCTGTTCTCCTCAGACTATTCCAAAAAATTCAAGAGTAAAGCACACTTCCAACCTCTTTCTGTGAAGCTAGCATTACCCTAATCCCAAAACCAGATAAAGACACCACAAAAAGAGAGAACATAGATGCTAAAATACTCAACAAAATTCTAGCAAATCTGATTCATCAATACATTAGAAAGATCATACACCATGACCAACTGGGATTTATTTTGGGGATGCAAGGATGGTACAATATCCGCAAATCAATATATGTGATACATCACATAAACAAACTGAGAGACAAAAATCACATAATCATATCAATTGATGCAGAAAAGGCATTTGACAAAATCCAACACCCTTTCTTGATAAAAACTCTCAGTAAAGTGGGAATATAGGGATCATACCTCAACATAATAAAAGCCATATATGACAAACCTTCAGCCAACATCATACTCAATGGGCAAAAACTAAACTCATTTTCCCTAAGAATAGGAATAAGACAAGGATGTTCGACATAGTACTGGAAGTACTAGCCATAGCAATCATACAAGAAGAAGAAATAAAAGGCATCCAAAATGGAAAAGAAGACATAAAACTTTCCTTATTTGCAGATGACAGGATACTGTACATAGAAAACACTAAAGACTCCATCAAAAAATACTAGACCTAATAAATGAATTAGGCAATGTAGCAGGATACAAAATTAACACTCAGACAACTATGGCCTTTTTATATGCCAATAATGAACCCACAGAAAGAGAAATGAAAAAAAAAAAATCCCACTTACCATTGCACCAAAAAAATTAAGTAACCTAGAAATAAACTTAACAAAGGACATAAAAGACCTGTACTCTGAAAACTATAGGATATTGAAAAAAGAGATAGAGGAAAACATAAACAAATGGAAGAACATACCATGTTCATGGTTTGGTAGAATCAACATCATTAAAATGTCCATACTACCTAAAGCAATCTATAGATTCAATGCAATACCTATTAAAATACCAATGGCATATTTCAAAGATCTAGAACAAACTCCAAAAATTCATCTGGAATGAAAAAAAGACCCCGAATAGCCTCAGCTACCCTGAGAAAGAAGAACAAAGTTGGAGGGATCACAATACCAGATATCAAGCTATATTACCCAGCCACTGTTCTCAAAACTTCCTGGTACTGGCACAAGAACAGACATACACACCAATGGAACAGAACAGAGAACCCAGAAATTGACTCAAGCCATTATACTCAATTAACATTTGACAAAGGAGGCAAGAGCATATAATGGAGTCAAAACAGTCTCTTTAATAAATGGTTCTGGGAAATTCGGTCAGATGCATGCAAAAAAAATGAACCTAGATCCGTGGTCGGCAAGCTGCGGCTTGCGAGCCAAATGCGGCTCTTTGGCCCCTTGAGTGTGGCTCTCCAACAAAATACCACAGCCTGGGTGAGTCAATTTTGAAGAAGTGGTGTTAAAAGAAGTTTAAGTTTTAAAAGTTTGGCTCTCTAAAGAAATTTCAATCATTGTACTGTTGATATTTGGCTCTGTTGACTAGTTTGCCAACCATTGACCTAGTTCGTCAACTTACACCATACACAAAAACAAATTCAAAATGGCTAAAGGACTTGAATGTAAGACGGGAAACCATAAAAATCCTACAAGACTCCATAGGCAGCAAAATTGCAGACATATGCCGTAGCAATATCTTTACAGACACAGATCCTAGGGCAAGAGAGACTAAGGAGAAAATAAACATTGGGACTACATCAAAATAAAAAGCTTCTGCACAGCAAAAGAAACCATCAACAAAATAACAAGAAAGACCACTGCATGGGAGAACATATTTGCCAATGTTGTCTCTGATAAGCTTTTAATCTCCAACATTTACCGGAACTCATACAACTTAACAAAAGGAAGATAAACAATCCAATCAAAAAATGGGCAAAGGACCTAAATAGATACTTTTCAAAAGAGGATATTCAGAAAGCCAAGAGACATATCAAAACATGCTCAAAGTCACTAATCATCCGAGAGGTGCAAATCAAAACAACAATGAAGTACCACCTCACACCTGTCAGATGGCTATCATCAACAAATCAACAAACAACAAGTGCTGGAGAGAATGTGGAGGTAAAGGAACCCTCCTCCACTGCTGGTGGGAATGCAGACTGGTGCAGCCATTGTGGAAAACAGTATGGTGTTTCCTCAAAAATTTGAAAATGGAACTGCCATTTGACCCAGTAATCCTATTTCTAGTCCTATATCCCAAGAAACTAGAAACACCAATCCGAAAGGATATATGCACCCCTATGTTCATAGCAGCAAAATTTACAATAGCTAAGATTTGGAATCAGCCTAAATGCCCATCAGAAGATGAGTGGATTATAAAAATATGGTACATCTACACAAAGGAATATTATGCTGCTATAAAAAAGGGATTCTTACTATTTGCAGCAGCATGGATGGAACTGGAGAACATTAGGCTAAGTGAAATAAGCCAGTAAGTGAAAGAAAAGTACCACATGATCTCACTTATTTATGGATAATAAAGAACATTATAACCTGATGAACAAAAAGATAGATACAGAGGCAGAGAAGCATCAAATAGACTGTCAAATTACAGCAGGAAGGCTGGGGAGGGTTAGGGGGATGGTAAGAGATCAACTGAAGGACTTGTATGCATGCATATAACCATAACCAATGGACACAAGACATTGGGTGGGGTGAGGTGAGAGCATGTGCCGTGGGGTAGGTGAGGCCAGGGGAAGGTAAATGGGGAAAAAAAGGAGACATGTACTACTATTTGTAATAATTTAAACAATAAAATAATTTTTTTAAAAAAATTGATTCAGGCAAAGACTGTGAATTTGTACCAAACCATTAAAAGTATGGACGATAGGAAACTTACCAATATGTGGAATGATATCAGAGTATCAATAACAGGTTACTTGCTGATAAGAAGGGGGCTGTGTGCATCTTTATAATTAAACAAGAGGCCCAGTGCACGAAATTTGTGCACTAGAGAGGGGATCCCTCAGTCCAGCCTGCCCCCTCTCACAGTCCAGGAACCCTTAGGGGATATCCTACTGACAGCCTGCAGTCTGGCCTCCCTCTGTGGGAGGCAACTGGGCTGATCAGTGGAAGGCACTACCCTCATCACCCTCCTGCTGCTGCCACTGCTGGCTGCCGCAGACATCAAGGTGTTTTCATCAACATGGACTCCAGTCCCCTCACAACAAAAAAATGACAACGTTCTTTTGGCATTTTCAAGATGTCTCTTTTATAGGATATGACATTTCTTTTTTTTTTTTTTTTTTAATCCTCACCTGATGATATGTTTTCATTGATTTAGAGAGCGTGGAAGAGAGAGGGAAAGGCAAAGAGAAACATCAATGTGAGAGGGACACTTCGATTGGTTACCTCCTGCATGAGCCCTGACTTGGGCCCTGGCCAGGGAGGACCCTGCAACCTAGGTACATGCCCTTGATCAGAATCTAAACTGGACTCTGCAGTTGGCAGGCTGAGGCTCTATCCACTGAGCCAAACCGGCTAGGGCAGGATATGTCATTTCTTAGCTCTTCCAGCAGCGGACCTTTGTTTTTTCCTCCAGGAGTGAGGTGGAAAAACCCTAAATCACCTTCTTGGATTCTTATTACCCAAGTTACCAAGAACACTGCGAGTAGTGTACCAGGAGCTTAGCCAATGAATGGTCAGAAAAGGTCTTTCCTCTGCAGCTCACGTGTAGAGCCTGTCTCTCCTATCTCCACTCTGGGCCTGCCTAGGCCACCGCAGCATCCAGGGCTTGCCTCACCTTGCACGCAGTCCCCTCCTACCCACCTGCGTGTGCAGCCTCCTCCTGAGTGGTCGGAACGTTACGGCGTCCTGGACAATTTTCATATTACTTCTTTATATATATATATATATAAATATCAAGCTATAACTACTTTAACCCTGTGACCAAAATTACCTTTATTTATCTTTCAGTGTAATGAGTTGTGAAAAATATAAAATAACCTATGAACTTTTCTTGCCAAACCATTTTATCTGATTCTAATAAAGCCTTTAGATATAACTTTATATGAAATATATTGGATAAATTAACTAAATAGATGCCATCAGAAGGAAATAATTGTATAATTCCATACTAAAACAATCACAAATATAGAAGTTGGAACAACTCTCTAATCTCTTCAGTACAGATACTTTCTTTACTCTAAAGAAAAATATGTAACTACTAGAGGCCCGGTGCACGAAATTCGTACATGGGGATGTGTGTCCCTCAGCCCAGCCTGCACCCTCTCCAATATGGGACTCTTCGAGGGATGTCGAATGCCTCTTTAGGCCCGATCCTGGTAGGTTTGGGCCTAAACAGGGAGTCAGACATCCCTCTCACAATCCAGGACTGCTGGCTCCCAACTGCTCACCTGCCTGCCTTCCTGATGCCCCTAACCACTTCTGCCTGCCAGCCTGATCACCTCCTAACCACTCCCCTGACAGGCTGATTGCCCCTAACTGCCCTCCCCTGCAAGCCTGGTCCCCCCCCAAATGCCCTCCCCTGCAGGCCTGGGTCCCCCACAACTTCCCTTCTCTGCCAGCCTGGTCACCCCTAACTGCCCTACCCTGCAGGCTTGATCGCCCTCAACTGCCCTCCCTTGCAGGCCTGGTCCCTCCCAACTGCCCCCCCCCTTGCTGGCCATCTTGTGGCAGCCATCTTGTGTCCACCTGGGGGCAGCCATCTTTGGCCACATGGGGGCAGCCATCTTGTGTGTTGGAGTGACCGTCAATTTGCATATTACTCTTTTATTAGATCGAATTCTAGACAATAAGATATTGAGGACAGAGATTTTACTTCTATCAATGGAACCTATTGTTCATTAATATGTTTATTAACATATAGTTGACATACAACATAATATTGGTTTTAGATGTACCTGGTATAGCATAGTGATTTAACACTTACATACCTATGATGCAATTACCATAGTAATATTTTTTGCATGTATCTGTCCAGTTTTTTCATTTGTCACTGTATTACAATAGTATTGACTATATTTTCTCTGCTGAAAATTATATCTTTGTGACTTATTTAATTTATAACTGGAACTTTGAATCTCTTATTCCCATCACCTTTTTGAACCTATTCTCCCACCTCTACCTCTCTAGAAACCATTAATTTGTTTTATGTATCTACAAGTCTTTTGTTTATTTTTCAGGTTGTTTTTTATTGTGGGGTTTGTTTTTTTTAATATTCCACTTGTAAGTGGAGTCATACACTACTTGTCTTTCTCTGTCTTATAGCATAATATTGTCTGGTTCCATCCATCTTGTCACAAATGGCAAAAGTTATCTTTTTTAATTGCTGAGTAATACTAATATATTACATCTTTTTTGTCCATTCATCTACCAATGGATACCAATGTTTCAAAGTTGCTTTCATATCTTGGCTATTGTAAATAATCATGCAATGAACATAGTGGTGCAGATGCCTTTTTAAATTAGTTTTTCATTTTCTTTGGATAAATGCACAGAAGGGGAATTGCTGGGTCGTATTTCTAATTTTTTGAGGAACCTCTATCCTGTTTTCCATAGTGTCTGCACCAATTTACAATCCCAATAGCAGTGCATGAGGATTCCCTTTTTACATATCCTTGCCAACACTTGTTATTTGTTGACTTTTTGACAATAGCCATTCTGACAGGTGTGAGGCAATATTTCACTGTAGTTGTGATGTGCATTTCCCTGAAGATTAGTTATGTTGAGCATCTTTTCATGTGTCTGTGGCCATCTGTATGTCATATTTGGAAAAGTATCTAATCAGATCCTCAGGCCATTTTTTAACCAGATTGTGTTTTTGAGGTTGAGTTGAATGAGTTCTTGAGGTTGAGTTGAATGAGTTCTGTATTTTAACCCCTTATTAAACATATTGCTTGCAAATATGTTCTCTCATTCAGTAGCTTGTCTTTTCCTTTGTTGATGGTTTTCCTCATTGTGCAAAAGCTTTTCAGTTTAATTTAGTACAATTTGTTTATTTTTGCTTGTGTTGCCTTGACTGGGGGAATGTATCCAACAAGATATTTCTATGACCAGTGTCAAAGAGTATACTGCCTGTGTTTACTTCCAGGAATTGTATGAGTTCAGGTCTTACGTATAAGTATCATTCCTCCAGTTTTGAATAATAAGACAAGTTTCTTTTTGTGACAAAAATCTGGCCTAAGGCCAATTTGCATGTAACTCTTATAAAAAGCTCAGTGCAAGACAGACTTGCACTTGGTCTTCCAAAACTTATAGATAGCTGTTACTATAGCAGATACCTTGAAATCGATAATTGTAGTTCCCACTAGAGTTTAGAGATTGTTTTATATGGACATTAACCTCTTCCTCCATCAAAGATAAGTGTCCATTATAATGTGATGTTTTCTGCAAGCCTTTGTTTCCAGCCACAAGGCTTTATACAATATTTACATTCAGCCCCATTCTTGTAATTACACCTTTCCTTGAAGCCATTAGCATTATTGAGAAAATGATTCCTTTATTTGGAATTTATCTTCCAGCAAAGCCCCAAATTGTTACCACAAAATAGACTGCATGCTCTCCCCTCTATGGTAGCACATTTAGTGCTGAGAATTTAAAGCCTAAGAAATCTTAAATGCTACACCAAATAAACAGAATCCTCAATTTAGAAACTCTTAATTGTCTATACTAATGGAAGTTTTCATAACCCAGATAACTTGAAGGCAGGGAAAACTGAAGCTTCACTGAGCATTTGATTTTAACCCTCATTTTCTCATCTTTCTCTCTTCCCTCTGGCTGGATCTTAACAGTTTAAAATGAGCAGCAGAATTCAGCTGAATTGGCTTTCTCTGTCTTCCTTGCTTTCATCTTCCTTTTGTTTAGTTGAGAATCATAATAAATTGGTAGTGATAAGTAGGTGAAATAGGGTACAGTTACTTCATACAATGGATAATTCGATACTGTATGATGGAGATTTCCTTATTTAACATATATCAGCATAAAACAATTTTTAAAAATATTTTCTATTGTGGTATAATCCACTGATCAATAACACTGACTCCTCATACATATTTGAAGTCATTTGCAGGATTGTGGACAAAGATAGTTACTATTATAGCGATAGGTACACGTATTAATGGTTGTCTCTGGATTGTTTTCTCGTGCCATGCACAATGCCATATGTGTCACTGAGGATATCCTAGTAAGCAATATAGAAAAGATCCCAACTCATATGGAGTCAGCTACATTTATAGAACACTTAACATGTGCCTGACATTGATCTGAATGCCTTAAATGTGTTAACTCATGCCATTCTCAGCCCAACCATATGATGTAGGAATTAATACTTAGAGTTATCTTACCAAAGATGAAATGAAGGCAGCAAATGGATACATATTGTGCCCTAGACCTACACTGCATAGTCTGGATTCAAATCCTGCTAGAGTATATAGTCTGTTCTTTACTCTGCCATGCAACCTCTTAGTGATAGCACAATGCAGTGTGCACATTCTAGCGTGGTGATGACAATAAATAAGAAAATAAGTAAAGAAGAAAATAGGTGTTTGAAAGAAAATATTCCAGATGATGATCCTCTACAATTTTACCAACCTTGTAAATCACTATCACTAGCAAAAGTAGTGACCACTTGGGGGAAAACAAACCTTTAAGTATTATATGATACAATACAAAAGGACAAACCAGGTCATTTCAAGACACGTTCTGTAATCTGAGGAGATGGTTTTCCTAACCCTTTGCAAGGGGGAGTTCTGGGTACATGGAAATGAGTATATTTTATCTCTCCCTCTGTGTTTTTTATCATGCCACGTTGGTCAGTTTCTTGGGATGTGTAAACTTTGTGAATAAAGGTTTTTCTTTTTTTAAAAATCTGTGATCTGTGATAAATTGACTTCACCTTTATCTCATCTCAGACACCCTAGAGGATTGGGGTACAAACATGTTGGAAAAATGCTGGCTTGGAAATATCTGAAAAACTGTTAGGCAAAATTCTAGGTGCCATGAGAGACATGTTTTGTACTCCATTTGTGTTAGAAAAAAAATAGCCTAAGTATTACTGTGATAACACCTAATTCTCCAAATCTCAGTGTATTAACAAAGTAAAAAGTAGTCCTTTATATATTTCCTCAGAAACCCAGGCTGATTGAGGCTCCACTGTTACACAACTACACCACATAAAACAGAATTTACTGCATCACCTCAGCAAGGGAGAAGAGATCAAGCTCTTTTTAGATTTTTGTCTTAGAGGTAACATGTGAGTCCCATCTCCATGACATTGGCTAACCCCAGGTGTACCGCCCGCTCAAAAGAGATAAAGAAACTGGGACATCAGGTGGCAGATTTGATGAGGACCACTGTCTCTGCTACCGTACACTTCTCTGGCCATCAACTATTTTTTTGCTCCTTTCTACTGACTACATGAGTACAGTCAACCAAAGTCAATCCAGTCAACATGCTTAGCTCAAAATCGATAGGGTCTCTAAGTATTGTGCATTGTGTTGTACATCAGTTTGGAAGTGGTGTGTCTAGGTTGGAGATTAATGAATTCTAAAGTCAAGTTATCTTCCCACCATAGTATAGTGCATATTATAATGTGGTAATCCAAGGAAAAGTTCCACAGTAGACATTATCACCTGGAAGAAGAAGAATGAGTACCACAAAGTAGTCACTAGTGCATATTTCCCAAGTCCTACTGGATGAATATGGTGAAGTCCTTACTCTGAGGGTGAGATATGTTCCTTAAAGAGGACCTAATCTTGCTCACTTTTCTACTCTCCTTAATGGTCTCTGATTCTACTGCGGGGACATTGTTTCTCCTCCTCCTCCCCACCCCCTCCAGGCTCCAACTAAAATGAGCAGTGGGGAAAATGAGCCAGCTGGGAGCTGAGCAGCATTTGGAGCTCACTGCCTGTTGTACGAAGGTTAATTTGAGCAGTTACAGGACTTTGTAGTCTAGACTTGTATTTGGTTTGGCAGGTCAATTCTTTCAAATATATAATAGGTTTCTTATTTTTATGATTCCAATTCATTCCAAGTGCTAAGAATAATGCTACAGCATTTTCCTAGCCATAATTCTCCGATCAATTCTATTCTTCTGCCTTTCTGCCTTTCTTACTGTCTCTCTTGACATAAAGAGAGTTGCCATGAGAGTGTCACACTTTCTCTTAATCATACACTGAGTGGCCAGATTATTATGATCTCTGAATGCATAATAATCTGGCCACTCAGTGTACTTCTCTTGAGTACCTCATTTATTTGATATCAAAGATATTATAAATCGTGTACCTGATCAGTTTTCCCCTTTGCACTGGCTGATAGAAAGCTCAGGGCAAATAGGTGGTTGATCTCCAGCAAAAGTCTAGAATACTTTTGGCACCCATTTGAGATACAAATACACTGAGTGGCCAGATTATTATGCGTTCAGAGATCATAATAATCTGGCCGCTCAGTGTATTTTGCCCTGAACTAGAAATTTAAAAACAAAACAAAACTAATCTGTAATAATTTAAAATTAGGACAGTGGCTACTTTAGTGGGTAGGGGCACAGAGAACATAAGGATAATTTCTTGGGTGCAAAAAAATTTTATTTGATTTATTCACTTTGTGATAATCAGGCTGTATTTGATACTGTATTATGCTTCATTAAAAATTGACTTTAAAAAATAGTCAATCTTTCTCTGTTGATAGACTAGCTAATTCTGACCAATACTTCAGCTTAGAACAGCTAGAAGATTCCATCCTAACCACACTGGGAAGTGTGTGGTTTCTTCCTGCTTCATGAGAGTATTGAGAAGGGGCGTCTGAGGAGCCAGGAATGGATATACGCTTTCATTTCTCTTGTGTAAATACTTAGGAATGGAATGAGTGGAACTTATTCCTGTATGCTTAACTTTGTAAGAAACTTCAAAGTGCTTTTCCAAAGTGACTATACATTTTACATTCCCCAAAATAGTGTATGAGAGTTCTACACGACCCAAATTCATGCCAACACTTTATCAGTCTTTTTTAATTTTAGGTCTTCTAATTGAGTGTAGTGGTATCTCATTGTGGTTTTAACTTGCATTTCCCTAATGACAGACAGTATTGAGCTTGTTTTCATGTAATTATTGGACATCAATATATCTTTTTTGGTGAAATGTCTGTTTAAAATTTTGCCTTATTCTTTTTCTTGTTGAGTTTTGTGAGTTTTTATCTCATGAACCCTACTACCTATGCAGTAAAATTTATAGTTGCCTCAGAAGAAGCCTGTTGTAACAGCTATAAGGAGAGTACAAACAAACATGGAAACAAAACAATATGAGTCATTTGGGTGATAGGGGGGGCAAATAGAACACTAGTAAGGAATACTCACAATACCCTTGAAAGCTGCCCTCGAATACCTCATAGGTAAAATGAAACCAGAGTTAGGCCTTATTTGATGAGTAAAATAGTTGGGAAAAATTAGTGCCCCCATGCATTCATTTGTGTTACTATATCCTCCCTCCCTCCCTTCCTCCCTCCCTCCCTCCCTCCCTCCCTCCCTCCCTCCCTCCCTCCCTCCCTTCCCTCCTTCCTTCCTTTCTAAAAAAAGCAAGCAAGAATATATTGACCACAGCAAAAATAAACTTAGGACAGTGAATTAAGGAAGGACATAGAAGAAGCAACAGGAGAGCTTAGGCTGGACTGCTTTGGCTCACTAGGAAGTCAGAGCAAAGGGGGCCTTAGAGACAGGTTCAAGGGGTGGGCCTGGGACCAGCTGTGGCTGCTCATTGCTCCCCTGGTTGCAAGCCTCATGGGGACCCTTGGAGTTTAGGAGATACATGCCTGTGGGGGAAAGAGAGGAGAAAGGGAATGGCATGGGTGTGCTCCCTGGGAACTTCCTTTTCAGGGGTTTTAAAGGCTGGGCGTTCAATAGAATATTCCCACATTACTAGTTTCTTTTTTTTAAAATATATTTTATTGATTTTTAACAGAGAGGAAGGGAGAAGGGATAGAGAGCTAGAAACATCGATGAGAGAGAAACATCGACCAGCTGCCTCCTGCACACCCCCCCACCGGGGATGCGCCCACAACCAATGTACATGCCCTTGACCGAAATCGAACCTGGGACCCTTCAGTCCGCAGGCCAACGCTCTATCCACCGAGCCAAACCGGTTTCGGCCACATTACTAGTTTCTTAAGGCCCCCAAGGATTATTTCCAAGGGGCAGGGCAAGATCCTGAACTGTTCCTTTTTGATGTTCAAAGTTACTACTGTATGTCTGATGGACTTAATCAATCCAGGTTGAGGAACTTCTGGAAAAGACAGTGTTGGTCTCCAAGTGCCATCTCATCTTAAAGGATGGAAAGATGGGACTGATGACTGAGCAGTGACACTAGAAGTGAGACAACTGACGAGACCTGGCTGTAGCACAGTTTGTGACTAATGGCAAAGCCTTTCCATACTGCTATTCCTTTAGACCAGGTGTTGGCAATGTTTTCTGTAAAAGGAGGTTTTCATGGCTGTATACGGTCTGTGTCATATTTTTCTTCACTTGCTTTATTTTTACCTTTTAAAGACATAAACCAAAACATTTTTAGATAATGAACCATATAAAAATAAGCCTGAGACCACTGTGCAAACAGACTTTTATTTACCAACTCTGCTTTTGACTATCTTTGTTGAATCTGGTCTAACATGTTACCAGGAAACTTCTCTGTGTCCTAGTTTGCCCACATGTAAAATAACAACAACAACAACAATAACAAATGTCTTATTGTTTGTTTTAAGGACTAAGTAAGAAAATACATGTGAAGTGCTTAGAAATTGTCTGGCACACTGTAGCCCTTAGTGAACTTTAGATATTTCTATAAGATAAAAAGAAAAAACTTACATATACACCAAGATTTAACACTGGATTTATTTGGTTGGTGCATATTAAAATATCTTATTTTTATCTGTGATCTCTTCAATGTTTTCCAAATATCTTATAATATGCACATAAAAGGAGTGAGTGTCAATATTTTTAGGGAAGTACACTATCATCATGATTGTCTGTTTAAACTAGTTAAATATTTCTGAGTGTAGACATTTTGTGGTGTGTCTCTGATACTGAATTATATACGTGAGGCTGCTGGAACGTACTGATCTCAGCATATCAGATTCCATCATGATGCAAGGAGGAGTCTTGAAAGTTCACACCTCCACGATCGAGGAAAATTTAGCTCCCCTTAGTGTGAATTAGAAAATACATCTGGCATGTGGTTACTTCAGCTCATCAATCAGTAAATGAGTTTGGGTGCTTATTTATTAAACAATTCAAGTATCATTTCCAAACTCCAGTCTCCTCAGAATGTCAGTAATGCATACTTCCCCATCATGCTCAATGTTTAGAGCTGTTCTACAGCTAGTGCAGCACTGCACCACTCCATTTGATTTGAAACAGAAGCGGCAGCCCTGTCTGATATAAGGCCACTTAATGATTAATTAGTGCCTTTCTCATGCAGCATACTAGGAGAATGTTCTTGCCAGAGTCATCATTAACTTTAGAGCTGCAGATGTTGAAACAGTTACCTCATAGCAATGCCGTGTTGTCAGATGGTATGTTTAGGTATCATGATGTTGGGTGACCTAATTGCACCGCTAGAAAGTGTTTGCTTCCTATTGTCCTTAAAACGACATCATTATGGAAATCCTATAGAAGCTCATGGAAAAAATAGATGTAAACTCATGCAACATGAATGTATCAGTGTACCAGTGTTATTTATATTCATGTGTATGTATATATTCATGCAATTTTCTAGCTTTGGCTAGAGAGCCATTTGTGAAATCTATTTGAGGAAATGCAAGACATATGCATATATATTATATCTCAGTATTTTTGTGACAATTATGTTCCAAAAGTATAGACAAATTAAAATAATCGGGGCTAGGTTAAAATCTTGCCACCAAAGTCGCTGAGCATAGCTAAAAACAGGACTAGTTATAACTATAAATGATAAAGACCTTTCTTCACTCTCTCCTTAAATTATTTCCTTCAGTATGTTCTCAAATGTTTGGGTTGCTGCAGACAGAAATTCTAATAACCCATATGATATTGAAAAGCTGACATTGTGAAAATATATTACAATGAATATGGCTTCAGGGAATAGGTCAGGCAGAGGTTAGCTCATAAGTATAGACTGTAAAAAACATATGGTTCTTCATTTTCCATCTAGCTTTAGTCATGGCCTATGTCCCAAGTTTTAGTACTTGCCTAGGACAACATTACTAAATTTGGTGTTTTATGGCTATGACTCTGTTTTAGTCAAAATGCAAAGGTAGCTTTTGTTCTTAAAACTTAGATGCTATTTCATTAGTTGTGCAGTGAGAGAATAAGACATATTGATACTATCAATTAATCCCATCCTTATTGATGATATTACTATAAATCATTGTTGATAACATGATATTCTACTGGCTGATAAATTGCAGGGATATAAAATGGAAATAAAGCAGTGGAGGTAACTTTTTGACTTATAGTAGAATCCTGTTAAAGCACAAATGATATAGATATACACACAAATTCTCATAGGTGTGAGGAGTAAATGAGATAATAAAAATAAAATTACTTTCAATATCATACATTACACAGATGAAAGGTGGTGCTATTACTATAATTATTATTTGTTTTTATTATTACTTTTTTTGGTTTCACTTTGTAAAATCATGTCTCTGGAACTATAGTTACTATGTGTAAATTTCCATTTGCCTTTTCCAAAATGTCATAAAAAGGAAATCATAGAAGAGAGGAGGAATGAATGGACAGAGCACACAGGATTTTTAGGGCAGGGAAAATATTCTGTATGACACCATAATGGTGGATTCATGTAATTATACATTTTTAAAACCTATATAATGTACACACGTCAACATTAATCTAAACTATAGACTTCAGGTGATTATGATGTGTTAATGTAGGTTCATTACAGTTAATAGCAAAAAATGTACCACCCTGGTAGGGATGTGATCTTATGCATCTGGGGGTGGAGGGGGTTTCCCATGTGTGGGGGCAGGGAATATATGGGAAAAATCATTGTATCTTCCTCTCAATTTTGTTATGAGCTAAAATCTGCTCTAAAAATAGTCTTAATTTTAAAGAACATAATATAATAAAAAGAATCATAGAATATGTATTTTTCTGAGACTAGCTTCTTTCACTTAGAATGACACATTTGAGATTCATCCTTGGTGGCGATGTGTGAATCACTTGTTTGTTCTTTTTGGGTGCTGAGTAGCATTCCATTGTTTGGATATACCACTGTTTATTTATTTGCCAGTTGAAGGATATTTGGGTTGTTTTCGGCTTGACGATTACAAATAAAGCCACTAGGTACATCTGCATACAGGTTTTTCAGTACACATAAAGTTCCATTTCACTTGCATAATGCCAAGTCAGATTATTTAATTACATGGTAAACATATGTTTAATTTCATAAGAAACAGCGAAAATATTTTCCAAAGTGACTATCATTTTTCATTTTTACCAGGAGTGTCTATAATTTCCTTATCCTTATTATTGACAATTTCTTTTTTTTTTTTTTATTGTTGACACTGTTACAGATGTCCCCTATTTACTCCCTCTTTTACCCACTTCTACCCAGCCCCAGCAGTTTCTTTGATTTTAGTCATTCTAACAGTTGTGTGATGCATGGTATCTAATTATGGTTTTAATATGAATTATTTTAATTAAATAAATATGTTGAGTACTTTTCATGGGCATATTTGCCATTTTATGTATCTATCTTCATTGAAGTTTAATTTTTGCCCATTTTAAATTAGACTGTTTTGTTTTCTTTTTTTTCTCTCTTTTTTTTTCTTGGACTCTTTGCTTTCTACCACTGAGTTTTGACACTGTTTTTATATAAATCCTAAATATAAAAACTTTACTACACTTATCTATATATGTAAAGTGCCAGGGGCCATCACATCCGAACAACCGAACAGGCTGAGTGGGGTGACAAGGCTGGCAGGGGGATTAGTGAGGGACTACCAAACAACCGAGCAGCAGGCTGTGTGGGGCAACCAGGCCAGCAGAGGGGGGCAGTGAGGGGCAACCAGGCTGGCAGGGGGGGCAGTTGGAAGGAACCAGGATGGCAGGGAGCGGCAATTGGGAGTGACCAGGCCGGCAGGGGAGGCCATGAGGGGTTACCAAGCTGGCAGGGGGTGGAGTTGGGACAACCAGGCCAGCAGGGGGGGCAATTGGGGGTGATCAGGCCAGCAGAGGGGGAGCAGTGAGGTGTGTGACCAGGCTGGCAGAGGGGGCAGTGAGGTGCAACCAGGCTGGGAGGGGGGTCAGTTGGGGGTGACCAGGCCAGCGGGGGGGGGGGCAGTTGGGGGCGACTAGGCCAGCAGAGGGGTCAGTGAGGGCCAACCAGGCCAGCAGGTGTGGGCAGTTGGGGGCGACCAGGCTGGCAGGGGGTCCGGTTAGGGGCAACCAGGCCAGCAGAGGTGGGCAGTGAGGGGCGACCAGGCTGAGAGGGGGGTCAGTTGGGGGTGACAATGCCAATGGGGGGGCAGTTGGGGGCAACTAGGCTGGCAGAGGGGGCAGTTGGGGGCAACCAGGCCGGCAGGTGGGGGCAGTAAGGGGAGACCAGGCTGGCAGTGGGGCCAGTTAGGGGTGATCAGGCAGGCAGGCAGGTGAGCAGTTAGGAGCCAGAGGTCCCAGATTGTGAGAGGAATGTCCAACTGCCGGTTTAGGCCCAATCCCCAGGATCGGGCCTAAACCGGCAGTTGGACATCCCCCGAGGGGTCCCGGATTGGAGAGGGTGCAGACTGGGCTGAGGGGACTCCCTCCCCGTGCACGAATTTCATGCACAGGGCCTCTAGTCTATATATATATAAAAGGCTAAGTGACCAGCCGACCGGCCGGTAGGTATGATGCACACTGACCACCAGGGGGCAGACACTCAATGCAGGAGCTGCTGAGCGACAGGAACTTTGCAGAGTTCCCTCTCCCACTCTGGGACCCTTTCGGGGATGTTGGAAAGCTGGTTTTGGCCTGATCCCCACATGCCAGGCCCAGAGACCCCACTCACTCTGCAGACGCCTTTCAAGCCATGGTGCTGCCCCAGGTGTGGCAGGCCGGGGAAGGACCATGGGATGTTGGCTCCAGGGCGTGTCTGGCCCTTCTCACCCAGTCCTGTCCCGCCAGCCACCTGCTAATTAATTTCCTTTCACGTGCACAAATCTGTGCACTGGGCCACTAGTTTATAAATATTCTCCTAGACTGTGGCTTGTCTGTTAATTTTCTTACTTACCAGTGTATTCCAAAGAGCAGAAATTCTTAATTTTTACAAAGATCAACTAATTTATTTGTTTTTATATAGACTATACTTTTTGGGTTGTATTTCAACAGTACCAAAATCATGTTTACAAAAGTTTATCCTTTATTTTCATCTATAAATTTCATAGTTTTAGATTTTATATTTAGGTCCAAGGTCAGTTTTGAGTTAATTTTGCATGTGGTATGAGGAATGCTGATGATTCATTTTATTTGCATACTAGAGTCCTGGTGCACAAAATTCATGCATGGGGGGGGTTGTACCTCAGCCCAGCCTGTACCCTCTCCATTCCAGGACCCCTCAGGGGCTGTCAGACATCCCTCTCACAATCTGGGTCCATTGCCTCCTAACTGCTCACCTGCCTGCCTGCCTGATTGCCCCTAACCACTTTGCCTGCCTGCCGGTCGCCCCTAACTGCCCTCCCCTGCCATCCTGATCACCCCTAACTGCCCTCCCCTGCTGGCCTGGTCACCCCTAACTGCCCTCCCCTGCTGGCCTGCTCGCCCCTAACTGCCTCTGCCTCGACCCCTGCCACCATGGCTTTGTCCGGAAGAATGTCTGGTAGGATGTCTGGTCTAATTAGCATATTACCCTTTTACTAGTATAGATGAGTTTTCAATTGTACCACTATCATTTGATGATAAGTCTACCTTTAAATAATTTTTCCATTACTAAGAAAGAGATATAATTTTTTTTTCATGCTTCTCATTTGAGTACTGCCTGGAAAATGGCTTCTTAGCACTTAAAAAACACTTCTTTAGTTATTATTTCCTATCTCCTACTAAATTCCTCTTTCATTGCAATTAAAACCTATATTCTATATAATAAAAGGGTAATATGCAAATTGACCCTAATGGCAGAATGACCGGGAATAACAGGTTGCTATGATGCGCACTGACCACCAGGGTGCAGGTGTTCAACGCAGGAGCTTCCCCCTGGTGGTCAGTGCGCTCCCACAGGGGGAGCTCTGCTCAGCCACAAGCCGGGCTGACAACTGCGAGCACAGCAGCAGTGACTGGAGCCTCTCCCGCCTCCTCTGCAGCGCTAGGCTGTCCAACTGTGGCTTAGGCCCACTCCCCATGTAGAGCGGGCCTAAGCCGTCAGTTGTACATCCCCTGAGGGCTTGCCAGAGGGATGTCTGACTGCCAGCTTAGGTCCAATCCCCTGGGGAGCGGGCCTAAGCTGGCAGGTGGACATCCCCTGAGGGGTCCTGGACTGTGAGAGGGCACAGGCCTGGCTGAGGGACCCATCCCCCCTCCAGGTGCACAAATTTTCGGGCACTGGGCCTCTAGTATATATATATATATAAGGCTAAATGATCATCTGACTGTCCTATTGTCTGACCAGCTGGTACATATGATGCATACTGACCACCAGGGGGCAGACGCTTAACACAAGAGCAGCTGAGCTTCAGTGACTTGGCAGTGGCGGTTCTTGGGTGATGCACCCAGGAACCAGAGAGGAGGGAGCCCGATTCCTTGTGGGACCACACGATTCCAACTCTGGCAGTGGGGTTATGTTGTTGCTGGGGCACTGTTGGCCCCAAATCTGGTTTACTGCCGAGCTGCAGTGAATAGTGATATTAAATTATTTCTTCTAATTAATTTCCTTTCAATGTGCATGAATCCATGCACTGGGCCACTAGTATGTCTATAGAATAAAATAAACCTTGCCTTATCAGAATTTTATAATTTATTTAACAGTCCCTGTGTATTATACCTATTGCAACACCAACTGTTGTACAACAATTCAGTTCTGGCACTAACCATCAGGAGGTATTGCAAATATTAGGAAGTTCTACAGGTTAGTGGGCATGGTACCCAATAATACTGCACTCACTTTAGATGTCAGACATAAGTGAAGACCCCAACCCCACTTCTGACCCAGTGGCTACAAATTCTGGAAGTTCGCATGATCCGCTTCAGGTCTGATAATTTGTTCAGAACTCTGGAAGGCACTCTATTCATGATTACATTTAACATACAAAGGATACAAATCAGCAACTGGCAAATGAAAAGACATTTAGAGTTAGGGCATATCACACTCCTGGGACATCAATGTTCTCATCAACTAAGAAGGTCCTATGAACATTAATGACCAGAGTTGTAATTGGGGTTTTATTGCATAGGCATGATTGTTTAAATCATTAACTATGTGATAGGACTAAATCTCCAACTCCTCTTCTCTCCCTGGAGGTTAAACTAGCTCAAAATCCCAACGCTCTAATTGCATGGTTGGTGTTTCTTGTGACCAGCCCCACCCTGAAACTCTCTAGAGGCCCACCTAAAGTCACCTCATTAGCATAACTCGGGTGTGATTTCAGGGTTTTATGAAAAACAAAAACACTCCTATCATTTTGAAAATGCCAAGAGGTTAGAAGTCCCTCCCAGAACCAGAGAAAAAGGCCAGTCAAATTCTTTATTATACAATAACATGTTACTCCCAGTATTTAAAAGAGCTTGCTCTGTTTCAATATTTAAATTATGAGAGCATTAACAAAATAAGTTTCTAAAAGATTTTCAGTAAGATTTTAAAAAATACATTGAGGTATAAAGCAATAAAATACTGGTTCTCTCTCTCTCTCTCTCTCATACCTGGGTTGAAGTTTTCATCCTTCATTAGGGCACATAAGGAAGGCAACTGATTGATGTTTCTCTCACATTGATGTTTCTCTCTCTCTCTTTTAAAGCATGTCCTTTGGTGAGGATTTTTTTTTTTTAAAGAATAGGTTGTGGAGGGCTTGATTCCCTTAACTAGTTTCTAATTATCTAAAAACAAACAGATAATGGTGAATCTTTGAACTACTTCCTATCTAAGATGTTAACTTCAATGTGTAGAAGCTGTGTATAGATTTTCAGAACTCCATGCAGTTTTCTACATCATGTCTTTCCTTTGGAAGTGGCATATATTCCAATCAAGAAGAGTAAAAATTGAGGATAAATTTTAAAATATAGTTAAATTGAAATCCAGTCTTTCAGAACTATCATTCCTCATTTAAAAATTCAGTCTCTGCAAATTCTATTTTAGGAGTTGCACAAATAAATTATGATAGCTTAATATGTTCATTTGCTCGTAAGTGCTCATGGGAAGTGTTGAAAATAAATGCAGCTCTAATAGTACTGACTCTAAGACTCATCTCAGAGAGAATTTCCAAGTTGTCTTCTCTAGTACAACATGCAACGTTTGTTGAACATGTTTGGTTTTCAAAATGCTATATTAATGTGTGTGTGTTTTTTTCTGTAAGCCTTCCACATATTTTAATTTTTCTCTAAATTCACAGATAAAGTTGCAGTAGTCTTAGCATTGTAATCCACCCAGAAACAAAATCTTCCCAAGACATTCTTTCTTGAATAGTGTTTGATGTAGTTACAATGATGTTATTTCCCAGGACTTAACACTGTCAGAATCAAAATCATGTGAATCTGATTCCAAATCATACTGAACATGCACTTGAGTAAATCAAATAATTATGAAAATACACAATGAATAGTGAAAATTATCAACTGAATTTTTTAATTTAATGGATTTGACTATGAATTATGTAGTACCTACTATGTAATGATCAAAAATCTTACTTGGATTATATCTTATTACTTTTAAAATGAATTAATCTCATTCTATTTCTACACATAAAATGGATTCCATCAATACATCTAAAAAAAGGTCATGCTAAACTTGCCTAATAGTTAATGTGCTGCAATACTGCAGATGTTAAACTAAAATACTGTGCTCAAAAATAGGAATATTTTTCAAATCATAAGAGCAATGGATATTTCAGTCATTTGCAAAGGGTTCTGCTGCAGTCAACTGGATACAAAAGATAGTCATTGCTCTTTTATGTAATTTTGCAGCTCCCATAAAAGAAAATATCTCTGTTAGATTTCTCAGTAACTGTTCATTCTGCTCTGTGCAAATTTAAATAAGGCCTACAAGATAAACATACATAAAACTTGCATGCACGTATGCCTATGTGCACGTGCACACACACACTCAAAGCAAATCATTTGGGGGGAAGAGTACAGAGATCATCCCCCCTAAACACTGTGCTCATAAACAAATGCTCTGGAAATAGTTTCTCTCTTGAATCAAATTTCTATTTTTAAAATCTTTGTACACACAGATCACATGATGTTCGTGAACTCTAAGAATGTTCTAACTTACTGCCTCGCTGATAATTTAATTGGAGCCACTTCTATTTTTAGGAAGTAGCTTAGTCACGTATTTGGGATTCTAATATGCTTCAGGAAAGGTTTTTGTTTCATAGTAAAACAATCCCAGCTATAAGTAATCCATTTTGACATTATGTGGGTGGGTTTGTCTATTATACAATCAGTATCTCCATTGTAAAATCATGGGGTTTTCTAAAATTATCTTTAATGTTGTTTAAAAGTATTTCTGTATTATCATAACATTTCTGTGTTTTCTAAAGTGTATTTCAGTAAATAGAGAAATAGTTTAAAGATAATTGAAGGAAAAGAAGACATTTTAGCTATTGAATCATAAAGATTTTTTTCCCCATTGTTACAAAAGCTGCAAGGTCTATAGATTTTAAGATAGACTAAAAGATATCTGTCATGCATTTTTCTCCTTAAAAGTTGGTTTTCCTGTGAAGGGAACTGAAACTATTTCTAACAGATCATGTATTTGAAGAAATTAGCTTTAACCATCTGATAGGATCTTTTAATCATCTGAAAACCAAGCATTTCCTGTTTGATATGGGTAAAAGCTGATGATTTCATTGAGAGTGGTGTCTAACCAAGGATGGTGGAGAAAATCAAATTGAGAAACAAGATGACATCATTCAGATACACAGGGTACTTAGTCCTTGTTCTAAGTTTTCAGTCTGTGACATGGGCATGCATACTTCTTTTATGAGTGACAATTGTCATGTGAAACTTAATGGTAAATTGATAACAGGGCCAAAACTTCATGCAATAAATAAAGAGAACCATAGGTTCTGTCACCCACTTACAGCTAGAAATGTGCACATGATAAGTTCAATTTTTGAACACCGGCATCCACTGGTCCAATCAACATACCAGAAAGCAGTCAAATGTCAAAATTACCATGCATCTCCCACCCACATCTGTCCCTTTACTTAACACATTTGCAGAAACAGCTATTTTAATATTTTATAAGAAAACCATTTAACAGGTTTTCTGACCAGATTCATGGATCTTAAGTGTTTATTAGACATTACTGTTCTATAGGAATTAAGGATTAAGGTGATCAATGTTTTTTATTCTTCCATGGTATTTATAGATTCACTGTATGACATAAAACAAGACTGAATATATTGAAATATTTTGTAAAGAGAAGGAACAGAAATGGAAAGAAATTATTTTGATATAAATTATTATTTCCATTCTAAACATTAATCATTGACTTGAAAAGTGTAATGGGCCACTGGTCCCTTTTGTTTTCCTATATTAAGACTCATGGAAACATTTTAGTGTAGTGAACAAATTAACTGAGTGCTCTTCGATTTGACTATATATCTGGAGACTTCAAAGTTCTTTTGCCTGGGAACCTGTACTAATTTGCTTTATGACTAGAAGTCCTTCAATCTAGTGACTTCATTCCTTTAATCAAAATAAATTTTTGTTTTAATTCATGACTGCAATTTAATCAGCATATTTGAGGTACAGTGGGATCTATTTTTTGGAGTTTGAGAATCTCATGAAGAGAATGTTATTGCAATTGTTAGAACATTTGGCTCTCTTCATTATACCCACATTCTTCAGATCAAAATTCTTTTCCAGCTTGTAAAAATATAACAGCAAATCCTTTATTACATATTCTGGCCAAACTTTGCAGATTTCTTTTGTGAGTAGACTGCTTTTGCAACTATGTTGTATAGAATAAGTACAGCTTGACTAATAGAAAGGAAAACGTGCATGATGTGACATAGCATTGCCTTTGAATTCCAGGAAATAAGAGGGCTGGTGTCTAATCAGTTTGGGCCACTATAGACTTCACTGTCAGTTTGGCCTTCATAGACTGGGTGCCTTATAGGCAATGGTTCTTCTCATTCTTGTTTTTAAACATTGCTACTTTAATGTGTATAATTAAATTAGTTGTTAAATTGTTTATATTTCTATTGTAGACATAAGTCCTTAATCTGTCTTCTGTATTCTGAATGTCGTTTTCAAATTAAAGTTTTACCAATTGACATTTGTTTTCCACACATAATCTGGATTTTCAGAATTAGTTAAAAATACATAAACTTCCATGTCTCTGAATCTATATTTGTTTGTCAGTTTATTTTGTTCATTAGATTTCACATATAAATGAGATCATATGATATTTGTCTTTCCCTGACTGGCTTATTTCGATTAGCATAATACTCTCCAGGTCCCTCCATGCTGTCTCAAAGGGTACGAGATCCTTCTTCTTTACTGCTGCATAGTATTCCATTGTGTAAATATACCATAGCTTTTTTTTTTTTTAATCCACTCATCTACTGATGGGCTCTTGGGCTGTTTCCAGATCTTAGCTATTATCAATAATGCTGCTATGAACATAGGGTGCATATATTTGTTCTGGTTGGTGTTTCAGGTCAATTGGCACTCCCATTTTTAATTTTTTGAGGAAACACCACAATTTTTGATAGTGTTTTACCAGCCTGTATTCCCACCAGCAGTGTACTACAATTTCTTTAAAAGCTTCAGTCACCCCGGCCCCACTCCCCACTCCCTACTGCAAGTCACAATCATTTCTCACAGGCTGACCACACAGCCTCCTCCCTATCTCCCTGCTTCCTCTCTTGCTATCCTTTATGTTCACATGCCTTAATCCTATTTAATAAAAGCCTAATATGCTAAGTGTCTGGTTGTCCAATTGGCTGTTCAACCAATCAAAGTGTAATATGCAAATTATATGCTAAGGCCACTCAACTGCTCAGTATGATGTGCACTGACCACCAGGGGGCAAACACTCTGACTGTTAGGTTAGCTTGCTGCTGGGGTCCGGCCAATCAGGACTGAACTAAATGGGCCGGACACGCCCTGGAGCCCTTTTGCAGTCCCTCCCCATTTGGCCAATCTCCTGCATCCCTCCCCAGCCCTGATCATGCACCAGTGGGTTCCCTCAGCCTGGCCTGCACCCTCTCACAATCCGGGACCCCTGAGAGGATGTCGGAGTGGCGGTTTCAGCCCAATCCCTCAGGCCAGGCCGGGGGACTCCACTGGTGCACGAATTTGTGCACCGGGCCTCTAGTATTTTATAATCTAATATCTTGACATCCTGGGGCTTTGCTGACTATTAAGGGATTGTCCCTTCCAGGATTAACTAGTAAATGAAAAAAAAAAAGCAAACTATATCTAGGTTATATATTCTTTTCATAAAATGACTTGCAATTCTTTCAAAAATAAAAAGTTAGATTTTTAAGGTTGTTTCCAAAGTTTTCACTTATTATGCTGGTATATACAGCTGAATAAATCATTAACATATTTAGTCTTCGTTTCATCATTTGTAAAATAGAAAACATGATACTATGTCAGTGCTATTGTGGAAATCAGTTTTATTATAAAGGTCATATCTTAAAACATATGTAAGCAAATCACAGGATAGACTATAAACACTACTGTATAAATGCCTGTTATTTTAATAATGTAATAGGAAGATAATCAGGAATCATAAATAAGCTACTTTCAAAGATGTTTTTCCAATTTTTATGCAAAAGCTATTAAATTATAGTATAATTTCAGAAGGCAATTTAGTGCCTGATATATTTGCTGATCAACTTGGATATTGCTGCCTCAGGATTTATGTTTTGTTTGAGTTGTTCTAATAACTTCAAAATATAATTTACTTTATATGAATTTATGATCTCATTTAAAAATGTTCTAAGCCACTTCAGTGTTCTCAGGCAGTGGTGAATTTCATGAGTTAATGATACATTGGCTTGAGAAGAATTTCCTGTTTTCTGTTTTGGGTGCTTTGCTGTTTTTGCAGTATGCCTCTAATTTTATGAGAAAGTTGCATGGAAAAAAATGTGACAGTGTGAGGCTATGCACCAAAATACCTTTGGGATAAACTATCTAAGTTGTAAATAATTAAAAAGAGTTTTTTCTTCCGGAAGCAAATATTTAAGAGGGAAGAATAAATAAAGATCAATGCTTTTAGTCATGAAACCATACTTTTCTGCTGCTGCTTAGACATCACTACATTCATGTTTTCTTCCTGAGTAATCAAACTCAGAAAAAAAAAAAAAATCTGTGAAAATGACCCCTGTTGTAAAAGTTCAGTCTCCTTGGAATGGTAGTTATAATTTGGTCTAAACCAATTCAGCCTTCAACTACCTCCCTCTCTCCTTCCTGGAGTACCCAGGGGTCAAATTTCAACAGGGACTTTAAAAACACCCAGGCCATTTAATGGGCTGGGGATTCCTGCCCTTCTTAGCTTGAAAATTCCTTGTCTTTTTTCTTCTGATGCAATGTCGGCTTCTCTATGACATCTTCAGGATTTTCCTACTCTTAACCATGACTCATTCCTCTCTTTTCCATGCTTCTTTGCCTTTTATAGTTAGCTAAGTTAAGCCTTTAGGTATGTCTGGTGAACGCTTTTTATTTTTTATTTTTTTTAGTTTTAGAAGTAAAACTTATGCAGGCTACTTTTCTTTTCAGTGAGTTAATTGTATACAAAAGCAGAGACACATATAGAATGAAATAAAATAGATAAATCTTAATATACTTTCATTTTCCCTCTGCAAACCAGTGGAATGAACACGAGAAATGCTCAAGCCAAAGTAGAGAGTTAAGATTTCATTCTCTGATCCCTCTATGCAGAGAAGGAGAATAAGAACTTCTGAGCAGGGGTGGCCATGCTGTTCTGACAGTGATTGTTCTGGAGAAAGATGGAATCTTATCTTTAAGAAAAAGAAATGTGGGGACTTCCCTATCTTTAGGGACCCGCAAGAGCAGCCACATGGTCAATGGTGAGATGTGCTTTTTTAGGCTGCCCTAGAAAGAAGTCTTAATGAACCTCTCTGCTCATAGAGTCTGGTTCTTACCTGAAAGTGATCAAACTGGCACAGGCCTGACCTCCTGTTTGCTTCAAGGGTGGCCAGAGGGGTGCCCAGAAATTTACATGTTGAGACTTTCCAAGTAAAAATACCAGTTCTTGTAAAAGTCAAATTAAAGCCAACACATATTTACATTTTAAACCATCAGCAAAGAAAACTACATCCAAGCTATATTACATGTGAGTTTCATGAGCTACTCAGACTTCATCTACTTTAGAAGACATTTAAGTGGTATTTCTTGGATTTATAAGTGTCTCAGAGAAAGAGGATATTCCAAGGGACTTTATAGCAAAACACCTTCTTGTGTTGTATTTTGAATTATTTATTTGGTTGTACATTTCCTCCACTAAACCAGGAGCTCCTTGAGGTCGTGGAATGGAATGAAAAACACATGGACTTTGGTATGATTTGACCATGTGTTTAACTACTGGCTGTGTGACCTTGGACAAGTATTTAACTTTCTGAGCTTTGTTTTTGTTTAATCGGTGACACCTTCTGGAAACTATTCTGTTCAAACCTGCCACATATTAGACACGTGGTACTTATATGTGCAGTGAATTAATATAATAATTAATTCATTAATGTTTCCACGTGTGAAAGTATTTTTAGTGATATTTATTAGTATCAGTGTGATGGTGAGTTTAAATGGGTTACATTTAACTGTAAGATATGCTTTAGATAAATCATATGATGGTAGAAGTAACTTCACACCAGTTCATCTCAACAGTGCAGGAGAGAGGGCATTTCAGGTTCTATGCATGCTAGGTTTTCTCCAGAGGGTTTCTAGAATGGTTTGAAATTTTTTTCTGTTCTTATACAGTATTGAACTATTATTATTTCTCTCTTAGTCACTATCCAAGTTAAGAACAATATTTTTTCAGCCAAATGATTCTATCAGCAAAGGATGAAAGTTACTTTAGTTTCCATGACTTTTTTAAGGCCAACAGGGTCCAATACCAGTCCTGCAATGCACTGTGCTTTTTTAAAAATATGTTTTTATTTATTTTAGAGAGGAAGGGAAAGGGAGAGAGAGATAGAAACATCAATGAGGAGAGATAATCATTGATCAGCTGCCTCCTGCACTTCCCACACCGGACAACCCAGATATGTGCCCTGACCGGAAATCGAACCATGACCTACAGGTTCATAGGTCGATGCTCAACCACTGAGCACCATGCCAGCCAGGATGCACTGTGCTTTTGTACTAAGACTTATATTAGATGGGGCACAGTCACAAAAGGAATTAAAGTAGAGTTGAGGAACAAAATGAAGAGAATTCGTTACTTTAGAAGAAATTTTTGTCTCATTTGAAATTACACTCTGTGATTATCCACTGTTTAATGACTTAAGGGGTCACCAGATAGAGGAACCAAGATATACAGGGTAACTTAAGACCTTCAGTGTTTTATAGTCAACTGGTGTCTTTATGGTGGTTAATTTAAAAAAGAGGACTAACTTCAGCTGGAAGATATGTTTGCTGACAGAAGTTTGTGGAAGGGACTGACTTTAAAAAGAGCTACTTGTTTGAAGCAAGGAAAAGGAGCTCCACAGACAAATATTGTCAGAGTGCAAGGCCTGTGGTTAAGTTCAGATGAATGAACCCATCACAGGAAGAGTAAGCACAGGAAGACTAAGCGGTTTTGTCTGAGAAGTAGAAAAAGGTATTATTTGTGGAAGGTTTATGAAATAGAGTGAGCACTGTTAATAAAATTTTATTACAAAGATGGGTTTAACTTTTAAATGTAAAAATACAGAAAATGCTCCTTTCTACCAGTTCCATTCTGTTCCATCAGCAGACCTGGGGAGGCAGTTTAACAGATGAGAAGTTGGTGCTGACTCCAGACTCCATCCATTAGGATAACTGCAGGGATCAAGACTTCACCTGGATTGCATTATTTTCATGCACAGGGTCACATCTTGTTACTGGTTCTCATACATCGGTGACAAGCATAAATTATCTTATACTTAGTTTTGTGATCTGTAAAATTGTATTGGGACAAAAAATAAAAATAAAAAGCCCATGCGTGCATACACACACAAATCTATCTGAATATTCTCCAAAATGCCTCCACTGTATACACCCTCCTATTTTAAAATTTGACCCATATTCATTTTTATATATGCAAAGTTGCCAAGGCAATTAACGGAACCCAATTTTATCTTTAAAACTTTTCCTGACATTACAGGAGGAGAGCTGCCTTATTATTAAACATAAAACTTCACTATTTCTTTATATCTGATGATAAATGATATATCACTGAGAAAAAGTGTCATGATTTTTTTAACATTACAAAATTGGATGGAATTTGAACCTTTATTCCTAAAAATAAAATGATTAGATTACAATAATTGTCTCATAAATTTTAGATAACATCCTCAAATGGCAAATCTGTCATTGTCTGATAGATAGTCCCCAAATCCTATTATAACAATTAGGAAGCTGGAACACCATCTATTTTATTTTCCATTATGTCATCTTGCCTGGCATGAAAATTGAAAGAGCACTGGATATCTGAATATAGTTCTCTATGTTGGAAAGTGTGCTACAATGGTAATTGGGAGTCATATTCTAGTCCTTCTAGGACTAGACAAACAGCTGCAAGAACTTGGGCCAATCACTTAACATCTATATATTTTTATCACTTCTAAAATAAAGAGGCTGAACTAAATGATCCATTCTACATCTAAAATCAAGTCTTCCAGATTTATCATATCATCCGGATTCCAAGCATCAAACTCAGGAAACTGGGAGTCTTTCTAGATCAATACAATATATGACTATGATCTATATGTAAGCATCTCCTGGTTTCTAATTAATTGGTCTAGACCTTCCTCTCTCTCTTTTTAGTATAGTTTTATTGATTTTAGAGAAGGGAGAAGGACAGAGAGAGAAACATCAATAATGAGAATCATTGATTGGCTGCCTCCTGCATGCCTCACACTGGGGATTGAACCTGCAACCTAGGCATGTTCCCTGACTGAGAATCGGACCCTGACCTCCTGGTTCATAGCTGGCTACTCAATCACTGAGCAATGCTGGCTGAGCTAGCTGTCCTCTCTTGTCCACGCTACCGGCACAGGCTTTTACCTGCTCGTCCTCTGCTTCCTTAGTGTGGCTGATCTCCAGTATCTCTTTGCCATACAGCTTGGGAAATCTTTCTAAAACTGAAAGCTAATGATGACACTACCCTATTTAAAACAATTTAGTAGTTCTACCTAAATCCTTAGCATTCAAGGCCCTTCATTTTCAGTCTTCCCTCTACCTCTTTCTAGCCTCAGTGCTCATTGTCATATTAGACTTGTGCTGGTTCACCTTGACCTCCTTCCCCCCTGACTACATTACTTAACATTTTTCTGAAGGCACCAGGGAGACTAAATCTTGATATTTTTGTTCAAGTTGCTTTCAGTCTCTAGGCTACTCTGCTTCCTGTGGTGAATTCTAATGAACTATTTCCCTTCAGAGTTATCTTAAGCATCACTATACTCCAGGGGCATTATTTTTTTCTTTATTATTTTTTTTAATTTCTCAATTACAGTTTACATTCAATATCATTTTGTATCAGTTTCAGATGTACAGCATAGTGGTTAGACAATCATAGACTTTACAAATTGTTTTCCCAAACATTGTCCTCAATGTCACTCTCCATCAGAGAAATGTAAATTAAAGCCACAATGAGATATCACTTCAAGGGCATTCTTGCTCCTTTCCTCATTCCACATTACCTCTTCAAGTTAGAATTGATTACTCTGTTTTGCCCACTGCCTTATACTTATATCACAGCACCTATTTCATTTTATTGCTGAATATAATTATGTGTATTATAAGTGCATTATCCCATTTTTATTTTTATTCTTAACTCTTTGAGAATTAGAGCTTATGTGCTTAACATTGACAATAGAATTAATGGGAACATCCTTTGTAAAGGTAAACTGCTTTCTAATTCAGAGACAGCCTTTGAAGGCACCATGATTTTTAAAATATTTTCTTGACTGCATAGAGAATATAGTTATGTGACTTTATTATCAGAATTGAAAATACTGGTTTAGAATGTACATGGAGATGTGTATACAATCATTTTAAGAATTAATGTTTCTACTTTATTTATTTCAATGGTCTGATATAAAACTTGGGATAAATTTGGAGTTGTCTTAACTCAGGTTAAGAAAAGGGCTGTTTTTCACACTAAAGCTTTAGAAACTTCTTCATTAGATGCTCATATAATAAGATATTTAATGTCTCTTTGACTACTACTATGTACTTTACAAGAACCAATTGTATATGTGCTGCTTTTACAATAACATTTATTTTTCACATGTTCTTTCTTATGATCATAAACTCAAAATGTCTTCCTGCATTTTTTATTTCTTTTTCCCCCCTTTAACAATTTAATAGCAACATCTCAGTCACTCACTGTATCAGGAACCTGATAATTAAACACACACACACACACACACACACACACACACACACACACAGAAAACACAAAGAAACTGAACTTTGGGGGTTTATATTCTAAGAAGAGGAAAATAATAAAGAAACATTTATTGCAATATGGTATCAATTATAATATTAAAAGAAGATGTCAAAGTCTTCTTTTTGTGGTCATATTTTGGCAGGATTTTAAGACTAATGTAATTCAGCATGTAGACAAAAGGAAGACAGTATTTCCGGGAGAGGAAGGGATAGACCAAAAGACTTAAAGGTAAGAGAGTACCACCGTCTAAAGTACAGAGTTTGTTTGGGGAGTGGTAGGTAAAACACAAGGCAGAAGAGTTGGTCATAAGTGAGTTTATGAAGACCCTGGCTGCTATTCCAAGAAAGATTACAGCCTGATACAGTTTACTGAAAAAGGAAGCATTGAAAATATATTAATAGGGAAGGAATATGTCAAAAGCATCTTTTAAACTGGTTAACTCATCTGTAGCATGGTATGAAAAATGAAGTAATGAAGGACAATTATGGGACTCCTACAATATTTCAAGTGAAGTTTGATCAAGTTCACATTAAGATAGTACTTCTAGGAAAAGAGAAGGGACCTAAGGAATTGTTAAAGAGGTAGCAACAGGATTTAGTGACTCAGTAGATGTAGGAAATGGAACAAACAGTATTAGATATCATACTCACTTTGGATTAGGGAGATTGGAGTTGTTGAGGCCCTTTAAAAGGCAAAAGTAAAAAGGGGGAAATGAAGGAAGAAGACTTTGGGTTTATTTATGTTGTTTGGAATGCCTTAAGGCATATGTTATTTTCTGAAGAAAATAGGAAAATAGGAAATTTGTCTTCATTTAACAGAAAACCCACAACTGGACTTAACCACACTGGTTTATTTCTCTTATATAACAATAAATCCAAAGAGGAGAAGTGGCTGTTATTGTTCTGCTGCAAAATAATGTTAGGACCCCCATTTTTTTCATTACCTTGTTGTTGTTGTTGTTTTCTCATTCTCGTCACCTGCTCATTATAGATTGGCTGCCCCATCTCTATTCTACACTCACATTCTAGACAAGAAACAAAAAGAAATAGAGAAAGATCTCATGGGCATGGACAACAGTGTGGTGATTGCCAGAAAGAGAGGGGTTGTGAGGAACGGGGAGGATGGGATAGGGGGGATAAATGGTGATGGATGGAGACCTTCTTGGGGTGTTGAACACACAATACAGTGTACAGATGATGCATTATAGAATTGTGTACTTTAAATCTATATAATTTTATTAATCAGTGTCACCTCAATAAGTTTAATAAAAAAGAATAAAAAAGGATAGGAAGACAATGATAAAATCAGAGGCAAAATAGTTTCAAATTCCCCAGAAAAAAGGACAATTTTTGAAATAGTGGCGTGGGAAGTTTTGCAGGTACACTCTCAAACAAAACAACACAAACTGATGATATTTATTTGTTTTAAAAAACCTCAACCATTGAAAGTATCTGGACGTTGTTGTAAGGATATGCTGCAAATAAATTTTCTTGAATTACTTATTCACGAAAATCAAATAAATCTGTAAAAAGAATAAGAGTGTCTGTCACTTGAGCTACAAAGAGCCATCTCAGTTCCCAAACACCCAGCTCATTGTGATGGAAGACCCACTTTGGGTGCATATGACCAAGAAGGCGGGACTCACTGCCTAGTCAGCTGCAGCCAAGGACTACAGCATCCCTGGAGAAGGGGCAGGCCATGAGCATTTCTCATCTGTCCTAGTGCTATGTTGCAGAAGCTAAATCCTGGTCAAGTTCATGGGGTCCCTTCTCCATTTAACCCCCAGGCCCTAATGCATGGATGATAGACTGAGAAAAATGGGGCCCCCACTTTTGCCCCAGTTTACATTTAGAGTTTAGGTCCCATCTTAGAAAATGTAAACTCAGAATATCAGACACACTCTCCCAGCCCAGAGTGCTTCTCTTAAAACTGAGGTGTCACTCAACAGAAATGAGACACTATCCCCATTATCAGTTCTGAAGCAGTAGCTTAGAGATTTTACTTATAGAGAGAGGCAGGCTATACAGACAGAGACCTAAAAAGCTCTCCCCACAAAACTGATTATTTTTGGGAAAAAGTGGGGAAGTTGAAGCCTAAGTTGGTCCTCAACAAAGGGAGATTCGGAGGTAAACAATTAAGAAGAGGCCAGAATTTCTATGAGCAATAGGCTAAATTTAAGGCCAGCTAGTTTAACAGAGAGGGCAAGGGAAAAACAGCTAAGAAGAGTCATCCTGGGGTTATAACAAACCTCAAAAACTGGCTAGGAAATATACCCTACAATTTATGTTCTAGGGCATTGTCAAAAACAATAAAGCAATAATTGGCAGTTAGTAGAGGCTAACAGCTAGGTATGATACCAAAAAAAAAAAAAATGAAAGAAAGAAAGACAGCTTAAAATAGTGAAAGGAGCATAAGAAAGTCAAAGAGAACACTGCTAAAACCATTGTCATTGCAGGGTGAAGATGTGCATCCTAGGATTGACATTAGAAATTACACACTCTGAAGGAAATGGATTTAATTAAAATAGTCCAGCTAAATCACTGAGTAAGTAGACAAACAAACGATAACAACATGTTCTGGAGAAAAGAAAAAGTGTGTGACTTGTGTACAGGAACAAAAACAGGCAATAGAAACTGCCTGTAAGAGGGCCTAGATGATAGTCCCACAAGATAAAGACTTTAAAGCAACCATTATAAATAATTCAGAAAACAAAAGCAAAAGTTGTTTCAAGAAATTAAGCACAAATATAATCTACCATCAAATAAAGAATATGAATAAAAATATAGATAGTGTAAAATAATCAAAAGTAAATTCAGGAATTGCAAAGTACAATTACATAAATGCAAAATTCATTACAAGGTCCCAAGAGTATATTTGAATGACAAGAAGAGTCAACAAACTTGAAGATAGATTGGCAGCAAGTAAGCAATATGAAGAACAGAAAGCTATGCAAAAGATCCATACAAAAATATATTGTAGTAAAAGGTTGAATGACAAAGACAAATACAATATCTTGAAAGCACAAGTGATTCAGTATGTTCAAGGACCTCCAGTAAAATTAACAACTGACATCTGATCAGAACCCATGGAGACAAGAAACATATTTGCATATTTAAGTATTAAAAGAAAAAAAATGTCAACATAAATTTTTATTTCCAGGAAAACTACATTTCAAAAATGAGACTGAAAAAGACTTTGCCAGATAAATAAAATAGAGGTGTTGAGGGTGATTTATTATTAACAGACCTGACTTCCTGCCTTAAAAAATTACTAACAGTAAATTCTTCAGGATTAAATTAAATATTTCAAATGCACATGGAGAAAACAGAGCACTGGTAAAGATAATTACATAATTGTAAAAGACAGTATAAATGCTTATTCTCCTTTCTTCCCTTTGCTGGTCTATAAAGAAATACTATAAAACAAAATTTATATGACAGTATTACTATTCCTTCAACAGTATCCTATCTAATAAAGAGGGAATATGCTAATTGACCCTCATGCCATTGCAAATATGGCAGCACCCACAGCCAATAAGCAGGGAATATGCTAATTGACTGTCATGCCCTCAAAGATAGTGGTGCCCACAGCCATAAGATGGTGGCATCTAGTCCCCTCAGTCCCACCTGGGTGGCAGGCGTGCGGCAAGCTCCACATGCCTGCTTCTGGAGTCCCCTAGTCCCCTCAGCCCCCCAGCTGCCCAGGGCTGGCCTGAGGCACAGGCAAGACTCAGATGGCAGCTACCTAGCCGCCGCCTGAAGCCCAGGTAACCAGGGCCGGCCAAGGCTTGTGCTGCTGGCAGTGGCAGCAGCAGAGGTGTGATGGGGCATCGCTTTCCCCTGATTGCTGGGTCGCCTCCCGCCCCTGAGGGCTCCTGGACTGTGAGAGGGGTCAGGCCAGGCTGATGGACGCCCCCCCCCTCCACTCCAGTGCATGAATTTTCATGCACCGGGCCTCTAGTAGAATAATAATAGGTTAGGGTGTTGTTTTTGTTTGTTTGTTTTAAGTATTTTTTGTTGATTTTTAGAGCAAGAGGAAGGGAAAGGGAGAGAGAGAAACATCAATGAGAGAGGAAGTCATCAATTGGCTGCCTCCTGCATGGCCCCCATTGGGATAAAGCCCGAAACCCAGACATGTGTCCTGACTGGGAATTGAACCGACAACTTCTTGGTTCCTGGGTTGATGCTCAACCAATGAGCCACACCAGCCAGGAAGGTTAGGGTGGTAAAACTCAGTTCTCTGCAAAACAAAACAAAACAAAACAAAACAAAACAGAAGTTATGCATCTTATATATCTATCTGCTAGTTTTTTATGTCGAATTATACCAGTACTTCTTAAATTTATATGGAATCATATTCATTCCTCCTTAAAACCTTCATTCAACTTTTATTGGTTATCTAAATAATTGTGAATAATAATAAATTGTGTGGCATGCAATTTTTCTACTGTAGTATCGTTCTAACATTGCTTCCCAAACTTATCTTCTTCTGTTTGCTATTGTCTCCCCATGTTTCAAAATTATGTTACTTTTGCTGCTTCAAATGGGCCTCTGATGAACTCCCACACCCTTTTCTCATGTTCTCTCTACCTAAAATTCCCTCTCTGTCTCCCAGTTTCCCATGTCAAAGTCAGCTCATTCTTCAAGGTGCACTATTGATTATACTTCTGTCACATTGTATTTTCTTAACCAGCCAATATTCCACCATTGAATCTTGTTTTATTTGCATTTTTATGTGGAATTTATGTTAATTAGCTCCAGGTAATAATATTTGAGTAATTTCCTCTATGTAACTAAGGACGCAAGTCCTTTGTTTTTATCTCCAAAATGTAAAAATGCATAAGGAAGGGTTTCAAGACATCAGAATGAGAGTCTCAATAAACTATGATTGAGAGATATTATGCATAATTCTTGAATTTAATTATGCATGAACACTTTGTGCTTTATCAATATCCAGCAACAAAATATGTTTTAGTACAAGAGAAAACAGAATATATAGAAGGAGAGGACTGTGGGAACAACAAGAGTCTGAGGGGGTCAGGGGGCACTAAGACAATAAACATGTCACCAGTGAACTGGTACAACATATGAAAGTAATCGCATGAAAAACAGATTCAAAGTCTCATTACCCTATTTGAACTCATGAGGATTTTCAGAGCTCTGTTCATTTTCAAAATAAAAGGCTGTTTCCACCTTTAAGGATTAAATATTCATGCCAGTGAGAGGATAGAGCAGCTTTGAACAAATTCAACCCCTTGTGGTTAACAGAGAGGATGCCCAGGTCTTGACCTCGTTTGCTTCGGGTACCGTGTTCATTTAGGCTTCCAAACATTAAAAAACAGGAAAATTGTCAATTTGTGTATGTTTTAAAAATTAATTGATATCTGCCTCTTGAGATCAAATATTACTTCCAGTATTTTTCCAGTCATTCAATGTGTCACAATTTTATCTTCAATGGGCTATTTTTTAAGTTCTGTTAAACTTAATAATGTTCATTGTTTACAACAGTGCTATAACTCACATCTGGAGAGCTACAGGATGATGGAAGTCTTTAGAAACTAGTTGTTCTTTTAAAAAATCAAAACATGCAGCTGCGGTACTTACAGCACTATATTGTTCTTCTGAAACATGGGGAAAAAACTGTTTAAAGTCATATGACAGGTTATTATTTTGGTTAATGTGAAATGTTCATCTGACAAGCTTATTGAGTATTATTTGTGTACATAACCCCATAGCTAAACTATAGTTTATTTCATCCCCTTCCCCCTCACAAACTGAAATCAACAAATGTGCCATCTAAAAACAAACCAAAACAACAACCACCACCACGACAAGAGAAAAACACCTGGAGTATTAAAGTGTTTTAACCGGTATGATTTACGTTAATGGTGCAGAAGAGAATTTTTTTGGTTCTCAAAAACATAACACGCAATTGATGTGCCATATTGCAGTATGGTTTTAGCTATCAACATGTCAAGATTCAGTTTTGCTGTTAACATTTTACAATTTAGAAGGCTGTAAGAATATGTGCAGTGTAGCAACAACACAGGCTTCATTCCCTCAGCTATATTTATTGGGCTCTCATTCTTCCCCCTTTCCCAGAAGAAATTGAAAAAATAAAGAGAGCAGAAGAGACAGACAGGCATCCACTCACTATATTTCATTTTCTTTATTATGTCAAGTAATGAGAAATAAAGAGACAGAAAACCGAGTTCTTAATAGCCTATGCTCAGACCAAAGAAGATTCCAGACAGAGGAATCACAGTCTATTTTTGTTGGTTTATTACCTCCAACAGATAATTTAACCATGTCAAAGAATATACCACTTGATCCCAGACCCTCATCAATTACGAATGCCCCAAGGTTAAGGATGTACTGTGCATGCTACTGGATTGAGAGTTGACGGTGATGTCACATATACAAGTAACAGTGAGTAAGAAGCAGGGGAATATCACCAGAAGTCACTAATATTGTTCTTTAAGCTTATTTTTACTAGATAATGGCTTCAAATGACTACAGGACTAGGCTGCAGCGAGCAGGGCTAAGTTGATGTATAAAGAATAAATGAACGTAAAATATTAATTGTACATAATCTGGACAATCTGTAAAGAACACGCCTATTTTGGTCATTATTTTCTGGCTCTAATCAGATAATGTACATTCAATATTGGTAATACTGAGAGCATTGTCAGTATCAATATTCATGTAACCATCAAATTTCAAGTTCAATAGCAGACACAAAGATTGAAATTGATATTATGTACACATATGTATTTCATGACCAAGTAAAATACTTTAGACTGAGCATACAGTTTTAAATGATCCTGCACAATGAGCCAGATGGAGCTATTTTTAAAATACTTCTATTTTACAGCTTTTTGAAAGGAAGGATTTTCTTTTTAAAATGGAATCAACTATTCATCATAAAGAGAGAACATTATGTTCTTGGCTTAGTTTTTCCATAAAGAACTCAACATAAACAGAAGAAAGAAACTCTAGAAGGTGTGTTTTATTTCCTGTTCATGCAAGATTGGAATCATATAGACTTAAGAGAGAAAGAATACTTTTTAAAATAATGGGTATATACCATTAAATGTATTTTCCAATATAAAATTAATACCTTTCTTATCAGCAAAACCACCCACATTTTTTAGTTCTTTACATCTTACTCTTTTGTAACATCTGCAAAATGCATGTTAGAGCATTTATTTTCAGGTAATTAAGTGGTGGCTATGTCAGTAATAATCACATCAGTATCAAAAATGATCTAACAATAAGTATAAAAACATGTGTGTATGTGTGTGTGTGTGTGTGTGTGAGAGAGAGAGAGAGAGAGAGAGAGAGAGAGAGAGAGAGAGAGAGAGATGCGGAGAGAGAGAGCTAATCAGAGGGGGGTTAGGGAAAGAGAAGGGAAAAAAAGGGGAGAACAAAAGAACACTAGGAAATGTTTGGAAGTGATAAATATGTTTAGTACCTTGGTTGTAGTGATGGTATCATGGGTATAGGAATATGTCTAAACTCATCAAGATGTAAACATTAAATATGTGCAATTTTTATATAATAATTATATCTCAATAAAAGTGAATGAAATATTTTCTCCCACACAGTGATCAGGATAAACAGGAGAGTGTCCGCCTTTGGGACTAGGTCTATATAAGATAATAATATGAAACTAGAGGCCCAGAGCACAATATTCATGCATGAGTAGGGTTCCTAGGCCTGGCCAGTGATCAGGGCCTTCCTTCCCCTGACAATCAGGCAGGCAGGCAGGCGAGCAGTTGGGAGCCAGCAGTCCTGGATTGTGAGATGGATGTCCGACTGCCTGTTTATCAGGCCTAAATGGGCAGTCGGACATCCCTCAAGGGTTCCCAGATTAGAGAGGGTGTAGGCTGGGCTGAGGAACACCCCCACATGCACGAATTTCGTGCACTGGGCCTCTAGTAAATAAATAAAATAGTACACTAATATTACATGTTGTGATCAATTAAACATGAGGCCAAATGATATAAAGTCCCTAAATAGTGACCCCAGGTTTCAAGACTACACACATACTTGCACACACACACATGCACATATATACACTCACACACACACACACATATATATGTATATACATATATATATATATATATATATATATATATATATATACACACACACACATACACATTTATGTATATACATATATAAGACAAACTATCAAGTACAGAGATTAAATATATACCTGGATGGAACTAAACAATTCTGCCAAATGTCTCATACTACAGTACATAAAGCAGCTCATTGCTAAATTATTTAGAAGTGATAAGCCATTAGAAAACCAATGTGGCATAAAAATATTATTTCAATGAAAAACAAAATTCTTCAAAGTGTTAAAATGAAAGGCCTAGAAGTAGCCATTTCATAAAATGAATTCTATCTACCAGCACAGCAGCCCATAAAATGAAATTATGTTCTCTCTGTATATGTCAGCACTGATGATATCTAATCAATAACTCTGCCCTGTCAAGCTCAGGTTGAATTTGTAGGGAGAAAAAATCATGTTATATAGTACATCTATATTATTTCATGAATAAACATTCATCTATTTAAAACTAAATATACTTGCATAAAAGGTAAAGAGAGAGAGTTATATATGCTTTTAGGTGAGTTATACTTTTAGTGACGTGAAATGTTTTTAATATATCTTGCAATAAGCTGAATGGAGGATTGAAATATTTGCATTTATATTGCACAACAGTTTAACAGTCTTCTATTTACCTGGTTTGTAGCATCTACATAATAATAAAGAAAAAGTGGAGGAAGAAGTTCCAGTAACTATATAGTGATTATAGTCAACTAGGAATATCAATTCTGACATTTTTTAAAATTTGAGAGCAGCAATATTTTTTTAAATTCATTGTCTTTTACTAGAACCAAATATTGTTAATGTTAATAATAATCCTACCTAATAATAGACAAATATGCAAATTGACCGTATCTTCGCTATGTCCATGATTGACCAGGAGGCGCGGAGGGGCGGGACTTGGGGTGGCCGGGGTGGCCAATTGGGCCGGCGGGATGCTGGGCTCGCATCGCCAGCAGCTGCTCGAGCTCAGCGTCTGCGCCATGGCTGTGCTGCGGCATAGAAGGGGCCTCTGGGGCAGCGAGCCCACGTCTTACTTGGGACCATCAAAAGCGGGGTAGCTGGGTGCCTGGTGCACCAGCGGATAGGCACCCAGCTCCTCCGTGATCGGAGGCAAAAGCGTGGGAGCTGGGTGCCTGTCCACTCTGGCACCAGTCCTTTCAGAAGCCTCCGCTGCGCTGGAGGCTTCTGAAAGGCCTGTTGCACCAGCGATCAAAAGCAAAAGCGTGGGAGCTGGGTGCCTGTCCGCTCAGGCACCCAGCTCCCCCGTGATCGAAAGCGAAAGCGTGTAGGGGACCCTACACGTGCATGATTCAATCATGCACTGGGCCTCTAGTACTGTTATATAGAGCTTGACAGTTTACATTGTTTTATATAATTGTAGCACTTATTCAGTGCTTGCTCTGTATCATAGGTACGTACTATTATCTTGTATTAGGAAACTGAGATTTTGACTTTGAGAATCGTGTTCAAATTTTTTAAAAAATATGAAGTGAGTCTCATAATTTGTACTTCAGTGTATCTTATTTCAAGACCCATGCCCAAAAAACTTAATGGTACATCCCATGAATATTATTTCATTAATTCTGATGAAAATGATTCCCTGTAACTAAGACACATGTTCAAGTTATTGGTCTCCATATATTTTTAACTATTTTTCCTTGATCCTGAAATCTCACTTATCCTTGAAGACCCAACAGAGTCATTTTTTTTTTTGTTAAGAAAATGACATGATGTCCCCAAATTCAAATGCTTTCTGGCTCTTTATCCCTTTTGTCATGTATTTTTCTTTTGCAGAACTCTCTTTCAGAAGTCCATTTTTCAATTTAGTTTTTTGCTAATATACCCCTAAAAGGTAACAGAAAACATACTTGACACTTAAATGCCTTGTTATTTCTTAATTATAATTTCCTACATCACACTTATTGAAGCCTTCCTCAACCACATGAAACACATCCAAACAATTGAAGATATGAAAATACGCTGTAGAATGTCTCTTGAATATTCCCTGTAATCCTTCACCTGTCACTGCTTTAATTCTACCAAATTGGTCAACTCCTTTCTGTTCAACTGCTGAAAGATTGCAATGAGAGTTCTAGCCTTGTTTTAACCTTCAACATATTGTCCAAATTGATGTCAGATATATCATTGGTAAATATCACATATGGCTACAAATATTCAATAGCGCTCTACTATTCTCAAGAAAACAAACAAACACAAAAAAAACCACCTTTAAGATCTCTATCTGAAATTGCATAAGAGGTCCTGGCCAGGTAGCTCAATTGATTAGAGCATCATCCTGATATACCAAGGGTGGAAGTTTGATCCCTGGTCAGAGCACATACAAGAATCAACTAGTGAAAGCATAAGGAAGTGGAACAGCAAATCTCTCCCTGTGTATCTCTCTATCTCTATAAAATCAATACATAAAAAATTAAAAGTAGAATGGCATATGAAGCCCTCCATAATCTGGCTCCTGTGTTGTTTATAGTCTTCCTTTCCTTCTTCTCTCTATTCCTTTCCCTCTGCCATCTGTGCACAGATTAGGTCAAAAACATCTGTGGCTTTGCAAATTGAATAGTTGTTTTCCAGAAAGAGCAGAGAAAAGTAAGCATCTGAGCAGAGGCAACAACCAGAATTAAATATACCAATTTGAAGTGGTGCAGTGTGTACAGATGAGTGTTGTGAGAGTGTAAAATATGAGGGTTGCTGTGATACTGAGCTTTTCCTGATCTTGGTCTGATAAAATTATTTATTTATTTATCTGTATCATTAAAGGTGTCATCTGATGTTTTTATTCATTTACCTAGTAAAACTGGACTTCCAGGGCTCAATTTACTTAATATTTGTTTTTTTAAAAAACTAACGTGTGTGACTCATTGTAGGCACTTACATGCTTCGTTCAACTATTAAAACAGTTGAGAGATGATTCAAAAATGTATTAATCCATTTCAGGATCTCAGATCTTTGAAATATTTTAGAAAAAAAATCTTGATAAACTTTTATATATCACAAGGTGGTGTGCCCTGATATTTCAGGCATCATGAAATATTTTTATTGAACTTTGTGAACCCAGTGGCTACAGGAACAGGGATTTCAATAAATATTAACATTTTAAAAGGGAAATTAAAATTAATTGCAAGCATCTATTCTCAAGTTGCTGTAGGAAAGAACTAAAGGAGGAATAAGACTCACTGGGCAGTCACAAAGAGAGGTGGACCATTCCCGGTCCAAGGACATTGGAGGCAGAGTACTATTATTTATCTTAAGGAAGTAGAGAGCTTGTCATAGTAAAACAGACCATACATTAAAAGACAAAACAAGATTTTTAAAAAACAAAAACAAAACAAAAAGCCAAAAATATTTGCTAGACATAGCAGTGCCTTATGGGAAAATCCAGTTAGACAATGGTTAAGCATCATTAGGGGTGAAGACTAATTAGGCAAGTAACCAAAATCAAGAAATAGGCAGGTGTCAGGAAGTATACAGATAGTAGATGTCAAATGAGGTGGATTCCTGTAATTATGCTATAATCAAAGATTTTATTTTGGAATTGTTTGCTAACATCCAAAATTTGTACTTACAAATTTAAAAAATGAGGTAGATTTACATGCACTTGTAGGACATATATTCAAGTTATTTTAATAGAAAAAATTACATTCTTGAACAGTATCTAATCATAATTTTGAATAGTAATAATAGCTTTGCTTTTTTTGGGTCATACTAAATTATGGCAAGTATCTCTAATGATTTACTTTATAGTGTAAGTTACCTTTCCTTTCCAACAACTATCAAATTGTGTTTCGCCATTGTGAATATTATTATTACATTAACATATCTTTCTCACCAAGCTGTTTTCATGCAAGTAGGGAAAATGTCTATTCTTCCTTATTGTTTTGAGTCAAATGTCTTGCACAATGCCTGGGGCAAGGAGAAACACAGTATTTGCTAAATGAATACAGTATACACATAGCAAAAATTGAAATGAATATATTATAACAAAATTATATTAAAATCAACTATTTAATAAGGCCTCATTTTTTATATTATGCATTTAATTATTGTAAAATTTCAGCGTGTTTTGCAGTGAACAAGTTATCAGAGAAATGCCAAGTAAAACAACGAGATAACATATGATATGAAGCATCTTTTCACATACTTGACATCTGTATATATTTTTTTGGTTACATGTCTCTTAAGACCTCTGGCTCATTTTTTAAAAAGTAGGTTGTTTGTTTTTTTTAATGTTGAGTCTTAAGAGTTCTTTGTGTATTTTGGATAACAGACCTTTATCAGATCTGTTTTTGCAAATGTTTCCTTCCAGTCTGTGGTTTTTCTTCATTGCATTCAGTTTATTTTAAAATATTTTTATTTAATTAGTGTAATTTTTTAAAAATTACGCTAATCTCAATTATACCAATGTAATCTGTATCATGAAAGGCCTGTGGTTGTGACGCCGTAACAGTGTCATGACCAAATGAGCAGTGGCTCTTGTGGTGGGTGGGGTGGTGGAAGGGGTGGGGTGGGGGTGGGGTGGGGGTGGGGTGGGGCCCCAGCAGCTTCTGCGGAGCGTGCGAGGCGTCACGGGGTGGCGGACATGGCCCTGATGGCAAGCTAGACCTAGGGGACCCTATACACGCTGGGCCTCTAGTGTTAAATAAATCAACTAATTTCTGCTTTACCGTATGTCTTTCTATTCCCAATTGTGTTTCTTAGAGCATTTATCTGATCTGTTTCTTTTGCTAATTAGCTCTATATTTCTAAAGAAAATATTTTTATATCCCAATATTTCAATTTTTGAAATTATCTATATTCTTATTTTGATACTTAAACATATAACATTGTCTACATTCAATCCAATTATTAAATATAGGTGCTTCTATCTCTTTCTAAAGTGTTTGTCATGAACAAGACTATTCTGAGCACTACTACTTATGATTTATACGTAACAGCCCCATTAGGTGCGCAATATTGTTATCCCATCCAAGTGACTGAGGTACAGAGAGGTTCGTTATCTGCTGAACATCAACAGCCAGCAGATTGTGGGGCTAGGGATGTTGATTACTGGAGTCCTCTCTTCTTGCCATCATCTCTTAATCCATAACATCTCTTACCTTCTTCATAAAAATGAACATAAAAATGCATTCTACAAACATTCATCTCTAAATTTAACATTTGTTCTGAAATAATAGTGGCTAAAGCCCTTAATGTTAGAAAAATTGTATTCTAGTAGAGAAGTAAAGGTAACTAAACAAAGGACTGAGTATTAAAGGAAGCATTAATAGGGAGAAACTAAAAAGGGTTCTTTCAGAACTAGACACTAAATCAGAAATCTATAGGAAGAGAAGGTCTTTTAGAGAGACAAGCAAATGCTTAGGCTAGAAAGCAGAAACCAGCTGGTGCATTTATGAGTAGAAAGAAGTCAAGGTGACAGGGAAAGAAGGGACATGCAAGAAATTTGTGGTCAAAGAGTCAGAGGCTAGCTATGTTTTTTTTTTGTTTGTTTGTTTGTTTTGTTTTTGAAACCAGGTGTAGCAGACAATCTCAAATGCTATGTCTCCTTCACACTCACAGTCTCCATATACTAGTAGATATATAGCATCCTATACCTAAGATTCTTCTTTGCTGAAAGATTTTCCTCTCTGGAAAGCTGAGCAGTCTGAAAAGTACAAGAGTGCAGCCTTTGACCAATGAATCATGGGAGTCAGAATATATATTTTAATGAATGGCAGGAGTGTCTTCATCAGTTAGGGCTGCTGTAAAAAAATACCATAGGCTGTGTGCTTTTTCTTTTTTTTTTTGTTAATCCTCACCTGAGGATATTTTTTCCATTGATTTTTAGAGAGAGTGGAAGAGAGGGAGTGAGGGAGTAAGGGAGAAACATCGTTGTAAGATAGACACATACATGTGAGAGAAAGACATTGATTGGTTGCCTCCCACATGCATCCTGACAGAGGCAGGGAATTGAACCTGCAACCCAGGTAAGTGCTCTTATCCTGGTAGACCTAGAATTGAACACAAGACCCTTCAGTGCGTGGGCTGACACTCTAACCACTGAGCAATGCCAGTCAGGGCTCTTGTGTCTCATCTTATAAGGACATCTATCCCATCTTGACAGCTCTACCCTCATGATCTGTTTGTCTCCCAAAGGTCTGACCTCCACATACCATTACACTGGGATTAGGCTTTAAACATACACATTTTGATGGAATGCAAACATTCAAGCCATAGCAGTTTTCTTGCTCCATGGTAGGACACTCTGAAGCATGTTCCACATAGTCTTTTAAAAGTCTCAGGATCCCTGAACCGGGTGTGGCTCAATGGTTGAGGTTTGACCCAGGAAGCAAGAGATCACTGGTTTGATGACCTGGTCAGGGCATATGCCCAGGTTGTGGGCTCAATCCACAGTACGGGGTGTGAAGGAAGTAGCCAATCAATGATTCTCTCTCATCATTGATATTTCTATCTCTCTTTCCCTCTCCCTTCCTCTCTGAAATCAATAAAAATATATTTAAAAAATAAATAAAAATAAAATAAAAGTCTCAGGATCTGTTCCTGGGAAAACTCAAACTAACAAGGCTTAAATCTAAAACTTAGATTTTCTTCTAAATTTGTTAGGAAGCAATTGGAGACTTTTTAAGCAAAGGAGTGTCATTATCTGAGTTACTTTTTAATTATAAATGTCACTTTAGCTGCTTTTTAGGGAATTGAGTTGAAAGGAAGCAGGAAGACCTGCTAGAAGAATATTCCAATAGTATAGGCCCCATATGCGGGTATATCAAATTTGTTTAATTTGAGGAAAAAATATGATGAATTCCTATGTCTTGAGAGCCAGTTGACAACATTTAAGGCTTATATTGGATAATAGTTTAAGGGAAAGGGAGGAATCAAAGATTAATTTTAGATTTCAGGTTATTTGTTGTTTAAATGGGATGAGGAAGGCTGGGAAAAGGGCAAGTTTGGAGGTGAAATCAATATTTCAATATTTTTTTCCTATGTTAAGATTAAGATGTCAAGTATTCAGCCAAATATATTTCAAAGTGCATCTGGAGTTCAGGGAAGTTGGTACTGGAGATCCAGTTTTGAGAGTTACTGGCACAAAGAAATTATTTACAGTCATGGGTCTAAATGAGATCATATGAAAGTATCTAGAAAAGGAAAAGGGTGATCTCTATAGAATACTGAATCCTTCAGAGGATAACATACCCCAGCGGAGACCAGGAAGAAGGGCTGTTGAGGTAAGAACAACACCAATGAAGTGCCAGAGGAAAACAGCTTTCAGGAAGGAGTCTTGTTCAAGGCACATAAGTAGACGTTGGTAGATAGCTATTAGTTATCTTTTCAAGATCTGGTTCAATAAAGTGGGGAAGCCTAACTAAAGAGGATTGACAGCTAAAGGATATATGTGAGGGGGGAAATGGAAATGGGAATTATAAATATTTCTTTCAAGAGGAATTTGTTGTGAAGCAGAGATGGGAAATGGGAGTGTGTGGTATGATATGGGGCAATCAGACTTGGAAGATTGCTGAGTGCTTATAGAAAATATTCAGCTTTTAGAAGTTTTACCCTTCCATTTATTATTTTCCTGATGTTATGGGCTGAGTGTTTGTTTATCCATAAAAATTTATATATTGAAACTCTTATCTCCCAATGTGAAGGTATTTGGAGGTTGGGTCTTTGGGAGATAAATACACTTAGATGAATGGTTTTATGCCCTAATAAGAGTCAACAGAATGTTTGCTTCCTCTCTGCTCTCTACCATGGGAGGTGTCCCACCGCTACCACCAAGACTGACCTTACCCTTCAACTCCATAATGGCTTATTGGCATACTCCATTTGCGCCATTAGTAAGCAAAGTGAAGATACCAGGTAGGTTTCTGATAAACAAATGAGTTAATAATGCTAGTTAAGAAAAATGCTCCCCCTGCTATTCTGTTACTTTAAGACAAGCCTTTCCCCTAATGACCAAGGAGTAACAAAAGGATATTGAGAAAGATTAATGTCTATAAACCATAAAAGACTAAGCTGTCCAGTATTTATCAGGACTCACTATCTGGGCAGTGACCAAAGTCCCACCTCCATCCATTTCTCCTCACAATCTACACATTCTTGTCCTATGTTTCAGTTCTTCTATGTCAGCTTTTCAAAATAAAAACTATTAATTTGTATAATTAATATCTACCGAGGTAGTAGCAGTATTAATTCTGCCAGCATATTTGGCACTTTGTTAGGGGTTTTCAGGAATGACAAATCCTTAACAAAAAGGGAGGCATAGCTAATGATAATGAAAAATACATTGTTACAGACTGGCAGTAAAGACATTACAGCTCCTCTGAAAATATTTTCTGAACACCTGGGAGTTGGGTCAGGAGGATTTCTCAGCTGACACTTGAAAAGCATGCCGCATAATAATTAATACTTACATGTAAGCAGGCCCTGATTGAAGTAGCTACAAGTTGAACATTGCTAATTCATGTCTTACTTTTTGGGGACACCTGCTCTCCTCCTACTATGTTTAAAAAAACAACCATAACAATGACAACAAGACTTTAAAAAGACAATAGAACTACCAACCATTAATAGAAGCACTCCGTGCTGATAAAAAATGTTGATGGTAGGAGTCATACTTTGGATGACATTGTGGAGCACCTATGTGTAATTTGTGAAACATACTCAAGAGACAGTAAATTGTAATTATTATGTTGGCTTTGAGTTTCACCCTCTGATATAGACTACTGATACCAGGAGACTAGGTCAGAATGGATTTGGAAATGGATGTTGATGCAAAGTGGTTAAAAACAGCATATTGCCTGGCTGGTGTTGCTCAGTGTTTGAGTGTCGACCTATGAACCAGGAGGTCAGGGTTCGATTCCTGGTCAGGGCACATGCCTGGGTTGCAGACTGGATCCCCAGTAGGGGGCGTGCAGGAGGCAGCTGATCAATGATTCTCTCTCATCATTGATGTTTCTGTCTCTCTCCCTCTCCCTTCCTCTCTCTGCAATTACAAAAAAACAAAACAAACAAACAAACAAACAAACAAAACACCCAGCATCTTTATTGGGCCCACAGAGCTGCCCAAATTTCTGGCCGAGGAATGAGGATGCTGGAGAAGGAGATCCTGGTGAAGTTGCCATAGCTGTGGACTGCTGCTTCACACCTTCAAAGTGCGCCAGCCCATCAGTGACACTGTGTGTGAGAGGCAGTGGCCACGCCCCCCCTCAGAGGCCCTCAGGGTGTAATGACTGCTGGTTTACTTCTATTTCTCCATTCCACATCTTGCACAAATATTTTATGTGGCGAACCCTAACCAGGAATCATGCAGGGAAGGAAATTCTGGGGAAATGTAGTTGCAGCTTAGCTAAGCTGAAACAGTACAAAGCCACCACAATTGGTGGTAATGGAAATTTGTAAAGCTGCCCAAGATGTGCATTCTCCCCTCTTTACGGAGCTGCTGTGCTGAGCAGTTGCTGAGTAATTAAAATCTCACCATCAGAGGTGTCATTATTAGAACCCTGTTGGTGCTCTCAGATGTGAAGTCAGGCATGGGCCTTCACTGCAGAGCATCCCCTGGATTCTTGCAGCTTATCAGCAGCCCGTGATTCTTTTGATGGCACAGCAATACAAATATACACTTTACAGCTATAAAATGAATAACACGCTTATATCTGTAAAAGCTAATAACTCCTCACTCCTCCCATTTCTTTTCTATGCATGTGCACACACACCAACAAACACACACACACACATGAATACACAGAACATAGCCTGAGGTAATACCATACATTACCTCAACATTAAAGAGAAAAAATTGTTCTGGGTGAGTGTATTTAAGAACCTGTGAATGTGCATAGAGAAGACACATGTGCAAATAAAATGGAAAGGAATTTGGTTTTGATCTAATGGCTTCATCGATTTTTCCTAAGCAGGATTGTAATTACCTGCACGGGAGCTTAAAATAATATGTGCAGTAACTTTCGGGAGTTATCTGATTAAATGAATATGTTATTTGTATTCTATATGGAAATGAGCTTGTGTGTTTTGACTTTATGCATGAGGCTTGGACCCCCTGGGTATCCTGTGGGGACCAGGCACAGCTGATTTCTTCATCTGCAAGGCAGAAAGCCTGACAGCCACAGATGTGAGCTCTCCAGCTTTAGGTGTGAAAGCTGCTTTGTGAAGCCAGAATCCAGGCAATTAAGCAAGTTCCCCTCCTGGTAAGCTGGTGGTTAGCCAGGCCACTGTCAGTGCGGCCCACACCGCTCCAGGCAGAGGGCTTGGCGAGATGGAACACCTGAAACTTCTTGCTGGAAAAGAACAAAGACTCAAAAACGAAAATGTTAAGGACCTCCTTTATAAAATTTCTTTAACCTTTAGCTCTGTATTCTACTGACAGAAACAAATAAAATAGAAAGAACCCAAGAAAATATAATATCATCAGTAATCATGAATAACTCCTTAGAGTTGCCAAGCACATAAGTTATGCATTGCCTATGGTTCTATATTAATTATATATTATATTGTATCTAATGTAATTTTTGCAACAACCCTGTAAAGCCCGTATCAGTATTGCTGGTTGGAGATTAAGAAACGGGCTCAGAGTGGTTCAGTGCCTTATTATCAGATATACAGACTGCAAATGGCCACGCCAGAACTGAAACACAGATTTCCCTAATATCAGTCCCAGCCAGGGTCCACTTTAAATCCCTTCTAAGCAGACAGGACACACATGAGTTAGTAAAATAAATAGCCAATTTTACTTGGCTCTCCAGCACAGCTGTCTTATATTATGCCATGGCTTTAATGCATCATTTATAAAACTAGTTCTACCTTGTCTTTATTTATTCATTAGTTTAAGAGTTACTAATATTGTGAATTGGCACATAGCACTTTGCCAACATTTTGAAATAAATATTTAAATTGTGAATAATTTGTATTCTAGATGAGGAAGATGGAAAGGGAAAATGAAATTGTAAGCAGCCACATAATCAGGACTTCTGCTAGGGGTTTATACCTTCTGCCACCAACAATGAGACTGTTTTCTCCAACAATGAGACATATACTGCCTCAAGAGGCGACCCACGTCAAAGTTAAAGAACTTTTCCGAAGGACAAGGAGAAAATAAGTGGCTCTGCTGGGATTTGAACACTGGCCTCTCTGATTCTAAGGCATGGGCTCACTCAGTACTTCTCAAGCATTGTTTTCTAACTTTATAACAACTCCATAAAGTCAGAAACTATTCACCTTACTTTGCAAATGAGGAAAATGATACAAAATAACTTAAATTGCGTGAAATCCCAAGGATATTAATTGGCAGATTAATATCTAACAGATTTCCTCCAAATTGCTGAGTATGCAGGATGTCCCGAAAGATGTATCCACACTTTAACAGCTGATAGCTCAATTTTGAAAATGAAATGTATTTTAATAAACACTGCCTTTATAATTATTCAAAGTGCATGTATACATTTCTTTGGGACAACTTATATACATGGGAATGTAAACAAACCATAGAAAATAAATTACTTTTTTAAGACAATAGAGTAAAAATAACGCATAGAGCTGTTAAAGATTGCTGAGCCTTCCAGTACCTGCCACTAAAGCCTGACACAGTTTGGAGAGTTTTTTTTTTCTATTAAGCTTCAAAGAATACTGCATTTTGAGAGTTTTCATCTTCTTTTGCCAATATTCTCATAAACACAAGCTTAATTGAAATACTCATTAGAAAAAACATTTTTTTTTGTAGTAAACAGAAAATGTAGCTAGATGCAGTGTACTATAAGTTGCATGCTGTGTTACTTTAACTGGAAAGAAAAGAACCTCAAGGACCATGAAATGAAATATACACATCACTATCAAGAAAAAAAAAAGGAACAATAAGTTTACTTAAAGTGCCTTTCATTTGAAAAAAGTCTACACCGAATTTTAACATCAATTATGTCAGTTAATGTTACACTTTACCACTTCAATGGCTCCATGAGGACTAAAAATTGAATACGTAATATTACTTTAATACTATTTTGGGTAATAATTAATGGAAATAAACTATTCGATCCCACCCTTTTATAAGTGAGTTGCCTTAATTTTAATTGTCTTTCAAAAGCACTTTATGTATCCATTGACCCATGCATACACACATGCGCCAGGAGGTGGAGCTTAATTTCCTGCTGAGACAAACAGTGGTCTGCATCCCAGGCCACTGCCACCAGACTTGAGGGTGGACTAGGTTCTCAACTCCTCACTTCCAAAGAACAGAGTAGGGTGTAGAGAGCCCCCTGGGAAGGCACATGGGCATTCTTTAATTATCATCAGCTGAACCCAGTGGTGTCAGTAAAGCCATACCCTGGGAACATGCCTTGCCAAAAGGGCAAGGGTGTTGTCAGCTTGACCTTCATTCCAGCCCATGGTGTGGGGAAGTGGGTTTTGATATATAAATCCAGCCTAGCACCAAGAATGCTCAGGGCCTACTCAAGAATGCAAATAATCTCCTTTGTCTTGACCTTTTGGTGAAACTTCCTGGTATTTGGGGGTATAAAATAAACACACTGCATTGGCTCTGGGTCACTGTCTCTCCATCAGAAGAGGGCAGCGGTCCACTCGGCCCCAGCTTTTCTTTCTATCTCTGTGTTTTGTCTCTTTCTTTTATTTCTCAATCCCCAGCCACCTCTACTCAGGAATTGGACCCGCTCTCTAGCCACGTTGGATGCGGAAAAGAGAGAAAATAGTTACATCTGGCGCCCAACAGTAGGGGAAGCAAAGAGTAACTGTGTAGTGTAAAACCTGTGAAAAACTATCCTAACAAGAGATGAAACAACTAGTGAAACAGTAACATGTTTAATGTGACCCAAAATAATGTGAACAGAGGGCAGTTCACCTCTACACTACTTCTTCTAAAAATCCACCGCCCTGGTTTAACCATGGAGAAAATATCAGACAACCCACATTGCAGAACATTGCAGAGGATAGTACTTCTAGACTGTCAAGGTCATGAAAACAAAGGCAAATGATACCAGAGACCGAGGAGAGATGACAACTGAAAACCAATTACAGCTACATCAAACACCCTGAATTGGATCCTCAAACAGAAAGAGACCATTATGGAAAAACTAGTAAATCCAAAATAAAATCTCGAGTTTAGTTAATAGTAATGTGTCAATGTCAGATTCTTTTTTTTTTTTTTTTGTGAGACATGCACCACGCTTTTTATATCACCAGTACAGTGAAGCACCATGTTTAGTATTCCCCAATTGCATCTTTATTCATTTTATAGTAGTAAATATTAAAATACAGTATATAATATTTGTATGCATATCTTTATGCCTTTATTGAAACTATTAGCCTTTAAATAGTTTCATATTTCATTTCTTACTTTATATAAATGGTAAAAATTTCTGCAACTTTATTTTGTGTGGGGTATAGTATTAAAGCTTCATCTATACTTACATGAAAGATTTCATCCATTTATTAAACTGTTTGTAATATTCCAGTATAATAATGTATTTTATTTCTCCACTTACCTATTAATGAATATTTTGTGTGTCTCTAATTTTCCACTATTTATAAACAAAACACATCATGAAATCATGTATAGATTTCCTTAGTTATGAGAGTTTCTCTAGAATGGAAAAAGACAAATAGTAAATGTTTTAGGGTTTCCTTTCCAAGAGGCAATATCAAGACTATTATATAGGTACTTGAGTAGTGACTTAAAATATTTCTATAACAAACAAGCAGAAAGGCCATAAACAAATAGGCAAGTGGTTAGCTTTGGACTGGGACCAGTTTAGCTATTCTAGAATTGAATTGTACTTTAGAATTTCTGGATCATAGGTTATTTAAATATTCAACTACATAAGATATTACAAAGTAGATTAACCAATTTCCTATCCCCTTAGTATTAGATATAATTTTAGGTTGCTCTATAGTCTCCCCAGCATTTGATAATAAGGAAGTTATCACTGTGATTTTAATTTGCACTTCCCTCATTGCTATTAAGCCTGATCATATTTATATGGTTAGTTGCCAGTTGTGTTTCTCTCTATTGAAATTGTCTGGTTATATCTTTTGTCCATTTTTTTCTAAGGGGATGTTTCTCTTTTTCTTATTTATATGGAACTAGAGGCCCGGTGGATGAAATTCATACAAGAGTAGGCCTTCCTTCCCCCGGCTGCCAGCAGCAGCTTCCCTCTGGCACTCAGGACCCGGGCTTCCCTCTGGCCGCCAGCAGGCACCCACGACCTGGGCTTCCCTTGCAGCCCCGGCTTCACCCGGAAGGTCATCTGGAAGGACATCCTGCCTAATTAGCATATTATGCTTTTATTATTATAGATTCTTTATGTATTCCATATACTAATCATCTTTTTAGTATGAGCATATGAGCAGCAAATATCTTCTCCCTATTTTCATCTTCATCTTACATTTTATGTAAACAGTTTTCAATTTTTATATAACTTAACAATCTTTCCTTGCCAATGTCTTAACATGATCCATTATATAGTTTTCTAAATTTTTAAAGATTTACTTTTCATGTTTAGGATTCATCTACTTTTAATTGCTTTATATGTATGGGATGAGGAAGAAATATCATTTTATTTAATTTTATAATAAGTATAACCACTTTTTCTAGCACCATTTAGAAGTTCATATTTCCTCACTAATGTGCAATGCGTCCTGTATAATATATCAAGTTCTATAAATGTACAGATGTTTTATTTTATTTATTCTGGGTTGTGGTCTTTCTGTTTATTCCTTATCCAGTTTCACAATTTTATGAGTCATTGAAAAAAGTTTATAATTTTTTTCATAAAAGCCTTACATATCTTTTGTCAATTCTGTTGCTATCTTAAATGGTATTTTAAAAGGTTCACTTTGTAATTGTGGTTAGTGTTTAATACTACATCTAATTTTTGTATACTGATTTAGTGCATTAAATACTAACATACTAGTATTGTATAGAATACTAACCTCATTTAAGTAATTATTATGATTTATTAGTATAGTTTTTTAGAATTTCCATACAGGCAATCATATTGACAATATTATTTTTTTCAATACTTATATTTCTTATTTATCATCATCAATATTATCTAAATGGTTCTCAACTGGTAAAAAATTTACACCCAGGAACATTTGGAAATGTTTGATGATATATTTTCTAGTTACGACTGGGAAGTGTGCTACACAAAAAGAGTGGGTAGATGCTAGGGATGCTGCTAAACATCCTGCAGTTCACAACCCTCTAGGACAAGATGTCAAACTTGCGGCCCACGGGCTGCATGCAGCTCACAACAGATATTTTTGCAGCCCAGGCAATATAACGGTATGTAAGAAACATTTTAATAAAAATTTCATAACTTAATTTTTTGCAATATCCTGCTATACATAAACCTATATAATAAAAGGCTAATATGCAAATTGTCCCCTCGGGACCCGGAGTTTGATCACTCACTATGACATGTGCTGGCCACCAGGGAGCAGTGCAGAACATGGTGGGTGACTAGCGGAGATTGCAGGGCACAGAGGGAGCGAGGAAAGGAGGATTCAGGGAACCTGATCGGCCCTGATCACTGGCCAAACCTAGGGACCCTACCCATGCACGAATTTTGTGTACCGGGCCTCTAGTTATTAATAAAGAACTACAACATTTGCTAATGACTGAGTACTATGATCGTGTTGCATTTATTTCCCTTATGCACCTTACTTGCAGGTGCACCATTTTTCTGCACTAATACTAGCAGCAAATATTTTAGCAGACGATTGCCACGTCATTAATCTTGGACTGACTTGTTTGGTGTGTGCAACAGGAAATATTTCACTTTCGGAGAACAAGAAAAATAGATTTATTTGTGTTACATTTATTAATTTGTGCAGTTACTCGGTGTCTGGTAAGTTAATGTTCAAGAAAAAATATTAATTTTTATTAAAATGTTCTATTATTTTATGTTAATGATTACTCATTTATTTCATCCCTTTGTATTCAGCATGTCTCTATCCAAATAAATCTAAATTTCTTTGAAAATTGAAGCTTTTGTTTTTTTGTAGCACACATAAACTTAAACCTCATTTATTTAACCTGTATTAGCCTTTGAGTTTGACATGCTTGCTCTAGGACAAAGAATTATCTGACCCAAAATGTTGATAGGAATGAGGCTGAAAAACCCTGATCTAAAATTTCCAGTACACACTTGAATGCAATCATTTTATAAAAAGGAAATGGGTGTTTTTCAACATCTTACAGCTAAATGCCATGTTTCTTTGGGTTTTTAAAAGATGTCCTTTATTAGGAATGGTTGTTGACTTTTACAAATATTTACTCTATATTTATGAGATGTCACTTTTTAATATATTAATGTGGTGAATTGCATTAACTGATTTTCTAGTGGCTAAACTCCCCTTGCATGCCTGGAGTAAACTCAACTGGATTATGATGTATTACATATTTAGTATATTTCTGTATATAGTTTGGCATTATTTTGCAAATATTTAGTAAGCCCTGTCTGTAAACTATCTCCACCTTATTATGTGCATTAATTATATCCTGTCTTTAAATGCATATTGACCTGGTCTTTAGGCAAATCCACAACAATCTATTGAATTCTTAATGTTCCTGAAATGCAATTCTCAGCCAAAAGCATTAATTAAAATGGTATTGAAACAAAGTCCATACTGAAACTATTGCTTGTGTAACATGAGTAATTATGTGACTGTGTTCAATAAAGGAGTAATTAGGGACTATTCTTATTCCACTTTTCTCTGTTCCATAGGTTAGATTCTCTGGAAGCAGATGTTAAAACAGAGTTTATATATACCTATTTTATTAGTGGTCAATATCTATGAAGAGAAGAGAGAAGAACAGAATCTGGCATAGGAACAAAATTCAATGCAGGCCCAATAAAACCTTGGCCTACCTGGAGGGAAGTGAGTCCTGTCCATCTCTTGTGGAGTTAACCTGGTTGAAGGACAGGCTCTCAGGAGAAGGGATGTTTGCAGTTGAAACAAACTTGGGGAGCTAAGAGCTGAAGGCTCTGGGTCAAACACACTCCCTGGAACTGGAATGACAAAATCCTCTCTTAAAGGACGTTCTGGGAGGCTTATCTTCTGGTCTACCATACCTTTTATCCCTGAGAAGGAATATATATATATATCCTATCTAATAAAGAGGTAATATGCAAATTGACCATCACTCCAACACACAAGATGGCCGCCTCCATGTGGTCAAAGATGGCCGCCCCCATGTGGACACCAGATGGCCGCCACAGATGGCTGGCAGGGGAAGGCAGTTGTGGGCGATCAGGCTAGCAGGGAAGGGCAGTTAAGGGCAACCAGGCCTGAAAGGGAGGGCAGTTGGGAGGGACCAGGCCAGCAGGGGAGGGCAGTTGGGGGGGACCAGGCCTGAAAGAAGGGCAGTTGGAGAGGACCAGGCCAGCAGGGGAGGACATTTAGGGGTGACCAGGCCAGCAGGGGAGGGCTGTTGGGGGGGGACCAGGCCTCAAATGGAGGGCAGTTGAGAGGGACCAGGCCAGCAGGGGAGGACAGTTAGGGTTGACCACGCCAGCAAGGTAGGGCAGTTAGGGTCGACCAGGCCTGCAGGGGAGAGCAGTTAGGGTTGACCAGGCAGGTAGGAGAGGGCAGTTAGGGGTGATCGGGCTGGCAGGGGAGCAGATAGGCATCAATCAGGCTGGCAGGGGAGTGGTTAGGGGGTGAACAGGCTGGCAGGCAGAAGCAGATAGGGGCAATCAGGCAGGCAGGCGAGCTGTTGGGAGCCAGAAGTCCTGGATTGTGAGAGGGATGTCTGACTGCCCGTTTAGGCCTGATCCTGGGCAATTGGACATCCCTCAAGAGGTCCCAGATTGGAGAGGGTGCATGCTGGGCTGAAGGACACTCCTCCCTCCGTGCACAAATTTCGTGCACTGGGCCTCTAGTATGTATGTATGTGTGTATATATATATATATATATATATATATATATATATATACATATATATATATATATATAATTTAAATTCTTTATTGTTGAAAGTATTACATATATCATTTTTCCCCCATTAGCCTCTCCCCAGCCGCTCCCAGCCCGCAGCACATGCCCTTGCTCCTCTATTGTCTGTGTCCATTGGTTATGCTTATATGCTTGCATACAAGTCTTTTAATTCATCTCTTACACCCCCCTCCCCACCCTCCCCTGCTCCCTCTGAGGTTTGACGGTCTGTTCAATGCATCTATGTCTCTGGTTTTATTTTTGTTCATCAGTTTATGTTGTTCATTATATTCCACAAATGAGTGAGATCATGTGATATTTATCTTCTCTGACGGGCTTATTTTGCTTAGCATAAGTGCCTATCAGCAGATGAGTGGATTAAAAAACTGTGGTACATCTACACAATGGAATACGTTGCTGTTAAAAAGAAAGAAGTCTTACCATTTGCAACAGCATGGATGGACCTGGAGAGCATTATACTAAGTGAAATAAGGAATTCTTGATATAAACAAAGGTTATGGAGATATAACAAAGGAGTTAACTAAAGATTTATGGTCTCAAATTTGGATCAAGGTGTGTTATATGAACTTGAAGTGTTTTATCTCTGGGAAGTAAATACACCTCTTAGATTACACTCAAAATATAAAACTAAGAAAAGATTTTCTGTGGAAAATTAGTATTTATGCGAGAGTTTTTGGTAATTTTCATTAGTGTTATTTGTTTTTAAACAAACTTACTTGAAAACATTTTGGATTTTTTTTTATTACTTTATTGATTAAGGTATCACATATTTGTCCTCAACCCCACCCCCCCCCCATTCCCATCCCAAACCCCTCCATACACATGCCCCCACCCCCCTGTTGTCCGTGATCACTGGTTAGGCTCAGATGCAAGCACACAAGTCCGTTGGTTGATCTATCTCCCTTATCCCCACCCTCCCCTACCTTCCCTCTGAGGTCTGACAGTCTGATCGATGCTGTTCTTGTTCAGTCTATGTTGTTCATCTTTTCCCCTAGATGAGTGATTTTGGATTTAAATAATTGTTATAGGGATATGACAGCAAGTTTTCATATTCTCCACATCGAGTATTATGGATTAAATTGTGTCCTCTCCAAAATGTGGTTTAGTCCTAACCCCTGGTACCTATGAATATGACCTTACTTAGATATAAGGTTTTTGGGTGGTGAACACGCTATACAATATACAGATGATGTATTATAGAATTGTACACCTGGTTGGGGAATTCATGAAAATGTTCTGACTTTTATAACATGTTCCTCCTATCTGTTCTCTTCAGAGGAAGCATTTCTTAATGAATGTTTAAAAAAAGTTTCAGGAAAACAAATAAGTAGAAGAAAACAAAGTCTGCCCTAAAAGTTGAAGGGTCTGCAAGTGAGGTTTTGGATTTAAAGGAAGCAGCATGCTATGTGCTGTGAGGCTCATTCACTATCGTATTTCAGCCATTTGATGCGCAGCATCTGGTACGTGACCTCTAATAAACCCTCAGGGCTTTGGGGTTGAGTATAGAGAGCTACCCCTGTACAAGGCCTACATTGTGGAGAGCCTGGAATTTCTGGAGGAGGTTGGAGATTGAGAAAGTTAGTAAACACTGTGATATTTTTGTGCTTGAACCCCCCGAGTTCAACCAAATTAGAGAAAATCAGACTCTATCAGAAGCAAATTCAACTTCTTTACAGAGTCCGCTTGGGGAGGGGAGTACATTGTTTAACAGTTGTCTTCATTGCGCATTCTGTGCTAATGAATACTTCGTAGACATGCGTAGAGGTAAAGGAAACAATTTCTGGGACAACATCTAACCCCCATCCCTGCCAGAGGAACTCAGTTAAGACGATAGAAGTTGAAGAATGATAGACGTTGAAGAATGTGACCATCTACCCCTGAGGTTCAGTGACTTGCTCCCATCTTTCTGACCCCAAAGTTGCAGCTCTCAATCTCAGAAAATGAACTCTCACTAGAGTTCAGAGGTAATAAGCAATGCTCAGGACACCGCAGGAGCTCAATTGATATACATTTAATTAAATTAATGACATATTAGAACACAATGAAAAAATTATAACAAGTCTCCATATTCTAGTTTCTAGAATATGTATATTGAGCAGAAAATCATCAAGAAGTGTGTCCAGTATGAAATTTCAAAAATGCTTTTCTCATACCACTATTTGTTTTTGTGTTTCAGGAATTATGATCTAAGACTGTCTCTCTGTTTTATTTTAATTCGAAATTTAGAGCCAAAATTAAGACTTTCATTTTGTGGTATACTAATACATAGGACTGTAATTGCATGTGCAAAGCTTCATCTTGGTTTCATTACTCTTTTAATTCATAGATACCCATTTATATGACTCTCAATTTTCATAAGCATATTTATATACCAGAATTTTTTTTTTGCAAAGACATGTGGCAGAAAGGAATATTTGCCCTTAATTTAAGACTTAAAAAAATGCCAATGCATTCAAATCTCTTATTTTATTTTTAAAATAATTTAACATTTGTGGAAATATGTTAGTAGGAAATTAATTCAAGTAAAGGTAGTTGTGTATGGTAGTTTATAGATTACTTAACAGAATCAATAAAAACAAAAGAAGGGCAATTAGAAATTTAACAAAAATACCAGTTGTAATTGTTCAATATCATAAAGATAAAACTAAATGATTATTATGAGGATTTCATAAATATAAACCTAAAGGATAAATGTTTTAAAATTGTATGATGTCACAATCATGTGTTTGAGGTTTAGGATAAAATTTCTAGGAGAATGTCATATTTCAATTAAAATTAGTATATCTTTAATAATATGGTGACAGTGAACATAGTATTCTCTCAAGTGACTCAATAAATGAGATAATGATGACACCAATTTTTAAAATATGAAGTATTGATACTATACGTCTGAGTTAATAAATTATTTTATACAGAATGTGATTATAAAATATGTGCATGTATCTAAATTTAAAAAGTCAACGTATATAAAATCTTTCATAATTCTATCTATATCCTAAAATGTACATATTTAAATAGATTATCTCACTAGAGAAATAATGAAAGTCTTATGTCCATATACTAGGTGTACGGGTTAATAATGGCAGATTTTGTAATCAAAGAAAACACGATAATTTCAAGAGAAACATCAAAGATGTTTTATTCAAAGTAATGTCCATCGCTAGCTACACATTTCCCCATCTTTCAGGTAATTTGTGGATACCGTCCCAATAGAACTTTTCTTGTTTTGAGGCAAACCATTCAGAGATCCACTTCTTACATTTTGAAGTGCTGCTCAGAAAGTGCGTGTGCCATCAATTGGAACAAGTGGTAATCTGAAGGAGCAAGGTCTGGTGAATACAGCGGGTGGGTTAATATTTTCCAGGCAAGATGTTTTACGTGTCTTTAACTGGTTTTGAAGTGTGTGATGGTTCGTTATCCTGAAGCAAAATTACTTTGCCATGTCTTCTGGCACATTCTGGTCATTTCACGATCAAAGCGTGATTCAAATTGATTATTTGTTGTCACTAGTGATCAGTATTAATGGTTTCACCTGGTTTTAGAAGCTCATAATACACCACACCTTCCTGATCCCACCAAATGCAGAGCATTGTCTTTTTTCCAAAGCGATTTGGCCTTGCAGTCGATGTTGATGGTTGACCTGGATCAACCCATGATTTTGTGTGTTTAGGATTCTCAAAATAAATCCACTTTTTTTTTTTTGTGAATGGCCAGTCACAATTCGATGCAAAAAAGACTTTCTTTCATGCCGTTGAAACAACATTTTACTGATGACTTTTCGGTTTTCCATTTGTCTTTCATTCAGTTGATGTGGCACCCATTTTCCTTCCTTTATAATCGTTCCCATTGCTTGTAAATGATCAGAAACTGTTTGCTGAGCAACATTTAATCTTTCTGCAAGTTGTTTTTGAGTTTGACACGCATCTTCATCCAATAATGCTTGTAATTGTTGGTCTTCAAACTTTTTCGGTTGACCTGGACATTCTTTGTCTTTCACATCGAAATCATCACTTTGAAAGCATTTAAACCAGCGTTCACAAGTATCTTGAGATGGAGCATGTTCACCATAAGCTTCCCGAAGTATACGATAACTTTTTCTTCAAAATAATGAATTAAAACTTCCCGCAAATGCTCTTTTTTTGGCACGAAATTCGACATTTTTAAGCATAAAAATATCTATGATGTTAACACTTTCAGCAAATTTGACATATGAAGTTTTGAAGCTTGCTGTCAATACAACAAAATAGCATACATATCAAATCACATATATATCAACATATGTGTAACTCCATCTATTGAAAAAAATCCATTTATTAACTGGTACACCTAGTATTTGGAATATATCTTTGATTCTTTGTATTCTACTTTATACTGATTATGGAATACAATAAATGATGACATATAAAAATAAATATAAAAATTTAACTATCAACATTGTAGACACTTTCATAATATATACTATACCTTAGTGTTATATCACAAGTTACTTAAATATTTGATGTGCAACTATATTGTTCTTGAACCATAAATTATGTTAATTTTATGTGACTAATGTCATGTTCCACTGGAATGAGACTGAGAATCTAGTTCAAAGGCCACATATTTTTCTTTGCTATGTAGCTGTTATTTTGGTTCATGAGAGTCAGAAGATCGAGCAACATTAAAAAATAAACAGCTGGTTTCTATGCATTTTATAAGAAGAGTTCATTTTTAAATAATATAAAACATTAAACATTTTAACTTATTACACATCTGTTTCTATATATCTCACAAAAATTGTTTGCAATCACTATAACAGACAAGCGTCATGACTGGGTCCCTTTTTTCTTCTCCCTCCCTCTTTTCTTTCCTTTTCCCCTTCTTCCATTCGAATGATTCGATAGTTAAGTCTCTCTCATTTCATTTTCCTTTGCAGCAATGACATCAGGCTAGTGAAAATGATATATTATAGCCAAAAGCATTTAATAGTATTTGTTCCTATCATTGTTAACACTTTCATTTTTATCAAAACATTTAGATCATCACTGTAAGTTTTAAAAGACCTGCTGACATGCCAAGGGAAACTTTGAATAACCATGCTGCTGTATTTTCTCTATATTATTCAAAATTCTTGTTTGAAAATCTGTCCTTATTCCTCAGGATATTTTTTTGGGGGGAAAAAAACACACAACCTCAGTTTTTTGTTTTTTGTTTTTAAAGAGCTCATCAATTCCTGCTTCTTATTTTCCACTTGAAGTTTTAATCCTCTGTTTCAAATCTCACAATTGGTTGCCCTGGAGGTGATTAAGATGTCACAAGTATAGGATTATTGTAATTCTGGGCAGAGAATACCCCATAGATAATTTTCTAAGGAACAAAGGTGTCATTTTCATGTAAATCTATCAAAGATTTCAAAGCAAGAAAAATGGAATGAAAGACATAAATATGAGATCTAATAGTACCGATTGTAAAAGAAATTGCTAAAGATAAAAATTTCATATAAAATATTAATAGCTCTGAAAAATTCATATATACTTTATGCTTTTTTTAGTTCTTTGAATATATTTGCATGTGAATCTGCAAATTTAAAGTGTGTGTATATGGATATACCTTCCTTCATCCAAACACTTAATTGACTGCTAAAAATGACCTTGAGCAATGAAGACCAATTCCTTGTTTGGATTGTAGAAAACAATGTAATTTTATAATTGTACTTTCTAACCTCCATTTTATTTAAAAGAATGGTATTTCAAATGTTAGAATTCTTATGAAGTTGTATATCCTACATCGATTACATATTAGATGGGAGATTCTATTGATTTTTTTCTAAATAATTTAAATATGGGAGATCATTGAGCAGGTTATCTCTCTCACAGTGAGTACTGGAAGGTGTTTCATAAGGCATAGAGTAGGATTTCACTTAATACTTATTAATGTATAATAGAGAACACTTTTCTCTCTGTAGAAAAATGCTGCCTTGACAAACTTTCGGACTGTTTTATTTAAAGAGATACTTTCCCACTTCATGCTGCACCATTTTATAGCTCTCCTGATGAGCACACAGCTCCATCTGGGGGTGAGGCTGGCAGGGAATATTTTCTGGGTGTCTCTGGTAACTTGGCTACCTCTCTGTCATCTGTGTGCATCAATCAACTAGCTTTCTGATTCAACAACACTGAGGTACTCATGGAAGAGACTTTGGTAAAACCACCAAGAGTATCTCCAATTAGTGCATTTCATGGGATTCCTTTCAGGTCACTGGTGACATCATAATGCCCAATTCTAAAGGACACTGCTTAGGAATCCTAGAACCCTAGACCTCAAAATCAGCCTGTCTTTTCCTCCTATGTCCTGTTCCTGGACCATTTCTCTCCTCTCTTTTTCATTCTAACTCTTATTTTACCTCAAAATTCTAATTTACACATCATTTTGTCAGCTATCCCCAAATGATATTTTTAGCTCTTTTTTTACTATAATTTTGTTTATAAAATTATGTCCACACTCATATCTTCAAGTACCTATACTACTTTGATGACTATTGAGTCTCTATATAAAACCCTAACCTTTCTCTTGATATTCCCCCTGTTTGTATAATTGTGTCCTACTGAGTTTTGTTTGGGTATCTTACAGGTTACTCACAGTTAATATGTCCCAAATTCTTCATATGCTCCTACTAAACCACATCTATTTATTTTTCCTACTTTGGAACCTAAATATCATACTCCTTTTCCTTTTTTTCCAACCCTTACAACCCTAATCAATCAACAACTACTGCCAATTCTGTCCTCAAATAGTCTCAAATCTGCCCTTTATCTTCACCACCATTACCATAGTTATGTTCTTATGTTTGACTGCCTGGAATACTGCAGCAGATTTCTAATAACCAGTTCCTGATATTTAGTATATCTTTTCAAATGCAGAGTGATTGTTCCAAGTAGGAAAGTCAGTTATATTATCTTCCTAAAATTATAAAGTCTTCCCCATTTCTGTTCCTCTGATCTGATTGAGTGGTTAATGTTATAACTTGGCTTCAATGCTGGATTCTCCAGTGATTGATTGGTGAATTTGGTCAATATACTTAACCCCTCCATGCCTCATTTCTCTTAAAATGATATTAATATTGGACTTATAGTACTAGGAGAATAAAATTAATTTATATAAATCTGCAGCACAACTGTTGACATATGGTAGTACATGATAAACATTAATTGTAGCCACATTATCACCACCATAATCAATATCATTATTATAATCATCATAGGGAAAAAGGCAATGGCATGGCATTTAAGACATTTCATATCTACTCTTTCTGCCTTTTCAGCATATTCCCTCATAAATAAGCCCTTAAAACCTTAAAACCTTTAAAACGCTTGCTAACTCTCTCTTGTACTTGAAGACATTTCATTCTGTTCAAATGGGATGTATATTCTTCCTGCTACTCTTCTTATCATACCTTCCCTTTATTTGCCTATAAAAACTACAATTTATCCTCCAAGCCACCATTCAAATTCATTTTGGGAAACCTTTTCTCATGCACACACAGGTAGTCAAGCACTCTTTTTTCTCTCACACATATGTATATGGCAATACATATTTCTAATATTGGATTGTTTCAATCTTATTCCTTCCCTGTCTTTCTTCTAGGGTTATGAAGGTGTTAAAAAAATAGAAATTGAGCTTTATTCAGATCTCCAGTGCTTTGTAGAGTGTATGGAATATCATAGGCACTTAAAATTATTTTTAAATAAATGGTATACACTCACTAGTTTTATGTTACGAATTAACTGTTTGAAATAAGCATATTTTTATTATAGCAGAGAATCTAGGTGAGCTTTAGCGACAGCTTTGATTTAATATATGCCTTCTAAAATGCTCTCTTTCTCTGTTATAGTCATGCTCTGCTGATCTCCTTCTTTATGACTCACGTTTGTTCAGTTATTAAATGTAGAGTCTGTCTAAAGTGCCTTGGAAATCTAGCGTTTTTTTTTCCTTCATCCCAACTCATCAGTTTTTGCCCAGCTGCTAATGTTATGTTCCTAACAGGAAATCTGACACTGTCCTTCCTCTGCTTACAAATTCTTTAGAACAGGTGAAAATATGCACAATCTACTGTAGTTCTGAATGCAAAGCAATCTATTTCCAGAAACTTTTATAATCCATCTATAGCAATGTTCTTCAGTCTTATTTCTATCATTAACCCTAAGCTACTCTCAACTTTTTGCATCTGGTATGACTGGCTAAAGCCAAAGTATGTTACTCTTCTTCATCTTTGTATGCACTCTTACATTTGCATAATTTCCCCTTCATTCACTTTGGGTATACGAGTTGTCCCCATATCTCCAGTTCAAATAGTACATTATTTGTTCTTTCATTAGTCACTCTTTAAATGCGTTCATTGCACAAGAACTATCTTCAATTCCTTGTGTTGGTACACCTCTCCATTTCTCCACATCTTTACCGTATCCTTCTCATCACAGTACCCTCCCCACCATCATACCCAGGCCTAGCTAACTCAGTAAACCCTGAGCCCATCTCTGTTTCCATCCTTAATTCTTCCCTCTGATCTTTTGTTTTGAAATTCATGTTCTCCTGCTCATCATGAACCTCACTCTATCAGCTATACTTTTTCTTTCCCATATTTTCAACTATATATTTTTTTCTATTAGATTTTTCCAGGCAGCATAAAATACACCTGTCTCTTACATTCTTAAGAAAACAAAAATTTAAAACCAAAATCTTTCTTCAATCCACAACGATCTATGTCTTTGTTTTTTATTACCATAGTTCTTTAACTATTAGTCAACCTCAAAGTCTTCATTTCTTTCATCCCACCTAGTTCTTAATCCAGTGAAAAAAGTCCATCTTGTCATTAAATCAACTTTCATCAAGACTGCCAAAAATGTGTTTATTGTAAATATAATGGTTACTTATTTATCTTTAAAAAATTCATTTTATTTAATTTATTAATATTGATTGTTCTCTGTTGAAACCATTCATTTTCTCTTCCCCTTGGCTTCCAGGACTCAAGGTTCTCTTGGCTCTGTGACTGTATTTTCTTGTTTTATTTCCTGAAATCACTTTCTTAACTTATATTATGTACTTATTCCATCTTAACTCATCTACATAGATAGCTATTTACAACTGATTTATAAAATATTTGTAAACCTTATCTCCTGCAATGACTTTTAAATGACCTATTGAGACTTTTAACTTGCATTAGTTAAAGTACTTAAAGTTTAACATGATTGAAAACAGAACTTAATTTCTTTTTAACCCAAACTTGCTCCTTTTTCTTATACTTCCTATTTTGATGATTGATCTAATTATTCATTCTTCCTCCCAAGAGACTATTTGGAATTCAGCCTGTATCCTATCATTCTCAGTATCCATATTCTGCTAATCTCCACATTCTGCTAATTCTAACTCTGTTATTGGCTATTTTCCCCCTTGTCTTTTCTTTCTTTTCACCTGAGTTTAGACACTTACCTTTCTTTCTGGATGCCATCAACAGCACTTCAACTCATTTATCTGTCTGCAATATTCTTTTATTTTATTTACTACACAGTCAAAAACAATTCTTTTTCAAAAATTGTTGTGTCACTTTCCTGACAAAAGTTATTCTGCACCATAATTTTGCTTTAATCCCCTTAAATCTTTTAAACATTTATGGAGAAAAGTGGTTGCTTCATGCACCCTCCTAAGTTGTCACTGTCAATACTTTCTCTACATCAAGTGTTTCTTTTGTGTTGTTCCCACCTATTTCCTGGCTCCCTCCATCTCTTGGTTGTACTTTCCTCTAGTTGACCTTCAGCAGGAAGTCCATGTTACCAATATGATGGCTTCTAGCAGGCCCTAGTCTAGAATAGAATATATTCAAACCCAGATTCTTCTTGGTAACATTTGTGCATATGTTGAGGATCACTGTATATGAATTAATTTTGTTCCTATGTCCATCCCTGAATCAACTAGTATAACTGGGCTGCTGGGATTATAGACCTGGATAATATGGTCACTATTGAAAGTCAGTCACTGTAGGTCATAGGATATAATGCAGTGATTGGCTTGGCTGAAGGCACTATATATTCCTTTGGAGTTCACATGGAGCACTGCTTAGACCATGGATTGATAGGGCAGGAAAGTGGACTCCAGGATAAATTGAGGTGTTATTATGAGAGAAAGTAGAAATCTCTCAAACTAATCCTAATCTTGGATTGGTAAAACACAATTAACACATGTTTCTGATGCCTTTTCTGATCTCTGACTTCTAGCTTGGGTTGGATGATCCAAATCTATGTCTCTATAATCTGTGCTCAAATATATAATATGTTGTTGTTAGTTGTAAGCCACACTATTAATGGCAGAGGCCTGCTTGCAGTAAATTTTGTATCTCTAGCACATGGCCCAGTGCCTGTCTTAAGTTTGGCACTCAATAAATGCTTGAGTAACCTATGGAATTAATAAACGAATACCATAGTCCAGGTCTTGGGTTAAGCTTCAAAGTAGACGCCTCTCTAACTGCTTTAAAATTAATTGTTCTATCCTTTGTACAGATTTTTAAAGGGATTTATCTATATACCTACTAGTATGTATCACTGGAAAGCATTTTATTAATCTTTGAGCAAATATACTTTGCTTGATAATGTTTGGTGAAAAATGAATGAATATGTGAGTTAGTGAATAAATGAATGATGAATGGAGAGTAATTTACTTCCTCAGCTCTCCTGTGCCTCATTACACCCAATGGATTCAGACAGGAAAGATTAAGCAAGAATTCCATCATTGTGCAGTTGAGAAACTAGAAACCCTGGAAAAGCCAAATTACATTTGTCATGGAACTTTCTTCCTGACCTTGACAATGACAGAATAGAATTTAGGCCTCTGACTCTTCATGCAGAGTTACTTTTGCTGAGTTGCATTGTCTGAATTCATATTCAAGCATCTCAATTTTCACTTACACATTGGAAAATTTTGGCTGTTTTAAGTAAGAGAATCATAGTTGATTTCTTTAAAGGACATACAGTGTCTAATAAACTTTCCTCTAACTTCATATTACATACCTTCAATTTAAAGGTAGAAAGAGAATTTTATTTGCTAGACTCCAGTAGGACACATTTAATTTTTAATTATTTAGGTTTTAAATTATATAAAAACTATTGTCTATGTGCTATATACTGCTTATTAAAAAGAGACAAATCCATGTGCAGAAATAGAAGACATAAATCAATACACAAACATTTGTTTTTATTTAAATGTCAACTCCAAAATCATCCATTTTCCTCAAGTTCTCACATAGTGAGAAATCATGACTATTTCTGGTTCCTGCCAGTAACATTTATAATATTCCTAAATTCAAAAGACCAGGCAGCAAACACACTGGCTTGCACATAATAAACACTTAATAAAGATTTGCTGGAGTGAATTAAATATTAAATACTAAAATCCCTCCATCCTTTTCTTTCTTCTTTTAAACCTCACTTTTAACCTGTTGTTTTTATCTTCACTTTTGAACATCTTTTACTTTTGCTGGTTTGTGACCTTAGATAGGACCTTCCTTAATGAGTTTTAGAGTTTACTCTGTTAAAAGGGGAAAATAATTTATTCCACATATTTGAGTATATAACTCTATACAATTCATTATGTTAGGTATTATGGGATATCGGTTAATGAGACAAATATAGCTATAACTACATTACATCTATATCTATATAATCAATAATCATCTATATATTGCTTGATAGATCAATCAATACCTATACAGAAATATGTATTTGTCCATCCAAAAAAAAAATTTTCAGCACATAATGTTATTTTATAAATTTAATATGTTTAAAAAGAAGTGTGAAGTTTCATAGGAATATTTAACAGGGATGAGTAACCTAGTCTATGGGAAGGAAAGCTTCCCTAAGAAATTGGTGGAAATGGGTAGGTTTATTTTTCTGGACAAGACCCCCAAGCATAACATTATATTAAATTTTCTACTAAGGCTGAAAATTTGGAGACTGGTTCTCTAAATTATCTGGATCCGATAGAGAAGAACCCTTTTTGTTTTAGTTTTCATTTGATATTCAGAGTGTTTGTGTATGTTTCTCTAATGTACATCTGCTCAAGTAATTCATATTTAGATTTTTATTTAGGTACTTATCGTGCTTATCTAAGGAAGATAGTTAAGTGAAATCAGTAGCTTATTTACCTAATTTCTGCTAATCTATAATTCAGTTTTCTGTGAAAATAAAATTTTAATAATGTAGAGTATACTAAGAAACATCTGTTGCCTACCACCTTTATTCTGAAGGAGCCCTAAATTTTAATCTACATATCATACATATATCTTAAATCCCAGAGGCCTTTGAGATAATCTGCCTTCATCATATTGCTGGTATTTTTTTTCCTATGTTTTCTGGAATATTAGGGTTGCCAATTCTTGTGATATCATTCAGGCTCTAAAATTAATTTTAAAAAAACTGTGGTCAGTCTTTAAAATCTTTTTATTTTGAAAATTTAATTTTTTAAATTTATTTCCAGGCTTAGAGAGTTTATGTGACTTCCGCAAAGCTCTAAAACCCAGAATGGTGGTTGGGATTTCAACATGTGTCTTGACTATTCAGTTATTTCCAGAGTGGTGTGTCCACAGCAGTGTTTCCCCTCCCCAGGTCCTAGATTCCCCCTTTGAAATAATTTTAAATCAAAACAAGTTGTAAACAAAATTATAGAGGTTGTATTTGCCTTCCATCCAGTTTTTCTCCAATGATTACATCTTACATAACTATACTAAATTATCAAAACCAGGAAACTGGGATTGGCAACATGGATATGTATGCTTGTATGCTATGTCATGTTATCACATCTGTATATTTGTGTAGCCACCACCTTGTCAAAATGCAGAACTATTCCATCACCACAAAGAACTCTGTCCTGCTATACCTTTTATAGTCATCCGTGAACTCTGGCAACCACTAATCTGTTTTCCATTTCTATAATTGTGTCATTTTGACAATATTATATAAATGGAATCACACAGTGTCTGACCTTTTGGCATTGGCTTTTTTCACTTATGGCCTTTGAGATCCATCCAGATTTTTGCATGTGCCAATAATTTGTTCCTTTTTAATATTGACTAGTATTCTATGGTATGTATTTGCCACAGTTTGTTTAACAAGCTACTAATTAAGGGATACTTTTGTTGTTTCAAGATTTGGGCCATAAAAAATAAAACTGCCCTAGTTCCCTGTTTTAACTTAATCACTTTAAAGGCTTTATTTCCAAATACATTCACATTCTGAGGTACTCAGGGTTAGGACTTCAACATATAAATCTGGGGAGACACAACAGCCCACACAGTCCTGATTCCTATTCTACCTTTATCTGATACCACCCAGCACAGGGGATAGATATGCCTATGAGAACCTGGCATCTAAGCTTTCCACTTAGCCTTTGCTGGTGGCATTGGGGCTGGAGGCCACAGTTTTTTACAACTTTTATTTTCTAACAGTTTTCTCTTTTGCTAGTGCTTCCCTGGCCCTTTTTTCTCTCAAAAACTGACTATGTTACAACATATTTTTGTCTGTACCTGTTGTTTTTTGGTCACCTACTTTTCCAAAACCAATTTTGGAACATTTGGGGCTAAAGGAAACCTCAGGGAACTCTCTTGTGTTTTTCCTCTGTTCCTGTAGTCTTGGTCAGTCTTCCTTTTTCTCTCCAGCTTTCTGTCTTCAGGTTTGTAGTGGTAGTTAATGGGAATAATGGGGGGGCGGGATTACTTACTTCATGTTTTCAAAAGTGGAACTGCAATACTATCTATATACAGTATTTTTAAATTATTTTTTAAAATCCTCACCCAAGGATATTTTTCCATTGATTTTTAGAGAGAGTGCAAGGGAGAGGGACACAGAGACAGAAGCATCATCTCGCATCGATTGGTTGCCTCCGGCCCAGGATCATGCCTGCAAACAAGGAACAGATACCTTTGACCAGAATGGAACCCAGGACCCTTCAGTCTGCAGGCCGACACTCTATCCACTGAGCCAAGCCAGCTAAGGCTATATACAGTCTTTTCAGTGATAATTTTCTACAAAAACTTTTATTTGCAACTGAAGTATTTACTTATTTTCTATTTTGACATTGGAAAATAATTACACTATTTTATTTGTAGATTATTTTCTTAATACTATATAATCTATTTCATTTTGCATAAATTGTTTAAATTATTATATTATTAAAGTTTAATATTGTTGATATTTTTAACAAAATAAAGATAAATTATAATGATTAAAATAATCCAAAGTAGGGGTAATAAGATATTCTAAAATATTATCCTATATAATAAAAGCCTAATATGCTAAGTGTCTGGTCATCCAGTCGGCCATTCAACCAATCAAAGCATAATAAGCTAATGATATGCCAAGGCTGCTCAACCACTCGCTATGACAACCAGGGGGCAGACAGTCGACCAGTCACTATGACATGCACTGAACACCAGGGGGCTTATGATCTGACCAGTAGGTTAGCTTGATTCCATGGTCCGGCCAATCAGGACTGAGCGAGATGGGCCAGACATGCCCTGGAGCCCTCCCACGGTCCCTCCTGGCTGGCCAACCTCCCGCGTGCCTCCCCGGCCCCAATTGTGCACTAGTGGGGTCCCTCGGCCTGGCCTGCAACCTCTCGCAATCCAGGCTGAGGGACCCACCCCCCCCCCAACCTGAGTGTATGAATTTCGTGCACTGAGCCTCTAGTTTATTTATAATTTGTATTTTCTCTTATCTCATAATTCTCATTATACACAAAGTTATCAATAAATATAAACAGAACAAATTCAGTAGAGAAATACTATTTAGGTGATATAAGGAAAAGTCAGCATGAATAATATTTTGCTAGAGACTCTTCTACTACAACTTGGTCTAAGTTATATTTACAATGTTTGACTCTAATTGTAAACTATCAAATCTCATATTTGAATACTCAGAGTGCTTTTCACAAGTAGGTGTTCCATAATGATTTCCTCTGTTCCTTCCTTGAATATATATTGTAAAAAATATATGGCTTTATATTTCTTCACAGTGATGAAGTTGATAACATACCAAACATGCCATGTGGAATACATCAAGATAATATCAATAATTTTAGTAAAAAAATACTAAAGAAGGATAAGAAAAGTAATCAGATTTTCCTGGGAGAAGAATTTTACATTAATTATTTTATTAAATACTGACATCACTCTAATGTTAACTAAGACTGGTAGAGTATTTTGCTATGATCTATTTCAGTATTTTTTAGTAGCTAACAATCTTATCCTGGGACCAACTGTTTGCTACATACCTTATGTTTGCTCTTCCAGATTCCTTCTGCACCTATTCCATCCATCCTGCCCTAGAACAGGGAGGTGATCATTATAAGTAAAAAATCTTGGAAAGGCCCTTGACAGGATATTAGAGGATGGGAAGAGAATGATGCTGCATATTTACTCCCTTCCCTTTGTTGCTGCACATTTTTTATATATCTATACTCATAACACAGCTCTGGTTGATTAGACTTTGGGGCTTTTCCATATAGGTACTTGTGCTAGAGTCTAGGAACTATTCTTTCTCTTTCCCCTTGAAGACAAGAATATCAGGTACTTCCTATTGTTGCTAGCCCTATTTTGATTGGTTTCATGTATAACTATTCAGAGATAACCTCTTTAATAAAATGTCCTGAATTACCTCATTTGAGTGTGTCATCTAGACCAAAGTTTTAAAATCCAGATTAATTTATATTTGTAATTTTAGTTTTAATCCCTTATATTTACAGTTTCTAAAGTAAATTTAAATGTATTTTATATAGTTATATATATTTTACAACTCCATGGAAAGTACTTTGCATTTCTCTCAATGTTCTAGAGAACATTCCACTTTTAAAATATTGTTATGAAGAATATAGTTTCCAAACATGGTTCATAGTGCAAACAGCTTCCTTACCTTAATTCAAAGACTAGCACTTTGAAATTCTGGAATCCAACCTTTTCATAAGTTTAGCCAATTGAAGCCAGCCTAGTATTTTAAATATGACAAAGGCTGATAGTTAAATACACAGAAACAAAGCAAAAAAAAAGATATTATATTTTCCCTTTTATGCTACTAGCTTTACAGTTCTATTTCTAATAATCAGTCTTGATTGTAACCAGGAAGAATGTAAAGAACTTTGATAAATGTATGCACCTGCTTGATGAGTCTTCATTGACTTAATTTGTTCGATGTAGATGTATGCATTTGCTTTTCTTTAAGTTAATAATGTCCTGTGTTTGATACTTAATTGTGTGTAACTTGGCTTGCACAGACTTCTCTGTAATTATTGTTCCAAAAATTAATTTGTTTTGCTCTTTCTGTTTTCCAGAAATCCAGAGTTAGGCTGCTAATTGTGCTTCAGGGTGTTCTTAGGGCAGGTCTTCTGTTTTTGACTAGACTTGTCTCAGTTTCCTATATGGCCAGCTGCTCAAGTATACAGCCATCATCCATCAATGCTACATATCCAAACTAACAAAAGAGAATTGTTTTCAGGGTTGCTTCTAAACTGGTAGCTGGCTGACATCCAGCTGCTCTTTGATGATATTGTATGCTAATATTCCATAGGTAAATGCCATTGAAACCAGTTAAAAACTATCCTCCTAGTTTTCCTCTCATGTGTTTTGTATTAAATGAACATTAGAAAATTTAGACCTTTGATATGGTCAGTGCTGAGAAAATTCAAGCACTGTTGTTGCTAGTGAGAAACAAGGCCTTGTAAATAGCATAGCTTTCCAACATTCGAATGGGGATTAATAATTAAGCACCTCTTTTCATTATCACATATGTCTATATAATATGAACATCACAGGCAGCTTTCCCAATCCCACAAATAACTCCTTTGACCCTAGAGGAGACTCAGAATATAGCTTCTCACTATTTCAGTATTTATTTTATTTGTCATCATTGTAAAACTACAGAACAAAGTTAATCTATCTATATAAAAGCCTAAGTGACCATCACAACTGAGCAGATAACTGAACAGGCTGTGTGGGGTGACCAGGTCGGCAGGGGGGTTATTGAGGGATGATCAAATGACCGAGCAGCAGGCTGCGTGGGGCAACCAGGCCGGCAGGGGGGTTAGTGAGGGGCGACCAAATGACTGAGCAGCAGGCTGTGGGGAGACCAGGCTGGTAGGGGCGGGGGCAGTTGGGGATGATCAGATTGGCAGGCAGAGGCAGTTAGGGGTGATCACACAGGCAGGCAGGTGAGTGGTTAGGAGCCAGCAGTCCAGGATTTTGAGAGGTAATATCCGACTGGCTGTTTAGGCCCGCCAGTCGGACATCCCCCGAGGGGTCCTGGATTGGAGAGGGTGCAGGTTGGGCTAAGGGGACCCTTCCCCACTCATGCACGAATTTTGTGAACTGGGCCTCTAGTTAATTTATAAGTAATGGAGAGTGATCAGAGGTGTTAATGTCAAGCGTTTTTTTCTGGATACATATTTTTGATAAGCATTTGAAATGTGTCCTGTGATTCCCTATTCCTTGTTTTTTTTAATTTGACACTTTAAAAAATATATTTTTATGGATTTCAGAGGGAGGAAGGGAGAGAGAAAGAGAGATAGAAACATCTATGAGAGAGAAATATTGATTGGCTTCCTCCTGCACACCCCCCACTGGGGATCGAGCCCTCAACTCCAGCATGTGCCCTGACCAGGGATGGAACCAGTGACTTCCTGTTGCATGGGACTTCTGTCCATCTAGATTTAAGGCAGTGCTTTTCTTTCTTTCTTTTTTAATTCTCACCTGAGGATAATTTTCCATTGATTTCTAGAGATAGTGGAAGGGAAGGGGAGGGACAGAGAGAGAGAAAGATCAATATGAGAGAGACTCATCGATTGGTTGCTTTCCACATATGCCCCAACCAAGGCTGGGGATTGAGCCTGCAACCCAAGTATGTGCTCTTGACTGGAACCGAACCCAGGACCCTTCAGTCTGTAGGTTGACGCTCTATCCACTGAGCCAAACTGGCTAGGGTTTCAGGCAGTTCTTTTTTAAAATTTTTTTATTGATTAAGATATTACATATGTGTCCTTATCCCCACATTGCCCCCTCCACCTCACTCCCGTTCATGCCTTCACCCCCCTGGTGTCTGTGTCCATTGGTTATGCTTATATGCATGCATACAAATCCTTTAGTTGATCTCTCCCCTTTACCCGCACCCTCTCCTACCTTCCCTCTGAGATTTGAGCATCTGATCGATGCTAATTTGTCTCCAGATCTGTTTTTATTCATCAGTTTATGCAGTTCTTAATGATGGTTGTTCCGTAGTTTAGTTGTCATTTTGAGGTGGTTGTGGAAAGATGCAAGCACTGCATTTATCTAGCTACCATCTTGACTGGAAGCTGCTATTTCCTATTTAAAATTTATTAAATTTGAATACCACATGTGTACCTATTTCAAGCATTTATCATTACATTATTATCATGTTGACAAGACTAGCCACTGCAAGTATCTCCATTTTTCAAAAGGTTGCATCACATCACTTCGCTTTTAGGAAAGACCGGTATTAATACCCGTTTTCACTAAGCAAAATACATCCAAAAAGGATTGTTCCTTTTACAAAAAAAGATGAACTGTGAAAATAGTGTTCAGCTTTTGTTTTGTATTGAGCCATTACAAAGGCAGCACACACCAGGAGCAGTGAGAGTAGCTCCTCAAATTCCTTCCCAGGGAGCCACACTCAGGATCTCAGCATCAAGCCCAGTAGCTTTGAACTGTGTCTGTGAGCATCTGTGCTTTACCTCAATTTATCTTGTACATCTGTTAGCAAGATGAATCCTAGTGTATCAGAAAAAGAGCTCATAGTGGTGTTATGCTCAGTGTAAAGCTGGACATAATTAGGTGTCTTGATCATGGCACACAAAATAAAGACGTTATATGTGCATTGAGTTTTGGATCTGGGAATGCTCAAAATTTTTTCCATATAAGTTAATGGTAATTGCTGCTTCACTTTTTGCCATTTGGGCTTACAACAGGTTTCATAGGAACACTCTACTTTTGTATATTGTGGAAAATTTGTATTCCTTCTTCATCTTTGAGTGCACCCAGACTTTTTTGCCCTACTTTTAGTGGATTTAGCCTTGGTTTTCCATTCAAATCAGGTATCTGAGGAAAAGAAAAGTGTAATGTATTATTATGAGTCTTTTGTTGATGACATCTCCATATTCAATCCCACAGTTTTTTCCTTAGTCATGATTATGAAAGCAGATCCTCAAATTTCTCTCCTCTTCAAGGTTAACTACATTGGCACTAACTGCTGGTGATTTGAGGAGCAATGATCGCTCTCTTTGTAAGTGATTAATGAATAAGTGGCTATGCAATGTTTTGTGTAACAGGATCCTAAATTTAATTATAAAACTAAATTTATGGAACATGATGATGGAGGTGTCTGAGATTGGAACCATGTGCCATCAGAGCACCAGTCTCCCAGAAACCCGTCTTGATAGGCCCGATGCCAGAACCATAGATGACTAAGAGCAAGCAGTATAAATAGAAGGGCAGGGGTCAGTTCTGGGTGAGGCTGAACTCCCAACTCTCACGGACTTTACTTTTGTCATTTGCACGGTATCCTATTGAAAGACACATCATTTTAGTAAAAACAGTATGCATCTTTTTGTGATTTTTGTAACAGAGGTCTGTAATTATTGATTTTACATTGGCAAATCCATGAAGAGGGCAATTTGACTGAAATAGCTAGGAGAGATGGAAAGATTGGAATGAATTCTTTTGTAAGTGAGCAGGATGAGGAGAGAAAATCTGACTGGGAACCACTGATAGATGCATTGGGATGAATTTTCCAATAATTTTGAAGTATAAGATGCAGCTTGGCCAATCTTTTGGTTCTTTAGTGCATTGGCATGAGTAGTTATGTGGGCAAATAATGAGCATGCATCGACTCAAAGGGGCAGATGCATATTTTAATCACATTCATATAATGGGTCTCTATTGAGGTATACTTTCCCTGATAAGTAGTTAGGAGGGAACCTATCTACTAGACACTGTTCAGTGTGCTGCAGGGAAATGTCTTTCCTCATAAAACTTACATTCTAATGACAGACAACTGAAATCCAATAATAAAAAGATTATATACACTGAGTGCCCAAATTATTATGATCTCTGAACGCATAATAATCTAGCCACTCAGTGTATATCCTATATAATAAAAGGCTAATATGCAAATTGTCCCCTCGACTAGGGGTTTGACCAGCAGGCAGGCCAGCCAACTGCCCATGTCCCCTCACCCTAGCCAGGCTGGCCAGACCCCACTCATGCACGAATTCATGTACTGGGCCTCTAACATTTATATACATATACATATATATATATATATATATATATATATATATATATATATACTATCAGTTGGTGTTGACTTCTAGCAAGAAACTTAAAAAAGCCAAGACAGAGAGGGCAAGAAGAGATTATTTTTTAGGTAAAGAAAGTTTGCTAGGGAAACCTCTTTGAAGAGCTGACATTGAGCACAGACCTGAATGGGAGAGTGGGCCAAGTGGATATCTCAGGGAAAAAATACTTTGTGCCCATAGAGCAGCATGTTCAAATTCCCTGAGGCAGGAGTGTGGTTGGTGACTGGGAACAGCAAGGGGATCAGTATGATGACAGCACAGTCAGCAGGTGCTGAAGAGATGGATCATCACTTTGTTAATGTACCAGGATTGAGATCACTATAGGGTTTTCTGAGTCACATTAAAGATGTTAGTCAAAATGGGATGGAAAAGCAATTGATAGTTAGTTGATGGAAGGTTTTAAATAGTAGTTGAGAAGATCTATAGCAGGGGTGGGGAATGTCCCATCACGGGCTATATAAGGCCCATGAAATCATTCGGTCTGGCCCTGCCAAGGCAACTGCAGGTGGGACTCAAAATTCAATAAATCTAGGAGCTTTTTTCATAGCAACATAAATTTATATTAAGTGAATTATATTAAGCGAATCATGTTATAAATAGCCAAATTGCCCTTGGCAGAAAAAAGGTTTCCCGTCCCTGATCTATAGGCTCAATCTAACTGCTAGGTGAACAATAGACTGTAGAAAAATGAAAGTGAAGCAAAGAACAAGTTATGAGGAAATTCAATAGTCTAAGCAAGAGATTGTCATGCCTTGGGCTAGAGGATCTGCTTCAGTTATTGGCCATACTAATGGCAGGTTTTGATAAACCTCAAAAGAGAGGTGAGCACATTACAAAACTTTTATGCTTGCAGTTTTGGAAACATCTGGGGATCTGGGTGTCAGTAGAGAATAGTTATGCCACCAAATATTAACATTCTCTTGGGCAGAAAATGTAAACTTCCTATAATTTAACTTCCAATTTCAACTTTCAGGGCTTGAGCTAAATTATAACAACCTCCACCTATGACTTTCTGTGTTTCCCTGTGGAATAACATAAAAGATGCAGAACATGAAGAATGTATAAACAGGCATCTAATACAACATTGGAGTGTCTTATGTTACACTCCTACTAAATCCCCCCAAAACTACAATTACACTGTAGAGTAAGGTTAGGAGACTTTTTTGTTAGCTCTTTTATTTTATTTTTTTTTACATTGGATAATAAATATGTAAAATAACATTTTGTTCAAATCTATTCCTAGGATCTTTTTTTGTGACTTGTGTTTGATTGTCTATCCAAAGTCACCAAGTGAGTTAAGCATCCCATAACCATTTTAATGATTCAGGAGAGGAAGGAAAAAATTGCAGAGTTTAAATTCTGTTTTAATATGATGACTCTTGAGAATTTTATTGACCTTGGTGGACCTTTTGGAATTTGAGTTCATTTATAATCAAAATGGGGGGAAATATTTGGAAATACTATTTAGAAGCTTAAAATACTAGTAATTATTGGACCCTGAATAACTTTGATTACATGACATTTTGATAAGGCCATTGTAAATGAGTCAGAAACACAGATTACATTTCCTTTGAAAATACACATTGCTTCATGACAGATTTGGACCAAATTCATTTTGGTTTTTGCTGAATCCCAAGCATTTTTCCTTCTATTTTTTTTTTTTGTCTTTAAATTCTCCAATAAACTTGCTAAACCCTTAATCTAGGCGAGCTCACCTGCTTCTCGTCCCCATTGAGTTTAGCCGCAGGCTTTCTTTAATAGCATGTACCTTAGAGAAGGGAGTCTTATACTGAGAATCAGCAGAAGCACAGAGTCTAATAAAAGCATGGGAATATATTTTTTTTCTTTTAAACTGGCAGAGCTCTAAGAGAATGATATTGTTCCTGAGTACTGAATCAAATCTACCCAGTATATGAACTCTGTGATTATGAAATTTCAATTAAAGCCATAAAAAGCAAAGCTCACAGACACCAGAGCATGTCAAAGAAAAATCAGATGTTCTTTCTTCGATTGGGAAATACTTATCTAAGTTCAATGGCTGCGTCCAGGTAGCTGAGTTTACATTTGTTTCCACTCATTATAGAAACAGTTGAATTATGGTAACATTTCCCCAAGCAGCAAAGCTGTCATTCAAAGTGTGATTTTATTGGGGTGCAAATCCCTTTAGCTATTGCTTTAGTCCATTTTTAAAATGGATTTGAAGCCTGAGGGGAAAGTACAAATTAGGACGGATTTTTCTCTTTATGCAATGAACCTAGCCTGTCTCGTGTCTGCAGCCCACTGTAGTACCTGCAGGGCACTCATCCACCATGAGAGTCCTCTGTTATCTCATTCTTTACAGAAGCTAGATGTAAACACAGGTATCTCTCTTCTTTCTCAAAAATCATTATGATTATTGGATTATGTCTATGGCAACAGCATGGATTTCCTTACACATTTATAATTTAGTGATTGAAATGTGAGGTTCAGTTTTGAGACAAAGTTGAAAGGCACTCAGAAAAGGTAAGCATGCAGAAATGTAGCTTTCCCAGACCTTCACTTTGGAGGTAGAGGGGAGAATGAGTACAACTTTTTCAAATTTGAGAACTTGAGAAGGAGACTGTTAGGTAATGATCTGAGTAAGTTTGTGTATAAAGAGAGGGTTACATCGATTTCCTTCTGTGTACATTTTCTTTATTCCTAAATTCTCCTTTGTTGTTGACCAATGGTGAAAAATTGCTGAATCACTTTCAAATCATGTCTTAGTCTGAGCGCAAAGACTGCTTTTTGTTATATTTTACATAGAGCAGTTTATGATTTTCTGTTATGTCTGAGGGTAATAGTATGAACTGCAATTGTACCAATTTGGAAAAATATTTAAGTCAAACCATATCTATAGGTTCTATCCCTTTGGATATTACAAAGCTTTATCTCCAGTTTAATATTTTAAAATTATGCTTACTATTTTTTTTCACATAGCATATTTTTTATGTAGTCAGATTTATTCATTTTCCCCTTTGATATTTCTTCCAGTGTTCTGATCTGGGATCAAATATATTTCATCCTAGTTATTCTATGGATTTTTTTTTCTTGTAGAAAACCCATGTTACTTATGGCTGCAGACACAAGACCCAGCCAACCACAGTTACTTAAGCGTAGAATTTGAATTAGACTTAACCACTTATTACATTCCACTTGGTTCTCAGCAAGCCAAAGTAGGTAATATCTTTAAAGTGGGATCTTCTCCTCCAAGAACAGTTATTCCCTTGATTTGTTCATAACTCATTTTATGTTTTTCAGTTAAATTTTAGCACATGTAGCATGAAGGTCTTGCTCAGAAGATTTGATTTCTTCATCTCTTAACTTTTTTGCTTGGTGAATGAGACTCTTTCCACTAAAATTTTTAAAATTGTTATTCATGACTCTTGGAAATACTTTGTGGTATGCTGATATATTTTCTGGTCATATTTCTTAATTCAAATATTCTAATAATAATTTTTGGTAATGAGTTTAGATTTTTAAAAGAGAGGAATATTTTTCTCACCTGCAAATAATTATGAGTTTTGTCCTTTTCTTCCCAAGGTATATATACTTACTTATTTTATTAGTCTTATGCCTTGGTTTAAACCCACACAACATTACTGATGATGAATATTATTATTTAGTTTTTTTTCCATTATGGGAAAAGTTTCCAAAGTATCAATATTTAACATAATGTTTGCTGAAGTTCTACACCCCCAATTACGAGGGTACTATATAGACAATTCTTATTAGCAAGTTTATTTTTATTCAAAACGAGATTCTTTAAGAGAAATTTCTGTTCAATTTTATTAATCGAAATTATTTCAGCAATTTTGAGATGATCAGTTTTTTGTTTTCTTTCTTTCTTTTTTTTTTTGTTTTGTTTGTTAATCCTCACCTGAGGATATTTTCCCATTAATTTTTAGGGAGAGTTGAAGAGAGAGGGAAAGATAGAGAGAAACATTGATGTGAGAGAAACACATTGATTGGTTGCTTCCCATATGAGCCCTGACCAGGGCCAGGGCCGGGGAGGACCCTGCAACCAAGGTATGTGTCCTTGATCAGAATCGAACCTGGGACCCTTTGGTCTGCAGTCCGTTGCTCTATCCACTGAGCCAAATGGGCTAGGGCTTGTTTTCTTTCTTCAATTTGAATTGCATTCACCGATTTCCAAATATTGGTATAGATAGACATTTCTGTGTAAATGCTCCTTATTCATTAAATATTATTTTAAAATAACGTCTAATGTAAATTATATTTACAAAAAATAAGGGCCATTTAATATTCACTAAAATATAAGCTCCAAGAGGTAAAGAATTTTTCTGGTTACGTTCATTGCTATATTCATTGCTGTATTTCCAATATTTTGAGCTTTGACTCCATGTTAACATATCACATTCAAAACATTTAAAGAAAATGTGTCTTGAAAAATATTCTATTACATGGGATATTTAAATGTCTAATTCCTTCTAATATCAATTTACATCACACAAAACTATCTCACATTAGATACAAATTAAGGAATGTTATTGATCTTTCAGAGAGCAATTATGGATGGTCCTGAGCAGATATTTAAAAAACTACCTTTAATTGTACAGTGATTGCATTGGTCAGTCAGTATAAAGTACTCTATAGCCTTCTGTTCAATAAAACTGGGTCTCATAACATAGTCATTTCATTTGTCAAATTATAATATGGTACCCTATTAATGTTGGCTAGATTTCAACCAAATGACTGTGTAGTTGTAAAAGACTTAATATCCTATTAGCAATCCCATGATTCATCTAGTCCCCCAGGCTTGTTTCTAATCATAGCTTCTAATATTACATGTAATATTGGAAGTGCATATAAAAAATTTACCAAATTGAAACTGGAATGGCTGACATACATACTAGATAAAGCTCTCTTGCAGATCACAATTTATTGTATTTTATTTGTATATACCTATGAAATTCATGTATTACATTCAGCTTAAAAATGCACACACACATTTTATAGCTGTCAGATCTACCAGTGAACAATTATGTTTGCAAGAAAAATGTGTTATTGTAGAATAAACAAATTGACTTCTAAAAAATACAATCTATTAGCTAAGTTTGCTTTAAAAAAAAAGATTATTTGCACATTTATATTATCTTTAAATGCTAATACTTAATTTGGAGGAAATTATCCAAGTATAACAACCAAGAAGATAGGGAAGTAAAAAAAAAATTGGGATGGGTTTCCAACCCATCAGAGGCATATATTTATGAATAGCACATATCAAGGTAGAGAGAATTCCAGGAACATTTGAATAACATAATTTAACATTTTGAAGATACACTAAGAATAGCCTTAAAATGAAAACAGTGTCCACATATCTAAACAAAAATTCTTACTAGTAGTTTCAGATACTGGAAATAAAGTTTGAGAAGCATAATAAAATAAAAATTTTCTGTCCAACTATATTCTCCCACAGTCAATGGGTGGATCAAGAAAAGTTTCTGCTCTCCTTAACCCACCCACGGTCTTGCTAAATGTGAAACATAGTAGGGAATATACAAAGAAGGATTAGTATATACGGCTTTTATAAGCGGAGAGAATAAAATACTCCACTTAGACAAAGACAGTGACAGTATAAAATCATGCATTTTAATGAGATTTTGCAATTTTTTTTTCTCTAACACCTGGAAATTAAAATGATTTATTATAAATATGTCAAATCAATTCAAATCATTCTACAGTCTTGAGATTACAGAAAAATACTCTTTTCTAATGAAAAGTACATATAATAATTTGTAAAAAATATTTGCAAAATCATGGTGGAGTTGCACTCCAAAAAAACCAATTTATCTTAATTATTACAGATTCAATGCTTCATTCTCAGTAAAAATTTTGTTAAAATATTTATATGACTCTGAATATCAAATAGAAAGTCTTTGTATATAAAATGTAAACTTGAAATTCAAACAGTCAGAAGAAGGGAAATCTAGAAACTGTTATTAAGAAAAAAAGACTTCTGGAAATAGCAAGCAATATAATTCAATTTATTTGAGGGAAATAATAAGTTGTCACTGTGTACAGATGGGGACACTAGTATGTGAGAGGGCCCACAATTTGAAAAGAAGGTAGCTCATGATTTAAATATTGTGGGTAGATTTTGAATTATGTAAATTATTACTGATGGTCAAATAGGCTATGATCATAAATCTTGCCTAGTAGTGAAGAAGGGAGTAGGAAAATACTTAACATTTTATGCCTTTTAATGGCTGATACTTACTTTGGAAGAGATTATCCAAGTATAATAACCAAGAAGATAGGAAATTAAAAATAAATTGTGAAGGGTCTTTTCAATTTAATATGATTGGTCAAATCATACAGGTTTAATGGGACAGTGAAATATGCATATAGTAAAATAAGGCTTGTAAACACATAGATATGTAATATGTGATTTTCAATACTTATTAGGGTCAAAATAGTATTCTAATTGGACACACTTTTGAGATTATAATAAAGAACATATTTCCCATGGCCAAAAGTTATTGGTTGAAAAATGTTTGCTCTTCAATATAATGTTCCTCTTGGGAGAAATTTCTTCAAAGTTTGAGTAATGCAAATTGTAATACCCACATTTAAAAAAGAATGAAAAATCTTCCCCCTTATAGTCATAATACTTGATCACTAAAGTATGTTGGTCAAATCATTAACCAAGTGGTAATAGTATCCTAACTGCCTATTGTTAAGAAGACTAAAGTTTAGTTTTTGTTTTTTGGTCTGTTTGTTTTTTGCTATATTGTAAATTCTACTTATCTTGTGAAGCTTCTATAGAACCAAAAGATGTCTTGTTTATAAATAGCATTACTTAATTTTTTTAGTAATTAAATATAATATGACTATATCAGTATACAAAACTGTTGCAGAACAACAGAGAAACTAGCCAAGGAATAAATTAAAAATATACAAAATTAAAGCATCTATATATATAAAAGCCCAGCAACCAGAACGACCAGAATGACTAGAGCAGGGGTCCTCAAACTTTTTAAACAGGGGGCCAGTTCACTGTCCCTCAGACTGTTGGAGGGCCAGACTATAGTTATAAAAAAAACTATGAACAAATTCCTATGCACACTGCACATATCTTATTTTGAAGTAAAAAAACAAAGCGGCAAAAACACCCACATGTGGCCTGCGGGCCGTAGTTTGAGGATGCCTGGACTAGAATGATCAGAATGACCGGTCACTATGATTCCCACTGCGGCAGACAACCAGCTTGATCAGGGCCCCAATTGGCCCCCTCAAACCTCCCACGTTCTCTCTCCCTGCCAGCCTGGTCTGATCAGCCCTCATTGGGATGGGACGGCCGTACCCCACCCATGGATGAATTCATGTACCAGGCCTCTAGTACAATATAATCATTAACGTGTAATACATGGAAATCTAACAACTATCATTTTCTGTGGATAAAGTTTTGTGGCTAGGATAGCTACAAGAACACCTTTCAAATAGGAGTGTGATATTTTGCCTATTACATTACAGAAATGATAGCTCAGAAGAAATTGAAATTTTGTTTAGCTATTTGTATTTCTTTCAATCTTTTAAAATACCTTCTTATATTATTTTTATATTTCTCTATTTTTCTTTATGCTTTCTATGTTTAAGAAATATATTCAGGCATAGATAACAGAAAACCAACCTTACTTCATATTCTTAAGATTCTTTTAGCAAAGAATGTGCTTAACATATTCTAGTTCTACAAACTGAGAATATGTCATATGGTATATCAAGAAAATCATGAAGGCTTTCTAGCAAGACTGGTAAATTTATAAAAATCACCAATAAAGCCATTAAAAAGTAAGATACTGATCAATTCTACTGAATTGGAATTCCTATGTGAGGATCCTGAACACTTTTATTAAAAATAATAATAATAAGTTATCTGAAGATGATAACGTACAGACAGAATTGAAAATGTATACCATGACAGACTGAACCAATGTTGCTTCATTTGAAGATAGATTACAAATGAAACTATAGAGCAATTATAAAGAGTTTTATTTCAATGTCTCCACAGTGAGCCAATCTTGCCATTAGTGTTGTCATTTGACACCACATCACATTGATTCCACCACTGTATTGTCTGCTAGCTTGTCACTTATCTAAAATTTGCCACATAGATAGTAAATGTATTCCTTTTTGGGAAAGTCAGACATATTCAGATCATTTCTTTACCCTAAGGACCAATTTCCTCATTTTTAGATCAAACAGCATAATGTTTATAACCATAGGATGTCTCTAAAGGAAAAAAAAATGACAGTGACTCTTCTCTCATGGTGAAGTCCCTTATTTCCAACTTGTCTCAGATATTCTACTTCAGCAACCAGTCACATTTTTCGAAAGATCTAACATATAATATGACTTACCTGGAAAGGAGTCAGAAGTCCTTCTCATGATTTATGGCAATAGAACATATAAATTCAACAATAATTTGGGTGGTAACTAGAGAATTATCTATATATATAAAAGCCTAAGCAACTGAATGACTGAATGACTGAATGACTGGTTGACTGGTTGCTATAACACCATCAGGGGATAGACGCTCAATCACAGGATGGAGGCTCCCTCCTGTCTGGATCAGGCCTGCGGGGATCGGGCAGAAACTGGCTATTCGACATCCCCTGAGGGGTCCCGGATTGCGAGAGGACACACGCCAGGCAGAGGGACCCTACCAGTGTACAAATCTGTGCACCAGGCCTCTAGTATTAAAATAACTTAACAGATATTGGCTTAGACATTATCTCTAATCCTCATAAAAACATTAACTATGGTATTATATAAACATCAATAAAATAGCACAACCTGGATTTAAATTCTTATCAAAGTCTGAATGAATTTTATAATTTACTTATTTTATATATGTAATTTAATCTAGAACTAATACTGCTATTCTGAGTGATCATAAAGTACAGAAGGCCTTACTTTGATAGTAATAAATTTTTAAATATATTTTTATTGATTTCATAGAGGAAGAGAGAGAGAGAGAGAGAGAGAGAGAGAGAGAGAGAGAGAAACATCAATGATGAGAGAGAACCATTGATGGGCTGCCTCCTGCATGCCCCACACTGGGGATAAAGCCTGCAACCCACGCATGTGCCCAGACCGGGAATTGAACCTTGACCTCCTGGTTCAATGCTCAACCACTGAGCCATGCCAGCTGAGTGATAGCAATAATTTTGATATCAGTCTGTTTAGACTAGGTCATGAGGTGGGAGTAATCATTATTCCAATCTCAGGAACTTAATACAACAAATGTTTATTTTTTGCTTATAAAAAGTCTACTGTGGGTCCATTCTATTATATGAGGCTGTTGTCATCTGTATTTTCAGCATCTCAGTCATAATGCCAACTCAAACTGGTAAAGTCCCCAACATTTTGTACTTGAATCATCTAAAAGTTATAGCCTCTTTATTTGTATGATACAGGAAGAGCACTAGAGGGTCTCATTGAAGAAATCAAATATTGTCTTTTGTAAGTGTCATGGTTATTATAAGAATTGGACTGTAGGTAGTCAATAAGTCTGTAAAAATGAATATGGTAAAAATGTATGGTTACCAGTTGTAGCAAATAAAAATACATGGGGTATACCTATAGTATTTGTGTGTTTTTTCTCTGAAATTCAAATATAGGTGACAACCTATATTTTATCTGGAAACCTACAAAGCTCAAAAATATGAAATGTGGATGGCAGTTTTTTGTTTTCTTATTGTATAATATAAGTGGTAAAAAAAACAACAATTTATTCTGCTATGATCTCTTCCCCTAATATTAACTCTTCTAATTTAGCTTTACTTAGTGTTTTTTTTAATCTAAAGACAATAAATTATGTTGCTTTAATACATTTTCACCATTTGGGAAATAGAGAATACAATAATGGATTAGTTTGTGGTTTAAATGCTTGTTTTTTTCAATAATGTGATTTCAGAAAAAAATCCCAAATTCAAATAGAGGAGCTATTTATATTAACAAGTGAAATAATATAATTATTCAGGTTGCAACAATGTAATTTTTTCAAGCAGGTTTTGTCATTAAACCTGCAGTAGTCTAATAGAGAAAAAGTGTTATTCTTTTTTATTAGTACTTACCACTTTTTTTAGTACTTTATAGAATTTGACTCATTAATCAATTGGACAGAGTCAAAGCTCACAGATGAATCAGATTCCAAGGGAAGTATCTGTCAGATTACTTTGCAGTGGTTGAGCTACTTTCCTTCACATAAACAAGAAGCATTTATTTTTATCTTCTGAGAGTGAATGATTAAACACAGTAAGAGTGTATAGGACAGATATTTATTCCAGTTGAATATTCTGTTACTACCACATCTTAGTGAATAAATAATTTTCCCACACAAATTAGTACTTCACATCCACCACCACCTTCACCAGTCCAACATGTAGACATATGATATGGATAAAAGACTTAAATATAACTCATGAAACCATAAAAATCTTAGAAGAAACCAGAGTCAGCAAAATCGCAGACATTTCTTGTTGCAATATGTTTGCTGATACATCTCCTAGGGCAAGGGAAACAAAGGAAAAAAATAAACAAATGGGACTACATCAAATATAACACTTCTGCACAGGAAAAGAAACCACCATCCAAATGAAAAGACTGTAAGTGAGAACATATTTTCCAATGATACATCTGAAAGGGGTTAATTTCCAAAATATATAAAAAACAAATACAGTGTAACAAAGACAAGCAATCCAATGAAAAAATGGCCAAAGTACCTAAATAGACACTACTCTAAAGAGGACATACAAATGACCAAGAAACATATGAAAAAATGCTCAAAGTCCGTAATCATCAGAGAGATGCAAATTAAAACAACAATCACCTCACACCCGCCAGAATGGCTGCCATTAACAGATCAACAAATGACAAGTGTTGGTGAGGTTGTGGAGAAATGGGAACCCAAGTACACTGCTTGTGGGAACGCAGACTGGTGCAGCCACTTCATGATCTTAAATATAAAAATTAATAAAATAATGTTATAAAAGTAATAAAATCAGATCTGACACAAGGAAATAATTTAATTGTTTAATACATTTTTATTGATTTCAGAGTGGGAGGGAGAGGGAGAGAGAAATAGAAACATTGATGATGAGAGAGAATCATTGATTGGCTGCATCCTGCATGTCCCACACAAGGATGGAGCCTGCAACCCACGCATGTGCCCTAAGTAGGAATCAAACTATGACCTCCTGGTTCATAGGTCCATGCTCAACCACTGAGCCATGGTGGTCAGACACAAGGAAATAATTTATACTAGGGGAACAGTTGTCAGTGTTTGTAGAAATTTATGACTAAAATTCAGAGACTTGGCTTATTATTTGTGGCATAAAATCATAATTAAAAATTATGTTTATTTATTTTTTTCATTATTGTGATTTATGTTCTTTTGCTTTTTATTTTTTTTCCCCCTAGAAAAAAACAACCAGGGGAATTTATATGCTAGTGTCAGGATAGCAGGGGGAAAGGCTGGAGATGTGGACGGTTATAAAAAGTGGGTTCTGAATTACATGGAACAGTCCACAGGGTCATGTCTGGGGCCTCATTAGATGATGGGTTATTTTGGCTGGCATGTCTGGTTCCTGGTCTCCTGATCTGCCCCTCAGACACCCAAACACCCAAGGTCAGCGAGAGCTGGCCACACCCTAGATATCTGCTCAGTCTTGACAGAAAGACAACACAGTGCAGCTTCCTGGCTTTGTGCGCAGCTATCACACAGCGACCTTTCTTGCCTAATGGCGGGGTCTGGGGTGAAAGTCACTAAGGGACACACTTTGGCATCACGGTGAACTCCGGGCAGCCTCTTATTCATGTGCAGACGTGGTCTTTACCACCCACTCATGTGTCTGTCAGGACCTCCCCAGGCGATCTGGCCAAAGAATGAGGTGCATACCGTTCCTTCCGAGCCACTGTTCAACAGTGGTGTCTACTCTCTGGTCTTGATCCTTGGGACCCGTCTGTTTTTCAGCTCCACACTTGTCACTGATTCCAAAGATGCTTGGCCATCTGGATCCACACTGAAGATCTCTTGAGTTTCTTCCACTTTTATGCTGATCCCAGGATAGAAAATTTCAGCCAGACGCAGAGCCATGGGCGGCAAACAGGAAAGCCAGAGTGATGGCTGAGCAAGAAAAAGCCCACAAGTAGCACAATGCAAGGCCAGAGGACGTTCAAGAAGGGGAGGGGCATGCAGCAAGCTGTTGCCCCATCACAGTATAGGGGAGGCCTTAAGCCTGAAGGACACAGAGAGGTCTGCCGTCTGACACCTCACGCAGCGGGGTCTACTGGATTGTGGCTCCTCTGTGGAGAGCGGTGGGTTTCCCGCTCTGCTGTGACCTCTGTGCCTGCACGGAGGCCGGGTTATATCTCAGTCCACAGTCCTGAGGAGCACCACGCTGGCCAGCCAGCCAGGCAGTAGTCCTCAGCCCCTCTGCTGGGGGGGCTCTGAGTTCCACAGGAAGGCCCCAGGGAGGGACTGAGCAAGGGAAGGGGGCTACATTCTGCTGGGAGAGGTTCAGGGAGAAACTACTGTGGGCTGGAAGGATCTGTGGCCCTAAACACAGCAGAGCCAAAAAGAATGGGATAAATAGCGATAAAATGACAAATTTTGTCGCTAGTTTAAAAACAGATGATTCAGAAAGGATATATGCACCCCTATGTTCATAGCAGCACAATTTACCATAGCTAAGATTTGGAAACAGCCTAAGTGCCCATCAGCAGATGAGTGGATTAAAAAATGTGGTACATCTACACAATAGAATACTATGCTGCTGTAAAAAGGAAGGAACTCCTACCATTCACAACAGCATGGATGGAGTTGGAGAGCATTATGCTAAGCGAAATAAGTCAGTCAGAGAAAGATAAATACCACATGATCTCACTCATTTGTGGAATATGATGAACAACATAAACTGATGACAAAAACAGATCCAGAGACAGAGAAACATTGATCAGATCATCAAACCTCAGAGGGAAGGCAGGGGAGGGTGGGGGACAGGGGGACAGATCAACCAAAGGACTTGTGTGCATGCATATAAGCCTAATCAATGGACATAGACACCAGGGAGGTGAGGGCATGAGTGGGGGTGGGGTGGGGGGGCAATTGGGGGATAAGAATGCATATGTAATACCTTAATAAATAAATAAAAACAACAACAACAACAACAACAGATGATTGTTGCTTTGCTTGGTTTTGTTTTTTCCTCTTAAAACCGTTCATTTTTAAAAGGTAAAGGGGCTGGGGAGGGTCACCCCCTTCATTCTGATCCTTTCTGGGCACCAGGAGGCCTCGGGCCCACACCTGCTGCTCTCTCCTTGCCTGGGCTCCAGCCACCCAAGCCTGGGCAGCGCGGGGACGAGACTTGCTCTGCTTCCCAGCAGCAATTCCTCCTCCCCGTCAAACCAGGACATGGAGGATGGGGAGTCCAAAAACTAAAGTGCAGGGAGTTCCACAGACACTGACCATTCTGAAGGCAGCCTGCAGGGCACGGTCCCCTTTCCCTGGGGCCCTGTTGACACCTCTATCTGAGACTGTCCACTGTCAGCAGCTTCCCAAGGAAAGAAAGCTCTGGTTGGTGATGAATAGTGACCTCAGGGGCAGGAAGGGGGCAAGAGGGGAAACAGTGCATGATCTAAAATCCGGGAACCCCAGGTTTCAAGAGCAGGGATGCATGAATAATCCAAAAGGCAGAGTCTCTCCTGGGGAAGGTTGGGTGAAGCTCAGGACCCTACCAGTGAGGCCTGCTGGGGGAAGGCCTGGCTCCTCTGGGTGTGGGAGGAGCCCCTGGTGGGAGCAGGGAGGGAGAAAGCCCAGGCTGGCAGTAGGGTGGGTAGGGCGGGGCGGCTGGAATTGGTTGATGACCTCGTATTCAGAGGGGTAGGTCTCCTCCATCTCAGACAGCAGCTGCAGGGCTTGCTCCTCCTCCTCTGTGGCGCGGTGGCCTGGCGCAGAAGGTTGGCTGCTGTGGCCAGGATTGAGGCTCCCCCAGCTCCTGCCACCAGGTGGAAACTAACAGCAAAGATGACATTACACCTGAGAACCATGGTACTTCTGATTGCTGCTGCTGGGCCAGGCTGAGCTCGGAAGTCCAGCAGGAAAAGCCGATGACGTAGCACACTGCAGGGCTGTGAGGAGGCGGGCATAGCGATGGGTGGCCTGCAGGGCTGGATGCTGGGGCCCAAAGACACCAGAAGGAACGCCAGAGGCTACAGAGGATGCGCAGGAAGCAGATGGGCACTGAGCGCAGGAGCAGCACTGTCTGGGGGTTCATGCAGACATCTTTCAGCAGATCCGGGTGCACATGGCCAAGTAGGTCGGAGACCCCCAGCTCCTGGCGGGAACAGGTGCCAGCATGAATGTGCAACCAGGCAGGGTCGACCAGGGCAGCGTACAGCGCTGTGATGGACAAGGCGCCGGGCAGGGCGAGGCCAGGCTGTGCTCCAGCTGCTTGGGCAGAGCACTGCCTCCCCGGCTCCTCCACTGGCGCCCACCGAGCCCTGCATCTCTGGGGGTGAACATGCCCAGGGCTGCCCGCCTTTGCTCCTGGTCGCTGATGCTGGCTGACTTCTGGGGGGCACGCAGGGTCTGCCAGTCAGCAGGCCTCAGGGATGGCGCCACTTATCCCTGGGGCTCCTCAGCTGCCCCAGGCCCAGCATCCCAGGCCCTAAATCTCACCGCCAAAAATAATTTTTCTTTTATTTCAAAATTTAAAATTTCTTTTCTATCCATTCAGACTCATCTTATATTGTAAGAGAGTTGTTTTAACATGCTCTTGGCGTGAAGTATAAAAGAAGTTAAAACATAAATACTTTTTAATGTACTTCTGGGCATTAAGAACATGAACAGTTCCCTATTACGTTAATTTGCTAGTAATTTTCTTCTGATGAAGACATGTGCTGGTGGCTGTGATCTAGAAACATAGCCACAGTAATGTGATGGATTTCCATGAGCTACACATCAACATTAGCTTCATTGCATCCCAGTGACAATTTTCAAACTTGTTCTACACCCCAAAACACCCCAAAATTTTGAACCTCTCTTTGACAATAGTTATTCACCAGGTAAAGATTCTCAAATGGGAGTGGGAGTGTGGCACATATTAAAATCTCTTGGAAGTGAGAAGTGAATTACCTCACATGTCATTTTGCCTTAGAGCATTATTACTTCCAGCACAATCTCTGATGTTCCTAATCAGGAGGATCTTGAAAGCATAGGTCTATAGCTCTGTGGTATTTCTTATTTATAAGGCTTTGATATCTATCTATCTATCTATCTATCTATCTATCTATTTATCTATCTATCATCTATCATCTATTCATTCATTCAGAAAAATATGTTAGTCTCATGTTTCAAGTATCATACTATCAATTTGGAACACAGTGATTAATTTGACACAAGCCATACTTTTATAGGCTTTAGGAAAGAGATACTTGTAAATGAATAGTTATGTTTTTATGGAGCAGCAGCCAGCAGGTCTAGGGATTGAGGAAGGCTTTTTAGAGGAAGTGACTTTTAATCTGAATTTTGAAGAATGAGTGACTTCAGTACACAGAAACAGGGCAATAGATATTCCAAAAAATGATGAGAAAGGGAAAAGGCATCTAGAAAAGAGAGAGTACAAACATTTAGAAAATTAGAGCTAATCCCAATGATAGCATATGCAGTTCCTAGAGCATGTGGTAGAATATAAGAATAGGGAGATTGGTTGGGAGAAGATCATCTTCACACACCCAAGTGTGAACACAGTAAATCTAAAACAGGTTCCAGAATTTGTGTGACTCCAATCCAGCTGGGAGTTTAAGAATCAATTAAAACTTGGAATTATGGACCACTCCCACAGGTAAAGGAAGCACAATATATAAACATAGAGAATATGATCAAATAAGAATACTAGTAAAGCATGATTCTTGCATTTAAAAGCCTCATATGGAATTCATTAAAATAAAATGTAAGTAAGCATATACAATTACCATGGGAAGAAGCAGGAAAGGAATCTAATTTGTTCTGTAGTGAGTCACAGTAGTCTTCTGAGAGGTGATACATAATGTCAGTCCAGAGGATAAGTAGGAGTCAGTGAGACAGAAGTGAGGGGCATGGTATTACGTTTTTGTACATAAAAGAAATGCAAGAAAAGCTACTGAGATATTTTGTAGGTTAGGTAGTATGCAGTAGATTTTTAATATCATGTAACAATTTAGTGACTGAAAACAGCATACATTTATTATCTCAATAGTTTCCACGGGTCAGAAGTACAGGCAACTTTTATGTGGGTCCTCTGCTCAGTGTCTCACAAGGCTTCAGTGTAAGACATGACTGGGCTGTCTTTGTTCAGGGGGTCCTCTTCCAAACATTCTTGGTTGTTGTTAGAATTTCTTTCCTTTTTTTTCTTTATTGATTAAAGTAGTACATATGTGTCTTTATCCTCCCCTTGGCCCCCCCCCCACCCTCCACTCATGTTCTCACTCACCTGGTGTCTCGGTCCATTGGTTATGCTTATATGCATGCACACAAGTCCTTTGGTTGATCTCTCCCCCTTCTCCCCACCCTCCCCTACCTTCCCTCTGAGGTTTGACGGTCTGATCAATGCTTTTCTGACTCTGGATCTGTTTTTGTTCATCAGTTTTTGTTGTTCATTATATTCCACAAATGAGTGAGATCGTGTGATATTTATCTTTCTCTGACTGACTTATTTCGCTTAGCATAATGCTCTCCAGATCCATCCATGATGTTGCAAATGGTAAGAATTCCTTCTTTTTTACAGCACCATAGTATTCCATTGTGTAGATGTACCACATTTTTTAATCCATTCATCTGCTGATGGGCACTTAGGCTATTTCCAAATCTTAGCTATGGAGAATTGTGCTGCTCTGAACATAGGGGTACATATATCCTTTCTGATTGGTGTTTCTAGTTTCTTGGGATATATTCCTAGAAGTGGAATCTCTGGGTCAAATGTGAGTTCCAGTTTTAGTTTTTTTGAGGAAACTCCATACTGTTCTCCACAGTGGCTGCACCAGTCTGCATTCCCACCAGCAGTGCACAAGGGTTCCTTTATCTCCCCATCCTCGCTAGCACTTGTCATTTGTTGATTTGTTGATGATAGCCATTCTGACAGGTGTGAGATGATATGGCATTGTCATTTTGATTTGCATCTATTGGATGATTAGTGACTTTGAGCATGTTTTCATATGTCTCTTGGCCTTCCTTATGTCCTATTTTGAAAAGTATCTATTTAGGTCCGTTGCCAACTTTTTTTATTGGGTGTTAATCTTCCTTTTGTTAAGTTGTATGACTTCCCTGTAAATTTTGGAGATTAAATCCTTATTGGTGATAACACTGGCAAATACGTTCTCCCATGCAGTGGGCTTTCTTGTTGTTTTGTTGATGGTTTCTTTTGCTGTGCAGAAGCTTTTTATTTTGATGTAGTCCCATAGAATTTATTTTCTTTCTGTTGTAGTACTGAGGTCCCTATTTTCTTACTGAATGTCAGCTGAGCTTTAGTCTCTTTGGGACTCCAATTTATTGCTATACAACTTATGTCTTCAAAGCACACAGGAGAATCTCTTGCTCCAGACTGCTAATGAGTCTATCCCAATACTCTTGCAATATAATGTAACCAAATTAACAGAATAACAGCCCGGCTGGCATGGCTCAGTGGTTGAGCATTGAACTGTGACCCAGGAGGCCACAGTTTGATTCCTGGTCAGGGCAGATACCCAGGTTGCAGGCTCAGTCCCCAGTGTGAGGCATGCATGAGGCATCCAATCAATGATTCTCTCTCATCATTGATGCTTCTATCACTCTCTCCTTTGCCCTTCCTCTCTGAAATCAATAAAAATATTTTTTTTTAAAAAAGAGAGAGAATGACATCCTATCACCTTTGTCATATTTTTATTGACTAGAAGCAAGTAACAAACTCTCACCATACTCAAACACCATTGGGGTTTATCTTAGAATCCTGCCTACCACAGAGTGTCAGGAGATACTATGGATGATAGCCATAGGTTTGAGAAGACAGGCATGACTTTGAAGTAAGAACACTTTATATAGAAGCAAATGTAAAACAAAAGAGAGTAGGACATATCCTAGTACATTCTAATGCATAAAGGATGGAGTTTATGCTCTATTATTATAATTTTTAGGCACAGAGCTAGTGGCATTCTGATTAAAAAGCTAATTTTGGTCTCTTCTTTCCACTCCCAGCAATTCTGTGACTGGTTGTTTGGATGTATGTTGTAACCACTGTCTGTAGGTATATTGTAAATGTTCTGTTTCTGTTGAATAGGCAAAGCATAAAAGATAGGTAATATTACTCATTAATGAAATATGGGTGTTACAAACCATGCTCAACACTGTACTTAATCTAAACTTATTATATTGACATTTTTCATATAGATTCACTATTAGCATTTACATTTGCTGAGAGAATATGGAAAACATGTTCCTGTTGTTTGCAAAAAATCATTAGTGCAATGCAATGTAGATCAAAGGGGAGTGTTCAACAGAACAGATGTAAATAATTCAAAATGAAGTTAATAAGGAAGGACCACATTTTTCTTACAGAAATTTTTAAGTCAATGTCCTAATAAAGCCATTAATAGCAAAATCTTCAAACAGGATGGAATTTTACTAAATAAAAACTACTATTTGGACATTGGGCAAAACTGGAGATGAAAACCTACCATTTACTAAGTGAAAATGGGGAGAAAGTTTAAAATCAATAACTGTGAATTATACTGTTCCAAAGTTTTCCACTCTTTAATTGTATATACCAATTATAAAATAGACAACATTTTAAAAATAAACATTTATTTCTAGTTTCTAGGCTTATATTTTTATCTCAATAATAGGGAATAACATCTTTCCACAAGGGTTTGATATAGAAGAAACTTCTTTTAAATCATTTAAAAATCAGAGAATCTAGACACTTTGATCCTGGGTGTAAGTCATAGCAAATTTCCTCTTAATATTTTATATAGTAAATATATATTTTCCTATAGAAACCACACTCATTGATGTCTTTCTTAGAATATGCTAGTGTAAGCATTGATCACAAGGAGGCTTAAGTCAGGTTAAGTTTCCCACCCCTCTTCCCCCCAAAACGCTCTTAATTCTTCTTTTATAAAATATAAATGACCTGGGAGTACATATAAGTATCAAATCATTTTTTTAAAAACCCTCCCATTTCTCTGTGATAATAAAGCCCGTGCTTTACTCCATTGCATCCTCTCAGTTCCCCCATGTTACAGATATTTTATCACTCCTCTCTACTGATCAAGAGCCTGAAGCACAAGATCTGCCATTTCATATGCTGCAAAATAGGAACTTCACTCTAGGTCCATTTGACCCAAGAACCTATTCTAATTACTTCCCAAACTCCATTCTTTGTCTGAATAATAGCTCTGAATGAATCATAAGAGTACCAAGATCTTGATACTCAGCTGGAGGGCTGGCCAGGCATAGGCAGTGGTCTTAGACTCCTTGAGCTGGTCACTTTGGGACCAACCCCAGAGGTATGGCAGAAATCTTGTCATTCCTATGTTAGCCACCACATTACAACTTGGGAAAGCATTATTCCTAGTTCAGAAATACCATTGTGAGTTGCACAGACAAGAAATTGGATGTTATAGAATTTAGATCTTAGGACAGCATGGGATATTTTTTTAAGAAATAAACAAAAATATGTCAGAAATATACAAAAATAAATATTTTAAAAATGCAAGCTCGTGTTGTTAATTATTAAGTAGTATCAGTTTCAGAAAATTTAACATTGATAAAATAGCATTATCTACTATGGAGTCCATATTAAAATGTCCTCATTTATGTCATTGATGTCTTTTATAGACTTATCTTAGTATATCACATATTGCATATAATTGAGATGCCATTTAACTCTTGTTTAAAATAGAACATTTTTCCACTTTTATTTTATTTTATTTTTTACTAGAGGCCTGGTGCACGAAATTCATGCATGGGGGTGTGGGGGGGTGTCCCTCAGCCCAGCCTTCACCCTCTCCAATCTGGGATCCCTCTCACAATCCAGGACTGCTGTCTCCCAACTGCTCGACTGCCTGCCTTCCTGATTGCCCCTAACCGCTTCTGCCTGCCAGCCTGATCACCCCCTAACCACTCCCATGCCAGCCTGACTGATATCTAACTGTTCCCCTGCCAGCTTGTTTGCCCCCAACTTCCCTCCTCTGCCGGCCTGGTCACCCCTAACTGCCCTCCCCTGCAGGGTTGATCGCCTCCAACTGCCCTCCCTTACAGGCCTGGTCTCTCTCACCTGCCCTCCCTTGCAGGCCTGGTGCCTCCCAACTGCCCTCCCCTGCTGGCTATCTTGTGGTGGCCATCTTGTGTCCGCATGAGGGCAGGATCTTTGACCACATGGGGGCAGCCATCTTGTGTGTTGGAGTGATGGTCAATCTGCATATTACTCTTTTATTAGATAGGATAGAGGCCTGGTGCACAGGTGGGGGCCAGCTGGTTTGCCCTGAAGGGTGTCCCGGATCAGGGTGGGGGTTCCCCTGGGGCGTGGGGCGGCCTGAGCGAGGGGCCTGTGGTGGTTTGCAGGCCAGCCACGCCCCCTGGCAATGCAAGCAGAGGCCCTGGTATCTGGAATTTATTTACCTTCTACAATTGAAACTTTGTAGCCTGGAGCGGAGCCAAGCTTCCTGGTCACTCCGTGGCTGGCAGCCATTTCTGTTGGGGTACGTATCTTCTATAACTGAAACTTTGTAGCCTTAAGCGGAGGCCTGGGCTGGCCAGGGTGTGCGGAAAGCTTTGCTTCTTCCATTGCCAGGGGCAACCCTAGCCTCCTGCTCTTTCCAGCTCCCTGGCTGCCACCATTTCTTTTTGGATTTGTTTACCTTCTATAATTGAGACTTTGTAGCCTTGAGTGGAGGCTTAGACCAGCAAGGGCAGGCAGAAAGCTTGGCTTCCTCCATTGCCTGGGAAACCCAAGCCTCCCTCTTGCTCTCTGTGGCTGTAGCCATCTTGGTTGGGTTTATTTGCATACTTGCTCTGATTGGCTGGTGGGCGTGGCTGGTGGGCATGGCTTGTGGTGTAGCAGAGTGATGCTTAATTTGCATATTACTCTTTTATTAGGTAGGGTAATAGTTTATTGATTTTTAGAGAAAGAGGAAGGGAGAGGGAGAGAGAGAAACATCGATGTGAGAACATAAAATGGATCATCTGCCTCCTGCATGCCCCCTGCTAGGGATTGAGCCGATAACCCTGGCATGTGAAAATTGCACCATCAATCTTTAGGTGCACTGGATGATGCCCAACTAACTGAGCAACACTGGCCAGGGCCCTACTTTTTTATTTAGATGACATCAACATTTTTGAGGAAACCAGACCAGTTGTTTGGGAGGATGATTATCAATTTGAATTTGTCTGGTTAGTTTCTTATTATAAACTCAGATTAATGTTTTTAAATAAGGATACTACTTAGGTTACATTGCCTATTGTATGTCCTTTCCAGGGATTCACACTTGGAGGTACAGAATGTCAGTTTATCTCAGTTTATCAAGATACCAGCCAGCTGCATTGAGAGACTTAAGCTTCCAAGCACCCTCAAATCAGTTGGCAGAATTCATTGCCTTGGAGCTGTATTACCACAGTCCCATTTGTTAGAAAACTGTTAGTCTGAGATCACTCTCAGCTCCTTGAGAGTGTGACATTGAATACAAGGAGAAAGCATGCCGGAGCAGAATGCAAGATTTTACTTATGACACTAAAAGTAAGTCACAGTCTTGACAGGTGTAGGTTAGCTACTAATATTTCTCATGGGAGTCCAGCATGTGCCCAATGGTAAAACTGGTGTGCTATTCATTATCTATAAAGGTATCAGTGTATATATCTGTGTACACATATTTATACCTGTGTAGATCTGTTATTATTTTTATATCACAAATGCACATGCATGTTGATTAGATCATAATATAGTCATATAAATAAGAAAATATAAAACCACTGTTAATAATAATATCCAGGAAATAAAATAGTTAACTGCTCAGGATATATTCCAGTTATTTTGTTTTCTATTTATGTTGGCACACACACTGATTTGATTGAGAATGATATGATTCTAAGTTTTAGCCTCCTTTTTTAAAAAAATCCTCACCTGAGGATATTTTTCCATTGATTTTTAGAGAGACTAGAAGGGAGGGGGAGAGAAAGAGAAAGAAACATTGATGTGAAAGAGACACATCAATTGGTTGCCTCACCCGAGCGCCCTAACCAGGGACCAGAATTGAGTGTGCAACCGAGGTATGTGTCCTTGATCAGAATCAAACCTGGGACCCTTCAGTCTGCAGACTGGCTCTATCCACTGTGCCACACTGGCTAGGGCGTTTAGCCTCCTTTTTAACAGCCTATGTTTTATATTGAAAATCTCTTCTGTGTCATGTAATGGTCTTACATTTCATTATATAAATGACTTCATAGTGACCCTCTAGAGCAGAGGCTCTCTGGGTGTTCACTATTCAAATTCCCCATTCTGGACATGCAGGAAAACTACATTGTCCAGTCTAAAGTATGTGCCTGACTCATTTTGAAATACTACATATGCCAGTAGGATCGTGGAATAGGTAAACTGGCAGTGATGTTTCGGCAAATGTCAAGGCCAGTAATGTAAGCAGATTGAATAAAATCCTTGTCTGTATATTGCTTGGTAAAAGAACCATCCTGATTTGTCATTGTTATTAACCAAGCAAAAATATACAAACAAACCATGTGGCCTTCAGACAAGCATTTATTAAAACATAAGCTCCTCTTCTGGGAGGTGGAACATTGGGAAAAGTTTAATTGGTGCTGTCATCTTTGTTCTGAACCAATAGACTATTTGTGTTCTGTGGTCAATTATTTCTGAACTTCCCAGTTCAGTTCTCACTATTTGAACAATTGATAGGTCCAGAAATATCAATGTGAAAACCTCTGGTGAAAAATGAGGCAATATATAAGGACCATCCAGTGGAGTAATAAAATAACAACAAAGAAAAACCCTAAATCCCTCATGTTATTCTTGTGAAAAACATGAACTCACGCATGTGACACATTTTCCCTAAAATATCCTTCAACTAAAAAGTCAGGAAACTGGCAAGTTAGCACTTCTGTGTGCTTTAGAGAAATGACCTTACTAGCCTTTCATTTTCTTTCCTACAGTTTCACTCACTGTTTTCCAGCTATGGTGTTTTTTTAGTTGGCATGCCATGCAAACCAATGTTGTTCCTTTTGCTTATGATTTCTCCTTGACATTTACCTTTCCATCCATGATCTGTTTTCCCGAGCAGCAGGGCTTTCCTCTCCTTCTGTGTCACAATAATAAGATCAAAAGGGTGGACGTGGGATGCTCAGAGCCTGGTCTTCTATACTGAGTTCAGCTGCCAAGGTTAGGTCTATTATTATTTTACATTTACCATCTTTTGAGTTGTGCCTGTGGAAAAAGAAATAAATGTCTTCTAAATTCATATTTTCCTTCTACCTTCCCTCTCCACTTTTCTGCAGCAGTGATGGCCAGAAAAACAAATATTATTTTGACAGCGGGTTCCTACTAATATATATAGGCTGGGTTTTGTACACAACAATTATTCTTGAGTTAGCCAGTTTTAAAGAACAATTAACAGAGAAAATCACACACATGTTTAAAGTGATAGAGTTAAACCTTTTTTTCTTCAGCTGTTTCTTTCTCTTGCTGTGAGCAAACACTTATTATAAATGTCAGAGAAAGAACATGTCCTGAGAGATTCTTGTCCTTTCAGTTTGAATGTTATGGCTGTTCTTCTGAGGAAGACTATTGCAATGTTTTATATTCTGACTAAAATATGAATTTTATTTGACCTGAAATTCTCTGGAAGCCTTCTGTGTTTCATTTTGGAGAAGTACTTCATGTAGATAATATAGCTATTATTAACTTACTTTAACAAATGTAAGTTGCTCCCCTCAGAATTATCAGTTTATAGTTTATAGTATATCCTCAATGGTCCAACTTCCTCTTATGCTAGCTAGAACACTGTGTGGGCAGCTATGTTAGTCAGCAGAATTACTAATCCATGGGGATGAGTAATACGTCTCAACATTTTCCAAAACCTATATACACATAAATCGCCTTAAAATTCTCTTGGATATTTTTCAGATAAATGAGGAAAATGTAAAAACGTGGAGAACATTTAGAACTTGTGTTAATTCCAAACAGTTTAAAAATAATACAATGAGCTACATGGGGATTTCAATTTGGAAAAATATATAAGAGTGGAAGAATTTATATATTTCAATGTATCAACATTTTGGTATTTCAACCATAACAGCTGAGGGCTAGTTTGAGATGATTGTAGAGCTAATTGAGGAGGATGCCAGGGATATTTTTTTTTCATAGTACTTTGAAATTTTAAAGTACTTTGAAATTTTCATAGTACTTTGGATCAGGTACTTTGTAATTTTAAAATAATATTCTCAGGAATTTTGTTGTAATTTAATTGACACATTTAGCTATCAATTTTGTATTAAAACCTCTTGATTAAGATTGATATACAAAGTTTTAGGATATGAGAGCTTATAATAAAATGGAAAGTTATAAAGATGAGGAGCAATATGATTTCCTGTTTCTTTGACGTACTCTTCAAAATATATTGGCTCTTTTGAGCAAAATACTCTGTGTGTGTGTGTGTGTGTGTGTGTGTGTGTGTGTGTGTATGTGTGTGTGTTAGATTGCTTTACTGGCTGGATTCCTCAATCATCATTTCAACCATACATTTACTATAGCCTCATGTTGAGTGAAGTATATTTTCTACCCTTGACTTTGGAATGGATTATGTGACTTGCTTTAAGAAGTTGAAAGAGTCACGAATGACTGCATGCCATTTACAAATCACAGATTCAAGATGCTTTGTTTTGTTTTGTGTGTGTCTTTTTTTTCTCCTGTTTTCTCACTATGCCATCATCATAAGAAGCTGGGCTTCTTAGAGCATGGATGAGAGACATATAAAGCAGAGCCACTCAATATTACCCATAGTTCTTTAGTAGGATGCATATCAGTTCTAGCCACTCCTTATGAAACGGATTCATCCAGTTGGTCCTTGCTTAAAACAGCCTAGCCCTACAAAGTTGTGTATGTGTGAGAATAAATGATTCTCACTAGGATTTGATTTAACAGCATTTATGAGGTATAGTTGACATTCAAGAAACACCACATATTCAAAATACACATTTGGATGAGTTTTGACATATGTATACGTCCATAAAACCATCATCACAAATTGCTAATACCAGATAATGAACATAATCACATTCACAATTACAGACTTTGCTCACACTCCTTTGTTTATTTGCCCTTCCCACAGCTCATTGCCCACCTCATCTACAGGGAACTACAGATCTGCATTTTATGACTATAGTAAGGTGACCAGATTTTAACATTGGTAAAGCGGGACACCATTGACTGGGGCGGGAGTTCTTGCTTAAAAATTTTGTCTATATGGAGCAACAAAAATTTTCATAGAATGCAAAAATAGTATTGTAATATATTTTTTTTAAATTTCAACATAAGTACAATTTACAAATATAATAAATAAAAAATTATGTATAGTATTATTTTATTCTTTGGCATATTTCTCATTTGAGTGAATTTTTTTTAGTAGATTGCTGTCGTTGTTTAAAAGGTCATGAATTTGCCGTAACGTAAGTCGTGTCACTTTCAAGGCCGGTGCTAGACTTTATGCCGCCACTATAAAATATAAATAATACGAGTACTGTCTGCTAAATTCAAAAAAATTTATGTATTTATGAAATAAATAAATAAATTACTTACCTAAATTATCTGAATAGCTGATTTGTAATGACATCACTTGTTTAACTAGCTTACTAGCACGCAGTACGATGTGTATCATCTGAGAGACGGTTACAAAATGTTTTCGTCTTTGCCAATCCCCAAAAATGCCATTGTTCATTAAGTCCAAACAATGGTGGTCGAATTCTAACAAGTGATCAACAATGCGAACTTTGATAAGCAGTTCTCGACAATCAGTTCTCAACAATTATTTGTTATTATTAAAGTTTAACATTATAAAATTAACAAAAATAATATAAAACTCATATCCTGGCTAAATAGCCACATGGCCGCCGAAAACCGTATATTCCCTTCCCGTTCTCCCGCCGTTCCCTAGCTTGTCATGCATTCTTTCCAAAAATCGGGACTTTTTAAAAACGCAGCGGGACGCGGGACAAATTGTTAAAAATTGGGACTGTCCCGCCAAAAGCGGGACGTCTGGTCACCTTAGACTATAGTGATATTTCTCACAGTTTTAGCTAAATGAAATAATGGAGTAGCTACTCTTTTTCTTATCTATCTTTTTTTGTCAGCAAAATTATTTTGACATTCATTGATGTAGTAGCATATATCAATATGTCTGAGTGATTTTATAGTATTGTGTGGATATGCCATAACTGTCTTGTTTATTAACCTTTAGATCACTGTTTGTGTTGTTTCCAGTTTAGGGGCTATTAAAATTAAAGCTGCTACAAACTTTCAAGTACAGTATTTGTATAAATATATTCTTTCCTTTCTCTCAAGTAAATGCCTAGGAGTAGAATGACTGAGGCATGTGGTATATGTATATTTAACTTATTTTAAAAATTGCCAGACTATTTACCAAGGTGATTTTACCAATTTACATTCCCAACAGTACTGTAGGAGAGTTCCAGTCTATCCATTTGCTAGCCAACTTGACATGGTCAGTCTTTTTAAAATTTTAGACACCCCTGGTATATAGTGATATATCTGTGAAATTTTAATTTACTTTTCACTAATGAACTGGGAAGTGTGCCTATTTGTCATCCATATACCTTCTTTGGTGAAGTGCCCAAAACTTTGTCCACTTGAAATTATTAGTGAGTTTTCTGAGTTCCTTGTATATTCTAGATACAAGTATTTTCCCAGGAATGAGATTTGCAAAATTTTCTCCCAGTGTCTGACTCATTTTTATATCCACTTAGTAGGGTTTTATGAAGAAGAGACATTTTTTAATATTGTTGAAGTTAAATTTATCAATTTGTTCTTTCATGAATAGCACTTTTTCTTTTTAATCTGAAAATTATTGCAAAAGCCAATGTTCCATTTTCCTCTATGTTTTCAACTAGAATATTTTTAGTTTTAAGCATTAAATTTGAAGCTATGATTCAGCTGAGGTAAGTATTCTGTATGTATGTTCTGTATGTATGTTATAGATTAAAGTTTTTTGGATTTTTATTTGTTCAGTTTGCATATTGTTATTCAATAGTTTGGCACCATTTGTTGAAGATATTGTCTCTTCCTCATTGAATTGACCTAATATTTAGAAAAAAGTCAGCTTGGACTTTATTCAGTTTTATTGTTCTATTTATCCTAACTCTAAAACCATACTGCTTTACTTATGGTAACTTTGTCATGAAACTTGAAATCTGATTTTGTAAGACCTATTATTTTATTCTACTTTTACAATTTTATTTTTAATATCTTCTATGCCCTTACATATGAATACAAATCTTAGAATAAGCCTGTCTAATTACTTCAAAAAAACATACTGAAATTTTAATTGGTATTTCATCGACTCTATAGTTGTAATTATGAAGAACTGACCTCTTAATATTGATTCTTCTGATTTATGAACATGGTAAATTTATCCATTTATTTAGGTCTTATTTATGCTCATTTATGTTTCCATTTATTTCTCTCAACCACATCTGCATTTTTTAAAATATTTTATTGATTTTTTACAGAGCTTTCCTGGTTCTCAGGCCTTTGGACTGAGACTGGAATTAAACATCACATTTCCTGGGTCTTCAGCTTGTTGACTTAGATATTGAAGGACCTCACAACATATGCTATTATTGTCATACATCCTATCTAATAAAAGAGTAATATGCAAATTGACTGTACCTCTACTGCACCCACAAGCCACACCCACAAGCCACGCCCACAAGCCAATCAGGAGTTAATATGCAAATAAACCCAACCAAGATGGCTGCGGCCATGGAAAGCAGGAGGGAGGCTTGGGTTTCCCCAGCAATGGAGGAAGCCAAGCTTCTGCAGCCCTGGCTGGCCTAGGCCTCCACTCCAGGCTACAAAGTTTCAATTATAGAAGATAAATAAATCCCAACAGAAATGGCTGCCACCACAGAGTAAGCAGAAGGCTTGGCTCCGCTCCAGGCTACAAAGTTTCAATTGTAGAAGATAAATAAATCCCAGATATCAGGGCCTCCGCTTGGGTCACCAGGGGGCGTGGCTGGCCTGCAAACCACCACAGGCCCCTCACCCAGGCCACCCCACGCCCCAAAGGAACCCCCACCCTGATCCAGGACACCCTTCAGGGCAAACCAGCTGGCCCCCACCCATGCACCAGGCCTCTATCCTATCTCATAAAAGAGTAATATGCAGATTGACCATCACTCCAACACACAAGATGGCTGCCCCCATGTGGTCAAAGATCCTGCCCCCATGTGGACACAAGATGGCCACCACAAGATGGCCAGAATGGGAGGGCAGTTGTGAGGGACCAGGCCTGAAAGGGAGGGTATTCGGGAGGGACCAGGCCTGCAAGGGAGAGCAGTTGGGGGGGATCAGGCCTGCAGGGGAGGGCAGTTAGGGGCAAATGGGCCGGCAGGGCAGCAGTTAGGCATCAATCAGGCTGGCAGGGGAGTAGTTAGGGGGTGATCAGGCAAACAGGCAGAAGTGGTTAGGGGCAATCAGGAAGGCAGGCAGGCGAGCAGTTGGGAGCCAGCAGTCCTGGATTGTGAGAGGGATGTCCAAGTACCCATTTAGGCCCGATCCCATCAGTGGGATCGGGCCTAAACGGGCAGTTGGACATCCCTCGAGGGGTTCCAGATTGGAGAGGGTGCAGGCTGGGCTGAGGGACACCCCCCCACACCGTGCACAAATTTCGTGCACTGGGCCTCTAGTATACTCTATATGTAAATAAATTCTACAATGCGTTATTATATTTTTAAAACAATCATATTAGAGGATTAAAAATATAAGAAAATATTTTATATTTACTCACACATTTACATTTTTTGTGTTGATATAAACTTCCATCTGAAATTATTGTCCTTCTTCCTGAAGGATTTCTCTTTGATATTTATAGTATTGCAGATCTGCTAGTTATTATTTCAGCTTTTGTATATCTGAAAATGTATTTATACTGATTCAAGTTTTTAAACAAATTTTATTGGGATAGAATGTTAGATCACCAGGGTTGTGTGTGTGTGTGTGTGTGTGTGTGTGTGTGTGTGTGTGTGTGTGTGTTTAGTGCTTTAAAAATGTTGCTTTAAGTCATTTACTTAAGGAGTAAGTAAACAGCAGCTCCAAGATTTAAAAAAAAAAGAAAAGAGATGCTGCTTCATTGTTTTCTAACTTGCATTGCTTTTGATGAGCAATCTGCTATTATCATTATTTTTGTTCCACTGTATGTAATGTCTTTTTCTCTAATTTTAAGATGGCCTGTTTATCTCTAATTTTAAACAATAAGATTAATTGTACTTCTTGCATGAAATTCATTGAACATGTTGCATAGCGGGGTTTATAGTTTTTAACAAATTTGAAAAATCTAGCCAATATTTTTTCAAATATATTTTGTAGCCCTCCTTGTCCCTCAAAGACTCTAATCATACTTGTATCATCTCTTGATGTTGTGTCACTGCTCACTGTGGTATTTCTCTAAGCCATTGATTCACATGAGTACAAGTTAAGGTATTGCGTTGCTTATGTCACTCAGATTTTTGTTATTTCTTTTTATACTATTAAACAAAGCAGTAACTACTTGAATACATTGGGTTATGTTTATTTTAAGACTATACTTATTATGAATATCAGACCCTTTTATTTTCAAATAAATACTATTCTGAATAATAGTATTCATCAGTATACATTTCATTGTCATGATTATGCTTCAGTAAATGAGTAAACATATTTTTTATTAAATGAATGATAATGTTACTGGCTTGGAAATCTGCTGTTGCAATAAAACACTCAATACCATTAAGCTATATTGGCAATATTTTCATATTATCAGGCTGTCACAAAGAGATAATATATGGAATGCACTGAAATATAAATTGCTGAAGCTAAGAACTTCAATATATTTTATTTGGTTAGGTCTGAATATAAGAGACTTATGATGCTAATTACATCCTTAGTGTTGGATGTTTGTGCTTACATTGTCACTCTCTATGGTCCTCAATATTGTTTCTTTGTGTGTTTTTGTTGTTGTTTGTTTGATTTTTTGATCCTCAATGTTTTTATTCACCATGATCATTAGATATGTTCTTTCCATTCTGAGGCCAGAACCAAAGTCACTGAATTCTATTCTATTGGTACATTTGAGAGAACTACACAATATAAACAATAAGTAAGGCAGAAATGGGAAGGTTGATTTATTTTATCAGATATGTACTATTATTCCTTGGGAAAGAAATGATGTCTGTCTTTCCAAACAGTAAGTATGATTTCAAAACAAAACACTGACAAGGTATCCACATTCTAAATGAAACCTTCAGAGTTTTCTGTACTAGAAAAATGTTGGTTGATATTGAATGAATTCTACTTATAGAAACAAATAGGATGTTATTGTTTTAGCTAGCTCTCTTGGTAATAGCTTTATTCTGTATTCTTCCTCAATGTAACAATACCCTGTAAGACAAGAAAGAATATCAGCGTGTTCAATCTTTTGATTTCACCTGAAATGAAGTTGCTGTGCCCCTAATAAATATCTCTGTGTTGAGTTGATTACATGTTTGACGTTTGTAAAGGGATGAAAGAAGCCTGAGATATTGTTCCTGTGATAAGTGGGAATGTGCAGAGACAACCCAACTTATAACTATACAGAATTGTTATTTTTTCTTTTCTTGTCAGACTATGCTGTACACAGAGCTGGTTTGGGAATCTGACTCCTGTTGTAAACTATAATTAGAGAAAAAGTCAAGAGAATTGAGAGGGTCTGGTTAGGTCAGAAAGAAGTAACAACAAAGACTGCCTTCTTAAGAATGCAAATCAACACACAAAATTAACTACCTTTTGATTCACTTATAATCCTGGGTTGGCTATCCAGAGGATTGCCAACCCCTTTCATCATGAAAGAAAAACATATATTTATATTATTCTTGTCTATATTTAGAATGGAGGGCAGTGTTGCTAAGGCAAGGGACAAGATGTGCTAACATGTATTAGTTAGCACTCATTGGCTATGGAGTCATAGAAAAGGCTATGTCCTTCTTGAGGCTGAGGGATAAAAAATAACAGCTCATATATAGATTTACTTGATAAAGGAAATCCTGTTCACTCTTCTTCCGGTGCAATAGAACTTGACATGGCATGGTCTGGGGAACATATAACTAGATAGCAGAGTTGGAAGAACATCCAAAGCACCTCATTTTTTTGTCATTCAGCAAGAACATAGTCACATATAAAAGAAGGTTAAATAAGAATTTCCCAAACAGTCATTTAGAAGGATGTTCTCAAAGCCTCTCCAACTGATCTGCCTCTTCTAACCTTCAATGTATAATTGTTGATAAATATGATTTCTCTATAAGGTCACTATTAATTTCCCTTTTGTGGCTTGAGAACAGGGTAGTTAAAATTTACTTCTAATTATGCATTATTTTTCATATTTATTAGCTGAGTGATTTTCAAACTAATTCAACAGAGCTCTAGATGTAAGACAAGGACAGCTATTGTAGGCAAGTTAGAGATCAATTGCTGGCCTTATACTTCTTACCTATTTTAATAACAGCTGTTCTACTCTTAACAATTTGTGTTTTCCCATATCATTTTGACTGAAAACTAGTTACAGCTCAAACTGTTCTGTGATATATAGGTCAGGTGCAGAGGAAGTATTGAGAAGTGGAAGTAACTGTGCTTTCATTCATTTTTGTACTCAAAGCCTTTTTGAGTGCCAATGTAGCTTAAGATAGCAGCAAGCCACAAAAAGGTTTATCTGGTTTTTAGTGGAAATAGGATAAACAGACAGAAGTAAGGTTTCTACTATGGTGATCTTGATAGGGTAGTAAGGGATACAAAAGAGCAAATGGAGCCATAAGATTAACCTAGTATCTGCCCTCACTAGAGAAAAATTAATGATTTCCAGTACATGAAAATGCATCCTAGAACTGTCTGTTTGGCTTTTGAGTTTTTTATTGGTATCGTTTATGCCTTTAATATAATTAAGCAAAAACATTCTTGTGAGACCTCAATAACCCCTATCATTCAGTATTGAATCATATATATAATGGTGTTCATCAAAGTGTCAAATATGAAATATTTTACATAACAGCTTTGATCTCCTGAGACTTGTAACAAAACAAAGTCTGGCCTAATTTTCATAATAAACCATCTACATTAATACTTTATTTGCATATAGTTCCCAAATTATGGGTATTGACTTCTTTAAGGCATATTAAAGGCTCATAAGTATAAATGCTTTATTTTTGTCATTATTACTTAACTTAAAAGTGATGTTGATATTACACAATAATTTTTTGTTAGTGAGGTTAATTGCAATTTCAATAGGATTTTCCATTTTAGGGGAAAATAAAAACAAGTTTAAACATTAGTAAAATTTTTCAAGTTGAGTATTTTGATTTTTCAATGCAACTAATATACTTTCAATTTATTTTAAAGGTTCTTTTATATTAAGCATTCAATGTCATGCAGAAGTTAATATCCTATCTAATAAAGGGGTATGCTAATTGACCATCACTCCAACACAAAGATGGCTGCACCCACAACTGAGGCCAAGTTCCCATAAGGAGGCTTAACGAGTAATCAGCAGGGACCTGAGGCTACGCCCTCCCCCACCTGGCAGGGCTTGACAGGGGACCTCAGGCCATGCCCCCCACCTGGCAGGGCTTGACAGGGGACCTCAGGCTGCGCCCCTCGCCCGACAGGGCTTGACAGGGGACCTCAGGCTGCGCCCCCCACCCAGCAGGGCTTGACAGGGCACCTCAAGGTGTGCTTCCCGTCCTGGTGCTGGGCTAGGGGACCTCAGGCTCCTCCCCCCACCAAATGGAGCTTGACAGGGAACTTTAGGCTGCGCTCCCCGCCTGGCGGGGCTTGATGGGGGACCTCAGGCTGCGCCCCCCACCCAGAGGGGCTTGACAGAGGACCTCAAGGTGCACCTCCAGTGCTGGGTTGGGGGAACTCAGGCTGCGACCCCACCCAGCGTGGCTTGACAGGGGACCTGAGGTTGTGCCCCCTGCCAATGGGACTTGACGGGGGACCTGAGGCTGTGCCCCCCCTCCCATTGCTGGGCCAGGGGACCTAAGGCTGCACCCCCCCACCTGGCTGGGCTTGACAGGGGACCTCAGGCCATGCCCCCCACCTGGCGGGGCTTGATGGAGGATCTAAAGGCATGCCCTTGGCCCCGGTCTGGGCTGGGGGACCTCAGGCCATGCCTCCCATCTTGGCGCCGGGCCAGGAGACCTGAGGCTATGCCCCCTGCCTGACAAGGCTTGACAAGGGTGGGACTGGCTGGGTCTGGATCTAGCCCAATGTGGCGGGGGAATGGGTCTGGGTCTCACGCAATTTTGAGGTGCATGTGGGTGGGCGGGGAATTGACTCTGGGTCCCATGGTGAGCCCTAGACTCTGACAGGAGGAAGGTTTTCATATACATTTTACTAATTTCCTTTCATCTCTGACACTTCTATTATAGAGAAAGGGCAAATAGCAATATTAAATTATTTCCTCTAATTAATCCCCTTTTAATGTGCATGAATTTCATGCACGGGGTCACTAGTGTTCTTATAATACTGATTAAATAAATCATTCTGATTGCTGTTTTAGTAACTGTCGTCAAAAACTGTCAAATTAAACATAAGTCTATACTTGTAAAATAGAGAATTTATATATTAAACTATATAATTTAAACCAGAAAATATCAATATTTTTGATATTTTGATATTTCTGACTCAATACATACCACTAATTTAGGACAAATATTGTGTAGTGCAAAGGTTTATAGCCCTCAAATCTAATTCATGACATTGAGAAGTTGAGTGGACCTATGTAAGCCTCAGATGCTACAAATTTATAATGAGGGGACTATTTATGAATATAAATGCTATGTGTTGGGATAACTGCTGACTGTTTTCCTTTTATCTTTTTGAAAAAAATTAATGGTTATAGAAAATGTGCTTAACTAAAGATATTTTCTTTTGCAGATACATGTCAAGCATATCCAGCTGAGAATGATTTTAAAATTATGCTGTGCTTACTGTGATGCCAAACAATAGTCCAGGGACTTTTAGAAGTTGTACCTTAGTTCATGAAAGCATCCCTTCCCTTCATTTTTACCTCAAACTCTCTTTTCTAATGGGTGTGAGCAATATAACTTCTATGTCTATATAGACTTAAATAGATCTCTCCATCTTAAAGAGATCTCATTAGACAATAGATGATAGATGATAGATAGATAAATAGATAGACATATATAGAGATAGATAAATGATTATCATGCATGATAACATAGACCATGGAACTTCATTAGAATGGCCTGGTAGTAAACCCTACCTAAAACAATGAGGATCCAAAGGTATGTTAACCAAAAATCTAATATAAACTATAGATCTTAGCAACATTTCACATTCATATGAAGTGTAATATTTTTAAAAATTTGAAATCAATGAAAATATTTGTTAAAATTTCTGAAAGGTTAAGGTGAGAATTACCTGTCATAATACTTATAACCTCTATGTGAAAACTCCTTTAGATACACTAATTATGAGTCTTACATAACATGTCATGGCTTCTATCCTTGATACTCAGTCTTTTTGCTCTTTCTCTGTTCTTTTTTTCCATTTTTTTTCTTTATTGATTAAGGTATTACATATGTGTCCTTATCTCCCCATTGCCCTCCACCCCCAGCTCACACCATCATCCCCCTAGTGTCTCTGTCCATTGGTTATTCTTATATGCATGCACACAAGTCCTTTGGTTGATCTGACCCCCTGTCCCCTGCCCTCCCCTGCCTTCCCGCTGAGGTTTGATGGTCTGATCGATGCTTTTCTGTCTCTGGATCTGTTTTTGTTCATCAGTTTATGTTGTTCATTATATTCCACAAATGAGTGAGATCATGTGATATTTATCTTTCTCTGACTGCCTTATTTCGCTTAGCATAATGCTCTCAGGGTCCATCCATGCTGTTGCAAATGGTAGAAATTCCTTCCTTTTTACAGCACCATAGTATTTAATTGTCTATATTTACCACAGTTTTTTAATCCACTCATCTGCTGATGGGCACTTAGGCTGTTTCCAAATCTTAGCTATGGAGAATTGTGCTGCTCTGAACATAGGGGTGCATATATCCTTTCTGTTTGGTGTTTCTGATTTCTTGGGATATATTCCTAGAAGTGGGATCCCTGGGTCAAATGGTAGTTTCATTTTTAGTTTTTTGAGGAAACTACATACTGCTCTCCACAGTGGCTGCACCAGTCTGCATTCCCACCAGCAGTGCACGAGGGTTCCTTTTTCTCCACATCCTTTCCAACACTTGTCGTTTGTTGATTTGTTGATGATATAGCCATTCTGACAGGTGTGAGATGGTACCTCATTGTCGTTTTGATTTGCATCTCTTGGATGATTAGTGACTTTGAGCATGTTTTCATATGTCTCTTGGCCTTCTGTATGTCCTCTTTCTAAAAGGGTCTATTTAGGTCCTTTGCCCATTTTTTGATTGGATTGTTTATCTTTTTTTTGTTAAGTTGTATGAGTTCCCTATAAATGTTGGAGATTAAACCCTTAACGGAGATAACATTGGCAAATGTGTTCTCCCATGCAGTGGGCTTTCTTGTTGTTTTGTTGATGGTTTCTTTTGCTGTGCAGAAGCTTTTTATTTTGATGTAGTCCCATTTGTTTATTTTCTCTTTAGTTTTCATTGTCCTAGGAGCTGTATCATTGAGGATATTCTTAAACTATCCTGCCATATTGGTCTCCTCTTCTCCTGGGTTTATTTTTACTGCTGTATATTGCCTTTTAATGTAAATTAGTATAGACTTTCTAATATGTTTCTAATTATTCTCTTTAGTTATAAATAAAATTGTTATAATAAAGTAGAGTATAAATTCTCAATACTAATCAAAATTTTGCTTTTATTACACTGGCAAGTACAAGGGTATGAGACAAAAATTAGAAACCCAATATAAGCAGGTGTCAGTACCTTAGAGGTCCAATGGGAAGGGAAGTTGGAACTTCAATAATTCTTCTTGAATTCAGATATTATAGTAGGTAATCTGGCTATATTAATCAGAAGAAACAAAGCAGATATGCACAATTATCTGAAGTGAGTAGAGACATGAAAATTGTGTAAGGTAGAAGTGTAGGCTGTAAGTTCCAGTGATCCTATGGCAGAAAGTGGAGAGATGGACAGTGATCTGGTATCAAGAACCAAGGGGGAAAAAAAAAAGAACCTCAAGCAAAGACTGCATTAAACAAATTAAGACTACAGTGGGGAGAATATGAAAACAGAGTGGCTTCTAGATGCTCTCACTTGTACCTATTACTCTGATATCCTTTTATGCACTTAGCCATCAACTTTAAGAAGTTGTGTTTTCATAAGATTTAAAAGTGGTCAGGACCAGCCTCAAATTTGGTTGATGATAATTGTGAATATTTTGGTGGCAATGGAGTAAAAATAGACTTAGCAGTTATTATAATAATTAATAATTATAAAAATTTAACTATATTTACAGTTTGTAAGTTTATACATAATATATATTATATGGTTGAACTGTATGTAATTGTTTTTATTCAACTATTTTGATAGTTGTACTTAAAAGGCAAATTCTTATAATTTAAAATAACATATAAATTGACAATTAGCATTTATCAAAAACCCTCAATGGTCACCCCTATTTTTCACACATATATTTATTAGAGTTAATACTCATATCTTGACAATGACCACTGATGATAGAAATACATTAAACAATATCCATTTTTAGAAGTTATTAAAAGAGGAGATAAGCATATTTAAAATACCTAAATAATATGTGAAATTATTGAATATGTGCTTAACACGATTCACAGTTTTATGCATATCCATAACATACACATATGTATTTTAAAGGTGAGAAAACTGAGACTTGGAGAGTTTGAGAAACTTGTTCAATGCAGCATCATCAATGGATGGAATCATAACTCAAACTCAGAGGGCATCTAACTCTGAAGCCATTGCCCTCACACAGTGTATCCCAGCATCACTTTCAATAGACAAAAGTGCCTTAGAAATGTGGATATAAATGTAATAAATTCTGTTGGGTTGTTGGAAAGAAATGAAACAGAAATAGTAGTTCTAAAGTAGAGATAATATTTGTGTTGATATTGTTTAAAGAGACATTTGCCTGGCATAGAATTAAGAGTGAGGAATGACATTTTAGATAACAATTAAGTACATTTAAATATGTAGAAATAAAAAGGTTATGGAATAATTAGGAAATATTGAGAGGCCAAATTTGCCTAGTCATCTGATTCCATGGCATAGGAGGAGAATGAGAGGCTGGGATGATGGAATGGGGCTTAGCTATGAATTACTCCGAATGTCTCATGCAAATTAAATTCATTTTTTTAAACTTTGACCTATTTTTAAATGAAATCACTGAAATAATTAAATCATTCTTGTGCGCTTGACTGTGTATGAATAAAATGAGGGAATCTGACTATGTATGAGTAAAATGAGGGAATCACATTCTGCATAAGATGTACAATGAGACCCCTCCAGAATCAGATGATGAAAGGTATGGAAGCTAGTTCAAGGTGGCAGAGCTAGCAGAAGCATTCAGAGTCCTTCTAGGTGTGGGAACTAAGACCTTTACAATATGTCTCGAGTCCTTAGGAATTTTTGTGAACAAGCACAGCTTGTGTGTATTACAAGATGAGAAGTTGCCAGTAATAAATGGTGACAATGGAGAGATGGCAGGTTGTAAAGTCTGTTCAGGGTATCTGGTTAAGGGTATGACAATTTCTGGCATAGGGCTGTTGGTATTGAGGAGAATTCACCAAGAATATTTGTATTGCCTGGCCAGCATGGCTCATGGCTGAGTATCTACCTCGGAACCAGGAAGTCATGGTTTGATACCCAGTCTGGGTGTCTGGGCACATGCCCGGGCTGTAGTTGGGGCACATGAAGGCTCGATCCCCAGTGGGGGCATGCAGGAGCCAGATGATCAATGATTCTCTCTAATCATTAATGTTTCTATCTCTCCCTCTCTGAAATCAATAAAAATATATATATATATATTTTTAAAAAAGAACATTTGTGTTAGGTATTTACTCTCCGAATGTGCCTTGGATAATTCGTTGTAGTGCAGGAAAATATTAGATTCTGTATGTACATATTTCATTTAAAGTTCTAACATGCACTTCTTTAAATTTTTATAATTCAGATGTATACCCCTAGATTTGATAGTATAACTGTTTCCTTTACTTTTTTAAACATGAAATGTTCTTAAATGCCTTTAAATCTACAAGTATTCCTTTTATCCTCTTTTCTATACAACCTATGTGGGAAGCATTATTATAGTTTCTTGAGGACTTGATATTTTTATTAAATGTCTTTAGTGCTACTTCACCAAGCATACTTATCTGCAACAAATGGGCAACATATTTTTTGCTAATGAAGATATTAGACTTGGTAAGTGAGATTAGTTATTTGTAGATAAAAATAAAGTTATTAATATAAATTATTTAGAAGCATTAGTCACACAAATTGATGAAGTATTATTAGAGTATATTCATATCAGTCAAATTAATTTCATGCACTTTTCAGCCATTAGGAAAAGACATCTTTAATTTCTGTTCTATTTCTAAGCTTTAAAATTAGCATGCAAATTTCATATATTTCAGTATAAATAAAGACACTAAGTTGTCATAAAAGCACGGAGGTCATAGCAGGATAATAATCTCAAGGGTATTAAAAAGAAGTAGACATTTCTGTCAAACATTTTTTCCCGCTTTCTGTGGCCTGCTAATTACTTAATACAAAATGAGTGATACACTACCTGAATTAATTAGTCAGTAAGCCAAACAAACAAACAAAAATAAAAACCAAACACAAAAAACCATGATAGCTAACATGGATAGATATAATTTCTCAGTTATTTTTCTGTGTTTTTTTTTTGTTTTAACTAATTATCATCCAATTTCAGGTATTTATTATTTACTGAAGTAGAATGTTTAAGATATCAGAATTTTGAGTCATGAGTCATAATTTAAAGTTGAATTCATATTTTCTTGTTAGAGAGCTTATTTTTCTTTAAAATCTATATTATATTATCATTATTAGTTCTTTTAGGCTACATATATCTTTTAGACATGAAATGATATTTCAAATTTATTGGTCTAATACTTACCAAGATTTTACAAATATAGCCAAATACATTGTGGTATTTTTTCTATTTACAATATAGTTAAACGCTAAGTAATTTTAAGACTAAAATTGTTGTCATTTCCTTCAGAAAAACACTATTATAATTCACCTCATCTGTATTAAATGTTCTCCCTTTGCTTCACATGGTAACCTGTCTTATTCTATTATAGCCTATATGATATTGAGTTGAAAATTAGAGTATGAGCACCATGAAAATATCATTCATCTTTATACCTGAAGCATCTATCACAGTTTATACACAATAAATGTCAAATGAGTAAATTTATTACATTTTAGAAATTTTAACCTTTCTCCTCATTTTTAAAGTGGGGGAAAAATAGGTCCATTCCAGGTGTGATTTTTCCTCTAGGTATGTACATATAACTAGGGAGATTCAGAGTCAATATCAAAATTCAGTTATCCTGATATCCACACATTGCACACTAATTTTTACTATTTTTGCAGAAAGCAACACAATGCATTTGCATATTGAGACCTATTTGCTTCATTTCTACATTGATGCAGATTTTCTTTGGTGGTGGTAGAATATATCTTCAGGTGCAAATTTCCTTGCAGATAAGGAAAACGGTTATTTTCTAAGTGTCTGTGTTTTTGTCTAAATTGATCATAATGAATGATCAATTTAAATGAATATAAATTCTACTTGGATTAGGAAACACACCAATGAGAGATCAGATGGCATTTATTTTTTCCCTGCTCAGTATTTGGTAGGCTCTCAGGATTATTAAGAAGATTAATTGGTTGAATACATGTGAGGAGCTTAGAACAGTGCCTGGCACATAATAAAGGCTAGGTAAATGTTAACTATTATCATTTTTCTGTATCTGCAGTTAAGCATTTGTCTGTTTGCTATTATGGAAACAACTTTGAAGAAGCATAAAAGCACATAATGTATCTTTCAGCAAGTGTATGCTCTGTTGAGATGGGAAAAAGGTAATACATTAAGCTTCAGTAGTAAAATAATCTTGATGAAGAATGAACAATGAAACTTAAATTCACACCAATCTCTTATTGTCATTGTATTCAGGTGTGCCTGGCAAGCTGGAATGGATACAGCTTAACCTATAATGCCTCACTCATCTCCTGTTATGTTCCCTGCTCTGATTGTAAAGAAATTGTTACAATGCTTAGTTGTCATTGATTGCAAACAAGAGTGAGATTAATAAATCATAAAGTTCTAAGGTTGAAATGGCTCTCTTTTAAAATGAAAGATTAAAAAGTGCCAATGTCTCTGAAAACTTTGAAATGTGCAGCTTTTATCATAAAGAGTGAAAATTAGCGGGAAGTATTATATGCATGCAAACAATTTTCTACAAAAAAAACATAGGGGGTCTGATATCTACATCAAAGAACTCTTAAAAGGCGTAATTCTGTTCTTTTATAATTGTTCTGTAGAACCTTTAATATAGCATGCATTAAAATCTTAATTCAAAAAAAAAATGTTATGCATTGTACAAACCATAGCAACACAAATCCTATTTAAGCATGATATTGTGGTTTACTCTGGAAGAGGGCTGGATAATTTTCATTCAGCTTCCAATTTGCAATGAAATGCTAATTACTCTACCAAATAAAATAGGTTTAATGACACATTGATTTGTATTATTGACTAGATGAAATGTTTTTATTAAAAATTGTTTTCAGGTGACCTATATTAATTAGTACTCTCCTATTAAAAATTGTTTCAGACAACCTATTTCTTTTATACCGCATACTGCAATTATTATCAATGTATTTTCCCAGTGGTTAATTTAAGTTTTTGTGATTGATAGAATTAATTTTATAATTTAATTTTAGAGCTGGAATGTATGCTATAACTTTATTCATTGCTAAATGTTATTTTGCAATACAGGTTATTAGTTTCCTAGGGCTGCTGAATAAAAGTACCACAAGCTAGCTGACTAAAAATGACAGAAATTGACTGTCTTCCAGATCTGGAGGGTAGAAGTCTGAAACCTATAGTGCAGAGCCATACTCCCTCTTAGGCTCTGGGTAGAATTTTCCATGATGCCTTACATCTACATGACATCTATACATATAAAGAGCCAGGGTCGTAACATCCACAACAACCGGAGGCTTGACTGATTGTCAGGATACACGTGCAGCAGGTGAGTGGGCTGAACTGCTGAACTCTCGAAGAGAGAGAGAGAGGTGGACTGATCAGCAGCGACAGCAGCTGCTGGCCAGGCCCGGAGAGAGAAGCAGGGTGATCAAATCCTGCTTTTCTCTCCCGGCCTCGCCAGCAGCCAAACCTCTCTCTCTCCTAGAGGTCAGCAGTTCAGCTGCTGATCAGCCCCGCCTCTATGATCAGGCTCGGAGATAGGCCTGGAGATGCTGACAGGCATAGACACTGACCAATCAGAACCAAATCTGGGTGAATTGTGAGGAGCCAATGGCTGCCTAGGAAGCAGAGCTTTTGAGGCTGACTGGCATAAAAACCAACTAATCCGAACCAAATCTGAGTGAACTGAGAAGGCAGAACCAAAGATGGGTGATGAGGAGGGGTTTTAAGGGAAACAGCTGTTGGTGTAAGGTGTAAGAAAGTGATTCAATTTTTTAATGATCAGTTTGGCAGTATAGTGCATATGGCTGGCTATCAGTCCAGATATAGGGATGATGTGTTTTTTGTCTGCCAAGAGCATCTCCTCCTGCTGAAAAAGGCTCCCCCACCACCACCATTTAAGCAATCCTATCTTATATAATCTATCTATACTAATAAAAGGGTAATATGCTAATTAGACTGGGTTGACCAGCCATCTTCCAGACATCCAACTTCCTTCCAGACAAAGCCATGGTGGTGGGGGCCAAGGCAGAGGCAGTTAGGGGCAATTAGGCCAGCAGGAGAGGGCAGTTGGGGGTGAGATCAGGCCTGCAGGGGTGGGCAGTTGGGGGCAAGATCGGGCAGGCAGAGGCAGTTAGGGGTGATCAGGCCGTCAGGGGAGGGCAATTAGGGGCGATCAGGCAGGCAGGCAGAGAGGTTAGGGGCAATCAGGCAGGCAGGGGGGCAAGGTGGGGACGATCAGGCCAGCAGGCAGAGGGGTTAGGGGCAATCAGGCAGGCAGGCAGGCAAGTGGTTAGGAGCCAGTCATCCCGGATTGTGAGATGGATGTCCGACTGCCCTATACCAGCAGTCGGACATCCCCCAAAGGGTCCCAGATTAGAGAGGGTGCAGGCCAGGCTGAGGAACCCCTTTCCATGCATGAATTTTGTGCACTGGGCCTCTAGTTTATTTTATAACAAACTTTCCCTTTTTATAAAAGGACACCAGTTGGATTAGTGTCTACTCTAACAACCTTAATTTAACTTGATTATTTCTTCAAAGACCCTATTTTCAAAGAAGGTTACATTTTGACTTATCTTCTCTGGGTGACATAACTCAACTCAGAACAACAGTTGTTAATGTCAGTTGAAGATGTGGATATTGATGTAGTTGCTTCCATTTAAAAAATTGGGGTGGGGACATTCATATAATATGTCAAATATAGTGCTAGTTTTTCTTAACTCAAATTGGATAGTAACAATTCTTAAATTTCAGAAAGTTTTCATGTTTTTTCAAACACTTTCTTCTCATTGTAAAAAGGAAAGCACTATTATATAAGTACTGTGCTCTAACCAATTGTCCAACTGGAGCTTCAAATGGATCCAAGACCTGAATATAAGACCCAAAACAATAAATTACACAGAAGAAAACAGAGATACCAACCTTATGGACCTTGCTCTTAGAGCAGATTTAATGAATTTGACCCCAAAGGCAAGGGAAGTAAAGGCAAAAATAAATGAATGGGACCATATCAAACAAAAAAGCTTTTTTCACAGCAAAAGAAACTGACAACAAAACAAAGAGGCAGCCAACCAGATGGGAGATGGTATTTGCAAGCAACAGCTCTGACAAGAGATTAATATTCAAACTATATAAAGAACTCAGACAACTCAGTACCAAACAAACAAAAAATCCAATTGAAAAATGGGCAGAGTACCTGAACAAACACTTCTCTCAAGAAGATACACAGATGACCAACAGTCATATAAAAACATGCTCAATTTCACTAGCTATTAGGAAAATGAAAATCAAATTACAATGAGATACTACGTAACACCTGTTAAAATGGCTATTAACAAGACAAGTAATACCAAGTGTTGGAGAGGTTGTGGAGAAAAAGAGACCCTAATTAACTGCTGCTGGGAAGGTAAACTAGTATAGCCACTATGGAAAACAATTTGGAGGCTCCTCAAAAAATTAAGAATAGAGTTACCATATGACCCTCTTCTGGATACCCACACAAAAAAATTGGAAATATTTGCAAAAATATGTACACCCCTATGTTTATTACAGCATTATTCAGGGGGCCAAGACATGGAAACAGCTGAAGTGTTCTTTGATAGCTGAATGAACAAAAAAGATTTGTTACATATATACAGTCAAATATTACTCAACCATAAAAAAAATATGAAATACTGGCATTTGTGACAACATGGATAGACCTTAAAAATATCACGCTAAGTGAAATAAGTAATTCAGAACAATTTAAGAACCATATAATTTAACTCATATGTGTGATATGAAACTGAAAGCAACAAATGAACAAACAAGAAAAGCAAACAAACAAAAACTCATAGAAACTGACAATAGTATGGGGGTTACCAGAGGGAATGGGGATGGGGAGATAGTAAAGGGTAATGGAAGATATGACTTTGTGTAGTGGGCACAAAATACAATAGGAAGATCATGCATTACAGAAATGTACATTTGAAACCTACATAAGTTTATTAATGAAAAAGAGAAAAGCAAAACATCCTCTAATCGAATTTTATATCATTCTTATCAAGGCATAGAGGCATGAATAAGCTTGCTAGGTTCTCTTCAGTAGATATGTTTGATGACATAAAAATGAGCATAGATCATGAAAATATTATAATTCATACCAAAAGGTTATTCAAATTTTAATTGAATTTCATTTACTGGTATAATGTAGTGGCATAAGCATTCTACTCTCTGAGATTTGTGTTTTATAGCCAGACATATTAATTGTAAAAGTGATTGGTCAATTTGTAACATAATCCTTCTTAATCTGTTGACTCAAATTTACACATTTTTTTGGTCAAAAGACATTTGGTACACAAGTATATATTCTCTAGCTATAGACTAGAAAGTGGTTATTAGATGGCATTAAAGTTTTTAGGACAATACTCTGTTGAAGCTTTTTAATAGCCTTAAATAAAAACACTTTTTTTTTTTTATTGCTTTGGTGGTATTGCCTACAAAACAAGTTAACTCCACTCTACTATTCCAACACAGATGGAATCACTGTCATTAAGGAGCTATCTTCTGAAAGCGTGTTGTTACAGCCCAGCCAGTGTTGCTCAGTGACTGAGCATAGACCTATGAACCAGGAGGTTATGGTTCGATTTCAGTCAGGGCACATGCCCGAATTGTGGGCTGGATCTCCAGTAAGGGGTGTGCAGGAAGCAGCCAATCAGTGATTGTCTCTCATCATTGATATTTTTATATTTTTCTCTCCGCCCCCCTCCCTCTCTAAAATCACTACAAATATACTTTTTAAAAGATGTAAAAGCATGTTGTTACAAAGTAAGAATGATTTGGAGAGGATTAGATGAGTACACATTTATAAAGGCCGGAAATGGGGGACATCTGTAATAGTGTCAACAAAAAATAAATAAATAAAAATTTAAAGAAAGAAAGCATCTATCATAATATTTTATAAATGTTTTTTAGAGATTATACTTATGTGAAACATATTGATTTATCTGAACATGACTGATCAGTAAATTTTTGAGATGATTTAACAGGTTTTAGTTTACAACAAACTCAATAGAAATAAAAATGATTTTGCTGCCTAACAATTTCCAAATATGGTACACTAATATTAATTTAGTTTCTAGAATATTCACTTATTAGTACTCATCTACAATATACCTTTTTAGTCTACTGAACTATTATATAAAAAATCTATTGTGTTGCAAATTTTCAAAACAGGATTCTTTCACTGCTGAGTTGCCAGCTAGTCATCCAGACCCATGTGGAGAAGGCCATTTGTCTCTTGGAGACCCTTTTATCTCCCAAGGTATGTTTGATGGGGCTAAGAATTAAATAAAACTGTGACTTATATTGTATTAGCTTATATAATTTCTGGGCATCATGTCTTAAAAGTCTACTATTTGTTTTTCTTTAAATATATGAAAAAATGCAGTGTTTGTGTCCATCTTGGTTTAATCTAGGGTAAACCAAAATGCTGTTTTCAAAAGATATTTTCATTCTGACTTTTTCCTGTGGTTATCAAATTGGATTCAGATGCCCTGTCCAGGCTTAGCCACATGTATGTCTTTGGTGAATATCTTTAAATGGTTGCTGAGCTTGTAATAAGCAGAGTTGTAATGATCCTATTCCAAAGGAATTATGCATAATTAGGTCATAACAAGGGCTAAGTATCTAGCATGGAAAATTACTCAATGGCAGGAGAAACTTCAAGTTAAAGCCAAAGCCTTTATTAGTTCTCTTTGTTTATAGAATGCGGTCACTGTGGCTTTTATGTGAGGCCTAGCAGAGGCTGCTTAAAACTTATGAACTGAAAGCTGCAATGTAAGCTATCTTTTCATGTTTGTATGTATGCATCTATGTATATATCTATCCACTGATCTGTCATTTAACTCATTATTTTTCTGTTCGGGAAATGAACTCTAATTATTAACAATGGGTCAAGTTCAACAAGTCTTATGAAGAAACCTGTAGTCTGATTTAAAGATATTTTCTGTTGTGTTCTAGAAATTAGAATTGCATCTTTGAATCTTGTCACCTTAAGCATTATAAAGTTGAAAGTTAATTGATATTTATGGGTTTGAAATTGGAAAAAAAAAACGATAAGACAATTACCTATCTCTCAACTTTAATTACTCTAAATTACCAGTCTTGACATCCCCATATGGTCTTTTCTTAAGTGTGTAGAAATTTATTTTGTCAGGAACCTTTTCTAGAGGTCATTTTCTGTTTCTGCTGCATGAAGTCTACTCCTTCATTGTCTTTACGACCATTATATCCAGTGAAAGTCTGTTATTCACTGATTCCTTTGAATGATGATTACTGATTTGCTTTTAAAAATTCCAAACTAGATTAGGAGCTACTGTCAGACAGTGACAAAGTTTTAATGATCTATTGTCTCTTGCATCTGAAATAGTGCCATAGATGGAGTAGACATTAAATGAATGTTTGTTGAATACTATTTTTGTGTGCATGATTAGTGTACTGGTTTCATTTGGAAGAGAAAAGCAATAAAAACCATTCAAAACTTTTCTCTTTGGTGTTTTAAACAAAACATTGGCTGGCTAATCTTTAGATTTCATGAAATGACAAAAAGAGAATGCAATTCATTAAAACTTCTTAAGACAGAAACATTTTGAAAGTAGAAAAATATATATATACTTAGACATGCCATCCAGATCTCATTCAACATTCCCCCCAAATAGAACATTTTACAAAATGCATGTGTCAATAATTTATATCTATTCATGAATGTGTTTATATTATACTAGAGGCCTGGTGCATGAAAATTCATGCACTGGAGGAGGGGTTCCCTCAGCCCGACCTGCCCCCTCTCACAGTACGGGAGCCCTCAGGGGCAGGAGGCAATCCGGCGATCAGGGGAAGGCTATGCCCCATCATACCTCTGCTGCTGCCACTGCCAGCAGCGCAAGCCTCAGCCAGCCCTGGTTACCTGAGCCTCAGGAGGCCCTGCTGCCATCCAAGGCTTGCCTGTGCCTCAGGCCAGCCCTGGGCAGCTGGGCAGCCCACCATCCGAGGCTTGTCTGTGCCTCAGGCTGGCCCTGGGCAGCTAGGGTCTGAGGGGACTGGGAGACTCTGGAGACAGGTGCACGGAGCGGCTGGGCCCGCCTGGGCAGCAGGCCCGGCCTTGCAGCGCCTGCCGCCCGGTGGGGCTGAGGGGACTGGATGCTGCCATCTTGTGGCTATGGGTGCTGCCATCTTTGAGGACATGGCAGTCAATTAGCTTATTCCCTCCTTATTGGCTGAGGGCACCACCATCTTTGTGATGGTGTGAGGGTCAATTAGCATATCCCCTCTTTATTAGATAGGAGTATTTCTTCTTCTATGGTTATCTTCAGTTCATTAACATATACAAACTAATTAATTCTAAGCTGGATAAAGATATATTCATCACTCAGGAAATCTAATTCAGGTTTATAAAATTTTAAACTTTTCTTTATGTAACATTTATTAGTTTTGGTTTTTTTTTTATTATTTACAACTTTCCAAATTTCCTAAAGTGTACATTTTACCATATAAAAATAAATAATACAAAATAAGAACTTATTAAAGATAAACATGTATGGAAATGTTGTCCTCATTCTGAATCTGCATAATATTACATATTATTTCAATTTTTATTAATTTTCTAATAATATTTTTCATATTAAAATACCCTGTGTATTTTGTGTCTCATTAAATGACATGTTTTATAATGTATTAATATGGGGTTTTGTGTGTAGACATATTGGATTTATTAGGTCCTTTCTTCATGTACCACTTTCTAATTTGCCACAGCTTTTATGTGATAATATAAATAAGCTAAAACATACATAGCTATTATTCTAGTTATTTTATTAAACTATCTCAAACATTGCAGATATTGGCTTTTTAAAATTCCACATATTTAAAGGAGTTTAATAAGCATTTTCTGAGAATTCATGATTTATTTTTATGTGGCTTATAACTTTTTAAACTTAAAATGTGTACACATTTGAAGCATTGTGAATGACTGGTTATATCATAGATACTTGTAAAAAATCTACAGGTCAGCTCCCAAATTGTTACAGAATTTACCAGGCGACCGAAAAATACACAGGAGTACCCGGAGACACAGGAAAAACCCCATTTATTTCCAGATGTTTTACATGTACTAGTACAGTGACTCAGGGGGTCAGTTCTCCAAATCCTGAGCCAACCAATATGGAGGAAGCTTTCTCTTTATACCCTTTGGTTTCTTTGTCCCCCATGCATGGATCAGACTTCTGGGCCTTTAGGGGGCTTTGCAAAAAGCCCCTGTGTGTTGGGTTGGGGTCTGTGAGACCACACCTAAAGGCCTGGCCTGGCGCCAGTGCTGATAACCCCCTCTAGGGGTTGTGTATTGGTCATGGTTTATGGCCTCTGTAAAATGTGAGTATTTAGGTAAACAGGTCTTGCAAGACCAGATAATTAAGAAAGGGGCAGTGACTAGACTATAGGCTAACAGGAGTGTGCATTAGGCACACTAATTAACTAGGTACAGAGTCAGGCTGCTGTTCTCCCCTCCAAAATTGTCTTCTTTTCCTCATCAAAATGACTGACTATACTGTTGTCTCTGTTCGGAAAATCTCATACCTTCAGTAACAGTCTATTTTTGCAGTTAAAAAACAGTTTGGCCACAACACAAGTAGGATGACTGAAGGCTTGGGTAATGGTCTATAAAATCTTTCCCATCTAGGTCACTGATTGATTTGAGAATGTCACCAAGGTAGGTAAAAAACAGTGATTGCTGCCATATAAGAACTGTCAAATCATGTGAAATAAGAATATGGTCTCAATTCTAGTAGACATATTTCCCATTCACCTATCTAACATACATTCACAAGTGCAGGACAAACACGCACATGTGTGCATTACCCCCTCACTCCTCCCATATATACAAACTTTTAAGGATTTCTTGGGTTGCTCTAGATCAGAATAAAATTATAAAATTATTCTAGGGTGGTACCTCTGTTCTGAAACTGCAGGGCAGAACAGAAAACATTGTGCTTCATTTGTGCAAGCAGTGTCATCAGGCAATTTCTTTGGTAGAATTAAGTGGTTCACTTTACCAGGGAAAATCTAAATGCTGACTTTTATCCCTTTGTAGTCTACAGTGAAGTGAAGTAAGTTTCTTTGTTCTTTTACTATATGGCTCTTCAATGCTGCTTAATATTTCGAGGAAGCAAATATTTTGTCTGAGTGATTATACCAAATAAAAATGAAAAAAGAATTTAGTTTGATCAGCAAAGAATGCAGAAATTTACTTAAGTAGTAAAGAATGTGGCTGTCTGACTATGGTATTATGTTACACCTCATGGTGCAGGCATCTTGTTTGCCTTAAATGGTTTCACAAGCAGGAGGGTTGACCCAGAGCAGATTCGCAGTGGCTGCACCCAGCACAGCTAAACAGCAGATTTAATGAGGTTGGAATTTCACACAATGCCTTATTCAAAGAATTCAGGCAGCAGGGAGAGCAGTTGTGATGAATTGCAGTTGCCCGTGGCTTTGCATCAAGAAGCAAAACCTTTTTCCACAAATAGTTTATAAAAGATCAAAAATAGATGCCAATTACATTTAGCTTTAAGATTTAAACTTTGGGGGTGGGGAAAAGGGTGAGGAATGGGACTTCCCTTTGTTAGAATGAAGAAAGTCAGTTCATGAACTAAAAGTATATATCTCTATTTACTCCTCTAAAGTCAGGAAGGATCAAACTATTTTTCTAAAACGTTTTGCAATGATGGAAGTTTTACTTTTGTTTTCCCACTTTATGTCATTGTAGCACCTACCAACTTTATTGCATTTCTTTATATGTCTGTCTGCCTCCCCTACTTAACTTTGAACTCGTTGAAAACAGACATTGAAGAATCTGTAAACACTTAATAAAAGACTGCAAAATGAGTGTTGAATGAACATAAATATAACCCATTCATGTACTCTATGTTTAACTGAGACATAAAAAGCTCAGACATTTTCAGTCTCTTAATCCCTGAAGGAGCATCAATATTAAAAGTTCAATACAATGCTCATCTTTCTATGAAGCTAACCACCAGATTTAATTTTGCAAATTCAATATCCACTCTATAAAATTTCCCCTCCTTTTGCCCATTGGAACATAGTCTCAGGTGGGTAAGTTTTATAAATCATTACTTTAGACCTGGGGATAAAACTATAATTACAGAAGGGGACCACCTCAGTCTCTGGGTTATTGGTGTGTAAGGGATGAGAACATTCTCCCCTTACATTAGGACTGTGTAGCTCTGGACTGTTTTACATAACTAGGGTTTGATCTTGAACAACACTCTCAAAAAGTCATATGAACTGAAGGAAGTTAGGGTAGGAGTAGAATGATTATAAAATGTATCATTTAGATTTGGATGGTTTTGTCAGCAAAAAAAAAAAAAGAAAGAAAAGAATAAAGATGGGGAGGATAGGAAGAGAGAGAATGGAAGAGAGGAAGAGGAAGGAAGAAAGAAGGAAGGAAGGAAGGAAGGAAGGAAGGAAGGAAGGAAAGTAGGAAGGTAAAAAGGAAAGAAGTGTTAGGGTCGCCAAAGGAGGAACACACCAGATCAAAGTGGTAAGGGATTATACATTTATTAGGTCATCTGGATACTAGATGGGCTGAGCCCCCAAATGTCGCCAATAGCCAGGGACAGGGAGTCAAAAATTTTAAAGGACTCTAGGGGACTTTTTCTGGGCAGAGAATTCTTTGAGCTGGTGGGGATTCTGGGAAAGACCGGAGGGGAGAGATAATGGTCTTAGCTAGGAAAGTATTTACTGTATAAGGGAGGGGACAGTCACAGAGGAGATTAGGTGTTTATGGTCCAAGAAAAGGCTGGACTTTATGGGGTGAAAGTGAAACCAAGGTAGATAACTTTGGTTCAGGACCACTAGGCTTTATGAGGGGATGTGCAGTAGCCCCGGTCAGGCACCGAGTTAGAAAAGAGAAAAGAGTGGATAAAGGGGGTATTTAGTATGAGGCAATGTAGAGGTGAGGTGGATAATAGCTGTGAGATTAATCTGTCAACCCCCATAATAGAGACTGAGGAGGGGACAAGGGTCCCAGCAAATTCGAGGAGGTCAGAATAAGTGGTCCCAGAGTCAGTTAAAGAGGAGATCAGCTTATCGGCCACCACCATCGTTACCCGAGGCTCTGTCCTGGTGATGTAAGTCTGTGGGGCCGTGTCAGAGCCGGGACAGCTTCTGTTTTCAGTGGCCAGTATCAGGAGGTCTGGGAGCTCCATACTGGATCCTGAGGGCAGCCTTGCTGGACTGGCTGAGGTCCGACCTGGAGGGACCAGACTGCAGTCTGATTTCCAGTGGCCTTCCCCTCTGCATCTTGGGCAGGGCCCAGGAGTGGGTTTTAGGTTTGGGTAGGACTTGGCCCAGTGTCCTTTCTTGTTGCATTTGAAGCATGGGCCTAGAGGAGACTTAGCCCCTGACTTACCCTTGGTTGGGGTTCATGAGAGCAGTGGTTAGGAGCTAACAGGCCTCCTTCTGGGCCTCAGCCTTGGCCTGATATTGCCTTTGTTTTTGGATTTGGACCTCCTCATCTCCATTATTGAAGACCTTAAAGGCCAGGTTAATAAGGTCTTCTTGAGGGGTTTGCGGGCCTGTGTCTATTTTTCAAAGTTTATGGTGTATGTCAGGGGCTGATTGGGATATAAAATGGGTGTTCAGAAGAAAGGTTCCCTTTGGGGAAGAGGGTCTAAGGTGGTAAATCTCTGGAAGGCCTCTGTGAGGTGAGAGAGGAAGAGAGCTGGGTTTTGGTCAGGGCTCTGAGTGATTTTATTGTTTGTCATATTTGAATACCTTATGGGCAGCCTTTTTGGGTCCAGAAATGAGACAGGTGATTATATGGCTTTGGAGCTGGTGCCCTGGAGAATTAACCTGATAGTCCCACCTCTGGTCAGTTGGGGAGACCACGTCAGTGGCAACTGGGTTGGCGGCTGCCTCTACAGAGGGCATGGGCATGGTAGCCCAATGTGATCCTTCTCCTCTGGGTGTGAGAGGAGGACAGGATGACATAGATATCGTACCAGCTTAGCTCATAGGACTGGGTCAGGTACTCAACTTCCGTAGTAAAGGTGGTTGGGTCAGTGGAAAAAGACCTGAGGCACCTCTAAATCTGTGTAAAGTCGGACATGGAAAATGGGATGTGTACCCAGACAGTACCCTCAGGGGTAGAATGGGCACGGGAATGGAAGTGGCTGTTGAGGAAGATGGTCTTTGGGTGGCCCCAGAGCGAGTGTTAAGTGGAAAAAGTCTGTATTGAAGCTCGAGTTCTCTGGATTTGGGCTCTTGGGTGGGGAGAAGGTGGTTGCTGGTTAGGAGGGTCTGGGTTTTGGGAATCTACTGCAGGTGAGGGAGGGATCGCATAAGGAGGTGGAGGTTGGTGGTCTGCTGGGTCAAAAGTAGATTCAGAATCAGAAGTAATAAGGGTATGATGTTTTGTGTGAAGGAGAAGGATCTGATGGGTAGAGCAGGACTGACAGAGAGAAGGTCGGGACCGAAGGGTGAAAAAGGCCTGGACATAGGAAATCTTTGACCAATTTCCAATTCGGTGACAGCAATTACCTAAATTGCACAATGTGTTAAAACTGAAAGTACCATTTTCAGACCACTGACACTTATATTTTAGCTTATATTGTTGCCAAACAGTGTTACAAAAGAAAATGAGGTGCTTGGGCCTGATCTCCCCTGTGAGTGTGCAGAGGGAGTGTAGCATGGCCCACAAGAGAGGGATAATGAGTGACAGACCACAAATCCAAAGATGACTGTTTAGGGCAGGCATCCCCACTGCTAAAAAATTCACCATGAGAAACAAGGGGGTGATCTTCCTGACTGAACATCCCCAATCTAGAAGGACCCAAAGCTGAATGGCTGAGGAGTCTTCTGGCCTAGTGCTAGGACTTTTGAGATGAGAGACTTTCAAGATAATGTTCTTAGCAAATAGAAGGTGGTCTAAACAAAATGGAATGTGGTCTAAGCTAAAGGGAATGTCCATTGTGAAGTGGCCTAAAGGTCAGTTCCCAGGGGAGGGGTATTAATTCAATTATTTTATCCGACCTAACAGGAAGGAATGAGAAAAAGAGAGATAGAGGAGAAAGGAAAGATATGCCGGGACAGCAGGTAGGTATAACATATTTTCAGCAGGAAACAAAACCAGAGCATCAGGTCATTCTAGGTAGAAAAAAATGACCTAGTGAACAACACTACCCTCAGTCTAGTTTAGTTTGGAATCCAACTTTTGCCATTTTAATGTTTATGTAAAGCCTGATTCAGGCTTGTGTAAGTATGGTATGCCTAGTTCACTTTTACCCGAGGATATTTTTTCCATTGAATTTTAGAGAGAATGGAAGGGAAGGAGTAGAGGGAGAGTGAGCTATAGAAAGAAACATTGATGTGAGAGAGCACCAACCAGGTCTATAGATGAACCTGCAACCCAAATACATGCCCTTGACCTGGAATTGAACGCATGACCCTTTGGTGGGTGGGCCAATGTGCTACCACTGAATCACACTGTGTAGGGCTGCCTAGTTCACTTTTGATAGAAAGAAGTAAGATGATTTCCCCCATTTGGATCATTGAATGGTGGTCTTCAAATTGGGATTATTTTCAAGAACAAAAGTGCATTGTTTTAATGGAGTGAATTCATAACTCCTCATTTTACTATAGTTACTCTTTTATAGCATGGCGTAGGTTTTTGTTTACTTTTTCCTTAAATTCCTTTTTTTTTATATATATATTTTTACTGATTTCAGAGAGGAAGGGAGAGGGAGAGAGAGAAACATTAATGATGAGAGAGAAACATTGATCCGCTGACTCCTGTACGCCCCTTCTGGGGATGGAGCCCGCAACCCCTGGCATGTGCACTTGACCAGAATCGAACCTGGGACCCTTCAGTCCAGAGGCCGATGCTCTATCCACTGTGCCAAACCAGCTAGGGCTAATTCATTTTCTTAATGTAATAACTATGAACAGCAAAAGAAATAAGTTTTCCACTCACTCATCCCGTCAGATGTTGCAAATTACTATTGTTTCCATGGATGCCTTCACTAAACTACCTTAATCCCACTATGGAAGCTTTTGATTTTCCCTGTCTTATATCTATTTCTGTTAAGAAAGACGTGGGGAAGAAAAAAAATGGTACATTTCCTTCCTTGCAGAATGCTCTTAAATTAGATATACAGTAGATTGCTGGTGGTCAGGTTGATGGTAATTTTCATTTATTGTCCTCATCTTTGCCAAATCCCTACTATTTTAAAAGAATTCATTGCTCTTGAGAAAATATATGGCTAGAGTAAAGCAGTATGCTTCAGAAAGAAAAAAATAAACTCTTAAAAATGGCTTTTATTCACATACTTAATGCAATTTTTAAAAGTTATTTTCAATCCCTACCCCTAAGATTAATCATTAGAATAAAAGAATCTAAAAATATCCAATATAATATAGATTACTTTAACATCTTAATGTGCTTAGGATGCTATTAAAGACAGTATATTTTTCAAATTATACTAGATAAAAGTTGCAGATAGGAATTATTTATTTTGGATGTGTTAGTCCTTATCTAATAATGTAGTTAAATCTTACAAATGCTATCTTAAATATTTAATTCTAAGAAACCATTATTTTACTTTATTTGAATTATTACATGTTAAAATGTTTTCTCCTTATTAACAAATAAAATTATAATGCTAATGTTGAACTGATTATTTTTCAGTAGCATATTCTGTTTCCTTCATTAAATACACAGAAAATTTTTGATCATGATGTCTAATTAAAATAACATAGTTATTCTCACTTTTAAGAAGCTAAATGTCAGAATTGAACACATGCATAAGCATATTTACTGAAAGAATATATTTCTCATCCCCTTTGTTCCTCAACTAATATATAATTTTTGCTTTTTGTTACTTTAAGTAATTATAAGTTAATAGAGATATAGCATACAATTCACTCAACTTAAATTAACTATATTAAATTTCTATCATTTTAATTTTATATAACTTTTTAAAATTGTTTATTTACAACAATCATTCTGGATTGTATTTCTCTTTTTTTATATTCATCAAGTGCATGTTAACAGATGCATTTGAGTTGAAAAAAGTAAAGTGCAACTTTTTCTAGTACAAAACATCTGGTTTGACTAATTAGTATACTAGCGAGAACAAGTATTACTTCTAAAGTTATGACAAAGACAATCCTTGAAATGAGCTAAATCAGGAAACTCTTAAGTTTGGCAAAACAAAGAAGCAGAAAGCTTAAAGCACATAAAAATATAAATATTTTTATCAGAAATAGCATTGTCAAAGGTGTTACTGTGTTTCAGTGATCCCAATCAACCAGTTCTGAGAATCTTATGTTAATCAAAGTGTCTATAAGGGAAAAAATTAATAGGTTTAATTAATAGCAATGTGATAATATTAGAAAGTAGGATTTCAACTTGGTGGAAACCACCTAAGAAAAAGTTGGCATTGCCTACGAAGTCCTTTTAAATTTGAACATTCATGTGTCTTGTTTCAGAATTTGAATCCTAGGTATGCACCCTAGAGAGGCATTTGCACATGAACTGCCAGAGACCTGTGTGAGAATATCATAACAGCAAAACACTGGAAATAATGTGGATACCCACTGTGACAGACTGAAAGAATAAACCCTGTGTTATTCACACATTGGCATATACCACAGTAGTAAAAATAAATGTAATATCACAATGTGCCATATCATGGATGAATCTTCTCAACAAACTCTCTGTAAAATTTTATAAAACTGTTTTACAGAAATTGAGAAAGCAAATGACATAAAAAAGCTGAACCATCAAAAAAGCCTGAAAAATAAACCTTGTACAAATCATTGGTTTCAAATTCCTGGATTGCAGAATAAATGAAGAAATTGTTAACTGAATTATCTGTTGGAATACATAATGAAAAATAATGTTTGATAATAGAACACTGTGGTATTCTTAGCAGTGGTTGTATTAAAGAACTGAGTGTCTTTGCTAAAAAACAAAGTAATTTGCCTTGGAATCAGCCCAGTTTTCCTTTTGACTCTAATTGAGTCTATTAAGATCATTCCAGCTGATTCAGATCAATATGGAAAATATGACTATATTAATAATCATGTTTACCAGCTACATGTATAATATTTTAGACTTGAGTCAGTTTCAAGGCATCCATTTGCCCAAATTAGGATGTTTTTATTGTAATGCAATTGCAAACATTCCACAAACAGTTCACGCATGACACAGTTCATAATACAGAGTAGTGGTTAGAAAATATTTCTTCCTGGCAGAAATTTAAATATACATATAAACTACACATTCATACCCAAAACACAGGTATTGTTGTTTCTTAAATTCAAATAAACATGTTTATTAAACCCTAGAGCTATTGGTTATTAAGAGCAATAATAATTTAGGCTATTTAAGAACTATTGAAACTCCATCTACTTGGTCTGAGACCATATTTTTTTCAACACATGAGAATTAGCAATAAAATTCAGAATGGCTTTCAATTGATGTATATTTTATACTCTTATGGAATGTAGAGCAATATGAATTTTAGAAAAACAAACACATAATTTAGTTCCTCTTTCATTTCCCCCCAAAATGTTCTTTATTTTACCAAGGTGTAAAATAAAATGCTACAGCACTACAGATATGCCATACAGATGTCATCCTCTCTGCAGTGTTGGCAGAACCAGCCCCAGGCAAGATTGTGAAGGAAAAAATTGACATTGACATCACCAGACCTACTTTAGGCAGTTTTTCTTCCTCTTCAGGATACTTCCCTTTGTATCCTTAAGGAACTCCATATCTTTGTGAAATCCCTGACCCTTGCCAATTAAATCTTCTCTCAGCAAAGGGTTCAGTCTCACTTGTTCATCCCTCACTGTCAATTTAAGAAAAGGTATTTCTTTACCAGGGTTCTTGACATGTTAAGCCATCTTTCTAATTGTGGAATCAGTGGTGTGGTCCCCTGGAAAGCCAGATCAACTACTGAAGTAGACTTGTCTTCTCTTGTAAAAGTCAAAGCTGCCCTGACGTTGTGTGTGTGTGTGTGTGTGTGTGTGTGTGTGTGTGTGTGTGTGTGTGTGGAGGGAACTTACCAAAGAGTCATTTCTGTAAGCAAACATGGCTGTTTAAAAGATTAGTGCCTAATTAGTGATTCCCAGTCACCAATTAAACATCTGACCATTCATTCAGTGATGATGGCAGTTACTGTATACAGGGCTTGCCATTGTTTGCAGAGCTGTCTCTTAGCTTTATGACCAGTAAAACCCATTGCTCAAAGCAAGCCCTTGTCAACTTTAATTGTTTCACACGGAAGTAGCTCATCTGCTGCTGTCATTTCCCAGGTATTAATATTGATTCAAGCTCACTCCATTGTCTTCTAGAAGTCTTTCTTCTTCCCACATTTGATAGGATTTTTTTTTTTTTTTGCTCTATTTCACTTTGTCATATAACAATGTTTTTAGCATTCAACAGTTTTCTGTGCCCATCATGTCATCAATATTATATCTGAGATCCTATGTGGAAAGTTGGCCTTGGCTACACCAATGCTTTAACAAATCCTTTCCTAATGTGGCTAGATTATAAACTTCATAAAGGCAAGATTTATGTTGGCCCAGTATGGGCACTTAATGAGTGCAAAATTTTTAAGTAGCCAAGGGGAATTTAGCAGTAGATTTTCCTGAAAATAAAAGGCAAGGAAATATACACCATTTGTTAGATACCTTAATCTATAATAATAAAAGTGTAATATGCTAATTAGACCAGATGTCCTTCCAGATGAAGCTGGGGCTGTGAAGAAAGCCTGGGTCCCGGGTGCCAGAGGAAAGCCAGCGCCTGCAGCCCAGGGAAGGAAGACCTACTCTTGCATGAATTTCCTGCATCAGGCCTCTAGTTTTAATATAAAATGTGCCTGAAGAAGAGGAAAATCTTCTACTTACTTCCATAACTCATTCTACAAAAAGTAGGGGTAGAGTCTGGAGGTTGCAAAGGATTTTAGGAAATGCACATTTGGTCAACCAGGGGAGTGTTAACTAAGCTTAGGAGGGACATATTTTTAAAAATCAATAGGAAGATAGGGGTGATATTCTGCTTTCATATCTGTATTATTCACAGGGAAAATATGTTCAAGTTTAATTATATATGAACATATCTATGTGGAATTGGATGTAAATTGCTATCATAATAAATACCTGTTTTCTATCTGTCTGTCTATTATCTGTCTGTGTCTATCTATTATCTGAAAGGTTCGGAGTGGGCTGAGGTTGTGCACCTATACATGAGGCCATAATGTATCAAAAGAACTTTTATTTCAGGAACCTGGATGCAGGTGGGCTGAGTCCAAAAAAAGGAATCAATGGCGACTGAAGCGGGTGTGGGCAGGCTTTTATTAACTTCTGCTGGCTGCAAACAGTTCTGCTGATGTACAGAGCTTGACTGACAGGTCCAGTCCGTCCTTGGTTCCTTCCGACACCAGATGTCTAGTGGTTATCTAGGCTACGCTGAGCTCAAGTCTGCAAGCTTTCTGCAAGATATCTCCTAAGCACAATAAGTTTCCTCTGCCTTGTTTTATTCTCTTTAACCCTTTCATTAGCTATCTATCATCCATCTATCTATCTATCTATCTATCTATCTATCTATCTATCATCTATCTATCGCTTCTGTCAGGGAATGCAGACTATAGTACTAGACTACTACTTTTGGAGAAAAATTTCAAAGATTTGAACAGATATGCATTTCTTGATACTCTGCCTACTTCTTTTTATAGACACACGCAAGCAAAACTGTTGAATCACAATATGAAGTTATTGTTACCACAGCTATTTATTTATTTTTTCTTGGTTTATAATATGAGGTTAGTTTTGAACTTGTGACCTAAAGGCAGAAAACTCTGTAATTTTATTATCAATCTCCTAAGCCATTCAAGTTTCTGTATATAATTATGTATACAATTTTATTAGAATGCGTAAAAATCAGTTTCATTTAAATTATTTATTTTAATATGCTTTCAACAATAAGATTTAGTCTAAAATGTTTTTACACATAGTGTCCAGATATACTCAGTATAAAATTGATAAAGTAAGAACATAATTAAATAGCCATTCCTGAAAAAGATTACAGAGAGCAGTAGCAATGAAAATGATTGTATTAAATAAGGTCACATGAGTAAAATAAATAATAACTCCAATGAAATTATGATTATAAGCACTGGACATGCAACAAACTTCTTTAACATGTCTACAGAAATCCATTTAAAGATTGCTATTTTGATGGATAATTATACTCAGCTATTCTCCAACCTCCTCCCCTGGGCCTGCCTCCAAGTTGCAGATTCATGACTGATGTATCTGAACTTGTCAGTTTTGAGAGTAAGAACTTTTTATTTTTCTAGTGCAACCCAACTGGCTTTGGTAATTATAAAGCTCCACCAAGACTAGAGCATGATTTAGTGCATTTTTAATTACAGTGTGTTTTGACGTCCATATTTGTGCAACATATATTTCACTACATCAAGTAATCACCATTCTTTTTGAGCGTTACCACCATGTGCAATGCCAACTGCCAAGTGAAAAATATAGTTATGTCATAATCTCATTTAAAGTTTATAAACAGAGTAGGTTTAAGGAGACCCTTCTTTTCTCTAGGAAACTTAATGTCTAAAGAGCCCACCTTATGTACATGGATACGTACCATGACCTTTGCTGTCACAATCTTCTTTGTCTACATTTGCAGAATCTTTACTTTAACAGGGTTTAGTAAATAGTATGTGGTAGAGCTGATCTCTTCATAGAGAAGATGTCAAGATGAGATACTTGCATAATTGTTTTAGACTTTTAAAGAGTTAAAACAATATTTAACAATTTAGGTAATGTGTAATTCAGAGCTTTGAGCAAAACAAAAAAGGTACACCTGTAAAAATTTTACTAAAGAAGAATTTTTGATGTTCCAGAGATAATCTAATCAAAGGTATTGAAACTAGTAAAGTAGATATAAAATATATTAAATCAAATATTTTGTCATTGTTCATGTATACATGCATACTGAGAGACATTAAGTTATGTGCTCTCATCGAAATGGCTGCATTATAATGATCATTATTTTAATTTTTTTCTTTTTTTTAATTGATTTTTACAGAGAGAAAGGGAGAGCAATAGAGAGTCAGAAACATCGATGAGAGAGAAACATCGATCAGCTGCCTCCTGCACACCCCCCACTGGGGATGTGCCCGCAACCAAGGCACATGCCCTTGACCGGAATCGAACCTGGGACCTTTCAGTCCACAGGCCGACACTCTATCCACTAAGCCAAACCGGCTAGGGCTATTTTAATTTTTAAATTGTGGAGATACAAATAAATCTATATACTTTAAAGTTAGGTATATTAGTTTGCTAGGGTTGTCGACCCAAAGTACCACTATCATAAACAACAGAAATGTATTGTCTCACAGTTCTGGAGATCAGAAGTCCAAAATTGAGCTGTTGGCAGGGTTGGTTCCTTCTGAGGGCTGAAGAAAGAATTTGTTCCCTGCCTCTCTCTTCGGCTTATAAATAGCTGCCTTCTTCCTATCTCTCTTCATGTCATCATTCTTTTCTGTGTCATTGTAAACAAATTTTCTTTTTTTATAAGAACACAAGTCATATTGGATTAGGGTCCACCCCAATCACCACATTTTAATTTGACTGCCTCTGTAAAAACCCTATTTCTCTATATGATTACATTCTTTGAGGTACCTGGGATTAGGAATTTAACATAAAAATGTTGAAGTGTCACAATTCCACCTATTAGTGATTTATTGAGGTGTGATTTACATAAAGTAAAATGAAATATTTTTAGGTGTGTCAAAAGTAATCACCACCACAATTCAGATATAGAAGATTTCCATGAGTCCAAAATATTTTTCTGACACCCATGATAGTCTACCCTTTCCATAATGCTAATGCCTAGAAAACACTGATTTTGAATTGAGAGATGATAAATTCCTATTGTTTTAATCTTAGTTTGTGGCAATTGATTATAGCAACACTAGGAAACCAATAAACATAGTTAATTATATTTTAAAGTGATTAAATGGAAATGGAAAATTCATGTTTATTCTTATGGTAGCCATTTCTAGTGCTAGTATAGATGGGCAATAGAAACTCAGGTCAAGAGTATTTATCCCCCAAAATGGGCACCCGATTTCTTGTCAAGCCATTAATATGGAGAGTTGCCAATCTAATATGTAGTTGAGCTAGGTTTTGGATTTGTACTAGCAGTTTTCATCTTTAATATAGTATAGGCTTCAAATTCCTTCTGTTGTTGGTTTTCTCTTCATGTCTGTCTGTACCCCAGTCTCACCTTTCAGTAGTTCCTGTGCTTTTGCTATAAGAGGGTCTTTATCCACACTCTTACCCTCTCTATCAGTAGCCTGTTGTTGCTGGTTATGCATTGCAAGGTTTATGATGAGGGCAATTTTTTTTTGTCTTAATTTCATTCTAGGTCTTCTTAGCATTACTTCCCTTTCCCAGTATGACATCCAAACTCCACTTTGTATCTCTAGTGTGTTATAGAGAAGATAGAGCTTTCCAACTCTTTCCTAGTGATAAAAGACCCATGTTTTGCACTTGGGAAGGATAATGGGCTCAGTAGTTCTTTCTAGCCATCCCCAATGGCAAGAACTTTTATTTCCCTCTCTCCCTTAGTAGCTCTTTCTCATTGACATGCAGACATAGTCCACTGAAAGAAGATTGAATATACATTTTAAATCTCTTTTTGTTCAGGGCTCCCAATTATTTGAAACTAATATGTTAGCACACACTCTGCTTAGATTTCATTATAATTTTAGCTAATTTCATTTTTACCTGTTTTTATGAAGGCTGTTTTTTCCCCATGGCTACCAATGGTGAAAGCGTCAACACATCTCATTCATCTTTGGAAAGACTTGTCACTCTTTGAAACTCAGTTAGCATGGTGTGATCTCAGCTCTCTAAAAGGTTTAAAAGAAATAACTATGCTTTCATAAATTATCATTTTTCTTGTAATAGTATTCTCTTGTGTCTTTCTACCTCTGAAGTAACAAAAGTTCAATAACTTTAATTACTTGATATTTACTATAACCTAAAGTACAAATAATAAAAATTCACATCAAATATTAACCAATCAATTAAAATCCATTCACTTGACCTAGAAAGAGTATTTTATTTGAAATATAAAGGTATTCAAAAAGGAAAACACATCAACTGAAAATAAATTGCAAAACAATATAAATAAATTACAACTTTCAGTAAATTGCCTTAGTCTTTGTCTTAGAGAAAATTGAAAGTTATAGCAATATTTTGATTTATGTATATATTCTCATATATTGCTATTAATCACATACTATTTTTTCCACTGTATTGCCAGTATGATGTTTCTAAAATAAAAATATAATTATGTCATCTACTGGCTTCTCATCTTAAATAGTTCCTCACTGCTCTTAGAACAAAGGCCAATATCCTTATCATGATTTTTAAAGCACTACAAAAGCCCTGGACATACTTAGCTCTTCAGTATTATTATCTCTTTCCATTTCTCTTCCCATTACACTTCATATTCTGACATACTGATCTTAGTTTAGTTCCTAGAATTCTATCCAAATTTGTACCTCAACCATGGAGTATATCAGTTGAGAAGAAAGTCTAATTTGTGGTTCTGTTTATCATGTTGAAATGAAATATCAGCCTATTCATTTTTAATGAAAATATCATATTTCACTGCAAATCATGTAAATATGGCAGCAGAAAACAATTAGTTCATAATACTAGCTATAAACAAATGAAAAATTATGTTCTTGAGGTGTTTATAGATTTTTCACATGTCTAAGTAAGATCTTATCTCTCTGGAACCACAAAAATTTTAAAAAGCTATAAAAAACAAAAGTTTTAAGATTATTTAGCTTAGAGAAAGGGGCACTGATACTACAAACTGATTCAAAGAAATCTGATTATGTGCAACATTTAACTTGTCTGTCATCTGTCTGTTTGTTTATTTATGTTTTAGTAGCTTATAATAACCACTAATGAGGCATGGGGGTTAGCTACACCCTGTAAGACTCATCTCACTACTAGTGAAAGCAAATCTTAGACTTATTTCTATCACACATGCAATCATTTACTAATCATATTAATTAACAAACCACTACAAAGGGGTCTATACAACCTGTCCTTTAATCTTGATACAATCCAGCTCTTTGTAGTTGTATGTGCTCTTTCAGCAGGTTGCATAAATGATACAGTTGAGTAAGATATTACAAGATCCTAGGGGCAGGCTTAGATTTTCCTTCTATTCAGCATAAGGCAACCAGAAATCTTTCTGTTTGGATATAGAACTGTTAGCAATAAAACTTTGGCTACTAACCCTAAGAGTAAAGGTTCTAGGCTTAGATGAATTCTTGATTTACACCCTATTTATATACATTTTAGTAGTGCCTGAAAGTAAATTATTCAATCTATGTATCTTACTAGTATGTATTTTTAATTTTACATAAAAGCACCTTTCTATTATTAAATACTAGAGGCCCGGTGCATGAAAATTCATGCAAGAGTAGGCCTTCCTTCCCCCAGCTGCCAGCACTGATTTTCCTCTGGCACTCAGGACCCAGGCTTCCCTCCTCCGGCCACCAGCAGGCACCTGGGACCTGGGCTGCTTCCCTCTTCTGGCCGACCGCAGGAACCCAGGACACCAGCTTGCTTCCCTCCTCTGACCACCTGCACGCACCCAGGACCTGGGCTGGCTTCCCTCGGGCTGCCTGCCGGCACCCGGGACCCAGACCCAGCTTTATTAGGAAGGACGTCTGGAATGATGTCTGGAAAATGTCCGGTCCAAATAGCATATTGCCATTTTATTATTATAGATGTTAGTCAATAGACCAGTTTACCAATAAAGCCTATTTTTGCTATAATGTTAGATGATATTACTAGAGTAAGGATTCTCTGTTTGAAAAACCAACTACAATTAGACCTAGATCAGTAAAGAAAATAGCATAATAGCTTAATGAAAACTTTTTGATTCATAGAATTGATTTGCACAAGCCTTTGAGATAAATTCATAAGGGAGTTGGGAGAACTTCCCTTTTTTTCCATTTTTAGTTAATTATGTGTGTTTTATAAAGTACTATTCTCTTTTATATCTTCCATTGACTTCAATAATTACCTTAAACTTTGATGCAGAAAGTCCCTGCTTAATTGCAGGCATTTTCATTGTCAAGAGAATGTGTGTAATCTTTTAGGGAGACCTAACTGAGATTTATAGTGCTCTGCTTTGAGAGTGGAACAGTTAATTCTATTTCTGTTTTATAGTCAAATGAGCAAAGAAAGCTTAATTTTAGAGAATTTGATATTAAGTATGTCAATTATGTCACTAGAAAGTTATTATGTTTATAATATAAAAATTTTTGTAAGTGGAAATATGAAATATATGTTCCTGTTTGAATATGGTCATACTTACATTACTTTAAAATAATTAACTCATTAAGTAAGCCAATTTTTACTAAATTTCCATTATATACCAGGTTAATTCAGATCTTGGGCAAAAGCTTATAATTCTTGAGAGAGAGAAGGGTGGGAGAAGAAAGGGGTATTTGTAAAAGTGCTAGACAAATCACGTTCAATTTAATACAAAAGGCAGCTGAAATGTGAATAGTTCAGGTAACACTTGAAAAAATAATTGGCATAATCAAATTCATCTTATTTGTCATGTGGGAGTCTCAAATGTTATCTTCATTACTAGATTGTAAGCAGTATTGAGTAATTTAATTTAGTTACAAACATTCCTCTGCAGAAATGTTTGTTCTGTGTGATATGACATCAATAATAAGCTCTGGAAAGTTTTTTCTCCATATTTTATGGATATTTAGCCAGATGTAATCAAGTGACTAACTTCTGGCCAAGGAAATGAATTTTAAAATGTAAGCCTTTTGGGAAGGCAGCTTAAAATTGGTACCTCATGTGAAAAGTACTTCTTTTTGAGCTTTCCATTTTTCTTCTTTTTTAGGCTTAAACCTCCATTGTAATGGCTGATGTTGAAGTCAGTATGGTCCATCTATACTAATAAAAGGGTAATATGCCTATTAGACCAGATCGACCAGACTTCTTCTGGACATCCAATATCCTTCTGGACAAAGCCATGGTGGTGGGGGCTGAGGCAGTGGCAGTTAGGGGCAATCAGGACGTCAGGGGAGAGTGGTTAGGGGTGTGATCAGGCTGGCGGGGGAGCAGTTAGAAGCAAGATCAGGCAGGCAGGCAGAGGTGGTTAGGGGCAATCAGGTTGGCAGGAGAGCAGTTAGGGGCATCAGGCCGGCCATCAGAGTGGTTAGGGGAGATCAGGCAGGGAGGCAAGTGAGTAGTTAGGAGCCAGCAGTTCCAGGTTGCTAGAGGGATGTCTGACTGATGATTTAGGCCTGGTCCCTCTGGGGATCAGACATGCCCTGAAGTGTACTGGATTGGAGAGGGTGCAGGCCAGGCTGAGGGACTCCCCCCTCCCTCCCACATGCACAAATTTCATGCACTGGGCCTCTAGTAAGATGATAAGAAGGTATAATTACAAGTTAGAATGTGAAGTGACAGAAATAGCCTGGCTTTCTGAAACCTGTTTATGTCCCCATATCAGCTCTTTTTCTTTTCTTTTTTTAAAATATATATATGTTTGTTGATTTCAGAGAGGAAGGGAGAGGGGCAAGAGAGATAGAAACATCAATGATGAGAACAAATCACTGATGGAACTCCTGCATGCACCTTACTGGGGATTGAGCCTGCAACCTGAGCATGTGCCTTGCCTGGGAACTGAACCTTGACCTCCTGGTTCCTGCTCAATGCTTAACCACTAAGCCATGCCAGCCAGGCTCAGCTTTTTTTCACTTAACCAGATTAATTCAGGAGGAAACTATAATTTTTAAGGCTACTACAATATTTTTAAAATTTTATTTTAGAGAAAGAGAGGGAGGGAGAGAGGGGAAATAACACACATCAATTGTTCCACTTATTTATGCATTCATTGGTTGCTTCTTATATGTGCCCTGCCTGCAGAGATGGAACCCACAACCTTGGTGTGTCAGGATAATGCTCTGACCAACTGAGCTACCTGGCCAGGCCTAGCTACTACAATTCTTAAATCATTAACAAGACTAGAAGAATTCAGGGATTTTCTAAAACTTCACCAAATTCTCTCTCTCTCTCTCTCTCTCTCTCTCTCTCTCTCTCTCTCTCTCTCTCTCTATATATATATATATATATATATATATATATATATATATATATAATTTTCCTGCACAATAAAAAATGTTTCTGATTCTAAACTTTATTTATGGGTAGAAATTACAAATCTCACTAGGGCTTACCCTAATTGAGGATGACCTCAACTTAACTTGATTACATTTTCAAAGATGGTATTTTCAATAAGGACACATTTAAAGGTTCCAGAGGAAAAGCATTTCAAACCACAAGACTGACTGACACTATTCCAGACAAGAATGTCAGCTCTGGATCTGCCTAAGGTTTATCTCAGAGTAACAAGATTAATTTTTAATTGTTGTCAAGGATATATAGTAGTTAATGATTAATGGAGATGTTACCATATGACAGAAAATGTACTGAGCTCTTTCTAAGAATTATTCATTATCTGTCTAACATTTGTAAAAACCAATAAATCTTTCTGTAAAACATTGTAAATAAATCTAAAATTAAAAAGTATAGAAATAAATCAAATGACTTTTTTTTTTTTAAAAAAGAACATGAATCTTGAAATAAAAAATAGTGATGAAGTGAGAACTTAAAATTAAATGAGACTAAGAAATACATTCATCTACGGTTGTGTAGGGACCTTATTTGATTCCGATCAAATAAAATGTAAAGAAAATACATACCCAGTGGGGTGTGTGCAGGAGGCAGCTGATCAATGTTTCTCTCTCATAGATGTTTCTAGCTCTCTATCCCTTTCCCTTCCTCTCTGTAAAAAATCAATAAAATATATATTATAAAAAAAAGAAACATTTAAGGTTCCTCCATATCTGCCTGGCTGATGTGACTCAATGGTTGGGACCCCAGGCTGCCACCGCTGGCAGGGGATGGGGCCCTGGCCAGGCTGAGACCCCAGCCCAGGCTGCTGCCTCAGTCCAGCCAAGCTGAGACCCCTGCCCAGGCTGCCATCTCAGCCTGTCTGTGGATAGTCCGGTGGGGGTGTGCGTCTCCAGCCCAGGCTGCCTTCACTGGCCTGAAGATAGCTTGGTGGGGGTGCACCACCCTGCCGTTGCTGCTGGCTGGGTGATCATGCAGTTGGGTGCCCGGCCCTGCAGGAATGAGACCCCAGCCCAGGCAGCCACCTCGGCCAGGGATCATGCGGCTTGGGTGCCAGGCCCTGGCGGTCTGAGACCCCAGCCCAAGCAGCTCGGCTTGGGGGCGTGGCCCTGGCGGCCTGAGACCCCAGCCCAAGCCTGTGTGGCTTGCCAGCCATCCCGCGGCTTGGGGGCATGGCCCTAGCAGCCTGAGACCCCAGCCCAAACCGGCGGGGCTTGAGAGCCATCGCACTTGGGGGCCATGCCCTGGCAGCCTGAGACACCCCCAGCCCAAGCTGGCTCGGCTTGGGGGCGAGGCCTGGCGCCCTGAGACCCCAGCCCAAACCGGCGGGGCTTGCGAGCCATCAAGCGGCTTGGGGGCGAGGCCTGGAGGCCTGAGTTCCCCCAGCCCAAGCCTGTGTGGCTTGCCAGCCATCCCGCGGCTTGGGGGCGTGGCCCTGGCAGCCTGAGACCCCAGCCCAAACCAGCAGGGCTTGAGAGCCATCGTGCTTGGGGGCCAGGCCCTGGCAGCCTGAGACACCCCCAGCCCAAGCTGGCTCGGCTTGGGGGCGAGGCCTGGCGCCCTGAGACCCCAGCCCAAACCGGCGGGGCTTGAGAGCCATCGCGCGGCTTGGGGGCAAGGCCTGGAGGCCTGAGTTCACCCAGACCAAGCCGGTGTGGCTTGCCAGCCATCACGCGGCTTGGGGGCGTGGCCTAACGACCTGAGACCCCAGCCCAAACCGGCCTGGCTTGAGAGCCATCGCGCTTGGGGGCAGGCCCTGGCAGCCTGAGGCACCCCCAGCCCAAGCTGGCTCGGCTTGGGGGCAAGGCCTGGCGGCCTGAGATCCCCCAGCCCAAGCCAGCTCGGCTTGCCAGGGATCACTTGCGAGTCTCCGCTCCCAGCTCCTCCTGCCAGCGCGATTGGCACCCCAAGTCCCGCCCCCGCGCCTCCTGCTGGCCCAATCGTGGGCGTAGCGGAGTGATGTATTTGCATACTTCCCTTTTATTATGTAGGATTGATGATTTGAACATTCATTTATATTTGTTGGTATTAAAGTAATTATTGTTAATTTGATTTACTATAATAATGGTTAAAGATTATTTTTTTATTAAAAATTTCTATTCTTTAGAATCATCTACTAAAACATCTACTAATATTATGTTCTGACTAGAGTCCTGGTGCATGAAATTAGTGCATGGGGGCAGAGGGGTGCCTCAGCCAAGCCTGTGCCCTTTCACAGTCCGGGGCCCTCAGGGGATGTCTGACTACATTAAAAAAAAATTCACTCTGTACTTAATTTTCTTACTCCTCCTTTTAAATTCCCCTCACTCTCACATTCTGTTTCTTCTTTTTATTTAACTATTTTCCTGGCCTCACCCTGTTGTGGAGCGGAGGCGAGTGGATGACCACTGGAGTCTAGACCAAATTAAAATTTAGGAAGCCTTTATTAGCCAACCAGCTGACCAGCGACTGCTCTGCCTTTCTCCATGCAGGGAGACCAGAGAGCAGCAGCGACCCTTCGTGTAGGACCGCTTTTAAGCCCATTAACCACATCCTATTTTTGTAGAACAAGTAACCCAAGACAAAACAGTTTTTCCCAAGCAACGTCAGAGTCATGCAATTGACGACCATGTTATTCACAGGGTCATCCTATTCTTCAGAAAGCTGACAGTGTTCTATGAAAGAAGACCTACATGCTGGGAAGGGGCCATGAGACCCTATCTCAAGGCCTGGCCTGGTGTCAGCACTGACAACTCTATCTGGGGCATAGTCCACGGCCTCTCTGGAAGCATGCTCAAAAATTCCCACTCTCTAACAACCCCATTTTATTATCCTTCCTTTTCCTGCTTTCTTTCCCTCCCTCCCTTTGAACCTCCTGTGGCCCCTCTCTCTCCCTTCCTCCTCCCTTCTCTCCCTTCATTCCCCTTATTCCTCCTCCCTCCCTCGCCCTGCCATTCACCTTTCCCTTGTGAGCCTGAACCCTGCCTCCCTCCCTCCTTCCCTATGATTACCTCCCCCCCGCCACCCCCTGCCATGTTCACTGGTTTCTTTTAAACCTTCCCCTTTCCTCTCTGGGAACTGCTTCCAGCCCTACCTGAGTGCACTTTGATATTAAAACTTCTGTTCGGGGGGCATTAACCCCAACTTAGGGCCCAGCCCTGGGCATGCCTTCGCCGCCCCCCCCCCCCCCTTCACCAGCCTCCCTGCTGCTGTCCGCCTTCCATTCCCTGCCCGGGACACTGCAACTTCTAGTCAAAAAAGTACACTTAACGTGCCACCAACCTAACCCTGGCCAGTGTCTTTGGGGTCCAGCCCTTGGGGACGAAAGCGGTATCCTCCTTAGTGTCCGACTCTGTCCCAGCTAAGCTGCACCTCCCCTCTCAGCACAGGGCACCGGGCCCAGCGAGGGTGGCTGAGGCCCTTGCAGCCTGGGTGCTGCTGCTGGGAAGCAAGAGCGCCTCCACCCAAAAGGCCTTGGACCGTCCACCCCTCCATCCCAACAGCCACCGCCCTCCTCCCGCATCTGGGCGGGGCTCCTCACTCCACACCGCCTATGCCCCAACTCCTGCCTGGCGCAGAGGCTTCGCCCCTCCACAGTCGCCACCCTCTCCCACATGCAGCCCCTCGTTTCATTCCTGCGTCTTTTTCTTATTCCCTTTCTGTATTTCTGTTTCTCCTCTCGGCCTGTCTGCATGCAGGCCTGCCTTTCTCTTCCTCTCCTTTCTTATTCCCTCCTATCATATTCTATCCTACCTACCCCGGGCCTCGCAGCGGCCTGTGCAGGGGGTGGGACACAGCCTGTCTATCGGTCGTTATGTGACAGTGTCCAAGACAATTTGCATATTCCTCTATTATTAGTGTAGATGGCTGGGTTTTGCTTCAAACAATCTTGCTTGGGGAACTAAAGATGCAGAAAATTGACCATGAATTGATCATTGCAGACATTAAATGATGACTACATGGAGTTTCATTTTACTATTTTTTCAAATTTCAATATATTTGAAATTTTCATAATGAATAGAAACATTGGTTAGAAAATAACTTTTGAGCCTGGTTGGTGTGGCTCAGTGGCTGAGCATCGACCTGTGAACCAGGAGGTCACTGTTTGATTCCCAGTCAGGGCACGTACCCAGGTTGCAATCTCAATCCCCAGTATCGGGTGTGCAGGAGGCAGCCCATCAATGATTCTCTCTCATCATTGATGTTTTTCTCTCTCTCTCCCTCCCCTTTCCTCTCTAAAATCAATAAAAATATATTTAAAAATATATAAAGGGAAATAACTTTTGATGAATAGGTATAAAAACTACATGTTTTTATAAAATCTATTTTATTTACCTAAAAAAGAAGAATAAAAACATGTCACAATTATATAAAGTTTTATAACTTAAAAAGTTTTAACCTACTTTAACTGATATTAGATTAAATCCACCTAACATTACAGGGAAAGAGGCAGTGTTGTAGTGATTTTTTCAAAAGTAGCAAAAATTAAGTTGTTTTCCCCCATTGTATAATCAAGTTTCAAATTCTGTTCATCAGGATTACTAAATGGATCAGCAAGCCTTCAAACTATATTCCTAGCATCTAAACTCCCATTTTTCATTTCATTTCAAATAAATCAATATTTTTAACACGAATTGTGTGTGTGTGTGACTTGACCTATAAGAATACATGTTGACATAGAATGCTCATTAATAATTTACCACTTACCCTTATCTCCTGATATCTGAATGTTCTTTTCATACAATTAAGTGCTGCTTTCACAAGAAAGATTTTAAAATTTAAGGAACATTTAAAAATTACTTCAAATCAAATTAAATAATAATTTGTCAGGAAAAAATGTGATGTAATATTGGTTACTAGAAATTTGAAAATAATGACTATGAATTACTGAGAAGAAAATAGTTCAGAATAAATGAAGGTTGTGAGGGATGGAGGATGCCAAGGTCAGGTTTAAGTTCATAGCCATACCCTAGGTAAGGTATGAAGTAGCCTAGTTAGCCAGGGACATAACTTTCTGGCTTCTGTCACTCCCCGGGTTAGCCAAGAACACACAGACATAAAGAGTATAACTATATTTTTAATCAAAAACATTATTTTTGCCCTAGCTGGTTTTGCTCAATGGATGGAGCATCAGCCTGTGGACTGAAGGGTTTCAGGTTTGATTCTGGTCAAGGGCACATGCCTGGGTTAAGGGCTTGATCCCCAGTAAGGGGCATGCAGGAGACAGCCTATCAATGTTTCTCTCTCATCATTGATGTTTCTGTTTCTCTCTCTCCATTCCTTCCTCTCTGAAATAAATAAAAATATATTAAAAAAAAACAAACAAGCCACACACATTATTTTCTTAGGAACCAGAATAAATAAATACATATTAAAGAAGAGTTTATATGTGATGTCTTGCTATCTGAAGATTTCATATGGAGAATTCTGTAATCCTTTTCTCAAATCTTATTTATTTTTTTCATAAAAAATTGTTGATCTTTCAAGACCAAGAAACATAATACAAATGAGGTTTGTTGTGTACTAAATTCACTAAGAATTAATTTGTAAGGCAAAAGTCTTCAAATAAACAAAAGGTACCTCTCTTTAAATAATAAAAAGAAGAAAAATCTTCACACATAAAAATAGGAGAATCATTCTCCCATTACCTTGGCAAGAAATATAAACTAAAAAACATTTTAAAATGGTAGATCTTAAAGGAAATTTTCAAATGAATATTTCTGACACTAGAGATGGAAACAAGAAGGATTCTGAGGCCTGATATTCTTTATATAAGGGAGTTATAGACATCAAAGAAGACAAATGGTCACGAGTTACTGTAAATAAAAGATCTACAAGAACTTCATCAATTACTCCCTTGTCTTAGAAGAAATTCTGGAAAGTCCACACATTTTGTGACTGTAAACAGTCCTTTTGTATAGAAAGGCTAAGATGCCGTGATAAGCCACTGAAGAGTTCCATTCTGTCTTGTTAAAGAAAAAAGTGTCTGTGTGTGTGTGTGTGTGTGTGTGTGTGTGTGTGTGTGTGGCGGGGGGAAGATAGAAAAATAAATGAAAAAAGCTTAATATATATACAAGTAGATACATTATTTTAAGGTTATAAGAAAACAGCTCAGAGGCAATCTGATATAATGAATAGTTGAGAGTTTAGTATTTAGAATAAGATTAGCTAGCTTCAAATTCTATCTTTTGTTTCTAAGAATTGACCTTCTTAGCTCTGAAACTAAACTAATATGGCTTGTAAAGAGATTTAGCTGTGATAATACATATAACATACTTAGCATGGTGCCTGTCATATATAGATTGTTCAATAAATGCTATTATTTATCATTCTATTATCTTACTGTTGTTTTATGTGGTCCTTATTAATAGATGTTAATAATCATAACAAAATTTATAATAAAATTTTACTGTGATCAACTTGAAATGTCTTCTTCATTTCAGCAAGATACTAAAAATTTGGATATTCATTGAAGTGATTATCAAAATGACCACTGGTTTGTATCTAACTTATTTTTTACTGTACAACCGATGCCATGTAACATTTTACATGGCAAGAGCTCACTTCCCAGCTTCTCTGAGTTAGAGTTATGGTAGATATATATACAGAATTTTATAGGCTTACCACTTTTCCAAAATATAACTTGGAAAATTTTAGAATGCGTCTGGAGTATGGATCCCTAATAGTCAATGATGGATGAGAAGCAGATATATAGTCACAATCTCTGACCATGCCTTCTCTCTTAAAGATCACAAACCCCAGTGGTCTGGAGGCATCTTACTATGCATGGCTAGAACAAAGATTAATGAAAGAAACTTCTATTTTTGAAATACTGGAAACCCCTTAACAAATAAAATCCGATGATAATAAATCATCACTTTGTTCCTCATCCCTACCATTCCATAGTAACATTTCACTTTAAAGGTATGAAAATTGGTGAGAAATACAATGACTTCTTCAACACCAGTAGTTGGGTACCACTGGTATAGAACAACCCATGAAAGAGATAAACTGTAAATTGAAAGCAGTACAAATGAGTTTTTCCATGGATTATTCTGTTAAGTCAACATTTGTGCTAATTGCAGAAAGTAGTGTGAAGCCTCATAGGCACCATAAAGTCAGGGTTATTTTTCTATACAACAACCTCATCAGTTCTTAAATGGCTAAACCAAACAATCCTTACAGGATTCAGGATTCAGAAGGAACCTCAAGAGACCCACAAGAAGTTTATTGGTGTTTCTATGGATGTTCAGTGAGTTTGACAGTTTACCTGGGATATTTACAAAAAGTTGTCAGAGGTCTCTCAAGATCCATAAAACTCAAATTTGCATAGAACACTCCTTTGCAAATTAAAGGGTTAGAGTGGGTCCCTGTGAGCTTTTGCAGTAGCCAGAGCTTCAGCTAGATGAGCAGTACAGAGGGGGGGGATTTCCCTGGTCCTAGGAATTAATGGGTTTCCCCCTGATTGTGTTTATTGCTCTCTTTGAAGAAGACACTGAAAGATTATACATAAGACAAAGATATGACTTTAAAATTCTGTGGTTTCCCCTGAGGGAAAACCAAAGAACCATCACTAAACTTAAAAGAAGGTTCAAGTACAAGGTAATCTTTGAAAGAATCAACATTATTAATCTATATTGAAAAATAGTTTTTCAATTCATTCCAGAAATAAATTAATATACTTAATTTTATTCATATAAGATGTCTATTATTTTTAAAAACTAGTATTATTAAGTTAATTAAACACCTTATTACTTTTAAAGTCAGTACTGTTTATTATTATATTTGAAATTCATTCAATTTAATCATATTTATTAAAATTTCAGAAAGCTTCATTAATAAAACCCACATAAATTATACACAAGTAAATGTAGAATAGTAATCCTATCTAATAAAAAGGGAATATGCAAATTGACCATCACACTGTAACAAGATGGTTGCGCCCATAGCACAGGCAGGGATTCTGTAACACAAGATGGCTGTGTCCACAGCGGAGGCCGAGGTCCCATAATGAGCCTTAATGAGCAATCAGCAGGGACCTGAGGCTGTGGCCCCCCGCCTGGCGGGGCTTGACAGGGTACCTCAGGCTGTGCCCCCTGGCCTGGGCCAGGCAACCTCAAGGCACACTCCCCGGCCCGGGCCTGGGGACCTGGGGCCGCGCACCACTCTCCGGCACCAGGCCAGACAACCTGAGGCTGCATCTCCCCACCCGGCAGGGCTTGATGGGGGTGGAGCTGGCTGGGTCTGGATCTTGCGTGATTTTGAGGCACACATGGGTGGGTGGGGACTTGACTCTGATTCCCGTGGCGTGCCCCAGACTCTGACAGGAGGAAGATTTTCATATACATTTTACTAATTTTCTTTCATCTCTGACACTTCTATTATAGAGAAAGGGCAAATAGCAATATTAAAATATTTCCTCTAATTAATTCCCTTTTAATGTGCACGAATTTCATGTACTGGGCCACTAGTAGACATATATTTCTATTCCAAACTTACATGGAATTTTTAATCTGAAGCACAGTTTAATAAATAAACCCTTGAGTGGAAACTGTAAAAACACTAAATATCGTAAATGTGCAGCAGTTTCTGTCTGGACTATAAACTTCAGATGCAGAGATCATGTGTGATGTATCTACAATGCTATTTATGAGATATAGGACTGCTTTTTATCCAGAGGCATTATGGACAATGCTTGATTTTGCATGAAAATCCTATTATATGAAATCATATTAATGAAGATTAATAAAAATCTTACAAATATAATTTTCCATCATATCACATTTTAGTTTTTGTCATTAATATTGTGTTTATGCTTTTAGCTAGAGTTGAAAGGGGAGTTACTAATAATTTTTAACTTTTCTAACTTTCACATTGTTCTACATGGTCTCTTTAGATACCAGCACATTTGCCTTAAACATGGAGAGAAGAAAAAGAACCTTATGTAAGACTGCTTGGCATAATATGCATGACTTGACTAAGTTGTCTAAATGGTCAACTGAGAGCTATAAAATCAAAATTAAAAACAAAATTTAAAAAACTTGTGACTTCATATAGTTAATGGCTGAGTATACCAATGAGATTAAGTAATGTATTATTTTCATTCTCTGGAATGTATTTTTAAAAATAAAAATGTGATGTTTATAATTTCTTCCCCTTTCTCTCCCCTTTTTACTTATTCTTTCCTCTGTTGATTACCTGCCCATCCTTGTTTTTCAATGTCTTATTCTATTGGGTTTTAGTTGTAGTTTAATACTGACCTTGTTCATTCAACACTATATATATGTTATTGATTTTGTATGTCCTTTACCTGTACTCCTTCATCCTAGCATTCTAACTAATTTCACTCATCTTGGTGTTATAGTAACTTGCCTCACTGATACAATAAAGGCTCAATAACTCCAACTTTTGACAATTCTGAAGAGGTGCTAGGGAACATGTGAATGTTGTTCTCAGAAGTGGATGAGTCCACATGTTTTGTAGCCAACCCAGATATTCCAGGGTAGCATCTCTAATCTTATTATGCTTTAGCTAGTAATTTAGCATTATTTTGTTCATTTTTTAACTAGAAAAATACTACATACTCAATATGATCAAAAATTATAGTAGTACTAAAGAAATTTACAGAAATGAAATGTTTATTAACCCCACCCCACACACATAGTACAATGCTTCATTTCTAAGTTATTTCTTTTCATGTTCACTCATTTCAAAACAAAATAAAATTTGATATAAGACTTTAAAATATTCACCAAATTTTAATCTACCCAGTTCAAGGAAAATAAATTTATCATTTATTTAGTCACTTTATTGTAATGATTTTAATAGGTATATGGTTAAGTAGAAGTTAAATTCTAATTGTGCTGTGTACATAACAATACAATTAAGCTTATAAACACTATTTTCATAGTAGAGAGATGAAGTGAGGCTTACATTCAGACTTTGAATATCCCCCACTCAATACTTACCTGCTAGTTAGATCTCTCTCTTATCTCATCTATAAACCAGCAGTAACGGTATCTATTACATACATTTTTTTAAAGATTGAATGAGTTCATGGACATTAGTCTTATAGAGCAATGCCTGATATATAACATACTAGAAGCCCAGTGCACGAAATTCGTGCACTGCAGGGGGTTGTCCCTCAGCCCAGCCTGTACCCTCTCCAATCTGGGACTCCTGGAGGGATGTCCGACTGCCCTCTCACAATCCAGGACTGCTGGCTCCCAACTGCTTGCCTGCCTGCCTTCCTGATTGCCCCTAACCGCTTCTGCCTGCCAGCCTGATCACCCTCTAACCACTCCGCTGCCAGCCTGGTTGATGCTTAACTGCTCCCCTGCCAGCCTGTTTGCCTCCAACTTCCTTCCTCTGCCGGCCTGGTTACCCCTAACTGCCCTCTCCTGCAGGGTTGATCACCTCCAACTGCCCTCCCTTGCAAGCCTGGTCCCTCTCAACTGCCCTCCCTTGCAGGCCTGGTCCCTCACAACTGCCCTCCCTTGCAGGCCGGGTGCCTCCCAACTGCCCTCTCCTGCTGGCCATCTTGTAGTGGCCATTTTGTGTCCACATGGGGGCAGGATCTTTGACCACATGGGGGCAGCTATATTGTGTGTTGCAGTGATGATCAATCTGTATATTACTCTTTTATTAGATAGGATAGAGGCCTGGTGCACGGGTGGGGGCCAGCTGGTTTGCCCTGAAGGGTGTCACAGATAAGGGTGGGGGTTCCCTTGGGGTGTGTGGTGACCTGAGCGAGGGGCCTGTGGTGGTTTGCAGGCCAGCCACGCCTCCTGGAAACCCAAGGGGAGGACCTGGTATCTGGAATTTATTTTCCTTCTACAATTGAAACTTTGTAGCCTGGGGCGGCAGCCATCTCTGGGGCGGCAGCCATTTCTGTGGCAGTTAATTAACCTTCTACAATTGAAACTTTGTAGCCTTAAGCGGGTGAGCCCGGCCAGGAAAGCTTTGCTTCCCCTGTTGCCGCCGGCCACCCTGGCCTGCTCTCTCAAGCTCCATTCTGCCGCCATTTGTTTGAATTTGTTTACCTTCTATAATTGAAACTTTGTAGGTTGAGTGGAGGCTTAGGCCTGCAACTGCTATGGAAAGCTTGGCTTGCTCTGTTACCTGGAAAACCTTGCTCTCTGTGGCTGTAGCCATCTTGGATTGGGTTAATTTGCATACTCGCCCTGATTGGCTGGTGGGCGTGGCTTGGCTGGTGGGCATGTGTTATGTAGCGGAGTGATGATTAATTTGCATATTACCATTTTATTAGAGAGGATGCTCAATTAGTATTTCTTGTCTTATTGGCATTACACTTCATGAATTTTATTGATGTTGTTTTTAACAAATAAACTACCTTATTTATATCCTGACCACTTAAAAAATTGAGTTGACATAGAGATTAAAGTGTCATGTGAAAGAGGGAAAGTACAGAGAAACAAACAAAAAAAAGATCAGAATTCTCCGAATGAGGTTAACAGGGTAAACTAGTGTGTACAGTGAGCTGATTGTAATTTAGTTATACTTCCTGGTAGCAAATGCAAAAGTGAAACTTACTATATTGTACTGTTTTCTCCATCTGCAATGAAAAGTAAGCATTTCTTTCTAGTGACTGACAAGAAGATATTGAATGATATTTTAAATTTTATTTTATTCTTGATTTTCACAGAGCCATTTGCCATAGATCTCAGTTTTTATTTATGTCATTCAATCTTCAATCCTGGTGATGTTGGGAATGAGAAGAGAGCAAACTGCCTATGCCTCACTGGCACATCATTAGTATTAGTGAAATGCTTTGACCAGGGCCACTGTCACATCAGCCCTTTAAAAGCAAAAGAATGGTAAACAACCACTCAATAATCTATGTGCTTCACCTAGCTGACAAGGCTCAAGTGGTTGAGCATTTACTTATGAACCAGGAGGTCCCAGTTAAATTCCAGGTCAGGGCACATGCCCAGGATGCTTGCTGGCTTGATCCCCAGTGGGAGGCATGCAGGAGGCAGGCCATCAATGATTCTCATCATTGATGTCTCTCTCTCTCTCTCTCTCTCTCTCTCTCTCTCTCTCTCTCTCTCTCTTTCCTTTCATCTCTGAAACAAATAAAAATATATTTAAAAAAATAATGTATGAATGGTAAGATATGTACACATATAATACCTTAATAAAATAAATAAATAAATAAAATAATATTTAAAAAATAATAATGTATGTGCTTCATTGGATTTTTAATAATTGTTGATGTTCTATTTTTAATCTTATTATCAAATAATCTGATTCACCAGGGAAGAATGTTATTGATATTACGAGAGGCCCAGTGCATGAAATTCTTACACTGGGGAGGGGGGGTGTCGCTCAGCCCAGCCTGTACCCTCTCCAATCTGGGACCCCTTGGGGGATGTCCAACTGCCAGTTTAGGCTCAATCCCTGCTGGATCAGGCCTAAAAAGGCAGTTGGACATCCCTCTCACAATCCAGGACTGCTGGCTCCTAACTACTCACCTGCCTGTCTGCCTGATTGCCTCTAACCGCTTCTGCCTGCCAGCCTGATCACCCCCTAACTTAACCACTACTCTGCCGGTCTGGTCACCCCTAACTGCCCTCCCCTGCTGGCCTGGTCACCCCCAACTGCCCTCCCCTGCTAGCCTGATCTCCCCAACTGCTCTCCCCTGCTGGCCTGATCGCCCACAACTGCACTCCACTGCCGGCCATCTTTGACAATGTGGGGGTGGCCATCTTGTGACAATGTGGGGGCAGTCATCTTGTGATGATATGGGGCTGGCCATCTTGTGATGACGTGAGAGCATGAGGACCACCAAGCTTTTATTAGTACAGATTACCTTAATATTTATTCTTTTAGTTTTCAGTGGAACTTGAAAAAACTAATCAGCTTCTCTATACTAATAAAAGGGTAATATGCAAATTGGTCAGGACGCCCTCACAGTAATGACTGAACAGCAGGCTGCATGGGGCAACCAGGCCAGCAGGGGGGTTAGTGAGGGACAACCAAATGACTGAACAGCAGGTTGCGTGGGGTGACCAGGCCGGCAGGGTGGATAGTGAGGGATGACCAAACAACCGAACAGCAGCCTGTGTGGGGTGACCAGGCTGGTGGCGGGGGGGCAGTTAGGGGCGACCAGGCTAGCAGGGGGGGACAGTGTGGGGCAACCAGGCTGGCATGGGGGGCAGTGAGGGGTGACCAGGCTGGCAGGGGGGGGAGTTAGGGGTGACCAGGCTGGAAGGGGAGGCAGTTAGGGGCAATCAGGTAGGCAGGCAGGTGAGCAGTTAGAAGCCAGCAGCCTCGGATTGTGAGAGAGATGTCTGACTGCCGGTTTAGGTCCAATCCCTGGGATCGGGCCAAAACCGGCAGTCGGACATCCCCCGAGGCTGGGCTGAGGGGATCCCCCCGTGCACAAATTCCATGCACTGGGCCTCTAGTCTATATAATAAAAGCCCAGCGACCATTATGGTGGAACGACCAGAATGACTGGTTGCTATGATGCACATTGACCACCATGGGGCAGACACTCAATGCAGAAGTTGTCCCCTGGTGGTCAGTGAGCTCCCACAGCTGGAGTGCTGCTCAGTCAGAAGCCGGGCTCATGGCTGGTGAGCACAGCAGCAGTGGCAGAAGCCTCTCCTGCCTCCACGGCAGCGCTAAGGAGGAGCCACGTGGTAAGGAGCGAGCAGGTGGGTGGTTAGGAGTGAGGGGTCCCAGATTGGGAGAGGGCACAAGCTGCTCTGAGGGACACCCCCCTGCACGAATTTTATGCATTGGGCCTTTAGTCATATAATAATCAACTAAATTACCCTGAATTATATAAAATGCAATTTTATAGAAAAGACAGTCAAGAGATCAACTTTTGTAAAGTTACAATAGTGTCCATATGGGTGGGCATAAAAGGAGCATGTAATTCAGAGTATAGGGAAATAGATGGGAGTAACATGTATCTTTCATGTAACTTTCAAATGAAATCATATGACTTCATAAGTAAAACAGAACATGCCTTTCAGTCACTTTCTCTTCTGCTGGAAACTAATATTGCTGAATTTTGTGACATTTTTAATATTTCTATCAACTTTAATGCAGCCACATAAGCAAATGGCCATTCATTCACTTAGGCCATTTATGACATCTGGATGTTCTGGTAAATATTAAGACAACAAACAGAGAAAAATGGTATTCCTATTATTTTGTCACTAGCTGCTGTGTGTGTGCATCCTTTGTTATAAGGTGTTATTTGCTAATCCTATCTAATAAAGTGGGGATATGCTAATTGACTGTCACACCCTCACAAATATGGTGGTGCCCACAGCCAATAAGGAAGGGATATGCTAATTGACTGCCATGCCCTCAAAGATGGCGGCGCCCACAGCCACAAGATAGCAGCTCCCAGTCCCGTCAGCCCCGCTGGGGCAGCAGGCCTATGGCACGGCCAGGCCTGCCCCAAGATGGGTCCAGCTGCTCCGTGCACGTGCCTCTCGAGTTCCCCAGCCCCTTCAGCCCCCCAGCCACCCAGGGCCGGCCCGAGGCACAGGCAAGGCTTGGATGGTGGCTGCCCAGCCGTCCAGGGCCGCCTGAGGCTCAGGTAACCAAGGCCGCTGAGGCTTGCGCTGCCGTGCAGTTGCAGCAGCAGAGGTGTGATGGGAGCATCACCTTCCCCTGCTCACCGGGTCACCTCCCGCCCCTGAGGGCTCCCAGACTGTGAGAGGGAGCAGGCTGGGCTGAGGGACTCCCCCTCCTGTGCATGTATTTTCATGTATTGGGCCTCTAGTATATTTATAAGAGTACTAGAATGAGTCATTATTCTCTGGAAACCAGATTCTCCCCAGTGACTTCCTCAAGGTTGGGTACATTTTTTTACTTTCACGTTAACCATTTCAGGACACTGATGAGTCATGCCCACAAATAACACTCACACTGAATCCCAGTCAAACTTTAAAATACATAGAAAACATTAGAAAAGAAAATTTAAAAAGAGAAAAAGCACTGCAATTTACATATTCTGGAATGCTTCTGTTTAAAAACTCTTTAAATAGCCTCAGGGCTTAACTTTAATGCCCATGAGTCACAGGGTCTCTGAGGATGAGGTCACTTGTCTCTCAAATCACAACAGACTGGACCAATTTGGACTTTTCATGCATGACAACCAACTTCTGCTTTTTGCCTTTGTTCCTGCTTGGCCAATACTGTCAAGGTCTATATCTTAGTTCTCCCAGACATGGGCTTGACACTCTGGGTAGTGGCATCACAATAGTTTAGTGGTGCCTGGCAGTGATAAAGTCTATGTGCTATATTCTAAGAGATACAGGTGTCTTGGAATAAAAAAACCTCCTTATTTCTCCCTCATACCCATAGTTATTTTAGACTTAATCTTAGTTGTACACAGAAAATTTCTCTATGCTTGGCGAGAGCAGAATCTTTCTATGTGAACTTTAAGTACACATATCAGCCGTCCACCTAACTCATTTTCTGATCCTCTTTCCTGCCCATAACAAAATAGAGCTGATGAGTGTGCTTGGAAAATCATCATGGGTAGGAGGCTTGCTTTTCTTTTCCAAAATACTCAACCCACAGTCTATCTTTGTGGGTGACAGGCAAACAAAATTGTCTGTTGGTCAGAAGCTACTGCCAGGTGTTTCAGCTCAGAGATGGAGTGTCTATTGTGTAGGAGTTCTCTCTTGTTTCTGGAACGTCACCCCCTCCCACCTACTGGAAACTCTAGCTGAGGATTTCCATCTTGATTATGTCATTCTACAGTCCCTTCTACATTTGCTGAAAAGGAGGATGGAGCCAGCTGGCTGCATAACATTTGCTTCATAATAACCTATTAGTTGTAAAACTTCTTCTAAAATAATATCATTATAATAGTGTTTACTATCTGATATGCATGTGTATAAGGGATATATGGATTTGATTGGATTCATGCCAGGGCCATTAAGTCCATTCAGGAAATATAAGAGAAAGATCATACATAAGAAGCCTGGATTGAGTGAATAGATTGGGAAGCTGAATTTTGCTAGAAATTGGTTGTTCAATTTGGAGGCAGGTGCTGAAATGGAAATATGTTTAACCAGATCAATGTCTTCTGAACTTTTTGAGAGCATCATCAATTACTTTTTTGATAGTTATAACATTATGGATTTATGTGGGTAAGAATGTAGATGGGCATACATTCATAAAACCAAATATATATCTAGGTATATATTATAATAATCATATTTAATTGTAACAGGATTTTCAACACAATAATAGCAATGAAGATAAAAAGAAATAATCTCTAAATTTGTATTATACACTTGGGATTCATCATTATATCATATTGGTTACTTGCACAGGATTTATAACTAGGTCAAGTATTACAGATTCAACTGTTTCTAGAGACCAGAAATCTCACACCCCTGAGGTGGATTAACCAAGTGTAAATTTATAGTCAGGGGTAGAGAAAAGTGGTAACCTTCATGCTTGATAATTCATCAAAACAAAGATGCTTCCGGTGAACCATCTATGCTTCAGTTGATTTGTCCTACTAGGAGGTATGGGCTATAGCTTGATATTCTGGTTTTTATTTTGTGGGGTTTTTTTGTTTGTTTGTTTGTTTTTAAGAAAAGTCAAATATCTGAGTTTTTCCTGACATGTACTGAATTATAAAGTAAGCATTTATTCAAATATACAATTACCAATTTTACTCATAGCCTTAACTGAGTTTCCCCCCCCCCCACACTCAATTTCTATGTATGTAGAATGAATAGACCTAGCTGGTTTGGCTCAGTGGATAGAACATCAGCCTGCAGACCTAAGAGTCCAGTGTTTGATTCAGGTCAAGGGCATGCACTTCAGTTGCAGGCTCCTCCCCAGCCTGGGTCCTGGTCAGGACTCATGCAGGAGGTAACCAGTCAATGTGTTTATCTCACATCGATACTTCTCTCTGTCTTTACCTCTCTCTTCCACTCTCTAAAAATCAATGGAAAAATATACTTGGGTGAAGTTAAAAAAAATAGAATGAATACAATAATGTTTAATTCATGGAATTTTTCTGAGGATTTTGTAAATCAGTTGAAAAGTGCCGGTCATCTAGTAAGTGCTCATTAAAAATTAACAATTATTATTTTAACTAAAGTATCTATTATTTTCAAATTATATCACTTATTCAAATATTTTGTGCCTTTTATTTTTCAGGTTTCATGCAAATTTCTGGGTGAACAGAAGAGACTCTGAAACACTTTTCTCTGGTATTGAGTTGTTGCATATCAACTACTACCCTGATTTGTGTTTATTGTAACTTTTAAATGAAGTAACCTCTTTTAGGATTTGTAAAGTGCAATTTCAGAGACATGTGTTAGTAAGCATTTGACAATTGACTTTCCAAAAAGAGAGAACAAGAGAGAGAGAGTAGTTGAAAGAGCCCTGATGTGTGGAATCTGCCAGTTTCCCTGGTGTAAATACTCCTACTATTGGCTAATTTAAAATCATTAGTATGAGGTCACTGAACACAGAGTTTGAAAGAAATGCTAAAAATCAGCTCTTACAAGTCAGTTTGAGATGGCTACAGTACAGTCCTGAATATAAAGTTTGTGGGTGAGGCTGTGTGGCAATTTGAAAGAGAGTAATTTTTATGTTCATGATAACTAACAGAATACTAACAGAAGTGTCTTTGTACCAAAAGTCAAACATAACTTTAATAGGACACACAACATAAATTATACTAGTAAGTTAAAACTATCTCATATGGAAACTAAAAATAAATAAAAAAGGCATTTGTTTTTTACCAGAAGTAGAAATAAAAACATAAGTATAAAGATGACACAATTTTTTGTTGTTTTATCAAACATTTATATAGCACTTCCTATGTGCCAGGCAAAATTCTAAGAACTTTATAAATGCTAACTGATGTAAATAATAACTCATTTAAAAAAGTAACTCATTAAAATAAAGAGACTTGAAATATAATCATACTCTAATAAAAATAGCCATGATCTGCAAAAGACTAGAAGTGATTTTGTTATGTGTAGAGGTTAGAGACCAGATGATCTATAAAACAGAAAATATAATCTTCCCCAAGAAGAATAAGGGCCTGAATAAGAAAAATTATAAGCACAGAAGGAAGTAAAATTGTTTAGTATAAATAAAATAATGAATAATAAAATTTATAAAATATATAACATCCTATATAATAAAAGCCGAATATGCAAATTGTTCTCTCTGGTGGTCATTCGACAGGGAGACTGGGAATTCGACAGCTCGCTATGAAATGTGCTGACCCCCAAGGGGTGTGGCGTGGGACATGGCAGACATCAGCGATGTGGCACTGTTAGAGGGTGGCAATTGAGGCACTGCTGGCCCCGATGGGCCTCGAGGAGAGCAGGACCATGGTGGAAGGTGGAGCAGGTGAGCTGGCAGTGCCAGGGCAAGGTGGGTGTGAGCGGGTGCCCGATCGCCCCGTTGATTGCCCTGCAGACAGTGACCAGCAGCAGCAGCAGCAGGGGGCCAGGCCGCTGCCTGGATCCCAGGTGCTTAGGGAGCCTGGCGTGGGGGCCCGTCCCCATCAATCGCCCCACAGGCAGGATGGTGGAGCAGGAGAATGTTGGCGCCAGGCCAAGGTGGGGTGCTAGGTGGGGCTGTGGGGCTGTGAAGCTGGGTGTACAAGCTGGGGCTATGAGCCTGGGGGCCAAGCTGGGGCCTGATCCCTGCAGGTCACCCCGAGGGACCCCACCTGTTCACGAATTTGTGCACCGGCCTCTAGTAATATAATAATAGCATAATGAAATTAGCTGTGATTTATAAAGCACACATGTTCAGGCTGATTTGCAATTATTTTTTCAGTTGTTTATGTTTTCATTCATATTTTGAGTACATTACTACGTGCTAAGCACTGAGATGATGCATGCACCATGATGGTGGGTAAAATGAGAGAGGTCACAGCTTTCCTGGAGTTCCCAGTCTAGTTGGGAGCTCATAATCTGTATAAGTTAAGGTTATTAATGCTAACATCATTATCAAAGAAATTCCCAAAATTTGTTGGCTTTCAAATAAAAGTTTATAGTATATTCTTCACACAAATTCTAATGTGGAAATTCCTCTTCTGAAAATGGTCTATACCACAAGATCACTCAGGGATCAGAGCAAATTCCATTTCAGGGCTTCCATCATATGCTTCTACAAGTTTTTTTAATTCAACAGATGGAGAAAGACATTGATGGGTCATACAAAGAATTTGAAGGGCCATTTCTGTGAGAAGAACATAGTAGTACCCTTACTCACTCTCCACTGGCCACATCCAATTGCAAAGAAGGCTGGGGAAAAAAAACTTGCTTATGCACTCAGAGAAAAGAAAAGTAATTTTGATGAAATCAGTTTCTGGCACATATTTAATTTCTCAATTGAAGCTCATAATAATCCAATGTGTAGACAAAATATCTGCATTTATTTTATAGATGAGGACATGGAAGCTCAAAGAAAAGATTATATAACTAGCTTAAGGTGCCATAATTTGTTAATGTCAAAACTGGGATTTGAAACCAGGTCATGATTTTAGTACATGAGAATCAATTGATAGATATTTTTGCTTTTTTCTAGTTTTTTTTTTTGTTTGTTTTCTTTTCTTTTTACATTTCTGGGGGAAAATAATATAGGTGGCTTGAATAAAAAAAATTTCCAAGAAAAGAAGCTCTCCAACATTTAGAATTAATTCCCAATAACCCAATGAGATCAAATTACAAGAGGATTTTTGCCTGCCTTTTTTTTCCAATTAAAGGTTTTATGTAAACAGTGAAAAATTTTTGATAAAATTTCATGAATAGACTTTATGCAAAACATATTCTTCCAAATAGAATATTATTTGCAATTAGTATCAATAAGACAAAATGCTGTTAAGTGAGGAACACAGAAGGAGTGTTTTATTGTGGTTCAGTGAGGTATTTGAAATATTCTGTTCTCTTTGGAATTTAACAACTTATAGGTTTAAAAGAAGGGTAAATAATCACAGATTTTTAAAGCTCATATTTCAAATTCCACCCAGCTCATGCCAACCTGAAAATCACTAATTTGATTCGTCTATGTAGTGAAATTCCATTTATCTTTGCATTGTCATTCAGTGCTGTATGAAAAATTCCTAAAATACTTTCCAAGAATGTGTAGAACTTGATTAAATACCCTTAAGACATTTTAAGCAGTTAATAGAAATAGTCAAGAATATTGTGAAAAGACCTATTTTATTTATCTATTAAGTTTTATTGGAAAATGTGAATTTATAGGATATATGCACATATACCAGGTGGTAATACATAGTGAAGTAATTTGCACTGTAATAATCAGATACTTTTCTTAAGCTCTTAGACTTACTGCCAATCTATTTTCTTGGTACTTCAAATGGACCTTTAAGTTTCTTTTCTTTTTTGATAGGATGGCAATGGGCACTTTAGATCTCAGATCAATAGATGGAAACACTTATTTTACACAGAGAGAAGCAAGGATATTTTTATTGTCTTGAAATTCATTTTGCTATGTCATATGAACTCATTTTGCAGTCTCTTTCTTATGATGAAAAATATAATTTTATTTCAAACTGAAACAGAATGTGTTCCTCTTTTGAGGAAGCATCATAAAGACAGCAAAGTTTCAAAACTGTAGGTCTGACTTCTTTCATCACTAAAATCTCAAATTTTTGAAAAAGGATTAAAAAAAAAAAAGAGACTTAAATGTCTATGTGAAGAAATTTTGTAGCTCAAGTTTCCTACAAAAACAACTAGCTGACTAATGATAGTACCATTGTCTAGAAATTAGCACTGGGAAGAATATAAGCAAGACCGGAGCATTCTAGTTTATACCTCTGTCTATTTAAAGGACTTCCAAGCCCTTGGCCCTGTGATGTTGTCAAGAAAGAATGGAAAATCCAGTTACAATTGTCGAGTAGGTCTATCATTATTCAGGTTGAAAACACAGTTTAGTCATTCACTAACTCAGAATTCTCTCTTTTTAGCAATTTAATACAGTACCATGAAGCAAGTGCTCCAGACAGTTTATAACAAGACTCTGTGCCAAAAATACATCACTTGTAAGGAAAACAGGAAACAGCAGAGAAAAAGTCAACTTTAACCAGTTTTCTGAGTCATCTCTTCCTGTGAATTCATCTTGTCACAAAACTTCCACTTATTTTTGAGAGTTGGAAGTATGAATTAAAGAAAAGGTTTGGAGCCTGATACTGCTGTTAATTGGTCTAAGACATCCCTCTTCTTAGGGCTAGTTCTAGGCCAAATAACAAAGTGGCAATTACCTCTTTAACATATCGCCTCTCCCTTTTTTGTTTAAATCTCTCCTTTCAATGTAATCAGGGCTCTCATGCTCAGCTGACTTCTCAGGCCAAATTCTTTAAAAACAAAAAACAAAACAAAACAAAACACTTCATTGTTGAGAGTATTACAGATGTCCCCCTCTTACCCTCCCCCCATTGCCCCCCTCCACCTGGACCTGCTCCACCCCAGACCTTCACCACCCTATTGTCCATGGGTTATGCATATATGCATATAAATTCTCTGCTTAATTTCTTCCCAGCCCCCTCCCCACTTCCTTCTGAGATTCTTCAGTCTGTTCCATGTTTCCATATCTCTGGCTCTATTTTATTCATCAGTTTATTTTGTTCATTAGATTCCTTGTTTGTTTATTTTTATTTTTAGATTTAATTGTTTATAGATTTGTATCAATTGACATTTTACTGTTCATATTTTTAATCTCTTTTTCTTTTCCTTCTTCTTAAAAACCAAATTATTTACTCACTAAAACCAGTGTAGTTAACATTATAATTTCATTAACATGATAATTTAGTCAATTAACAAGATAAGCTAATGTAAATGCAAATACAAATGGAGGTTTGGTGAAAGGTTGTTTGGAGTTACACAAACTATGTTGGAACTTCTTCAAGGGGGAAGATGGCCAATTGGTAATAGTAACCAAAAATAACAATCAGAATTTGTTCAGTGTTTACCATGTTCAGGCAGTGGACTTATTGCCTTAGATTATCTCTTTAAAATATTCCAAGAACCACAAAAACAAAACTTTAAGGAAATATCTATAAGCATATTCTCTCTCTCTCTCTCTTTCTCTCTCTCTCTCTCTCTCTCTCTCTCTCTCTCTCTCTCTCTCTCATTATATATATAATGTTTCAGTACAGAGGATATTAAAGCTTAAATGATTAGTAGCGTTCCCAAAGATCCCCTGGTAGAGCAAGGAGTCAGTTGCAGGCCTGTCGAAATTCAGCTGTCATGCTGATCTGCATGGTTATTCTTCATGGCAATGTACTTGGAGATAAGAATAGGAGCACAGTGGTGTCAGAACTCCCAGAGAGTGCTCTCAAAATCTATATAGGTGAATGAGACTCTCCTAACTCATGTCATCGGCATGACAGTCATGCATGTCATAAAAATTCCCCAAATGATTCAAACTCATACCCTTATTATGACACACATTAATGGGGTCACTGGTATGCGAAGACATGGGTGAACAGAAGTGTTATTTGATGCTAACTGGAAATCACAAGCAAAAGAGTAACTGGAGCACAAGTCTTCTACTTTAAGGATACTAGTCCCACCTCCTTCCTGCAGGCACAAGTCCACTGAGGGCAGTGCTGGACATTTTGGGAGTTTCTCTGGATAATTTTCCCCAGATGTGTCAGGGGAAAGACCATTCTGGTGCCTTTTAGGACAGCTATTGAATGAGGATGAAAGGCTCTGTGCTCTGGGATGATTTGAACCTGTCTTGCTCTTTTCAGAACCCACATTCCTGTCATAGTTCTTCCCTAACCACTCCTGTTAGCCACCTTGCCCTTTGAAAGGAGTCCTAAAGTGGGAAATTTGATTCTCAATCTTGTCCCACCAATTATTTCTCCCTCCTCCTCCTCCTTCCTCTTCCTCTTCCTCTTCCTCTTCCTCTTCCTCTTCCTCTTCCTCTTCCTCTTCTTCCTCTTCTTCTTCTTCTTCTTCTTCTTCTTCTTCTTCTTCTTCTTCTTCTTCTTCTGTCTGCTCTTGAGGGGCAACTTGTGGCTCTAGAGTTCTATTCTGGCAGTCCAAGTGCTTATAGCTATCGCTGCCAGACTCATTTCAATTTGCAAACAGAATCTTTGAGGAATGTCTCTGGCTCAGGACTCCAACTCTTCTTCCCTGGCTATGCAATTCAAAAATTCTCTCATTTTTATTATTTTCTAAGTGGTTGTAATTGCAGCTTTTATTTTCTCTCTGATAATAATTGAGCCTTGGTACTGGCCCCCTAAGATGACTGACTACTTTGCTTTATTTGTTCATTTGATACCTTGCCTAGGAGGCAGTGCAAAGAATAGTGGGAAGTGCAATGAATTCTGTTCTAAGCTAGTTATAGAGCAACAAAAAAGCCTAGTTCTAACTGATATAGGCTCCAGAGAAGGACCCTATGACCTCTTACATTCTTAGGGACTTCAAGTTTCATGTAGTTAAGGGGACTTTTCCCATGTCTTCAAATACTACTAAACACCTGTGAACATAGATATGCTACTTCAGATTGCTGTAGATCCTCTGAATGAGGGTAGAAAACAGGTATTATTCAAAAATGCTAAAAAAAATATGCAGTTATGAAGTGATAGCTCATAAAATTTATGTTGAATTGAATCACAACAATAAAGGATTGAGTTTCCAGGAATAATAACAGTTTAAAACATTTGGCCAAATTTTACACCCCCCTTCTCCTAATTGATTGCTTTTGCTTTGCTTATTCAGGCAGGAGGGGACAAGAGGCTGAGGATGTGATGGATTATGGAGTACTTCCTTTCTTCTAGACTGTCCTAATGAGAGTCCTGGTTCAAAGTTAAAGATCTAAATACACTGTGTTTGCCATTACTCATCATTCTGGGAGCAGCAAATGTTTCAAAACACCTGAGAGCACTAGAGGTTTAGACACTTTAGAAAGCACTTTCTAGTCAAAAATAAGAATACTTCATGAACTGCCCACCAAGAATCAGATGATTGAATGTACACTGCAGATGATAATGTGGACAAAAGAGGACCTCAGACCTTGTGTACATCTGCCCATTCCTTGAATTATTCTCATAAAACATTTTCAGTAATTGGTTGATGAATAGTTTCCAATACCTAGTGGAATTAAATTCATTAAAAGCATTAAGTTAGGTTACACAATTTAAGCTAGTTACTTTTTATACACAGTTGATGTTTGGATTAACATCATTAGAGAACTCTGCTGATGATAATGACATCACTCAAGAGATGTACCCATACTCAAAGCCACATACTATAAAACTGCATAGATGAGAAGATAAGCTTAAAGTACATCTAAGTTAGATTCAAACAAGCTCTTTGTGTCTAGAAATAACTTCAATTTTACCCAGGAATCTTTACCAGCGTATTTGTTTTTGCTGCTGAACATTTTTCCATTAAGATAATATAATCCAGGATTTTCATGTATGCATTAAAATATTTCATTATAATATATTCTCATTATTCAGAATTTTTAAATACTTTAAAATAATTATTTCATGTTTGTCATATTTGTGTAGAAAGGACAAATTTGTGCTCTAATATTCATGTTTAAGTTGTGAACAAAAATGCAGACACATTAATAAGTATTTATAATTAATAAAAGTCATCACATTATGCTAAAATGCAGAAGTAGACTACAGAGAAGAAATATGAATGAGAATTTCAGTTACTTACAAGTCATTTAAATTACAAAATGACTTCTTTGTTACCAGAAATTTAATTTAATTATTTAAGAAATAGCCCACCATTCTATTTCTTATTGTGATATTATTCCTCATAATGGGTTGAATGATTTTCTTTCAACTTTTTTTTTTCCATATTAGTATGTGTGACTGGCTTTTATTGACTATTCATAAACTACACTTATTAACTTCAGATATATTACAGATTTCTAGTTAATTAAATATACATACAATGTAAATTGACTAGGAATATAAATATATCTTTGCAATTGTTTTTAGATTATCACTTTCATGGTATAATTAACATATTATTTCCAATGAAATAATGAAGCAGAATAACCATAGTGATGTGAAGGACACATTTGAATTTTTCCCGTACCTTGATTTGTAATGAAATATTTAAGTGACAAAAAGAATGTCCTCTATAAGTTTCTGCTCAGTTTTCAATGTACACTATCATGCTACCTGCTTTTTCTAATCTCTTTGTCACATTCCATTAATTAGTGAGCTTCTCTAGAATAATAACCACATCATATTGACATTGAAATTGCCAACATCTATTTTCAGTGCTTAGAACTTAGTAGGTATTCAATAATTAGAACTCTAATTTCTTCTCTTTGTACTGGAAATAATATTTATAATATATTGTAGTGCCATAGCAGGAGAAAGAAATAGTGTATTATCTAAATTAAAAATATTTTAGCTTATAAAATAATACAAACCTTATTAGATATTTTTATGTATATTCTACCCTTTAAGATTCAGCTTAAATCATTTATTATTTCTGAAATGGTTCTGATTACCTCATCTTATAATTATTCCTTTCTTTAACATTCTCTAATTTTTCTTGTTAAATATAGGCTTATACAATCTTAGAAAAAAGAGAGACCTTAGTCCAATATATGTATAGCATGGGGGAAGAGGCTGCAGCCTCAAGAAACACAGTAGGAAGCCCTGGCTGGTGCCTCGATTGGTTCGAGCATCTTATATACCATAAGTTTGGGGTTTGATCCCCAGCCAGGGCACAACTGATCAATGTTTCTCTCTCCCTTCTTTTCTCTCAAAAATCAATAACAAAGCATGCTTAGGTGAGGATTAAGGAACACAGTAGGACGAATTGGAACTTTGGACTCTCTGGTAATGGTTCTTTCTATGATTGTACATGATGAGCAACTGATTGACAGGACATGTTAAAAAACATCTTAATCTATTATCTATAAACCCAAAGGACTGTAGTGTCCTGGTGAAGCTGCCCAAATGACATGCTATAATGTCTGGCCTTCCCTTTTGCTCCTTTCCTATTATTAATAACTAGCTGATTGCAGTGGTATCAGATGGATGATCTCAGTGCTGGGTTTCTTTATATATAACTAGAGTCCCGGTGCACAAAATTCGTACACAGGGGTGTGTGTCCCTCAGCCCAGCCTGCACCCTCTCCAATCTGGGATGCCTTGAGGGATGTCCAACTGCCTGTTTAGGCCTGATCCTACCAGTTGCTGGCTCCCAACTGCTCGCCTGCCTGCCTTCCTGATTGCCCCTAACCAGTTCTGCCTGCCAGCCTAATCACCCCCTAACCACTCCCCTGCCAGCCTGATTGATGCTTAACTGCTCCCCTGCCAGCCTGATTGCCCCTAACTGTCCTCCCTTGCAGGCCTGGTCCCTCCCATCTGCCCTCCTCTGCTGGCCATCTTGTGGCAGCCATCTTGTGTCCACATGGTGGCAGCCATCTTGTGAGTTGGAGTGATAGTCAATTTGCCTATTACTCTTTTATTAGCTAGGATAGAGGCCTGGTGCACAGGTGGGGGCCAGCTGGTTTGCCCTGAAGGGTGTCCCGGATCAGGGTGGGGGTTTCCTTAAGGTGTGGGGTGGCCTGGGCAAGGGGCCTGTGGTGGTTTGCAGGCCAGCCACGCCCCCCAGTGACCTCCATTGCTGGGGAAACCCAAGCCTCCTGCTCGCTCTGTGGCCGCAGCCATCTTGGTTGGGTTAATTTGCATACTCACTCCTGATGGGCTTGTTGGCGTGGCTTGTGGGTGTAGTGGAGGTATGGTCAATTTGCATATTACTCTTTTATTAGATAGACTAGAGGCCCAGTGCACGAATTTGTGCATGGGTGGGTTTCCTCTGCCTGGCTGGCCATCAGAGCTGATTGGGGCTGTGAGAAGTTGGCTGTGGGGAGTGGCAGCGGGAGGTTGGCTGGCTGAAGGGAAGGGCTGTGGGAGGTTGGCTGGCCACGGGGAGGGACCATGGGAGGTTGGCCAGCTGGCCATTTCAGGGCCAATTGGGGCCGGCTGGCAAGAGGGAGGGACTGCGGGCGGATGGCCGGCTGCAGGAGTTTGGCTGTGGGAGCACATTGACACCAGAGGGCAGCTCCTGCTTTGAACATCTGTCCCTTGGTGGTCAGTGTGCATCATAGCAACCAGTCAACTGGTCATTCAGTCATCAGTTGCTTAGGCTTTTATATATATAAATCACCTAGTGGTTTCTTACCATACAGATTTATAGGTATTTACAACTTTTGAAAATTCTCTTCTATTTCCCATTGATTACTTTTTTCTTAAAGTTGATAAATAATAAGAGGTATTGTATAATTTGTGTAAAATAATGTATATGTGTATATACAAAATTATGTATATAAATTCATTAAAATGTAAAAAAAAAAGTAATGACAAACAACACAGTTATCTATGGGAAGATTTTGCACGACTGAGAAGAGTAGAAAAATAATTACTTTCAGTCTTTTTTTTAAACAACTTGTCATATAATTGACACAGAGTATACTGAACATATTGAAACTGTACACTTAGCAAATTTTTGACATATGCATACCACCATGAAAACATCACCACAAACAAGATAGCAAAGATATTCATCACTTCTAAGATTCCTTCTGCCTCTTTATAATGGCACTTCTATTTCCCCTCCACCCACTTTCATACCACAACTATTACTGATCTATCACAATATATTAGTTTGTATTTTCTAGAATTTTATGTAAATGGAGGCATATATATCTATATCTATATCTATATCTATATCTATATCTATATCTATATCTATATCTATATCTATCTATCTATATCATATATATGGCTTCTTACAAGTCATTTAATTATTTTGAGATTCACCATATTGTATCAGTTGTTAATAGTTCATTAGATAATCTGTGGAGATTTTTATTATTATTGCTTTTAATATATAAGTAGATTTAATATATAAGTAGATCAATTTAGAGAAAACTGACAACAATATTGAGATTCCTAATCAATGACCATATTTAGGCCTTTCTAAATTCTAACAGCAATAATTTTTAGTGTTTAGTATAAAGTTCCAACACATCTTCTGCCAGATTTATCCCTAGTTGTTGCATGTTTTTATGTCATTTGTTTTAAATGTCAGTGTGTGATTAGTTTTTCATATTAAATAGAAATTCAATTTATGTATATTGATCTTATATCCTGCAACCTGCTAAATTCCTTATTATTTCTAGTAGTTTTAGTAGGTTTCATTGCATCTTCTATATATATAAACATGTAGCCTTCAAGTAAAGGTAATTTCATTCTTCCTTTAAAACCTGGATGAAGCCCTGGCCAGTGTTGCTCAGTAGATAGAGGGATGGCTCTTGCACTTCACCAAAGGGTTGTGGGTTTTGTTCCTAGTCAAGGGCATTTACCTGGGTTGTAGGTTTAATCCTCACCCTGAAAGGGGCAAATGCAGAAAGCAACCAATGAATGTCACATTGATGTTTCTCTCTCTCTCTCTCTCTCTCTCTCTTTCTCTCTCTCTCTCTCTCTCTCTCTCTCTCTCTCTCTCTCTCTCTCACCTTCCACTCTCTTTAAAAAATCAATGGAAAAAATATCCTCAGGGGGCCTGACTGGTGTAACTCAGTGGTTGAGTGTTGACCTATGAACCAAGAGGTCACAGTTTGATTCCCAGTCTGGGCACATGACCAGGTTGTGGGCTCAATCCCAGTAGAGGGCATGCAGGAGGCAGCTGATCAATGATTCTCTCTTATCACTGATGTTTCTATAGCTCTCTCCCTTTCTCTTCCTCTCTGAAATCAATAAAAAAATATATTTTAAAAATACCCTTGGGTAAGGATTAAGAACAATAACAACAAAAAGCCTGAATAAAGTTTATTTCCACTTTTTGTATCTTAGTGCACTGGCTACAACTTCCATTAACATTTTAAAAATATACGGTGAAATCAGGCACGCTATTCTTGTTTCTTATTTTAAAGTAAAAACATTCATTTATTCATAATTTATGTTTTTCATCCAAGGTCTTTATCAGGATGGGGAATTTCCATTCTATCTCTAATTTCCTGAAGGTTGTAGATAAGAGTGGATGCTGAATTTTGCTTTTGCTTTTTCTTCTTCTATTGCGATGATCATTTTTAAAATATAATTTGTTAATATGGAGAATTGTTGATTGCTTTTAAATGGTGCACCAAGCATACATTTTTCCTCACCTGTTCACCATGTTTTATCATTTTTATTTTTGTTGGTATTGATTTGTTAGCTAATGTTTTCTAATTCTTAGAAATTCTCCTACAGCTCAGAGCTGAATATGTCCAAAGTGTTTACAACATTTTTTCAGTGAATAGTCAGTATTTTTTATAGGTCCACAGATCTTTATCCTGTTTAGATCCACATTTATTCTCTGCAAATATACATACAAAATAGTTATTTTGTCTGTTTTATGACTATTATTCCAAAAACGTTAATGTGGTAATGGAGGCTAATTTTTATGTTCAATGTTCCTTCTTGAACTAGAAACTTGTCCATTAGATTTGCAACATTGGCTCTTAAAGTGGGTTTAAATGCTAATGTTGGTGGGAAAGATAGAGCATTGAGCAAGTGAGCTACTGAAGATGCAGGAGATGGGTAAACAAGGAAGTGAGTAACCAAAGAACTTGTATGCATATATGCATAACCCATGGATGCAGGCAATAGTGTGGTGAAGACCTGGAGTCAGGGTGGGGGCAGGCTAGAAGGGGTCAATAGGGAAGAAAAAGGCAACATCTGTAATCCTATATAATAAAGAGGTAAAATGCAAATTGACCATCACTTTAACACACAAAATGGCCACCCCCATGTGGTCAAAGATGGCCACCTCCATTTGGAAACAAGATGGCTACCACAAGATGGCCAGCAGGGGAGGGCAGTTGGGAGGGACCAAAACTGAAAGGGAGGGCAGTTGGGGGCAATCAGGCCTACAAGGGAGAGCAGTTAGGGGTGACCGGCTAGCAGGGGAAGGCAGTTGGGGGTGACCAGGCCAGCAGGAGAGGGCAGTTGTGGGTGATTAGGCCTGCAGGGGAGGGCATTTGGGAGGGACCAGGCCTGCAGGGGTGGGGCAGTTGGGGGTGACCAGGCCTGCAGGGGAGGACAGTTAGGGGCAACCAGGCTGGCAGGGGAAGGCAGTTAGGGGAACCAGGCTGGCAGGAGAGGACAGTTAGGGGTGACCAGGCTGGCAGGGGAAGGCAGTTAGGGGCAATTGGGCCAGCAGGAAAGCAGTTAAGCATCAATCAGGCTGGCAGGGGAGTGGTTAAGGGGGTGATCAGGCTGGCAGGCAGGTGAGCAGTTGGGAGCCAGCAGTCCTGGATTGTGAGAGGGATGTCCCAGATTGGAGAGGGTGCAAGCTGGGCTGAGAGACACTCCCCCCCCATGCATGAATTTCATGCACCGGGCCTCTAGTATTTTCAATAATAAAGCTAAGTTTGAAAAAAAAAAAAAGAGAGAGAAAGTTAAGTGATTCAAAACCTAGGCAGAGGGAATCAGGTTTTTCTTTTGAAGTTTATAGTCTCCTCATTGTTTGGGAAATTTTAACCTTTTGCACTCAGATGTCGAGTGTGACTCGACACGGTTAGCATTAGAATAAAGGAATCAAGAAAAAAGCAAGCAAGTGCAAAGGGTTAAGTCGCCTGTAGTTTTGGAGATTCTTGGGTATCGTGTAAATGCAGGACAGTATTGTTAGTAGTTTTCCAAAGGGGTTGCTCATTAATGTTGATTATTTGTTATATTTAAATTCAACAATCTCTCCTGATATCTTGAGGGATATGATTGGTAATAATCCCAAGTTATATAACCTATGGGAAAACTGCTATTTCCAAGTTGAACATCCTCTACATATAAATTAGATTTTTTTCTAAGTAGACTTCCCCAAACTGAAATGAATTTGTCATTTATAAACAAAATTTTCAAAGTTTTCCTGAGATTACTAGTTCCAGCAAGACTTTGTATTTTCCAGGCAAGTTTTTCACAAGCCTTGAGATTTTCCCCTGCAGTTTTCTTCTAAATCATTTATAAAAATGTTAAACAAGGCAGATGCTGGCACTTTATGTAGAAAAGTACCTACTTAGATCCAACCTTCCCTCTTGTTTCTAAACTAGTTTTGTATTCGTGACAAAACAGTACCCCAAATCCCATGTTTTAAAATTTGAAATATATTTTGGTACATCATTTTTTCAATGAGCTTTTTAAAGTCTCAGTAGTTATAGCCACCAATTTCTTTTATTGACATGCTTTTGCAGTGTTTGTTCTCCCCTTAAAAACTTTTGTGATTCATCTTTTATGGCCAACTCATATACCCTTTTTATGGAACCCATTAACTATTATGCTAATATGACATATTTGCTAATATTTATTTAGGTCTCCTCTTACTAGGAAATCTATTAATTGTCTTAGAATGCTATTAAACTCAATTGTCTTATTTATTTCTGAATATTTTACTCCAAAGCCCCTTTCGAATGAGAGAGAAATAATCTTAGTCATCTATAGCAACTTGTACCTTTTAGGAAAATATTGTTTTTCTAATGTTTATCAGCCAGATATTTGTTTTGAGGATTAATGTTTTCTACTTCTTAGAAATTCCCTTACAGTTGGAGCTGGACATATATAAAGTGTTCACATTGCTATTTCAGTGAATATTCAGTATTTTTGATAAGTCCCAAGCAAGGTGTTTTCTTTTACTTATCTTGAAAACAAGAAAACCCCATCAAGAATTTATGGAAACAAATAAATGACACTAGAGGCCTGGTGCATGAAATTTGTGCACAAGGGAGGGAGGAGTCCCTCAGCCTGGCCTGCACCCTCTCACAATCCAGGACCCCTTGGGGGATGTCTGACTAAACATCGGGCCTAAACTGGCAATTAGACATCCCTCTTGCAATCCGGGACCACTGGTTCCTAACTGCAGGCCTGCCTGCCTGCCTGATTGCCCCCTAACCATTAGCCTGCCTGACTGATCACCCCTAACTGCCTCAGACTCAGCTCCCGCAGCCAGGGCTTCATCCAGAAGGACATCCGGAATGACGTCTGGAAGGTTGTTCGGCTGTCCGGTTTAATTAGCATATTCAGCTTTTATTACTATAGATACCTTTAGCCCTCTATCCACTATTCAACCCACAACTTGTGTGTGTGTGTGGGGGGGGAGAGTGGGGGGCTGTCAGATAATTTCAGCAAAAATGTAGTAGGTCTCACAATATCAAGCACAAGCATAAATTTTGTATTATAATTCATATTACAAACATACAGAGTAAGCAAAAAATAGTTGCACACAATTCATTTCACACAATGTCCTTGATTCTCAAAAACAAAGGTGAACTATTTTTATTAGGCTGCTAAAGAAACAGAACCAGAGACACCTGCACTTAAGTGTTGGAAATGCTCTTTCTCTCAGATCTACAGCTCAGAAAGGTACATTAATAGACATAGTTCCTGGTCTGATTTCCATTGGATGTATATTCTTCTACGGATAAATTATTACAGATTCTTGTTTCTCTAACCCCTCCCACACATGCAGAAACTGCTTCACCACCTCTCCCTTCTACTTTCTGACACCCAAATTTTCTGGGAATGATAAGCCACTTATGAAAATGAAAGGTAATGAAAATATCTTGCCACTGAAAAATTAACAGCCCAGCTGGTGTGGCTTAGTAGTTGAGCATCGACTTATGAACCGGTTCTATTCCCAGTCAAGGCATATGACCAGGTTGTGGCCTCAACCTCCAGTGGGGTGCATGCAGGAGGCAGCTGATCAATGATTCTCTCTCATCATTGATGTTTCTATCTCTCTCTCCCTCTCCCTTCCTCTCTGAAATCAATACAAATATATCTTAAAAAAAAAAGAAAATTTAACAGATTTGGCTATTTTAAAATGACTGTAATAGAACAACATAAACTGATGAGCAAAAAATAGATCTAGAGACATAGAAGCATCGAATAGACTGTCCAACCTCAGAGGGAAGGCAGGGGAGGGGGGCGGGTAAGAGATCAAACAAAGGACTTGTATGCGTGCATATAAGCATAACCCATGGACACAGACAGTAGCGTAGCGGGGTAAGGGCATATGCTGGGGTGGGAACAGCTGGGGAGAGGTCAATGGGGGGAAAAAGACACATCTGTAATACTTTAAATAATAAAGAATTAAAGATATTACTGTAATAGAATTCAGGGGAAAGACCCTTAAAGTCTGGGTCTTAACACTAGAGGTTGAGCAAAGGGTTGGGGACAAACTGGCTTTCCATGGCTCTGCAATGTGGTAATCCTCAGTGACCACTGACAAGCCAGCACTCATTACCAATACAAACTGGCACTCAGGTTTGTATATCTTATAAATAATGAAAATCCTTCCCAAATGCTGCTTGCAGTTTAGCTTCTATTATTGAGAGTCGCTGTTAAAGGCTACATATGTTTTTTTACATCTGAAATACTTTAAGTGTATTTTGGAATGCTAAAAATGATATTCAGGCAGAAAACTGAATGCATGATTTTGCCGTAGAACTTGAAGGATATCTACAGTTCCAACCTACAAAGATGGAAGAAGAGTGAGGATACCCCAGGCCATGGATGTCATGTGAGCAGAGATTAAAACAAGTAGGTTTAGGAAGAAAATAGGTAGTTCTGTTTGACTGCAATGTAGACTATATGTGGGTTTTAGTGGGAAATAGAATGAAACGTTGCTGCCATGTTAGAATATGGCTTGTGGAGGTGTGGTGTGTTTGTGTGTATGGTGGCAATAGGAAGTCATTAAGGGTTTGGAGATCCAGAATCATGGTCAGAGATGGGCTTTGGAAATCCAAATCTGATTATTGTGTATATGCTAGACCAGGCAGAGGCTGGAGGCAGGTAGGTCATAAGGTAAAATATGGTTTTTCTCAGAAGTCAGAAGTTATTGTATAAAAAAGAATAATGTTTTGGAGAAAAAGATAATTGACTGATGTTTTATTTCCTATAAATCTTTTTACCCTATAGGTTTTCACTTATTGAATAAATGCCATGCATGGCGTCAGAGGGCAGATAGGTACTGTCTGCTTAGAATAAAGAGGTCATTATTCAATTTCGGCTTTTAAATTATAAAGGTGTTTCAGATACAATTTAGAGTTATTGGTACTTCTGTTTGTTTTCTCTGAGAGTTGATTGGGCAGTTAGCAATCATAAATAGTTGGGTATACATGCTCATCAGACTTTCTAAGGGTGTTTGTCTATAGGACATATTTTTAGAAGTTGCAGCCCTACGTACTTTTAAAGAAAGCTGTGATATTTCTGTTGTTTTTCTATTCCAAATCTGACATTTTCTTTCAAAGGAAGTTTGTATTGGCTCACTCTCACCTTGTTATTCAGAAACAGAGCTTCTGAGAGCTCCACTCCCCAGAGAGCTATAGATCAATGCGGGAGCTCCCATTTGTTTGAATGTATGTCAGGTAATCATAGTACAGCCCCTGACTATTAACTGAGCAAAGAGAAAGTGAAAAATCCTGGTATATTTCATTGGAATCACAAATTCTAAGGCTATTTCTGCAATAAAATGAAAATATGAGGTTTTGGCTAATTTTGAAAACCAGCTTATTAATCCATGACCCATAAAAATGAATTGTGGTTTGGGTGATCATTAGACTTAAAAGGCTTTATTTGCACTGCACTACTTAATTTCTATATTGTAATTTTCCCATGGGATGGCTAAAATTACTATTAAACATTGCTCATTTCCATGCTGCCAAGTTCTCTAAATATGCATTACTTAAATATTTTGATATATACCAACACTACTGCTTTCATGTTTATAGATATCCCAAAAGGAAACCTAAAAGATGACTAATAATAGACCATAAAAAAAACAGAACAAAGTTAATAAAACATGAGATTTTGTACTGTGTCTGATTCCCAAGGCCAAATATAAAGGCTCAATTATCAGCGAGCTGGTTTCCTTTTGATATGAGATAATTATTAATAATATTTAACTACTATGTGAATAATGCTTTGTAACTTTAAAAACGCATTCACATGCACTGTAATATCCTCATGATAGCCCTTTGCAGTGTCTTTTGTTCATTTTCCTCTTTGTTCATTGCGCCCCCGGGAGATTGTTACTTTTCCCTGATTACAGTTAGAAAGATAGCGCTGGAACACGTTTCCATCTCTGTCTGGCTGCGTCTGGGCCCCTTCCCTCATCCCTCCATGTTGCCTCTCTTCATTCCTGACCTTTGGAGCATCACTTTTTGCCAAGTCTTCCTCCAGTCACTTGCCTCCCATTGCATCTCCTGGTCACAGATGGACTAGTCAGGTGGGCATCCACCTCACAGCAATCTTTTAAAAATTCTATAATGAGTCAGGAACATCATGGATGTGCACGGCATCCTGTCTGCTTATTTGTTTCAGGAGTTAAAGCATCTTCTCAGCTTTTATGCAAAATGAAAGGATCATTATGAACACCCATTTAAATTAGAGCAGGCAGAGTAAATCTGTAAAGGACCAAAAAAATTAATCACCTGTGGCAACTGTCATTTGAAGTTATCCTTCCCTCATTCCACTCCAGCTCATCCACATAAACACAAAGAGAGATCATATTGTTTACTGGTATCAAACTGCAGGATTTGGCTCGCCTGAGGCATTGCTCCAGCCCAGAATCCAAGCCGCCGCAGATAGCAATTTGGAGTGCAGCTTCAGTGCTAGTGGAAAAGCTGTCACAGGCAGGTCTAAAACACTGAGAGCGCTGAGCTACTGACATTGCTAAAGATGATCATGAAGACATTTACCCAGCCTCTCCAGCCTCCCCTTCGCCCAGCCCTTCAGAAGCTTATGTCAGGTGTGACAGGCTAGGTGATGAATGGGTAGAAAGTTGACAGGTGACGACAGGCGGCTGAGTAAGTGAAATCCTCCATCGTTAATACTTGCGATGTTACCTTCCTGACACAATGAACTGATATTAGAATGTGTGGCTAAATAAACCACATTGAGGAAAGCCATTCACTAAAAAATAGAGTCCAGAACAGAAAGCCATGCCCTCATTTCTGTCAAGCTCCCCGATGGCTGGACTTTTGTTCTGTGCTACTTAATCAAGCCTGCATTATTCGGAGCTAAGTGGGATGATGCTCCGCTGTGTTGATTTTCTCTGGAACTATATCCAGAGAAAATATATCCAGAGAATGTAGCTTAAAGTCATGAGTCAGAAAAATCCCATTTCTCATAAATCTCTTCTAGACTAGACTAAAAAAGAAATCAGCTCATTGGAATTTTGATTAATGAGAAAAGGAGAAAGGTTTCAGGGTGAGTGCCTTGTTCTATTGATGTCCATGAAATGTTGGTGACTGCCTGACACATCCCAGTCCAAAGCAATTGAAAATCATTTTAACGTTGCTTTGTTTTTAGAGGCTTAGGGGTTATTGAGTTGAGAGAAATTGGACTGAAACAAGTAATTTTTTTGACACAGGCCACTAAACAGCTTGGAGAGCATGAGCTTGAAGGCCACAAGCAGGGCATTTAGGATAGACTGGTGCCTTTCTCAGGGAGAGAGCTTACTTCTTACAAAAATATACTGAGAAACAGAAGTCTTGCTGATCTGAATTTCTTCTCGTGGGTTTATATTTGCAATTAGCAACCAATGGCAATGAGGATTTTGCCTGCAACTCTACATCACAATTGGGATCAAAATGGACAGAGGAGCTGATAAAGTTGTACAGAGAAGAATTTAAGGTAGAGAGAATTGCATGATTCAAGTTTAGGATATAAATTCCTAGTCTGGCTAATATTTTATACTATTTTTGAAAAAATTATATTTGACAGGGTTTCTTAATTTGGTAATATTGGGTGGGGACTGAAAATGATTCTTACATATTTTTCTACTTTTTAAATACAAGTTTATGGCTTCAGGAATTTTTTTATATTTTGAAAATTTCCATTCTATTTAAAATATATATTTCTTTTACTAAAATAAAAGTGCCCCAATAAAACCAATTTAATTCTTTTCTGATATTATACTATGACTTAATCACTTGCTGATTCTTCCTGTTTTAGAACATTTTAGTTTTCTAGAACCCCAGAAACATTATAAGCTGTTTATGTTATTCTTTCTATTTGGGTTTTTTTAAAAAAAATACCATTTGAAAAATATTTGGTCCTTATGAACTTACATTCCTCTATAGTTAAAAATTTTTAAATCAGTTTTCTGTTTTCCTTATATATTTGTGTCATCCTCTTAGGCCAACTATAATTATGTCCCAATAATTAATATATTATAGTATATGTTATAATGATGAGACATTTTTTAATAAACCAATTCATTGATACTCATTGAGTGTTGTTTCTACTTATTTTTTTAATCACCTAAACTTATTTTCTACTTTGTCTTTTTCGATTTATTTCCAAATTCGCATTGTCCTACCATTAAGGCAAAGTTTGTTATATCAAGTTTAAACATGAAGAAATTGAATTTTAAGCATTGCTCTCAATTTATGCTTTCTGGAATCTCAGAGTGATTTTAATTTTATGTTTCTGTTTATTCCAACTTCAATCCTTACCCCTGAGCCCACAAACAAGTTCTACATCTTAGAATTTGGCCAAGGCTATTAATGCTTCAGGACATCAAGTTTCTCATCTGGAAAATGAGCTTAAGTGAGATAATACATACACAGTGCTTAAGAAATCTCATAGTGATCCCTCAGTGAATAGCAGCTTTTACTTTTATTCTAGTCTCTAGGGATGATTTTTAGACTACAAGATAAAATGTATTTTCTCAGTTAAGTTTTAAAAGTTTATTGTGAACCAATTTTGTTTCTGGCGTTCTGCATGGGACTGGTTGTTGATAGTAAGGAAAATTAGGCACTCATAACCTCAAGGGGATTTCAGCTACAGGAGAGAGATAACACATCCTAATAAATAATAATTCCATGTGATGTATACATGACAAAAGCATGTAGCATAAGGGAGTAATAATGAAAAAGGAGTGATTCACTACTTTTGGGGAGAGGGATTGGGAATAATATAAGCCGCTCATCATGAACAAACTTGTCATGAGCAAGTTTGAGAACAAACATATGTTTACCAGCTACCAAGAGATGGAGAGAAAAAGAAAAATTCAGGTCAAGTAACATTATGTAGAAAAAATATGTATAAAGCCATATAATATAAATATTTTACATATAAAATGCAGCATTATGATATTACAATAAAAATTTATGTTAGAAGAACATGTAGAGAAGTATCTGTAGGTAGATATTGTTGGGGTGGGTGTGCAAGGTGTGAGTATTTTTTATTTTAATCAACAATTTTATGAATATAGACAAGGAAGTTTCAATGTTTTATCATATTTGTTTTATCCTGTTTTAGTGTAATGATAAACATGCTCACAGTAAAAATAGCAAAACTGCTCAGAAGAGTGTAAGGTATAAAATTAAGGACAGTTTTCACCATCTTAGCAATATTCTAAAATATTAATCTCTGTTAAGTATTTCTCTTCTAGAAGTATTCAGTGAATCAGAATGTTTCTATTAGTATTTATTCCCTAACAGTTTGATGCAAATCACTTTTGGTTTCATTTGGTCAATATGGTACTTTAAAATTTCTAAAACCAAATTTGAATGCATTTAAGTATAAAATGCATCCAACACTCTACCATCGCTTTTTATTTATTTATTTTTAGTTAGCTACAACAGATGTTGATGATGCTTGCCTAGTCTTTGAAGGACAGTTGCTGAATTGTGACCTCTGAGGCAAACATACAAGATAAAAACAAAACTGTGTGTGTGTGTGTGTGTGTGTGTGTGTGTGTGTGTGTGTGTGTGTTACAAGGAATTATGTTACACTTCTTGCATTATAATTTGCTGTTTTTAATAATATGTAATTATCATTTTCATATCAGTACATATAAATTTATATTTATACTTTTTAAATAACTAATAGTGTCCTGTTTAAAAACACACAATAATTAATATAACCAGTCAAGAAAAATAAATATTGTTTTATTTCCTAATTATTATAACAGTGTTGGAAGTAAGATTCTGTACATATACATTCAGGCAGTTATGTGAAGTATCTATTGGTAAGTATTTAATTGGAAATTTGGGGTATTAACCATTTTTCTCTTCCATGTGTTTTGATTGATGACAAAGAGAAACACAGAGGTAAATACAAATAAAAAAAAAGGGCTTATTGATGATTGGAAATGTCCCAAACCACACAAATTCAAGGTTTTTTGGAAACAAGTACTAGGTTGGGATCTTAAGCCAAATAGGCATCTCCCTCTATTCATTACTATCTAGATCTCAATACCACTTGATAAGAGTTCATTCTTACCAACTTTGACATGACTCAGCTAGGTGCATGGTGCATGGTAAGCCCATTGAGCTTACCAGCTTGCCTTTGGTCACTGGTCATAGGCAATAACCACAGACACACAGAAGACTTGGGCAAGCCTTAGGCTAGAATTGCTGACAGAATTAGAGCAGACAAACACTGGGCCCAGTGGTCTGTGCTTCTGACTGGTAAGGGAAAATATCTCTACCTGCTAAGAAAGAGATAGGTGCTATATCTTTGAGAGTTATCAATGAGTTTTTTTTTCAAAAACTTTGCAGCAATATAGGGTCCATTTAAACGTTTCAGCTGTATTTGTTATTATTTAAAACTAGAGGCCTGGTGCCAGAATTTGTGCCCTAGTGGGGTCCCTTGGCCTGTTCTGCGGGATCAGGCCAAAACTGGCTCTCCAATATCCCCTGAGGGGTCCCGGATTGCAAGAGGGTGCAGGCCAGGCCAAGGGACCCCACTGGTGCACGATCAGGGCCAGGGAGGGACATGGGAAGTTGACCAGCTGGGGAGGGACCACGGGAGGGCTCAAGGGCGTGTCCAGCCATCTCACTCAGTCCCAATAGGCTGGACCCCAGTAGCAAGCTAACCTACTGGTTGGAGTGTCTGTCCCCTGGTGGTCAGTGCACATCATAGCAAGTGGTTGAGTGGCCTTAGCATATCATTAGCATATTATGCTTTGATTGGTTGAACGGATGACTAGATGACCAGACACTTAGCATAGTAGGCTTTTATTATATAGGATTTACCAATCTTATAGGCAAATGAGACTTTCCTAATTGTTTAAAATTGAATCACTTTAAATATAAATAAAGTTGAGGGTTCTTTTGCATAGCTTTATTGAGCATTTATATTGTTTACCTCTACTTTTATATACATGAATTGCCAATTTCTAGTGGTTAACACAAATAATAATATTTATCAAAGCAAGTATAGCTATTATTTATTACACAATTACTCCATGCTAGGTTCCACAGTAAAAATGTTGCTTGGATTATTTCATCTAATCTACAAACAGCTTGAGTGAAGAAACAGATACTTAGAGGGAAAGAAATTTGCTTGTGTTCACACATAACCTAGAGTAGGGCTGAAGTTTGTATCTGGGCCCCCTGATCCACAGTCTCTGCCTTTATTGTCTTTGATATTTTTCCCATCATGGCTATTTTAAAATTTTATTTTATCTAATTTTTAAAAATGATCTCTACTGAGTTATAATTTATACACATTAAAGTTCAGTAGTTTTATGCATACAGTTAGCTCAGTTTTGGCAAATGTATATAGTTACATAACCATTACCACACTCAAGATATAGCTCAAGGAATGCATTTAATTATTTGCGAACATCAAAAGAATACATTTATCATTAGTCAATCCTCTAGGTCACATTTATCATGTACTAGGTTTGATTTCATGTATTAACTCATTTTGTACAGATAATTTAACTTGATATTATTGAGCATGTTTTTAGTTTTCTACTTTTCTCTAATTAATATATGTTATGCTTTTTCACACTAACAAAGATGGATTATGGGTTCACAATAATCAAAATTGTGTTTGGGTACATGATTTAAATGCTTTAAAAAGCTCTATTTTTAAATTGACTGCTCTGAGATCATTAGCTTTTATATAATACATCTAGCAAACTTTTTAAGAACATTGAATATTCTATTGTAAAATGTTGTGGTAAAACTAAAGTTCTCACATTTGTACTAGAGAATAAGTTTTCCTTAGTAGGGTAATTAAGCTCTACTCATATACAACTACTATACATGACACACAATGTTTAGTTTTAATTAAAGTATAGTTTACATACACTATTATACTAGTTTCAGGCTATACCACATAGTGATTTAACATGTATATACCTATGATGCGATCACCACAATGAGTCTAGTAACCATACATAAACATATTTCATAGCCTTTCTTCAGATTCAGGTATTACAAATCACGGAAAATGAAATTAAATTTCCCCAAACCCTCCAGAACTTTATGAAAACATTCAGTGTCTGTCCTTCACTAGTTTTTTTCATATTCTGGATAAATTGCGACTTTATTTTTGACCAAATTTCTCTTTTTCCTTGAAAAATAAATCATTCAATTACCTTACATAAATAGTTGTATTTTTCAATCACCATTGCTCCTAAAATATCCTCAACAATAATTACATGTAAATTTTAATAAAGTAACTTTTAACTTCTATTTCAGGGGAAAAACTGGAGGATACAATGTGTGTTGCTTGACCTACATTAAAATTTTAGCAGGCTAGAGAATATAATAGACATAAAATTTTTGCCAGTCATATCCATCCCTTTTATAACTTCTTAAAATGACAAAAATATGCCAATTTATTAATAGCTTTCAAAGTTGTAGCCTTCTATATCATCTAAAAGTAAGAAGCGAATGTTTATAATCTTTTTGCTTGACATCTGCTTTTGTAAATAGTTTTATTTAATATAGCTACAGTCATTTATTTTCACACTGAATTGCCTGCTTTTGCAATGGAGATCTTATCACCTTCAAAGCCATAAGTATTTACTATTTGGCCCTTCATGGAAAAAGTTTCCAAACACTTGATTTAGGTATCAAAGGATTTTACATTTGTTAATTCATGTATCCCAAGGTTTATGTCATTACTTATGAATTTTAGAAATTACGTCCAAGAGGATATGCAGTCAGTTATGCTCCAATACTTGCTCTGAAAATATGGATTTATTCCAGTACATTTGCTATATTAAGGAACAGTTTGAGCATACTGCAAATTTTGCTTTTTCTCATGCACAATTTCTTCTGCAACACTACCTGAAAACAGAAAAAGAACTGCATCCTGATGAGCAGAGCTGCATATGAATACTCAGAATAAATGCACACATGCCTCAAACATCTACCTGCTACCTCTGTTCCCTGTGTGTGCTGTGAGCCACACTTCCCCAGCTAGTGTTACAGCTTTCAATAAATTTAATAGAACCCTTCTTAATCCAATCCTAATAACCACAAACTACAGTCTCTTTCATGCCCATTCCTCAAGCAAACTTCTTGTTTTGTAAAAAAAGTGCCAAATTTATTGTGATATTTACTTATTAATTATTCCATATGTGGAAAACAGTACTATAATTTTAATAGCTTCTTTAATAGGTTTCTCTCTCTCATTACCAACAAAATTTTTGTGTGTTATGTCCCTAACTCCATTTTTTCTCATAAATCTTTTTTTAGTGTGATTTTTGCATAGCACAGTGATTTTTATGAATATATATATTCCATATATCGAACTGACTATATCTCTATCTATCTATTATCTATCTATCTATCTATCTATCTATCTATCTATCTATCTATCATCTATCATCTATCTATCCTCCTACCTACCTATCATCTATCTACCCATTATTCTATTTAGTTGTCATCTATCTATCTGAGAATTCAATATTGAGCAAGTATTTCATGGAAGACTGTATCTAAAAGATGTATAAAGTCATTCAATATCATAAGTAAATAGAAATACATAAATTAAAATTATAGGGAAATGTAATTACACAAGATTTTATTTAAAAGCCTAGCAATGCCTAGTGATGGCTAGATGTGGAGTCACAAGAATGCTCATATGTTGCTGGAGGGAGTATCAAATGAATAAACCACCATTTCTGTATATGTACTGTATGACTCAGCAATTTTTTGCTAGCTATATGCTCAAGAGAAATGATTACTTACGTCCATAAATATATTTGTATAAGAAAGTAATTGAAAATTTTTCCAAAAATTTCCCAAACCAGAAACAACCCAAATGGCCTCCAATTTGAGAATATAATAAAACATTATTCAGCAATCAGAAAGAACTGCTTATACATATAGTGACATGGAAGAACATCAGACATATTATGTCAAGTGAAGAAGTGAAATGACAAAGTATATGTACTGTATGTTTAATTGTATTTATGCCAAGTTCAAGAGTAGGGAAAACTAATCAATAATTGAAGTGAAATAGTGATTTTCACTGTGAGTAGAAGACATTGGCTGGACAAGGGCATGAGGGTGATAGTTGTTCTATACTTTGATCTGGCTAGTAATCACATGGAATATCATACATGTGGAAAAAATCATTCAGTTTTACACTTAATATTTGTAAATTTTATTGTATATAAAATTCATAGGCAAACATTAATGAAACATGTTCAAAATTAAATCAGGGTCAGATTAAATACCATTTTTTAAATGAAACCTTATGAAACTCTTACAGAAAATATTTTTCCTCCTCATTTATTTTTTTGCAATTAGTTTAGACATATTTGGCATTTCCTGTATTTATATTTTATTACATTTACATGGGAGGGCTTAGTGAGTTTTCCTCTCATATAAAATTACAAGCTCATTCAGTGGAAGTTATTCTATATATTTAATAATTGTAAAGCAGAGTTTTGTCCAGTGTGTAAATGCAATACACATTATGAAACTGAAATAGATTGAATGGAGGAAGCAGGCATCCATTGATATCATTTCCAATGATTATTAACTCTATCAGTTATAAGAACACTTTTTCATATGGTATGGTTGTGTTGCTCTAAAGATCTATGTAAGCAAATAATAATGTAAGTATAACTGTAGCATAAAATGATTTTTTAAATATTCCATTTAAAAATATTGTGGTGAATATATAAATTCTATAGCTAAAAGTTTTAATCCTTATTTTTAATGATGCAACATAAAAATGGGGCACACAAATGTGAATATTATAACACACATGCATTCTTTTAATGTTCAAATTAATACATTTTCAATTCACTAAGAATATTTTTCAATAATATTCAAGAATATTTTATATTAAAGGCACATTTCAAATAAACAAGTAATTAGAAAAACCTGATATTCTAGACATTCTTGACAAAATTCCCCAAATGTCTTAAGATGAATGTAGACTGAGATGGAGTCCCATAAGCCTCTAAACTTTACACATCCTTCTTCCTCTCCCAAGGCAATCAAAATTCCAAGTAGGCCAAAAACCACTTCATGGTTTGAGGTTTCCAAAATAATCCTAATAATACCTTAGCGAACTAACTCCAAAGATATCTTGGATACATACAGAGACTGTGGTAAAACAAATATTAAAAGTTAATATATTTTAAATTCCCTATTATATAGACAAAAAAAATTTAGAAATTATCATTTTTTAAGGAAATCCCCAAATGTTGGATGTTCCTATCATTTTTATGCACCAATTAGGAACATCATGTTTCTAATTATTTTTAAGCACCAATTTTTTTAGACAAAGTTTTTTTTTTAATAAGAATGCTTATATTCCTAGTTGTATTACTGTGAAGATGGAAAAATCAATTTTCCTATGAGCTGTATCATGGAAGCCTATTACAGGTATTGCTCAGTATCCTGGGGAAAGCCTATAAAAAAATCTAAACACTGAGATTTTACAACCTTTGGTGAGACTCAAAGATAACAATAGGTACAGAATATTTTGGTTAAAGCATTTTTTACTGGAGCTAACTTGTATTGCATGATTTAAATGAGGAAAAATGGTTCCCTTCTTACACAGCGTATTTAAACTGATTATTTAATTAGTCCTCTCTTAGTTTTGTTTTTCTTACTACAAATCAGAATAAAATCAGCTGGCCTGCTTATAAGCATTCATTTAATTTTGTACTCAGAGCATAGATTTAAAGAATAAAAAGTCAAAAATGCATCAACATAATCATTTTAGTATCCTTATAAGAAAATAATTATCAAAACTATAGGTGTCAGGTGACCTGACAAGCATAAAAGTAGGTTGAATTAATTTGAAGATTTTGTAGAAAGAAACCTTGAGTTAGGTAATTTTTCAACTGATTAAAACATATGAAAACTTAAACTACAATGTATAATGCTGTTTATTGATAGTGGATTTCTTAGCAACTTCTATTCAGAGGTGAGTGATTGTATGTAATTGTGAATTCATGTACATAGTTAAGAAGAAAAATAGTTTCTCAAATAATTTTGGTATGTGTTTCTTGGAATCCCAAATACTGCACAGATACCAATGGACAGTGTAAAAAATGAGGTTGTTTCTTTATTCAAAATACAACCCATTTTTACTTTTTTATTTTTTAATTCTTTATTGTTGAAAGTGTTACATATATCTTCTTTACACCCCATTGACCTCTCCCGGCCTGCTTCTGCCCCCCAGCACAGGCCCCCTTACAGCCCATATTTAACACAGTGAATAGACAAATATACCAAATATCAGAATTAAAAAACCTGCTGTTTCTAAAACCTTATATGATTTTTCCTTTTTAGTTTTGTAGATTAATGAGAAACACAAACAAAAGAACAAATGATCTTGAGTTACAGCTTTTAATGATGTTATTCATATAATGAAGCCAAGGAGAGCTCAGATTGATTAGAATGTAATGACTTATGCGCCTAACCAGCGGTGGGGACAACAGGGGGGTGGGGGCATGTGTGGGGAGGGGTGTGGGATGGGAATGGGGGGATGAGGACAAATATGTGATACCTTAATCAATAAAGAAATTTTTTAAAAAAAGAATGTAATGACTATTTTTCTGCAACTCAACAAATTATGCTCCTGGTAGTTGCATTTCCCATAGAAAGTTTAAATGTTAAGTATGATATTTAATATATTAAATATGATATTTATACATAAAGTAAATAATGTTATCAAATATGTCTATAGAGTGTGTAGGTTGGTTAATGAAGTACCAGTATGTTGCTTAAGAAAATTGCTGCATATGCTATGTTGAGATTGCCTTTAAAATATTTAAATATGTGTTTTTTTGGACATTAAAATTATAGTGGAAAATTTGTACTTTCTTTGATAAGTTAGAAGAATTGTAAAGTCATCATGCAATTTATGGGCACTTTTAGGAAAATAAAATATTAAGAATAAACATATTTTTAAAATGTCAGACGATATTTTAGGTTGAAGAATATTTTTTAGATGCCACTGTTGGTAGAGGGTAGGATAGGGAGCTGCACTATATAATATGCATAATAACTATTTTACAGAGTTCAGAGGCATAAAAAGAGTAAAAGGATCACTCACCAGTAATCAATAATATAAACTAGAATGTCTATAATGTTCTTTCCTCACTGGATAATCTATATATCTCAGATTAGATAAATTATTCTTTTACAATTCACTTCTTAAAAAAATCAATAAAACCAAAATAAAATATAGTAAAGCCTGCTTGTTTTATAAGCTTGAAATTCCAGGTCTTCCTTAAACTATTTTTTCAACTTATTTCTTATTAAAGGCCAAAATAAATAAAAATACTCAAAGTTTTAAAACACATGTGCTCTTATTGGCTCCAATAAATATTGGAAAAAAATTTGTCTAAATAGTGTGATATGAAAAGTATCTACTTGCATTATTTCCCCTCATAAATGTTAATGAAAATTAAGAGGGAAGGGTATTTGACCAAAGGCTGTAGATAGTAATCACTCTCCATTTTCAAAATAGAAACTTTTAAACTGAGAGTCAAACTCACATGTAGTGTTCTTAGATAACTAATTTGTTAATGGCAGCATTTATAAAAGGAAATCAAATTTCTGAATAAGAGACATGTGAATTAACGTAATTTGTTTCATGCAACAGATGGATAATATTTGAAAATAGAAAACAAATTTAATTTACTCAATGATCAAAGGACAATTTAGAAAACAATCCACCAATAGCTAAAGAATAAACCCAAAGAAATAAAACATAATCTAGTAGCTGATGAACATTAAATGTAAGAACTAACCCTGGGAAAACCATTATCATAACTTTCTTGACCTCTGAGAGGCCTGTTGACACAGTACTATATATATCACCCCTCAACATTTTTTAAGTGGTCCTGGATGCCTGGCACTGAGGGACAGAGCTTAAATATAAAAGCGTTGTCCTCAGAAATTAGAATACAAATGCATTTTTTTCTTTTTTAATTGTTAAGAAATTATTTTTACTATAATGATTAGCAGAGCTATCTGCAGTAAGAAATATCAATCCATGACTATCCTATGCTCCAGAAAATTATCTTGAGTAAAAGCTCAGTAAAAACCATGTTCCTTTCATTTAAACCAATAAACCTTTAATTTGTCTTACTAGCTGAAAGGAAATATACATACTTCGATAAGTCTGTTCATTTTCAGCATTGGAAACTTTAGTGAAGAAATGTTGACCATTTTTCAACCAGTAGACATAGAAATCCCACTTAGTAATAATAATTTTTTAAAAAGTTGAGGAACAGGGGTGTTAAGTATAAATAAAGTGTGTGTGTGTGTGCACACCCATGCGCACGTGCATGTTTGTATGTTCATTTATTTGACATAATGCCATGCTCTTTCTAATTATCTCATAAAATTTTACAAATTTCAAAATGATTCTGATGTCACAAAGTAAAGTAAAATACATTTCAGTATTGAGAAGCCCATCAAGGTTTAAATATCTTAAAATTATCTTTTTTCATGAATTAGCTTTTCTACATGAAATGGCTGCTGCTAAATCCACACACACATCTTTATAGGGTTTCAGGATTTCTGATTGTCCTTTGTTCATCTCTCTGCCTTGGCCATTTCTACTAAATGACATTCCTGCCAACTTCTATGCACAATGAATGCCCCAATTACTTAGTAATTGAATGTTTATGATAAGTTGTAATACCATATGGTAGCAAAGATAAGTAGCTCTTGTTTTAATGAAGGCCCAGTTTTCATGCCAGAGACATGTGAGACAAATAGCAGCAGTATTGATACACAACTCTAGACCACTTTGGGTCTCTTACGAGTCCTATTTGATACCTAATTATGTATCCCCAAAACTGTTTTTATTTGGTATATTACCTTAAACTTTTGTCTGTCTCTACAATTGCTTTGCTTTTTATTTTTTTTAAGGTCCATCCTATTTTGTTCCCACTCTATTTTTAAAAATATATATTTTTATTGATTTCAGAGTGGAAGGGAGAGGGAGAGAGAGCTAGAAGCATCAATGATGAGAGACAATCATTGATCAACTGCCTCCTGCATGGCCCCTACTGGGGTTTGAGCCCGCAATCCTGGCATGTGCCCTTGACCAGAATGGAACCCGGGACCCTTCAGTCTGCAATCCAATGCTCTATCCACTGAGCCAAACCAGCTATGGCTGCTGCCACTTTAATTTTCCATCTGAATCTTTCTTGTCCATTGACAAGTCAGTGTTGATTGAGATGGGATGTGGAAAATAGAGATGTAATAATAGCATGACAATCGCAGTGTGTCACTATTTTGACAAGGATTTAGGTAAATCTCTTAAGCTTCAGGTTATTATTAATATGTTTCCTTTTCATATGGTGGGGCCATAAGTGGGGAAATTTTCTCTTCTCCATTTATTTGTGGACCTAGCCTTAAAGTTTTTTTCCTGATGACTCAAGGGAAGAATTCTGAATCTAAGAGAAATCACTGAGACACATTCTATTATAGATGATGGAATCTTAAAGAATCATTATTTCTATAATATTTAATAGTGTTTATAGAATCTTAGGATTTTTCTCCCAACAGATACTGGTTTATCCATCCAAAGTTTATAAAAGATTGATTTCTATCTATCATCTATTTTGATATATCTAGATATGTATCATGTATCTATGATCTGAAATTCATTTTGATTGTCTTGTAAATGTTATGTGACTTATAAACTCTTATAGCAGCCACCAATTGAACTAATACTGACTTTGAATGCTATTCAAAAATATTTTAGCATTTAGCAGAGACTTGTATTTTAGTTTTTAATAAACTCTTTTTGTTCATATTAAGTATGTTGAGATAGATATTGAGCTGTGGTTAGCTTTATCTAGTCATAAGATCTTGGTTATATATATGCGTATATGATGTGGGTTATTTCTCACTCTAATTTTACAATTGAAAGAGGCTAAACCATCAAGGTCTAAAACAGAGTGAATCATCATTATACAATTTTCCAGCCAACCATTAAACTTTAAAACATTATTACCATAAAAGCATCTCATAATATTTAAAATATGGGCTATTTAAAACAGAGATAATTCAAAGGGAAAACAGATTGCAGTCAATAATATTTTTAAACTAAGCATTATTGGTCACTGCAGACTCAAACTAGGTTCATAATATGTGATTGAGTAGTGAAAAGCTCTTCCTCCCATTATCAACCCCTTGAGGCAAATTAAAACAATTGAAAGAAACCCTGGAGCTCTGTGCATAATGCGTGTATGTGTGTCCTGTGTAAGGACGGATCTAATGTGTTTTGTGGTCGTATATATTAGGGGTTTGTATGGGATATAGAGCAAGTTATAATTCGGTGGTACTCACAGATTGTGAACCTTCATAAAATCAGTGGTGCAGGCAGTAGGCACCTCAAACATTTCAAGGGAATTGGTGTACTTATCATAAAGCAGTCACAGATGATAATCTGAAAACTCTAATTACAGGCTTATTGCAGTGTGAAATTTCATACTGAGAATAATGCCACTGTATATATTTAGTCTGTATGTGCAAACATATCAATAATATCAGTAGATGGAGCCTGTCCTCTTAATATTTCATATGCATTAAATATTCAAAACCACAACTAACCTTTTGCCATAAACACTGAATAATTTTGTTTGCATAAGTAGGTATAAAAATAGCTTATTTTAATGAACACTTATACATTTTTTGCCTCAGAAGTGGGTCACACAGGCCCTTCAATGTGAAAATATATATATATATATATATATATATATATCCTATAGCTTTTTTCCCCCTAACACGTGTTGCAACTCCTTGGCTACCATATGGGAGCCTGTCATAAGCTCCATTCAAACAAAGTGCACCTGTGTGCCTCTCCAGGCTGCCTTTGCATGTCACATGTGTTTGTTTCCCAGAGATACAAATGCTGCATAGTGGAGAGCAGTGCCCCTGGGTATTTGTTATTCTGGGTGATCACCTGGGAGTGGCCAATTTGAAACCACCTTAGCAGTGAGGAATCAAGGAGATTTGTACGGAGGGTGAGGGCTCCAGGGCTTCATTTTCGCTGGATGTCATTTAACATGGATGAACTGTTAAGTGTCTAAAATGGGGGCTCTTATCATGGAGAAACACTGGGCTTGTACAGCCACACAGAATGCTCCGTACATTATTGTTCAGCATAAAAAAGGCAGAAGAGCAGCAAGCAATGCAGGAAGTGACAAACCATTAAGCTAATCCTCTAAAGATCTGGCCTGTCAGGTGGCACATTTCCTGAATACTTAGAAAGCACGAGAGAGGCTTATTAATGGTTCATCACAATTCTTACACTGCTTACATGGCTCATATGCAAACACTGCCCTTTTTTAGTTGGGATTTGCAGCACATCAGGACGTCACTTCCATGGCTACTGTATTTTTTTCTCCCTCCTGGGTAATTGAAGCATTACCATAGAAGACAATGATTGATGATGTCTTTAAAGGTCTAAAAAAGCACAGGCTATTTTTGAAACTGTGCCATGTCTATATAAGGCGAGAAGAAGGAACAATCTGAATTCTGCAGCTTGCTAGCACAACAGCAACAAAGCCCTGAGGCTTATGGAGAGATCAGGGCTACTTTCATTTTTTGCTCCCACTCCCCGCACCCTTTCCTTTCCCGCTTTGAATTACTGACTGCTGCCCGGTTAGTGCAGGAAGAGTCTGGAGTTTGTCAGATGCTCAGTGTAATTAGACCATTGTGCTAGAAAGGCTTGACTCCACACTTCATCCCTGGGAGCTGCAAAGCTCTTCTGCCCTTTGAAAGCTGCTTGACTGAGTTGAAAACAAATGACGGTGATGGTGAGATTAGCATCGTTTTGTGTTTAGCACACCAGCTTTCTTCATGGCGTTTACAGTACTTGGGAACTATTATCTTATGCGCACATGTACTTTCCCCTGCTGAGTGCGTTTTTTCTCTTCCTCAGCATCTTCTATCAACCTTCAAACCAGTAAACACTGAGGTTAAATCTACAGCACCTTGCTAGGCACTGGGAATGCAAAGCTATCTATTTATTCATGTCTGTACTTATTTTCTTCCTGGAAAAAAGACAGTCTTGTAAGATGTGTAACTCATGTTAACAAATAAATTTAATTATAAAATATCTCTTTTCTTTCCCCCCCATCCCTGTGTAATAATAATGTTTACATATAGAAAGAGAGATCTTATTTTTTTGAGGAACAGGAGAGTTAAAGGTGGGAACTATGCATTGGTTTATGTCAGTTCATCTCTATTCACAATCATTTTAAAATATTGAAAAGGTAGGGTAAAGTTATTAAATCATTTAACTGATTTGCAATATTTGGTTTAATACATATTTAGTACTTGACCAATATGTAAGTAAAGTAATAATATCTAACCAAAGCAACAGGAAATGGGTTATCGAATGTGGGTGTTTTATTGTTGTTGTTGTGTTTTTTTTTCCAGTTAGTGTAATTCTGGCCATGTGAGCTTGGGCAAGCTTACTAAATTTTCTAGAATTCAGTTTCTCATTTATAAAATGAAAATAACAATACCTGGCTTGCATGATTGTTCTGTGTATTAGAAGAGAAAACATAGAGCACAATGTATGACAGATAGTGAAGTGTCAAGTTTTTAACATGATATATAAACAGTGCAAAGAAAACCAACCAATAAAAATATCAAAAACATTCCATTAGAAATTGGGTAGCAACTGTTTCTTCTCAGCATTGGAAGACTTTTATAATTAGTACAGATTTGTTTCTTTTCCCTCTTTATAATTACAAACTTCTTGTAAATGGGAATGGTATAGTTTACTAGTTTTTGTTGGCTTACGCTTCCATAATCTTCATGCATAATAGAATATGGATGTGCCTAATAATATTATAAGTGAAAATTAGGATGCAGTGGAAACTAATTAAGTCCTGTTTGGCAGAGAAATGGAGGTAAAGGAAGATTAAGTAAATTGCTTAGTCACACTGAAAAATAAGTGAGGAGAGGAGAGAATAATAAGAGAGAAGAGTAATAAGAAAGACTAGAGGACCAGAAATAGGTTCCAGTACCTTGTGACCTGATCAACATTTTTTCTCAGGTTCCACTGATACTTGCACTAAAAGAGGGGGGAAAAAATTGTTCTTTTCTGAGTCCTAAAATCCTTGAGGACGGCTTCAAAACAAATTAACATCATTTTAACATGTAATGTATCTAAAAACACAACTTCCTGTTTCCATTTTGCTTCCTCATAGTTGCCCTGAGCTAATAATACTCCCCCTCTTCTGACTTCTCTTCCACACTAGTTGGTCAGGCCTTCTCTATTGGGTGCTTATCATTTGTCTCAAAACTGGTGTATAAATCTGTCTGTTATCCAGTGCATGAAGTCAGCCCAAATATCTTATCTTCAGGAAATCAAAGATAACTAGAAAAAAGTCTTCTCAGGCTCACACCTCTGGATTCCAATACATAGTTAAGTGATTATTGCATACTAGAAGCCCGGTGCACAAAATTCGTGCATGGGGAGGGGGGGTCCCCTCAGCCCAGCCTGCACCCTCTCCAATCCAGGACATCCCTCTCATAATCCGGGACCACTGGCTCCTAACTGCTCACCTGACTGCCTGCCTGATCACCCCTAACTGTGCCCCCTGCTGGCCTGGTCACCCCCAACTGCCCCCCCCACCTGCCAGCCTAGTTGTCCCCAAATGCCCCCCCCTGCCAGCCTGGTCACCCATAACTGCCCACCCACCGGCCTGGTTGCCCCTTACTGCCCCCTGATGGCCTGGTTGCCCCCAACTATCCTCCCACCAGTCTGGTTGCCCCTCACTGCCCCCCTGCTGGCCTGATTGCCCCACACATCCTGCTGTTCAGTCATTTGATCGTCCCTCACTAACCCCCATGCCAGCCAGGTCACCCCACACAGCCTGCTGTTCAGTCATTTGATCGTCCCTCACTAACCCCCCTGCTGGCCTGGTCACCCCACACAGCCTGCTGTTCAGTCATTTGATCGTCCCTCACTAACCCCCTGCTGGCCTGGTCACCCCACACAGCCTGCTGTTCAGTCGTTTGGTCGTCCCTCACTAACCCCCCTGCCGGCCAGGTCGCCCCATGCAGCCCTCTGTTCAGTAATTTGGTCGCCCCTCACTAACCCCCCTACCAGCTTGGTTGCCCCATGGAGCCCGCTGCTCAGTCGTTTGGTCGTCCCTCACTAACCCCCCTGCTGGCATGGTCGCCCCACACAGCCTGTTCGGTTGTCTGGTCAGTTGTCCGTTCGGTTGTTTTGGTTGCGATGGTCGCTTAGGCTTTTATATATATAGATTCTTTGTCTCTGACATTAGTGCCCATGAAAATACTACTATCAGGTTCACATTAATCTGCAATTACATTTATTTTCTCATGCAGGCTCCGAACCTAAAATTATTTTTTATATAATACTAACCAAGCTGATATAATGATTTATTTAACACTTTGCATTAACAGTTTTATTCCACTGTCAGTATACTGTGCTTGACATGGCAATGCGAAGTTAATTTGACTCAGTGAGCTAGGTTCTGAACTTACAATGTATGGGTGTAGAGTTTCTCTTCTGGTTTAATGTACTGCACTGCAGGATAATCCTCTGGGTACTTTAGGGTACCCATTAAGGATACTTTATCCATACACCCCACCCAACACACACACACACCCCAAATTATCCTTCAAACTTCAAGGTACGCATTCATGGTACATGACAGGAGTCTCCTCGCTGCCTTGGAAAGGAGAAGAGCAGCAAGTATAACAATTACTATGCACATTCTTCAAACATCATGATATTTTTGTCATTTTGTGAGATGTGTTGGATACAGGACACTCCATTAAAAGATCATTTCAGAGGTCTTTTTATGTCTATTAATCAAATTTTTGCAGTAATATGAATTGAATGACTGTGTAAAGCCATCAGAAACCAGAAAAAAAAATGAGCCCCCAGCAATTGCAATCATTTTAGATTGATAGGATGGATTCCTGAATATGTAGCTGACTACAAGTTCTCTGGGAAATCTGGACATATCTGAAATATAATCATTGTTTTAGTCTAATTTGTGTCCCCTCCAAATTCATCTATTGAAATCCCAATCCCCAGTAATTCAGAATGTGACTGCATTTGGAGGTAGGACCTTTGAGGAAGTAAATTAAAGTGAGATCCTTAGGCTGGGCCTTTATCCAGTCTGACTGGTGTCCTTATAGGCAAAGGAAATAAGATCCAGAGAGATATACCAAGGGTATGTGTGCACAGAAGGATTATCATGTGAAGAAGCAACAAGAAGATGGTCATCTGCAAGCCACAGAGAGAGGCTTCAGAAGAAGTCATATCTACAGATACCTGGACCTTGGACTTACGAACTTCAGAACAATGAGAAATATATTTCTGATGTTAAAGCACCCGGTCTGTTATGGACACCTACCAAATTCATATAACCTTATACACGGAATTCTGTATCAACATCTTCATGAGTTGTTTGAATTATTTACCACATTTCTTAAACTGAAAAAACAGCTAATATGCCAAACAGCATACCTATTAATTGGTTAACCTACTGGCATTTTGTAAATGCTTGTCTCTCCATTTCATTTTGCAATGTTGATGACATTGTGTTTCTCTTCCCTTCACATAAAAATGTGATTTACACTGTTTTCCAGCGTTCGCACTGACTTCTTCACTATTGATTTCTCTCTTTACTCATTGCAGACTTGCTATTTCTAGAACATTGTGTTCATCTTCCTTATGACCTTTACCTTCTCTGTAAGGAAATTACATACACTCCCATGTGTGAAACTGTCAACTATATGCTTACATCTCCAAATTTATGCCTCCATTCTTACTATTTTCAGTCTGATAAAACATTCTTCTATAAGTTTATGTCATTAATGTGGTATTTTAACATATATCAGAAAACATGTGATGGACATATAACTAATCCTATATAATAAAAGCATAATATGCAAATCGACCAAATGGCCGAACAGCCGAACAACCATCCAGACGACCACGCTATGACACCCACTGGCGCCAGGTCAGCCAAGGCAGGTGCGATGCGATTGGTCGGGGCCCGGCCGTCACCCAATGATTGCCCCACAGAAGGAGGCCAAGGCCACTGAATGGTGGGGCAATCAATCGACGGGGGGGTGGCGGGGGAGCTCCACGATTGCCCCAAAGAGGGAGGCCCAAGCCACAGACCAGCAGGCTGCGGCGGGTGGGCGGGGCCTCCCTCTGCAAGGGAAGCCCGGGTCCTAGGTGCTGGAAGGAAGCCAGTGCCAGCAGCCAGGGGAAGGAAGGCCTACTCTTGCGCGAATTTTGTGTATCGGGCCTCTTGTAAGTCATAATAATAAAACAAATACTCATGGAACCATATTCATTCTTAATACATACAATTTTGCCCATTCTGTTGGAGTCATGCTTTTATTTAATCCTACCTTCCTACATTCTCACTTGGAGATAGTCACCACCCTAGATTTTATGTTTATCTTTACCATGCAACCTAAAAAACTTAAACCTTTTTAGGTATTCCTAAATGACATGTAACTTTGTTTTATGTAGTATCATGTGTCTTTTTTTTTTCCACTCCAAACTGAGTTGTATTTAGATGCACTGATGTTGTTTGTAACTGCAGTTTTCTATTGTTAGAGTATTATAATATTTTAAGCAATTCACCCAATGTTTGAAATTACATATCTTTTTTTTTAAAATATATTTTATTGATTTTTTACAGAGAGGATGAGAGAGGGATAGAGAGTTAGAAACATTGATGAGAGAGAAACATGGATCAGCTGCCTCTTGCACACCCCCTACTGGGGATGTGCCCACAACCAAGGTACATGCCCTTGACCTGAATCGAACCCGGGACCCCTGAGTCCGCAGGCCGACGCTCTACCCACTGAGCCAAACCGGCTTCGGCTGAAATTACATATCTTACAGAAACACAAGCCAAGAATGTTATAACGAAGTCTGTTGCTTCTTAAACCTAAGACCAAAACATTATCTAAAATTATCTTTAACTTTTCCTATTTTCAACATATATTCAAATAGTCACAAACCTTGTGGTTCAATCTATAAGCCGTTATCTTCTCTTCACCCACTACCATGCATGGTGCAAGTCCAAGCCTTTAGCAGTTTGTGTTTGATCATTACACTGGCTTTCTAACTGGTGCACATGCCACCACCTTTACCCCCCAATAATCCAGGTCACTCACCATCTTCTTAAACCTTAGTGATTTGCCTTTTCCTACAGGACTCATCTCAAACTACCTCATCTCGTGTTCAAGATTCTTGATGATTACATATCAATATTCTAGTTATCAGAGTGACAAATGCTTTTTCAGGATCACATATTCAATCCATGGGAGATATAGCACCACACATTGGTTGCTAGACCAGAGCACACACATCCACATCATGAATAACAACACGCTGAATTCTTAATGTGATTTCCCCTAGATGAATATGGGTCTCTGAGTACCAACAGTCCATTTTATTATTCCACTAGAGGCCCGATGCACAAAATTTGTGCAAGAGTAGGCCTTCCTTCCCCCAGCTGCTGGCACTGGATTCCCTCTGGCACCCAGGACCCAGGCTTCCTTACAGCCACCAGCAGGCCCCCAGGACCTGAGCTTCCCTTGTAGTCCCAGCTTCACCTGGAAGGTCATCTGGAAGGACATCGGGTCTAATTAGCATATAACGCTTTTATATTATAGATAAGGCTGGTTCCTTTTGGAAACTGAAGTCCATAGTAAAACTAGTGAATCCTATGAGCATCAGTGCAGTGCCTTACTTCTTTTGTGGTAAAATTATTTTCCCAGTAAGGGATTCCATGACAGTATTTCACTACAGTGAAAAAGATATTCAAGAAAACCACTGTTTATGTTGCTGTCATTAGCTCTGTGCCCAGGAAGCAATAGCATTATACAGCATAAGTGTTTATTTCATTGAAGACAAGTTGCTGACCCCTCCAGGATGGAAATACACAATGAAATAAACCTGCCCTGGGGGCAGGATGGCTTTTGCTGGAGTATGGTATTGTATTGGAAGGTCAGGGTTGGACCTGTTCTAAGCAGTGGCTATACTTCAGGTTAGTCTTAGAGAAGAAGGGTTCATAAGGTGGGGGTTCTAAGGCCATTTTGTTCACGTAAACCCATTTATAAGCCTTACGTGACTTTCTACCGAAACCTCAGCAGCACTGCTGTGATTCTCTTATTGAGGAATCAACAGGCTTCATAAAACACTCAGAATAGCCTCAGGCACTTTTAGCAACACTGGATCTGCTGAGTTTTAAGAGCAGGAGGTAGAGTCATTCATGTTACTACCTGGACAAGCTGAAAAATTATCATGTTCTCTGGAATTCACTGGAACTAGTTTGGTGAATATGGACTTGTTTATCAAGAATTGGGTCCTTAATGGTGAGAGTTACCAGGTGCAGCACCTTTAACTTGTGACAGGGAGTATCCTACTACGACCCAGAAACTAAATCCTAGTGATGTCAGACACAAAATAGTACTGATAATACTACCTGTGTGATTCTATGGGTATAAAATTTAGAAACTGGCAAAACAATTGGTGATTGAAATAAAGATAGTGTTTGGCTTTGGAAACCACCGGCAATAGTGAATGAGAGGGTATATAAGGGAGCTTTGAAATTCTTTTAATTTTCAATTTTTTATTTCATGTGATGGGTCCAGTGGTGTGTTTACTTTCTAAAAACCACATCAAGTGATTAACTAAAAATTTGTTCTTTTCTTTAATTATGTCATACTTTGATTTTTAAAAATCACTGAAAATACTAGGTAGATATCCTGGAAGGACTAGTAAAGCATGAGCTCCAGGCTAAGCATTAACACCCTGAGATATTCTACCAGGATGGGTCAAAGGGAGGTAACACTGCTGCTGCCTGGCAGTACCCTGAATCATCCTGCAAAAATGACTATTTTAGGGAATGCTCACCACAGCTTCTGCTGCCTCCCATCAGTAGACTAAGGCTCAGAACAGAGCCTCACTTAAAAATCAGTCCTATGTGAGGTACATTATCCTAGCTGCCTGAGAAACTGTGAAAGGTAGTCTTTTTGTTTTTGTTTTGTTTTTAATTCTTCCTTGATATGTGATAAATGATCAGATGTATTAAGGGAATATAACAGATGTGGGCTGTCATGAATGACAGATAATACTGTAACCTGTTTTGTGCTATTCATATCAACATACTCTTCAATTTCTAGACTGGCCTTAGACTTTTATAGTTCCAGTTTTGATAATCCTATTCCTTCTGATTGCATTGTGCTATCCTAACATCTTCCTAAATATTGTTATATCAGCTCGTATATCAGCTATTCTACAAATTCTACTGTCTTTAAAGATGGAATGGGTTTTTCATCCTTTTGTACTGTCATAGCATGATACCCACACAGTTCATACTTCTCTTTGCATGTTGCACAATGTTTTGTTTCATCCATATTTATCTCCTCTGCTACATCAGGAAGTCCTTGAAGCAAGAAACTTTACTGCTATCTGATATATATGTTATTTCACAGAGGAAGGTAGAGGGAGAGAGAGATAAAAACATCAGTGATAAGAGAGAATCATTGATCAGCTGCCTCCTGTATGCCCCAAACTGGGGATAAAACCCACAACCTTGGCATGTGCCCTGACCTGGAATCAAACCGTGACCTTCTGGTTCATAGGTTGATGCTCAATCACTGAGCCATGCCAGCCAGGCTGTTATTTCCATGTTTATAATCATACCTGGCTGCCCCCATGTGGTCAAAGATGGCTACTCCCATGTGGACACAAGATGGCTGCCACAAGATGGCCTGCAGGGGAGGGCAGTTGTGGGCAGTTAGGGGTGACCAGGCCAGCAGAAGAGGGCAGTTGGGGGTGACCAGGCCAGCAGAGGAGGGCAGTTGGGGGAGACCAGGCTAGCAAGGGAGGGCAGTTAGGGGGGACCCAGGCCTGCAGGGGAGGGCAGTTGAGGGGGATCAGACCTGCAGGGGAGGGCAGTTGGGGGGATCAGGCCTGCAGGGGAGGGCAGTTGGAGGGGACCAGGCTGCAGGGGAGGGCAGTTGGGGGGGATCAGGCCTGCAGGGGAGGGCAGTTGGAGGGGACCAGGCCTGCAGAGGAGGACAGTTAGGGGCAATTGGGCCAGTCCGGGAGCAGTTAGGCATCAATCAGGCTGGCAGGGGAGTGGTTAGGGGGTGATCAAGCTGGCAGGCAGAAGCAGTTAGGGGCAATCATGCAGAGGCAGGCGAGTGGTTGGGAGCCAGCAGTCCTGGATTGTGAGATGATGTCTGACCGCCCGTTTAGGGATCAGGCCTAAACGGGTGGTCAGACATCCCTCAAGGGGTCCCAGGTTGGAGAGGGTGCAGGCTGGGCTGAGGGACACCCCCCCCCTCCATGCACGAATTTTGTGCACCGGGCCTCTAGTGTGTGATAATGAATTAACATGTAAAAAAATAAAGTTTTAGAATACCATTCAATCAGCATAATTCTGAGAAAGCTATTTGAGATTGGTATGATATGATATTTTCCCACAGCAATAGCACCATTGCTATGCAAATAAAAAGATCCATTTAAAAATATTTTAAATATACTGTGATGTGCTGCTTCATTCAAAGTGTTATATAGTCATTGCCTTATGTAATAATTAATTGATAGGGATTATCCAAGTAGATTAGTATTAGTATTTTTCATTTTTATATCATCCATTACAGTTTTTAAAATGATCTTTCATATTAGCCTACTTGATCTTTATAATAATCCTACAGGCTAAAAAGAGTAGTATCTGTGTTTTACAGATCCTAAACAGAAATTCTAAAAGATTGAGCTTGGTCAATTTGCATGTAAAGAGTAAATCTCAAAATCAGAGCTAGAAAGCTTTTGCATGCCTCATATAGTGTTATTTCTACACGCCCTTGTTGCTGACCTATTTTAGAAAGCCCAACTATGGAGATGCTTCATTGGAAAGTTAAATGAATCCAAAAGAAATATGTTCTTTCCAGTTGTGAGATTTATGAGTTTTCATTACCTTTTCTAAAAACTTTGTCTTCATTAGAAATTGTCCTAATCACTAGAACTAGAAAATATAATTTTTATGGAAATGAGATAGATTACATAAATTGTGCTCAATGTTGCAGAAAACAATACATAAACTGTATAAAATAAATATTTATGATTGGATGTATATTTTTATAAAGCAAACATTTTAAATTCATGATGTGGAATTTTAACCACCCCCCGCCCCCCATATTTAAGCGCAAAAAGAGTGTGTTCACACATTTATGTTTATGCGTTATACTTTTTCATTTTGAAATTGCTTTGGGAAATTGAATATGCTTCTCCCTCCCCCCACCCCCCTTAATACAAGGTGAGCACTTTTGTGGTTTTCTTGCCTGGCGGATGCATAATTTTAGATCTCAAGTATTCAGTGATGTTTTCAGGGCATTAGAACAAGAACTATTAACCTCAATACTTTATAGAAAGGTGAATGTGAGAAACTATATTGAAGAAATGAATGTAATATCTTCTGGAATCAAATTTAATTCAATAAATGGTAGATCAACTTGAATTTGTTCAAAAGTTTCTGAGTGACAGTAACTAGTGTTTTAGTTCCTTGTGGCTACAAATACCACAAACTTGGTGGCTTCAAACAACAAAACATTATTCTATTCCCTCACAGTTTCTGGAAGCCATAAGCCTACAGTGATTTTCACGGAGCCAAACTCAAGGTGCTGACAGGACGGTGCTCTCAGTCTGGAGGCTTAGAGGCAAACCTGACCCTTGGGTCTCAGCTTCTGGTGTCTGCCAGCATTGCTCGCCTTGTGGTTGCATCACGCCAATCTCTGCCTCCCTGGTCACATTACCTGCTCCTTGTCTGTGTGTCAAATCTCCCTCTGACTGTATTGACTGTATCTATAAGGATGCTGTGATGGGATAGACAACTGATCTGGATAATCCAGGAAAATCAGCCACTGTTAATATTCGTAACTTAATCACATATGCAAAGACATTTTTTCCTTTAAAATTACATTTACAGGTTCCAGGAATTAAGACCAGATATGGTTGGGTGGCAAGTATTCAGCCTACTACAAGTAGTCATTTAAAAAAAAATTAAAAAATTATATGTAAAGAAAATAGCAACAAATGATTACAGTGCAATCCTAGTGTTTCTTCTACAACTACTTGACTATGTTGCAGACTATAGAAATGCCGCTCTGCACCACTGTAGCAGTGGAAAAGACATCGAAGAATGAAGTATTCAATGAAATGAAGATAATATCCTCCGTATAATCATCAGTGGATAATATATTTTAATCTCATTAGTTTTATAGTTTAAAATGTCTTTGAGGATAAAAAAACAGACTCCAGTTTTCATCTTGCAACTTAACACTTAATGAGAAACATGATATTTTATGTTGCCTAGACTATGGCATAACTGTCACTTTCATACATTGCTTATGGCATTTTACATTGCCATAAAACTTTTCAAAATAGCCGAGCTGTATGCATCGAGAAAAACATATATTTATAAGCTTCAACAGGCTAATTCAGTCATAGGAATATTTCCTAGGCAAATATCCTTATGTACAGAAAATCTTAACACATATTCCTTTAATAATAAAACTTTGGAAATAATCAAATGCCTCTCAAATAATATATTAGTTATGTTATGGTATATAGTCAATTTAGTAAAGTACATCTATTGAAATTATAGTTTTGACTATTTTTAAGTAACAGTGAATTAATAGACAAATAGTGATTGCAGTAAAATGGTATAATCACTGATTTTAGCAATCCTTTTTTATATTTATGTTTGCTTTTTTTTTATAACAACAAAGCGTATTTAAATTTATTTGCTTTTCTTACTTAGCACCTTAAACTTAACTCATAATTTTTCAGGATTTTCAATTACAGTGTTTCTGAATTCATTCTTATACATACATTTTGTTTGGGCAAAGTCATTATTACACAGATAATTTTCTTGATTCCCTTGCTGGCACCCTTCCATGTAACTGGCAAGCTCATTTTTTTAGCTCACATCTTGTCATTGAAAACAGTGAATACTTTCTGTGAAATCCAACACCAGTGTTTGGACAGGTAGAGCTCTCGCAAACCAAAGACATTTATGGACTTTCGTTGGAAGTCTTAAGTTCACATTTAGTAACTGCATTCATATTTATTGGGTTTACAAGTTATGAATAATAATTCCAAATATATATTTTTATACAATTGTGTATTTTATACAATCCTATACAAAACTATAAACTGTTCCTACTTTTTCTCCTGATAAAGTCATAATCTGGCTTGACATTAACATTTTTTTTAAGCTTCCATGATAGGCAATCTACTAATATCTGGGGAGACTTATTCTAATGTTTGATCACACTCTTCTTTCTTTTTAATTGAACTTTTATCCTGACTTCTATGGCATATCTGGTACTATGAAAAACTGATTTATAAAATTACACTTCATGTAATTCGCTATTATAGAAATAGAGACCATTATTATCATTCCTCATCTTTTTTCACACCTGTACCCCACCCTCATCTTTACTCCATAATACCAGTTTTATTTTTTAACACTTCTCTATTGAGATTATTTTTCCTTTAAACCTGCATGCAATCAAAGGACTTGAGACTTTCACTATTGACACGTATCTGGAGAAATTCAGTTTAAACTATTGCTTAACAGCTAATGCCTCCATGTTTCAAAAGCCCCTGTCTCTGTACACATGTTCACTGTTAGATGGTGTGATCCTAACTATTGGTCATGGGATTCCTAGATAAATAAGTATAAATATTAGAGCACTAGCACAGCCTTTAGTAACACTGACTGTTGTATTTCTTATAAAAAAAAAGTCATGCCCTAACCGGTTTGGCTCAGTGAATAGAGCATCGGCCTGCAGACTGAAGGGTCCCAGGTTCGATTCCAGTCAAGGGCACATACCTTGGTTGCGGGCAAATCCCCAATGGGTGATGTGCAGGAGGAAGCTGATTGATATTTCTCTCTCATTGATGTTTCTAACTCTCTATCCCTCTCCCTTCCTCTCTGTAAAAAATCAATAAAATATATATATTTTTAAAAAGTCATTAAGTATTAAATGATGGAACTGAGATTCAAACCCTCAGAGCTTCTGCCCTAGGCTTTCTTAAAAAAAAAAAAAAAAAAAGTCATGTATCTGGTGTGAATAGATCCCATGCACAGTGCCCTTCTTCTTGGATGTTCACAACATCAATGTTAGTTCTATGGTCTTTACAGTTTGCAGTCACTTTATTCAAACTTTATCTCCAGTATTAGTTTTAAAATGAAAATACTAAATAGTATGAGTTTGATCATTCTTTTTAAGTTGTTCTTCCTAGCCTGTTCTGACAACGTGAACTTGATATTTTACCGTAACTTCCCTTACATTTAGAGGAAATACTTGCACATTCTTAGAGAAAGCTTCCAAAGTTTTTCTAAATATAGCAATTGTGTTGTGACTAAAAGAGATCCTCAGATCCCTGGATTTGTGTGGCTCAGTGGTTGGGGTATGGGCCTGGCACCGGAGGATTGCAGGTTCCATTCCCAGGCAAGAGCATGTTCCTGGGTTGCAGGTCAGATCCCTGCCCCAGGTATTGACATGGGTGGGAGGCGGCCAATCGATGTGTCTCTGTCACATCGATGTTTCTCTTTCTCCGTTTGCTCCCTCCCTTCCATTCTTTCTAAAAATCAATGGAAAAAAATACCCTCACTCCTTGGATGAGTATTAAAAATATATATTAAAAAGAGAGAGAGAGATCCTAAAGACACTGTTTTCTATGTTTTTCACATACTTTACAGTCCTTAGAAGACTTGATGTATGAGATTATGTACTCAAATCAGCAGAAAACTTAAAAAATATAAAAAGAAACCTGGCACTATTTTATAATTCCTAATGTCAACATGGAAAAAGCGTACAAAAGAATGCATGAAAATAATTTTTGTTATGAGAATGAAGGGGAATATGCAGATGACTTTGTGGCATTCTGAAGCTATTAAATGTCTGATGAATTATTTTATAACTAAATGTATTTCTGCCCTGGCTGGTATGGCTCTGTGGATAGAGCGTCAGCCTGCAGACTGAAGGGTCCCAGGTTCGATTCCGGCCAAGGGTACATGCCCAGATTACGGGCTCAGTCCCCAGTAAGGGGCATGCAGAAGGCAGCCAATCAATTATTCTCTCTCATCATTGATGTTTCTATCTCTCCCTCTCCTTTTCTCTCTGAAATCAATAAAAATAGATTTTTAAAAAAAGAAAACATATTTCCATTATCTATTAACAAATTTTAATTGTGCCTTTTTTCCTTAGCTATGATAATAACATTGTGAATGATTCAGTAATTAAATGTTCTTTAGCTAATTATGAACTAAGGTCATTTTTTATTCTTGAACTTCCCTCACCTTGATTTTAGAAATTTAGGTCTCTAATGACTAATTCTAACTTTATATCTCAGACGACTGTAAAATTTATGCTAAAGATTAAAGACACAAAAGTTGTATTGTTTCTGAGTATATTAAAAATTTTAGATTTTTAAATATTACATTTAAAGTTCAAAAAGTTTGATAGCTTTTTTTTTTGTAGGAAATAATACTTAATTAAAGGCTATTGTGGTAAAATATAGATTTATAGGTAGGTAGGTAGATAGACTGATACATAAGCATATATGTAGTTACTATTAAAATACACTTTACTTTCAAGAGGCCCATGAGGATATTTAACAGTTACTAAGTTGTTTTCTCTTTATTCATATTTTTGGTAAAAATTTTGCATTACTAGAAAGGTAGATGGTTATTTCTAATTAAAACACAAATACAGTAATTACAGTTCATATGTTATTATCCTGAATCTATAGTGGATGTGTTTAAACAGCCAAAGAGCCATTAATTTTACTGTTCAAAGAAATGCTCATAATCTTTTTAAAATGTCATATAAAATATTCATTTCTAAATGCCCTACGGTGATTCCTGAATTTATTTAAAGTAGGCTGTTGATAGGTCTTTTTATAAATAAGCAATTCCACTGAATATATCATGGCCCATCACATTATACATTCTATAATTTCATGGATGAAAGGCCTACAGCTGATGTGCAAAAACGCAGCGCATATCTCAGCAGGTGAAGGGTTTGATTACACAGGATAATCAGTGTTATTATTTATAACAACTATTTATGCCTGTTATTTATTAAATCCCTATGATCAGGTATCTATTTCTCCAGGATATATATTCAAGGAATATTTATAATAGGATATGGACCTTTTGAAAATTTTTATGGAATGGCTTGAATATAGCCTTTTACATTTAAATTCCCAGTTTCAATTGCTGTTAAACTGGTCAAAATTAAATTTGAAATTACATTGAGTTCCAAGGCATTTTGGAACCTAAATGTGTTTATATATTCAATAGTAAGGCAGATTTTTAAATTGAATATATTCATCTAATTCTAATGAGGTCAAATTTGATAATGATGGAAACTACACCCCTACTTGTTATTAGTTAATTTTTTTTTTGTCCACTTCCTTTAAGTTATTCACTTAATACTATTTATGGAGACAGGAGCTGTCTGCTCACTGAGGATATGATGATGTCAAAAGACAAAAAAGCTCCCATTTTCTAATTGCTGTGAAAGTAATTTGAATGCTGTGAAAGAAAAGATACAATGAGAATATACAGTGTTGGAACCTAATCTAGTATAGGTAGTGAGAGCGATCTGAAAATATGGATAAGAACAATTCAATATTCAGTGGTATGAGGTATGTATGTGTTTGCCTAACGGGGACATGGGGGGTGGCAGGAGGAAGTTTGGAGGCTCAGGTTGTTGCAAAGAGAAAGTACAAAAGGTGAAGTTCTTCAGAAGCCATAATGTAGTCTCATTTCCTCTGTGTGTATGTGCATCTGTGTGTGCATTTTATGTGTATGTACCATTATGCCCAGACAGTATGGCAGACTAATGATCTGGAGGATACTTTATTTATAAATATATAAAGCATATCTTCAATACATTGCTGGGTCTATAAGAAGTAAGGGACATGCTTATCTAAAACAAACAAACAAAACATATATGGACAGCAACTGAATACCTTAAGCAAAAATAATATGTTGTTGGCTCTTAAAGCAAATTCCAATATCAGCATCAACCTGATGAACAAGGTCTTATAGCCATTTTCACAGTAAACTTGAGACTTCAAAGGAGATTGGTAACTCATTCTACTCTTGTATTTTTAAATTTTTATTATTTAAAGTATTACATAAGCCTCCTTTTCCCCCCATTGACCTCTCCCTAGCTGCCCCCACCCCCCAGCACATGCCCTCACCCCCCAACCCCTATCTGTGTCCATTGGTTATGCTCATATGCATGCATACAAGTCCTTTGGTTGATCTCTTAACCCCACACACCCCTCATAGGTCATACAGTCTGCTTTCCCTCATAGGTCATACAGTCTGTTCAATGCTTCTATGACTCTGGTTCTATTTTTGTTCATCAGTTTATGTTGTTCATTATAGTCCACAAATGAGTGAGATCATGTGATATTTATCTTTCTCTGACTGGCTTATTTCACTTAGCATAATGCTTTTACAGTTCCATCCATGTTGTTGCAAGTGGTAAGAATTCCTTCTTTTTTACAACAGCATAGTATTCCATTGTGCAGATGTAACACAGTTTTCTAATCCACTCATCTGCTGATGGGCACATATGGGAGAACATATTTGCTAATGTTATCTCTGATAAGGGTTTAATCTCCAAATTTATAGGGAACTCATACAACTTAACAAAAGGAAGATAAACAATCCAATAAAAAAAATGGGCAAAGGACCTAAATAAACACTTTTTGAAAGAGGATATACAGAAGGCCAAGAGACATATGAAAACATGCTTAAAGTCACTAATCATCAGAGAGATGCCAATCTATACAACAATGAGATACCATCTCACACCTGTCAAAATGGCTATCATCAACAAATCAACAAATGACAAGTGCTGGTGAGGATGTGGAGAAAAAGGAACCCTCGTGCACTGCTGGTGGGAATGCAGACTGGTGCAGCCACTGTGGAAAACAGTATGGCGTTTCCCAAAAAAAATAAAAATGGAACTTCCATTTGACCCAGTAATCCCACTCATAGGAATATATTCCAAAAAAAAACAGAAATACCAATCAGAAAGGATATATGCACCCCTATGTCCATAGCAGCACAATTTGCCATAGTTAAGATTTGGAAACAGCCTAAGTACCCATCACTCTACTTTTATTCCCCAACCCCCATCCGGCCACCCTCTGAAAAGAAACAGATTCAATGAAACCTTCTGGTCACCCACAGTTCAACAACAAGCTTATAAATAAAGATATATAAGTACATAGAAAATAAATCACTTTGAATGAGATTCAGTAGAAACAAATAAAACAGATTTAGACTTTCAAGAAAATTAGAAATGAAGTTACAGAAATATGACCTAAATGTGGATTAAATATTTAAAGCATTAAAAGTCAAATGAAATAAATTAGAAATAACTTAGTCAGTTAGCAAAATGATACTAAATATATAAGGTAGATTTAAAACATAACAATAAAGAATCCTATCTAATAAAAGAGTAATAAGCAAATTGACCATACCTCTGCTACACCACAAGCCACGCACACCAGCCAATCAGGAGCGAGTATGCAAATTAACTTAACCAAGATGGCTGCGGCCACAGAGAGAGCAGGAGGCTTGGGTTTCCCCAGCAATGGAGGAAGCCAAGCTTCCTCAGCTCTGGCCTGCCTTGGCCTCTGCTCAAGGCTACAAAGTTTCAATTATAGAAGATAAATAAATCCCAACAAAAATGGCTGTGGCCATAGAGCAAGCAGGAGGATTGGCTCCACTCAAGGCTACAAAGTTTCAATAAGTTTCAATTATAGAAGATAAATAAATCCCAGATACCAGGGCCTCCGCTTGGGTCGCCTGGGGGTGTGGCCAGCCTGCAAACCACCACAGGCCCCTCACCCAGGCTGCACCATGCCCCAAGGGAACCCCCACCCTGATCTGGGACACCCTTCAGGGCAAACCAGCCGGCCCCCACCCATCACCAGGCCTCTATACTATCTAATCCTATCTAATAAAAGAATAATATGCAAATTGACCATCACTCCAACACACAATATGGCTGCCCTCATGTGGTCAAAGATGACTGCCCCCATGTGGACACAAGATGGCCACCACAAGATGGCCAGCACGGGAGGGCAGTTGGGAGGGACCAGGTCTGCAAGGGAGGACAGTTGTAGGCGATCAGGCCAGCAGGGGAGGGCAGTTTGGAGGGACCAGGCCTGCAAGGGTGGGCAGTTGGGTGGGACCAGGCCTGCAAGGGAGGACAGTTGGGGGTGACCAGGACGGCAGAGGAGGGAAGTTGGGGGTGACCGGGCCTTCAGGGTAGGACAGTTAGGGGCAAACAGGCTGGCAGGGAAGCTGTTAGGCATCAATCAGGCTGGCATAGGAGTGGTTAGGAGGTGATCAGGCTGGCAGGCAGAAGCAGTTAGGGGCAATCAGGAAGGCAGGAAGGTGAGCAGTTGGGAGCCAGCAGTCCTGGATTGTGAGAGAGATGTCCGACTGTCCATTTAGGCCTGATCCTACCCAGATTAAAGAGGGTGCAGGCTGGGCTGAGGGACACACACCCCTGTGCACGAATTTCGTGTACTGCGCCTCTGGTATAAAATCCTACATAATAAAAGGGTAATATGTAAATTACCATCACTCCGCTACACCCACGATTGGGCCAGCAGGAGGCACAGGGGGTGGGACTTGGGGTGGCCAGGGTGGCCGATTGGGCCGGCAGGACGCTGAGCTCGCGTCACCAGCGGCGGCGCGAGTTCAGCGTCTGCACCATGGCTGTGCTGCGGCACAGAAGGGGCCTCTGGGGCAGCGAGCCCACGTCCTGCTGTGGACCATCAAAAGCGGGGAGCGAAAGCGGGGGAGCTGGCTGTCTGTCCACTCCGGCACCAGGCCTTTCGAAAGCCTCCGCTGTGCAGGAGGCTTTCGAAAGGCCTGATGCACCAGCGAATAGACAGCCAGCTCCCCCGCGATCGAAAGTGGGGAGCTGTGTGTCCGCTCCAGCACCAGCGGACCCCTGCCATCAAAAGCAGAGAGCAGGCTGCTAGCAGTGTCCCCGGAGCGTGCTAGGCTTTGTGGGGCAGTGAATATGGCCTGGATGGCAGGTTAGGCCTAGGGGACCCTACACGTGCATGATTTAATCATGCACTGGGCCTCTAGTAAAAATATAAGGATTTGAAATAAAAATAAAACCTTAGTAAATGAGATAAAGGCAAATTAGCCCCAGGTGTAGAGGCAATAATGCTAGGGTATAAGAAATAGTCTGAATGTAGGATAATGAGTTGGAAAATGGGAAAAGGATGGTAAGATGTATATAAGGTGAACTAAAACTTTCTATTTTTACTTAATTGGAATTCTCAAAGGAAGACATAGGGTGAAGAGAAAAGAAACAATATTTGAGGAGATAATTTCTGAGGTATTTTTCAGACATATATTTATAGATACAGAAAAGTTAATTTATACCAAAGAGAAAAAACAGAGTTAGTTACATTTTAGTAATAACAAAGTACACCAAAGACAAAAAAGCACCAAAAAGCAAAAAGTTACAGAAAGAAAAGCAAAAGGTCAGATAAAAGAAATTCTATATCAAACATAAAAATAAATGCAAGTGGTTACAGTAACCAGTTTAAGGCGAGAGAATGTCAGATTTTAAAAATCAATTTATATCTTATTCATTAAAGGTTTAAAACAAAAACATGGAATAGTGAAAAGTAAAATGAAAAATAAAATGATATGCCAAGAAAATTTTAATCAAAATAAATTACACAGAACATGTCACTACATAATAATAACATTTTAAATTATCAGTAAGTATACCATCTCTAAACTAATAATCTCATAATAAAATAGCTTCAATTTATATTGAGCAACATTTCATAGAGTTACAGGAAAAATATTTAAAAGCCATTAATTACTAAATAATAAGCTTTCTTTCTTTCTTTCTTTCTTTTTTTTTTTTTGCTGTTGTTGTTAACCCACACTTGACTAAACGGATAATATTTTTCCCATTGATTTTTAGAGAGTGGAAGAAAGGGAGAAAAACAGAGAGAAACATCAATGTGAGAGAAACACATCAACTGGTTGCCTCCTGCACATGCCCCGACCAGGGCTTTGGCCAAGGAGAAGCCTGCAACCACGGGACATGTCCTTGACCTGAATCGAACCTGGGTGCCTTTGGCCTGCAGACTGACACTCTATCCATTGAGCCAAACTGAGTAGGGCAAATAATAAGTTTTCAATATAGCTCTCTTATAATTGCTTTAACACAGAAATTATCAACAATATATAAAAATCGAACAGCATGGTGAATTAGCTTCATTCAATAAAAATACAGAACCCAGCAACCAACAATTAGCAAATAGACATTATTTTTAGGCCTACATCGTCATAGAAGTCATATTCTATGAAATCATATAAACCAGCCAATAAAATAAATTGAAAAAAATGAAGTAGTATGCCAAGAAAAAATAATCCTTATAAAAGTGGTGCCAAGTGTTTAAAAAATACACTCAGAAATAACTGTGAAATCAAGAAAATCATAATGGAAATCCAACTTTACTTTAAATTTTAATAAAAACACAATGTATAAAATTTTGAACTGAGTGAAAGTGGTTCTTCAAGAAATATTTTTCATGTTAAATGTTTGTTTAGGGAACAAGAGCAATTTTCGTAAATATCCATAACCTACGTCTTTAGCTAAACTTAGAAAAAGAACTAAAACCAAAATGAAAAAGAAAGAAGATGGAGATACAATTTCCTTATGTTTATAAAGTCTTTCTCCAAAACCTACTCATTACGATTAATGTTGAAAATTAGACATATTCCTTTTAAAATAGGAACCAAAAAAGGGTTTGCACTACCTCCACCATGAATCAACATTTTCATGAAGGTTCTGGCTAGTTCAATACATAGATAATTAAAAGACAAAACAAAGGGGAAAATTAATTTACAAAAGAATCTATAGAAAGAACTAATCTAAGTCACTTTGTACAATTGACTTAGAAGACAGATTTCAATGAGTGGTGAATAAAGTGAAAGGGCAATACGATAATCTCAATTATTATTGTTATTATTCTTTTTAAAAAAATATATTTTATTGATTTTTTACAAAGAGGAAGGGAGAGAGATAGAGAGTTAGAAACATCGATGAGAGAGAAACATCAATCAGCTGCTTCCTACACATCCCCTACTGTGGATGTGCTCGCAACTAAGGTACATGCCCTTGACCGGAATCGAACCTGGGACCTTTCAGTCCGCAGGCTGACGCTCTATCCACTGAGCCAAACCAGTTTTGGCAGATTATTATTATTCTTTTTTATTACAAAACCAGGATGTGAAAGGAATGAGGAGAATTGGGAAGTAGTTAGAGGAAGCTGAATTGTTAAGTGAGGGTTTTGTGTTTTCATTATTCATACTGTTCTTATTTTGTTATTGGTTTTGTTTTGATACTTGAACCCCCTTATATGCTGAGGGGAAAAGCTTGACTGAGATCATGATCAAGGTTATAGTTAAGTACACCATGCTACAACGCATGACCAATGATTTCTAGTCTAGGGCTTTCTCTACTATCTTGACCTGTTTTTCCTTATTAGTCATGGTAGACACTTGTCTGTTAACACTGTTCATGTTTTTTTGACATTAAATCTTTTTTTTTTCCAATTCATTTTGTATTTAATTTTTTTATTGTTTAAAGTATTACAAATAGTAGTATATATGTCTCCTTTTTTTTTTTTTTTCTTCCCCATTGACCTTCCCCTGGCCTCCCCTACCCCCGGACATTAAATCTTACCCAATTATTCCATATTTGATTAAAAGTCAGATAAATTCGGGTCTTTGTAGCCAATTTAACATAATAATACAAAAATTACAGTATTTCACATATGTTCTCATTGAGTATTTAAAAATCTGAGTAAATTTTCCAACTTTGTAGAAAGTAAATAAACTTTAAGCATAAATATTGACTTAGTTTACAACATTAAGTGTATACCCAGTTACTGAGATGATTGCAACCATTCACAGTTACACTCCTGTTGCTCAATTCTTTTCTACAGATAATCTCTCTTCAAAAAGTAAGAATCACTCGGGACTGACACAGCTAAATCCATCTGTTAAAATATTTCATTATAATTGTGTTTACAAACATTCAGCCTTGTCCAAGAGAGATTTCCAGCCAAGCCGTAAATCCGCAGCTCTTGAGAGGGTGGACGCTGTCTTTGGATCTGGCTTTCCTCCATATTCACTGTTCTGACTGGCTCACAGTGGAACCTGTACTCAGATTTTTCTCAACTACTACCTGCCATCAGTTCAGTAGGCAACTATAAAATTTTCGAGAACGCTAAGATTCCTCAGATGAAATCTATGAAGCATTTAAATTTAAAATAAATATGCCATGTCTCTTTCCTTTCAGAGCAGGCCATTGCCCTCACAGGACAATATTGGAACACAAATTTGGTGACAGACTGAATTAAAAAATATTGCCAAAGCTTAAAGATGATATTATGAGTGTTTTTAATCCAAATTCTATATCCAGTAAAACTATTCTTCAGGTGTGAGGGAGAAATCAAGACATTTTCAGCTGTAGGAAAACTAAGAAAATTTTATTGCCAACAAAAGTACCCAAAAATGGCTAAAAAAGTTCTCAAAGCAGAAATTTTCAAAGAAGGAATCTTGACACATTAACCATGAAAGAAGAGGAACAGAGATAGTAAATATATACTAGGTTCAATATAGTAAATTATTCTTGTCCTCACTTCTTTAAAACATATTTGCAGTTGAAGGCAAACAATATAACATTGTCTTATGGAGTTTTTAAATATACAGATATAATGCATAAGACAAGTACAGCATAAAAGGGGAAGGGTAAAAACCTACATATTAGTAAGGCTTCTCCATTTCAATGTAAGTAATAACATTTTGATTCTAAATAGAAGGTGAAAAGGTAAGCACAAACTTCATAATCTCTAAAACAACCACTGAAAGGATTATGCATAGATAGTGATAAGTGATAAGTAAAATGGAATGTTTAAAATGGTTCAAATAGCCCATAAGAAGGCAGTGTTATCCACCAAAAACTCACTTCATATATAATGATATAAGTAGCTTAACAGTATAGGATTTAAAAAGATGGGGAAATTATATTGATATCAAAATGTCCATTTTAGGGCACAAAGAAGTTAACAGGAACAAAGAAGGGCATTACTTAATTATACAATTAATGATAATTTATGATAAAAGGGTCAACACACACACTAAAAAAGTCCTTAAAGTATACTCACAAAAGACTTCAAAACACACGAGGCAAAACTGACAGAAGGAAAAGGAAGAAATAAAAAAAAATCACAATTATTATTGAGGCCATCAACACTTCTGTCAAAACTAATAGAACCATCCTATATAATAAAAGCTTAATATGCAAATTGACTGAACGGTGGAATGACCTGTCACTATGATGCACACTGACCACCAGGAGGCAGATGCTCAATGCAGGAGCTGCCCCAGCTCACAGACCCCAGGCCAGCCAAGACGGGTGCCAGCAGTGGCCTCTCCCCCAATCGCCCTGACAGTCACCCCACAGATCAGCCCAGATCGCTGGTCAGGCCTGGGGACCCTACCCATGCACGAATTTTGTGCATCTGGCCTCTAGTAGAAAATAAGCACACATATAGAATAACACCATCAAACAATGGGATCTAATTGGTATGAATAGAATACTTTTCCCAAAATAGCAGAATACACAATCTCCTAAAGTTCACATTGAACATTCACCAATATGGACCATATCTGGAGTTATAAGACAATAGATTTAAAATGACAAAATCACACAAAGTTTACTCTAGGACCTTAATGGTATTAAATTAATTCGACTAGACATTAAAACAGAAAGAACAGCTCCATTTAGTTTGAATTAAACAACACAGTTCTAAATAATATATGTCATGGAAGGAATTGTGTCTCCCACAAATTAATTAATGTTGAATCCCTAACTCCCCAGTACCTCATAATGTGATGGTATTTGGACATATAAATTTTAGAGAGGAAATTAAGTTAAAATGAGGCCCATTAAGGTATGTCCTAATCCAACCTGACTGATGTCCTTATAAAAAGGGATTGGGAAACATAGACTCCAAGGATCTACTTGCACAGAGGGACAACCATATGTACAGGCAGCAAGAGAAAGCCATTTGTAAGCCACAGAGAGAAGCCTCAGAAGAAAAAACTCTGCATGGTACTTAGATGTTGAATTTGCAGCCTCCAGAATTATGAGGAAATAAACTTCTGTCCTTTAAGCTACCCAGTGTCTGGTATTTTGTTATGGCAGTCCTAGCAAACTAACCCAATGTTAATTAAAGAGCAAATCTCAAGGGAAATTAAAAATAAGTTAAACTGAATGAAATTAAAATGCAAGATTATTGGTAAGGTTTAGGTAAATCCGTACTTACAGGTAAATTTATAGCATTAAATGCTTATATTGGGGGGAAAAAAGCTTAAAATAATAACCTGTTTCTATTTTAAGAAATTTGGAAAATAATATAAAAATATAACCAAAGCAAGAAGAAGGAAGAATAGCACTCTGACAAAGGTGGGAGGGGGGGAGGAAGACACAAATGACCAATACAAGGACACGAATGAGGAGTTATCACTACAGACCACATCAGAGATAAAAGCTATAATAGGAGAATGCTGTGAAAAACTTTACTTATAATTCAACAACATGATTTTCAAACTACTTTGTTCTTGTATAATATAACAATGGACTGTATAAGTATGATGTTCATTACAAGTTTTAGTGGCCAGGTTTGGAATACAGGAAAGGAACCCTACTCATTTTTCTCTATGACATTTCAGTAGAAACCCTGAAGCAATACATTCTGAACAACCAGTGGAATAGGTATGGAGAGTATACATGGAGGATTATCAGAGAGGTTAAAAAGAAACCTAATTAATCACTCAAATTTTTAATTCTATACCTTTAATGCTCTCCTACATTCAGGACCGGCTGGACCTTCTTAACTTGGCTAATTCAATTGTAGATGTAAAAATCATAACATCTCTCTTTTCTCCCCTGAAGCACCAATAGACAAATATGTAAAATTAAAACAAAATTTTATACCAGTTTTCCAGGTAACTGCATGGTTCAGAGAAAGTGACTATAGTGATTTAAATAATTCATTCATTCATTACTCTTTCTTTATACCCTACACTGTCCATTACACTAGAGTCAATTTCATTTTTCTCTTTTTATGGTCTTTAGGAAGAGCTTAAGACTGGGTACATACACTAAAAACATGTATTTCTTTTTCTCCTCTGCATCTCAGAACATTATAAGAAGCATAAAGTTGGTATTTTATATATATATATATATATATATATATATATATATATATATATGCCTAATATGCAAATTGTCCCCACGGGAGTTTGACGGGGAGACCGATTGCTCACTATGACATGTGCTGACCACCAGGGGGCGGTGTGAAATGAAGGAAGGCCCCGGCAGCCAGGAGCCAGGGAAGGGAGGCCCCGGCCGGCAGCTGGAAGGCCCTGATTGGTCCTGATCGCCGGCCAGGCCTAGGGACCCTAACTGTGTACGAATTTTGTGCACCGGGCCTCTAGTATATATATAATCGCCTAAATTAGGTTACAGGCTTGAGAAATTAGAAGAGAATCTTTTCCACTCCTCATGGAGTTTTTAATTCTCCTGTTCTAATTTTGATATAATAGTGATTAATAACATGATTTCTTTTAAAAATGTTTTTATTGATTTTAGAGAGAGAATAAGAGAGAGGGAGAGAGAGAAATATATATATGAGAGAGATCAGGTAATTCCTGTATGTACCCTGAATGGGAATTGATTCCCAAACCTGTTATGTGCCCTGACTAGAATGGAACCAATGACCTTTTGGTACATGGGATGACGCTTCAGAGCTACCTGATTTTTTTTTTTTAATAGAACGTTTTATTATGGGTCAAATGAGGATGTGGATTTTCATGTTGTACATTTAAAATAGTAGTGAAAGCAAGACAATGGAAACATATTCAACTAAATAGATGCCTGCCATTATCTAGGTTAGAATACAGAGGTATAGCATATTGTGTATGTGAAAATTCTGAACTTAAATGACAATTTTAGCTCTAAACACTTAAACAATATACAAGTAAACAAATTGGAAACATTGCCCTTAGCATCTCTTTCAATGTTCTCAAAAACCCTCCTGCAAATATTATCCAAGAACCAGAATGCTTTCATAAATGAGCCATCACGTACACATGTTTAAAATATTTCACTGTTTGCAAATATGAAAATAATGATGATACATAAAAACTTTCATTGAGTCAGTGTTTGCCTCCTTAACCATTAGCAATATCAATGTTTTTAGTATAATATCCATGCAGCCAGATGACAAATAAATACTTCTGGCTGTACATCTATTAAACATAACTTGGATCACAACACTATCATTTGAAAAGTATACATATATAAACCATAGATCAAAATAATGTTCTGTTGACACTTTGGAGTACAGCATTCCCTGAGGTAAAGTGATTTCATACAGCCATAGTCACATGAAAAGCCTTTGTTCCTCTTTTTGTATGTTCTGTTTACTATAATGCAATGTTTGTCAAAACTGACATAAAAAGTGGTCTCAGAAATAGAAAGTGTGCCATGTACAATGAAATCTGGCTGAGATATTCCCTGGCTCAACTTTGACTATTCCAATCATTTGATATTCTCAGAATTTATACTTAACTCTGTAACACCATTTCCAGGAGCAAATGAAAAATTATAACGACAACAACAAAAGAAAAAGCAAAGAGAATGGTTGATTTAATTTTAGATGCCAATAACCTAAAAAGTCAACTTGAAGCCATAAGCTATAAATATGTTTTGCAAACTACATTTTCCAAATATTGTTGCTTTTCTGACTCCCAAGCAAATATTTTTCAAAGGAAAGGAAAGATTACAACATCATTCATTTTTAGGGAAAGCATTCAGGAGCCAAAACTTTTGACCTATTCTCATCAGACTAAAAACAAGTAAGAACATAAACAAAATAATGGACATTATATAAGACTCAGAATATTATTTTTATGCAGGAATATTATATATATATATAAACATATATATATGTATATATATATATTCTAGTGATTAATATTATCTGATCTTGTCTATCTGAATGTTCTTTGAACAATTATTATAAATTAGCTAAATTGAGGATACCTACACTAGCCTACTTTTTCTGCTTGTTATCTAGTGTTGAGATCATTTATCATCAATACATTCAAAAGGTGAATGCCATTGAAAATTATATTTTTTGTATTGATAGGTATACAGATAGATATACAATTATGTATATATATATATATATAAATTGTCTTATTTTACTTAAGCAGATTAACTTTTAAGTTTTTAGGTTTTACATTTATCTATGATTAAGTTTTTAAAATTTTCTAAGATAGCAATATTAATTAAATATCAATTAAACAAAGATTTATGTTGAACTCTGTTCCATATTCTATTCTATTTACTAAAAAATAAAGTTATAAATAAGACTGTGGCTTTGCGATCAGAGGTCTCATTTTTAGGTGGACAGTCCTCACAGAACAACTTTAAATAAAATGGGGTCAGTGTTATAATAAAGGCATGACCTTGGAGCCAAGGAAGCAGAAAAACGGGAAAGGTTATTTCTACCTAAGTCTTCCACCAAAGGTTTTCCTCAGGAAAAAATGTGGGAAACTGAGTTAATCTAGGAGTATTGGTAGTAATCAGGCAAAGGACTGTGAATTGTTTCCAGACAGAAAAGCCTTGTTAGCAAAGTGTGTTAGTTTCCTATTGCTGCTGTAACCAATGAATTGGCTTAAAACAATACACATTTATCGTTTTGAAGTTTTAGACGTTAGAAATCCAAATGAGTTATCTGGGCCAAAGTCAAGGTATCAGAAGGATTGGCTTCTTCTGGAGGCTCTAAAGGAGGATTCCTATTCCTTGCCATTTTCAGTATATAGAAGCCATCTGTTTTCTATGGCTCATGGCCACTTCTTCCATCTTCACAAAGTATCACTCAAATTTCTGTGTTTATCATCATGTTATCACTCGAACTTACCCTCTCTCTCTCTGAATCTTCCTAAACTGTTGATTACATCGGGGCCACACATTCATCCGGAATAACTTCCTCATCTCAAGATCCTTAACTCAATCACATCTGCAAACTCTCTTGTGTCATATAAATTCCTAGGATTAGGGGTGTAGACACATTGGGGGCCATTATTCAGCCTACCACATATAGTTTGGCAGGTGTAGGCACAGGGAATTCTAGACCACTAGAAAATATGACAATTTTGAATGAAGTTTGATGAATCTGAAAAGGTGGTTAAAGACTAGATGGAATTTTTCTCAAAATGATGATCAGTAACCATTCCAAGTTCAAAGATACAGGTCTTTGATTCGTGGGAGAAGCACAGCTTAGAAGACATGAGAAGCCCACAGAAGATGTCTTTTTCAAAAAGTCTTCACCTTCATAATGGACCAATGCCTGAAATATGCACAGTTTGAGTCTTTTGCATTTCACGGAGCTATATAAACTACACATTCATATGTTGAATTTCAGTGTCTCCTGTGCTTATCTTTTTGGCTTTGTGGCATCCTTTTAATTAAGAAGCTTTAATTGGACTTAAAACATAAATGATGCTCCTGCCAAAGGAAGGCTAAATTATATTATGGCTAGCTGCACAAAGGAATGCTTGCATAGAGAAATGTACCTGGAGGTTTGAGTCATCATATGGCATATGGGCTTTGTAATACAGGCCTACTGAGCTCAAATAAAGCAGAGCACAGTTATTTGGCTTATTGACTTCTGTATGTTTACTGTGAGTAGCTATTTCATTTAAGAAATACATCCTCACTTGTCAAACTAAATATATTTATTTAGAGTTATTTTAACTTTGTCCATTTGTTTTAAATAAAGTTGTATAAAATATTTTTTAAAAAACAATGTCACATATTGTTTTTTGTTTGAACCATTCAATAATGCTTTAGTAAAGTAATTAGTCTCTATGTGGTGTTATATGAGCTTTTTTCTTCAAAAGTGATATATTATTTAAGTTTGAGAAAATTGAAAATTACGTTATTAAATGCTTATCTTAGAAAACAGAAAATCCTCAAAACAATAATCTAATTATTCATTTTTAGAAACTAGAAAATCAGATCAAAATGTACCCAAAGCTAGCAGAAGGAAGAAAATGTAGAAGAAAATAGGAATTAAGAGAATAAAGTCCAAAATCTGACTGCCTGATCTTGATTCGTAGCTTCAGCACTTATAATCTCTAAGACCTTGAGCAAGGTACTGAGCCTTCCCTCCTCTCAATGTCTGCATCTGCAAAACAGAAAATAATAGTGTCTACGCCAGAGGGCTATAAAGAGAATGAAAAGCTCTTAAAAATGTAAGAAACTGAGTAATGAAATGAAAACTACTTACAATAGTGCTTGGCGCATAGTAAACTGAATCAAAGTAGGGTGGTCAAATGTTTCAGTTTGTTCAGGGTAGTCTCCGTTTAAAAATTATTATGATATTTTAACAATGAAATAGTATTAATAATTGCATCAAAATAAGCTGCTTCTGCCATGGCCTCATCTAGGAGTCTGAAAGACACATGTAGTGAAGAGCACTTCACTCTTCATGTGGAAGAACACCAATGATTCATCTCTGTTTTTCTTTCAGTAAAACGTAAGTAACAATTTCCCCCTCAATGAAAACATATGGTGTGCTTTCTAATAGAATAAAGTATTAGGCAATCCTGTATCTGTGAGCAACTTAATATTCTAATTAAGGACCATAATAAACGTTTTGAGATATAGTAAACTGCTAGCTGCAAGTTGGAAGGATCAATAAGAAACATTAAAATTATAGGCAAGATATAATAAGATATGTGGGGGAAATAAGGGCTGAGCTATCCTGTCTTAAAACACATATAGTATAAACCCTCTTGCAGGGCCCCGGGTGGTTTGCAGGCCAGCCACGCCCCCAATCGGGGTGGGAGTCCCCGCTGGGGGGTGGAGCCGGCCTGGGTGAGGGGCCACGGGCGGTTTGCAGGCTGGCCACGCCCCTGGCTTTGTCAGGAAGGACATCCGGAAGACATTGGGTCTATCTGGTCTAATTAGCATATTAGCCTTTTATTAGCATAGATAATGTATTATGCTCAAAGTGTACAAGTTTGTTTAACATTTTACATATAAATTAATATACTTGTCATTCAATGACTATCTTAATAACATGGAAACTATTTGTCAAAATTTAAAGTATAATAAAATCACTTATCAAACAGGAATAGAAGAAATTTCTTCAATGTTGCAAAGTTATTTATAAAAATGCATATAGCACACATCATTTGCAATGTGAAAGCATTCAGAAACTAGACAAAACTATTGGATCTCATCATTGTCTATACTACCTGATAAGGACTATTATATTAATGGCAAAACACTAAAGGCAAGAAAAAGAATATTCAAATGGAATAAGGTCATGATGTGATTATATGACTACCTATGTAGAAAATTCAAATGATATTATTGATTAATTATGACAAGAAAATAGGAAATTTTAGCAAATTTTCAAAGTGATGGGATATAAAATCAAAATTCAAAAGTCAATGGCATTTATTTCTCAATCAGGTGGAAAACAAATTTTTTAAAACAATGTATATAATATGATAAAAATGTGTAGTTATCATTTTTACCCTAAATTATCTATAGATCCAAATCAATTGCAATCTCTATGGAATTACTTTCATTTATTTCTTTTACTTTTTTTGGAGGGGGAGGGATGTGTATATGATACGTAAAGGAATGATGTTAAATTGATATAAAGGGACAGCCAAATACTACTAAAGAAGAATAATATTGGGATGGTATGGAATGAAATTTTCCCTGACAGTGATCAAGAACTATTACAAAGCTACTAGAAGCCCAGTGCACGAAATTCGTGCACTCTAGGGGGAGGGGGGTGTCCATCAGCCCAACCTGCACCCTCTACAATCTGGGACCCCTTGGGGGATGTCCGACTGCCTGTTTAGGCCCGATAAACAGGCAGTCAGACATCCCTTTCACAATCTGGGACTGCTGGCTCCCAACTGCTCGCCTGCCTGCCTGATTGCCCCTAACAGCTTCTTTCTAACAGCCTGATCACCCCCTAACCACTCCCCTGTCAGCCTGATTGATGTCTGACTGCTCCCCTGCAGGTCTGATAGTCCCCAACTGCCCTCCCCTGACAACCAGGTGACCCCCAAATACCCTCCCCTGCATATTCTCTCTTTATTAGATAGGGTTTTTTCTTTAACATATTGGACAGCCCTAACTGGTTTGGCTCAATGGATGGAGCGTCGGCCTGCAGACTCAAGGGTCCCAGGTTCGATTCCGGTCAAAGCCATGTACCTTGGTTGGGGGCACATACCCAGTGGGGAGTGTGCAGGAGGCAGCTGATCAAAGTTTCTCTCTCATAGATGTTTCCAGCTCTCTATCCCTTTCCCTTCCTCTCTGTAAAAAAATCAATAAAATATATATATATATATAAAAAAGAAACATTTAAGATTCCTCCATATCTGTCTAGCTGGTGTGACTCAGTGGTTGAGACCCCAGGCTGCTGCTGCTGGGAGGGAATCGCTCCATGGGGGTGCGCACCCCTCCCAGGCTGAGACCCGAGGCTGCAGTTTGTGTGTGTGGGATCACTCAGTGGGGAGTGAATTTGTTTTTGTTTTTTATAAAGGGTCAGGAGGACCTCTGGGCAGCATTCTGCCAGGCCTCTTATCCTGCCGGCTCTCAGCGGCAGCCCTCCCTTAGACTGAGGGACTCTGGCAGGGCTGAGAGGACTGAGCGTCGCCATCTTGTGGCTATGGGCACCACCATTTTTGTCATGGAGTTAATGTTAATTTGCATATTACTCTTTTATTAGATAGGATAAGTAATACCAATATGGTATTTATTCAGGTAGAAAAATTGAACAAGGAACAGATGTACACACATATGGACACCTGATTTATAACAGTATTTCACTTAAGACCAATAAAAAAGAATAGATTTTTCAGTGAATACTGTTGGCAGAATTGTTTATCTCTAAGGATAAAATATAAAATTGTTCCCTTAACTGACACCATATATATATATATATGGGAACTGCTGGAGGGCTCCAGGGCATGTATGGCCCGTCTCGCTCAGTCCCGATCAGCCAGAGCCTAGCAGCAAGCTAACCTACTGATCAGAGTGTCTGCCCTGTGGTGGTCAGAACATGTCATAGCGACTGGTCGACCGGTCAACTGTCTGCCCCGTGGTGGGCAGTGCACGTCATAGCAAGCAGTTGAACAGACTTAGCATATCATTAGCATATTGTGCTTTGATTGGTTGAATGGTCAACTGGACGACCAGACACTTGGCATATTAGGCTTTTATTATATAGGATATGTGCAAGGTAAAAATAGCAATATTTAAATGGCGATTGAGGAAAATATCTTTATAAATTTAAATAACAAATAAATTATTAAACCCAATAGAACTGATTATTTAAACTACATTAAGTACCATCCATTGTAGAGAAAAAGAGAAACTCCAACTGGGAGAAAATATATGCAACACATAGAAGTGATGAGTGTGAGTATCCAGAATGAGTGAGTATTAGCTATAAACCAGGTAAAAAGACACAATCTGATAAAAATGACAAAATGAATAACCAAGTTTTTAACATAATAGGAAACCCAAATAACCAATAAACTTGTGAGTAAATTTCTATTCTGATTTGCAATCAGGAACATGCAAATTCATAACATGAGGGACTATTTTGTGCCTATTAAACTGGTAAACAAAAAGAGTCTTGTAGAATCAAGTGTTGGCGAGGACATGCAAGTGAAGCGGGAATTTTAGGGGGACATAGGCAAGCTTAGGGAATTTTTAGAATTGGGGTCCATGGGAAAAGCATGGGGCTGCAGACTGGGAGAAAGTACATTTCTATAACATAAAAGCCAGGTGCAGTCACCTTTTCATAAGACAATGAAGCTAGGTGCAGTCACATCTCCATAAGACAGGGGAACTGGAAGTAGGCAGGAAAGGTCTATATTTACAAAATAAAGAGAAGGAAGACCTTCATTCAGAAGGAAGGAGGTGGGGAGAACCTCACATGGACCATGTGAGGTTCGACCTTTGAGCCCAGGAGTTACTATAGTAACCAGTCTAGGGAAATAGTGACCAATCAGAGGGGATATCAAGGCACCAGGATTTTCAGCCTTTATAAGCCATTGGAAAGAGGGACCCAGTGGGACCCTTTCCCCCGCCCCATGTGGGAGTCTGTACTTGTTCTTTAATAAATCTCCACCTTTGCTATACCACTTTTCTGTCCGTGGATTCATTCTTTGATTCTGGCAGACAAAGAATCCGGGTTCCAGTCCAAAAATTCGGTATCACAAGCAATGAGAGCATTTAAATACTGCTGTGGGAAATGGGGACCAGTGGGCACTTTGGGGGGGAAAAGGCACCATACAGTACATTTAAAGATTCTCATAATCTATAATCCAAGAATTCCACATCTGCACATGTGTACCAGTAGACAAGTGGAAGAATATTCCCAGTAGCACTTATGACAAATATTAGAGCTTGAATAAAAATATTCATCAATATTAGAATAAAAATGTGATTAAGTCATTAATTAGAGAAGTGGGTGTACATGAAAGCAATTATATAGATGGATATTGGGAACAAAATGATTAAGGAAAAAAAGCAAATTGTATACATTACACAAGTCAATTCTTTATAATTCAAAACAAGCTAAGTAGCATTTTGCTTAGAAATAAAAGATGCAAAGAAATGAAATAATAAACCTAAAATTTAGGTTACTGGGTTAAGCAAGGGTGAGAGTGGTAAGGACACAGAACTATGGTAGTGATTTCCATGTACATAGATGTTCATTTTATCATTATTTTTATGCCTTACAACCTATACTTTAAAGTATGAATTTGAATTTATTCACTATTTAATGCATTTAAAATATGTATTCATCCACATCTATTTTAAGCGTTAAAAGGACATAGTATGCCTTTCAATGGGCTGCCATAGAGAGATGCAAGCTTTTGTAATTTCTTGTCTGTTAGGTTTCTTGGATGTGTGAATCTCATTTGACTTTGCATAGCCCTGATGAAGCTCAGAGTCTATCCAAGGCATCATGTTTATTTAACAATGTCAAACAATTAATAAAAAAAAAAATCTTCACCAGCAAAGTTATTCTCTCATTTAGTAATGTATTCAGCTGTCAAACAGGTACTATTTTTAAGTCCCTTCTGTGTGTTAGGCAGAGAAAGGCCATTGCCCTCACACTGTTGACAGTTTTAGCAGCAGAGATAAGACCGGTCCAAAGGCAGCTCCTTTGCAAGGCAGTAGGAGGGGAGTGCTGCCTGAGGAGCAGAAATGCAAGTGCTCTAAGACTTGGAGGTGGAAGAACAATTGCTCGGGGGATCCTGCAGCTGTTTCAATACCATAGCTGCCCTGGGGAACTCAATAGGCAAGTTTCTAGGGTTGGGATGAAGAACTTGGAAGCAAGTCTCAGGAAGGAAATGGGAATTCCGTAATATGGAAATGACTGGAAGTGGGGCTTCTTATAAATAACAGCGGTCAGTTTCTCTCTGGTAAAGCAAAATCCTGCCTGAGACAGAAGATCGTGTCCATCAGCTCATCTGCGAGTTTAATTTAGATGGACTTTCTGACCCCAGCTAACTATGCAAGCTTTGGCCACGTGCTGTAAGTCCAGGCACGCAACGTGCTGCATATTGTACCAACAGAGATAAGGTGGTAAAGTTGTGTGTGCATGTGCGTGTCTGTGAGTGTGAGCACACATACATGTGTGTGGTGAGTGAAAGTATGGAAATATATAGAAGTATGGAAGGGGAGTAGAGCTCTCTTCTCAGTAAGTAAATAAAAATGCAGCAAGGAGCCTGGCTGGCGTGGCTCAGTGGTTGAGCATCATCCTATGAACCAGGAGGTCACTGTTTGATTCCAGGTCAGGGCACATGCCCTGGTTGCAGGCTCGATCCCCAGTAGGGGGCGTGTAGGAGGCAGCCAATCCATGATTCTCTCTCCTCATGGATGTTTCTCTCCCTCTCCCTTCCTCTCTCTGAAATCAATAAATATATATATTTTTAAAATGCAATAAGGAGTATTCAGTATGCTGGGCTAAAGAATATTCTATTGGAATAGACTTTCCCATGGGGAGGTTCAGCACTACCTCATCTTCAAGAATCATGTCTGAGTAATTGATTCCCTGATAGAATAATCAAATCCTAAACATTTGTCTGGTCTCTAATTTCCTGCTGGGCATCTCCACAAGGTTTACCAATAAGCATTCACACTCAATATGTTCAAAAAGAAATTTCTGAACTGTCCTTCCATTCAACTCATCCCGTTTTTTAAAATTAACACCTGTATCATTTTCTCAGTTGCTCATCCTGAAGACCTACAGAGACATCTGCACAGATTTCTTTGCACTGACCACTTAGTGCCAGTGGCTAACCTATGCAGTTTAACTCTATGTGGATCCTTGTCATTCATCCGGCCCTTGGCATTTTCATTGATGTTGCATAGATTTATGATCACAGGACTCTTCTTGATACATGTAGTTTTCTTTTCTTTTTTGTATAATTTCTCTCTTCTCATCCAATCTCTTTTATATCTCCCCCAAGATATTATGTCTAAAAACTAAACCCAATTGTATTTTACCCCTATAGAAAATCTTTCAAATCCTTCAGTAACAGTCTTGTGTTTTTAATGTAAAGACACTGCCAACCAAATATAGCCTAATCTACATTTCCTTTTGTCAGGTGTCCTATTCTCTAGTCCATATGGGCAATTTAGCAATATACCATACAACAGAGTCCATATGTTGCCTTTTCTGATTTTACTACTGGCTGGGGTTACCGGCTCAGACTTCGGTTCTTTTTGGCAACACAGAAAAGATTTTAAAGTCAATGAAAATAAAAGTAAAGCAAAACTGGGTTTATTGAGGATACATACCAAATGAGGTGCCAGCAAGTCCAGAAGGAACATGGGAGAATAAAATGGTGAGAGCTACCCATGGCTGGGCTACTTTAGCTCACTGAGAAGTCAAGAAAAGCGGACCTTGGAGACAGACAGGTTCAGGGTTAGCCTGGAATGAACTGCAGCTGCCCATCTTCCCTGGTTGCAAGTCTCATGGGGTCCATTAGAGGTTGTGCCTGTGGGGGAAGGGAAGGGGAAAGGAAATGGCATGGCAGTGCTCCCTCGAGGGAGGGAGGGAGGGAGGAAGAGAGAGAGAGAGAGAGAGAGAGAGAGAGAGAGAGAGAGAGAGAGAGAGAGAGGGAGAGAGAGAATGGCAAGAGAGCATGTCCCCTCAACTCCTGGGTTTAAAAGAGGGATTTTCTGGGTGAAGCCTTTCATTTGCATTCAGAGATGATTATCAGAAACTATATTTCTTGTGGGTATGCCCTTACCCATAATGCATACAGAAAAACACATGGAGGGGCAGGGTCAAAATCTAAATGCAAATTTTATAATAATTAGTTCAGGGCCCCAGTAAGGTCACATTGAGGTCATATAATTTTCCCGGAGCTTATGCCAAGTCAAGAACCAACTGCCTCTGAACCTGCCTGCTGGAGGGCTGCTGGCTGCTGGAGGCCCTAGTGAGGTGGTCTGAAGGCAATGTTGGTACAGCCCCTGCTCAGGACCCCAGAGCAGTCCTCACCCCAGCTACTCATGTCTTAATTCCTACCTAACATTTTTGTTCATGTTTCTTCTACATGCAATTTCCTCACTCCATATTTATCTGTCAACGTCATATCTACTCTTTAAAAAGACTTTGGAACTTCCTCAGCCATAAATCTGTCATCTCTTTAAAATGTTTTTTGTATGTTTTATTAGCCACTTAGCTATTCTCACTATCTTGTCTCCATATAAGGGCTGTTCTTTCTGTTCTAAATTATAAGCTCCTTGTGGTCAGAAACAGTCATATATATCAAAGTCATTCCAAAACCTACATATATCAGGCACAGAAACACAGATTGAACAAACAAATAAGACAGAGTTTTACACACATGCATGCAATCAGTATTATATGTATCATCTCAGCAGAGAAGCAGAAAGTCTGAGTAATAGGAATACATAAAATATTTTATTTTGAATGGATAATAGTATCTCTCAGTGAGGTCATGATATGCTCTTTTAGTCTATGATTAATTTCTTTAAATCATTCTTCCAAGGACATTTCAGTATTTCTAGTGATTTCTTTACTCTATTTCCCTCTGCATTTGTCTCTCTCTCTCCACATACACAGCCCCTTTAGATCTTTATTATCACTAGATACAGTGTCGAATATTATATATAGTACAATTCTAAGAGAAGGTTGTATTATAAGTTTCCGTACTTGTGCTAATTAAGTAAAATTATTATCTAACAATAGATACTGAATTGAAATCGAGGTATAGGACCTAGAAAAGTTCCCTAGGCTAGGATGAAATTTTGGTTCTTTGACATTTTGTGATATGTGTGTGTGGAAATGGAAATGAATAGGTAGCTGACAGAGGGGAAAACCATGAGAAAACAGGAACTTTATTGATGCTGGAGAGATGTCTATGAGCTGCTGTGATTGGTCATGTCCTCTGCAAAGGAATTTACAGATGAACTTATCAATGTCATGTCATAGTCCCACTCTGACTCAGTCACAGCAGTTTATTACGGCAGTTCAAATAACAAGACCAGGAATACATGAAAGTTTTCCGCTGATTTCATTCTTAGGAACATGTTTCCATTACAAGTGGGGCATGTATCTGTACTTTTAATTTAAATAACACTAAGTCATTTGGCTTGCTTCACTTCTCCTGATACCACCTGTCTTAATTACCTACTGGGTTCCCTTAAACCCCTTGCAGAGAGAAGAAAGTACTGTTTAATTTTCTCTGTTACCTGTGAAATGAACATTCACATGCTAAAAATCTTAATACTGTGGTAGGCTGGCTGGGGTGGGTATGGGGTGGAGGGGTCAAAGGGGGAAATACTTTCAATAATAAAGTTAAATTTTAAATGGTATATTTATGGCATAAATATAATATATAGTATATTCATGGGCATTTTATTGCTACTAATTATGAAGTAAAAAGAAAATATTAAAAATATCAAACATTGGTTTACAATGAAAGGAAAACATAATTAGAACTTTCTTTGTTTTTTCAACTTTTTAAATCTTTGGGCCCTTTTTAAATAAAAAAATATAAAACCAAATGCTCCTTAATTTCAAGTGTCATTAACTTTTATAATATTACTAAAATATGTATAGACAAAACATATTTTACTTGCAGTTCTGAAACTCCAGTTAATCACATTTTCAAATAAAAATACTAAAATTTCTCACTAAATCAGTAAAATTCAAATTAACATCCATTTAATATGGCACACATTTTTGGAATTTAAAAATATTGCCAATGAATTAAAATTTTTAAATGATCATTTATCACTTTTCTCATATTTTTTGAGTATGCTGGACCAGTTTTTGGTTTATAATTTTATTAGTGACTTTTTTTGTCTTTAAAAATGTAATAATTTTAACAGAGAATTACTTTGAAGATCCAGATAATTCAATCATGCTCATAAAATACAATGAAAGTAATGTTGTGTGAAGTCTTATTTTATATTTAGTATCATAATTACTTGTATAAAAATTAAATCTGTGCAACGTATTTGTAGGTAAAATGATTACGAGATTGACTGCTACAGTACAGGTTCTGCTGCGTTCTGCAGAGCTCAGAGACCATGTGTTATTTGATGACTTAATTTCCCCACTGCTCTTCCTTATGTAAATGACTGTAAAATCTTTATTTATACAGCTTGCTCTGAGGTAATTTGTCCTTTACTTGGGGCCAATGCGACTACAAATTCCAGAACAGTAATAGGGCAACAGAATATGATCATAAATTGATCATACACAGATTCTGTGATGCTTATATATTTAAGATTATCAAAATAAATGCAGAAAAGTCAATAATAATTTTACAACTAACCCGTAAATCTTTAGGAATAATAAGTGTAGTCATTCCTTCCTTTATACCTACTCCTTGGCACTTCCTCATTTTCCTAGTCCTATTAGGGTAAAAAATACATACATAAAATGCGAAGTCATTTAAGATTTCTCCAAATTCAAATGTTATTTATAGCTCAAGGTAGATCCAACTTAAAATGAGAGCTTTACTGTTTTACCCAGGAAATATCTACTTAGGTCATTTCCCAACGGTGACACAATGCAAAGTAAATTAAACATGTCTTGAATATTTGAAGAAAGGATAGATTTGGGGAAGAAAATGAAGCATGAGCCTTGTAGAAGAGCTGGGTTAATTAATTAACTGATTAAAAATCAACTCACTCATCCAATAAATGTTGTTTGATTATTTATAATAAGACATTCCTTGGGACAATTTTGTCACTATAGAGTTTTAACGTATTTTGATTTCAATTCCTTGGAAATGTTACCACAAAAAGTAATCAGGGGAGGATCTACTGTCCATAATTCTATTTATACTAGAACCCTGATGCACAAAGATTCGTGCTAGAATGGGCTTTCCTTTCCCTGGCTGCCGGCACCACCTTTCCACTCCGGCCCAGCCCCTTTCTGCTCAGGCTCCAGAGCCACCTATTTCCACTCCAGGAGCCACCTCTTTCTGCTCTGGCCCCGCCTTCCCACACTGCCCAGAGGCCCTGAGAGACCACCCCCTGTCACTTGGCACCTGTGTATGCAAATTAACCACCAACTTTATTGGGTTAGTTTGCATATCACTCCTGATTGGCTGGTGGCATAGCGGAGGTACGGTCAATTTACATGTTTGTTTATTATTGTGTAAGATTATATCTGTATTGTTTCCCCTCTTCTCAATAAACTGTAAAGCTAGTAAATATATATATATATATATATATATATATATATATATATATATATACCGTATTTTCCGGCATATAAGACGACTTTTTAACCCAGGAAAATCTTATGTACGCCCAGTTGTCTTATACGCCAGAAAATACGGTATATATATATATATAGCCAGTAAATAAATATAAAAATCATATATAAACCTATAAATATATGTTTTAGCCATAACAAAACTAAAACAGCTAATTCCAATGAATTCTCAAATAAATGCTAGAATGATATCTACTTTATAAATACTCAACAAATGACTTATTAATAAGACTGTATGAATGGCACAATGATGCAACATGGTTTTCAAATCAAAATTAATGTAGAAAAAGATGCCCTAGTTTTATTTTATTTAAAATTAATTTAATCTCTCTGGAATTTAGATTTCTTATTGGCTAAAAAAACTATCCTATCACAAAGTCCTATAGATTAAATAACAGATTACTTGGGTAAAAAATATAAACACTAACATTAATTTTAAAGAAATTTTAAATATATTATCTTCTATACCACAATGTGTTCAACCATCTCTTGTTATATCAAAATTTAATTAACAAATTAGAGAGTTAATTATCATTTACTACCTGTGTCATCAGATTGTTGTCTAAAAGTGAAGTTTGGTATTGCAATATATTCTACACATTCTCCAGAAAAAAACAAGATGTAATTCATTATCAAACATGATAGAAAAGACTCAAGTTCTGAGGCTATAGGTGAAGATGTTTGTGAAAAAGTGCATAGAAGAGCAATCCCAGATTTCAGAGCAAGGTAAAAAAACAGAACTTTGGTAAAAAGAAAGTGAATGCATTATTATTACTTCTATTAAGTAATCACCACAAACAAAGCCTTTTAAAACTAGCATTGGAAAAGGATGGCCACAATTTATATTTTTCTTCCAAATATATTTATTTCATATTCTTGGCAGTCTTGTGTTTGAAAAAAAATTTTCTGATTTAATAATTTTGAAAAAGAATATCTTCAATTTAACTCTACACTTATAAAGCAAATGGCGGTAAAAGTAAGATTTTAGTAGGACTGGTCAATATCTAATGGACATGAAAGCAAGATATTAATTCAGTTCTGAAACATAACCAATATCTAGATGATAAGAACAAATTTAATATTAGGGTCCAGAAAATCTAGATTACTCATGTATCCTATTTTAGTTCAGCTATTTTTTATTCCTAATACAATGATATGGAAAAGAAAATGTATTGTTGATATTTATAAACTTTACTGAGAAATGGCTGACCTTAAGGTATAGATTAAGTTCTTTAGCAAATGACTTCTTAAAAGCAAGCTGTTGTTTTAAATTATGTTGAAAGTCTATCATTGGCAAGAGAGGTGAGGGAAACGATAGGCTGAATAATAAGAAATCAATCTGCTGCACTCAGGTGTTCAATCTCCAGATGAGTTTAATTGTTGATGCTTCCTTAATGACCACCATTTTATACTTTGCTGCTTTCTATATAGCCTTTTAAGGTTTAGGTTATTATTTTTAAATTTGCTTGCCACCTTCCTCAGTTATACATCTTTCTTGAGTTCATTGACTTATTGAAACTACCTCTCAGAATAAAATATGGCCAGAAAGCATTATGGCATATGCAAATTCACAGGCATATATAACATTAGAGGTGAAAGATATTTTCACAGATATATGAAACTGTTAGAAATACTATTGAATCATCAATTCAACTCATTGTTATAAAAGTATGATCTATTTTCTACCATTTGCTCCAAAGCAATATTACTTTTAGTAAAGAACTTTATTTAAAGGCATTTGACAAATTTGCACACTATTTTACACAGTCAACAGTATTTTTCTTTACCTTAAATTGATTGTACTTCTGCCTTTAGGTAAAAATGTAGAAAGTTAAACTAATAATAATAATAGTTATAAAAAGGAAAGGGAACTTAGCAATTTCCAAATAAATTTCATCAAACAGTAAAATCAAACTTTATAACTCATGCCAATATCTGCTTTATCATAGATTGAAATTAAAGAGGTAATCATAATCTCTAATCCTACTTTTTTTCATACTGCAAAAATCATAGCCCCCTCACCCCCCCCACCCCCACAAAATGAACCAACACAATGATCTTTAAGGGCATAAATATATTACCAACAAACTTACATGCATTATAAGATTTTCATTTGCCAAGATCAACATGCTCTATCATGAGGAGTCAATCATACTATTAACAATTAAACAGATAAATGTAAGCTATTAAAACTGTAAGTATTATGGTTGATCATGTTGTTCATTTACCTAAAACAAATCCATTTTACTTCAAGCCAAAATATTGAAATAAACTGTCTCTCTCTTTTTTTTCAATGATGAATTTTGAATATATAACAAACAAATCACTTTTTTTTAATCCTCACCTGAGGATATTTTTCCATTGGTTTTTTAGAGAGAGCAGAAGAGAGAGGAAAAGATAGAAAGAAGAATCTGTGTGAGAGAAACATATCAATTGGTTGCCTCTTGCAGGAGCCCTGACCAGGGCCTGAGCCAGGGAGGAGCCTACAACCAAGGTACGAACCCTAGACCAGAATCAAACCCCAGGCCCTTTGGTCTGCAGGCCAATCCACTGAGCCAAAATGGCAAAGGCTAAATAACCTTATCTTTATATGGATCATTGCTTTAAAGAGATAAAAGGATTTTTAAAAAATGTAATTTTAGCAATGCTTACAACACCCAATAAATTATTTCCTAGTTGAAGGATAGAAAATTCTAGTTATATAGACAATCTTTTTTCTCTCTAACAAATATAACTGCTTCATATTTCATTTAATTAACTCTTTAGCACTCTGCTTTATTGGGCCTTAATATGAGGTCTGAGATATATTTTGAGAAAACTAAAATAACATAAACACAACACAACTATTTTATTTTAAACTACAGGCCCGGTGCATGAAATTCGTGCACGGGGGTGTGTGTCCCTCAGCCCAGCTTGCACCATCTCCAATCTGGGACCCCTCGAGGGATGTCTGACTGTCCGTTTAGGCCTGATCCTGGTAGTATTAGGCCTAAACGGGCAGTCAGACATTCCTCTCACAATCCAGAACTGCTAGCTCCCAACCGCTCGCCTGCCTGCCTTCCTGATTGCCCCTAACCGCTTCTGCCTGCCAGCCTGATCACCCCCTAACCATTCCCCTGCCAGCCTGACTGATGCCTTACTGCCCCCTTGCCAGCCTGATTGCCCCTAACTGCCCTCCCCTGGAGGCCTGGTCATCCCTAACTGCCCTCCCCTGCAGGCCTTGTCCCCCCCAACTGCTCTCCCCTGCAGGCCTGTGTCCCTCCCCCCCCCGCCAACTGCCCTTCCCTGCAGGCCTGGTCACCCCCAACTTCCCCCCACTTCTGGCCTGGTCACCCCTAACTGCCCTCCCTTGCAGGCCTGGTCCCTCCCAACTGCCCTCCCCTGCTGGTCATCTTGTGGCAGCCATATTGTGTCCACATGGGGGCAACCATATTTGACCACATGGGGGCAGCCATCTTGTGTGTTGGAGTGATGGTCAATTTGCATATTACTCTTTTATTAGATAGGATACAATTTTATTGATTTCAGAGAGGAAGGGAGAGAGAGAGAGAAAGAGAGAGAGAGAGAGAGACACACCATTGATCAGCAGCCTCCTGCATGCCCCACACTGGAAATGGAGCCCACAACCCGGGCATATGCCCTAACCAGGAATTGAACCATGGCCTCTGGTTCATAGGTCGACGCTCAACCACTGAGCAATACCAGCTGGGCAACACAACTATTTTTAATGGTTATTGAACTTGGCCACTCCATGTACCTTCAAGAGTCCAGGATGCAGATGAGAACGAGCTGTCCCTGTCTCTAGCACCAGGTTTTGGGGCATTGGCATCTTGGTGGAAAGACATGATGAAAGGGAGTGAGCAGTTGGAGGAACAAGCCACTTCACATCTCTGGGTAAAAACAAAAAACATGAGTCTTCTTTCTAGAATGGTGAATCAAAAATAATTTCCAAAATGGAATTTTTGAGGGCAACAGTTGTATGAAAATTATTAGTAACACTAGTGGCCCGGTGCACGAAACTCTTGCACGGGGGGGGGGGGGGGGGGTGTCCCTCAGCCCAGCCTGCACCCTCTCCAATCTGGGACCCCTCGAGGGATGTTCAACTGCCTGTTTAGGTGGGATTGGGCCTAAACGGGAAGTCGGACATCCCTCTCAGAATCCAAGACTGCTGGCTCCCAACCGCTTGCCTACCTGCCTGCCCGATTGCCCCTAACTGTCCTCCCCTGATGGCCTAGTCCCTCCCAACTGCCCTCCCCTGTGGCATGGTTCCTCCCAACTGCACTCCCCTGCTGGTCATCTTGTGGCGGCCATCTTGTGTCCACATAGGGGTGGCCATCTTTGATCACATGGGGGAGGCCATCTTGTGTGTTGGAGTGATGGTCAATTTGCATATTACCTCTTTATTAGATAGGATACTTATCTATCATCAGAAGTAAAACAACTAAGGACAATGAGAAACATGTCACTTCTTAAATGTAAGGTCTAATTGACTAATCCATTAATTTGATCATTTTAACTTTAAAATATTTTATACTTTGAAAAGTTAGATCAATATTCAAATTTGTTTTGCACTTCTAATAAAGAATTGACAAAAATGTAGCTTTCTGCATATTATGGTTATGTGTTTTTTTTTCAGTTTTATGAAATATAAAATGAGGGTTCAAAATACTTCTTTCTTCACAAAGAAGTAGAGGTAAAATACAAGTACAGAAGAAAATGTTAACAGTGGCTAACACCTAATCAATGCTAAGTAAATTGTGGATTACTAATAGTTGAATATATATATTCACAGACTATTTCACAGTTTAAAACTGAGCCATCTCAAATATCACTTATCATATAGATTTTGTTAAATGAATATTATATTACTGAAAGTTTTGGGGAACTACTGTGCAAATGCAAGGTCTATGTTACCAACATTTTAAAATTATAGAAAGAGCTATCATTAAAGGGAAGATTTATTTTCTAATTAATAGAAGTAAAAAAGTAAGTATCACCATTCAAACTGGCTGAGCAAAAAGGGGGTGGGGGAAGAGAAAGAGAGAGACAGAAAGAGAGAGAGAGAGAGAGAGAGAGAGAGAGAGAGAGAGAGAGAGAGAGAGAGAATATACAAGTGAGCCATGCAGGTGTGTGGGATCCTGCCAGTAAGCTTTGCTTTAGGCTGGTGACTATTTGGAAGCTTGAGCCCCAAGACTATTTTGCAAAGGGCTTATAAAATGTGCAAAACCAACAGATTTCCCAAGCACTTCAATTTGTAGTACAATCCACTTACAAAAGCCTGGAGAGAAAAGAGTTAGAAATCATCTTTATTAATACACTAAAAATAGTAACTAGTAAAATATTAACAAGAACAAATCTATACTAAATGCAAACAGCAATCTTCAGTAAAACAGGCAGCTTTCCATGAAAAGGGAAGTCAAGCAGAAAAGAAAAATTCATGAGAATCAACAATAGGTACTCCTGAGATCTGCTCTACCAACATTTTGTAAATTGACAGAAAAATTCCTTTTCCAAACTGTTAATTCATGACTATGGAGTTTAACAATATGTATGCAATGTAATACTAAATTGAAGGTCAAATATCTTTTAAAGGCAAATTGTTGGATTTGAATATTTTTAAAGATGATGTACAAAGTAAAGGTGAGTCTTTTTTTTTTTTTTTGCCTGTGATGAACTAGGCTTCTTATCTATATTGTTTCCAATGCCCCTAACTCCATAAATCAGTTATTTTAACCATATTTCACAGCTGAGCAACCTGGAGCTCAGAAAGATTAAGCAGTTTGCCTCAGAATCTTAACAAGTAAAATGCAGGATTAGAACATAACATCTGAAACAATGAAATATTTATTAATTACAATATGCACTGCTGTCCATTATTGGTGAATAGTATAAGCAAAATGAAGAAACAGACCCATAGATTGGCAACTATGCAGGAAATTATATTTGTGGTATTGATGAAATACCAATTGGTGGATAATCAAAAATTATTACTAATAATCACTAGAATTACCTTAAATTTTTAATGTTAGACATTACTAGCTTCCATTGATATTATCATTGTCAGATAAATCAATTAGCTAACACCCCCCTACCCCCAAAAAAGTTCAAGAATTTCTAAGTGTCTCTATGATTTGCATCTAAAGTATTCAAAATAATGCTTGACAAATCTTAAATATTATGACATCAGATATTATTCCTTGTATATTATTGACAATTGCTTCATAATTTAATTCATTATTTTGATACTAATTTTGATTTGAAATGCATATTCTTTACTATGTTAAGAACTTTAATTTTTAATAACTGTACACTGAAGATTTATTGAACTGCTATGAAAACAAAAAGGTATATATATACACATATATATAATATATGTATATTATATATATATATATACTAGAGGCTTGGTACATGAAAATTCATGTACTGGAGCAGGGGGTCCCTCAGCCTGGCCTGCCCCCTCTCACAGTCCAGGAGCCCTCAGGGGTGGAGGCGACCTAGCGATCAGAAGAAGGTGATGCCCATCATACCTCTGCTGCTGCCACTGCTGGCCGCACAAGCCTCGGCTGGCCCTGCTTACCCGAGCCTCGGGAGGCCCTGGATGGCTGGGCAGCCACCATCCGAGGCTTGCCTGCTTCTCAGGCTGCCCTGGCGGGGCTGAGGGGACTGTGTGCCGCCATCCTGTGGCTATAGGCGCTGCCATCTTTGAGGGCATGGCCGTCAGTTAGCATATTCTCTCCTTATTGGCTGAGGGCGCCGCCGTCTTTGAGGGCAGTCAATTATATATATATATATATATATATATATATATATATATATATATACACACACACACACATATATGTGTACATATATCCTTCAGGGGATGTCAGAAAGCCAGTTTTGGCCGGATCCCCACAGGCCAGGCCGAGGGACCCTACCATTGAATGAATCTGCACACTGGGCCTCTAGTATGCATATAAGATCTCTGGTTAATCTCTTCCCGCCCTCCCTCCTCCCCGCTTCCCACTGAAATTCATCAGTCTGTTCCATGTTTCCATGCCTGTGTCTTGAGCATCTGCTCCCTGGTGGTCAGTGTGCATCATAGCTACCAGTTGGACGGTCACTTAGGCTGTTATTTATATAGATGTGCTGACATTCTATAATATTGAGTTATTACAGAAACCCTGAAACAAATGTTACTGGTTCTATAGATAGGTGCTAGGGCAGCTTTTACAAATATCTATTTGGTTTAGGGCAGTGTTTTTAAATATCTTACTATAATCAACTTGACACCAATATATTGAATTCCATTGCATTTCTATTCATAAAAAAATAGAGCTCTGCTATATTATTGAGTTTTGTTTGGGGTTTTTGGCAGTGTTACACAAGCCTTGAAAATAAATGGGAGAGATTGCCCTTTCTGGGCATTATGAGGTAATAGGTATAATATCTGTCCTTCCAGTATAGGCAAGTAGACAACAACAAAACAAGACAACAAATAAGCAAATATTTTTACATACTGGACTATCCTATCTAACAAAAGAGTAATATGCACATTGACCGTCACTCCAACACACAAGAATGCTGCCCCCATGTAGTCAAAGATGGCTGCCCCCATGTGGACACAAGATGGCCATCACAAGATGGCCAGCAGGGGAGGGCAGTTGGGAGGGACCAGGCCTGCAAGGGAGAGCAGTTGGAGGCAATCAAGCCTACAGGGAAGGGCAGTTGGGGGGGGGGGGGGGGACCCAGGCCTGCAGGGGAGAGCAGTTGGGGGGGACCAGGCCTGTAGGGGAGGACAATTAGGGGTGACCAGGCCAGCAGGGAGGGCAGTTAGTGGTGAGTGGGCTGGCAGAGGAGGGCAGTTGGGGTTGACCAGGTCTGCAGGGGAGGACAGTTGGCAGGGACCCAGGCCTGCAGGGGAGAGCAGTTGTGGGGGACCAGGCCTGCAGGGGAGGGCAGTTGTAGGTGACCAGGCCAGCAGGGAAGGGCAGTTGGGAGGGACAAGGCGTGCAAGGGAGGGCAGTTGGGGGTGATCAAGCCTGCAAGGGAGGGCAGTTAGGGTGACCAAGCTGGCAGGGGAGGGAAGTTGGGGGTGACCGGGCCTGCAGGGAAGGGCAGTTGGGGGGAACCCAGGCCTGCAGGGGAGAGCTATTGTGTGGACCAGGCCTGCAGAGGAGGGCAGTTAGGGATGACCAGGCCTCCAGGGGAGGGCAGTTAGGGGCAATCAGGCTGGCAGGGGAGCAGTTAGGCATCAATCAGGCTGGCAGGGGAGTGGTTAGGGGGTGATTAGGCTGGCAGGCAGAAGCAGTTAGAGGCAATCAGGAAGGCAGGCAGGTGAGCAGTTGGGAGCCAGCAGTCCTGGATTGTGAGAGGGACATCTGGCTGCCTGTTTAGGCCCGATCCCGATCGGGCCTAAATGGGCAGTCGGACATACCTTGATGGGTTTCAGATTGGAGAAGGTGCAGGCTGGGCTGAGGGACACACACACCCCATGCACAAATTTCATGCACCAGGCCTCTAGTAGGGAATAAAGGATTAATTCCTGAGGGGAAAGAAAAAAGCCTGATATTCTGCCTGGAGGATCTTTCTAGAACTTAAGACTTATAAGGTGAACTCAGACAAAGCACAGTGGATTCACTAGTTTAGCAAAGATCAGATTTAAACTGTTGCCAGAGCTGGAAATTGTGGGCCAGTGTCTTAGAAAGAAAGGACATATACAGAGAAAAAATTCTAGAAATCTGCACATGGTTTTCCTTGAATCTTTTGCTACATACCTAAGCTCCACATGCCAGTAAAGCTACACCAGGCCGGGCAAGAAAGGGCTATTAGATTTATGGTGAGCTGATCAGTTCCTAGAGACAATACACTGCTGAGGGATAGCTGAGATACCACCAGTCAAAGTGGAGAGATCTTGTTGTGCACCCAGGGTCTCAAGTAAAGGACCCAGAAGGAAAAGCTTTGCAGGGTGAAAACTAGCCATAGTATTGGCCACTTTATAATCACCATGATGAAAGTTAAAAACAGCCTCAAAAGGACCAAGCTGATTCTTTAGTAACCTAACCTTCTATCTAAATAACATGTACTAGGTTAGAGGACAGAATACAGACAGACATTAAACAATGTAAAATTCAGTAGATTAAGTATTCAACCAATAAATAACTAAATATGCCAAGAAGCAGGGAAATGTGTCCTATAAACAGAAGAAAATAAATCTTAGGAATGTGAGACAATAGAATTAGTAGACAAGAACTTTAAAAAGATGCAATATTGAAAAAGATGTACAAAGTTAGAGAAATTTCAGTACATGATTTCAAGATTTACTACAACGTTACAGTATGCAATACAGTGGCACTGACATGAGGATAGATAAATAGATTAATGAAATGGAACTGAGAATTTAGAAATTTAGATGGTAAAATAAATAATTGGAGAAAAGATATTCTTTGGGGAAAATGGTGATTGAGATATATATTTCTATATGGTGAAAGTATCACCCTTGATTCTTAAAAAATAACATAAGCCCTAATTATATATGGAAACATGGTGAAAAAATCTTCATGGTGAAAAAAATCTTTATAATTTCCTTAAGGTATCTTTCTTAAACAGGACAGCAACAGCACAAACCATAACGATCAAATTGGATTTCATTAATATTAAACATCTCTGTTCTTTAAAAGATACCATTGATTAAATAAAATGTCAAGTTATAAATTATATATATATATATATATATATATATATATATATATATATGTAGTATGGAAATATATATAAAGGCCATTTCAAATTAAATAGTAAGAGAACAAAGTATTTACTTTAAAAATAGGCAAAATAGTAAACTGCTTATAAAATAAGATAAATGAATGGTCAGTATGCTGTTGTAATGGGGACATATAAAGTGAAAACAAAATGAGACATACCACACACCTATTAGACTAAATAAAATTAAAAAAAAAACACTTAGCTAGGATGTGATAAAATGAAACTCTTGAAAGCAAAAGGGTAAACATTCTGGCCTTTTCTTATAAGGTTAATCATGCATAAAGTTATACTATTCAATGAGCCCACTAGAAAGCATTTAGCAAGAATTTTATTTAAAAAAAAAACCACAGTTCTACAAAAAGATTTGTATAGAAATGTTCTTAGCAACTTTATTCGTAATAGCCCCAAACTAGAAAAACTACTCAATGTTTTTCATTAAATGGAAAACAAATTATGACATATGTAATAAATAAAATATCTCTCAGCATAAACAATAAACAAATTACTGACAGACATCAAACATAGATGGGTATCACAAATTATCTATACATATAAAAGGCTAATATGCAAATTGTCCCCTGGGGAGTTCCACCTTGAGGCTGGGAGTTCAATCGCTCATTATGATGTGCACTGACCATCAGGGAGTGGTGAGGAACATGGCTGGTGACCAGCAGTGGCAGCAGGGTGCTGAGGGAGCAAGGGAAGGGGGAGGCGGGAAGGTGGGGAACCTAATCGGTCCTGATTGCCAGCCAGGCCTAAGGACCCTACCCATGCACGAATTTTGTGCACCGGGCCTCTAGTATATTGTATAAAACATACAAGACCTTAAATTATACATATTGTATAATTTAATTTCTATGAAGTTAAAGAAAGGAGAAAATAACCTATAGTGACAGAAAATTTATCAGTATTTTTTGAACCAAGTGTGGAGTAGAAAAATTAACTGTAAAGAGTCAGACATGAGGGGACATTTTGGTAATGCCAATATTATATAAGTTAATTGTGGTGATTACATTGGTTTTAATTGTCAGTATTCATTGAACAGTGCACTTAAGATGAATGCACTTTATTGTTGGTAAATTATACTTCAATACGTGTGTTGTTGTTTTTTTTTTAATAAATAAATTAGCGCCCTAGCAGGTTTGGCTCAGTGGATAGAGAGTCAGCCTGTGGCCAAAGGGTCCTGGGTTTGATTCCAGTCAAGGGCACATACTATGGTTGCAGGCTCCTCCCCGGCCTAGGCCTTTACTGCAGGAAGCAACCAATCAATGTGTTTCTCTCACGTTGATATTTCTCTTTGTCTTTTCCTCTCTCTTCCACAGTCGAGTGGTGAAAAATATAGCAAAATCAGAATAATATAAAAAGAAACACACACACACACACACACACACACACACACACACACACACACACAGAAAAGAGCAGTTTTAAAGAGAATACAGAGATCAGAGATCTAAACTATTTCTCCCAGAGGATGACAACAGTGATTCCCTTTTGTGACACAGCCTTCCTCATACTCCCATGAGTCACATTGTTTAAAGATGACTTTTAGATGAAGGCAGAAGAAAGTCAGAAATAATAAAATCTTGTGGTTGAACCAGAATTAAATATTGGCATTTCGACCTAAAGCTGGTACAGGATATTCTCCCTGCCAAAACCGGTTTGGCTCAGTGAATAGAGCGTCGGTCTGCGGACTGAAAGATCCCAGGTTCGATTCCGGTCAAGGGCATGTACATTGGTTGCGGGCACATCCCTGGTGGGGGGTGTGCAGGAGGCAGCTGGTCGATGTACCTCTCTCATCGATGTTTCTAGCTCTCTATCCCTCTCCCTTTCTCTCTGTGAAAAATCAATAAAATATATTTTAAAAAAAAAAAGATATTCCCCCTATGAAAATCTTGTTAGGCATGACTTTTAACCCAATCCAGTTCCTCCTTATTCTCTGCTTTACTTCACTGTTTTAAAATGTGGAAGATATCTTCCTCCTGATCAAATATATATTTATCACCTACAAAATATGTAAAATGCTCCACATTAGAGATCCAGTCCAACTTCTAATTACAACTATGCTGATTTAGGAAGACACAGTGAAAGATGTACAATCTTTCTCTATATTCTGCTCCATCTCTATTTCTTTTTCTGCTTCAAAGAGACAGGATACAAAAGCATTTCAGTAATTATAATATCTACAGTTAAATCAACACCTTGGGATTCTGACCTTTCATTCTTTAACATTTTAATTTTTTTTCTTGGGGACATTTCTTTGAAAAGTAGTGAACAGATACATTATAATATCAAGAAACCTTTTCCACATGAACTAAAAATACATCAATGATAGACTTATTTAGGTCATATTAAACTTACTTCTGATGCTAAAAACTGGTTATATATTTGGAAGATTTTGCCAGGGATTTTCCTTACTTGGTAGTGGTTTAAAATATTATATGTTTCTAGATTTATGAGATGGGTTAATAACTCTGCTTAGGAGCAAAAAATGGGTCTATATTATCCAAACTTTCTCACTCTTATCTCAATTACAATGGCAAATTTGTGTATGGAAAATATGAGTTCTGGCCATTATTTATTTATTATTAAGATCAATAAATATCAATTATGGCATATATCCAAAATAAGGGTTTGCAGAGGTCAACTAATCACACATTAGTCTTAGTTTATATGTTATCTATTTTGTAAGTCAAAGTAATTTGATGTAGAAGCTTGTATCAGTTTGTGGATTTCCACATATGCAATTTAATGTTTTTAAACTTAGAATAATTGTTCTAATGTGACAATAGAAATCTGTTCAGTCAACATACAAAATAATATTTTTAATGAATTGTTTTATAATTAGAAGAATAAATAATGTTTTGTTTCATTAACTTGAAATAGTTTAACCCACATTGTCACCAAGGCCATTTTTGGTAATACTTGACATATTGCCAATGAAACCAATAATTAAGCAGTTTTGTTGAAGATTCAATGAACATGTATAATCAACAAAAAATTTCATGGACTAATTTCATTGTTATTTTTTCATATGTAGCTTTTGTTTTTTACCTTCTTATTATCACATCTATTTCAATTTCTTAGGTCAATATTTACTCTCAACCAACATATATGTAGTGCTATTATTGGCAAATGTATTACATTTCTTCATGATTAAGGCTCTAAAACATTAATTACATATTGTTTTATTCAATTGGTTTTAAACTCAATTAAGAGGACTAAGGAGGAAAATGTGGACTCACACTGTCTTTTATAATTACAAAATTACCTTTACTGTTGTTATTTGTTTTCCCATATGGATTTGAAATACCATCTCTGATGACTTACTTTCAGCCTGAAGAATTTCCTTTAGTATTTCTTTTAAGGTAGGTAGGTTAACTAGTAACAAATCTTGATAGTGTTGTTGTTATTTTACTTTTAACTCAAATAACCCACTGCTATCTAGTCTTATTTTCTATGGTGAGTTGTACATTAATTTTATGGTTCCCCTGTAAGTAATGAGTCATTTTTCTCTTACTGCCTTCAAGATTTTCTTTGTCTTCAGGTTTTAGTATTTTTATTATGATGTGTATGTTTGTGGAACTCTTCATTTCTCTTTCTTAGAGTTCATTGACCTTTCTGAATGTGTAGATTATTTTTTATAATAAATTGTGGAAATTTTCAACCATTATCTCTTTAAATATTTTTTCTGTTTATTTATTTCTGTTTCCTCTGTTTTTGGTACTCCCAAGATGCACATGTGGGTGTGTTTAGTGGTGTTTGCATTTATCTGAAACTTTATTGTTATTCATTTTTTTCTATCTCTTCAGGTTGTATGATCTTTATTAATCTATTTTCAAGTTCACTAATTTTTTTCTTTTGCCCGTTAAAATCTACTGTTGAGCCCCCATGTGTATTTTTTTTTATTTTATTGTACTTTTAAATTATACAAATCCCATTTGATTTTTTAAATAAATAATTTCTATCACTTTATTGCCATCAAACTTTTCTTCTTTAATGATATTTTTCTTTATTTCCTTGAATATGTTTATAATGTATACAGTAAAGTCTTATTTCTTTTACTTGCTACATTGGTCACTCTCACAGGGAGTTTCTGTTGCGTTCTGATGATATTTTACTAATTACATAGTAGTCATAATAACATATTTATTTATATGTCTCAGAAATTTTGTGGGAACTGAATTTTTTAGAAAATGTATTGTAGTAACTCTGAGTACTGACCCCCTCCAGTCACTCTAGTCTTGCTATTTTTCTTTGCTTGTTTATTGGTTTAGACTCTGGCTTTGTTATTTTAGTGAAGTCTATCACACTCTCTCAGTACTAAGCTTTTGATATTGCACCTAAGAGGCACCCAGAGCTACCCTGAGATAACAATTTTTTTTTGCAGGATTTTCTTTGGCTATCTGTTTCTTTGAACAATGTTGAAATCCACCAATTGCTGTTGAGATCCACTCTTGAGACCTACTAATTGCTGGCTGATTGTTTCATCATTTTCAACTATGTCCTGGGTCATGGATTGCTCTACATCTAGCATGTCAAATTCAAAGGCTAACACAGGCCTTATGAGGCATGTGGCCTGCTGGCCCTGAGTTTGACATGCTTGCTCTACATACCTATCCAATCAATTTCTGCTTCCTTTGAAGGAATGGTTACAGAAATCAGTATTTGAGATTTTTTTCTGACCCAAGAAAGGCTCTTCATAGCTATCTCTTCTCACATTCTTCCTGGTAAATGAGGCAGCCAAAAGTTGAGCCAATATCTTCAATGAATCTATGAATCTCCTTCCAAGTTCCATTCCTTACTGTTTTTTGAGAACACCTTTAGGCTTGAAGTTCTCCACACCCTATTGCAAATGTAGTTAGTTACTTTTGAAAGAGACCGAGATATATGAGTTTATGTTTTACTAGAGCCCAGTGCATGACATTCGTGCACTGAGGGGGAGGTGGGGGGTTCCTCAGCCAGGCCTGTGCCCTCTTGAAGTCCAGGACTGCTTGGGGGATGTCCGCCTGCCAGCTTGGAGCAGGCCTAAATGCTGCTGTGAAGGTGAGAGAGGCTCCCGTCACCGCTGCTGTGCTTGCCAGCCATGAGCCCATCTTCTGGCTGAGCTGTGCTCCCCCTGTGGGAGCACACTGACCACCAGGGGCCGCTCCTGTGTTGAGCATCTGCCCCCTGATGGTCAGTGCACATCATAGTGACCGGTCGTTCCACTGTTCGGTCAATTTGCATATTAGCCTTTTATTATATAGGACTTGGGGCCCAATGCATGAATTCATGCACCTTGAAAGGAACTGTGGGCTTTGAGGCTGCAGTGGGCATAGAGGTGGATCTCAGCCCATCCTCCGTGCCCCTGTCTGGCCCCTCCTGCCATGACCCCTGGTCCCCTGTCTGCCAGCAACCCTGCTCCCTCCGCCTCCACTCCCACACACTGATAGTGCAGGCCCTGCTCGCACCTGCTGACAGCATGGAGCTGCTGGCCCAATCACACCTCAGGAGCAGGGGGAGGTGGAGAAGCCCTCAGAGGCGATTGGGGCTGGCAGCCGCTGCTTGCCCTGGCTGACAATACAGTGCTGGGCATCAGCAAGTGGGTGTGAATGGGGCTGGTGCTGGCAGCAGGTGCAAGAGCTGGGCAGGACCACAGGGCACGGGAGCAAAGAAATTTTAGTAACCACCAGAAGCTTGCCCCAATGACAGCGACCAGCGCCCCGCCTTGGTCTGGCGCCCCTGTTCACCTGCTCCACCATCCTGCTGTGGCTGTTGCCAGCCATGTTCCACGCGTGCCCCCTGGTGGTCAGTGCACGTCATAGTGACTGGTTGTTCGGCTGTTCAGTTGTTCCGCAGTTCGGTCTATTTGCATATTAGGATTTTATATATATAGATAGTTTTCTTTCTTTCCTCTCCTTACCCCTAGCAAAATATTTGAGCTGTATTTCTTGAGCTGGAGATAGAAACAATAGAGCATTTCTCTCTGAGTGGCATGCCTGCTCTAGGAACTGAGTGGTAGGTGGAGGAGGGGCAGTAACATCAGGTCTTTTTAGTTGGCCTCTCAAACAAGGAACCACTGCTTTATGGGCTTGTGGAGCACCAGAATCCTCAGGAGCACCAAAGTCAAGATAGAACCTCCTCCCACCAGTGGGGGTAAGCTAAAAAGGTAGAGGCCTTACCTCTCTTCTGGAATTTAGGCTCAGAAAATTATAGAGGAAGATGAGATATGCTGGCATCCTAATAATCTAAGGAAGGTATTCTTCCAACTGGGAGATGGGAATCAAGATATTCCTGTGTTCTTGAGTGCATTAATCTCTACTAGAGTTTCCATATGATTGAGCTGAGAAAAGAAATAGTGGTTGAAATATTACAGCCTCTCACTGTTATTATTGAATTTTAGTAGATTTTTTAATATATATATTTTAAACTGGCTATATGTTGTTATCACTATTTCCAGATACTTACATGGCTGTGTCTTGTTTTGTTTTGAGTACATACATATAATTTTATTCTGCTGTGATGTGGGTCCACGGAGCTCCTCATACTGTTATGCCAGTGACTCCTTTAATAAATAAATTTTCTGTTTTTAATTTTTTGAGCAATTGTCTCATTTATTTCTTTAACTTGGTCTTTTAAAAAATATTTTATAAGAGTTGTTTGTTATCACAAATACAGATGAATTATTAATTCAATATTCTTTACATTTGGAATAGCATATTATATGATTATATTAATAAAAATTTTTAAATATCTTTATAAGCACCAATAAATTAATGACTAAAACATAAATGGTTAAAATGCAGTAATATTCTAGTTTTAAAGGTTCTCAGAGGCAAATATGTTTCTAATAAGTGTTTAATGGTCTTCATTAAGCTCTCTTAGAACATAAAAATCATCTAAAATTGCTCCAATAATTAGTCTTCTTAACAGCAGAATGAATACAAGTAAAATTGATCATTTGCCCAGATTAAACATTGCAGCCCCAAACATTTTGATGACTCTCACTAAAGACAGAAGATGTAATCATATACACTTTTTATGGAGAGAACAATAATCTCAAGAGAATATCAATTCTTAAATACTCTTCTTTTAGATAATATCATATCAAGCATAATATTATACATTTCAACCCAAGGACACGTAAAGAATCAGCACACTAGAAAAATATTTGCTTTTTTCTGCAGCTAATATACCATAAAAAAGCCAGAAATAAAATGACAATCTAAGCTGACATTGTTAGTATTGTAGTCACTTGGATGATTATGGCCTTTTGAAAGATGGACATATTTTGACCATTTTAATCAGAAGAGACACGGTCAATTGACTTGTAGAAGGGTTTGAAATGGAGTTTCTGATTCTTCTGTTCTATTTTTTACCAAATTATAGGAGGACAAAGACACTTATGACTTATTTCAGAGATATGAAATTATTTTATGGGCATTTGAGTTGCAAATTGTCTATTACCATAGAACTTAACTGAGGCTGATATTGCAAAAAAGGTTTTGTATTTCATGTAGAAAAACAGATAAAGTTTCAATCAAAACTTAATATTGGCTATCTACTTCCTGAAGCAAAATGAATTTTAAAATAATTATTTCCTTAAACTGAACCAATGCCAATTAGTCAAATTACAAATAATACATGTTCTTATTAGTTCTGAGGCTGAGGTAATTCAGAAGAAAACATCAAAAGTTCAAAGGATGCTGATACATTCCTTCACGAATGACTTGGAAGTGCACCAATGAGGCTCTCAGGGAAATGGTGCAGGGCGGTTATCTGAACCTACAGTATATCATACGAAATAGTTTATATATCACCCAACCGTACTTTCTATTGGGCTGTTTCTGAGTCTTTGCATTTCTTTTTATATATTAAAATTTTATTCATCTGAAAAAATCTGAGCATCCTTTCTAAGACACGATTTAGTCTTCTTTGGAAACTTTTGTTATTCATAGCATCTTACTTATGATCTTTAAAAATTAAAATAATTGTCTTGAGAAATTCTTCTTTCTAGTTGCTAAAAGGCCTAGAGTTTTACCCCCTATCACGCACAAATTAACCATCTCTTGAAAACCAGGTAATGATTTTTTAAATGTGCAATTTAAAATTTCAAACCATATTACCATTTTCCTCCCAGAAGCTTCACTGTCAGTGACTTAGTAAAACCATCATTAATCACAAGATAAGCTACAGTCATGTGGTGATTGTAATTTGGTCCCACGAAACCAAAGACAAATGATATGGAATACTATTAGCAATGATAGCTTTAATGTAGACATTCATCATGGACTCAGGTTCACTTGATGTGACTTTGGGATAAAAACAGGGGAAATTGCCTAGCTGTTGAAAATTATATTGCTATTAAATCATAATTTTGACAAAATTGTACAAAATAAGAGTGGTAGAATTTGTGTTTCCCATTTTTCACTCTTAAAAGACAAAATTGCAGGGGGCTTTGAATTACCCAGATGCAGTGCAATTAGAATGGTGCATACTGATTAGTTGCTATCTATCTAATTACTAATAATATAATCTGAGGTTTTGGGAAGGTGTGTATTTATAGGAGTGGCAAGGTGGCTCCAGTTCATCATAACAGATAGGCTGATAACAGAGGCTTAGGAGACATACACACACACACACACACACACACACACTCCACATACACATATAAACACACATATGCATACAAACAGATACTTTCATCAGCATAATATTTTATTGGTCATAGACTTCTTAAATATACTGCTTATAATTTTCTAAAGCAACACAATAGAATTTTTAGGAAGAGATCCTTGTTAACTAATTAAACTCAAGTACTCTTCAGTGGTCACATTTAAGAAGCTATTTACGTTTTCAAGGACCTACACATTTATTTTAAAATATTTTCTCAGTAGGGAATCCATGATGTGAACTGAATGCAGTATCAAAAGTTTGATTGTAATTCACAATTGAGTGTAAATATTGACTATGGACTATAGCATTGTCCTAAAGAATATATGAGTTCAGCTTTAATTCAAATGGAAAAAATTAACTATTGGTGCTATTTTAAAAATAAATTTTAGGCAATATAATTGTGTACTTTAATTCAATATTTTGTTTCATTTATTTTGATTGTTTCTGCCACTCAGACCTATCTGTGTAGCTTGTTCAACTACATCTGCCTCTGTCCCTATAAATTTATTTTCTTCAGTTGAGTTATCCAGTTGTACTCTATGACCTCAGAGATTAAATTAATTCTGTGTCCCAACTGGAGTAGATGGGCTATTAAAACACAAGATTTCTGTAGTATCAGATTTGAGATCTGATCCACCAAATCTTCTGGTCTTTGACAGTTGAATTCAGTAAGAGGAATAAGAATGGGTCTAAAACTTATTCCCTTGAATATTTTTAAACTAGAGGCCCGGTGCACAAATTCGTCCATCAGTGGGGTCTCTCGGCCTACCCTGCACCAGTGCACAAATCCATGCACCAGGTCTCTACTATGCATATAAGATCTTTGGTTAATCTCTTCCTGCCCTCCCCCCTTCCCTCTGAGATTCATCAGTCTCTTCTATTTCCATGCCTGTGCATTGAGTGTCTGTCCCCTGGTGGTCAGTGAAAATCATAGCTACCGGTCAAATGGTCGCTTAGGCTTTATATATATATATATATATATATATATATATATATATATATATATATGTAAAAAATTATATATATATATATATATATATATATATATATATATATATATAATTTTTTGGTTAAGAAAATGAGTCAAGATTTCAGTTGTGTTGATGCTGTATAAAAACATAGATAATCAACCTCTAATTTTCTATGGATCTATATATATGTTTCATTTAGTTTAATTGTATCTATACTTTACCTGCTGATTTATTTGGTTGGAGAGAATAGTCTCTACTTCTTAGGCACCTTTAAGAATAAATGCTACATTTGCTTGAACAAATGTCTTGCAATTTACCTTACGATCAGTGCTAAGCATCATGAAAAGGTGGTTTTCAAAAATTTAGACTACAAAAAAGTGAATATTTTATAAATTACTGAAACATCTTTATGGCAAAAGAAATTGAAGTTACCAAATTTAGAATTATCTTAAAGAATCTGGCTGTTGCAGTAACATAATAGATTAGCTCCTATAATCAAGAAGGTTCCAATGTAAGTATAACAGCTTGGAATCTCTGCAGATTGATAGCAGACATGCTATATTTTGTGAACTTGGACAAAATATTTCAATTATACAACAGATATTAATGATCACTGCCTTATTTTGCGAGGGCTGCCATAACAAAGTACCACACACTGGGTGACATAAACAACATAAATTTTTTCTCACAGTTCTGGAGACTAGAAAGTCCAAAATCAAGGTGCCATAGGGTTTGTTTCTTTGGAGGGCTCTTTTCTTGGTTTGCAGGTGTCCAACTTCCCACTGTGTTTTCATAGGATTCTCCTCTGTGTGTATGTATGTATTCTGTTGCAAGAGCACCTCTGGTGTTTCTCTGTGAATCCAAATGTCCTTTTCTTAAAGAATACCAGTCCAATAGGAGTAGGCCCCACCCTAATGACTTCATTTTAACCTATAGCCTTTTAAAAGTCCCTATTTCCAAAATATAGTTGCATTCTGAGATACGAGGCTTTGGGGATTCAACATATACATTTGGAAGGATGGGTATACTTCAGCCTATAGCAGGTACCTCAATATAGCGCCAAGGATCTAGCACTGCAATAGACAGAATGTCTGTCATCCTGGAGTTTATACTATTCTTCTTAATATCTCTAAATTCTCAATTTTATGTTAGATAACAGTGGAGAGCAATTAAGATAGTTCCTAGCCCATAGCAATTTTCAACAAATCAGCATGAGATTTGTGATAATAAGACCTGTTGATAAGGATGAGCAAGTCAGATTTAGAAATCTTCACACACCCTCTCCTGCAATTCCAAGTGAGTTAGTTTCCTTCAGGCAATGACAAGGTTGCTATCCAAGTGCTTTATCCATAGGGCATGTGCATTATTTGACAAAGCCTTACTAAATTTGTTGCCTTTACTAGTAACACAATTATAGGAGTCATTGAGTTATGTAAATGACATAGAAATATTTCTTCTGATTAGATACTTAAATTCCTCTTTGTTACTTCTTGAAGAAAGTTTAAATTTCTAGTTGTTTATGTCTAGTAGTTCATTACATTTGGGTCCAAGGTAGAATGGTACTGACCCCTTCTGGTTAACTATATTACAAATTCCTGGGAAATGTATTTTCAATTTGTGTTATCTCAGTTCAAACAATTTCTTCAACATTGACATCTTTAGCGACAAATAGCATTCCTCTTAAGAGCATTTCCCCTAAATCATTGTGCATACACATTTATACAACAAAAACATAGCTTGTCCCTACTATGTACATGAAATGTATTCAGTGTTGTAGATACAGAAGTAAACAAAATAGACTCAAATCTCGAATTTCATGTAGCTGATATTTCAGTGTTGACAAGCAGAAGTTTTTATGTGGAAGATACACTGTTTATACCCACTGCTCACTTCCAAGCAATATTAACCATCATTGCAATTTAGAAGAAGCTATAGTGGTCCCAACTGCAAAGTAAAGTATAACACCATGTTTATACATTTTGTATAAGCTTTTGTCTTTGAAACATTGTATTTTAAAAAAGCACTGTTGCAAATATAGTTTTGTACAGAATTATCTCTTTTTAGACATTTGCACATGATAAATTTCCTTAAATATACTCTCACGTAAGTATCAATATGCTTTATGCTAAATCTTAGCAAGTGTATCTTTGAAATATCACCTATTTCTACCTCCATTTAGGGTCATTCCTGACATTCCTAAGCTCTCAACTATATTTCTTATATGTATTACTGCAAGTTTTCAGTCTTATAATAGATCCAACAGAGAAAAGATGTCTTTCTGTTTCCAAATTATCAACTGACTTTCACTTCTCACTACCCTCCACATTATAGTAGTTTTCAGTGGGATAAATAAGAGGAACTTTCAGTTCCTCAAACATGATAATCTGCACCCACAATACTCAACTTTATTTCAAACAGAAAATCCCATTGGAATCTATTGGTGAACTTATTTTTCATTTTTATTTTTGGTGGTGGTGGGAAGCAGTTTGTAGTTATCAGTCTCTCTCATTGACTCACTAAACTGAGATACTCAAGGTAGGAATTATCCCTTTCCTCTTTGAAAGCTCAGTTTCTAGCATAGTTCCTTCCTCCTCCCCCTCCTTTTATTTAAATAATAGTTGAGTCATATTCTGGGTCATAAAACACATCTGAAAAAAATTTTAAAAATTGAAATTTTATGAAGTATATTCTCTGACTGCAATGGAATTAAAGATCCATAATAGAGAGAGAGCTAGAAAATCCTTAAATATTTGGAAATCAAAATATACAGTTCTAATTAGCACATGGGTAAAAAAGAAGTCTCAAGAGCAGTAAAAATGATTTGAACTAAACAAAACTGAAAACACATGGTATCAAAAATTGTTGAATGCAAAACAAAACAAATAATTCTTAGAGGGACATTTATAACATTAAATGCATACAGTAAAAAAAAAAAAAATCAAAATCAAGAACCCAAACTTCCACCTTAGGAATATAGAGAAAAAAAGAGCAAATTAGGCCTACAACAAGCTAAGGAAAGGATATGATAAAAATTAGAGCTAAAATCAACAAATTGGAAACAAGAAAATAATGAAGAAAACCAACAAAATCAAAAGCTAATTATTTGGATTGATCAATAAAATTGGGAAACATGTAGACAGGTTAACCAAGATAAAATGAGAAAAGGCACAAATTACCAATATTAGAAATAGAGGGATGGACAGATTGACCTCATAATCTTGGGATTCATTCTATGATTTATTACATGGCCAAGTAAGATTTAGTCCTGGTATGCAAGGCTGGCTTAACATTAAAAACAATAAATATTATAAAATGTATCTACATGCTAAAAAGAAGGAATAACATATGATCAGCTCAATTTACTCACAAAATGCATTTGACAAAATCCAGCACATATGCAGGATAAAAATTTCAGCAAACTAGAAATAAAATGGATTTTCCTTGGTTTAATAATGAACATCTACCAAAAAACCTACAGCTGTTATTATATTTAATGGTGAGAGAGAAGACACTTTTCCTCCTAGATCAGGAGCAAACCAATTCAACATCATACTAGAAGTCCTAGCTAATGTAATAAGAAGAAAAAAAAGAAATAAAACTGTTTTTATACATAGATGACATCATTGTCTCTATAGATAAAACCTAAGACTATACATAAAATCTCCTTGAACTAATAAGCAAGTAATGAAATTTGGCAGGTAATAAGGTCAGTATTCAAATGTTAGTACCCTTTATTAGTAGTAATAAATTTTGAAGTTTTAATTAGAAAGTACTATTTACAATAGAACACCTCAAAATGGAATATTTAGATATAAAATTTTAAAAATATCCAGGGTCTGTATGCATTAAACTATGAAACTGATAAAATATATAAAAGATCAAAATATGAACAGATATAGTCTGTTCATAACCAATATCATTAAGATGTCAATTCTTCTAAACTTGACATGCAAATTCAACAAAAACCTTATAAAAATCTCAGCAAGAGACATAGTTGGTTTGGCTCAGTGGATAGAGTGTCGGTCTGTGGACTGAAGGGTCCTGAGTTCGATTTGTGCACTGAAGTGTCCTAGGTTTGGTTCCAGCCAAGGGCAGGTACCTTTGTTGCAGGTTCCATCTCCCAGCCCCGGTCAGGGTGCATTCGGGAGGCAACCAATCAATGTGTCTCTCTCACATAGATGTTTCTCTCTTTCTGACTCTCCCCCTCCCTTCCACTCTCTCTAAAAAATACATGGAAAAATATTCCTGAGTGAGGATTAACAACAATAACAAAAAAACTCAGCAAGCTACTTTGTTGATATTGATAATTTAATATTTAAAGTTACATAAAAACTAGAGGCCCAGGGCATGGATTCATGCACCTGTGGGGTCCCTTGGCCTAGGCCTTCAGACATCTCCCTGAGGGGCCCTGGATTGCAAAAAGGTGTAGGCCAGGCCGAGGGACCCAACCAGTGCATGATCAGGGCTAGGGAGGGACTGCAGGAGGGCTCCAGGGCGTATCTGGCCCATCTAGCTCAGTCCCCCGATCGGGCCGCTGATTGGGGCCATCTCGTCCAGTCCTGATTGGGGCCCTTTGGGGCCAGCAGGCTGGGGAGGGACCACGGGAGGGCTCCTGGGAATATCCGGCCCATCTCCCCAAGTCCCCATCAGTCAGACCCCAGCAGCAAGCTAACCTTATGGTGGGAGCATCTGCCCCCTGGTGGTCAGTGCTCATCATAGCAACTGGTCAAATGGTTGAGTGGTTGCTTAGGCTTTTATAAATGCAAAGTACCTCACATACCTAACACAACACTGAAGAAGAACAGAGTGGAATGCTCATACTGTCCTATTTCAAAATTTACTATGAAGCTATGGTAACCAAGATATTAATGAAAAATAAACACAGAGATCTATGGAACAGAATAGAGACCCCAGAAAGAAAAACCTACAGACGTATAGTCAATTGATTTTTGCTGAAGGCACAATAACAATTTGAAGGAGGAAAGAAATTCTTTTCACCAAATGGTGCTGGGACAATTGTGTTCATGTGCAAAAATATGAAATTAGGCCTATATGCTACATGTTACAAAAATATATATCAAAATAGATTTAAGCAGTTATAAAATGCTGAAATATAAGTTTTAGAAGAAAAAATATGAAAAAGTCTACATGACTTGGTTTAGTAATAAGTTTTTAGGTAAAATAGTAATATCAGGATAAACAAAGAAAATAAGTTGTATTTTATTAAAAGTAAAAATCCACAGCCCTAACCGGTTTGGCTCAGTGGATAGACCATTGGCCTACAGACTCAAGGGTCCCAGGTTTGATTCCAGTCAAGGGCATGTACCTTGGTTGCGGGAACATCCCCAATAGGAGGTGTGCAGGAGGAAGCTGATTGATATTTCTCTCTCATCAATGTTTCTAACTCTCTCTCCCTCTCCCTTCCTCTCTGTAAAAAATCAATCAAATGTATTTTTTAAAAAAAGTAAAAATCCACTGACATTAGACTAAAAAGCACTGACCAGGAAAAATACTTATAAATCCCTATCTGATGAAGGTACAAACAAACCTTAACAACAATAAGAAAATAAATAAGCTGTGTGACTTTCTTGTTTTGGTTGTAACATGTTACTGCAAACTCAGAGACTTAGAACACAAACAATTATTGTTTTAAAGTTTTGTATGAGAGTCCAAATACAATCAACAGACATGCATTCCTTTGGAGTCTTCAGGGACACTCTGTTTCTTTGCCTTTTCCACCTTCTAGAGGTTAATCCTTCATCCACTTCACTCCAACATTTCCTTATGTCATCACATTTCCTCTGACTCTGATGCTTTGTCTCCCTCTATTAAGGTCCTAGTGATTCCATTGGCCCTAACTAGATAATCCAAGTTAATCTTCCCATCTCAAGATTTTTAACTGAATCACATCTACAAATTTTTTTTTTTGCCATTTAACAGGAAATTTGGATGTATAAAATGTAAAATGGGGTGAGTGATGGGGAGGCTTTAATTTATCACACAGCTTAGTTAAAAATGGACAAAATATTTGAACACTTTACTTATAAATATAATAAAATCTTAATATAATAAAAGCTTAATATGCTAAGTGTCCGGTCGTCTGGTCTTCCATTCAACCAATCAAAGCATAATATGCTAATGATATGCTAATGATATGCTAAGGCAACTCAAACACTCGCTATCATGTGCACTGATCACCAGGGGGCAGACACTCCAACCTGTAGGTTAGCTTACTGCTGGGGTCCAGCTGATCGGGACTGAGTGAGATGGCCAGACATGCACTGGAGCCCTCCCATGGTCCCTCCCTGGCTGGTCAACCTCCTGCATCCCTCCCCGATCGTGCACTGTGGGGTCCCTCGGCCTGGCCTGTGCCCTCTTGCAATCTGGGACCCCTCAGGGGATTTCAGAGAGCAGGTTTAGGCCAAATCCCACAGGCCAGGCTGAAGGACCTCACTGGTGCACAAATTCGTGCATCAGGCCTCTAATATATATTTATATATATACTAGGGGCCCAATGCACAAAATTTGTGCATGGATAGAGTCCTTAGGGCCTGGCTGGTGATCAGGCCAATTTGTGGGGCAACCAGCGGGGCAATCAGGGAGGGCCCCCCCTGCCCACTGGCACCCACCTTGGCCAGCCTGATGCCGCCAGCTTGCTGGCCCCGCCCCCCGCCACCACTGCCAGTCACCTCCCTCTGGTCGCCTCCCTCTGCGGGGCAACCGGTGGGGCAATTAGGGGGCCCCCCCAGCACCCACCTTGGCTGGCCTGAGGCCTGTGGGCTGGGGGCAGCTCCTGTGTTGAGCATCTGCCCACTGGTAGTCAGTGCGCATCATAGCAACCAGTCGTTCTACCAGTCATTCCATTGTTCGGTTGATTTGCATATTAGGATTTTATTATATAGGATATATATATATATATATATATATATATATATATATATATATCCTACCTAATAAAATAGTAATATGCAAATTGACCACATCTTTGCTACACCCAAGCCACACCCACCAGCCAGAGCCACGCCCATCAGCCAATCAGGGCAAGTATGCAAATTACCCAACAAAGATGGCGGTTAATTTGCATACTCTGAGGGAGGGAGGAGTGAAGACTGAAGACAACTTGGAAGAGGGAGGAAAAGCAGAAAGCAAGGTGGCTGCCAGAGGGAAAGCCTGGGCGGGGCGGAGTGGGGAGGGGCGGAGTGGGGCGGGGCGGGGTGGGGCAGAGCTGGGCGGGCAGCAGCGGCCTGCGGGTACAGGCACGGTGGCCACAATGGCGGCGGCAGAGGCGGCGGCAGCGCACGCGGCCATAGCAGCCGCTTGCAGGATTCTTCCTGCAAATGGGTTACTAGTTATTGATATACATATCAATAACATATGTATCAATAGGGATTTTCACTCATTGCTGGTAGGGTGCAAAATGGCACAGCTATTTTGAAGACAGTTTGGCAGTTTGTTACAGAGCTAAACACAATGTTGTCATAGCAATTACACCCTAGATATTTACCCAAATGATTATAAAATGTATGTGCACATAAACACCTGTGCATGGGTGTTTATAGAAGTTACATCCATAATTGTCAAACATAGAAGAACTGAAGTCTTCCTTCAATAACTACATTAGAACAAACCATGGAAGGCCTGGCTGGGTGGCTCAGTTGGTTGGAGCATCATCCCATTTACAAATTGTTGACTATTAAAAATAAATATAATAATGTCATCCCTGAATTTATTTATTACTTAAAAGTGGTAAAAAGAACCAAACACATCTTTTTACATGTATACTCTTTTCATTTTTAAAATCTTTGAGATATAATTACTGGAATTTATTGTTTTACATTTTGCTGAATCTACCATACAAAAATAGCCTGTTTTGTGAAGAAAACCTCTGCCAAAGAGTTTTTATTTTTATGATGAATGGAGATTCACCATTAAAAAGCAAGTTTTTCATTTCAATTGCTGAATAAGATGATACTTGAAATAATTCACTTGGTTAAAATTAGGTGCCCAGGAAGGAAAGACACACGTGTGAATATTTTCTGATTTGATAGCAGTTTCATTTGATTGCTAAATATGACTGTGCTAATCACTTAACATATAAAAAGTCAAATTAGTTTTGATATACGTGTTGATCTGAGTAATGCTACTTTCTTCATATATGCAGAGTATTCAATACACTTTTAGAATAACATTAATGTATATTAAATTAAGCCAGACCTATTCTTAGGCAATAGAAAAAATTAGTACTATGACTTAATTATTTCTCCATTAAATTCTACAAATTATTATTGTTTTATTTTAGTCCACATACCGCTTGTCTTAAAAGACAGCCTTTATAAACTCATAGGCAAATTTCATCAGAGGAGAGTATAAGTCCCCCAAATATTTGTGTTAGATTGAATTATACCTATAACATTACATTATCTGGCTCTTTCACTCAAGCTTTTTAGGCTTTCCACTCATTGGAGGAAAATTTTCCATAAAAACCAATGCATAACTGCCAGCTGAAAATGTTGATTTATTCAAAAGCATTTATGTGTACCCAATGCAGCCAAGTCTTTAATAAAGAACTGAGAACCTAGTGACAGGGTTGTTTAATGGGTGGAAAATAGATTTTTACCTTCAACCCAATTAGATGCTATGATAGTTAAATCAGTATAATTCAAAGTCTGATCCATGGGGGAGCCTCATTCAGAACCAGCTGGAGGTGTTTGTTAAAAATGACTGCTGTGGCCCTATCCTGATTTAATATATCAGAGTACCTACATTTAAAACAGCTACCGAGAAAACTGTCGTATAAATGAAAATGTGACAAACACTGGGTTGGAAAGCAAGCTAGATGGTAGTGTCCTGTATACGTCAATTTCACTTTGGGGACATTTATAATTGATTTGATAATATTATTTTCTAATAAAACTCCATAAAAGGTTAGTTGTGCTATATTAAGACATCCCCAAACTCCCTACACATTCAGTAGACATCCCATTTCATTATACTATTCTCAAAAAAAAGTTGTTTGCAATTTATTATTGGAATATCTCAGAAAACATTCTAATTGGATTATTTTAAAGTATTTTTCTAAGAGCAATATACATGTTTATCTGTATACTAACCACCAAAACCAGTTTTATATAGCCAAGAGTTTATATATATATTTCACCCACATTCAACAGTCAAGACCAGGAACTTAATTTGCAAAGCCCAGTACAAAATATATATGTGAGACTCCTTGGTCATAAATTACTATCCATTTCTAAGTGATGGCAACAGAGAACTAAACATGGGAGCCAGTAAGATCTCACTAGTTGCATGTCCATGAAGCTGTCTCTACCAAGAGAATATTGATCTGCCTTCTACTATTGAATAACCAAAATATTGTGTTTTTGAAAATATATTTTTATTCATTTCAGAGAGGAGGGGAGAGGGAAAGAGAGATAGAAACATCAATGATGAGAGAGAATCATTGATTGGCTGCTTCATGCAAGCCCCACACTGGGGATCAAGCTTGCAACCAGGGCATGTGCCCTCAATGGAAATCAAACTGTGACCTCCTGGTTCACAAGTTAATGCTCAACCACTGAACCACACTAGCTGGGACCAAATATAGTTTAAGAAAATTTAAAAATATATGAAGAGAAGAAAACTATAAAGACTTTTTTTAATAATGAGCTATTTATATACTTATTACTTACTAGAGGCCCAATGCACGAAATTTGTGCAAGAGTAGGCCTTCCTTCTTCCGGCTGCCAGCACCGGCATCCCTCTGGCACCCGGGACCCAGGATTCCCTCTGGAACCTGGGACCCCAGATTCCCTCTGGCACCCAGAATCTGGGCTTCCCTCCAGCTGCTGGCACCCGGGACCTGGGCTTCCCTCACAGCCCCGGCTTTGTCTGGTCTAATTAGCATATTATGCTTTTATTATTATAGATCATTAACATTTGAAAAATTTAAAAAATGTATGTCTGAAGCTATATAATGGTATCCTGAAATTGTCCTAATTTTAAAGAATTATTTTTTAAAGTATATTTTTAAAGAACTATTTTTTAAAATATATTTCAGAGAGGAAGGGAGAGGGAGAGTCATAGAAACATCAATGATGAGAGAGAATCAGTGATAGGCTGCCTCCTGCATGCCCCGCATTAGGGATGGAGCCCACAACCCGGGCTTGTGCCCTGACTGGAATCAGACCTGGGATCCTTCAGTCCACAGGCCGATGCTCTATCCACTGAGACAAACCAGCTAGGGCAAAGAACTATTTTTTAAATAAAGTAACTCATGAAGATGTATTTACTTAATTGTTTGCTATTTTAAGTGAATTCTCTAATTTCTAATTTTTTTTTTTTTACTCACCTCCCCACCTATTCCGATCAAATAAACCTGCATTATAGACAAAGAAAAAAATACTTAGCATACGTTCCCATGTAATAAATATTTAACTGACCTGAAAATAGAAACAATAGAAGATGTCCAGGTGGGTCTTCTGCCTGCTGTTAAAATAGAGCCAAATCTTTCAGGCCTGACATTGAATCTGTTAACGAAAACAGAGTAAATATTTGTAGAACATGAATACTGATGCAATACAGCCAAATAAAGTAGTATTTAGCTTCCTGCTTTTCAATTCCTTTGCCACTATAAACACATTTTTAAAATTCCAGTGTTTCTAAATACACACTCCTCTCATGTGTTGCACATGGAGACACTTAAATAACTATGTAGTAAGGGTAAAATACAATAACCTGTAAGAACTCTGCCAGCTGGCACTGAAATGAACCTTCAAAATCATTGTTTTCCCTTTTCTGAAGGACTCCCTGAGGATTACATTGAAAACAGTTCTGTCTTAGTGTCTAACATAGTTCATGCATCAACTCCAACCTACAGTGACACAGAATTCCTGCCGCGTGCTGCCCTGAACACACAGGGTACATTTGGAAGATAATTATAGCATTTATGTTCCACATATACAACATGTATGTCAAGATCGAGATCTTACTGACATTTAACAATGTAAGTTACAATGGAGAAAAGCTTAGGAAAATATATCTAGTGGAGATGACTAAATATATGACTCCATGTAACAAAATCATTTCTCAATAGTTCAAACAGTTGCATGAAAAACTGCACACTTGAAATCTGTATAATTATATTAACCAATGTCACCTCAATAAATTCATAAGAATTTTTTTAAACTGTGCCAAATTAAGTGCTATTTTTAAAAGAAAAATGGACAATATCTTGAGGTATTTAAATGTTTCTACTCAAAAACGTGTTTTCATCTGGCTGTGTTGTTCAGTTGGTTGGAGCATCAGTCCATACACCAAAAAGGTTATGAGTTCAATTCTGGTCAGGGCACATACCTAGGTTGTGGGTTCGATCCCCTTTGGGGTTTTTAAGGGAGGCAACCGATTCATGTTTCTCACATTGATGTCTCCTTACCTCTCTCTCTAAAATCAATAAACATATATCCTCAGGTAAGGATTAAAAAAACAAAACTTGTTCTCTTTGCCTTATATTCTTGCACTCGATATATCCCTTTTCATTGTCTTTATTCCCATATTTTTGTCTGACATTATCTCATAAATTAGCATTCATTCTTCAGATAGGTAACATTAAAATATTTTATTTGTTAGTAATAATTTTACAACTATGTACTCTTTGAACATATTTCATTTCCATCTAAAACCGTTCATTATAAGTTTAGACAGGTGCAAAAATTCAATTTCAGCATATTGAAAATATTACTGTCTTCAAAACTGTTACATTACTTTTTTAAATGAAGCCAACTAAATCTAGTTACCAAAGTGTTTTGTAACATCTATTTTTACACAGACATTAATGAAGTCTTCTTTACTAGATAGTATATTTACATTGTACATTTTCTTCCTAGTTTTACATTTAAGTTTTCCACCTGATTTAATGCAACGACAATACAGCAGATGCTTTAAAATATACCATTATTCAGCCAAACATGCAGAAGTTCTAGTAAAAATGTTAAAAATTTTCATTGTTATGACTATCAGCCCCTAAGGTTAAAATGATTGCTCTTGATTGATTATAATTAAAATTAGAATTAGTACACAATTGATCAAAATATCATTAGTGTAGTACAACTTTTGAAACTACAGTAATAGATGACTGTGTTTTTGTTATAATCCATCCATTTATTCACTGATGAGGTTTAATTCTTGTTTAAATTAACATTATTTATATTGTTAATTTTAAAATGTTATGTGTAGAAGCACCGAGTAGTCTGATATATTTATAAATTGTTACAGCAGTGTCACTGTTATAAACCTTTTGATTATGTCAGAAAATTGTATAATGAAAAATCAGCAAAAATTATTTTTAATGATCTATCAACTGTCAACATGAATAGGTCCTCTAATTTTCAAGTTAAGACATTATCTAATTGCAAAAGTAATCTCATTGTTCAATGTCAATTTAAATGTCACATCTTACTGGAAACTTTCTCTGATTTCCCAGACTTATTTATCTATTCTTCCACATATTGCATTGCTCTCTCTTTATCAGCACATGTAGGTTGTCTAATCCTATCTAATAAAAGAGTAATATGCAAATTGACTGTCGCTCCAACACATAAGATGGCTGCCCCCATGTGGTCAAAGATAGCTGCCCCATGTGGACACAAGATGGCTACAACAAGATGGCCAGGAGGGGAGGGCAGTTGGGAGGGACCAGGCCTACAAGGGAGGGCAGTTGAGGGCATTCAGGCCAGCAGGGGAAGGCAATTGTGAGGGACCAGGCCTGCAAGGGAGGGCAGTTGGGGGCGATCAAGCCTGCAGGGGAGGGCAGTTAGGGGTGACCATGCCCTCAAGGGAGGGCAGTTAGGGGTGACTAGGCCTTCAGGGAGGGCAGTTATGGGTGACCAGGCTGGCAGGGGAGGGCAGTTAGGGGCAAACAGGCTGTTGGGGGAGCAATTAGGAATCAATCGGGCTGGCAGGGGAGTGGTTAGGGGGTGAGCAGGCTGGCAGACAGAAGCGGTTAGGGGCAATCAGGAAGGCAGGCAGGCGAGCAGTTGGGAGCCAGCAGTCCTGCCTAAATGGGCAGTCGGACATCCCTCGAGGGGTCCCAGATTGGAGAGGGTGCAGGCTGGGCTGAGGGACAACCCCTCTCCATGCACGAATTTCGTGCACTGGGCCTCTAGTTATATAAATAATCTGGCCTCCTGTTCAATGATTGAACTTCTTAAATATAAGGACCATACCATACATAATCCTTATATGGTCATATTTATGTATGTTGAATAAATAAAATAATGAATGTACTTAAGCCTATTTTACTATGCACATTTATAATATTGCATAATTGACATAAGTATTATAATTTAATGATGCTCAAAGTTATTTCTTGCTTTCTAAAATAAGGCTATTTATTGAGTAACAAAATCTATCATACGTTTTCTTGATTAAATGTTGCTGAGTTGAGACATAAAACTGAATTTTGGAGGGTGTTTATTATAAATGGATTCTAATTTTAATTGAAAAGCAACATGGCACAAATTTATGGAATAGTAGCATGTCATGATGAATAGAATAGGTCTGTGGTCAGACAGATTTTCTGCCACTGACTGTACATCCTTGGGCAAATTATTGAACCTCACTATATTTCAGTTTCTCTATCTGTAAAATGGCAATGATAACAGCACCCACTATATAAGGTCATTTTAAAAATTAAAGAGCATAATAAGAAATTGAATTATTATCTTGTGTCTGCCCAGCATATGATAAGTCTCTAGTAATTGTCTTAGTCAGCTCAGGCACCCATAACAAAACAACACGGACAGGATAGCTTAAATAATAGACATTTATTTCTCCGTCTTCTGGAGACTGGACTGTCCAAGACTTCTGGTGAGAACCCTTGTCCTGCCTGGTACATATGTGCCTTCTCCTTGCTTCTCCTTGTATCCTCACTTGGCAGGAGGGGGGGGGGGGGTGAGAGAGAGAGAGACAGAGAGAGAGAAGGATTGAGAGAGAAAGACAGAAAGAGTGTTCTTTTTCATACAGTGTCAGTAATCCTATCATGGAGCCCCACCCTCAGGACTCTATATAAATCTAATTACTTTCCAAAGGTTCCACCTCTAAATATCATCACATTACAGGTTAGAGCTTCAATATATGGATTTGAGGGGAACACAAACATTCAGTCCATAACAATAATGATACTTCTACTTTTTCCATCACTATCATCACCATAACTAGTACAATGGTACTTCATCATTTTACCTAATGTGCATGGCCAATATTTTAAGCATAAAACAAACATAGTTCAATGCAATATATTCATGGCTAGAGAACACACATGCAAAAAGAAGCATAATAATAGAATTCCGCATGTGGTGCATATGGTGAATACCAAATAGTATTATAAATCATAAGAGCATCTGCAGTCACAGGCAGATTCAGCAAATGAAAACTTGAGCAAGATAATGAGGGAAGGTCTAAGATACATCTTGAAATAGGTTTAAGCCAGCTCTGTTCTCTGTGCAGTCCCATCCTTTGAAATTTTAATGTAAATTGGTTTTAATGTTGCAACAACAGCATCCTTTTTGCAGGCTGGAAAAAGAGCCACAGGTAACTTCTTTTTTCCTTTTGCTCTTTATCCTTCTTATTTTTAGTAACTAAGATTAATTAAGGCAAGTTCATGGGACTGAACCCAGAAAATGTCTGTGGCCACAAGCACGTGTGTGTGTGAGTAATAGTGTTGTATCTTGACTACCCAAGTCTCAGTTCTTTTCTCTCCTTATTTGAGACTAGGAGCCCGTTGCATGAAGTTTCGTGCAATAGACTTTTCCTTCACCTGGCTGCCGGCACCAGTTATCCGCCAGCAGCAGTTTTCCTCTGGCCACCCGCCGATCAGAGCGCCTCCCGCCAGCACGATCGGCCACCCCGAGAGGAACTCTGATCGGAGGCGCTCCGATCGGGCGGGTGGCCAGAGGAAAACTGCTGCTGGCGGAAAACTGGTGCTAGCAGCCACGCAATCAGCCACCCCGAGTTCCGCCACCAGCGTCTTCCGTCTTCCGCAGAGCGGGCCTAAGCAGCGCTGGCCATCCCCCCGCTCCTACCGCCAGCCAATCGGCCACCCTGGGTCCCGCCCCCCGCGCCTCCAGCCGGCCCAATCGTGGGCATAGCGGAGTGATGGTAATTTGCATATTACCATTTTATTAGGTATGATTCATCACTTCTTTATTGCAGAAAGAGCTCCAAAATGTTGAAGGAAGTATTAGTTCTATGAACTCTCCATTAGAGCAGTTATTTATAATTTTTAATAACTTTTGATCATTAAAATTAGCCACAATTTTGTTATTTTCTCTATATAAATCCTTTATCAATTTCTGCACTATTCTTCAAAATCTATGTTAAGATAATGAGTTGTCTTATTTAAATTACATTTATCTAATGTACTGCTATTTATTATATAAAACTAGTGACCCAGTGCATGGATTCATGCACATAGAAAGGAAATTAATTAGAAGGTGGCAAGTGAGGTGGGACTGGGAGAGATGGGCTGGACACACCCTGGAGCCAACCTCCCTTGGCCCCTCCCTGGTGTCTGTGGAGTGAGCAGGGTCCCTCCAGCAGGTGGGGTCCCTTGGCCTGGCCTGTGGGGATTGGGCCAAAACTGGCTCTCCAACATCCCCCAAGGGGTATCAGAGTGTGAGAGGACACTCTGCAAAGTTGCTGTCGTACAGAGTGTGGAACGCAAATGCAAGTGTACAGTAAACCAAATTCGGGGCTGACAGTGCCCAGCAACAACATAACCCATGGCCAAAGGTGGAATTGCACGGCCCAGCGAGGAATTGGGGTCCCTCCTCTCGGGTTTTGGGGTGTGTCACCCAAGAACCACCGCTGCCAAGTCACTGCAGCTCAGCAGCTCCTGCATTGAGCATCTGCCCCCTGGTGGTCAGTGCGCATCATATCGACCGGTTGGGTGGGCAGAGGCACACTTAGAATATTAACCTCTTATATATACAGTAGGTCCTCGGGTTACGTCGGATATCAGTTCCTTTGGCACGACGGAACGCGATTTTCGCCATAAGTCGGAACCCACCTACATAAGCACCTATATCACTCACATGGAGCACATACACAGCAGTAATGAAGTGAAACAGTAAAAAAAGTTTAAAAGAAAGATAACAATTCCTGACCTTTACTTGTGGTAAATAAATAATAAAAAACATAAAGCACATATATACGTATGTCAAAATGACGGAAATTTTTCTTTATAAATAAAGGGAAGATGGCAATGTAACCACAAAACAACATACGTCGAGTCCGACGTAACCTGAAGACTGTCTGTATAGATATGTTATGTACTATATATATGATAGCTATCAAGTATAAAATACATGGAATAAATACTTTTAAATTTAGATATATTTCTTATTTTTAGCGGCCCTAGTAACTTTCAATACAGTAGACAAAGGGAATTAATTTTGTTTACTTTTTCTATGTGTTTTTATTTAAGTACATTGTAAAAGAGCTTAAACAATACAAGTTAAATGTATTATGGCTCATGTATACAATAGGATAGATATTAAGTAAACTATAGTAAAGTTTATATAATTTGATTTCATACTCTTAAGAAAAAGGAAATGTTACCTATAATTATCTTTATAAAGTTTGTAAGAGATTTGACCCTTTTACTCTTTGCTTTTTACATTTCCATGTCATTTGAGATATTATTGCGTGGTTTGCTTTTATTAATAGTAATCACAGTGCAATATACTTGTAAAACATGTCTTCACCAATATGTAATTAATATATCTCAATATAAAAAATATGAAGGTACTAAAATTATATCTCATGAGGGCAACCAAAATCCTTGAGGGAAAATACATATTTTGTCCTTGTCTTCAAAGGCTTATCTCTGTACCTGAACAACAGTAGGTACTATAAAAATAATTGCTGCTCTCAGTACAGAGGATCTAGTCCTAGCTGGTTGGGCTCAGTGGATAGAGTATCAGCCTGGGAACCTAAGGGTTCTGAGTTTGATTCCAGTCAAGGGCATGTACCATGGTTGCAGGATCCTCCCTGGCCCTGGCCCTAGTGAGTGTGTGCAGGAGGCAACCAATCAATGTGTTTCTCTCACATCAGTATTTCTCTCTATCTTTCCCTCTCTCTTTCACTCTCTCTAAAAATCGATGGGAAAATATCCTCGGGTGAGGATTAAAAAATTTTTTAAATAAAGAGGATCTATGTTATGATTTTTGATATCCTATTATGTCAATGCAGAGTAACAGAATTTCTGTGAATTTATATGTAACTTTACATATTATGTTCCAACAATGTTTTTAAAATACAGCATAAGAATTAAAATAAAAGTATGGTTTCTTAACAAATAACTCTTAGATAGAATATCTGAAGCCAGAAGTTGTTAATATATTAGTTACAGTATATTATTTAAACTATTGCACCACCTATCCTATATAATAAAAGGGTAATATGCAAATCAACCAAATGGCGGAATGACCGGTCACTATGATATGCACTGACCACCAGGGGGCAGATGCTCAATGCAGGAGCTGCCCCCTGGCGGTCAGTGCACTCCCACAGGGGAAGCTCCACTCAGCCACAAGCCGGGCTGATGGCTGCAAGTGCAGTGGCAGTGGCTGGAGCCTCTCTCGCCTCCTCTGCAGCACTAAGGATGTCCGGCTGTGGTTTAGGCCCGCTCTCCCCTGGGAGCGGCCCTGAGCTGACAGGTGGACATCCCCCGAGGAGTCCCACATTGCAAAAGAGCGCAGGCTGGGCTGAGGGCCCCCCCACCCCGAGTGCACGAATTTTTGTGCACCGGGCCTCTAGTAATTTATATTACTAACTCATCAATTACTTACTACCCTTATGTATTATGTACTAAAATTACCTAAGTGACTTTGGCTTCAAAAAGAAGCAGATAAAAGTGAAATTTGTAGGACTGCGTGGACTGAGCTCAGGCAAAACAATGAATATATAGAAAAAAAGGTGTAGGTTGTAAATAGTATCTAGAGTAAATGCTGGCCATTGGGAGACTGGTTCACTTTGACAGAGCCTTGAAGTTATTTCTCTGTTACCATGGTAAAGTCTGTGAGCGACATTGGCAGAGGTCACTTAGGTAGTCTAGAGTTTCCCATGAAGATATAAGGCATAGAAAGTTGTTTACTACTCCACCGGCATCGTCTGAATAGTGACATCTTCATTCAATTTCCAGACATTCCGTTTCCTTTCGGGAACTTTTTGTTGAAGCATTGGACTGGTTGTTTACCAAAAGTTGATGCTTTGATACCAATGGGAAATAAGAAAGGAAATCCATACTTACTTTAATTATTTCTTCATGTTTAAGGCCTTGGTGATTCTTGAAAATATTATGGGTGCACATTTTTTCCCTGTGACATTTAGCATGGTTCACAGTATCAAAGTTAATGCTTTCCTTTTTGGTGATCAATATTGATTTTTTTTTTTTTACATTTTCTTAAGATATACGTTACTTCTCACATGGGACTAAAATATTAATATAGTTTATATAAAATTTTTGTTTTCTTGTGCTTGGGAATCTTATTGAAGGAATTATATAGTCTCATGGGCAGATAATTTTCCTTATATTGACTTTTTTTATTCATTTGCTTTAATGTAGCTGGGTTGTTAATTTTTAGCACACTGGTAGCAAAAGCCACAGCAGGAAGCTTTTGGCTCTCAGTGAGATATGTAAATTACAGTAATAATCTTTGCATTAAAAGTGATAAAATAAACTTAATGGTTTAACCCTACAGTTGTTATTCTGAACTACCAAAAAAAAATATTATGAATAAAACCAGAAATATTCAATTCAATTGTATAGGGCTATTTCCATAGATTGTAATCTTCAATGATTCTTAGAAATCTCCTATGAAAACACAATGGAAAGATTAAAAACAAACTGGCCTGTTTCTTACCTGAGGTTTGTGTAACCATTAATAGGAGTTATAATTGATTAAGAATCAGATGGATATGGATGTATAATAATCTAGAAGTCTGCTTCCTTTTCACACATACACATGCACACACAAATGAAACAAGTGCAAGTAGACCTTCTGTACTATGGGAGAGAATGAATGCCAGGCTATTTCTTACTCTTATAGCTTGCCACCCTGTCTGAAATTCTCTCTCTATGAAATAAGGTTCCAAATATAAGATCCTTGTGAAACATGTTTGGGGGTGGGGGGAGCAGAAATGCTGCTGATCATTATTGTCTATTAAAATAATTTCAAATGATTTTATTCTCAACTGGGATCAGAGCCTTGAAGAAAGGATGGCTATGTATTATCAGTGCACAGTGAAGAAAAGAAAGGGAGACTTCAGGAGTTGAACTATTACCCAGATGTGGTCTATAATAGAGGGGAGGGCAATGTAGAAACACCCAGGTCAGGGAAGGGAAAATGATTAGTGTCATGAAATACCATTTCCCTATTGTACAATTTCATCTTTAGTTGATCCTGTTCCTGACACTTTGGTGTCAATTAGAAAAAGATAAACAACAAGAATAATAGCAGTAATGGAATTTTGAGAGTACTTACTATGTTTTTTTTTTTATGTATGAAAATCTTCACATGTATTATTTCAACTTACAAGAACAGGTGGGGATATAAGAGGGAAATTATAGAGCTAATAGCATGGCACTAAATTTCCCAAAGAAGCATTATCATTTTATTTAACTAAAGTTTTCTAGTAAATTAACCATTATTTTGTACCAAGAAAAAAGGTCTTAGGTGCTCAAAAAGTAGCATGCCTAGCAACTTTTCCAGTCTTAATTCAATTTCTGTCTTATATCTACAATTAAGAATGGCTCTTCACAGATCATTGTGTTTAAAGAAAAAAAAAATTAGAGGAGGAAGCCTAGGGTGAGTTTTCATTCCTTTTTGTTTAGAAAGGTGTACTTTGAAGCTCAGTAAATGGTTTCTCCCTTTAATGAGAATTCCAGCATAGCCAGGGCTGATTCAATCCACATTGCTGTGCTGGTTGTTTATGGCAAGTGTCTGTTTTCAATGGGTCGCTGTGTGCTCTGATTGGTTGGGACTTATTGTACCAGTTGTTGTATACAGTATTTTGAATAACACCTTAGAGAATAACTGACAGAAAACTTGGAAGTAATTGTCACCTCTTCTAAAAATCCAATTATGTTGGAACTTGTATCATAGTTGTGGGAAAGCTGTTATATGTATCCTTTATGAACAGCAGATGCCTGTTTTACTATTGGTCCCTGGAGAAATAATAGCACAAGGATGCCCAAACTCTTAAGAGGATAAATCACAATATTTATCAAGCTTTCCCCACTTGCTTATAGTGGTCATGTTTTGACACACTGAGATATATGTGGATTTTTTCAATTTGTACTTTCCATATTTTCTTACAAAGTGATGATTACTATCCATTTTAATAGACAGAAATCTCAGTCTCTGTTTGCATCAGTCCAGAAAAATATTCTAAAGGGTTTCTCCACCCACCCTCATTATTCAAAATTTATTGAACACCTATAATATGTAAATTTCTGTAATAGTTGTTATGAATGGTTTTAGGAAGAAAAAAGAATTATGTTCTTGCTCTGAAGCAACCCTCAGTATATGAAGGGATGTGTACACTGTCTCCTGATTTAATTCTACCTTTCTTTAATGGGCAGGCTGCAAGGAAAGCATTTAATTTTATAAAAGAAATATTTAACCCTTTATCAGATGTATGTTTGGCAAATATGTTCTCTCATACAGTGGGTTCCCTTTTCATTCTGATGATGGTTTCTTTTGCTGTGCAGAAGCTTTTCAGTTTGATGTGGTCCCATTTGTTTATTTTTTCCTTTTTTGATGTATCATAGAAAATTCCGCTACATGAGATTTTATAGATTTTGCTGCCTATACTTTCTTCTAGAATTTTTATGGCTTAATTTCCAAAATATATAAACAACCCATGCAACTCAACAAAAGGAAGACAAACAATCTGATTAAAAAATGGGCCTGAATAGACACATCTCCAAAGAGGACATACAGATAAGAGTCATTTTAAAAAAATGCTCAATGTCACTAATCACCAGAACAATGCAAATTAAAACCAAAATGAGATATCATCTGACACCTGTCAGAATGGCTATCATCAATAAATCAACATACAACAAGTGCTGGAGAGGATGTGGAGAAAAGGCAACCCTTGTGCACTGTTGGTAGGATTGCAAATTGCTGCAGCCACTATGGAAAAGAGTATGGAGGTCCCACTTCAGGGTATATATCTGAAGAAATGCAAAACACTAATTTGAGAACATATTAGAGAACACCCTTATGTTCATTTGTGTATTGTTTAGAGTAGTGAAGATATGAAAGTAACCCAAGTACCCATCAGTAGAGGGGTGAATAAAGAAGATTTAGAACATCTTACCTAATAGTAGACAAACATGTAAATTGACCGTACCTCCACTACACCCACAGCCAATCAGGAGTGAGTATGCAAATTAACCCAACAAAGATGGCGGATTAATTTGATATGCAGGCGCAGAGTGGCCCAGAGTGGTGGTACACCTACTATGAGGGGGACGGGGGTTTGCAGAGGGAGCTACAGAAGCGGTGCTCCGGCTGGGAGCGAGGATTTGCAGGCTCCCAGGCTGCCGGAAGCGAAGCCAAGGGAAGGAAGGCCTATTCTTGCACGAATATCATGCAATGGGCCTCTAGTACTGTATATAAAATGGAATATTACTTGGCCATAAAGAGGAATCCAATAATACAATTTTTGACAACATGAATAAACCCAGATGGTACTCTGCTAAGTGAAATAAGGCAGACTGGTACCACATAATTTTACTTATATGTAGAATCTAAAGAACAAAATAAATGAACAAAACAGAAATAGACTCATAAAAACAGAAAGCAAATTGAGGGTTGATGAAGCAAGGGGCCCTGGAGGGCTGGGTGAAAAGGAAAATAGATTAAGAGGTACAGGTTGGTAGTTACAAAACAGTCTTTAGGATGCAAAACACATTATAGGGAATATAGTCTATAATATTGTAATAACTGTATGGTGCCAGGTGGGCACTAGAATTATCAGGTGGATCACTTCGTAAATTATATAATCCACTAACCACTATGCTGCATACCTGAAACAAATCTAAAATAATATTGAATGTCAACTATAATTGAATTTTTAATGGAATGAATGGTTGTTATATTTAATTATTGATTCTGCTTTCTTTGCAGGTTGTGCCTTTCCACTGCCATGACAGGGGGTCCACTGTGAGAATTCTGCTGTTTATCAAGCAGTTGCCTTTCAATGTGGATTTTATTTCTCCCAATAGCCAATATCTACTCAGCATTAAAGGCATTAAAGGAACATAATTCTTTTTGGTGCTTTTAAATAACAACCTTTAATTGGAAGTTGACAGCTTTTCCTATTTCTTTAAGTGATATAGAAAAAGTGTTACCCAGATATTTTAGTGGTTGTTCATTGCTAGTATAATAGGTCACTTTTGCTGAGCACTGCCCACATGTCAAAAACTCTCCTAACCACTTTATACATGTACTAGGGGCCCGGTGCACGAAATTCGTGCATGGAGGGGGGTTGTCCCTCAGCCCAGCCTGTACCCTCTCCAATCTGGGACCCCTCGAGTGATGCCCATCTGCCCGTTTAAACAGGCAGTCGGACATCCCTCTCACAATCCAGGACTGCTGGCTCCCAACTGCTTGCCTGCCTGCCTTCCTGATTGCCCCTAACCGCTTCTGCCTGCCAGCCTGATCACCCCCTAACCACTCTGCTGCCAGCCTGTTTGCCCCCAACTTCCCTCCTCTGCCGGCCTGGTTACCCCTAACTGCCCTCTCCTGCAGGGTTGATCACCTCCAACTGCCCTCCCTTGCAGGCCTGGTCCTTCTCAACTGCCCTCCCTTGCAGGCTGGGTGCCTCCCAACTGCCCTCTCCTGCTGGCCATCTTGTGGTGGCCATCTTGTGTCCACATGGGGGCAGGATCTTTGACCACATGGGGGCAGCTATATTGTGTGTTGCAGTGATGATCAATCTGCATATTACTCTTTTATTAGATAGGATAGAGGCCTGGTACAGTGGTGGGGGCCAGCTGGTTTGCCCTGAAGGGCATCCCAGATCAGGTGGGGGTTCCCTTGGGGTGTGGGGCAGCCTGAGCGAGGGGCCTGTGGTGGTTTGCAGGCCGGCCACGCCCTCTGGCAACGCAAGCAGAGGCCCTGGTATCTGGAATTTATTTTCCTTCTACAATTGAAACTTTGTATCCTGGAGCGAAGCCAAGCCTGGGGCTCCCTCCTCCGAGGCAGGTAGCCATTTGTGTTTTGTTATAATTGAAACTTTGTTGCCTTAAGCGGGTGGACCCGGACAGGGTGTTCGGAAAGCTTTGCTTCCCCTGTTGCTGGCGGCAACCCTGGCCTGCTCTCTCAAGCTCCATTCTGCCGCCATTTGTTTGAATTTGTTTACCTTCTATAATTGAAACTTTGTAGCTTGAGTGGAGGCTTAGGCCTGGCAAGGGCAGGCAGAAAGCTTGGCTTCCTCTGTTACCTAGGAAACCTTGCTCTCTGTGGCTGTAGCCATCTTGGTTTGGGTTAATTTGCATACTTGCTCTGATTGGATGGTGGGCGTGGCTTGCGGGCTTGGTTTGTGGGTGTGTCGGAGGTATGGTCAATTTGCATATTTGTATATTATTAGATAGGATTATCTCATGTAAACACCCCTGCCCCCCAAATTCTATTGGGTAAGTGATATTTGCATGCCCATTTTATAGAGAGTAGAACTGATGTTTAGAGACCTAACTAAGATCATACCAGTGTTTCTTCATGCATAGCTTCTCCTCTTTTGACTCCTTACTTTCTTGGGACTTTAGACTCTAAATTCAAATTTCTCTCTTGAAATCATTGATGCATTGCAAGATTGGACCAGAAGTAAAGGCTAATGTATACTGTTTTTAAATATATATATATCATGAAGCAGTAAACTAAAAAAAAAACCCACACAAAATTAATTAATTAATCACAGGAAAGCAGTCACAGCTGTTTTGGATCAAGCTGTATGTATTTCCCAGAACTAGCACAATTATTTAGAACAGAAAGCAGAAGTAGAGCCATTGACTGAAACTACAGGGGAATTTTGGTAGGCAGGATATAATTGCTCATTATTTTTATTTGTATCTTCCCATTTCCTTGTTTTCTTTTCCTTTTCTTCTTTAGTAATACTCAAGGCTTTGCATGAAAACACATTTTTTTTCATTGCTTACATAGTTATCCTGGTCCTGCATCGTGACTCATTCGGAAGTTATAATCAGTTTCTAATATCATTATAATGTCCACAGTAACCAGTTGGGGTATCATAATCATAGGAATATGACTTCAGTGGAAGTAGATGAACTAAGAAATAAAACACTTATTTTCATGCAAATATTCTAGGCAATAAACTAGAAACAATAAATACAAAAAGATAACGCTGTTGCTATTTTTGGGCTTTTAAAATTGAAATCTTCCAGGACTATTCAACTGCTCTACAAAGGTTTTATTGAAACTTGGTTTCATTAGTGCATCCACCAATATTCCTTTTTATGCCAACACTAGAGGCCTGGTGCACGATTGTGCACAGATGGGGTACAGCCCACCTTGATCGGGGCCGATCGGGGCTGAGCCTGCCAGGGGGAGGGATGGGGAAGGTTGGCTGGCAAGCCCTGCCCCCAATATGGGTAGAGGGGCCAATCAGGGCCAGGATGGCTGTGAGGAGGGACCACAGGAGGTTGGTTGGCTGTTTCCACCCCCAATTGGGCCGGTTGACCCGCCATAGTGCACGTCATAGGGATGGGTCATTCTGGTCGTTCCAGTAGTACCAGTCTGTCTGGTCACTTGGCTTTTATATATATAGATTTGTCCTCATTCATCTTGCTTATAATGTGAAGAAATTAAAAAGATTTTGATTTATTAAAAATCAGTATTTTAAATGCATATTTGAAAGACTAGTTGAACATTAAAGATGTTTTCTATCCAAACGATTTAAAAATGAAAAAAGAGATAATTATGTAAAGTTATTTTGTCACTTAATGTACGTCTGAGATATATTAACAAAGCGGCAACAGGCTGTTGATGGATTTCCTGAATGCTGTATGTTTAATGATAACTCTGCTCTTAACCAAAACAGTAGAAACATAAGATTGTTTTACCAAATACAATCTGACAAGCACCTGGAATGTTCATGTGCTCCATTGTATTTCATTTTAAATAAATATGCGAATGCAATTACATTACATTTTCTAAAATTATTGAATTCATTATCAGATATTGTTTAGATCAGGAGTCAGCATACTTTTTTTGTTCTGCAAAGGGCCTGGTAGTAAATATTTTGCTTTTGCCAGCCATGTGTTCCCTGTAGCAACTAGGTAACTGCTGTTGCAACATGAAAGCTGCCATAGACATAGTATATAATGAAATTTGCAAGTTTGTTTTCCCATAAAACTTTATTTATAAAAGCAGTGGTGGAGTACATTTGGCTTGAGGGTGCTGGTTTGCCATCCTGGGTTTAAAAATGTTCTGAACACAAAAACTGGTTCAAAACAAACTTTTGTTGATATTCACATTAAATAATTTAGTATAAGATTTCTTTTTTCAAGCATTACATGAGTTTCAGTTATATTATCAAAATCAGAAACATTTTATTCGTTTAAAATTTGTGAGTTGTTTTTCACCCTCCCAGGAGAGAGATCTGGCTAAAATGCAAGTATTATTTACTAGAGGCTTCATGCATGAAAATACATGCATGAAAATTCGTGCACTCGGGGGGTCCCTCAGCCCGGCCTGCACCCTCTCATAATCTGGGACCCCTAGGATAGGGTCCCTAGGCCTGACCTGAGATCAGGGCCTATCAGGGCTTTCCTTCCCCAGGCTGCAGGCAGCTGGCCCCACCCCCACCACTGCCACTGCTTGCCATCTGTGCAGTGCTGTCTCCCCTCCCCTGCCACCAGTGGCCTCCCTCTGCAGGTGACAGGCTGGGGTGCAATGACTTGGCTGGCCTGGGCCTCCCTCTTTCTTTGCTGGAGGGCAGGGCCAGCCCTGCGAGGGGCTGTCTGCCTACCTGATCACCCCTAACCACTGGTCTGCCTACCTGATCACCCCTAACCCCTCTGTCTACCTGCCTGATTGCCCCTTACCGCTTGCTTGGGGGCAGGGCCAGCACTGACTTCCGGTTGGTCAGCCTACAGTTGTTACTGGTCGTTATGACCCAGGGTTTTTATATATTAGAATACTCGAGTTTGGGGTCTGGTTCACAGTGTGTGATGTTGTTTGATAACCTGTGAGCTGAAAACAAGCTTTCCTAACTCAGAAGCCCTAGGTCCAGTCAGGAAACTTACTCCATAAGGTGGACAGTGCTTTTTGAGGTGGCAGAGAACTTTTCTCATTCTTTTCTTGAAAACTGTGTTGGACAACTAAAATTCCTGTGATCTTCTGCAATGATCTAGGATGACCTCATTGTAATGCAATACAGCATTCAAAGTAAACAGAGTACAACCAGGGCTAGAGATAGAAAGAGTCCTCTTATCAGTGGGGGTTGTCTAGTTGAGGTTACATTCTTGGTCTTTCCTGTTGTTTAAGATGACCTCCAAAGATGATTCTGAGCTGGGGAGAGGAAGTCCTGAGAAACTGCCATGTTTTGTCTGCTCAGGTTGCTCTACCAAATACCAAAGAGCCCTAGTTGGTTTGGCTCAGTGGATAGAGCTCAGCCTGTAGGCTGAAGGGTTCCAGATTTGATTTCAGTCAAGGGCTACATTCCTCAGTTGCAGGTTTGATCCCTAGCCCTGGTTGGGACCCATGTGGGAGGCAACTATTGATGTTTCTCTCTCTCTGTCTCTCCCTTTTCAGTCCACTCTAAGAATCAATGGAAAAATATCCTCAGGTGAGGATTAACAAAAAAACAGCAGCAAAGAATGGGTGATGTAAACAACAGGGATTTATTTCTCACAGTTCTAGAAGCTGGGAAGTCCAAGATGAAGGTGCTGGCAGATGTAGTGTCTCATAAAGGCCCAGGTCCTGAGTTTTAGACAGCTGTCTTCTCACCATGTTTTCTCATGGCCTTTCCTTAACATGCGCTCATGGAAAAGAGATCTCTGCTGTCTGTTTCTCTTGTGAGGGCACTACTCCCACACTGAGGGCCCCAAGCTCATGAACTCATCTAACCTAACAGTCTCCCCAAGGTACCACTTTCCAATACCATCACAGTGAGGGTTAGAGTTTCGACGTATGAATTTTGGGAGGATTCTGTCGTCCAGCTAATAACATGTAGCTTGCCAAATATCCATTGTTTAATTAGAAGGCTTACTATTTGAGCTTTCTAACCAAAAACAGAATCATTACCTAGGAGTGTCCTTGACATGTATTCTTCAAGGCAAATACAGTTCATTTTATAATATTCGCTAAAAACTCTCATTATTCTTTGATATATCTTTGCTGCTTCTTGCTAGAAAGATGATTAGATGTTAAGAACAATATTATTGTCCTTGATGGTGTGCTCTGTGATTAGAGCATCAGCCTGCACAAAGAAGGTTCAAGGGTTCGCTCCCTGGCCTGGATTGAGGCACATGTGGGAGGCCACCAATGTGTCTCTCTCACCTCTCTCTCTCTCTCTCTCTCTCTCTCTCTCTCTCTCTCTCTCTCTCCTACTCTTTCTGAAAAGCAATGGAAAAAATATCCTTAGGTAAGGATTAACAAACAAACAAAAAAAGAACAATATTATTGAGTAGCAAGACAGTCTCCATAGGCCAATTATTACAATTGAATTAATCTATGAATTCAACAGATTGAGTCTTATGATGTATTAAAACTTAGGAATTATCATGAAATAGCTTTTTACTTAATTCCTTTCTTCTGCATTTATAAGTAATATATATTCATTTTTCTACAGATAACGCTTTTTATTATTTTGCTGTTGTTACTTTGTGAATATTTACAACCCGTTTTCTACCTCAGCAAACCTGTTGATTTTGTATAGGTGCCCTATTGTGAGATACTATACTGAATGGAAATTTTGTCAATTTACTTCCATTGTATAAAATAGTAGCCTTTATGTATATTGTATAAAATAGTAGCCTTTTAATCTTCCTCCACTCTAGATCCTTTATTTCTATTTCATTCTAAATGCATGAAACATGTTTCAAAATTAATTTAAAAACTCATGATGACAATAGATTTCATATTAAGATTGCTAATTTTAATAGATATTCTACTGACATTTTATGATTTACTATAATTTTCTTTGCTTAAAGTAACTTATTTTTAAAAAAATATATTTTATTGATTTTTTACAGAGAGGAAGGGAGAGAGATAGAGAGAAACATCTATGAGAAAGAAACATTGATCAGCTGCCTCCTGCACACCTCCTACTGGGGATGTGCCCGCAACCAAGGTACGTGCCCTTGACCGGAATCGAACCCGGGACCCTTCAGTCCACAGGCCGGCGCTCTATCCACTGAGCCAAACCGGTTTTTGGCTAACTTTATTTTTTAAATGAAATATCTTTTTTTAACTTTCATCAATATTTTTATTAGAAATGTGTATTGACTTTATCAAATAAAGTTGATCAAATGGAGGATGTAATGCTTTTGTTAACTTACTGATATAGTAAATAAGTTTAGTAGCTCACTTATATTGAATGTCTTTACACTTATTTTTTTAAATTGCTAATAATTTTTATATCATGCTTCTCTTTGTAAGCTAATTATCCTGGGTTGCATATATTTTTTTCATATTGTGATTTATATAGGTTATCTCTTATGACCTGGAACAGTTTATAAAAATATCGGTTAATTTGTTCTGTGAGAAATTAAATAATTCATCAATGACAATTAATAAACATTTTTAAGTTCCTCAGTGTTATTCTTATTGATTCATTGACTTCTTTGTATGATATGTAAAATTATACAATTACTTAGAAAAGAATTTTATTCAGGTTTTCAACTTTAGCACAAAGTAATTGTGAATACAATTTTGCACAATTTATTGTATTTATGATCATTTCTCTTTACAACAGAGATTTTTCTGGTTTATATATTTTGCTAATTTTTTAAGGCAGCTAATATTAGGTGCATAAATACCATCATTTTATGGTGGAGTTATAATGAAAATAAAGCAGGCGAGTAATGAATACAATGCTTTAAAGAAGGCATAACTTAGAATTTGCACTCACGAGTCACTGTCAACCATTTCTGGTGCATTAGATTTCTCCTGCTACTGTAACATATTAATACAAACTTAGTGGCTTAAACAATACAAATTTATTACCCTAAAATCTGTAGATCTGGAGTATTACATGGATTTCACTCAAATGAAATCAAGATGTAAGCATTGCTCCTTTCCTTTCTGAAGGTTCTAGGAGAGACTTTGTTTCCTTGCCTTTTCCAGCTTCTAAAGGTCACCCACATTCCTTGGCTTGTGACCCCTTCTGTACTGTCAAAGCTGGCAATGGTCACTCAAGTTCTTCTCTCATTGCATCACTCTAACTTTCTTCTTCTACCATCCTTTTCCACATTTAAGGATCTTGTAATTAGAGTGGGTCTATCAAGATTAATCAAGTTTTTAACATACTTAGATCTGCAAAGTCCCTTTTGCCATGGAAGGTGACATATTTACAATTTTGGGGTGAGGGATTCATGGGCCATTTTTCTGCCTACCACATGTTTCCTTTTATATTCATGTTTTTAAATTCAGGTTAAGTTGCATATCTTTTGCAAAAGCAAATTATATACATGAATCTGATTCTTATCCATCATTAACTCTCTTTAATCTTTGTCAAATTTATCTTTTGATTAGTTTCTAAGCATGTTCCAAAAAGTAGATTATTGGGGTGACATAATCTTACCTTATAATAGAGAAACATGCAAATTGACCGCACCTCCGCTATGCCCATGATTGGGCCAGCGGAGGCTGAGGGCGGGACTCCGGGTGGCCTGTCAACCGTTGATAAAATCAAGATGGCGGTGCCCAGTGGCCGCGCCAGAGCCGCTGCTCCCCGGGGTGCCTGGGGCGATCGGCACCCCGGGGGGCGTGGCCGTGTCCCTGCTGCCGCTCCCCGGGGGTGCCTGGAGCGATCGGCACCACCGGGGGGCGTGGCCGTGCCTGTGCCTGCTCCCCGGGGGTGCCTGGGGTGATCGGCACCCCGGGGGGCGTGGCATGGGGGCGTGGTCGCTCCCTGGGGGTGCCTGGGGCGATGGGCACCACGGGGGGGGCGTGACCACGCCCGTGCAGCTGCTCCCCGGGGGTGCCTGGGGTGATCGGCACCCCGGGGGCGTGGCATGGGGGCGTGGCCGCTCCCCGGGGGTGCCTGGGGCGATCGGCACCCCAGGGGGCGTGGCCGCACACCTGCTGCCGCTCCCCGGGGGTGCCTGGGGTGATCGGCACCCCGGGGGGCGTGGCATGGGGGCGTGGTCGCTCCCTGGGGGTGCCTGGGGCGATGGGCACCACGGGGGGGGCGTGACCACGCCCGTGCAGCTGCTCCCCGGGGGTGCCTGGGGTGATCGGCACCCCGGGGGCGTGGCATGGGGGCGTGGCCGCTCCCCGGGGGTGCCTGGGGCGATCGGCACCCCAGGGGGCGTGGCCGCACACCTGCTGCCGCTCCCCGGGGGTGCCTGGGGTGATCGGCACCCCGGGGGGCGTGGCATGGGGGCGTGGCCGCTCCCTGGGGGTGCCTGGGGCGATTGGCACCCCGGGGGGCGGGGCCGCACACCTGCTGCCACTCCCCGGGGGTGCCTGGGGTGATCGGCACCCCGGGGGGGCGTGGCCACGCCCGTGCAGCTGCTCCCCGGGGGTGCCTGGGGTGATCGACACCCCGGGGGGCGTGGCATGGGGGCGTGGCCGCTCCCCGGGGGTGCCTGGGGCGATGGGCACCCCGGGGGGGCGTGGCATGGGGGCGTGGCCGCTCCCGGGGGGTGCCTGGGGTGATCGACACCCCGGGGGGCGTGGCATGGGGGCGTGGCCGCTCCCCGGGGGTGCCTGGGGTGATCAGCACCCCGGGGGGGCGTGGCCGCGCCCGTGCCCGCTCCCTGGGGGTGCCTGGGGTGATCGGCACCCCGGGGGGCGTGGCCACGCCCGTGCAGCTGCTCCCCGGGGGTGCCTGGGGTGATCGGCACCCCGGGGGGGCGTGGCCACGCCCGTGCCCGCTCCCTGGGGGTGCCTGGGGCTATCGGCACCCCGGGGGGCGTGGCCGCACACCTGCTGCCGCTCCCCGGGGGTGCCTGGGGCGATGGGCACCCCGGGGGGGGGGGGGGGCTTGGCCACGCCCATGCCCGCTCCCCTGGGGGTGCCTGGGTTGATCGGCACCCCAGGGGGGCGTGGCTGCGCCCATGCCCGCTCCCTGGGGGTTCCTGGGGTGATCGGCACCCCGGGGGGCGTGGCCGCACACCTGCTGCCGCTCCCCGGGGGTGCCTGGGGCGATGGGCACCCCGGGGGGGCTTGGCCACGCCCGTGCCCGCTCCCCTGGGGGTGCCTGGGTTGATCGGCACCCCAGGGGGGCGTGGCTGCGCCCATGCCCGCTCCCTGGGGGTTCCTGGGGTGATCGGCACCCCAGGGGGCGTGGCATGGGGGCGTGGTCGCTCCCCGGGGGTGCCTGGGGCGATGGGCACCCCGGGGTGCGTGGCATGGGGGCGTGGCCGCTCCCCGGGGGTGCCTGGGGTGATCCGTGTGAGAGGGATGTCCAACTGCAGGTTTAGGACCGATTCCACAGTGATCGGGCCTAAACCTGCAGTTGGACATCCCCCGAGGGGTCCCATATTAGAGAGGGTGCAAGCTGGGCTGAGGGACACCCTCCCCAGTGCACGAATTTCGTGCACCGGGCCTCTAGTATCTAATAAAAGAGTAATATGAAATTGACCGTACCTCCGCTACACCCACAAGCCATGCCCACCAGCCAATCAGGAGTGAGTATGAAAATTAACCCAACTAAGATGGCTGCGGCCATGGAGAGAGCAGGAGGCTTGGGTTTCCCTAGCAATGGAAGAAGGCAAGCTTTACACACACCCTGGCAGGCCCAGGCCTCCACTCAAGGCTACAAAGTTTCAATTATAGAAGATAAATAAATCCCAACAAATATGGTGGCAGCCATGGAGTGAGCAGGAGGCTTGGGTTTCCCCTTCGATGGAGGAAGCCAAGTTTTCACAGCCCTGGCCTGCCTTGGCCTCCGCTTAAGGCTACAAAGTTTCAATTATAGAAGATAAATAAATCCCAAATACCAGGGCCTCCACTTGGGTCACCAGGGGGCGTGGCCAGCCTGCAAATCACCACAGGCCCCTCACCCAGGCCGCCCCACACCCCAAGGAACCCCCACCCTGATCCAGGACACCCTTCAGGGCAAACCAGCCAGCCCCACCCGTGCACCAGGCCTCTATCCTATCTAATCCTATCTAAAAAAAGAATAATATGCAAATTGACTGTCACTAGATGGCTGCCCCCATGTGGACACAAGATGGCTGCCACAAGATGGCCAGCAGGGGAGGGCATTTGGGAGGGACCAGGCCTGGAAGGGAGGACAGTTGGGGGCAATCAAGCTTGCAGGGGAGGGCAGTTAGTGGGGGACCCAGGCAGAGGAGGGAAGTTGGGGGCGACTGGGTCTGCAGGGAAGGGCAGTTGGAGGGGACCCAGGCCTGTAGGGGAGAGCAGTTGAGGGGGGAAAGGCCTGCAGGAGAGGGCAGTTAGGGGTGACCAGGCCTGCAGGGGAGGGCAGTTGGAGCAAACGGGCTGACAGGGGAGCAGTTAGGCATCAATCAGGCTGGCAAGGGAGTGTTAGGGGGTGATCAGGCTGGCAGGCAGAAGCGGTTGGGGGCAATCAGGAAGGAAGGCAGGTGAGCAGTTGGGAGCCAGCAGTCCTGGATTGTGAGAGGTATGTCCGACTTCCCATTTAGGCCCAATCCAGGTAGGATCGGGCCTAAACGGGCAGTCGGACATCCCTTGAGGGGTCCCAGATTGCAAAGGGTGCAGGCTGGGCTGAGGGATACACTAGGTTGTTAATAAAATTATATAGGTTTCAGATGTACAATTCTCTCATACCACCTGTATATTATATTATGTGTTCACCACTACAAGTCAAATATATAAATTAAATAAAAATTTTAAAAAAGACATAAAAAATGTAGTTTAGCTCTCCATGGTTGGTCAGAGATCCATCTACATTAGTTATTTCATTTGGACACATTTGTGTTAAGTTATAAATATCCCCTATATTAATACACAGATTGTGTTGACAGAATTTGTTTGCCTGAGTTGACCATTAGTTTAATCAAACTAATTACTTTATTAGCTCAGTAAACAATTTAAGGTTGGGAAAACATTTTATAATGTCCCTTAAAGTGAAAAAATGAGCAGACATCACATTATGAATAAAACAGAATATGATTTCATTATCAGGATTTATATATTTAGAAAAATGTATTTATCAAAGCTTCTTTTAAAGGTTGCACTTAAATTAGTATTTTACTAAAAACCATCTTTAAAGACAAAGTGAACTGTTGGAAAAATGGTTCTTTAAAAATCCTTCCATCTAAACTGAACAATGACATTTATATAGATGCAGCGTAAATCCAAATACCTTAGAAGTCTTAGAAAAATTATAGGAATATTTCTATGAAAGTTGGGCTGTTAAAGAATCAGCTATTTGTGCAGATTAAAACAATATTTTCTATGAATTTGCCTTAGAAGATTTGACAAAAATGGTAGCAGCCACTTAATATGCTTTTTAGTGAAGTTCTAGGAATGTTCTTAGTATTATGTTGTTATACAGGTTTTTAGTAATGTAGATATTATTTTATGTATTAAAGCAAAGTTCTCATTACTATAGCTTTAAAAAGAATTTGTGTAGGTTGATAGGAAAATGGAAGATACATGATATATAGGTTGGTAAATATAATCTGGGTGTGTTTAAACTGTGCAATTTAAGTCTATATTCTATGAGTCATATTTAAGATAATGATCACCTACTAGTATTAGTTTTTCATAATCCTCCACACTTGGTTTACACAAATGCTTTCAATAATTTTCTTAAGGTTTTCCAACTGTTAAGAAAAATCTGATGTGAATGCATAATGGCTGAGCCACTATAGAAAAGAGTTTGGTGATTCTTCGAAAAGTTAACATTGTCACATAACCCTGAAACATTGTCATTCCTTGAAAAACTGTCAGGAAACAGCACATCTTTTTGTCTATCCCAAATAACTGAAGAATGTAATATCCTATATAATAATAGCCTAATATGCTAAAGTGTCCAGTCCTCTGGTCGGCTGTTCAACCAATCAAAGCGTAATATAATAATGATATGCTAAGGCCACTCAACCACTTGCTATGACGTGCACTGACCACCAGGGGGCAGATACTCTGACAGGTAGGTTAGCTTGCTGCTGGGGTCCAGCTGATAGGACTGAGTGAGATGGGCCGGACATGCCCTGGAGCCCTCCCTCTTGCAATTCAGGACTCCTCAAGGGATTTCGGAGAGCCGGTTTCGGCCCAACGGCGGAACAACCAGTTGCTATGATGTGCACTGACCACCAGGGGGTGGATGCTCAATGCAGGAGCTGCCCCCTAGTGGTCAGTGTGCTCCCAGAGTGGGAGTGCCACTCAGCCAGAAGCTGGGCTCATGGCTGGTGAGCACAGCGGTGGTGGCGGGAGCCTCTCCTGCCTCCATGGCAGTCGGACACCCCTCGAGGGCTCCTGGACTGTGAGAGGGCACAGGCTGAGCTGAGGGACCACCCCCTCTGAGTACACAAATTTTGTGCACTGGGCCTCTAGTATTGATATAAGATCTATGATCTTGGCAAAGCAGAGTTTGACCAATCTGGTTGATGATCACAGGCATTGTGTTAATAGCTCCATAACTATTGATTAACTTCTTTGCAACACATCATTTTAATTAACACCAAAACTTCCTTTCCCTTTCTTCACATATTTACATTGGGGCATTTGCAGATCCTCCTATCACATGGAATCTACTTTTTACATCTTGATTCTGGGTTTATCATGCTATTTATTTTGACCATAAAACATTAGCAAATGTGACATAAGAGGAGACTTGAAAATAACTTACACATTAAGCAAGCTTTTTGCAAATTCTTGACTAAGTTAGCTGAGATCAACTAAGCCTGTGTGAGAATTGAACCAGCCAGCTGAATCCAGCTCAAGTAGCCAAACCATAAAATCTTGTATTAAATAAATACTTCATGCTACAAAGTTTTGTATTGCTTTCTTATGCACCAAAAACTCACAAACCTACTGATCCTTCTCTTTTACAACTTACTTATCACTGCATCCTAATTCACCAAGATAGAATATAAATTATATCAATTGTCATTTGTTGAGTACCTTTATATATCAGGTGTATTGCTAATATTTTACACATTTTAAAAAGCCTTTCAACATTTGTGTTATTGACTGAATTGTGTCCCCTTAAATCCATATGTTGCAGCCCTAACCTCCGATATCACTTTATTTGGACGTAGGGCCTTAAAGGAAATAATTAAGGTTACATGAGGTCATATGGGTGGGGCCATTATCTAATAGGACTGGTGTTTTTAGAAGAAGAGAAAGAGACACCAGGAATGTACACACGCAAAAAAAAAGCCACGTGAGGACACAACCAGAATCTATAAGCCAAGGAGAGAGGCCTCAGGAGAAGCCCAATCTGCCCACACCTTGATTTTGGGACTTCGTAGCATCCAGAATTGTGAGAAAATACATTTCTGTTGTTTAGGTCACCATGTCTGCGAGTTTGTGGTATTTTGTTCTGGCAGCCCTAGCAGACTAAAATAGTTTGTATTATTGTGCTTTGTTTGCAGAAGAGGCAAATAAGTCTGAGAGGTATTTATATAACTGCTCCACAGTAACCAACTAGTATTACACAGAGGCAAGATCCTAGACTAGTCATTTTGATGGTGAAACCCAGGTTTTTAACTATATAAAGGAAATAAAGTCAGCTGTTATTTTCTGCCTGACAACACCAATACTAGCATATATATGATCAGAACCAAAACAACTTGAAGCAGCTATTTAAAAAAATTCTACTTTTACCAAATAAAATAAAATGAAATATTGATGAAACACAAAACAAGCACAAAAATGACTAATAAAAAGAATAGTAAGAAAGGAAAGTAAAAGGAGGAAGATTGTAACTCGTGATCCATTGAGAACAGACTCTGAGGACCTCTTTAATTTCCTTTCTTCATATAATGCTTTATAATAACAGTTTTTGTCTATTATGCTAACTTTCTACCATGTCATTTTTGGTTATTAATTCATTATGTGATTTTTTCCTCCTAAATGCTTCTGCTTATTTTCTGTCAATGAAATGATTGATAGGAGGTGGTTCCATTCCACTTCCAGGCCTCTGTTGCAAGAGCTCCATATCCAGTTAGGCCAAAGAGAGTATGCTGTTTTCTTAATTTGCTAAATAGATTATATTTTCCTGTCTTTTGTTAATTAATTTTCTGGCATGGGGGCATCAAACAGGGCTCTGAAAGTATCTATCAGTGCCTGGCTATCCCTGGAAAAATAATATCATAGACAGAAAGTAGATTAGCACACTGGTATGAAAATGAAAAGTCAAATGAGAGAACTATTCTGCTCCCCAAGTTAAACATTTCTCAAAAGAGATTGGTGATTAAAACCAGTAAAAACACACTTCATAATCTTTACTATAAAGTTTGGGCAAACATTTGGCTTCATTAAAAATTAAATAAATAGTGAGTATGATTACAACTCTTTCATTTTGGGACACACAAGTCATTTTTGCACCACAAAAGAAACTGGAGATTATAAAACTTGTGATACTGAAACCAAAATTGGGGTGTCTGAGTTCGAGTTCATTGTCTTGCAAAACTGAAGAATGGATTTGTGGGAAAAATGGTTAAGGGAAGCAAAATTTATTGAGAGAAGCCAGTCCTGGGAAAGGTGCAGCTGGGGTTCCAGGAGCCTGCCAGTGACCAGATGTTACAGTCCTTTCCATGTTACAGTCAGATGTTAAAGTCCATTAGTCCATGTGTAGAGCCCACATGGGAGCAAGGGAGCATGTCTCCTGCCATCAACCCAAGAATCTAGAGAGAGAGAGAAATGCCAGCTTTTTTGTATACATGCTTGCTAGCTTCCAATTGGTTCTTTCAAAGAATTTTGCCATAGTAACATCCTTGGGATTGGTTTATATGCCTCACTGCCTTGTGATTGGCTATCTGCAAGCTGCCTGTCTTAGCAATATCCATACCTTTTAAAGTTCATGCCTCTCGTGCACACCCTTCCTTCCCCATCCAGTTGGGGTGCTTTAGTAACTCTGCTGAGTTGGGTTCCCGGTTTTACTTCCTTCCTCCCCTCCCCACATTGTCCAGATTCCTGACTACCTTGCTTCCTTCTGTCTCCTCAATACTATGGAACAGTTAGTATAATATTTTATATAGCCTATTTAAATAAAATGCTATAATAAATTAGTTATTACTTAAATAAATAGGTAAATTATTTTTAAACACCAAATACTTTTGTTTTTAATGTTGTATCAGTAAGCAAAATTTGTATTTAGTAGATTCTGATTTTATGCGTCTTTACATTTTTGTTTTTAATTAAATTGAACCTGACTATTTTGGTAACAATTTTATCAAGAGAAGAATACAAAATTCTTTTAAAAACTAATATTTCTGCATGTAAATTTTCCACACTTTTATAAAACATTTGTCTTAAAGCTTACAACACATTTTTGAAATAATTTAATCTTTTCCTCTCAACAGTAGCTATTACTTTAAATAGTTTATGTAAAATATTATACTAAATGTCCCATAGTATCACAGGTTTTATACTCTCAAATTTCTTTTATGGGACAAAAATGGCTTATGTGCCCCATTAACTCCATGCATTGGTTAATGTTTTCATGTGCCTTATGTTCAGATAACCAGTATAGAAGATTATGATTCATCAACAGTTTTGAACCATAACTTGACCTTTTTGTGTGTGTATTGATTTCCTTACTAATTTGTGATAATTGTTCTTTGATAATGATCTTGTTCATCACAATCTGATTATACAAAATATGCATTCTTTTAGTATATTCAAGACTTAATGGAATTAAGAAATAAAAAAGGTTAAGTAACCTGTCAAAAAAACACAACACTAGTAAGAAGCAGAAAAAGGATTTGAAACTATGTAAGTCTGAATCAAAAATGGTGTTCTTAATTAAAATTCTACTCTCCTGGGGTTGCTCTTTGTTCCACAGAATATTATTTTTTTCACTTGTTCTTGGTTACACAAAATTTTACTTTGTTCTAAAATTAATTTTAAACATATATTATAATAAAATGTGAACAATTGTCTTCAGAGTAAAATATAAACTCTAAATGCTATCCTCAAGTTTTGAAAATTGAATCAATGTTTCAAAAAGGACAATTTTTCAAGCTAACAGCATTTAGATGGCAGGATTATTAAAAGAATGAATTTCTTTTTAAGGATTTTCAGCAATAAAAAGTTTCATTTTTTAAGTCATAGACTTAGTAGTATACATAAAATTGAATGTAGATGACATTATGCCCATTGAGTCAAATGTACTTTCTGGAACATCTGTGATTACATTGTGGAAGTGTCTTGAATTGTTCTCAGGAGACCAGCTCACATTTTCAGATCTAGGCTTGGCCAAAAATTTCTGTGAACTCAGACTGGACTCTGATTTTACAAATCTTCTGGACAATTACTGAAAAGGGAGTAGGCCCAGAGTGCTTGAGCCTCCTCCATAATTTGAGAAAGAACTCCTGAACACAATATATTTACATTTTCCTGGAGGACAGGGAAGGGAAACATTAGAAGAGATATGAAGTGGGACACTAAGTTTCAAACTCTTGGAAATGTTTAGTGACAAAATGAGACAAGGAAATAGAAAAGAAAGACCAAAAAGAATATGAATTTTAAAAATCCTACCCTGGCCAGTGGTTCTCAGTAGGTTAGAGCATAGTAAAAGGTTGAGGGTTCAATTCCAGTCAGGGCACATACCTAGGTTGCAGGATAGACCCACAGTCAGGGATATACAGAACTCACATCACTATTTCTCTCTCTCTCTCTCTCTCTCTCTCTCTCTCTCTCTCTCTCTCTCTCTCATCTCCATTCCCCTATCTCAAAAATCACTAAGCATATTTGCAGGTGAGAATTAAAAAGCAAACCAAAAACAGGCTTGTGTGGTATTAACCCAGCTTATGTGTGTGACTGAGAAAATAAAATTGGTAACTTTGGCCTGGCCAAGGAGGCTCAGTGGTTGAGCATTGACCTATGAATCAGGAATTCACAGTTTGATTACAGGTTAAGGCACATGTCCAGGTTGCGGGCTTTATCCCCAGTGGGGGTCGTGCAGGAGGCATCCAATCAATGATTCTCTCTCATCATTGATGTTTCTATCTGCCTCTCCCTTCCTCTCTGAAATCAATAAAACATATATTAAAATTGGTGACTTTTAGTATCTTTAATCATAAAATGCAGATAAAACTGTCCTTTTAGAGGTATGAATACCTAATATAATGCCTGTACCTCAATAGGCAATTACACACTTTCAGGTCATCTTGGCTATACTGTATTGCGCTGCTTAATGAGGTGCTTATCAAGGATGAACTATATTTCCCATTGTGGTCTCATAAGGTTATAATGGATCTGAAAAGTCCTATCTTCTAGAGCTCTCATAGCTATTGCTACATCCTAGTGCAGTGCATTAAAGTAAGACAATTTTTAAGGTAAGGTGAGTGTAGCCTAAGTGTGCAATGTTTACCAAGTGTACAGTAGTGCACAGCGGAACATCCTAGGCCTTCACATTCACTCACCATAACTCACTCACCCAGAGCAACTTCTAGCTCTGCAAGCTCCATTCATGGTAAGTGCCCCATATAGATGAACCGTATTTATATTTTAGACCATATTTTTACTGTACTTTATGTTTAGATACACAAATACCTACCATTATGCTACAGTTTCCTACAATATTCAGTATAGTAACATGCTGTACAGGTTTGGAGCCTGGGAGCAATTGATCGAACCATATCGCCTGGGTTTGCCACAGGCTGTACCATCTAGGATTTTGAAAGTACATTCTATGCTGTTCACACAATGACAGAATTGTCTAATGACAGATTTCTCAAATAACTGTGTAGAGGTTGAAGGGGTGGGTTCTTTGAAAACATTTAAGAATCACAAGAAGTGACAAAAATAATACCGATTCCCTAGGACCTTATAATTAATTTTATAAACAGATAACATTTTACTTATCCATAGTAAATTTTAACCAGGAACTAACATTGGTACAAAGCTATTAACAATACTTCTCAGAATTCACCAGTTGTTACGTGTATGTATATAGTGTGTAGTGTGTCTGTAGTGTGTGCAGTGTGTGTGCTGAGTGTGTGGTGGGTGCATGCAATGTGTGTGTATATATATGTGTGTGTGAATGTGTGCTTTGATGCATATACTATGAAAATTTTACTACATGTAATAAAATTACATTTATGTTCATGCAATCACTATCAAAATCAGGCTATAGACTAATCTATCACTACAAAGAAACTTCCTATGCTAATCCTTTTAAGCCCCATCCTTTACCCTAATCCAAATGCTTAGCCATTTCTGTCTGATCTATTGTTCATCACTATATTTTGTCATTTCAAGAATGTGATATAAATAGAATCATGCATACAGTATATGAACGTTTGTAATTTTTTTTCCACTAAGCATAATGCCCTTGACTTGATCAAAATTGTTTTGTGTATCAGTAATCTGTTCCTTTTATTGCTGAGTCATTTTCCATTGTATGGATGTATTATGGCTTTTTAAAATCATGCACATCCACCTCTTGAAGGACATTTAGGTGGCTTCCAGTTTGGTATATTGCAAATAAAGTGTCTGTAACCATCATATAAGGATTTTCATATGAGTAAGAGTTTATGTATCTAGGATAAAACCTCAGGAGTGTGATTGTTAGGTTGTAGGGTCAGAGTATGTTTAGTTTTCACAAAACTGCCAGGCTTGTTTTCCAGGGGGGCTGCCCCACTTTCCATCTCCAGCAGAATCCCGATGGGAGAAGCCCTTACAGAGACAGTTGCAGATAGCTGCTATTTTAAGAAATGTAAAGTACAAAATGATTTCCTATCTGACTTCTTGGACAAAGGGGAGTTAGTCATAAAATGTATCTGGGGAAAATTGCTCAACTGAACACTGACACTGTGAAAGAAGGAAGTATATGATTCATTCTTATGCAAAATCCTGTTTCAGTTGATTGGCTAAATTGACATGCAATTTGGCTGCTTAGAAATTTATACATTACTTTCTGTATTAATCAGACCATATTCTTGTTTCTATTCAAAATAGACAACACACTTTATTGTGTGAATTCACCCTAAAAGAGCCAAACTTCTTAGTATCTTCAAAAAGTCTTTTAAATATGGCCATTCATTAGCAATACTGGGGCAGGGAGACTCAATGTAGTGGAGAAAGCATTAGTAAGATTTGGAATGTCACACGATCCCAGCAGGCAATTAAGAGTTGCTTTAAAATAGTTTCTATTTAAAGAACCCAAGTGTAACACATCTTGTATTATCTTCACAGTGAATAAAGACAGCCCCTGGGAACATCTTCATAGCTGCATCCATTCTTCAAGGGAGGTATCCTAAAGCATAAAACTAATTTATTCCTAAATCAATGACAAAACAAACAAACCCTCAAACATGTTAATGTAATATTCATTTCTTCTATTTGGTTAATTCCAATATCATAGACAAAAAGGAATTGAAGAAGAATGAGATGTCCAACCAAATGTTAAACTAGCAAGTGTTGTTCTTTACAGTTTAGCATCATTTGTGATAGTTAATGGAATCAAAGATTTTAGTTATTTCCTTTTTCTTGTAATTAAAATACTTCAAGCAAGGGAAATCATCCCTTTATGAAAAACATTTATTTTAAAACTTCCTCTTTATAGCTGTATGTATTTTCCCACATTAACCTTGTTTTGCCAACTAAAAACCAAATGAGCAGAAAGAAAAATACTCTGCATCACAATAAACAACTATACAAAATTATGGATTTTTTTCTTGTGAAATGGTAACAGAGACTTTGAGAGTTATTGTAAATATAGTAAGTTTCAAATAGCCAATAAAAGGATTGAAAAATGAAGAACATTACGCATGCTCTCATGGACCATGGAGGTGAGGCATGGATTGAGATGGGCCAGCAGCTCCAGGGAGCACAAGGCCTCGATCTGCTTTTTCATCAGGTGAGAATGAGGGTGATTGTTTGCCCTCTACTCTTCTGACTTTGTGTCCTAACTCATTTTTTTTTTTCATATTTCACTTTAAAAAATAATGTTTCCTTTTGTAGTCATGTTGTGCCAATAGCTTATTTGTTCTTTCTCTAAATTTCACTTGTATCTTGGGGAAATTGGAAGTAGGCATTTTCAACAGAAAGCAATAAGATTCTTTGACACACTATTAATAGCAATAATCACCACAACAAATTCCACCAAGAAGGGAGAGGTTTTCTTCTATAACGGCAAAGACACCAAGAATGTTTTCATTTATGTTGTGCACCTTCAAGGTAATCACAGAAATAAAATAAATGCATCCCTTTCACTGATTATATTTCCCAAGGTAAGTCTATTATTATATCTGAACAACTGTAACTTATCAGTTTAAAACCAAACATAGATATTCTTATGCACTAGGGTGCCTTTCCATGAGGATTAGAAATTGCTTTATGATAGAAATTTATACCTAAGTATTTTAGAAGCAACCATAGTAAAAACATTCCTTTCATTACTGCAATACTCAACGGAAACTAGATCGTTTAAGGAGCATTGTAAAACATGCACTGCAGTGCCAGGTGTTTATCAGACTCACTCTGTGTACACGGAAAGCCCAAGTTAAGCACATTTGACTGCATACTGTAAAACACTTAAGATCAAACTCAGGATTGGATGAGCTAGACACAATTACTGGTGTCAGCACTTTAAATATAGTTCTTGCTGAGAACACCTTCAAGATAGCTGCTCAGACCCATTCATTTTGCCAAGTAGAGGCAATAATTGGTAACCATCAGTGCACCTACAAACACCAGGCTCCTCCGAGAATAACCCAGCATGATTAGCTCTCAGCAACTGGCTGCACTTTTGCTGACTTCTTGTGAGTGGTTTTTCACAGTCACAGATAAAGCCACTGTAACCGAACACAGCTGATGACTCATTTCATGGCTTTCTGTCTCTTTTAAAGCTGTGTACTGGTTCTGTTTGAGAGAGAACAAGCAGCTATTTTTAATAAAAGGGTGGGTTTAACTGCCTTATTCAGAAAAAAACCAAGGAGCATCTTTCAATCTTAACCTGTTAAATGCAGAACATTTCTGGGTTTTGGTCCATAAATATAACTAAGTTTTACTTAAAAAAAAACTTCAAAGTGACCTTCAAACCTATCTATAGACGTTTGAGTGTTTCTTTAGAGTAAATGGAGAATTCAAATTGAGTTTCTTTGCAAAATGTATTTTGGGAGGCGACATTTCTAGAGATTATGGATGGTTCAGAAGCAATTTAATGCTGGGTACACTTGGGGTGCTGCCTGATAATGAATAATGAGGACACTTTCATGTTCACTTGATATATGGTATTCAAACACAACTCAATGAATATTTCTTAAGGAGAAGGTGTCAGCTGGAGTGGTTATATATGCAGTAATTGCCACAAAAGAGTTCAGTTTAAAATAATGTAAAATGAGGCCAATTTTCTTTTCTTTTAAAAGAAATGTATTATCTTACCTTAGAACTTCAGAAATAAACACTAGTCAATGTTGAAAATTAAATGTAAAATTTTAAAGGAAACATTAGTCTTTATTATATCATGGAGAAATTTTTTTCTGATCTATATTTTACCAAAACAATGCAAATTTTTGTTTTTATTTTTAAATTTAATGGCCTCATGTATGAGTAGAAAATCTGAACAAGATAATGTAAGTTTACCATGAGCCAAGTTAATGACCAAACCATCTCCACACTTTGCTCCCAGCCTATAATCAAAACCAGAATTTTTATTAACTGCAATTTGAAGTAGTCAGATCAGTTGTTGTCTTACTCCAAGTATGGGTGTGTGACTGTACCTGCGCGTGAATGTGTGTGTGTGTGTGTCCGTGTGCATGCAAGTCAGAGTGTATTGATTTTTGCTGTTTGTTTTTGTGGCCTGTTTGATCCATATCAAAGATATAGTCTTTTCTTTCAGGTTTTTACATAATTTGTTTTACATTTGATTGTTTATTTTATATTTCTATGAAGTATCTAGTTATTTTAAAATAATAAAACATTATAAATATTTTATATTGTGTCTCCTGCTGCTGTTATTAATTAAGTACTTATTTTTTAATGTGAAAGCTTCAAAGGAAGTCTGGGCCACTGATGTAATAACCAAGGGTTCAGTTTCCATTCAGATTTAATAACTGTAACACATGTTCCCCCAGTCTGATTTCTCGGCTATTATAAATTTATAGTACAAATAAACCCTTTACTCAGAAATCATTACTTTTTCAATGATGACAAGTCATTTTACTTAAACTGCAATTCTCCTGTTTAGTCCTCTTCATTTCCCTTATTTGATTTATTTTCTTACAGCTCTTACTCCTCTATAAATATTATAAAATTTGCTTATCTATGATTGATCTCCCCTCATTAGAATATAAGCTTCATGAAGGTAGGAATTCTTGTCTGCATTATTTATCAAACTATATATAACACCTAGAAAAGTTTCTAGAAACAAAGATGGTGTTGGAAAATATTTGCTCAATGAATAGACAAAACAGGGCTTTTTGACCTAAAAAATGTGATACATATAAGCATGTAAGTTCATATGCTATCTTTGGCCCTTTTATTATTATACATTACTTTTAGAGACACAATCTATTTGTATTGCTATGAAATAACCTTACAGATTTACGATACTCTAGTGTTTATGTCTAAATAGTAAGAATAGCTGTTTTTGTCAGAATTGTTTTTCATATACTAATCTTAAAGCATACATAATATGAATGTATTCTAGTTTTAAAATACAGATTTCCTGATGTGCAGATGGTGTTTTGTTGAGTTGTACACTTGGAAACTGTATGACTTTGTGAACAAATGTCACTCCAATAAATTTAATTGAAAATAAAATAAATAAAAGTGAAGACAGTAAATATAACGCAGATACCCTTTAAATTTTTGTCAGTCCTTAAATAATTCATAGATCCTCATTAACTTTGTAGGTACTATGAATCTGTGTAAATAATTGTGAGATTTAAAACTCTTCTTCTGGAGTAAGAGAAACTAATGATGCCTATAATTAAAATAATTGAAAGGGAGGTTAAAAAAACCTATGCACGAAACAAACATATATAAAACCTTAACAGTAATAAAAAAAAGCACACATGGCTTTATAGGCTTTATAGGTCACTTTTATTAAACTTTCAAGGAATAGATAGCCTCTCCTTCATGCTCAATGCTTAAGAGATTTAAGGGTAAGAAAATATCCCCAACAGTTTTGTTTTTTGTTTTTAAATATATTTTTGTTGATTTCAGAGAGGAAGGGAGAGGGAGAGGGAGATAGAAACATCAATAATAAGAGAGAATCATTGATAGGCTGCCTCCTGCATGCCCCCTACTGGGGATCGAGCCCCGCAACCTGGGCATGTGCCCTGATCTGGGAATCCAACCGTGACCTCCTGGTTCATAGGTCAACAGTCAACCACTAAGCCATGTAGGCCAGGCTTTCCCAATGGTTTCGATGAGTCTAGTAAATTCTTATTACAAACCAAATTAAAAAAAAAAAAAAGACATTGAAACCAAAATGTGTGGCCGGGTCAGAGTTCTTTGTCTCACAAAATCAAGGAATGAATGCACGGACAAAGATAGCAAGCAGAAGCAAAGTTTATGGAGAGACAGACAGACTTCCTGCAGCAAGAAGCAGCAGGAAGGGGCCCCAAAGCAGGTTACCACTGAAGCTCTTTGTCTAGGTATATACGTATGTATACCTTGCTAGCTTTTGATTGGTCTTTTCAAGGTATTCTGTGCAATATCCAATCCTTTCAGAACTTGAGTCCCCATGGGCTTGAGGACCTGATTTGGGACTGTCACTTCACGTCCAGGGTGAAGTTACTGTCTCCTCCCACTCCTCCCTGCCCCACCTGGTTCAACCCTAGGTCATCCTGTTCCATCGAAATTTTTTTCTGGAAGCAGGCACAGCCAGCAGTAGCCAGCAAGTTGCTTCATGTAGCTCCTAGAAGTCTCCATTTAATGCCCTCTCTTGGCCCCACCTTAACTGCTTAGTGTATATTTATCTCCTCAACTTCATGAGAAGAAAAACTGTAAACATAGAACTATCCAATCTAATGAAAGAGTAATATGCAAATTAACTATCACTCCGTGACAAAAATGGCAGCTCCCATAGCCACAAGATGGCGGCGCCCAGTCCTCTAAGCCCTGCCGGAGTCCCGGCAGAGTAAGCAGCCTGGCAGAATGCTGCCCAGAGGCCCTCCTGACTCTTTATAATAAACAAAAACAAATTCACTCCCCACGGAGTGATCCCGTCCCAGCCCCAGCCTGGGGTCTCAGCCTGGGAGGGGCGCATGGCCCCAGCCTGGGGTCTCAGCCTGGGAGGGGCACACAGCCCCACAGAGTGATCCCGTCCCAGCCCCAGCCTGGGGTCCCAGCCACTGAGTCACACCAGCCAGGCAGATATGGAGGAATCTTAAATGTTTCTTTTTATATATATATATTTTATTGATTTTTTACAGAGAGAAAGGGAAAGGGATAGAGAGCTAGAAACATCTATGAGAGAGAAATATCGATCAGCTGCCTTCTGCACACTCTCCACTGGGTATGTGCCCCCAACCAAGGTACATGGCCTTGACTGGAATCGAACCTGGGACCCTTGAGTCTGCAGTCCATCACTCCATCCACTGAGACAAACCAGTTAGGGCTGTCTAATATGTTAAAGAAAAACCCTATCTAATAAAGAGGGACTATGCAGGGGAGGGCATTTGGGGGTGACTGGGCTGTCAGGGGAGGGCAGTTAGGGATGATCAGGCTGGCAGGGGAGCAGTTAGGCGTTGATCAGGCTGGCAGGGGAGTGGTTAGGGGGTAATCATGCTGGCAGGGAGAAGCAGTTAGGGGCAATCAGGCAGGCAGGTGAGCAGTTGGGAGCCAGCAGTCCCGGATTGTGAAAGGGATGTCTGACTGCCTGTTTAGGCCCGGCAGTAGGACATCCCTCGAGGGGTCCCAGATTGGAGAGGGTGCAGGTTGGGCTGAGGGACACACACCCCCATGCACGAATTTCGTACACCGGGCCTCTATTCTAAAATAAATTGACAGCAATCAAAATCAAGTAATGTTATTCCATTTTTAGAAAGGTGAAGGTATTTCTGAAAAAAGTGAACATTTTTAATATATGGTATTTAGCATCCATTTCCACAAGCCACCCTTACCATAATAAATGTCATTTCAAGGCCATCCTGTAAGACTTAGAAGGCAGATAATCAACTTTTTTAGAGTCCATGGCATAGGTACCCTCAGTGCAAATTCTGTGATAAAAAAAAACCTGCCATGCAGCTCCAGAAATGTGAACAAAAGGGCAGACTTCACATGGAAAAGGTTAAAATATAAGATTAAAGCTAGAAAGTTGATTATCTGGAGTTACCTTAGGAACATGTATTGTGGAGAAAAAACTCAGAAAAAGATGGGAAATCCTCAGTACTGAGTTGGTTATCTCCAGTCACCAAGTCCAGATGCCTTGTTTCCCCGACCCTGTTCTCACAAGCAGACTGAGTTTGGTGCTTCATACTCCATGCCAGACAATTTCTACACTTCTAGGAAGAGGGCTATACACTTCAATAAAGTTTAGGTAACCTCTGGAAGTTTTGTCCCAATGTCTTCAATTTTAAAAAAAATAAGGTGTAACCCTCTTTTCCATTGTTTTTTAAAGCAGTATTTAAAGCATATCTATTTAATGTAGGATTGAAGGGAGATTATTAGAATGCAACTTCAGTGTCTATTCAAGACAATTCTTTTTATGGTTGAAATTACATGTTGTAATATAGTGACTTGAACTTTGCATTGAAATTCAGTGCAATAACCCTTAGATTGGGTTTTCACTAATGGTGTACTATACAAGCATTTAGTCAAGCCAATATCAATTCTTCAGAAAAGAATTTTAACAGCATTAAACTATTATCTTTTTTAAAAACATGTATTTTACTGTGGTAATGTTGGAAGCCGCCCATTGCCTTCACTAGCAGAAAGAGGTGGACAAGGAGTCCGGAAAGCTGGTCAACCCTGAGGCTCTGGCAAGGGTCAGAGCCAAGCACCCACTGTCTAGTTGAGAAAAAGGGAGCTGAAGCAACTTCCACCTTTTAGTCTTATGTAAATCCTTGCTGATGGGCTATCATTGAGCTATTATCGGAATTGCCTGCCTAAGGGCTATGGGTGGATCCCAAATCCTGAGTAAAAGGGATGGCAAGGCCAGAGCAAAACGGAGTCCTTCCTCTTGAGCTGGGCTCCCGCCTGGCCCCCAATATTTCCAAATTAATATTTTCTTGTCTAGTCTCTTTCATTTGTGTGCGGCCTCCTCCAGAACCCGAACCCTGAACCTGAACCCTGAACCATGCGGGACGTGGGGGCGGGGGGACACTCACATGGTAAGAACACATAACGCAAGGTCTACCTGTTTAAAGTGTGCAATACAATATTGTTAACTATAGATACAATGTTGTAGAGCAGATCACTAGAATTTATACATCTTGTTTTACTGAAACTTTATACCTGTTGATTAGCAACTCCCCATTCCCCCACTGGCATCCACCCTTCTCTCTGCTGCTATAGTTTGACTATTTCAGATACGTCATACAAGAGCAGTCATTTTAGAGATGAAAATTAAGGATTGATCCTCTGGTAACCTAGTACAATGAAATAGCTCTCTTGACTTTTATGTGCATGGAGTGTCACCACAGTAGGGTGAGAAAATCAGTGTCCATTAGAATTCCCTCATAGGTGTATCTCTCCTAAGTGGCAAAGTTTCACTTTACGTAAATAGTCAACCTTTCTCTGGTTACCTGTTTTGTATTTTCATTTTTCAACATTCTCATGGCAAAATCATTAAACATTTGAAGTGTTCTGTTCTCTACTGAGTAGCCTTAGCTACTAAAACTTAGTTACTAAAAATTCTATCAGCCCAAAGAAAATTATGATATGATCCTTCCATACTCTGTACCTTGTCCAAAATTGAAAGTAGGGGGAATTCACCCCTGACCTCCCTGGCTGCTTCACTGTGCTTTCTTTCTTTGGGTACTGGGTGATTTTATAATGTTTTCCTTCCCGTCTTTACTCTTAACCTCTGCTCTCAGATAAAAATACCTGAATTTAATTTATGACTAGAAGCCCGATGCACGAAGATTCGTGCTAGAATGGGCTTTCCTTTCCCTGGCTGCCGGCACCGCCTTTCCACTCCGGCCCAGCCCCTTTCCGCTCAGGACCCAGAGCTGCCTCTTTCCGCTCTAGGAGCCGCCTCTTTCCACTCAGGGAGCTGCCTCTTTCCGCTCTGGCCCCGCCTTCCCACGCTGCCCAGAGGCCCTGAGAGGCCGGGGGTGGGGCAGAATTCCTGCGTCGTCACCATGACGACAATGCAAGCATCCCGCTCCCATCACTCGGCACCTGTGTATGCAAATTAACTGCCACCTTTGTTGGGTTAATTTGCATATCACTCCTGATTGGCTGGTGGCGTAGTGGAGGTACGGTCAATTTACATGCTTGTCTATTATTAGGTAAGATACATTGTGAAACACTCATTTAAACATTTTGTGTTATCATTCTCAGGGAGATTTGTATTTCATGAAGTTGAATTTCATCATGGAATACAGCTTTAACAGTAGTGTCAGTGGTATGATGGATGAGGCATTGTTTGGAAGTAATAATGGCTTTCCTACTCCCTCAGAAATAGCAGTTTGTCCAGCCCTGGTTGGTTTGGCTCAGTGGATAGAGGTTTGGCCTGTGGACTGAAGGGTCCCGGGTTCGATTATGGTCAAGGGCACATGCCTGGGTTGTGGACTTGATCCCTAGTGGAGAGCATACAGGAGGCAGCCAATCAATGATTCTCTCTCATCATTGATGTTTCTATCTCTCTATCCCTCTCCCTTCCTCTCTGAAATCAATAAAATACATTGAAAAAAAAAATAGCAGTATGTCCACACATGGAGTTTCTGTTTATGAGGTGAGTGCTCCTTAGTATCTATAAAACTGTTGCACAGGGAAAGACCTGTGGGAAGGGTAGATGACAGTGAGATGACAGGCAGACTATGATAGAATCAAATATATTTTAAAAGTTAAAATTAATGGGAAACCTAGGTTTTGCTTAGTCTCAAAATGTTTCCTTTCTACATAAATATTAAAAATAATATGTCATGAATCAAAATGCAAAATTTACAATTGTCAATTTAAAGCTCAAGCATTTCTCTCTTGTCCTCAATAACTCTCATATAAAACAATAAAGTTTTGTTTCTTAATTTCTTAAAGCCGTGTTTAAATAAAATTTCCTCAAAGGATTGGCATTCAAAACTGAATGTATGGAGAAGGTCCATGCATTCTCAGGATTTCAGAGTAAGACTAACAAATCTACCGCTTCCCTGTTTTACAGGATTTTCAGAGCTCTGCCCTGCAGATATTGCACATCTGGCTTTTTGCCTGTGCACCTGATGCTATCTCAAGAAAAGTTATATAAATTAAAGACAGACCCCCAAATGCTCTTGTTTTCATGCAAACCAACAGAATATATGTACATAAGGCAACAAAAGGAGTTAGGGGAAAAGGTAAGGGACATTAGTATTAAGCTAGGAAACTAACAAAATAATGACAATGTAAAATAAATGGTGTGAAAAGAACAATGAAAATATAAATTAGAGTGGAAAATATATTGTTTAGGCCAAGAAGAACTTTGAAATCACTTTCTTCTATTCATATATGTGATTCTGATCATTATTTCTTTTTATTTTATTGTTTTTTAACCTTTGAAAATAGTGAGAACTTGGCACATTTGCCAAAATTGATATCACTTGCTTTATTTCTATTATCTCTGTGTTCCACAGAATCATGGCGCCTGTTAAATACAGAAAATCTATGAAATCCATTGGTGTAGATAGACATCATAGTACAAATGAATTTGCAACATGTGACATACAAGATGAACAATTTAAACATCAACATGAATTATAACTACAACAGATTAGAACATATGAAATATATTTAAATCCATGACTTCATAATGATATAATTTTTAAGTTACTTTTAAATGCATCCTCAACAATATCTCTTATTCCCCATTCTTTTCTTAAAATTTAACTTTCTTTTAGGAAGTAGAATCTAGATCTCCACCTGGTAAAACTAGGTGGGTCTTTGTGATCATCTCTGCCCTTTGAATGGGACCAAGGTGATGCCATGTGACTTCCAAGGCTGTCCTCAAAATGCCATGCACGCCTCTATTTTTCTCTTAGAACATTTTCTCTGGAGGTAGTTGGTCACAACGTAGAATTTTGACTGTTACGGCAGACTAGCTGGCTTATAAACAACAACAATTTGCTTCTCACAGTTCTTGAGCCTGGGAAGTCCAAGATCAAGGCATTAGCAGATATGTTGTCTGGTAAACACTTGCTTCCTGTCATAGATAGTTGTCCTTCTGCTGAGTCCTCCCTCACTTAATGGAAAGAATGAGTGAACTCTCTGAAGCCTGTTTTATAAGGGCACTAATCCTACTCATGAAGGCTCTGCCCCATAACCTAACCACTTCCCAAAGGATCCAACACCAAATACCATCACATTGAAAATTCAGTTTCAACAGGAATTAGGGGGCAGAGGCTGACAGGGTGTTAGGAAATTCAAACTAGTGCACAAGAGAGACCACATCTGGAGGCCCATGTCTTCATGCACAGAGGTAGGTACCTAGCCAACACCCAACTACTCCTGCTGTTCCAGTTTTAACTACTGTTTGACTGCAACTATATAAATCCCAAGCACCAGAACTGCCCAGCTGAGCCTTTTAAGTGTTTTTGTTCTACAACAGGAGACAACCCTGAAAAATCAACTGAAGACTAGCTGGAGAGAACTCTGATAACCAAGGTCGGAAAGTGGAGACCACAGAGAGACTGGCTCTTCTTGATCCACCCCACATGCACGCTTCCGGAAAATTCCTTCTGAAAAGCCTCACTGCTGCCCTCTGCCCTCTTCAGCACCCCTGCGCTCAGCTCGTCACCAGCTCAGGTCATGTCTCTGCCACCAGAATCTGTACTAGCTATGACACCTCCTCTCTGCCTTGACAGGGGACAGTCCTTTTTAAGCACATCATGCTGCCACCACTGAGCACCCTGCCTGCCTTCTCTGCCTTCTCCATGGTGTTGCAAGAACAATTAAAAGTACAGCCCTGGACCCATCGTTTTGATTCCAGACAGCAAGCATCCTTGTCACCTGTGGCTACCAGCCCCCACCCCTCCTTTCAGGTCACAGAAGGCAGTCACTTAAGATCTTAGCTTTCTCTCTGTTCCCCCACCCATCTTGTCCCTAGCTTTCTCAGTATTTCACAATCCAATCCCGCCTCCCATTCCCGAGGCAAATGCCACCACCTCCATGAAGCCTGCCTGCATGCTTAGGACATGTCTGAGACAGCAACTCTTTTCCCAGAGCCAGGTGCTGGCTGTTTGTTCCTGCAGGAACCACACATGTGCACCAGAAGGGTGCTTGCGGAAGAGTTGGCTCTCAGTGCTGGCTGAGTGGCCACTCTAGGTTCATCCCTGTTTAGAATGTCAAGTGCATTGTCTGGCTCTGTTCAGCCTTTCTCTGATCTTTCATTTCTTCACCTGATTGTGGCACTTCAGTGTTTTTCTTCTCAGCTTTCTAAAGAGCCAGGAGTTCACCACCTTGCCTGAGGGGCAACCTGGGTCCTGTACTCTTGATAAAACAAGGACTCAACTCACTGGAGTGGAGACAACAAAAAAGATACTCCGCCTGCTGGTCTCTGAGCAGGGACCAGAGAAGGACCTGCTGGATTGTCTTTTAAGAGGCTCTTTGTAATCCTGATGGAACTGAGGCTACGGCACTGACCTTAAGGTCATGGCCAGTGTTCTGGGTCCACGAAGGAAAGAACCAGTGTTCTGATTTCTACCACCTAATACATTGGGGACAAGGCAGAGACTTTTTCCAGGGCCATGAGTACTATGCTGATGCTGTGAGAGTGAGCGAAGCAATGTTACAAAAGTAAAGGAATAAAACCTCTAGGACACACACACACACACACACACACACACACAGCAAAATGTAAATAAAAGCAATGAATTAAACATGCACCCTGACTTTTCTATACTAACTATAGTTCAGTGTAACCAAACACCTAATGATGAAAGTTTCATGTTAGAAAAATATTCTCCTAATAATTGAATAAATTATTGAGTTTATAAAGCTGTTTTCAAAGCCCTCGTGTATTGATGTATCTAGGCAGTGACTATCAATTGCTGATAACCAGTGAACCAAACAGCATGCACCTCCTGATGGAATAATGCAATAAAAACTATAAAGGATTCTTATCAAAAACAAAAGCAAAACTTGTGTAAAACTTGTGTCTGATAAATCCTCTAGGTATGACTGTAATTTACAGGAACTATAGTAGCATTAGGATTATGCTAAGTGATACCACATAGACATTAAAAGTATGCTGAGACTCTGGGAGACTCTACAGGACAACCAACTTTATTCTTTACAAAATAACAGCCAAAGAAACAGAGAGATGGAAGAGAACCTATAGATCAAAACATATAACAGGCTTATCAACCAGTGGACCTTATTTGGATATCTGACAAAAATAAAAACACATTTAAGTTAATCATGAAAAATTGCCCACTGAACGTGTATTTGACAATAAATTGGAATTGTAATTCATGTTAATATTGTACTTTATTTTAAATAGAAGTTTTTTTATTTATTAATGTATGCTGAAATATGTAAAGACTATTACATTTGGGATTTGCTCCCAAAAGTTTTGAGGATGTGGTGGAAAAGAGTATTAGTAAAATTAGCCATAAGTTGATTATTGCTAAATCTAAGTAATAATACATAACAGTGTTTTATTATATTAGTCTCTGCACATTTGCTTATATTTGAAATTTTTCATGTTAAAAAATAATGCTAGAAAATATCTGAGATGTACATTGTCCTTACAGGAAAGATTAACTTGCATTGTTGCCTATATTACATATGTTCATTGTTGTAAAGAATTATTGAAAGCATAAAAGAAGTCTGATATTACTTGGATATATTTCTTTTAATTAGAAATAGAAAATAAATACAAATAAATAAGGAACTTGATATACAAAATTATAGTTTTTGACCTAGTGCTAATTGGAAAAGGAGTTCATCTGTTCCTACAAGGTAATCCTATATAATAAAATAGTAATATGCAAATTGACTGTCACTCCAACACAAGATGGCTGCCCTCATGTGGTCAAAGATGGCCACCCCCATGTGGACACAAGATGGCCACCACAAGATGGCCAGCAGGGAAGGGCAGTTGGGAGGGACTAGGCCTGCATGGGAGGGCAGTTAGGAGTGACCAGGCCTACAGGGGAGGGCAGTTAGGGGCAAACAGGCTGGCAGGGAAGCAGTTAGGCATCAATCAGGCTGTCAGGGGAGTGGTTAGGGGGTGATCAGGCTGGCAGGCAGAAGTGGTTAGGGGTAATAAGGAAGGCAGGCAGGCGAGCAGTTGGGAGCCAGCAGTCCTGGATTGTGAGAGGGATGTCTGACTCCCCGTTTAGGCCTGATCCAGGTAGGATCAGGTGGTAGAATAACTAAAGTCTGTAGGCTAAACGTTCATCATTCATGGACAGAATCCAGCTACCTGGATCAGGCCTAAACGGGCAGTTGGACATCCCTCGAGGGGTCCCAGATTGGAGAGGGTGCAGGCTGGGCTGAGGGACACCACCGCCCCCCCTGTGAATGAATTTCGTGCACCGGGCCTCTAGTTTTTATAATAAATATGTCCTGTGTTTTCTTCAACTAAGATTCAATGTCTATGGGGAATCAATATCTCAAATTCAAAACATAAACTCTGAAGAAGAAATTAATTTCATACATATATATGTAATCTTGTCTTGGTGTGAATATACTTTAATAAATATATATTTGTAGCCCAGCACTATGTTTTATATGGAAAATTTGTCTTTATATGTTATATTTTCCCAGTTTCATTGGTTTATGTCTTTCTTCCTTTATTAATTGTTTTACTCAACATTATTTTGATCCAAGTAGACAGTTGGCATATAAAAACCATCACTTTCACTCCAAGCAGGGATTTATTTGTCTTTGCTACTTAAGTATAATCATCTGTCAACTTCTATATATCTCTCTTTTGTTTGTGACAATATATCAGACTTAAGAAAAATCACAGTTATAGTACTTTTCCCAAAGAAAATCTACATTTTATCTTCATTACATATTATCTATAAACATGTTATTTGTTGCATATAAAAAACTATTCAAACAGCAAAAATAGGAGACAAAGAAATCTTTCTCCACTGCTACTTTATGTGGATTCTGTCCATGAATGATGAACGTTTAGCCTACAGACTTTAGTTATTCTAACACCTGTCCAATGTTTAGATTCAGTATTGCATCCCTGCCCTGGAAATAAGGCATCCCTCCAGAGAGATAGGCCCTCAGGAAAAAACTTGGGAGATTGGGTACTCTTCCTTTGATATTTACCAGCCTGACTCTGGGGACAGAAAGATATTCTGCACAAGTTAAACAGGTCATATAGAGGTGAATAAAGTTCATGCAAAGGTAAATAGAGAAAATATCATCTGGTATAAATTTAATCAAGGGATTTCCAATGAAGGTGGTATTGTGTCCAAATTGATGCCTACATATTAGGCCTATAATCAACTAATGGTTTTCTTTTGAAACACTGAGTGCTTATATTTATATACATTCAAAATAATCTGGGTTAAATAAAGTGCTATTGAAAATAAATTTAAACATTCCCATTAAAATACAGAGTTTGCACATGTCTCTTATTCAAGAGGGGATTTTAGTTTCCTGATGGTAAAAATTATAGATGAGATCTTTTTCAGTGAACACATTTCTAAAAATACCTTCCTTCCCAAGCACAAATATAGTCATTAATAAATGAATGGAACAAAATTGAGTATCGTGATGCAACTGGTAAATTCCTACACTATGCAGATAACAACAAGTTTCTCCAGCTATATATTTAAATTTCAAAGATAATGAGACATGAAATAATAACCTACACTAACAGAGAATCCAAAAGAAATCATTATTGAGAAATTCTTAAAAATAGTGCACAAAAAATCTTATTAAATACAGTGAGATAGTACCTAAATATCAATCTGATTTAATACAATTTCTGACATACACTATTATAAGAATCTTATTACAATTCTGTATAGTGTTAAAATATTTTAATTCTTTAAATACATTAATATTTTATTACATCACTAGTATATTAAAATGTTATCTTTATAGTTGATATGGTTTATATTTAGCAAAAACAAATCAACATAACATAATTCTTACCTAAAGATATTAGTTATCTATGGATAAGTCAACTTGCATTCAGCCTAAAATGAATGCTTTGACTTGAAATTTTTTTTCTATTCAATCATTTGGCCCATCAACATCTAGTATAGTACCCACCATAGCAATTGGAAAGGCTGCTCTTTCTTCAATCTCCTCTTGTGATCACTGACAGTGATGGAGGGAAATTCAGAAGTCTAAAGATATCCTTGTCTTCCAGCTCCATTTTTGGTCACTAAATACACTACCATACTCTACCATACTCGAATTTACATGTCAATACCCTTTGAGAGGAAAAAGTAACATTTCACATATCAACAATAAAATCTAGGTACAGAGTAAATAAAAGTTTGTGTATAGCAAAGAGAATCAGAGGTCACTAGGATGCCATACACATTCATTTTTACTTCTTACAAGATTTCACTATGCTTTTATTTTTGATCAAACAAGTAAAAACCAAAACACAACCCTATGAGTTTGATCATTTATACAGATTGTTTTGAGGCATTTTTATGTCTTGCTTGTTATCCATTTCTGCAAATAGACTGGCAAGTGATAAAACAAGTATAGCAAGATAAATTTATTTAAAGACTCTTTGCTCCTTCCCAGAGATCTTTGTAAACAAAATCAATGTCTGTAGAGAAAGACTGAACTCTCATATGCTTAAGTTCAAGGACCTCAGAGACACTCTGTAAGGTATTCTGAACTCAATAAGAAGGAATTTTTAGCTAAAGCAAATGCATTTAGAATAGATAAAATGTAACATTTCCCTGAAAAATCCCTAAACTTTCTATGGAAGTTGGAAAATAACAACATTTATTTTCATCAACACATCAAAATTATGAACTCTATAAGATGTATACATCCATTTTGAATACCAAAATGTTGTTTTTGATGCATATGAATATTTATTTTTGCCTTTTATCTTCTTATGCCAATTTGTCTTTGTATTTGAGATATTTTATGAAATAAGGATAATAGTTTTCTATTATGACACATAACTAGTGAGTATGGGCAAGACATATGTTTAGTTCCCAGGATTCGACCAAAATATTTGTGACATTGCCCTAGCTGGTTTGGCTCAGTGGATAGAGCATCAGCCGGAGGACTGAAGGGCCCCAGGTTTGATTCTGGTTAAAGGCTTGTACCTTGGTTGTAGGCTTGATCCCTGGCCAAGTCAGGGTGCATGCGGGAGACAACCAATCGATGTGTCTCTCTAACACTGATGTTTCTCTCTCTGTGTCTCTCCTCTTCCCTTCCAATCTCTCTAAAAATCAATGGGAAAATATCCATTAGGTGAGAATTAACAAAAATTAGTGATATACATCACACTTTATATAAAGCAAGTCAGCTACTGAACCTAAAGTTAAAATGTCTACACTTTCTAAGAAATATAAAATGTTGCAATTTGCTTATTTGGACTTTTGTTATTAAGAGGTTTTCTTATTTAATTTCTTTAATTAATTATTGATTTTTTAATTTAAATCACAAAGATATTTAGATTATTAAGAGGAAATAATTTTGTGTTTTACTTTATTCTATGGTTTTATTCATTAACACCTTGGCTGCCACGTGATATTTTTGCAATTATTAAAAATAAATCTTTTCAGTTCACAGGGCTTTTGCTATCTACTTTTTGGGGTGCCATCTTTTTCTTTATAATTACTAATTAATCTGTTGTTTTTATATATTCAGAACATTCAGAATTTTATACTTATTAAATTTTACACATGAGAATTCTTGTGTATGATAAACTGTTTGTTACATATTAATGTGAAATATATCAGCAATAATTTTAAATCTATTTTTAAATTTTAAATGTATTTCAGAATAAATGATAAATAATTAATTTGTTAATAAACTGGAAACTAATCATTATAAAAATTAAATTATGTTCTATAACATATCTCGTGTTATCATTAGACACTTAAAAATTTCCTCAGGCTCATAATGACAGAAGATCAAATCCTATATAATAAAAGACTAATGTGCAAATCCACCAAATGATGGAATGACAGGCCGCTATGACACGCACTGACCACCAGGGGGCAGATGCTCAAAGCTTGAGCTGCCCCTGGTGGTCAGTGCGCTCCCACAGGGGGAACGCTGCTCAGCTAGAAGCCCTGAGCTGGGCTCTTGGCTGGCGAGCACAGCAGCGGTGGTGGGAGCCTCTCCTGCCTCCATTGCAGCACTAAGGATGTCCAACTGATGGCTTAGGCCCGCTCCTCCCAGGGGGAGCAGGCCTAAGCCATCAATCGGACATCCCCCCAAGGGCTCTAGGACTATGAGAGGGTGCAGGCCAGGCTGAAGGACCGCCCCCGCTCCCCACCCCAGTGCACGAATTTTGTGCAACGGGCCTATAGTGTATTATAAGATGATTTAAAAATAACCAGGCTTAAAAAATGAGCAGCACAACAGTGTGATGTGATATAAATTAGAATGCTAATTATGTAATAGCATATTAATTATAAACATTTATGCTGCACTCTACATTGGCTGAGGGATTCTACATGGATTGTTTGTTTATTTTTGTGATATACCTGTATCTTCAAAATGAATTAAAATAATATCTAAATAATAATTGTATACACACTCAAAGTTTTAAACTCTGTGTGTATCTTTGGACTACTTAATTTTGCTAGAATTCAATTTTGTTATCAGTAATATTGAAAAAAATTTACATCACAAGATTGTTGACAATTAACTGATATCAAACTTGTACTTAGATAGTATATATCAATACATTCTAATTATGTTAATAAAATCATAACACTATTAGAATTTATAATAAGTTATTTTATGTCATTATCTAGACCTCATATTTTCAGAAGCCATTCTGTTCTCTTAGTATCAAAATAGTAATCATAGATGCTTATATTTTAAAAACCTCCCATAAGCCAATATAAAAAATTTCAAACATAATTAGAATACCATTGTATTCAATAATTGTGAAAATAGTCACAGGTGTGGGAAGAGCCAAAAATTAACTACATTGACGAAATCATTAACTCTGATTTTGCTTTCTGGCACTGATATGCTTGCTGCCCCATGCCTAGAACTTTCAAAGATTAATTAAATCTAGGCATTAAGATAACTATGTTGTTCTGTATTTTATTTTCCACCTTATTTTACCCAACTCCTCACTGTGCACCTCAAAAATAACAATTATATTTTTGGGAGCAATTTAAAATGATTACAACTGAGCCTAAAATGCACATAATGATATAGACACATTGTTCTTTAAGTGTAAATACATTTTCCTGGTTTTCTAGGTATTCGAAAAAGACAATTGACATTTCCAAACTTGTTTAAATGCTTTGAAATTATAACTTGTATAAAGACAAACATAATGATTCATTTATTAATAGCTGTGGTGCATACTCAGCAAGATAGAACCTCCACTTCTCATGACTGCAACCGAAAATATTGAACTACCTCTTCCTCAAGCTTCCAGGGAGAGGGCTAGCTTCCCAGGAGGTGCATGGCATGAGCATTTTTATTCTGAAACCAGCTACACATGCTGAGCCTTAGTTACAGGTGACTATGTTAGAGAGGTGAAGGCTCCCTTCTTTACCCATACTCAAATGGTGAGGTGGAATCTTTACCTTGTGTATGGTACCTGAGATTACTGGGACCATGATCAGCCTTGCCCAACTCCTAAGATGGTGATTCCATACATGAAGACTCAGGAACGACCTCAAGCTTTTGCCCTCCACACCCCCAACCATGGAGTACTCAGTCCTTAAAGCAATTGTGCCACTCAGAGAGAAGCACCCACTATCCCCATCTCCAGCTCCAGAGATGTGGTTCAGAGATTTTGCCCAGGGCGGTGGGGGGGGGGGGGGAAGGAAGCAAGTCATAAAACAGCTCCTAATTTTGTTCCAAAGGAAGTATATTGCAATAAATTGCTGAGAAAATCAAGCCTAAAACAACAGCAAAAACAGTGAAAGTTTTGGTGAAAGAGAATTGGGAGGAAATTAGTAGGTTCATTAGGCACAGAAATTAAATTATATGCCAACTGCTTTATATGAGAGAAACATAAATAAACAACTGGGAGGAACCCATCTAGGGTCACATAAACCTCAAACACCCATCTCAGAAATTAATCCCTCAACCGAGTCTAAATCTGATTGGTTTGTCTGGGTATCAATTTATGCCCCGTCACATTTTTTAACATTATAGAGCAATCAGCTGGCAATTACTGAAACATAACAGCTGGATAAAGTCAGGAAAAGAGACAGCAGAAAGCAGCCTGGCAAAGCCACTGTCAAACCAGAGTGACTATGGACAAACCCTGTATTAGTCTGCAAGGGCTGCCATAACAAAGTAACATAAACAGAGGGACAGAAATAGATTGTCTTATAGTTCCGGAGGCTGGAAGTATAATACCAAGGTGCAGGTCCTGTTGATTCTTTTACAGGGCGGTGAGAGAGAGGGTCTGTTCTATGCCTCTCATCTAGCTTCTGGTGATCTCACAATTTTTGATGCTCCTGTGGACGAAAGGAGCCACATGCTAACCTGACAAGCTCAGGGGAGGCCTGCGTGGCAGTCTTGCAAACTCAGAGACCTGGAATAACCACAAAGGATGGTTTGAAAATTAAATATTTAACTACAAACAGGTTATAGTGGGTAGTCATGTCCTAGTCCGATATCTTCTCTGACAAAGATCAACTTAGATCTTCTTTACTGAGCCCATTTGCCTTTTTGCCTCTAAGATAACATATCTGTGAGATGTCTGTGAGATGTCTGGGTAACTTGTAACTTCCTTTACCCCGGACCCCTCAGGGCACAACAATGGCACCGGGACATTCCCTCATTGTTATCAAGTTAATTGTCAACTGTTAATTACGTTAAAGTATCCTGTATCCATCTCTGTAAGAGAAGCACATGTCCATCATTTCACTTTTTACCCTATCCCAGAGGTTTCCCCGCTTTGCTTTGTCCCACCTCCCTAATCTGTCACCAATGGATTTCCTGTAACTCACCTACGTCCCTTTCCTTTGATTTCAATGTATAAATATAGATGTAACCCTGCAGTCTACGGAGCAGTATCTCAATTCATTGAGGTTCTGCTTCCCGGCATATGTCGACAGTTTGGCTCAAATAAACTCACAAAATTCTTTACAGGTTTCAATGGTTTTTTTTTCGTTAACACTCCTGTCTTCTTGGGGAGCACATGAGACTTGGTTGGGAAGTTTGTAAGGAGGACATTCTGAGAAAAGGGGAGTGTGTGGAAGGCCGCCTGCCCTGTTTATTGGAATTCCGACTTAGGGGAGACTTAGGGGAGTGTCGAAAACGGGGCCCCTAATTATTCCTTTACCTTTCCAAAGTCTGTGCATGTGCATACCCCTGGGTGTTGACTGGAATCCTTATGCTTAATCCCTGGATGCCCTTGCCTAGAGGACAATGTAAACACATGTGTCCTCCCAAGATTACTCACCCTACTGATTGTATCTGAAAGGTAAACTTTATCTCAAACTGCAATAAAAGCCTGGCTAGGCAGGCAATTGAGGTTGCCCAGTCCCTTAGCCTCTCTTTGACAGCAAACATGTCAGAGTAATCCATTCATCCATTGCTCAGGGTCTGCTGGTCAGCCCTGGCATTGTCTTGTAGAAACATCACTCTAATTTTTGCCTTCATCTTCATGTAATGCGCCGCCCCCCCCCCCCCCCCGGAAATTTCTTCTTTTTATAACGACACCTATTGGGTTAGGGACCCACCCTACTCCAGTTCAACCTCATTCTAACCTAACTAAGTACATCTGCAACTACCTTATTTCCAAGTAAAATCACGTTATGAGGTACAGGGGATTAGGATTCCAACATAATGAATTTTGGAGGGAAAAAATTTAGATTCATAACAGCCCCCAGAGGAGCAACATCAGAGGTCAAAAATAAAGGGAGATATAAAATTCAAAAATAATAGTAGAAACTCCAATAGTCTTCTTTTAATAATAGTACAACTAGGCAGAAGAACAACAAGGACATAGACTCGAACCACACTGTAAACTAACTAGACCTAACCTATCTATATAGGCCCTTCCATTGAGCATTAGCAGAATAGCAGAATATATATTCTTCTCTAGAGCACATGGGACATTCTCCTGGTAGTTATAAAAGACAGATCAAATGTATATTTCTTCCTCTGTGATCTCTAACCATATGCCAGACTATAAAAAGTTCTCAAGAAATTAAAAAAGTAAATGATTATATGTAGTATGTTTTCCAACCAATGGAATGAAATCAGAAATCAATAGCAGAAAACATTTTGGGAAACTCACAAATATGTGCAAATTAAAAAAACATATTTCTAGCTCAGCCCATGTGGCTTGGTGGTTGAGACTCGACCTGTGAACCAGGAGGTCATGGTTGGATTCTGATCAGGGCATATGTCCAGGTTGTGGGCTCACTCCCCGGGGGGGGATGTGCAGGAGGCAGCTGATCAATGATTCACTCTCATCATTGATATTTTTACCTCTTTCTCCCTCTCTTTCCTCTCTGAAGTCAATAAAAATATATTAAAAAAAACACATATTCCTAAATAACCATTGTGTCAAAAAGGGACTTACATGTTCAGATATCCAAGAAAGAAATACCAACTGAAATTCTAGTTATATCTTGCCATTTATTATTTGTTGACTTTTGTATGTCATGGATTCTTCTAAGACTTAGGTTCCTATCTTAAAAAATAATATAAATATGTATCTTCATTGTTTTATTTTGGTGGCTCAATGAGACAATGTGTGTTTAATGCTTCACCTTGGGCTGTTTCACATAATAAGTACTTATTATCTGTCTTCCCACGTAATTCTTTCAATATCAGGGATGTTTTAGCCATCTTTAAGCACAGGTCTGATTGGGTAGGTAAGGATAGATAGAAAGTGTTATCTTGTGTTAGATAAGTTCTTTTTTTCTGGTGTCAAGTTAAAATGACTATGTTGTTTTATTCTTTACTGATCATTCATGAGATGTTATAATGCTATTGACTATGAATTGTGACAGAAACAAGTTTTGGGCTTGAGTTTTGGGGGTAGCAAATTTTGAATAAATGACTTGGTTTAATTCTATTTTTTTTTATTAATCTGTTGCTAACATGATCAGTCATTAAAATTTAGCTTTTCTGAATATTGATCTCTGAGCCATCAAATATATTTGAAGATTAAAACAAAAACATGGAGGTTGTCAAGGGCTGCTGAGAAGATTATAATCAATGGGCATGAAGTTTTAGTTAAGCAAGATGAATAGCTACTGATATCTGCTATATAGCATTGTATCTATCTATAATCAACCATAATGTACCAAATGTATATTTCTTCCCTTGTGTTCTCTAACCATATGCCATATGCACTTGAAATTTTAAGAGGGTTATTCTCATATTAAATATCTTTGCCATGATGAAACAAAATTAAATATTATTTTTCAAATATTATATTTTTGTTATGGGAAAATTATTTCCTTAAACTTTTCACATACTTGAGATTGATACTCAAGTGATTATTTTTTTCATCTTGGAAGATAAGTGTATGTGTATGAGCTTTTAATTTCCTTGACATAATTTATTTTGTAAAATCACAGTCATTTATAGACATTGGGGATTAAGTCAGTCTGAATTAGAGGAAGAAAATGCCAATTATTTTTAAGCCATATGAACCTGCTTAAATGTATAGATCTGGAGTCATTAAAAATGAGTATATTTTCCTGGTTAACTATCTTCTTGACCTTGTAACTTGCTATTGATTGGCTTACTAAGGTTTATTTCTTCTTAGAACTTTATTCTAGCATAAGTAAAATAATTGCAAATTCTGAATTTCTAGAGTTTATATTTTAGTGCTCAATTAAATAAGTATATTCTATATTGTTCACCTATATTTGGGTAGCATTGGATTGACATTCCTCAATTTGAAATTTCAACACATCTATAGATATATATATATAAAACCCTAATATGCAAATAGACTGAACGGCAGAACAACCGAACAACCAGTCATTATGACATGTGCTCACCACCAGGGGGTGCGTGCAGAACATGGTGTCAGCTGCAGTGGAATGGTGGAGCAGGTGAGCGGGGTTGCCAGACCAAGACAGGGCACCGGTCGCTGACATAGGGGCGAGCCTCTGGTGGTTGCTGAAAATTCTTTGCTCCTGCGCGCAGTGGTCCCACCCAGCACTCCCACCCGCAGCCAGCACTGGACCTGCAGCTTGCACCTGCTGCCGGTGCCCAGCACCGGTCCTAATCACTTGGCGTCTGTCAATGGGTGTGAGCAGCGGGACCAGCGCCTTCAGCATCAGCGCATGGGAGTGGTGGCGGTGGTGGCAGCAGAGCTACTAGCAGACAGGGGACCAGGAGCAGGGCAGGAGGGGACATACAGAGGCACAGAGGACGGGCGGAGACCTGTCCCTGTGTCCACCACAGCCTTGGGGCCCACAGTTCCTTTCAAGGTGCACGAATTTGTGCACTGGGCCCCTAGTATATCTATAAATGGTTTCAACACAATAGGAGGGCAATTGTGTTTTATTATATCCCTTTTGACTTGTCTTAGTTGCCTCTCCTCCTTTCAAAAAATATTAGCTGATGGTAATTCCACTGTTAAAGAGCTTGCAAATGGCTACATTCTTTATCCTGTAATATTGATGGGGCACATCAGAACTATGACACATAATTCAGACTTTTTATTTCAGCAATTTTCTATCCTATTTACTTTAACTGGCACCCCTAGAGTTACAGTACTTTATTGACTTAGTTTAAATGGGCTATAGTTACTTATGGGTTAAGCAGGTAGGCTGATTGAATTAATAAAATTGATAAGTAGGCAAGTTATCCTTCCTAATTTATTTCCATGGCAACAGGCAAGCAACCATGCCTTGTTTCTCAGGAGCAGAATGCTAATAATCAAATGTGCCTTACCCAGATGAATATATAACACAGTTTACTAATATAAATGTCTCGACATTGTGTGTATTACTGAAGAGAAATACACATTAATTCTGCATCTAAGTTACATGATGGATATGCTCAGGAGAATGAAAAAATGTGAAAGTTCCTCTGAAACATCAAAATTGTTCATTAAAGTAATGTATTTTAAATAGAGTATACAGTGAACAATTTAATTCTCTGACACTCATATTGTTTATTTCAGGAGGTGCTTATATTACAGGAAAATGTAGTAATACATAGTTATTTTGACATCTCAGAAAATAATGGGTCCTGCACAAGAGTTCAATTAAGCAATAATCCCTGGGAAAAATGGTCATTACTACCAGTTAATGATTGGTTTGTTAGTTAATGGCCCAAGGCAAAGCTGAGGGTGGTTAGGAGTCTAACAAACGAGTTGTGAATTGTAGCAATGAGAGATCTTAAGGCATTTTTCCCCTGGTTATAAACCACCTTTACAGGTTTGAAATAGCAATGATGTGCAGATTATAACATAGGACAGTCTCTGAAACAACTGATACTTCTAGGAAATTGATAATTGATTATTCTGTGATACTTCCTGATACTATAAATTTCCAGGTATATTTTTTCCTTTAGAATATAGGCATCTATAATATACACATATATTATTCATGTGGTCAAAATACATGCAATTTTGGCCACGCTACAAAGAGCATTCTCTTTAGATAGTTTTGTTGGTTAAAAATATTAAGTGAATTCTTATTAGTGATAATTGAATATTTTCTTCACGTGTCTTGGTTGACAAGTTTTGACTTGTATATTAGTTTAGCTTTATCTTGAAATGAGATCACCCACAGAGTTTTACTTAATAGGCTTTCAGACTACAGAATGTGCTTATGAATCCCTACATCCCCCAGCTCCCACACGAGGAAACTTCCCTGTGCTCTCCTGGCCCACAACCATGTCCTCATGTGTTCACGAGTAATTTAACAGAATAAATGTGCTATATTCAGAATTTCTTTACCTAACATCACCAATATCTTATTGCTTCTATTTTTTTATTTTTTTATTTTTTTTGCTTCTAGTTTTTAATACATAGGGAATTAGACTTCATTATCTGGGTGCTTGCCTCACAAAACTACTTGTAATGAAACTAATAACTTCTGGGATACAGGAAGGCTTCATCTGCTCTTGGAAATAAGACTTTGTACTCAGCTTCAATGAAGTCTGACAACTACATCTGGTCAACTGGTGAATTGAAAGGGGGAATCAGTGAAAATGATAATTTGGCACTTGAGGTATATTTTTGAAAAAACAATTTCTTTTAAAAAGACAATTTTAATGAATTCAATCAACATTTTATAGGTATCAGCTAGAATGTGGCTTTCATTCAAGGAACATCTCACTGAAGAATTAATTTTGGTCCAAAATCAAACAACAATCTCCTTTCTCTCTCTCTCTCTCCTTGCTTCCCTCCCTCCCAACAACTATCACTTGATTACAGAGATGTTAACTTTACAAATGAATAAAATGAAATTTTCACAGGCTAAATGGCCTATTCAATGTCACATAGGTAAAATGAGCAGATCTAGGATTCAAAAAATTAGTCTGGGTGTTGTGAATTCAAATCCTATATTTGTGTATAGTACATAAAACACCAGAGAAATTATACAGCGAACATGATCCTAAACACAATAAAAAATATCTTGTAAAAATATTACAACAGTTTGAAGCTAATATTTTCAGACATATAACAAGTGATTATATTACTAAAAGGATATTTGCCATCCTAAAATGTCATTATAAAAGCATTTTCCCCTTGAGAATAATTTCATTTTATGAATACTCTAAACACAGTAAGAATCTCTGCATGTTCCATAATACATTTTAACTTCAGTATCAAACTGAGCAATTAAGACCCAACAAATTTGGCTTTTATTTTATCTCAGAGTGGGCTCAGAAGGTCACTGGATTCATACAAAATGTTGACATCCTACTCACATATGTCCCGCTCACATACATACATACATACATATAGAGGTGAAGCTTTTGGTACTTAATGATTCATCAATTTATGCTTCAACCTTATTCCTATTTACCAAACCAATCTATTATTCATTGGTACTTTTGTTTCTTAGTAATGCATATTTGTGTTCAGAAGAAACAAAATACTTGACATTAGATAAAGAATTTATGATACGTAAATAATGACTATTAGTCCAATAAAGACATGCTGTCAGCAGAATATCTTCTCTTTCTAAACTTAATTGAGAATGCAATGCAGTGTGTACATTATGTTGCTCCAATTAATTCAAATCATTCCTAATTGGGATCTCTTAAATAACTCCCTCCTGGGTCTTGAGAGGAAATTGAATCAAGCATTAAATCAGGAAGTCATCTCTATCTTTAAATATATTGTTATTCATAGTCAAATATACTGATGTTACTAAAGATTAAAGAAAAATTCTTTTCTTGCACTTTATAAGTAAGACTGTGGTTAGTTAAAATTATGGTGAACTGAGTGGTTAAAAACCAATTACATAATTATTTCTATGGACAACTGGAATTACCTGAAGTACTTATGATAGGGAATCAAAGATTGAAATACAAACCTAGAAAAAACAGAAGCTAATTTAACTGAATTAGAATAAAACTCATTACTGATAATGATGTTGTAGAAATAGTGGTAAGGAGGAGATAATATCAGTTGCAAAATATATAATGAAAATGGAGGTTCCATGTTGAAATAATAATAATATGAAGAGAAAGAGCAATGGTATTTCATGAGCAACCACGCAAAAATAAAACAAATGAACAACATAAACCAATTTACAAAAACAGATCCAGAGACAGAGAAGCATTGATCGGACTGTCAAACCTCAGAGGGAAGGTAGGGGAGGGTGGGGGTAAAGGGGAGAGATCAACCAAAGGACTTGTATGCATGCATATAAGCCTAACCAATGGACACTGGACACAGACACGGGGGGTGGGGAGGTGGGGGCGAGAGGCGTGAGGGCATGAGTGGGGAGGGGGCTTGGGGGGGCAATGGAGGGATGAGGACACATATCTAATACCTTAATCAATAAAGAAAAAAAATAAAACAAAGGAGCTTGCAAATTCCACGATGGGAAGCATTCCTGAGCAGTTCAGAGCACACTGGATAAATTAAATTTTTTTTCTAGGTAACATATTTTCAGAAGTGATTGAAGAAGGTAAAGGCTTAAGAACTGGTGTCATAAGAGACTGGTAAAGGGCCTATAATTGCTTAGTGTAAAATATAGATTTAAGATATAATAACCTTTTGCAAATATTTTAAAATTGAAGACTTGGGGAAAAATTACACTTACATTGTTCTTCCTGACTTATTTCTCCCCACATCGCCTTGGGTACTGAGAGCTTGTCCTGTAGAACCACATTGAATAATTTTAGCCAGAGATATACAGGATGGTCATTATCCAAGCATAGCTGTTGATGTCAATGGAGATACTAAGGTTATCCCCATCATCCTTGGATAAGGAGGGGGTTGATAAACTGAGGTGGAACAGATAATGCTTTAACTAAATAGTATGTTTATGAACACAGCCAAGGCACTTCTGCTTCTGTCAGTTAAACTTTGTTGCTAGTCACTTCACCCCCTGGGCTCAACTTCAATGAACAATGAGGATTGTATTTAAGCCATGCCATGCCTATTTCAGTTGGCTTGATGAGCATACAATGAGATATGTTTGAAAGATTGAAGCTACAGACTGAATACCACTGACTGCATTTACACATTAAGGGTGCAGACATTTGCTAGCTTTTCATCAGAACTGTGTTCTCTTCTAACTATACACACAGTCTTTATTTCCCATAATCCCTTAGAGTTAGATTTGACATGTTCCTAAGTTCTAGTCGATAGAAAGATAGCAAAAGTGATGTGTGACGTCCTAGGCCAGGACTATAGACCCTTGGCATGTAATCACCATTGCTTTTTTTCTTTTTTTAATATATTTTATTGATTTTTTACAAAGAGGAAGGGAGAGGGATAGAGAGTTAGAAACATCGATGAGAGGGAAACATTGATCAGCTGCCTCCTGCAACACCCCCTACTGGGGATGTGCCTGCAACCAAGGTACATGCCATTGACCGGAATCGAACCTGGGACCTTTCAGTCTGCAGGCCGACACTCTATCCACTGAGCCAAACCGGTTAGGGCGCCATTGCTTTTTGTCCACTCTGGCTGGCTATGATGGAAAATGATCTCTGGGGAACATCTGGAAACCAAATATCAAAGATGGTTGAGCCCCAATATGAAAGGAGTCATTTTGGGGAAAACGGCTTATTGATTAGTAATGGCAACTTATGAATTTACATGAGCAGGAACTGTAGTTCTAATGTATGAAGACACTGATGTTCTGTGGTATATTTATTACTGTAGCTGGTGTTATTCTAACTAATATGGGAATCAAAAAGAATGTGATGTTGCTAACTGAAAATTAAATTATAATATTGACTTAATTGTTGGGGTGTATGTAGATTACACACAAAGTGATATTGGAGGATGGAAAGATGAAGTTCCATATTATGTGATTATAAAATATTTGGTAAATATATGACTTTAAACAACTTTTACACCAGACCAATTGTACTAGTATGTCTGTAGGTCTCAGTACTGAACACAGAGTTAGGAAGAGTTATAATGAAATGTGCAAACTACACATCATATGATGGAATCTTTAGCATACAGATATAATAGAAGTTAACATCTAGAGCATAGTTAATAGTAAAATGTAATACAATTTTTAGGATGGGATGAGTTATGATCATTATTGCATTGTTTTCAATAGAATGTATTTAATTGTAAGTGTGTAATTTATTATTAAGTAGTGACTGTGATTAACAATTGGCTTACACAATTCACTCAATGTTACTAGTTGACCCTTGTAATCTGATATAAGCCACTTCTGGCACATAACTATAAATTTTGGACTTTGTTAGAACAAGAAATGAGTTTTAGATGTTTTAAACCACTGACACTTGGGTGTTTATCTGAGACTACAAGTAGAACTGATCTAACGAATGCGCAGGGCTACATATTTAAATTCAGAAATGGCATGTGTCTTCAACTTATTCACTGTTCCTCCAGGTGATAGGGAGCCTTTACTCCTCTACTCTCTGAGATCCCAATATCTTGTCTGGTGGGTGGTATTGCCCTGGGTTCCAGTAGGATGTTTTTCTCCTGAGTCAATGGCTGTGTATTTTGAAGGTAGAAGTGGGGTTGTCAAAATCCAACTCTAGTAGTAAAATCAACACCCTATGTGGCAGAGTTATAAGGTTTTCATTATGTTAAAGCAACTGGACCATAACACTGAAATTCTGTGAAAACTGTGCACCTACATAAATCAGGGGCATTGGGAGTAATCACTGAGCAACTAGAAAGCAGAGAAGAAGACTGCTGATATATGCGCCAGACGTATGTCCCTGAATTATTCATCTTTAACACTAGGTGTACTATTACATTGAACAATGTACCTTGACATGATCATTGGATACTTCTGTAATTTTATACAATTTGACACTAGAACTAAGTTTTACAAGTGGAAATTTGTCCTTCTGGCCCTGGCCCTTTAAGTCTTGACAAAGAACCCACTTATCTGTGAATTACAACCAACAAGATTATAAAACCAAGCCACACATGGGAACAGAAATTCTATATTGTTTTCCTTGTCCAATTTATTTTCTCCTTGCCTCTCTCTTCCTTTAGTTTAAAAATCCTCATTTGATTTGCCTACACCTCCCTTAGTAGAACAATGTTATACTTTCCTTTTTATTCTCTTCATGTCACTATCTATTGGGGCATAGCCTTAGAATGCAGTTCCCACCTTCTTCCCACCCTCCCATAGAATTGGTGTCCAGGCCTATTCTCATTAGAAACCCACATGTTTTTCATTGCATGAAGCAAAAGACAGCTCTGTTGACATTTTTGCGGGGTGGGGGCGGGGGGGGGGGCGGGGCGGGGGGTGAGGAGTTCCAATATGCTGGTCTTAGTGACAGCCTCCTCTTTCCTGCTAGCTGTTTTGTTTCAGTGTTTCCAACACCAGCATGCACATCTTGAGCATTTCTCCTGCTTTGTGTTTGGTAATAAACATGCAGATCTATATTACCAAATGTTTACCCAATTGCTTGTAAACAGGCAGCCGCTCACTAAGACATTGATACAGCCTCATATAACCTTGCAGGGCAATGTTCCCAAGGTTTCCTTTAAACCATTTTACAGAGATAGACCTTTCTTAAAATAATTCTATAATTTCCAACCCCATTTTAAAGGACTTCTTAGATGGGCATCTATACATCTGAAAACATCTATAGCTTTTGATGCTATGCCATATTTTGCATGAGCCTTAAAAATTATGCAATTTTCTCTCCCAGGTAATGTACTGTTTCTTTCAGATATTTCATGTAGAGATCAGGGCACCTGGATAAAACTTTTTAATTACTCAACCAAGTCTGCCATTGTTGTTCCTTCAAGTTTGAGAAAGCCTCCCCCTCCAGGCTTTTGAAAGCTAGTGTCCATAGGTAGTTGCTAACTTTCTCTTTGGTACATGCTAAATAACTTTTCCCTAAAAAAATGACCATTTATCCAGTTGCAAGTAGGTAATATTAAATCAGGTAAATCTCAGTCCTTGTGTACTAAATTGAATATATCTCCTCTCCAGAACCTCTATGCCACTAGGAATATGTTTTTGATAAATGCCATCTGCCTTTAACTCACATTTCTCATCTCAGCTGGCATATTAGCCATCAGAGTGAAAGTGCTGTTTTGGAGCAGAGAAAACTGAGCCATGGGAAGACCATCTAATTAAATAAGAATGTTTATAATTACTGAATATGGGGGTCCTCTCCCTTGCTCCCATTATATAAACAAGTAGTCTGCATATGCAGCTATCATATCAGATAATTAAAATTCATTCTTTCCTGGAGATAAATGTCATATGCCGATAGGTCTGTATTGTAATAGCGCTGCACCTCCTGCTTCTGCATGTATGTATTTAAACAAAACTGCTAAAAGGATTCATAAACTAGGTTCTCCCTGAAGCCACTTTGGGGCCATCTGCTTCTTAGTCACCATCCAAGCTCTTGTTAATTGATAGAACCTCTCTGGAGCTGGGCCCATGCCAAGGTTTCTGAGGCAAGGTCCCTCTCTATTGGGTTGCTGGGACAGTGATTCTGTATCACGCTACTTTCCATAGCAACACAACCTTCCCCATTTTTGCTTATATTCCTCACATGCAGACATCAGGGAAAGGGTTTCCCTAGTAACTGATCTATCCATCCCTTCTATCTCCTGGAGGCCAACCTTTCTCCCTGTCTCCCTAAAACTTTCTTGTCAGCCACTCCAATCCACATTCCCACATTTTTCAACTCAAGTCTTATGTTCCCTAGTGAAACTTTTAAAATAGGAAGGACATAATTTAAATTGTCAGTGGGTTAAGCTGAAGAATTCATTTCTCTTTAGTTGGACTCTGGTATTTGAGGTAGCTATAGCTCTGTGACCAAAAATCAAGCTTTATTTTAAATATGTCCTTTGTTTAATGCTACAGAATTACATCTTTAATAATGGAAAGAGTTTTATGGAGAAGAAGAACCATATCTAATGGGTATTAAAATGCAATTTCACAGACATTCTTGGAACAGTTCCTATAATAATATTACTTTGCATTAAACCAATTTATTTGCTTAATGTGAAGTTATCAAGAAAACTAAAATCAGAGAAATAAAAAACATCCAGGCCATTTTTATATATAAAATATCAACAAAAAATGAATACACACAAAAATAGGCTTGCATCTTTGGACAAAAATAGAATTTTATCAACATGATTGCCACAAAGATAATCAGAGACATTATTTGCAAGATTGTTTTGAAACTTAGGTCAGCATCACAGCATTCCTGTAAAGACTTGTTTTATTATGTCAGTAATTGCAAGAGAGACTAAATCATAGGAGACTACTTCCAATTATAAATAGGTCACATATTCATATACATAACCTTTTTCTCACAATTGGGAACTAAAGCAAATAATTTGGTATATTTTTAACACAAGGAAAATATTCAGGCAGAAGCAAAGGGAAATAAATATCCTCTAGGATTCCACTCCCAAAATGGAAAAACAACCCAAAGCCTTTTGTAGTTAAGTAAAATCTTAATTTTGCCCAGTAGGTGACTAGGATTACTTATATTAATTTGAGTCAGGGGAAATACTAGGAAGATATCTAGACCTTTAGAATAATAGAAACTCCTTTTTTTCTTCTTCTTCTCTTATGACATCAGTTAACTACACCCAAAAAGTAAAGGGATGATATTCTTGACAAATGAGTAAGAGAGGTATAGCTATTCTCACTTCAACTAAATATGCTTCATGGAATGTGTAGAGGAGAGGTCATAACCATGTCTCTTATTTGGATGAATTCAATGAATATTTTGTGTTCTAACTCAGCCCATATTCCTAAGTGGCCTGGATACTGCATTTAAAAAATGAATGTTTTGCACTACACAATACTCAGATGGAGGGCAATTTTACTTTCATTATACTAGATTCATAAACATTTATCTTCAGCCTCCATTTGTATCAGATTTGGACGAATCTCATTGGTCTTCTAGTCCATATTTTGCTTGCATAACTTTTCTTTAAACATTGCTAATGGGATGTTATAGCATTTCATCTTGAAAATTGTTATTAACTACTCCACAAACTAATGTATTTCATTTAAGAAAAATGTGAACAAATAAAAAGTCTGGTAGGATGTTGCACTAAAATCCATAACCATGTCTGTATTTCTTATGACATTTACTACCTACTACTCCCGTTATTTTAATTTCCTCCAGTTCTCTTAAGTTCTGAAGTCTGACACTCTAAGATAAATGGTATTTGGAAATTATCTCTTTTGCATAGAGAATAAAGGCTCTATTGTTTACATTAAACCAGCTACTGCAGAGTCACAAGTACACCTGAAGACTGTGTTTGTTCTTTTAGACTCATCACACCTTTAATGAGTATTGAACTTGTTTCCTATAACCTCTAGCCCTTTGTAAATCATTTTTTGTTATCTATATTTTCCTTTCACCACAAGAAATTCATCATTGATTATGAATATGGTACGTTTCAATTGTGGTTTTGATGAAAAGGTCACATAGATTCTTATTTCCAATATGTGATTTTTTTTTTTTTTTTGTTAACCAAGTTTTGTCTCTCTTGCCAATTTGAGAATCATTCTATTCCTTTCTTTTTCATAAAATATGGAACACTTCATGGATTTACATGTCAACCTTGTGTAGGTGCCATGCTAATATTATCTGTATTGTCCTAATTTTAGTATATGTGCTGCTGAAGTGAGCACAATAATCATTTTTTATATGTCTTCCTCCAAAAGAGTGAAGAAATATCAATTCATTTAATCTAGAAGTTTTGATCAACAGACCAAGAATTAACTGAATTGTACTACAATATAATCTGAGTTTACTTATTCATAGAAATATAGTTTATTAAAAGGAGAAAAATTAGACATTATTTAAGCAAGCATCATCTTTTAAAATTATGGTAAGAGAGCCTCATAGAAATGAAATGGCTTTCTTAATACAATTAAATATTTATTGAAAACAAGCTATATTTTATTTATTTGTAGTACCCTCTATTTCAGCAAAAAATTCCCATACTATTATACTAGATTCAGAAGCTATGAAAATTATGGCTGGTTATTAAATATATTAATTTATCTAGATTATAGACAATAGACATAAAAGAAATTCTGTTACTATTATAGTATATTTGACAGAAGACATAAGTGACACAGATAATTTATTTTCCCTTGATAATTACCATAATTATTCTTGATGGATATGTGCATGATATCCTGATATTCAGTGTTAGCAGAGAGTGCAAGAATATCAGTTAGAATCTTGTCTCACTTCTTACTTGAAAATAAATAAATGAACTCTGGGGTCTTTCTCAATCTCAGAACATTCTGACCTCAGAAACAACTTTATCACAATAGTGGCTGCTGGCTTAGTTGTTAGAATAATTATTTTGCTAAAGTTGAGAGAAGAAGCAAAGAAAAGTTCGTGATTTATTGATCTGTTTTTCTGCCTGGCTTGAAATAAGTGAATCGGTATCAATTCTCTATGCATCTATTGATTATTATATAAAAGGACCTGTACAAGGGCTGTTGAATACCGTTGAAAGTGGCTAAGAATGTCTCCTGATAAACCTTATGAGATTTTCATGGGGTCAATTTTATTTGAGCACTACATTCTTATTTTTGTTATTTTCAGAGAAAATAGAAAGCTAATTTAAGTCAGGTACAGCTCTTTTTACTTGTGAATCCAAAGGGATCAATGATTCTAATGGGTTGATGGTAAAGTTCCAAATTAAAAACTATAGTGGTTGATTCAAGTTTCATAACTCTAAAGTAGCTCTCATAAATTCTTAAAAGTTAATTAAATTAATTTTTAATTAATGTTGTTTCACTGAAGAAAAAGTGAAACTGCCATGCTGTTTTCTTCATATTGAATCTTTTTTTCACATTGTTTAAAATGTAAACCTTGCAGCATTATCTTTGTACAAATGGGGATATGTAGAGTGATCATAATCTAATTTAATAAATGCTTACAACAGAGTATTTTCAAGAACCATTTTCAGAAAACATCCCTAACTAGTACAATAAAAATAAATATAACTCAGATTTTCATTTCCATTTTTTAAATTAATAACATTTTATTTAACATTATTTCCAAAATTACAATTTTATCATGTGACCAATGCAAAACATTAAAGATATGTATTACTTATGTTCTTTTTCCATTGTACAACTTCAAAATTCAGGGTGTATTTTACTGTCCTAGCACATCTAAATTCAGGCAGGGCTTGCTATACATGCTATACATAGTTACATATGGCTAGCAGTTACCACATTAGATAACATGGTTATAAATGCTGCCAAAAATAAATGATTTTTACCTCACATTGTGTCTTTATATTTTTTCAAATAATTTAGAGAGAGGTAGTATGGTGGCTAAGAACTCAGATGTGGAACCAGACCACCTAAGTTCTAGAATATACTCTGTTTCTACTAGTTGTGTGACCTTGGGAAAGTTATTCTTTCTGATTATGTTCCTGTATTTTAAAAACTAGAACAATAATAACATTAAAATTTGATGGCATTGTTATGAAGGTAATTAGTGGGCTGGCACTGAGTGAGAGCTGTGCTACCTATTTTCATTGTTGAACAACATGTAATAGTTCTGCTTGTGTGGGTCAGTGGCTGAGCATTGACCCATGAACCAAGAGGTCACTGGTTCAATTCCCGGTCAGAGCACATGCCAGGTTTGTGGGCTTGATCCCCAATAGGGGGCGTGCAGGAGGCATCCGATTGATGTTTCTCATCTATGTTTCTATCCCTATATCCCTCTTTCTTCTTCTCTCTCTAAAAATCAATAAAAACATATTTTTAAAAACCATGATATGTAAGCTGAACACATTAAATGTAAATACGCTTGAACTTATTTTGAAATATATTTCTATTTTTTGGCAGCATTACAGATGTCCCCCATTTCCCCCCCGCCCCCGTCTTCATTATACTATTGTCTGTGTTCATGGGCTATGCATATCCTATATAATAAAAGCCTAATATGCTAAGTGTCTGATTGTCCATTCAACCAATCAAAGTGTAATATGCTAATGATATGCTAAGGCCACTAAACCACTTCCTATGATGTGCACTGACCACCAAGGGGCAGACACTCTGACCGGTAGGTTAGCTTGCTGCTGGGGTCTGGCTGATTGGGACTGAGCAAGACGGGCCAGATATGCCCTGGAGCCCTCCCATGGTCCCTCCCCAGTTGGCCAACCTCCCACATCCCTCCCCAGCCCTGACAGTTATATGTGAAAGAGTTTATTCTTATATTATTATTTATTAATTATTATATTTTTAGTACAAACAACTCTTAACCTATTTTTGCCCTACCCTTTATATAAATATAGTTTGGTTATAGATTCAAATACTATAAAGTCTCCACATTCCATCTTGCATGAATGACTGGCAATACAAAAAGTCTTGTAGGGGCAATAATTTTTTATTCATTTATTTTTGTGGTAGTCTATTCATTGCTGGACATCTAATATCCCAGGCACCCTCCAATGTAATGTGTGTGGTATCCCAAAAAACATTTTACAATAAAAAATTCTATATAATAAAAGGCTAATATGCAAGTTGTCCCCATGGATGGAATTTTGACCAACCAGGAGTTAGACGTGTGCTTACTACCAGGGGAAGGTGTGGAACATGGTGGGCATCGACATCGGCGATGCAGTGCTGGCAACGGGCCCTGATGAGAGCAGGACTGTAGCGGGATGGTGGAGCAGGTGAGTGGGCGGTGCCAGGCCAAGGTGGGTGCTAGCGGGGGGGGGGGCCCAATCTCCCCACCGGTTGCTCCATAGATGGCGATCTGCAGCAGGAGGCGGGGCTGGCGAGCGGGTGGCACCAGGCCAAGGTGGGTGTGAGTGGGGGCCCAGATTGCCCCACCAGTCGCCCCACATGTTGGTCCTGATCGCTGGCCAGGCCTAGGGACCCTACCCATGCACCAATTTCATGCACTGGGCCTCTAGTATCACATAAATTTCTAAAATTTCCAATTCGTGTGATTCTACACTTTATGAAAATATTGTTTATATTTTATGCTATAGATTATATACTATATAACATATGAGTGAACAAACAGATATAGTCATTGCCATCATGTCATTATGAATATAATTTAGAACTCAGAAATGGGATAGAAATCACAGAGACAAAGCTTTCAGCTTAAGAAAGCCTGAACACCTCTAGAATGTAATGTTCTCCTGGGAAGCAGACAAGTAAAACAAAAAATTAATTACCCAATAGCATTTGACAGAAAGCAATTCTTTCAATGACTAATTAATTGAATGGTCAAAGTTTCAAGAATGAATGAGTTTAGTGGGATTTTTCCAATTTATTATTTTTTCAGTTATTAATTCATACAAATATTTCTATAGCAATTTATACTTTTGGGCATCACCCAGTTGTCATTTTATCTGGAAAAGAAATTTCATGTAAATTTTGTATTGTGGATGTGGCTCACATAACAAGGTCAAATATTTTATAACTAGTAGAATGTGTTTCATTTTCATAATGTTTTCATTCTCACCTACATTCATTTTTTAAAGAATAAAATTGCCTTTACTTTTTAATTGAAAAACCTTATGACTCAATTTTGTGCAAAGCACTATACTAAAGGTTAGATATACTATACATCAAAGAATGGTTTCTGTCACCTTAGAGAAGGAGACTAAACCTTAAATCACACCAGGGTTTACACTAAGAAAAAGAGTTACATCTTCATTGAGTTCTTTTTGTGTTTGTGAGTTTTGTTTTTTTTGCTTACTAGTAATCCCTTCACCATTTTCACCCAACCCCATAACCCCACTTCCCTCTGACAGCTGTCAGTCTGTTCTCCATTTATGAGTCTGTTTCTATTTTGTTTCTTAGTTTATTTTGTCCATTAGGTTCCATATTTGAGTGAAATGATATGGTGCTTGTCTTTCTCTAACTGGGTTATTTCAGTTAGTCTAATGCTCTCCACATTCATTTTTTTATTGTGTTCATTTACAAATGTCTAAGCATACGCTTAATTATCTTCTGTCTAAACTATTCTAGATTGAATTCCTTAATTTAGCTGCCAAGTGGCTATATGACTAGTAACATTTCAACTAAATTTATCTTCTATTGTGAGTTTTTCCTTTCACTGTCCTTGGTAATTATTTATAAGCACTTGTTTGTTTCACCACCCTTCAGAATGATAACTGAGGAACACGGCCATGTGTAATTCATTTAATCTTTATATTTTCTGAAATCTGTAGCTTTTTGCGATAGCACTTTTTAAGCACTCAATGGATAGGTCTTGCTTCACTCACTAATAGCTGAAACTTGAGCCAGACTATGGCTATGCCAACCCATTAGGAAAATAACCAGTTGGGTCTGGCAAGTCATGCAGGGAAGGAAGTAACACATTAAACTTCAAGTTCAATGATTGCCATCATATATATAAGATAATCAGCCAATTGCTCTTTTACTTTAATTTTCCCATTAGTTGTGTGATTGTCATGTCACTGGTTTACTCAATGGATCACTTTAATGAATTACTGGTCAATTTGAAAAAGAAACTGATTCAAAATCTTCTTTAAAAATAATTTCCAAGAGCCCTGCCAGTGTGGCTCAGTGGTTGAGCATCGACCTATGAACAAGGAAGTCATGGTTTGATTCCCCGTCAAGACATATGGCTGGGTTGTGGGCTCAATCCCCAGTGTGGAGCGTGCAGGAGGCAGCCAATCAATGATTATCTCTCATCACTGATGTTTCTATCTCTCTCTCCCTCTCCCTTCCTCTCTGAAATCAGTAAAAATATTTTTAAAAATAAAAAATAATAATTTCCCAGAGAATTCAGTGTTTGCTGGAACTGATCATATCATCAGATAAATTTAGCCTGACCTACACATAGCCTGTGTCTCTGATGTCAGACCACTGAGATACAGAAAAGGAATTTTTCTTTTCTTTTTCTTGGTCTTTTTTATTGAAATAAAATTGACATATAACATTGTGGAACTTTAGGGGCATTAGAGGAACCAGAAGCCCTAATAGAAATGCCACTGGCTCCTTTCTTTCTTTGCTAATTCTTCCTTTCCCCCCATATTCCATTCATATTTCTCCTTTTTCCCCTTTCTGTTGTTGCTACATAAGATTGAGAGGTAAGACTCTTTAGTACTATATTCAGAGAATGTGGAGAAAATAGATGTACTAAAATAAGATGTACCCACCACTGTTTCTGCATTAGATATACAACATGGGACAATCATGAAAAGCATGTATCACAGGAAGAAACTGTATGTAACGGTGACCATTTGCCTGTCCATAAAGCACCTCAGGTGCACTTAAGGAGAAAATTGTATTTTATTTACTAAGAATAGTAAAAATTAATTTTTACCTTCATAAGTTTCTATCATCTGAGAAAGTAAACAACTTTTTATTGCGCTATTAATATTACAATTATTCTCCTCCTCAAAAAACATTAAACAAGAAAAATCTAGTATTGTACTTAAGGTTAGAAGTAGCCCAAGGAGGGCAATGAAAGAAAATTGGTTGTTTTCGTTTTTCTTTTCTGCTTGCTCTTTTTGTCTGTTAAAATGCCCAAAAGAAGCAATTTTACTCTTTCCAATGTGGAAACAATGAATAAGCCCATCTTATTTCTGTCTCTAGCCTGAGGTTCCTGGAATTTTGTACATTCTAAATATAAGTGAAATACTGACGTGCCTATTGAGAAATTTTGCCTTCAAATTTTATTTCTACATAGTACGCCTAGAACACATGTGTTTGAGAAACTGAAGGCTACGTCATCCAAAAAACATTTTTATAACCTCATTTTTTCATGAAGAAGCAAAACAGCAATCTTTGAGAAATAGCAATATAATTTTAATTCACATTGCTCTAATGGCTGAAGACCAGAGGCAAAATAAACCAAACAGGAAGAGAAAATAGTACATATGGGTAATATGACTTGGTTAATGTTACTAAGGAACCATAACTTTTGACTTTAATAACTTTAATATGATTCAATTTTCAATTTTAACATTATAATGACTCACATTCCTAATTATCACGTTTTTCTGCATATCACATTTCTTATTCTTAGGATTGTTGCTTGCACTATTTCCTGGTTAACACATTTATTTTATTTTTGTCTCTTAATAGCATTCAGACAACATTTCAGTATAATAATTCCCCAGTTGTATTTTGCATCATTTGCTTAAAAAAATCATGTTACTGGAAAAATTGCTAAAACTCCCAAACATTTTCTATCTTACAAACCTTTAGAGAATTGTATTTCCTCACTTTTATTCATATGCATTTATAATTTATTTAAAATGGCCAACATAATCAAAATAATTAAACATATTAATGAATTATTTTCCACTCTTAGTTTCAGTTTTCCTAAGATTTGTACAGAAATGAACTTTGATTATCTGTGCCATATTAAATAATCATATGGGTTATTTGAAACCAGGAAAAATAATCTAATATCTTTTTAAATTGATCCCTAAAGTACATTAAATAATGCCTCTGCATCATATTTTTCTTCTTAGAAAATTCTTAAGGCAGAAGTGGTAAAATATTCTTTTATTTAACTAGCAGAAACACCCATTACAACCAAACCTCAGACAGAACTCCATCTATGAGAAAAATCAAAGTTTCTTTGGATGAATCAGATCACGTTATTCTGTATATAATTTTCTACTTTTCTCTGTAACAGCTTGTGAAGGTACAAAGTTAACTGAATATTACACAAAACAACGTTAGAAAATCAGAATCTGTTCTCAGACTAAAACATAAACAAAAAACATCCAGGATTTTCTGTTTATAAACCAAGGAAAGAAGCACGGTTTTCCACTCTTTCTCGCCAACCCACCAAATCCATCCTATGCATCTACTCTACTTTGTATTTATTTCTTACCACTCTCATCATATTTTAGAGTTTTATTCTTTATATGTTTATTTCCAGTTAGTTTGGCTTCTTCATAAATTTAGAGCCAGTAACTATCATGGATCCCATATCCACACTTGCTAATACTGTGTTGATCACAAAGTAAGTACTCAGAAAGTGTTTGTTAAATAAATGAAATGTTGAATAAATTAATAATTGACTAAATAAATGTTCAAATTAAAGAAGAAATTAAATATATATAATCAGTAAAATAATTGGTATAAGAGAATATTCCGCAATACTCAGTTGCAATTAATAATACAATTGTGTACAATCAAACATATCAACATTTTTGCTGGTGCAACTGTAGCCTCATTAAAAATTTTTCCTTCCACATGTGTAAACAAACCCTTCATCTATAATTTGGATTTATCAGTTTTATATGTTTGCAAGAACTTGTTTGTTATAGATTATTCTTCCCTTCTCTACTTTCAACATTTTCCCTCCCTTGATTATTTACCTCCAGAATAAAAATGTATTAAAGTTTGTCCAAAATTAAGCACACACACACACACACACTCACACATGAAAACATGTTCTCTTAACTCCATGACCAGTTTATTTCTCATTATTCACAGTCAAGCTTGTAATAGTATTGTCTACTCTTTCCATTACCACTAACCCACCTTTCATTTACTCTTCACCCCATTGCCTATATCTTACCCATTATCAATACAATGTGTTACTATTGCCTAAATGAAAATAATATGGATAATAACAAAACGTTTTGTGATAATGACAACAATAATACCATGTCACTGAGCACTTCCCATATACAAAGCATTGTTTTAAGTATGTGTTTAAGTTACATTTTAATTTGTAGTTATGCTATGTCTGTGTAATAGGAACTATTACTAGCTCCCTTTTATGAATGAGCTGAAACACATATAGCTTAAACAGTCACACACTATTAATGGGGGAATCAATATTTAAATTTAATCTGTAGGTGGCAAAGCTCACAATTTTATCCACCAGAATATAATGACTGTCACCAAAGGCTAAAAAAGATCTTATGTGACTTTTTCCAGATCTAACATATTGATTGAATGTTTTCTCCTCTAGAAATTAGAAAGAACTTCACACTTGTATAAAGGCTAATACTTTTTTATTAAATGAAATCATAGAGTTGTTATTTGTTGTATGGAAATACATAGTATCCGAAGGATGTGTTTGCAAACTGGAGTCAAAAAGGTTAACTGTGCCCATTATTAAAAATGCTTCTTATCTCGTAATTAATTCACCCTTCTTCTTTCTTTGTGGTACTAGAACTAGATACCATAAACATTCCCCTTTGCCAGCTTTCTTTAAAAGAGTGACCTTGAAATACACTGTAAAACCATAAATGTCAGAAGGCACTTTCTTCCTGTTACCAGGTGTGCTATTTTTCAAGATGACATTCCCAAACAGCAGTATCTGGGAAACCTGGCAGCACTCCCTTCAGGGATCCACAGGGACCAGTTGTGACCAACATCTAGTGTGGTTTTCTGTCACTCTGCAGGTCACTCCTGGAGAACAACTGAGGCCATGTCCTCCAGACAGAATTTCCACTACCAAGTGGACTTATGACCTCCAGCAAGTGTCTTTACCGCTGATAATATGCACGTTCTTATGGTAGCTCTGCCCTTACCAAAAATATCAGGATCTTTGCATGAGCAGGGAACCCCATCTAAGTTCCTAGTTCCTTCGTAGTTCATTGGGTCTCTCAGCCCTAGAGGTCAGAGCTGCTTTTTGTGTTTGCTACTTCAGAACCACTTAATATTCTTTCCCCCCTCTTTTAGTAGTTAACAAATATTTATAGAAAATTCTTCCTGCTCAGTCACTAATAGGCTTTCTATTTCCTAACTGCTTCCTGACTGATTCAAATACCAAAGCATTTCCTCAGGAAGAAATAAATTGTCCCATAAGGATGTACAGGAACTCAGAAAGGCATTGGAAGCAATGGAAAAGGTGAATATAAAGGCATATATAGCTGCAATGCCTTGTAAAGTTTCCAATATGATGCAATAAAATACATGGTAAATAATACCACAAAAGGTAGAAGGAGGATTAATGCAGCTAAGTGATTCTTTACTCCTTGCATTTTCACAGGCAATTAATACTATTCATACTAGATTTTTTTTTAATCCTCACCCGAGGAGATTTTTCCATGATTTTTAGAGAGAGTGGAAATGAGTGAGAAAGACAGAGAGAAATATCGATGTGAAGAAAACACATCAATTGGTTGCCTCCTGCAAGAGCCCGGACCAGGGCTGAGGCCGAGGAGGAGCCTGCAACCAAGGTATGTGCCCTTGACCAGAATCACACCCGGGATCCTTTGGTCTGCAGGCCAACCAACGTTCTATCCACTGAGCCAAACTGGCTAGAGCCATATTAGATATCAATAAGAAAATACAAATTGTATTACAGAAGATGCATATTGCACTGTATCAAAGAACAATAGTATGATTCTATATAAATAAAGCACAATTGAAGAAGAAACACTGATAATAAAAATATCACCAATACTTGGTAATTACAGAATAAGCTGATCAAGTAGATAAAAAGAAGCAAATGAATTATTGAGAGGATGTTAGACATAAACTCAGATAAAATAATTATTATATTAAAGTTAAGTGGATTTTGAAACTCTGATTAAAAGACAAATATCATGAAGCTGGAGTAAAGTAAAATCAAACTTCAACTCAATATTGATTTCTTCAAAAATCAGGATCCAGAATTATATATAAAGTAAATAAATAAAGAATAAATAAATAACTAAATAGACAAGCGATCATATGTGAAATAAAGCTGAAAATATCAGATAATAAATAGGACATTTCAAAATGATGAAAGATTCAATTCTTCAGATTTAAAATTTTATGGACCTATTTACAGTCCCCAGTAGATTGACAGAACTGTAAAATAAGTACACAAACCCTCTGTCATAGCAGGATAATTTAATACATCTCTCTCAGTTTCTGACAGAAAAAAAAAAAATTCTGTAAGAATAATGTTTGCTGTATTTCACAGATAACCCTTACCAGTTCAAAGAAGTTCTTCTATCTTTAGTTTTTTTTAAAAAAAGGTGTTCCTTTTTATCATTATATTGAATTGTGCCAAATAAATTTTCTGCATGTTTTGAGATGATTATATTATTTTATCTATTTTTTATGTAGTAAAATTAATTATTGGTTTTTCATTAATGTTAAAACAACATGGAATTCCTTAAATGAACACAACTTGATAATTATTTTGTACTATTTTATTATGCATTGATGAATAACTGTTAATTTGTTTATGATATTTGTTTGGTCAATATTTTTTAATAATCATCATCATCATCATCATCATCATTATCATCATCATCATCCTGGGGGATCCAAGATGGATGCTGACAGGACTGCAGGCTGCAAGATAGTGTGTGAGTGAGAGAGCAAAAGGAGAGTGCGTGGACATGCATGGAGTGTCTGTATTTGTGAGTGAGGGACAGCTATATTCCACAGCACTGCTGGGGACTGGCGGACAGGCTTCCCTGGCTGGGCAGCCTCTACTACTGCTGAAATCTCTCCAGGAGCGGCTGGCTATTCTACAGAGACTGTGCCATCCTGAAGGGCAGAGTGGCTGTGATCAGAAGCCCAGCCTTACCTTCAACCAGGGTGACCTCGGATACCTCCAGGAACCCTACAACCACAATGCCCAGGAACCAGCTGCCTCAGCTGCAAACCCATGAACCCCAAGACTCCAGCCTCCCTGGCCACGGGTGCCTAAAACATTTGTCCAGGGAGTGACAAAGTGGTGCTGAATATGCGGACGGGTCCTGTGCCTTCTCACAGAGAGATACAAGGAACAGCTGAATCGAACAACATCTACCCGGAATTGGTTAATTCAACACAGCTGGTGAGGCAATTGGTGGATGGAAAGATCAGAGATCACCTAGAGAGAGGTGAGATCTGGGATCCAGGCTGGAGGGAGAAATGCACAGATAGGGGACTAAAGTCTCAGAGGGAGACTTCACACCACAAAACCAGCAGCTCTTGTGGTCAGTGTAGCCCTTGGAAGTGGAAGGGGGTCCACAGGGCTGCTGGCAGAGGGGAACTCTAGATAAAGGCCCACAGACATGGGAATCTGTGCCCAGAAAGGCAGCCTGAAGTTCTATACCAGCCGCACAGTGCCAGGGGAAAAAGACGCAAGTCAGCACAGTTCCTTTGTCTTTTACAGAAACACCGCCACCCAGGGGTTGTGTCAGAAATTGGCTCTTGTGTAAATACAACTGAAGGCAGGCAGAGAAACAAAGTGAGCAGAGAGATCCCGCCTGCTTGAAAACAAGTTTTTGGCTTATGACACAGAGGAGCGGTGGATCGCAGGGAACTCCATCACTGTGTGGACTACCTGACAGGAAACAGATGTGCCAACCAGAACAGTAGAGGAAGTGACCAACTTCACTCCTTCACTTTTGTATTTTTTATCTTTTACTTAAGAAACTAAAATCTTTTTTTCTCACTTGATTTTACTTTTTTATTATTATATTTGTAATTATTATTACTACTATTATTTTACCTTTTTAAAAGTTTTACTTTATGTTATTTTTTCTTTATTTTATTTTATTTTTGGATTAGTGTTCTACATTCTACTTTTATTTTTCTTTTAGCATTATTTTACTCTATCTCAATTGTTCCTTTATGCCAACACTTTCTTCCTCACTTTTCCCCTTCTTCGTCCTGTTTCTCTTACCCTGTTCCTGCTTTAGTTTTTCTCTATCCTTTCTTTTTACTCCCTGTTAAAAATTGATCTTACTCATATATCTAATTTCCTCTTCCCTGCTCCAAGTCCATGCACACTTCTCTCTTCTTTCTTCACTAGCCACATTTTTTCTTCCTTTTTTCCCTTTTTCTTTCTTTCTGTCTTTTTGTTGTTGTTTGTTTGATTGTTCGTTAGTTTGTTTTTTTCTTTTTGCTTCTGTTTTTCCTCTCCTCACTTGTTCTCCTCTTCTACTAATAGCTTAATTAATTCCAATCACCAACTCATGTTTATCTACTCTCTCTTCTCCATTTCCAAAAATAGATGAATATATAGATAGATAGGTTAAAGAAAGGGGAAAATTTTATGTGTGTGTGTGTGTGTGTGTGTGTGTGTGTGTGTGTATACACACACACATATATATATTTTCTTTGTATATATATTTTAATAAATATATATAGATATTTCTTTTCTCTTTTTTTGTATTTTGTTTTTTACTTTTCTTAGTATATACTCATTCTCCTTCTACCTCCTCTATACTGAATTGTGTCCATTTCCCCACTCATTCAATACTTTGACCTTACCTTCTGGAAATAAGCTCTGCCACCTCAGATTCATCTGCGTGTTTGTTGATTGGGTGTTTGTTGTTTATATTTTTTGAATTAGTTGTTGTTTTTTTGGAGTTTTCTCCCCATATACATATATTTTGTCCCCCTCCTTTTTTCTTCTCTTTCTTTTCTCTCTTACATTTTTTGCTTTTCTCAATATCATTTTTGCACTCTTTTATCTCCCCTAATTCTCTTTTCTCTGGTGGTCACATTTATTTGGGGTTATTGGTAACGTGAATATATTTGTGTTTGGTGCCCTGTGCATTGTGTCTTGTCATGTTGTATTTTGTGCCTTTAAGTCAACACAGGAGAGAGAGAGCTACATAACCAGACATCCTGAGAGGAGCAATCATGGAGAGACAAAGAAACAGCCCAAATACAAAAGAAAAGGAGTAATCACCAGAAAAGAAAGTAAATGAAATGGAAGCAAGCAATATGTCAGAGGAAGAATTCACAGCAATGGTCATAAGGATGCTGAAAAGGATGGAAGAAAAATTCAAAAATATGTGTAAGAACCAAGACGAAATGATGAACCACAAAGAAGTTAAAATAAAGAACACAACAGAAAGCATCAAGAGTAGACTAGAAGTGGAGGACTGCATCAGTGAGCTAGAAGACAAGGTAGGAAAAAAGACCCAAGCAGAGCAGCAACTAGAAAAAAACGTAAAAAACAGGAGGAGAGCCTAAGGTAATTTTGGGGCAACACAAAATGAAACAACTGCATAATAGGGGTGCCAGAAGGAGAGGAAACTGAGCAAGGAATAGAAAACCTGTTTGAAGAAATAATGACAGAAAACTTCCCTGATATTGGGAAGAAGAAAAAAATTCACACAAGTCCTAGAAGCTCTAGAGTTCCAAACAAGAGGAACCCAAAAAGACCAACACCAAGACACATTATAATTAAATTGGAAAACACCAACAACAAAGTAAGAATCTTAAAGGCTGCCAGAGAGAGACAGAAAGTTACCTACAAGGGATCTCCCATCAGACTATTGACTGATTTCTCAACAGAAACACACCAGGCCAGAAGCGAATGGAATGAAATATACAAAGTCATGCAAAGCAAGGGTCTGAATCCAAGAATACTGTACCCAGCAAGGCTATCAATCAAAGTTGAGGGTGATATAAAGAGCTTCACAGACAAAAAAGGACTAAGGAAGTTTATTAAAACCAAACCAGCAATGAAAGAAATGCTAAAGGGTCTGCTGTAAAAAAGAAGAAATAGGAAGTAAAGAAGGAACACAGGGGTAAAGAATAAAAATAGTGACAAACAAGTACCTATCAATAATAACTTTAAATGTAAATGGATTAAATGCTCCAATCAAAAGACATAGGGTAACTGAGTGGATAAGAAAACATGACCCATATATCTGCTGTCTACAGGAGAACCACCTCAGAACAAAGGACTCACACAGACTGATGGTGAAGGGATGGAAAAAGGTTTTTCAGATGAATGGAAATGAAAAAAAAGTTGGGGTAGCAATACTTATATGACAAATTAGACCTCAAAGTGAAGGCTATAACAAGAGATAAGGAAGGCCACTTCATAATACTAAAGGGAGCAATTCAACAAGAAGATATAACTCAGGTAAACATATATTCACCCAATAAAGATGCACCATATATATCAAAAAATTTCTGGAGGATATCAAGGGAGAGATTGACAGCAATACAGTCATAGTAGCTGACTTTAACACCACTGGATAAATCCTCTAAACAAATATTCAGCAAAGAAACATCAATCCTAAATGACTCACTATATCAGATGGACTTAATTGACATCTTCAGAACATTTCACCCAAAAGCCTCACAATATACATTCTTCTCAAGAGTACATGGGTCATTTACAAAGATAGACCACATATTGGGACACAGGCAAAGTCTCTTCAAATTCAAAAAGATAGAAATCATATCAAGCATCTTCTCAGATCACAGTGGCATAAAACTGGAAATCAACTACAATGAAAACAATGAAAAAAAAATCAAACATCCAGAGGCTAAATAGCATGCTATTAAACAATGATTGGGTTACACAAGAGATCACAAGAGATCAAATAAGAAATAAAAAGCATCATGGCAACAAACAACAATGAAAACACAACAATCCAAAATCTGTAGGACACAGTGAATGCAGTCTTGAGAGGGAAGTTCATAGCTCTACAGGCCTACCTCAAAAAACAAGAAAAAATGGTAATAAATTATCTAACCCTACAACTCAAAGAGTTAGAAAGAGAACAATAAAAGTCCAGCATACGTAGAAGGAAGGAAATAATAAAGATCAGAGAAGAACTAAATGACATAGAGACAAAAAACAAACAAAAAACATAACAATACAAAACCAAGAGCAGTTTCTTTGAAAGAATAAACAAGATTGATGAACCTCTAGCCAGGCTCACCAAGAATCAAAGAGAAGGGATCAAAATAAACAAAATCAGAAATGAAATAGGTGAAGTAACAACCAATCCCACAGAAATACAAATGATTATGAAAAAATACTATGAACAACTCTATTCCAACACAATGGACAACCTAGATGGAATGGACATATTCTTAAAAAAAAACAAGCTCCCAAAACTCAATCAGGAAGAATAATAAAATCTGAATAGGCCAATCACTACTGAAGAAAATGAATCAGTGATCAAAAATCTTCCAGCAAACAAAAGCCCTGGTCCAGACGGCTTTACAGAGGAGTTCTACCAAGCATTCAAAGAAGAACTAAAACCTATCCTCCTTAGACTATTCCAAAAAATTCAAGAGGAAGGTACTCTTCCAAGCTCTTTCTATGAAGCCAGCATTACCCTAATTCCAAAACCAGATACGTAAAGACACCACAAAAAAGAAGAACTACAGGCCAATATTCTAGATGAACATAGATACTAAAATCTTCAACATAATTCTAGGAAATCAAACTCAGCATTACATTAGAAAGATCATACACCATGAACAAGTGGGATTTATTCTGGGGATGCAAGGATGGTACACTATCCGCAAATCAATAAATGTGCTACATCACATAAACAAACTGAGAGACAAAAATCACATAATCATATTAATTGATGCAGAAAAAGCATTTGACAAAATCCAACACCCTTTCTTGATAAAAACTCTCAGAAAAGTGGGAATAGAGGGATCATACCTCAACATAATAAAAGCCTTATATGGCAGACCTACAGCCAACATCATAATCAATGGGCAAAAATTAAACTAATTTCACCTAAGAATGGGAACAAGACAGGGATGCCCACGTTCACCACTCCTGTTCAATATAATACTGGAAGTGCTAGCCATAATGATCAGACAAGAAGAAGAAATAAAAGGCATCCAAATTGGAAAAGAAGAAGTAAAACTGTCCTTATTCACAGATGACATAGAAAATCCAAAAGACTCCATCAAAAAACTACTAGGCCTTATAAATGAATTTGGCAATGTAGCAGGATACAAAATTAATATCCAGAAATCTATGGCCTTTTTATACACCAACTAGAGGCCTGGTACAATCCCATTTACATTGTACCAAAAAAATTAAGATACCTAGTAATAAATTTAACTAAGGAGGTAAAATATCTGTACTCAGAAAACTACAGGCCATTGAAAAAAGAGATAGAGGAAGACATAAGCAAATAGAACATACTATGTTCATGTATTGGTAGAATCAACATCATTAAAATGTCCATACTACCCAAAGCAATCTACAGATTCAATACAATCCCCATTAAAATACCAACACCATATTCCAAAGACCTAGAACAAACTCTCCAAAAATTCATCTGGAATAAAATAAGACCCCGAATAGCCACAGCAATCCTGAGAAAGAAGAACAAAGTTGGAAGGATCAAAATACCAGATATCAAAATGTATTACAAAGCCATGGTTCTCAAAACTGCCTGGTACTGTCACAAGAACAGATATATAGGCCAATGGAACAGAACAGAGAACCCAGAAACCCACCCAAGCCATTATGCTCAATTAATACTTGACAAAGGAGGCAAGAGCATACAATGGAGTCAAGACAGTCTCTTCAATAAATGGTGCTGGGAAATTTGGTCAGATACATGCAAAAAAAAAAAAATGAAACTAGATCACCAACTTATACCATATACAAAAACAAACTCTAAATGGCTAAAGGACTTAAGATGGGAAACCATAAAAATCCTACAAGACTCCACAGGCAGAAAAATAGCAGACATATTTTGTAGTAATATCTTTACCGACACAGCTCCTAGGGCAATGGAGACTAAGGAGAAAATAAACAAATGGGACTACATCAAAATAAAAAGCTTCTGCACAGCAAAAGAAACCATCAGCAAAACAGCAAGAAATCCCACTTCATGGGAGAACATATTTGCCAATGTTATTTCAAATAAGAGTTTAATCTCAAAAATTTACAGAGAACTCATACAACTTAACAAAAGGAAGATAGTAAATGATCCAATAAAAAAATAGACACTTTTCGAAAGAGGACATACAGAAGGCTGAGAGACATATGAAAACATGCTCAAAGTCACTAATCATCTGAGAGATGCAAATCAAAACAACAATGAGATACCATCTCACACTTGTCAGAATGGCTATCATCAACAACTCTACAAATGGCAAGTGCTAGCGAGGATGTGGAGAAAAAGGAACCCTCATGCACTGCTGGTGGGAATGCACACTGATGCAGCCCCTGTGGAAGACAGTATGGAGTTTCCTCAAAAAGTTAAAAATGAAACTGCCATTTGACCCAGAAATCCCACTTCTAGGAATATATTCCAAGAGACCAGAAACACCAATCAGAAAGGATATATGTACCCCTATGTTCATAGCAGGACAATTTACAATAGCTTAGATTTGGAAACAGCCTAAGTGCCCATCAGCAGATGTGTGGATTAAAAAACCGTGGTACATCTACACAATGGAATACTGTCCTGGCATAAAAAAAAAAAAAAAAAAAAAAAGGAACTTTTACCATTTGCAACAGCATGGATGGAACTGGAGAGCATTATGCTAAGAGAAAGAAGCCAGTTGGAGAATGATAAATATCACATGATCTCACTCATATGTGGGATATAATGATCAACATAATTTGATGAATAAGAATAAATCCAGAGACAAATGTCAGGGGAGGGGGGTTAGAGAGCAACCAAAGGACTTGTATGCATGCATATTAGCATAACCAATGGTCACAGACACTGGGGTGGTGGGGGCCTGCCCGGAGTGGTAATGGATGGGGGGAGTGTCAATTAGGGGAAAAGGAGACATATGTTAAACTTTAGACAATAAAATAATAAAATAAAATAAATGTTAAAAAATAAAACTTCAGTGATCCTCTTGAAAAAAAAAAATCCTATATAATAAAATGCTAATATGCAAATCGATTGAATGGCAGAACTACAGTCGCTATGATGCGCACTGACCGCCAGGGGGAAGACGCTCAATGCAGGAGCTGCCCCCTGGTGGTCAGAGTGCTCCCACAGGGGGAGCACTGCTCAGCCAGAAGCCCTGAGCCAGGCTCATGGCTGGCGAGTGCAGTGGCTGTGGTGGGAGCCTCTCCTGCCTCTATGGCAGTGCTAAGGATGTCTGACTGCTGGCTTAGCTGTCAGTCGGACATCCCTTGAGGGCTCCCAGACTGCAAGAGGGTGCAGGCCAGGCTGATTGACCGCCCCTCCCCCACACCTGAGTTCATGAATTTCATGCACCAGGCCTCTAGTAATAATAATAAACATTATGCTTGTTCCATAAAACTGAGTTAAAAAGTATTCCTTCTCTTCTATTCCCAGGAAGTATTTGTCTGAAATTATAATTGATTCCTTCAGTGTTTGAAAAAAAATCCTTCCAAAAATATTCTGAGAATGATGGTTCATTGCAAGATAATTTTTAAATAACCGATTTAATTATTTAAGCAATTGTTAAATTATCTAGTTTTGTATTTTTATTTGAATAAATTTTGGTTAATTGTATTTTTCCTGGAACTTTAATTAGTTCTTATTATTAAATTGATTGGTACAATGTATTTCAACATCCTATTATTATGTTTACTCTGCAACTTTTAAAATAAAGCATGGCCAAAAGTAGGTTTACATTAGGGAGTACATGAAATGGTTTATTCTTGTACTATTATTTATTAATTATTGTATAATCTTCCAAACCAACAACTGTAAACCTACTTTTGCTTCACCTAACCCCATAGTCGGCAAACTGCAGCTCGCGAGCCACATGCGGCACTTTGGCCCCTTGAGTGTGGCTCTTCCACAAAATACCACGGCCTGGGTGAGTCGATTTTGAAGAAGTGGCGTTAGAAGAAGTTTAAGTTTAAAAAATTTGGCTCTCAAAAGAAATTTCAATCATTGTACTGTTGACATTTGGCTCTGTTGACTAATGAGTTTGCCGACCACTGACCTAACCTTTGTACTCCTAGAAATATTGTTGTCCTGTTCCTTTGTTAATACAATTTAATGAAATTTGCTAGTTTTGATTATATTTTTATTAAGGAATAAAATAATTTTTGTTTTTCATAATTATCATATATTTTTCATTCTATTCTGTTACTATTTGCCCTTATCTTTAGTGCCCTACTTTTTTGAATTATTCTAAATATTTAATGTTATTGCTTAGCTCACTAATTCTGAACTTTTCTTCTTTTTATATATTTTTATCTAGTATATTTATTTTGTTCACTTCTTAATATTTTCCAATTTTTATTATGAGTTTATTTTTACTATAGAATAATACTCCAATAGTGCTCTCGTCTTACATGTACAACTTGATGGATATTTACAAATTTAAGTGTCCATTTAACTACCAGATTTGTCATGAATTTCTATTATATAAATTCTAAGAAAGTTATATGCTCTAACATATGTAAAACAGTTTTCCTTTTTTCTTTCCCCATCCTAAACCTAAAAATAATTTTTTGACCAAACTTTCTTAAAAACAAAAAAGTAAGTACTAAGTTTAGTGTATCTTTCTTGACATTAAATTTTCTTTCCTCTTCATATATTTATAACTCATAAAACAAATATTTAAATAATTATTCTAACTTGATATTATTTGATGTTATTACAACATGAAATGAGTTATTATGGTTGAATGATAAGTCAACTAAACCCATAAACTAAACCCATATAGCCTAAGATATAATTTAATACAAGAGTTTGAAATAAAAACATCTTTTAAGTGATATGACAGGTTCAATATGTCAGAAAACTATTATGCACATGTGTTGGTTACACAATTTTTTCATAATCCTACATGCCATAATTTATTTTTAAATCAAATATAAATCATAAAATTTACCTAATAAGTGTAAAATGAGTGCTTGATTTCTTTGATTCCACCATTATTCAAATTTACAATAAACACATAACTCATTTTCAACTAAGATGTGACATTGCTGTCCTTGAACTCAATGACAAACAGGCAGAAGTTTATGTAAAAATGTAAAAAAGTTAAACACTGCAGCAACATGTTCAGTGCTTTCTTCTGACTGGAAGGATATTCTTTCACAAAAATATAGAACTTGTCTAGAGGCAGATTTATAACTCTTATCTTCAGTGTATGATCAGACTACAGGTCACAGAATACTTCCTCTTTTTGTAAAATGAAGTTCTCACACTAAGCAGAAGTGACAGAGAAAGGGTCTATCACTCTGTTATATATTCAAGGTGAACAGGAGGGAAAATATCTGTCTATCTATCTATCTATCTATCTATCTATCTATCTATCTATCTATCATCTATCATCATCATCTATCTATAAAAACTCAACAATTGTTACAGCAGAACGACCAGGACAACTAGAACGACCGGTGGCTATGACACGCACTGTGGCAGCCAACCAGCCTGATCTGGGGCGGATCGCCCCCAACACCCTGATCAGGTTGGGACCAGCCAGCCAATTGCCTTGGCTGGCAGAAATTTGGGGGTCCAGGGACATTGGAGGTGCTTGGTCTCGGGTAGCTGCGAGGGCAAAGCTCTCCTTTGGTGGAAGTGGACCCGAGATCAGGGCACCAGAGTCAGGGATGGGGTGGGGAGGCTTTCCTGGAGGCCACAGCAGTCACCGCAGGCCACACACAGTACCCGGGCATCTGGCCCTGGTTGGTGCAGCGGCAGGAATAGGGACTGAGGGGCTCAGGGGGCAGTGGCACAGAGGAGCCAGGAGATGTGAGGCCCGACCTGGCTTCTTACCCCACCTGCTGGGCCCAGCAGCACCAGCAGGTGTGCCATGGTGTGCAGCAAGGTGCTGGGCCGCCAACTGGAGGGGAAGCGAGCCAAGAGGGCAAGGCCCCATGCCAGCCAGAGCCCAGAGCAGTGTGGGCAGGGATGGAGCTAGAAACCCTGGTGGAGTGGGCGGGGCTGCAGCCCCCCGCCTTTTTGGCCTTGGCCTTGGAATTCTACGGGCAACCAGTATACTGGCTACCAGCTTGTCAGAGGTCAGCCCTGCTTCAAGAGAGAAGACGTGGTGGAAAGTGGCAAGAGCACAGGAGGGATCGGAAATGTGGCCATCTTTGGGAAACACAGCTGCCACAGTCTTCAGTAACTATGAACAGATCATCTTTGGTCTCCGTTCTACAGAAGAGGAAGCTGAGATTCAAAGAAGGGTATAAGTATTTCTCTCTTTACCGTGACCAGCATGGCTAGAGAGCAGACACGAGTTCTGAGTAGAGGCAACAGGGGATTGAGAAAATGAAAGAGACAGACACAGAGACAGTAGGGAAAGCTGGGACCAGGTGGGGCAGCTGGCCCTCTGATGGAGAGACAGTGACCCAGAGCTGGCACAGCATGTTTATTTTATACAGTACTAGAGACCCGGTGCATGAAATTCATGCACAGGTGGGGGTCCCCTCAGCCCAGCCTGAACCCTCTCCAATCCAACTGATGGTTTAGGCCCGATCCTGAGTATCGGGCCTAAACTGGCAGTTGGACATCCCTCTCACAATCCGGGACCACTGGCTCCTAACTGCTCACCTGCCTGCTTGCCTGATCACCCCGAACTGCCCCCCTGCTGGCCTGGTCACCCCAACTGCCCCTCCCCTGCCAGCCTGATTGCCCCCAAATGCTCCCTCCTGCTGGCCTGGTCGCCCCACACAGCCTGCTGTTCAGTCGTTTGGTCGTCCCTCACTAACCCTCCTGCTTGCTTGGTCTCCCCACACAGCCTGTTCAGTCGTCCGTTCGGTTGTTTTGGTTGCGACAGTCGCTTAGGCTTTTATATAGATAGATAGATGATACCAAGAAGTTTTACTAAAGTTTAAGATAAAGGAAATTATGTGAAATCATGGTTGTAGATCAAGCTTAATTCTTCATTCTTGAGGCTTCATTGTAATCATCTCTCCTGGCTGGGCCCAGATAATTGCATCCATTCCTTGCACCTGGCTGAACTTAGATAATGAAACCCACTCCCTGGCACCTGAGCTAAGGGTCAGGCTGACAACATACAAAGCCTCTGTCACAGTATGTTCCAGGACGTGGCTCTGCCAACACCACTGGACTCAGCTGACAATAATAAAAGAAATGCTCATGTGCCTTCCCAGGCACTTTCTACAGAAGGGAGCATTCCACAACACCTCACTCACTTCTCATACCTGACCCTGTGCAGCATTGTTTTCGTTGAAAGTAGGGGATCCAAAATGTATTTAGATTTTTGCTATTTTAGGGAGGAAAGAATTTAAGACAGGGAATTGGTGCTTGGGAAATCACTGGAAAGCTGGAGGAGTGGGTATTAGGCTGGCCCCCCAGAAAAGACTCCCTGGCCAGCAGGAGGAGCTGCCCCCTCAGTCACACCTGAATTCTAGGACACTCTGGCATAGCAGTGACCCAGAGATTGGGAAACTACTGCCCCTGCAAGTGCCCTCTAGCTCCCACAAAACAGGTCAATGGGCATTGCCTCTGCCACAACTGCCTGTGCACAGCCTGGATTCCCTGCAGAAAACCTCCACATCTCTACAAACATGATCACCAGCAGCAAACAGCCCAAACTGCGGGAAGATGCCTCTGCCCCACTTCTGCCTTCAAAATATTGTGCAAGTGCATCCAATCGGCAGAAACGAATTCATATCCAGAAAACTAGCTGCAAAGGAGTTTGGGCAATTTCAGACTTTCATCTAGGAGTGAGATCTTGCCAATGTACCTCATGTGCCTGGTATTGATAAAAATGGGGCCCAGCTGTTGGGGCTCAGAGGTTGAGCATCAATCAATGAACCAGGAGGTCATGATATGATTCCATCATGATCCTCAGTAGGGGGGTGCAGGATGCAGCTGATCAATGATTCTTTCTCATCATTGATGTGTCTATCTATCTCTTCCTCTCCCTTCCTCTGAAACCAATAAATACTTTTTTTAAAAATGGGGTCATGCTGTATATATGTGTTATAACGAGTTTTTCACTTCATAGATCACTAACGTCTTTCCTGTTAAAACCATACTTAGAGAACATTATTTACTTATTCATTTTAATTGATCTCAGAGAGAAGAAGGGAGAGAGAGAAACATTGTTCCATTGTTTCCTACACTCACTGGACTGGGTATTGAATCTGCAACCTGGGCATGTGCCCTGACTGGCAATTGATCCACCACTTTCTGGTGTATGGGATGATGCTATGCTGGTACCCTGATCCCAAATCCCAGCCTCCAGAACTGTGAGAAAAATACATTTCTGTTGTTTAAGCCATACAAATTTATGATATTTTGTTACAGCTGTCTGAGCTGACTAATCCCATGTAATAAAAGCCCAGCAACTAAATGGCAGAATAACTGGAATGACTGGAACAACATTGGCCCCTCACTCTGGCCGGCCCTGCCCCCGATCGGGCCCCATCGGGGCAGGGCGACTGGACCCCACCAGTGCACAAATTCATGCACCAGGCCTCTAGTTGTTAAATATTATTGTGTAGTTCTCCAGATGTATTTCAATAAGCTTTGGATCCTGCTCATATCCTTTTTCCTTCCAAATCCAAGCAGCAGTGGAAATATTACAAGATTTCTTTTGTATCATGTATTTTAAAATACAAATGATTTTTTCTAAAGACATATAATTTTTCTAATTTCAATACAAAACTCTTGTCATTTGAAGTAAAAAATAAAAATTCTCCACGACTTCTTTAACTGGATCATGTGATGAAAAGTGTTTGCCAATTAGACCGGTTTCTGCAGCCGTTTTTCATCTTCAAAGCACTTAGCAATATCTGGCCTACAATTTTCTTGAAAGTATCCCTATAATTTCCCTTTCAGCTCAAACATCCTGTTGGGAACTTCTTCTCCATCAAACCACTAGATTCCTTTGTGTAGCAGAAAGTGAGTGTGCATACTGTTTTCCCAGGTTTTTATACCATTTTTAAAAGGTTCTTGTGTGAGTTAGTACTGATTAAAAAAAATTGTGACATATTCTAGATTTCCTATCATTTCATTAACATTGGTTAGTTTTGTTTTGTTTTGCTTTTATATCAGAACCTATCTGTGAATGAAGACTTATTTAAGACAATACTGGAACTACGGTTTTGTAGGAGAGGTAAAATTCAATCATTGATGCGGCACCTTACTGCAAATGCTAATGCAATTCCTCCAAGACAGATTTCTGTTCAAGATGTGAAGATGAAACACTAAATATGTAGTTCTTTGCTGATTTCAGACCATTCTTTGTATAGGAAAAGTGACTGTGAATTTCATCATTTACAAATATCATAAACATGACAGAATGGCATTTATTGGTGACATCTGTTGATTCATTAACTTGAATTGTGAACATCTTGTTTTTCAGTTTATTACACAAAAACTCTTTTTTAAAAAATATATTTTATTGATTTTTTACAGAGAGGAAGAGAGAGGGATAGAGAGTTAGCAACATCGATGAGAGAGAAATATCGATCAGCTGCCTCTTGCACAACCCCTACTGGGGATGTGCCCGCAACCAAGGTACATGCCCTTGACCAGAATCGAACCTGGGACCCTTGAGTCCGCAGACCGACGCTCTATCCACTGAGCCAAACCGGTTTCGGCATACACAAAAACTCTTAAAAAAACTGTGACTTATCATCAATACATTGCTGAGCATACACCTTGAGAGTGGAACCTTTTCAAATTCTCATTCAGCATCTTATCTTAGCAATTTACTCACTATACTTTTACATGCTGGCATTATTCGTTTTTTAACATCTATGTGATTTATTCTTTTTTGGAAAATTTTCCTTTCTACTAAATAACCTTATCCCTTTATACAGAATGAACTTTCTAATAAAACATTTATTTTTAGATTCTACAAGCCATATAAAATAACCAGTATCGTTATTTATAAAAAAAAACAGTGATTTATAAATCTCTTTAATTTTTCTGAGTTGCCACGAAAGACACAAAGTTTTCCATGGGTTAGTCAGCCCATGGAAAACCCACTGATTCAAAGCTTTCATTATAAAGGCAGAGTTTATACATCTATTCAACACTGGTGCATGATTCAGACGTTTCTAATTCGCTAATCTTATCAGAACTCTCCCTTGGTCCCACCTCCTACCCTCCTTCCATTTCACAACTCATCTTCACAGATCACCACATTGGATCATCCGACAAGTTTGTGAAACACAAGAGCTGAGAAAAATACCAAATAAAGGGGTATAATATAAAATAAATGAGAACATTGGAAGAAGAAAAAAAGAAAGCATGATATAATTTTCTTCTCACCTATAATCCAAGTTTCGTAATGTCCTTCACAAGAAGATTTGCATTTGTTTGACCAACTGTTTTGTTTCTTACTAACCTAAGGCCACTTGAATGTAAATTCTCCTCTTAAAATGTCTTGGCACATAGGTGGTGTTCCAGTTAATTATATGATACCTGGCATATCAATGTATTTAAAGATGATGAAACAATTATAACACCATTTCTTGTGATAGCTAGTTGATGTAAAGAACCTTCTTTTCCACCAATCTGTTTCCTTAACATTTTTAGCTTTAAAACTTCCAGGATATTTTAATTCAGTAGATTGCACCTGTTCCATGTGCCTCAAAGATCAGAATTATAACACATTCCTTTTTATCACATAATAGAGATGAGTTTGGATGCTCTTGTAGTCAAATCTTTCCTGAACATGATCTTTGTCCTAAATTATATAATAATGAGGGAAAAAGAACATAGGATTTGTACAAGCCATTAAGGATTGTCCTGTAAGGGTTTGAATGTCAAACATATCAATGTTAAGATGAATTTGGAAGTATAATACTAGGTCATTTGGAAAACAAACTACTATTAAGATAGCATTAAATAGAGTTGTTATTTTTGCAAGTTGGTAAAGAACTGTGAAAATGAAATTATATACAGTTGATTCTCATTATTCATGGCAGAAATGTCTATAAGGTCATAAACAATGAATTAGTGAATACTGAATCATAGCTTAAGTGAAAATACAAGGTTAGATTGCTGCAAGTATCTGGTTAAAACATTTCCATCAACTGATAAATACATAATCTTGTTTTATGAGTGTTTCTGTTTAAAAACACTGTTTGATACACACTATTGACCCATTAACATTGAACTCACAGTCAACAGCACTAAAATTAATATCTAAATGAAGCTTATCTATCAAATATTTTCTCCATAAGACACATTCTTTCTTGCCTTTTTTGTGCTTAGAAAAATAAAATAGCATTCTAGCACTTCACTGAGAGGCCATTTAAAGAGCAAAACACCAACAAAAGCAAAAATCATATCACTAAACTCACCTGGAAAGGACACTTGTTTAAAATATTGAAACAGGAAGACATAGCATCATTGCGTTTGACCTCAGCTGGGAACAAGCATGTTGGGAAACTCAAATTTTTGCCACTCTGCTCATATCTGTTATTGACAACAGACTTGATTTGGGGTCATACATAAATTTTTGGAAGTAGGCAAATTCACAAATAGGGAATTTGCAAGTAATAAGGACAGACTACACTGGAAAGTAGACTAATAAATGGTTGTGATTCTGGACCTCCAAGAGCAACCCTGATTTAACTAATTACTACTGCCAAAGATTGCCACACAAATTACTCATTCTACAGCAACAATTCAGGAAAACAAATCACTCTATTTATCACTCTAATTGTAGAATCTCAAACTACTAAGTAGTGCTGAGTATTGGTGACTTAGACTGCCCAGTATTTCCAGACTTTAGTGTGCAACAAACTCACCTAGCATGCTGTGAAAACACACTGTGACATCCCAGTACCAAGTTGTGGTGTGGCCTGCAAATTTGCAGTTGTCAGGGATGGTGTTGTTCTAGAACCATAGTGAGAACTGATGGCCTAGATTAATTATGAATCAGGAAGACGTTCTAATCTGGTTAATTCTACAGGACTGAGGATCAAAAGAGACTGCCTGGGCATCTTTTGTCTTTTTCCCCTAGCTTCACTTCTCTCATAAGACTGTGTTGCTTTCATGTCAAATACCGAAAAGTTAAATAAAAAAAGGAAAGGACTGCCAAAGAAAGAGCAATTTTATTTGTTTTGTAGTAGAGTTCACCATCCCTAGGTTTCCCTGGTGTAGGATATTTGTGTCACTTGGAAGGTAGCCTTATTTTATTCCACCAGATTTATGATGGTGCTGAAAAATGTTCCAGAAAGAAAAAGGAAAATAAAATTGCAAAGTAACTAAATAATGAGAATTCAAAGTTGATGAAAAAACAAAATTAATATGCCCATAAACTTAAGAAATTTTATTCTCTCTTGAACATACTGGAATTTCTAATCCTAAATATACTAATATCGTGGATTTTAAAAAAAACTGCCCTCATCTTTCAGAAGGTTAAAACACAGGGAGCAGTTCTCAAAAAAAGTAAACAAAGAGCAAATAATTAGGTACATTTATGTGCTATATTGTCTGATTTTAGCTTAGAAAACTCAACAAAGCATTTTTTAAATTTATTTTATTGTTGACAGTATTACAGATGTTTCCTATTCCCCCCTTTAAATATTCTTCCAAAAAGGCCATAAGTGAAGATAATGTCAATACTGAAATTCTAAGAGAACAACAAATTGGCACATGTAACACCTCTTCTTTTGGTACGACTCATTGCCAGCTATATAAGTAGGTAAAAATAATGATTTTGTAGTAATATTCTATTTATAGAGAAAAGCCAAATTTTACAGTTATTAAAAATGCCATTTGTTAATCCTATGTAATAAAAGGCTAATATGCAAACTGTCCCCTAGACCGAGAGTTTGACCAGGGGGCGGGGCAAGCCGGCCAACCGCCTGCGGCCCTCCTCCCCAGCTGGCCCCAGCCCAATCGACCTGATCAGGGTGGGCCGGCTGGACCCCACCCGTGCACGAATTCATGCACCAGGCCTCTAGTATAAGTATAAATCTAATACAAAGGTAATAGTCCTATAGGTATTTTGCCATTTAAGGTATGTAACCTTCACTATCTGCAAACTATTTTAAAATTAAACTTAAGGGACATAAAGATAAATCTATATCAATTTTATAAATGACTAGAGGCCTGGTGCATGACATTCATGCACTGGGGGGGGGGCTTCCCTCAGCCTGGCCTGTGCCTTCTCACAGTCCGGGACCCCTGAGGGGGTCCTTAGCACTGCCTCGGAGGCAGGAGAGGCTCCCGCCACCGCCGCTGAGCTTGTCAGCCTTGAGCCCGGCTTCTGGCTGAGCAGTGCTCCCCCGCTGGGAGCACACTGACCACCAGGGGGCAACTCCTGCGTTGAGCATCTGCCCTCTGGTGGTCAGTGCATGTCATAGTGACCGGTTGTTCCGCCGTTTGGTCAATTTGCATATTAGCCTTTTATTATATAGGATGTTCAAAATATAATGGTTAAAAGATGTGGTTTTGATTGGCTGATTCTGGTGAATTTCTGGGGACTGTTTTCCCATCAGACTAAGCTGATATACTTCATAGGAGTCTTCTATTAGAAGGATTTAACAACACAGAACCTGAGGCAGACAACATGGACTTAGGGAAATCTGTATATGAATCCAGTTAATTTACATATTTGGGTTTTTTTATCTGCAAATTGTGGGTAATAAATCTTATGACGTGGTCATTTGTCTTGTGTGTCTGGTGTAAAAATAACATTTAATAGATAAGTGCAGGTTTATTTTATGTTGCCACAAATTAATTATTTTTCCCTGATTTTGAAATATTCAACTTCAGATAAATTCCAATTTTGATTCCCAAAATAATGGAATGGATAATTTCTCATAAAGATTTAGAAAAAAATCCACTCAGGCCATATATTTTTGCCCTAATTGAACCTTTGGATTTTCTCTGTGAGACTAGGTAAATTGATTTTTTACAACACTGATGGAAACCATTTATTGCATCATAGGAACAATTCAGCTTCTAATGCTACTAGGGATCCAGAATTACAAGTCTCTATAGTTATAATGGAGTACCTGCAAAATCCTAGGCCGATTTACTTATGGGGATTCTCTCCATCCATCAATTATAATGGAATAGAGATAGTTTATGTTAGCCTGAAGAAAAATAAGTCATTTGTTATCACCAGAACCACTTTGACAAAGATGATTTTGTCTATGGCAGAGTTCTGCTTTCTCTCTTAACCCATACATCATATAAGAATGCTGCCATCCTGATGGAAGTTAATACCTTGCCTCCAATTGCCAACTTCAAGTGGTGCTTTGGTAGCAAATTCACTCAAGACTATTTAAGTAAAAATACTTGGGATAAAAAATAAATACTGGAAAATAAGGAAAAGAAAGCATCATAAGGAAGACTCAGAAGATAAATAGTTCCCTAGGCCATTTTATATAAAAAAAATTAAAATTGATAAACCTACATCATAAATAAAATGCAAGTGTACACAGACTATAAAACATGAAGAGATATCCATATTGATCAAAATTAGGACAAAAAACCCACTGGTTAGGTTTAAATAAGAAATGTAGAATCATGCAAGGATTATGAAGAATTTAAAACAAATATCTAATTTAAAATACATGTGGGAAGCAACGAATAAAATAATAGACATTGGCAAAAATTGTACCAGTGATGTATGCAGAGAAAATAGACAAATATTAGAATAATGAAAGTGTTATAAGGCAATTATGAAGGACATCCAATGGAGAACTATGCTAAGCATTGCAGAGTTCACTAATAAATAAATTTAAAAAATTGAAGGATAAGTATCTTAAAATCTCTAATCAGAAGGCTATTATAAAGATTTGTTTTAAATTGTTTTGAATTATTAATCTCTGGTTTAATTGTATTTCTCTTTTTTTAATTTATACTTTCTCCGGATAAACTCAGCATAATCCTAAGCCAGGTTTCTGACCTTTTTTGCCTTGGTTTTCCATCTGTATATTGGGGTAACTGTACCAATCTCATAGAATCAATACTCATTTCAAAAATGCTTAGAATGGGTTCAAAAATGTTTATAATAGGTTTGCTTACTATCAGCCATACATATGTTCTGCTACTATTAGTATTGACTCATCAATCATCCAATCTTATTATGTTAAATAACTTATAGACTGATCACACCCAAATTTGTATCTCCAGCTCAGAACTACTCACAACTCCAGACTCACATATGTAATGTCATTGTCAATATTCCACTAGGGCTGTGGTCGGCAAACTGCGGCTCGCGAGCCACATGCAGCACTTTGGCCCCTTGAGTGTGGCTCTTCCACAAAATACCACGGCCTGGGCGAGTCTATTTTGAAGAAGTGGCGTTAGAAGAAGTTTAAGTTTAAAAAATTTGGCTCTCAAAAGAAATTTCAATCGTTGTACTGTTGATATTTGGCTCTGTTGACTAATGAGTTTGCCGACCACTGCACTAGGGTATTATTAAATACTAGAGGCCCGGTGCACGAAATTCGTGCACGAGGGCGGGGGGTGTCCCTCAGCCCATCCTGCACCCTCTCCGATCTGGGATCCTTCTCACAATCCAGGACTGCTGGCTCCCAACTGCTTGCCTGCCTGCCTTCCTGATTGCCCCTAATCGCTTCTGCCGGCCAGCCTGATCACCCCCTAACCACTCCCCTCCCAGCCTGATTGATGCCTAACTGCTCCCCTGCCAGCCTGTTTGCCCCTAATTGCCGTCCCTTGCAGGCCTGGTCACCCCTAACTGCCATCCCCTGCAGGCCTGGTCACCCCTAACTGTCCTCCCCTGCAGGCTTGGTCCCCCCAACTGCTCTCCACTGCAGGCCTGGGTCCCCCCCAACTGCCCTTCCCTGCCGGCCCGGCCACCCCCAACTGCCCTCTCTGCCAGCCTGGTCACCCCTAACTGCCCTCCCCTGCAGGCTTGATCGCCCCCAACTGTCCTCCCTTGCAGGCCTGGTCCCTCCCAACTGCCCTCCCCTGCTAGCCATCTTGTGGTGGCCATCTTGTATCCACATGGGGACAGGATCTTTGACCACATGGGGGCAGCCATCTTGTGTGTTAGAGTGATGGTCAATCTGCATATTACTCTTTTATTAGATAGGATGATATTACTCTGGAAATTTTGGATCAAGAGATCCAAATTGGAGATAATATAATACTATGGAACTCCATTTTTCCATTTTTTTTTACATTAGGAGGATGGGATAACCTTAAAATAAATGTGTTCAATTACATTAATAAATCCACAGAAGTGAATTTCTGTGTATAGGCTGTTAAATTCTTTGGTTCTAGTATCTCTAAATCCCCATTATCTTAAATTCTGTTCATTGCTATAAGGTACTTCTATCTGATGATTTCTCTGCATATATTTTTTCACTAGAAAATTAATGTAATTCTGCATTTCTTCCATAAAAACTCACACAAATATAAGAAGTCATGCCAGATGTTTAAAAAATGATTTTTCACATCTAGGGGTACAATATTTATACTCCTTAAAGTTCTTTAATTATTCCTTCAAATCATATCCTAAAATTATTGTAAATATAGGACATAACAGGCAAATAATCTTTAATCACTTTAAAGCTAGATTGATTTTTCAGATCAGTTCATCCCCTTTTAGTCTCACTATATTGTAAATGCATAAAAATTTCCCAGAAAATGTCTTATTCTAACTTGGCATTACTCCACATTTTTACTGAAAATTACATATGCATTTAAAAAAATCTATTAGTGTGGACATGGTGGTTTATTTTTTCCCTCATCAGAAAAAAGAAAAAAAACCCAACAACCTAGAGAGTAGCTGAAGCATTTTACATTGTTCATATCTCTACAGATATAGATACAGTTGAGAAGAATCCAAATATATAAAAACCCAGGGTCTGTAATGACCAACCGAAGGCTCAACCGAACACCAGAAATCAGTCCTGCAGTCAGTGCTGGGTTGCTGGGGTGACCCAGCACTGACTGCTGCCAGTGTGGTCATGGGGACCCAGAACTGACTGCCGAGGGGGCTGCGGATCAGGCCCAGAGAGAGGCCTGAAGAGAGAGGCAGGGTCTGATCTTCAGCCTCCATGGCAGCTGTTGATCAGTCATTGCCTCTCTCTTTCTCTCCGGGCTTTGCCAGCAGCCGCACTGCTCCAAGCCTCCTCAGGGACTGCTGATCAGCCCCACCTCTCTGATCAGGTCCAGAGATAGGCCTGGAGATGCTGACTGGCATAGAAACCTACCAATCAGAACCAAATCTGGATGAATTGTGAGGAGCCAGTGGCTGCCTACAAGGCAGAGCTTTTGATACTGACTGGCATAGAAACTAACCAATCAGAACCAAATCTGAGTGAACTGCAAGAAGCCAATGGCTGCCTAGGAGGCACAGCTTTTGACGCTGACTGGCATAGAAACCGACCAATCAGAACCAAATGTGGGTTAACTGTGAGGAGCCTATGGCTACCTAGGAGGCTGAGCTTTTGACACTGACTGGCATAGAAACCGACCAATCAAAACCAAATTGGCTGGCAGGGGAGGGAAGTTGGGGGCGAGATCAGGCTGGCAGGGGAGAGCAGTTGGCGGCGAGATCAGGCCGGCAGGGGAGGACAGTTGGGTACAACCAGGCTGGCAGGGGAGGGCAGTTGGGAGCAAGATCAGGCTGGCAGGGAAGGGCAGTTAGGGGTGATCAGGCAGGCAGAGGCAGTTAGGGGTGATCAGGCCTGCAGGGGAGAGCAGTTAGGGGCGAGATCAGGCAAGCAAGGAAGGCAGTTGGGGGCGAGATCAGGCCAGCAGGGGAAGGCAGTTGGGGGCGAGATCAGGCCAGCAGGCAGAGGCAGTTGGGGGCGAGATCAGGCCAGCAGGGAAGGGCAGTTAGGGGCGAGATCAGGCCAGCAGGGAAGGGCAGTTAGGGGTGATCAGGCAGGCAGAGCCAGTTAGGGGTGATCAGGCCTGCAGGCAGAGGCAATTGGCGGTGAGATCAGGCCAGCAGGCAGATGCAGTTAGGGGCAATCAGGCAGGCAGGCAGAGGGGTTAGGGGCAATAAGGCCAGCAGGCAGAGGGGTTAGGGGCAATCAGGCAGGCAGGCAGAGGCAGTGAAAGGTGTTCAGGCAGGCAGGCAGAGGCAGTTAGGGGCGATCAGGCAGGCAGGCAGGTGAGCAGTTAGGAGTCAGCGGTCCCAGATTGCGAGAGGGATATCCGACTGCTGGTTTAGGGATCAGGCCTAAACCGGCAGTTGGACATCCCCCAAGGGGTCCCTGATTGGAGAGGGTGCAGGCTGGGTTGAGGGAACCCTCCCCCCCATCCATGCAAGAATTTCATGCACCAGGCCACTAGTATAGATAATGAGGGAGAAGTACATATATTTTTCTGGATTCAAAATGGGGAAAATACAGAAGAATAAATGTCTCTATGTCAAGATAATTATTCATTTTTTAATAATTCATGTTCCAAAATAATCCTGCAGATATTCAAGAGACTTGTGTACTAATTTGGTCACTCGGTGATATTTTATAAAGGAATATCACCTTAATGTTTTTGACTGCTTACATTTAGACTTTCTCAGCATTTCCAAATGCATTCTGAAGTAGGAATTTTTAGTTTGAAAGATTGTTGACAGAACGGACTCAAGTTCATTGGCTCATGCACGACATTTTGTCCCTTCTTTGGAACTGTACATACTGTTTTTCTTCCTCTTGTGGATGTTTATTTGAAGGATGAATAGGTCACTCTTAGCAGAAGAGCTCTTCACGTGACTGCCAGATACTGAAGACAGATGAGTCAGTTCCACACAGACTACAAATTATGCATGCTGGATAAATCTATATTCATATTTGCATTTGACCTAAGCTTCAACTTTAAAAATAGATTTAACAGAAATTATACGGAAATTCAAAAATTGTTTTGCTAGGAAGCAAACAAGTTATGCAATGCAATTTAAAAAAAGAATGTTCCCTCTGCTAGAAAGAGATCACATTAGCAGTGAAATACTGCATGTCAGTCTGAGCTTCAGCCCAAATTCAAGAACATATTGTACACAAAACTTCTGAAATCTATTTATCTGCTGCGTGATTGATAGCTATTGCTGCAGTTTGGAGACCTCAGGGCGGTACTGCCTTTCCATCGTTTGTCATTATAGAATATTCTTTGAATGGAAAGTTAAATCCCGTTCAGGGCCAGCAGAAAATAGCCCTGGTTTCTGGGTGCTAGTTAGAATATAAGAACATGGGCTCAGGAGGTAAGGAGCTGGTTTCACATCCTAGCTCAGCCACTCCCATCTACAAATAACTTATAACAACTGCCTTCCTTTACTCATCTGTAAACATGACTAATAATGACACCTACCTCATATAGGGCACAGCTCAGGTGTGCTCACTTGACATAATCTTTTAAAAGATTCAGCACACTATCTGGTACACACTGAAGATAAGCTAGTTTTGCTTTTTAATTAACTCCTTTTTATTCATTATTGCGCAATAAGCCTACAGTGGGCAGACTGTGAGTTTTGTAAAATTTTATTATGCATTCCAAGATTTCAGAAATATTTGTCCTGCCTCCTTTCCCGGTATATACATACTTGAAAAATTAGCCTTCTTTAAACATGAAACAGCAACTAATTTAAAAAATCTGAAGTGAACAGGGATATAATGCTGAATTCTGATCTGAATTCTTTATTTCTTGTCAGAGCAATAAGAGTTGCTGGAGTAAGGACTAAACATGCCTCAATTTGCAGTTGGCACTTTTGTTTTTTAAACTGGCAGCCTTTATTATTTTCTTCTAAACCTTATATGTCAGAGCATAAGCTAATTTGGACTTTAGAAAGAAACAACCAATCTATAGAAGACTGGTTGAATTTGGAGATTATACAGAAGGGTTGAATTATTATTAATAATAAGCAATTTTTAGAGGATCCTACATATTTAATTTTAACAGGAGACCTATCATTTAAGTATTATTCTAGTTTCACAATTAAAAAAAAGAAACTAATAAAATAGTTCAAGGATGTTTTTCAAGTTTTCAAATAGGTGAATTAGAACCCAGATGTGACCATCTGACCCAACAATATTGCTTTGTGGTTGAAATGAAACAGGTTTTCATAAAAATGCAGAGCCTGACCAAGGCTGTTTACTAATTCCATCTTTTCCTGTGATGATATTAAACAACCAGAAAACTCACCCAAATGTATGCATATTCTAGTGGAGATACTGATCTTAACATGTGGCATTCAGATATTATTTTCTGAAATCCCTCTAGAGATATAAGGCCAGTGCTCTGAGGAGATAGGCCTTTCTTGATGTCAATTATAGGGGGAAAAAACCAGCCTTCAGAGGTCATCAGAAACAAACAAAAACTATCTGTGAAGATTGCCTTCCCCAGAACTTTTTGCTCCTGAGTGAGGGCTTTAGTAGCTGAGAGGTGGTGGTGGTGACACAGGGAGGTACCTTGATAGGGATTTTAAACTGTTCTAGAACAAAATAAATATTTTTAGTCAGATTATCTTGTTATATCCTATCTCTTTCTGTTATCTCTTATAGTACTGACTAGTGCTACCATATTTATTTCTGTTATTTGTTAATAATGCTGCTGTTGAAATAATGCACACCTGATTCACCTGGCTACAGAAAGACATTGTTTAAGTCACATGTTCAAGCTTAGGTTCATGGCAAGAATATTTCCTTCTTAACCCAAAATGGAAAATCTGAAGTTGACATTCTAAATAAATTACAAACTAATTCAAATATACCAAAATGCATGAGAATAATATAATCAACACCTGTGTAACCACTTCTCAGCTTATAAAATAAAACATTACAAATGGATATGAAATCCATGGTTTTCGCCACTGCATCAAACTAGATTCCCATTTTAAGAAAACCACTACACTGAATTAGACATTTATTATTTTTATGCTCATATTTTTACCTTACTCCTGATATTTTTCCCTTACACAGATATAATATTGTTAATCCAGAATGCATAATTTTAAACCATGCAAATTCTTTTCATACCCTTTTATCCTTTTCACTCAAATTTATGGTTTGATATTTATCCATGCTGGTGTTACCCATAGAAGTGGGGGGTCCTTGTCCCTGCCTGTTGCTTGTGGGAGTAGAATTCATGTTATATCCCAAGAAAAAGAATTGGCTGATACTCACACTGTAGAAAGAGTGATTTTTATTTCTGTGGAATTAAATCCCTGTTGCCAAAGTCCCGTTTCCCTTTGTCCAGTCATTGAAGAAGTGTAGCTAGGGCTTCAGCAGAGCTAAAATCAGAGCCAGTGTCCAGAGCTTCCTTTCCATGTTGGAACTAAGTCCAATCCAGTATCGATCTAGCATAGTTTTTGTTCCCCACTACAATCCAACAGTTCATTGCATGTGGGGTCATCAGAGCCACATGGCAATGGAGAAAACACAGGCAAATGCAAGGAAGGAGGAGCCAAAAGAGCCCCAGGCGCCAAGTGTCAAGCACAAGAGCAATGGACTCACAATAAGAGAGTGAACGCCTTTGTTTAGGGGATTATACTAGTATATTCCCAAATTTTCACAGGCTTGCAGTGGCCACAGCTATTCTGGCAATGATCTCTGTTCCTAGGTGTGATTGACAGGTTCCTTTCCTAGTCACTCCAACTTCACTGAGCATGTGTCCCTCTCTCCTTTGTTGGACACCTTTCCCCAGTGACCCGTGGGGAATGGCTAGTGGTTCCCTGGGGGGTATGAAATGGCAGTTTCCTGATGAAGCTGCCCAGATGACATGCCTGTAATGTCTGACCTTCCCCCTTTGCTCGTTTCCTATCAGTAATTATTAGCTAATTATAATGGTATCACTAGTACATGTAGCTCTAACTTATTCCTTCATCTGATTTATAATACTGCATAGATATAAAATCTTTTTCTTCAGCAGCATTTAGAAATTTTCCAACTTCTTGCTTTATAAGCATTGTTGCTTAGAACATTTTACACATTTTAATATGCATAGATGTAGAGTGTATGTGAGTGAAAGGGAAAGGCTATTACTATCTTCAAATACACTATTTTCTCAATTTGTCTTTTCAAGCGATTATAGCAAATCCCATGTGTAACAAAATTTTCCATTAAAACTAAACTATTAATTTTATGAGCATGAAAAATATCTCATTGTAATTGTAGCTTACGTTTTTCTGATAATTAATGAATTCCATTCTACACTTTTTTCTCCTCCATAATTTTTTTCAATTTATCTCTTCTATGACCTCTTCCACCTCCACCTACACTTCTGTCTCCCCAATCCCTACACAGTTGTCCTATACAAAGTCCTTAAGTCAAGCTCTTTACATGTGTCATTAAACGCATTTTACCCTCAAGAGGCATGATCAACCTGTTACATGAAGAAAGAAGTTAAAATTACAAAACTTTACATAACCACTTTTATTTTTGCTTTATATATATTTAAGGCTAAACTGCCTTTATTATATATATATATATATACACATATATATATGTGTGTGTGTGTGTGTATATATGTATATATACACACACACATATATATTATATGTACATGTAATATATATTTAAAGCTATATTATTTTGTGGCAATATTCTTAGAATTATTGTTTCTTCACAGTAAATTTTATTTTTAATGTATGCAGTGATCTTTATATTTAGCAACAGTTTTACCATCTATTCTATTTCACCTGATATTTTAAATATAAATTAATTTGTTGTTTATTAATATCATTATATTTTGATATATCATTTATGTAGTCTTATATCCTAAAAATTCTGTCTCTGTGTGTTTTATGAAAATAGTGTGTATATTTTTAAATATTACATATATCTAAATGTTTCTTCAATTGGTGAATTAATTCTGTACTTCCTATAATATTGATACATTTGGATCCCTATTAATATCTTATATTGTTCTTGCCATTTACTCTGCATTTTCTTTTTTTTTTATTATATATGTTTGATTTTTAGAGAGAGGTGAAGGGAAAGCGATAGGTAGATAGAAACATCGATGACAGAGAAATATCAATTGGCTGCCTCCTGCACGCCCCCAACTGGGAATTGAGCCAGCAACCCTGGCATGTACCCTGACTGAGAATGGAAAGGTCACCTTTTGGTTTATGGATTGATGCTCAACCACTGAGCCACACTGGTGAAGCTACTCTGGATTTTCCATAATTCATTCCATTTCTGCCTCATTTTGAGTTTTTCAGTCTTCTCCCTCTAGTGCTTTGACATATTTTAATTGTTATAATCATATATGTAATGTTCATATTATTCTACTAGAGCTTATAGTTAATATATTTTTATACTTTTCTCTTGAATAATAGTAGAACATTAGAATTCTTAATGAACTCTAATGCTATTTACATACTTTTTAAAAATATATTAGGTTTTCCTTACATTTACCTATAAAAGTAACCATTTTGATTCTTGTTTTATTAAGTCAAACTTTGGTTTTACCCGTGTGTTTACATTTTTTTTGCTGTTGTTGTTAACTAATCATGTTACATCTGAATATTTTCTTTGGCTTTAACTCTTCCATCCAAAGTCCACACTTTGGAATTACCTAGGTAAGGGTCTTTAGTAATAAATCTCTGTTTTTGTTTGCCTGAAAATGTCATTTTTTTTCTATGTTCTCAAATTATTTTGTAAATGATTACAAAATGCTATGTTGAAAAATATTTCTGTCATCACTTTTATTGTATAGTTTTATACTCTGACCAATTCCATTGTTATTTAAAAAATATGTTGTCAGTCTAAAAAATTGGGTGGGAGATTCTTTTGGTAATATCAAAATTTTGTTTTTGTCTTTGTGAGTTCTACAGCTTTACTAAGATGTGTCTGAAATGTAGATTTTTATAACAATAAATAAGATGTAGCTAAAATGTAGATTTTATAAAAATCACTAGAGGCCCAGTGCATGAAATTTGTGCACAGGGGGGGGGGGGTGCCTCAGCCTAGCCTGCACCCTCTCCAATCTGGAACCTCTCAAGGGATGTCTGACTGCCCATTTAGGCCCAATACAGGTAGGACTTCTGGCTTCCAACTGCTTGCTTTTCTGATTGCCCCTAAGCGCTTCTGCCTGCCAGCCTAATCACCCCCTAACTACTCCCCTGCCAACCTGATTGCTCCTAACTGCCCTCACCTGCTGGCCTGGTCACCCCTAACTGCCCTCCCCTGCAGGCCTGGCCTCCCCCAACTGCCCTTCCCTGCAGGCCCGGTTGCCCCCAAATTCCCTCCTCTGCCAGCCTAGTCACCCCTAACTTCCCTCCCCTGCAGGTTTGATCACCCCCAACTGCCCCCCCTTGCAGGCCTGGTCCCTCCCAACTGCCCTCCCCTGATGGCCATCTTGTGGTGGTCATCTTGTGTCCACATGGGGTAGCCATCTTGTGTGTTGGAATGAGGGTCAATTTGCATATTACTCTTTTATTAGATAGGATAGAGGCCTGGTGCATGGGTGGGGGCTAGCTGGTTTGCCCTGAAGGGTGTCCCAGATCAGGGTAGGGGTTCCTTTAGGGCGTGGGTCAGCCTGGGCGAGGGGTCTGTGGCTTTTTGCAGGCCAGCCACACCCCCAGCGACCCAAGCAGAGGTCCTGGTATCTGGGATTTATTTATCTTCTATAATTGAAACTTTGTAGCCTTCAGTGTAGGCCTGGACCACCCAGGGCAGCAGGGAAGCTTGGCTTCCTCCATTGCCAGGGAAACCCAAGCCTCCTGCTTGCTGCAGCTCTGTGGCCGCAGCAATCTTGGTTGGGTTAATGTGCATACTCGCTCCGGATTGGCTGGTGGGCATGGCTTGTAGATGTAGTGGAGGTATGGTCATTTTGCATATTACACTTTTATTATATAGGATTGCCTTAAAAATTCTGGTAACATATAGTACTTAATCAAACACCACATTTGCTTGCTGCTATGTCTCTTTTTGTTAAAAATATGAGATATGACTACTTTTACCCCACATAGAATCTGGCCATAGCTGATAATTCTTTGTTGCTTTACTTTGATTGTTGTTGGTTTTTTGTTGTTGTTTTTTTTTTTCTATTCTACTATTTTATTAAGGGAATTACACTTTGAGTGGTACTATTTTACATGAGACTCAATAACCATAAGCCAGCTTGCCTGGTCTCTTTCTAGAACATTTAATACTCAAACTTTTCTGTTACCAAGACTGGCAGAAATAGTATCTGATTACCCACTTTATGTTCTGTTTCCTCTTTATTTTGACCTTTGGCAATTTTGTTGTGCATGTAAAAGGTAATTTATTGCATTTTGCCAATGATTTCTAGGTAGTGTTTGTTGAGATGTTTTTTTTTTTTTTTTAGGTTCCCTACTTTGGAATATTCCTGGTCATTAAATGTCCCCTGCCCTTGATTTTTATTAAGGTAGCTTTCAAGTATCTTAGCTCATCTTGGGGTATTATCTTTTGCTTTCATAGTACTTTTATACTGTTTCCTTCCCTTCCCAAATCCAATGTTACCTCAAAGAAACAAACACACAAAACATCTGTATAATAATGTTCTTAAAAATTTCAGAGGAGTTTAAATGGTAAAAAACACACAGAAACACACTTTGAATGCTTAGGATATTTGTCACTTACACAATCAGGCTCATTAAATACGATTTACAAACTTCAGGATGAACCAATTTGTCACTAGGCCAATTAAATTGCATTTCATAATGTAAGAGTGGATTTATGATAAGTTTTAAATTACTAGAGAGTTATCTGAGAATAAGAAGGCATGTTCTCACACTAATATAAGTTCTTAAAATATGCAATCAGAGTAGTTATATTTGCTTTAGGATTCCTAATTTTATAGGATAATTTTAGACCTAAACAGTATTTTAGTTTTTAAGGAACCAGATATTATATTTAAAAATAAAATAAATATAATTTAAAATATACTTTAAGCTTTTTAATTTGTCCCATGTTTAATGAGTAACTTTATTTAATTATCTATCCTAAACACATTTGGACATGGGAGCTTTCAAATAAAAAACAAATGATTTGAAACATATTTTTGTAATTGAAAACATGTTTGTTTTTTAAATTTTCATGGCTCATTTTTGGTAAATAAAGGGGGCATTGAAGTTAGTAGGTCTTAGTCATAAGTTATCAGATTGGGAAAAACACTAGCATGAAGAATATCTTTAAGAAAATATCCATTCTTACACTGCGGGTAAATTATATACATACTAGAGGCCCGGTGCACGAAATTCATGCATGGGGGAGGGTGTGTCCCTCAGCCAAGCCTGCACCCTCTCCAATCTGGGACCCCTTGAGGGATGTCTGACTGCCCATTTAGGCCCGCTCTCAGTAGGATCGGGCCTAAATGGGCAGTTGGACATCCCTCTCACAATCCAGGACTGTTGGCTCCCAACTGCTCGCCTGCCTGCCTTCCTGATTGCCCCTAATCACTTCTGCCTGTCAGCCTAATCACCCCCTAACCACTCTCCTGCCAGCCTGATTGATGCATAACTGCTCCCCTGCCAGCCTGATTGCCTCTAACTGCCGTCCCCTGCCGGCCTAGTCACCCCTAACTGCCCTCCCCTGCTGACCTGGTCCCCCCCAACTGCTCTCCCATGCAGGCCTTGTTCCTCCCAACTGCCCTCCCCGGCCAGCCTCATCACCCCTAACTGCTCTCCCCTGCTGGTCTGGTCCCCCCCCCCCCACCAACTTCCCTCCCCTGCAGACCTGTTCCCCCCAACTGCTTGCCCATGCAGGCCTGGGTTCCCCCCTAACTGCCCTTCCCTGCAGGCCTGGTCACCCATTATTTCCCTCCTCTGCCAGCCTGGTCACCCCTAACTGCCCTCTCCTGCAGGCCTGATCCCTCCCAACTGCCCTCCCCTGCTGGCCATCTCGTGTCCACATGGGGGCAGTCATCTTGTGTGTTGGAGTAACAGTCAATTTGCATATTACTCTTTTATTAGATAGGATAGAGGCCTGGTGCACAGGTGGGGGCCGGCTGGTTTGTCCCTGAAGGATGTCCCGGATCAGAGTGGGGGTTCCCTTGGGGCATGGAGTGGCCTGGGTGTGGGGCCTGGGTGGTTTGCAGCCTGACCACACCCCCAGCGACCCAAGCTGTGGCCAGGGCCGGCTGGAAGCCAGTATCTGGGATTTATTTATCTTCTATAATTGAAATTTTGTAGCCTTGAGTGGAGGCCAGGGCCAGCTGGTAGCCTGGGTTGCCCCAGACAACCCAAGCTCCCAGCCCCTCCTTGATTGGAGGCCAAGGCAGGCCAGGGCTGGCCAGGTAGCTTCGCTTCCTCAATCACCAGGGGCAACCCAAGCCTCCTGCTTGCTCTAGCTCCGTGGCTGCCATCATCTTAATTGGGTTAATTTGCATACTCGCTCTGATTGGCTGGTGGGCGTAGTGAAGTGATGGTCAATTTGCATGTTTCTCTTTTATTAGATAGGATAATTAAAAAATCTCAGATAGATAATAATTAATTATCATTATAAAGATCATATGTATATTATACTGATATAGATCTAGTATTCTGGAAAGAGGTGATTGTTTAGAGTTTCTACAAATTTTCTCACAAATGACTGAGAAACTCCAGTAGCAAAACCAAAATAACACAAGCAATGACTAGGTGGATAGAAAGGGGAAAAAATTACCAATGTTACCAAGACCTTTGTGGTATCAGCTTCTTTATAGGACAAAGTGGAGGATAGGTGAAGAGGTTCTAGTGGCTTGAGAGTTAGAAACCCTTAAATCAACCACAGATATCAGTGGGTAATTTAGATAGCCAATTTTAGAAGTTTAAATGGGATTTTCCAGATTCAGTTTGCAATTGGGTGTAAGCAAAAAGTGTGAGTGGGAGCAAAGTTGATGGTGCTGAGATTTCTGGATGCTATAAACTCATATAAGTAACCAAATAAATTTTCCTCCCAGGCAATGACACTGTGGAAATTTCTTAGGATAGAAACTATATTAACAAGACTGGAAAAAAACCAAATGCCCGTCTCTAGGCATTGGTTGAACAAAGTATGGTATTGACATAATAGAGAATTTTGTAGCTATACTTGTAACAACAAATAACTATTATAGACCATCATCAGATCTGTAGGATACAAAATTATGTGAGAAAGCAAGAATGAGAAAATGTATACAGTCTGATAATATTTGTCTATGAAAGTTTTAAATAAATTCATATATATTTATTTTCTCTTTAAGAAAATACTAGTAAAAGAATGAAAGCCTAAATCATACAATGAACAACATTGCTGCTTATGTAGGTGAGGGAGAATATAAATAAGTCAGGGACGACAGCTATACTTTTCTGACTATACCTTATTTTTCAGATTTCACATTAGAACCATGTGAATATTTTACATTACTACAAAATCAATTGAAATTAACATGAAAAGACATAAAAGTAAATGAACTGAAATTTGCATTGAGTTGATACTTTAAGGAGGAAAAAAAAATTATCCCAAGTGACCTAAGAATATTTAAAATAGGCTATACTACAGACTACAATACCTAGTAAGGAAATAAAAACAAAGAACAAAATCAAACAAACTGTGAAACATTCTAGCACTATGTTGAATCAAAGCATATTTGGGTCATAATTTTGATATTGTTATTCCTAAATTACTGCATGTATATAATATATAAGCTAAATCATTTTAAGTTATTAAGAACAAAATTTTTTAACCAAAGAGAAAGAATATAAAAGTACGATAAAATGCTAAAATATTATATTTGAATAAAAAATATCAATATGAAGCTAAGATAACATTTTTCTTGTGAAAACATGATCTCACTCTTAACATTAAAAAGACTAAGAAACAGGGAACAATTCAGTAACTGTTAGGAGCCTAGAATAAAGGCTATATCTCTATATACCACAGGAACTGTTGTTGTTTTTTGTTGTTGTTTTTTTTTGTTTTTGAGATATTGCTTATTCCAGTTCTCGGGTAGGAAGTGGAAAAGATGAGCCTGGACACCATCTTAGATTATAAAAAAGGAAGCCATCAAAACCTATTCTAGTCTTGTCAACAGGACTCAATAATCAACCTGAAGAGATTTGCATTGACAATATACATAAGAGTTTGAATTTCAGTAAAATTATAATAATAATGCATACTAAATATGTTATAAATTTATTTTTTGTTAATCCTCACCCAAGGATATTTCTCCATTAAATTTTAGAGAGTGGAGGGAGAGACACACAGAGAGAAAAACATTGATGTGATATTGATTGGTTGCCTCCTGTACGGGATAGAGGCTGGAACTGAGGTACATGCCCTTGACCTGAAATCGAACCTAGGACCCTTTAGTCCGCAGGCCGACACTTTATACACTGATCCCACTGAGCAAAACTGGCTAGGGGTGTTTACAATTTTTTAAAATACAAAATGATACTAGAGAATGCCAAAAAAAAATTCTATAGACATATTTGGAAGATACTACAGAGCTAATTAATTACTCAAAACTGGTGAATAAAGGGAAAGTAGCAAGGATTTCTCCTGCCTTCCCTTTCTGAAATATACCTCTGGGTAACTAAATAGATGATAAGGAGAAGTTTCTCTCTGCCGACATAATCTAACCAAAAAAAAAGAGATGATAGAACAAGAATATCATTATTTTACAAACACCTAATGAAAGAAAAGCATTTTGGCAAGTTTCCTCAATGGCCACTATAACCTCACATATATAGAAAGGACTAGATAGCATGTGGTTCTTGACAAAATATTCATCACTGCATATTCCAAAACCTCTACCCTGAATTAGATCTAACCTCTAGAACTATCTACCAGTATTCATAAAGCCGTTTTGTTTTGGCTTTTGTGTGTGTGTTTTTTAAGTGCCAAAACACAAAAAGTGGGAAATAACAAAAGCACTGCAGAACCTATAGCATAATTTCTTTCAAAAAAGGTTTTGAAAGGAAAAATATAGACAGAAATTACATAATAAAAGTGATTTAAGAACATGTGTATAAACATATCTTACAGAATCTGTTAAAATAAAAAAATCAAGAAAATTTGATTATTGGCTATTGGAGAATTTTAAAGTAGATATTATGGGACTGTTTAGAATGATAATCACGTCTCCCCTTTTTTAAGTGCACTTATCTTTCAGAGAAGCTTATTGTAATAGTTATTAATTACATGATATTGTGTTTTATATTTGTTTCAAAATAACAGAGGGTAACAGCAAATGTGAATAGAAGTTTAGAAGTATGAAACAAAGTGATGAGTATTATCATAACTGGGTAATGGCTTCAAAGGGTTCATTTTATTATTATTTTTTCTTTGTCTATGTTTGAAATTATCCATTACAAAAAGCTAATCTGAGACCTTAGAAAACCTCATCTCATACCTCATGGAATATGTCACAGTTATCTCCCTCCATTTTCTTGGCCTTCACATTTCTTTACATTGTATTATTTTCTAAGCCTGAGAATTACCCAAGAGAAGCAATCTGGTTGATCTTTGATATAAACTGATCAAGTTTAGGAACCAAAATCCGAACTTACTCTTTATTGTCAGGTCTGCCTCTTTTTTTTTTTTTTTTGCACGTAGAATGAGAGGTTGATAAGGATAAAACCACATCTGATTTTTCATTACAACAGCATCTGAAACTCTTAGTTGTTCAATTAAAAAATTAAATTTATTGGTAGACATGATCAGATAGGCTTCAGGTATGCATTTCTGTGTTATAAGATCTGTTTATTGCACTGTGTGCCCACCCAACCAAAGTGAAATCTTCTCCTATCACCATATATTATGCCCCACTTTGCCCTCTCTGGAAACCACAAGGCATGGAAACCATGAAAGTGTCCTGCAATAGAGGACTGGAAAAAGAAAAGGTGGTACGTTTGCACAATCAAATAATATTCAGCCATAAAAATGATGAAATACTGCCATTCGAAGCAACATGGATGGACCTTGAGAATATTATGCTAAGTGAAATAAGTCAGTCAGAAAAATCTAAGAACCACATGAATTAACTCAGATTTTGGATATAGAATTGAAACTCGTGAATTCAATGTATAATTAAATAAGCAAATTCATCAAAATATATGCAGAATTATTTTCAAAAGGATGTTTTTATTTATTAATTTAACACTTTTTCTCAATATGATTAGAGACCCCTAATGAGACTAGTTACTCCACACTCTTACACATTTTTAAGGATTTCAATCACAGCACTAACTGAACTCATAATTTATTTATTTACTAGAGGCCCAGTGCACAAAATTTGTGCATGGGGGGTGTGTCCCTCAGCCAAGCCTGCACCCTCTCCAATCTGGGACACTTCTTGAGGGATGTCCGACTGCACGTTTAGGCCCGATCCCAGTAGGATCGGGCTTAAACGGGCAGTCGGACATCCCTCTCACAATCCAGGACTGCTGGCTCCCAACTGCTTGCCTGCCTGCCTTCCTGATTGCCCCTAACCGCTTCTGCCTGCCAGCCTGATCACCCCCTAACCACTCCCCTGCCAGCCTGATTGATGCCTAACTGATCCCCTGCCAGCCTGTTTGCTCCTAACTGCCCGCCCCTGCAGTCCTGGTCACCCCTAACTGCCCACTCCTGTAGGCCTGGTCACCCCTAACTGCCCTCCCCTGCAGGCCTGGTCCCCCCCAACTGCTTTCTTCACAGGCCTGGGACCCCCCCAAATGCCCTTCCCTGCAGGCTCAGTCGCCCCCAACTTTCCTCCTCTGCTGGAGTGGTCACCACTAACTGCCCTCCCCTGCTGGCCTGATCGCCCACAACTGCCCTCCCTTGCAGGCCTGGTCCCTCCCACCTGCTCTCCCCTGCTGGCCATCTTGTGGTGGCCATCTTGTGTCCACATGGGGGCAGCCATCTTGTGTGTTGGAGTGACAGTCAATTTGCATATTACTCTTTTATTAGATAGGATAGAGGTCTGGTGCATGGGTGGGGGCCAGCTGGTTTGCTCTGAAGGGTGTACCAGATCAGGGTGGGGGTTCCCTTGGGGCATGGGGCAGCCTGGTGAGGGGCCTGTGGTGGTTTGCAGGCCAGGCACTCCCCCCAGTGACCCAAGCAGAGGCCCTGGTATCTGGGATTTATTTATCTTCTATAATTGAAACTTTGTAGCCTTGAGTGGAGCCAAGCCTCCTGCTTGCTCCGATGCTGCCACCATTTTTGTTGGGATTTATTTATCTTCTATAATTGAAACTTTGTAGCCTTGAGTGCAGGCCAAGGCAGGCCAGGGTGTGCTGCTGGGGGCAACTCAAGCCTCCTGCTCTCTCCAGCTCCATGGCTGCCACCATTTTTGTTGGGATTTATTTATCTTCTATAATTGAAACTTTGTAGCCTTGAGTGGAGGCCTGGGCCATCCAGGGTGTGCAGAAAGCTTGGCTTCCTCCATTGCCAGGGGAAACCCTAGCCTCCTGCTCGCTCCGTGGCCGCATCCATCTTGGTTGGGTTAATTTGCATACTCACTCCTGATTGGCTGGTGGGCATGGCTTGTGGGTGTAGTGGTGTGATGGTTAATTTGCATATCACTCTTTTTATTAGATAGGTTTTTTGTGTGTGTGTTTTTATGTTTTTTTAATAACATTACATTTATTTCATAGAAACTCTTTAACATCCTTGGCAATATAGGTAGGTCAGTACTCAGTCTTTCCTGGAAAAAATTGAAGATTCCTCAGATAATGTCATTTCCTTCTGATCATTAAACTCATATAATATTTAAACATTTATGAGATTAGATAAAGATGAGAAACTCAATACCTTATTTATAGACTTGTGGCTGAGAAACTTAGGGAGCTTCATAACCAGTAAAGATAAATACATTATAAACTCAAGAAGATGTAACTAATTGTAATTATAACTAAGAAAACTGAACTCTAACAAAATACAAGGTATTATATCTGAAAGTAAAACATGTTATACAACCAGGAGGAGGGAAGCTGTATACATCATGAAAAGGGGTACATATTAGTGTGTCTGCAGCATTAAACAGGTGAGAGAGCCATAAAAAAAGTGCCTACTTGATAGTTATATCCCCAGGATAAAATTCCAGGTCTCATAATTCAACTACTTACTCAAGATCAGCCGATAAAATAATAGAGAAAGATATTTGCTGATCAGCTGACATAGGTTCTCTCTATAGTTTGTATTTTAATTAATAAATTGATTTTCTTAAATGAATACATGTTATGTGTTTGATGAACATGTCAGGCTCTGAGGAATAAATTACTTCTGGGTATGCTGACAATAATCATATTTCTAGAATTGCCTTAGTAACTGCAATAAAACTCTTTGAGTATAGCTAAGTCATGTTAGAGTGGTCAGTTTAAACATCCAAATCACCAATTATCATATTGAATATGTAGGCACTGGGGCCATGTCCTCTGGATTTGAATCCTGCCTCCATGGCTTACAAACTGTGTGGTTTTGTTTAATAATTTCTCTGTATGTTATGTTGACCACTTGTAAATTGGACTTAATAAAACTTAATTTCATAACATAAAAGTGTCAGTTATTACTATTATTTTTCATTTTCCATCTGCAGCATCCATCGCTTTGTATCATTCACGATTCATTTAAGCCAAGGCAAACACACACACACACACACACATACACACACACACACACACACACACACACACAAAAAAAAAAAAAAAAAAACAATGAAAACATCTTAATAATTTTTCTTCATATAAATTCTTTCCTCATATAAATCTTTACCAAGCATTATTGCCAATAAGAATATGCATACTTTAAATATCTCTTTTTCAGATATATTTTTTAAAGTTTGGACAGACATAACATATTGGTAAAATTTCTTGACAAATTAGCAGTTCAAAATGCTGACATCTAAAGAAAAATATTTTAAGAAAAGTTTTATTTTGAGTAAATTTATTCCCTAAGATATTTATTAATGTTTATTGTGCATGACTGTCCAAAGCTTTTTAGGGTAGATATTATTATTAATATCCTCACTTAGAAAATACAGACTTTGAGAGGCATTTGGCCACAGGTCATATAATCTGGGAAGTGGCAGCTGGGACCCGAGGTAGGCTTGCTACTTGGTGGTGGTCAGAGTCCTTGTCCCCCAAGTTGTCCAGAACATACTTCTGGACACATTCCAGAAGAAAAACTACAGTTATAAAAATGTGCAATAACATCCATTTATTAGTATGTACTAATTGTGTTCCTCCCCAGTTCACGTGTTGAAGCCCTCATCCCACATGACTGTATTTGGATAGAGGGCCTTTAGGAGGTAATCAATATTAAATGGGGTCATAGCTTGTGTCCTGATCTGACAGGATTAGTGTCCTGAGAAGAGACACCAGGGCTCACTCTGTCTCCCCCCAGCACCTGCCCCGACAGTATGAGACACAGCTAGAAGGCACCCTCTGCAAGCCATGGAGAGAACCCTCACCAGAATCTGCTGCTGCTAGACCTTGATCGGGGACTTCCGGCCTCCAGAATGCTGAGAAAATAAAGTCCTGTGGTTTTAGCCACCCAGTCTGTGGTATTTTGTTACCCTGAGCTGACTAACTGAGGTCTTTGCTCTCATTCTCAGAAACATAAAATGGATTTGTATAAAATATGATAAGAAAGACTTGAAAATTTCACACAGACCAACTGCTTTCTCCTGTTTTCTGTCTTATGCTAATAGTTTTTTTTCATCTTGAATCTCCTTTCTTATGTCCCCTTGTCTTTGAATTATTAGTTCCTGGGTACAATATAACACAATATATAGCACAGGTCCGGGATTGTACATTTTTCCAATCTTGAATTTCCTAACAACCATGGCTATGCTCTCCTTAAATTTCAGTTCCTTAGAAAAGCATTCTGTTTTTATGATTCGGATGTAGTGCCTGGTGATAATAAACAGGCTATGATTTTTTGTCTTTTCTCTGAACTGGAATTCAAATGAAGGATATGCTAAACACAGCTGTTGCTGTGTATAATGACAGTCAGTCTGTGGATGCTGCGTCCAGATTCCATTTTAGGGCAGCCATCTGTCCTTTAGCTGGCAAAATAATGGAAGATTTATACCTTAATAAAGCCACACACATCAATGCAACCTACACTCCTTCCTGTGCCCTCCATGCAGTTTCCCAGTCACTAATGCATTTTCTTTAAGCTTTCTCCTGTTTATTAGTAAAATTGGCCATGAGATTCTGGGTCTGTTAAGACTGAACATTAGGGTTTAGTATAATATATTTGCAATTCAGTACAGTTTTCAGTAAATCTTCACAGAATGACATGAATATCATGAAATTTAAAGGATTAGAAAACATTATTCTTCTTGGCTGATACAAACTAATATTTGTTTGGCACTGCGGAGTTTATAAAACCTTTTCCCTTCTTATTTAATTTAATATCCAGAAAAAATTGGGGGGTTGCTCAAGGTTGCACAACCTATTAGGAAAGAATTCAGGACTCAAAATAAAATGTCCTTCTTCCAAAAACTGTGCCCTCTATATCCCCTCAGGGCTACCTATTTATTTATGCAGTGAATTATTTTATATTATTTTACTTAATTATATCTATCAATAATAACAATAACTTATTGAACTCTTGTTATGTGCCAGGACTTTCTTACTGCTTTAAGTAAATTATTCCATTTGATGGTTCCAATTTTCTGATGATGTACACAATATATCTTTAAAATATTTAATATAAGAACTCTAAAAAAGAAATTATGTACATACAACTTACACACATTCTTCCTAAAGTTTTAGTAGAAACTAAACTTTCTTAACACTTTCTCACCCCCAAATTGTTTACCTTCGTTTTCCTTGTTGAATTTAGTTACATTTACCGAAACTCAGAAATCGTCCCTGTTTGTTTGTTTGCTTATTAATTTTTATATATTGTTAAAAGAGTCTGTCCTATTCTTTCAATTTTCTACTAACTGTAGAAAATATTTGACTTTCATATTTGATTTCCATAATTTTGAAGCATAAAGATGCAAAATTATTACACAGTAACCAATTTCCCATCTTCCATATGATATCATTTAAATCAATTAACTGTTTACTCAAAAATATTATGAATACTTATTATGTGCTAAGCACAGTTATGATCACCAGAATCATAACAAATTTAATAAGACAAAAACCTCTGCCTTCATGGAGTGCATACCCTAGTAGGGAGATTTGTTCTCTTTATGCATTTCTATTTTCATCTGTTTCTATGAAAAACTGTGATAACTTTCTATCAGTATTCTGGAGGCTGATTTCAGGCATTTTAAGCAAGTGTACTCTGTAGGCCTGATACTCACACTGTGACCTATACACCACCAGCATTGGTGTCATTTAGTTAGAGACTCCAGAATGAAGGTCATACAACAGGTCCACTGAACAGATTCCAAGGACTTGTTCATTCACATTGAGGTTTTGAAAGTGCTGCATTAGTAGAAATTAGTGTCACCTGGGGTATGTTTTTTTCAAGGTGGTCTTCCACTCCTTTGTGCTTTGAAAGCATGAACATCTCCCTACAAATGCAAGTCCCATTGTGCTTTCAATTTAACTATAATGTATGTGAAGTCAGACTCTCTTACAAATGCAAAAAGCTAGCAGCCAATTAGTTTTTATTGAATGAATGAATGTTAAAAAAATTTTAAATATATTTTAAAATACTGTATAACTGAACATTTCTGAATTATAATATATATATTGAAATGGGTAAAAATGTACTCTGTGTACATAAAAATATTTATCTATACACCAGCGGAGCTTGAAATATAATATATGCTGAAGCTGAAAATAGTTAAGTATTTTTTAAAAAAATAACCTATCTAATAAAAGAGTAATATGTAAATTGACCATCACTCCAAGACAAAAGATGGCCGCCACCATGTGATCAAAGATGGCTGCCCCCATGTGGACACAAGATTCCCACCACAAGATGGCCGGCAGGGGAGGGAAGTTGTGGGCAGTTAGGGGTGACCAGGCCAGCAGAGGAGGGCAGTTGGGGTTGACCAGGCCAGCAGGGGAGGGCAGTTGGGGGGTACCAGGACTGTAGGGGAGGGCAGTTGGGGGGGGGGGGGGCAGGGCTGCAGGGGAGGGCAGTTTAGGGGGAGACCAGGCCTGCAGTGGAGGACAGTTGGGGGAGACCAGACCTGCAGGGGAGAGCAGTCGAGGGGGAGAGTAGGCCTGCAGGGGAGGGCAGTTGTGGGCAATCAGGCAAGCAGGGAGAGTAGTTAGGGGTGACCGGGCCAGCAGAGGAGGGCAGTTGGGGGAGACAGGTCAGCAGGGGAGGGCAGTTGGGGGGGACCAGGCCTGTAGGAGAGGGCAGTTGGGGGGTCAGGCCTGCAGGGGAGGGCAGTTGGGGGGGACCAGGCCTGCAGGGGAGGGGAGTTGGGGGAGGGCCATGCCTGCAGTGTAGGGCAGTTGGGGGGGGGGACCAGGCCTGCAGGGGAGGGCAGTTGTGGGTGATCAGGCCAGCAGGGAAGGCAGTTAGGGTGACTGGGACAGCAGAAGCAGGCAGTTAGGGGTGACCAGGCTGTCAGGGGAGGGCAGTTAGGGGCAATTGTCCAGCCGGGGAGCAGTTAGGTGTCGAGCAGGCTGGCAGGGGAGTGGTTAGGTGGTGATCAGGCTGGCAGGCAGAAGTGGTTAGGGGCTATCAGGCAGAGGCAGGCAAGCAGTTGGGAGCCAGCAGTCCTGGATTGTGAGAGGGATGTCCGACCGCCCCTTAAGGCCCGATCCCAGTGGGATCCGGCCTAAACGGTGGTCAGACATCCCTCAAGGGGCCCAGATTGGAGAGGGTGCAGGCTGGACTGAGAGACACGCCCCCCCCCCCCGTTCACGAATTTTGTGCACCGGGCCTCTAGTATATATATATTCCTATGTATTTCTTGACTTTGTGGAAGAAAGGAAGACATATTAAAACTAACATGTCACTACTTTTGCAGAAATTCACACACACCAACAAAAATTTATTCACGATTGGCCTTATCTTTCACACTCTACATACCAAGCAATCAAAAACCATACACACTTGTACCAACAGCATTGCATTTATCTATTTTCAGGGTAGACATCTTTGTCTCTACACTGCAGGAAAACTGAATATTTGTGGGGAAGTATAGAGCATTAATCCTGCATAATACTCAGAGACTCACACAGATAATTGTTGTGTATTGAGAAAGCAGGCTACTAAATTTTTCCTTCAATACACATTAAATAACTTAGTTTAGTTATTTTTTTTATATAGTACTCTTGCAAGTTCCTTTTTGAAAATTAAATTGTGAAATTGAATAGTTTTTAATTTTATTTTTCTTTATCACAGTTTTCCTTTGCATATGATTTATTTGTTGCAATCAGTATTCCAAATGTTTTAAAAAGATGTGCAACAAAATATATAAGGAACATATTCTCTGTATGACTATATTCTCTCCACTCCCCATAAACACTTGCTTTTATTTATTAAATAGTTATGTCTAAAGCTTTCATGATATATTTTGCTTTATGTATGGCATACTTCTGGAAAAAGTATAAAATCTATTTTTAACTTTCCATTTGAAAATAAATTTAGACTTAGAGAAGATAGTAAAGATAGTAGTCCCACATATCCTTCACTCAGTCCCTTAATAGGTACCCCTAATATTAACACCTTACACACAGAATAGTATGGTGGTTACCAAAAGGAAGTGAATGGGGGTTAGTGAAGGGTAAAGGGGGCCAAATATATGGTTACTGACAATGATTTGACTTTGGGTTATTGGCACACAGTTCAATATATAGATCATGTATCATAGAAATGTAACTTGAAACCTATATGATGTTATTAACCAACATCACCCAATAAACTTAAAAAAAATGAAATGAAATAAAATATGAAAAATATTATCTTGAATAACCATGTAAAATATTCAGTACTAAGAAACTAACATTGACATAATACTATTAATTAATTACTCAGATATTATTCAGTATTTCCCACTTTTCAACTTAAGTTTTCTATTTTAATAATTAAGAATCAAATGTAGGATACATTACATCTATCTTAATAGTAAAAGCCCAGGATTGTAACGACTGCTCACGATTAAACGCTGACCATCCAGGAGTCAGCGCTGGGTTGCCCAGCTGCATCCTGGCGACCCAGTACTGACTGCCCAGGTGGCTGAGACCAGAAAGTGAGTCAGGGTCTGATCTGCAGCCTCAGTGGAAGCTGTTGATCAGTGTACTTGCCTTTCTCTTTCTCTCCCTCTTTCTTTCTGGTCTTTGCCAGCAGCCAGGCTTTCTTTCTCTCCCAGCCTCCCCGGGGACTGCTGTTAAGCCTCGCCTCTTTGATCAGGCCCAGAGATAGGCCTGGAGATGCTGACTGGCATAGTAACGGACCAATCAGAACCAAATCTGGGTGCTGTGGGGAGCCAATGGCTGCCTAGGAGGCAGAGCTTTTGATGCTGGCATAGTAACGGACCAATCAGAACCAAATTGGCCAGCAGCGAAGGGCAGTTGGGAGTGACATCAGGCCTGCAGGAGAGGGCCATTGGGGGCGCGATCATGCTGGCAGGGGAGGGCAGTTGGGGTGATCAGCCTGGCAGGCAGAGGCAGTTAGGGGCAATCAGGCGGGCAGGCAGGTGAGCAGTTAGGAGCCAGTGGTCCCAGATTGAGAAGGATGTCTCACTGCCGGACATCCTGCAAGGAGTCCCCAATTGGAGAGGGTGCAGGCTGAGTTGAGGGAACCCCCCCTCTGTGCACAAATTTCATGCACCAGGCCTCTAGTATATATATAAAAACCTAAGTGACCATCACGACTGGAGGACCAGACAACCGAACAACCAGCTGGTAGCTATGAAAAGCACTGACCACCAGGGGCCAGACGCTCAATGCAGGAGCTGACTCCTGGTGGTTAGTACACTCCCACAGCCAACCTCCTGTGGCTGGCCAACCTTCTGTGGCCCCTCCCTGCTGCCAACAGGTCCCTATTGGCCCTGATTGGCCCGGATCGCCAGCCAGGCCAAGGAACCCCACCCATGCATGAATTCATGCACCGGGCCTCTAGTTTTATATAATTATGTATTCATTGTCTCGGTGACTTGGTGACATTTTTCTTCATCTTCCTATGTTTTCCAGGACCTAACATTTTTAAAAGTATTCTTATGTAGTTTAATGAAAAGTCCTTCACTTAGGTTTGACTGATGTTTTCTCATCACATATGAATTTTGCAGAAGCATAGCATGCAGGTGATATGTCCCTCCCATTGCTTTGTACCCAGGGAACACATATCGCTATTTTTACTACTGGTGATATTGATTTCCATATCTTGGTTATGGCTGTGTCTGTTAGGTTTGCCTTCACTGTAAAATTGCTTTTTTTTTTTCCTTCTTCTCTTGCTGTACTGTATTTAATAGAAGCAGGTCACTAAGCCCAGCCCACACTTGAGGGGAAGTAATTAAGCTCAAAGAATTTGTGAACATGTTAAAACTACCACAGTAACTAATAAATATTTTTGAAGGAGAAACTTCAGGTCTATGTAAATTTCCTATTTATCTTTAATGTTTCTCTTACTAATTTTAGTATTCCTCAATACTGCTTGCAGCAATTATTACCATAGTGTTCAAATAGTGATTTTTCTATTTCCTTTATTCCTTCTACATGCATTAATTGGAATACTTCTGTAATGAAGAGTTGCCTTTTTTCCCCTGCCTTTAATTATTTATTGAATTGTTTATTTATATCCCTATAGAGTCAGGAATAATTATATTATTTGAGTTATAATCCAATTTAAGATCACTGTTTATCATATGGATCAAACTGTGCAATTTTTAGCCAATGGCAGCTTTTCTCCAGTTGGCTCCTGTATTGTAATCTCCTTTTCCTTCTTCTCTGTCTCCTCCTTCTCTTTCTACTTGTTCTGCTTATTATTATTATTATTGTTGTTGCTGCTATTGTTCTTATTTCTAATGCTGCCTTACCTTCTGCCAAGGTAAGTTATTCCAGGATCATCTTGTACTTTCCCTGTCCCAACAATTTCTCTAAGAAGCCCTGGTTCCTTTTGTTGCAGAATTGTATTTAGAAACCAAAATACATGTGCTGTTTTCCTTGTAAGTGCAGAGGCCACTTCCAGGATCTCTTGGCATACAAGATTAGAAAATGTATGTGTGTATACTAAGCCATACAGACACACATGTCTATATCCATCTCTGTATCTGTGTATATATATACATACTATAATAAAAATGTGCCTTTACTGATATCACCAAGTTCAATCCAACACCACATCATTCTCCTTTTGCTTATGTACAACTCCTTTCTCTTATAGTGATAAACATGCCTCACATTAGGAGTAGCATATTTCATAATTTGTTCAAAAATATGAAATATATAGACTTGCTACACCTTCCAAGCTACCTGGGAATATAGTTTGTCCCCCTTTTTTTGAGTTAAACATGCACTTACCTTAAGACTTAGTAAGTTCTAATATATAGACTTGCTACACCTTCCAAGCTTTTTAACTAAGGCACAGTGTTTGGGTTCAATTATTTTTTTTTTTGTTTTGCAGTATCAAGTCAAAGCAACATTTTATGAGTAACTTAAAGCAGCTCTTTTGTTTCTCAATGGTTTTGTTCTGATTATGTCACATATTAGTAATATGGTTAGATATATTAGCTACAGTCTGCATTTCATATTGGGTCTCCCCTTTCCACTGTCAATCTGGTTGACTTGTTTTAAAAATTTGAATACATGAAATTTACTTTTGCTGGTATACAGTTCTGTGGGTTTGATGAATGCAATGAACCATGTATCTATCACCATAATATTATACAGAATAATTCCATCATTTCCCAGAATTTTCTTCTGCTGCTTCTTCATAGTTAATTCTTCCCCACACCCATGCCTGGCAATTATTGATATGTTTTCTGTTCCTATAGTTTGCCTTTTACAGAATGTCATGTAACTGAAATCATACAATACATTGCCTGTTGGTCTTATTCCTTTCACTTAGCAAAATGCATTGAAAATTTATCCATATTGTTGACTAAATCCATAATTATTTATTTTTTTATTGCTGTGGAATAGTCTACTGTGCGGATGTATTTAAGTTTGTTTGTCATTCACTTGTTGAAAAATATTTGTATTGTTTTCAGAGTATTTTTTTCAATTATATATAATAAAACTTATAAACATTGCATACATGCTTTTGGGTAAATATAAGTTTTCAATTCACTGGATAAATATCTAGGGGTGAACTTACTAAGTCTTAAGGTAAGTGCATGTTTAACTCAAAAAAAGGGGGACAAACTATATTCCCAGGTAGCTTTACTATTTTTGCTTTCCTCTTAGAAATATATGAGTTACAGTTTCTCATAATCTCCAAGAACTCTTAATATTTCCAGGTTTATTTTTGTTTTGTTTTCAGCCATTATTATATACATACAGTGATATCCCATTATAGATTTACATTTTCATAAAGATTAATGACATTGAACATCCTTTCATATCCTATAGGAAATAATATACTCTCAATTTCCGTTATATATAATAATATGTAGTGTATTTCAAAACTAGGTATGTGCAAAATTTTTTATTTTCTGTTGTAAATGACATAAAATATCTGCATAAGTTTGTCACTGTATTTCTGAGTGAGACCTTTGGATGTGTTCTAAAGGTAAAAAAAATTTCAAAAATTTACTTATCATTGAGATATTTGAAACTATCAAATTCAACTTATTGTACGTTGGTAAAATAAATGTACCAAAAGTTAAACTATTATACTTTATAGTATCATACTAGTAGATCATTTGACTACTTACAATCTATGTCCTAAAATAAAATATTTAAATGTAAACAAATATTTTAAGTCAAGGAGTCCATAATACACAAAGCAAAACATTATTTCACTTAAAATAGCCTATGTGTTATTCTATTTATCAGTCCTAGAGTAATAGCTTATATCTAGTATACCATTTCATATAAATTCTTATTGTATTTTAAAAAGAAATCTTATTCTTAGGAAAATACAATATTCAAATTATATCTTTGGCTAAGAAAATTATCTTAGTTTGTTATTAATCTTTCAATAGTTTGATTTAATTACTGTTGTTGAATGTCTCTGAGGAGTGCTGTTGGAGAGTAATAGGATTTAAAAACAAATCATCTTCAGCATTAGAATGTTCATACAAATAACATTAGCATACTTCATATTTTAATTTTTCCTGCTAGATTTTGGTGATTTTGAATCTGCTATTGAATCTGAATCTAGGTCACAGTCTTATAGACTTTAGCTATTAAAATCAAAGGGGAAAATAATTGAATTAATGCTTATTTAGATATTTCAAACATTCAATTTCTGTTTATGATAAATGAGTCTCAAAAAGGGAGCCATTAAAGAGGTAAAGAGAATTAAATCTGGTTTATGTTTTCCTTCATCACAAGCAACACCCACCACTAACACAGTATGCCCTATATTTTATATTGCCTTTTTAATAGCAGGCTTAATATTATTATGCTATGTTTTTATACTGACTACCAACAGTTTAAGCTGATTGGCATGTATGGTAATGCAAATGAAAGTAGTCTGCACAATCCACAGAATGTTCTTTGCAAAGTGTACTAACCACTTTTTAGAACAAGAGCTTTAGGCGAGTTTTTCCAAGTTGAAGTTTATTTTCAATCCCTGTACTCTCCTAGATGCATTTAAATAATATAATTCTACTGATATTACTACTAATAATACTTTTTAAACCTATACTAATACTATTAAAAGTATTATTAGTAGTAATATCAGGGGAGGGCAGTTGGGGTGATCAGCCTGGCAGGCAGAGGCAGTTAGGGACAATCAGGCGGGCAGGCAGGTGAGCAGTTAGGAGCCAGTGGTCCCAGATTGAGAAGGATGTCTCACTGCCGGACATCCTGCAAGGAGTCCCCAATTGGAGAGGGTGCAGGCTGAGTTGAGGGAACCCCCCCTCTGTGCACAAATTTCATGCACCAGGCCTCTAGTATATATATAAAAACCTAAGTGACCATCACGACTGGAGGACCAGACAACCGAACAACCAGCTGGTAGCTATGAAAAGCACTGACCACCAGGGGCCAGACGCTCAATGCAGGAGCTGACCCCTGGTGGTTAGTACGCTCCCACAGCCAACCTCCTGTGGCTGGCCAACCTTCTGCGGCCCCTCCCTGCTGTCGACAGGTCCCTATTGGCCCATATTTTTAGAAACCAGTGTTTTTCCAACAAAAAATGAATCATAACTATAATTAACATTTGTCATTTGTATTTGTTAGAAATACAGTTAAGATTGAGTGGATCTCTGAACAACAACAACAAAGACCACACACACACACACACACACAAAAAAAAAAAAACCTGTCCAGGCCTTCAACAGATAAATAATACACAGAATAGAATGATACTGATAATCCAGAGGGCATGCCATTCTAAATCCAAAGTATATATGTCCTGATCTGAATGCATAAATCAGAACACTACCACAGTCAACCAAATTCACTAAGTGCCAACATTGTGTAAGTCACTGTTCTGGGTGCTGAGAATTAGGGATAAAGAGGACAGATAGCAAACTTGCCTTCAATGAACTTGCATTCTACTGGCAAAACACTGAAAATTAACACAGACACAATTCAGTTAGTCATTCCAGGTACAGTGGACTATGATAGACAAAGAGGATAATATGCTATAGATTAAAAAAAGGGATATTCCCTTATCTTCACATGTTAATGGTGTCGCCGATGTTACTTTGACTTAGTTTAAAGCTTGATATTTATGTTCTTAGAAATATCTAAGGATTTGTCACAGAAATTTTTTCTTATGCAAGTAATTGGTTACTATGAAAAGCTCCATGATCTAGTGACCTCTAAGTCTATTATGGACCTAGACTTAAAACATTCATGCTAACTTTTCCCACAAAATCAGCATTACTTTTCAGCTTGGTCTTCCCCATTCTTATACAGTGAGTGACTTTCATGATTCAACTTGACTGATCTCTATGGCTATTTTTCTACTGACCCATGCTTTACTTTACTTTTTATTTATATTCCTAAATGTACCCAGTACTGTATCCTTGATAGATATTTTCCACTATCCAAAAAATACCCTTTCTACAAGGTAAAATCTGGGTGACAACTTTTGCAGAGAAATCTTAAAAACTTAACTCATGAAGACCTTATAGATACTGTTTTCAGTCTTTGTCCATTTGTTTGGTAAGGATTTTTTGTCCCTGAGTTACCACTACATTTAGATCTGGATGTACTAAAGTCACTATAAACTCTAATTTCTTTTTTTTTTAAATATATTTTATTGATTTTTTACAGAGAGGAGGAGAGAGGGATAGAGAGTTAGAAACATCCATGAGAGAGAAACATCGATCAGCTGCCTCTTGCACAACCCCTACTGGGGATGTGCCCGCAACCAAGGTACATGCCCTTGACCGGAATCGAAGCTGGGACCTTTTAGTCCGCAGGCTGACACTCTATCCACTGAGCCAAACCGGTTTCGGCTAAACTCTAATTTCAAACACAAAATTCTATATTCCTATAGAAAACATGATTAGTCAGTAGGAACAGAATATTTAAATGACACCATGAAATTCCTTTAGAATAAATAGACATAGAATAAGAGAGTACCTAAAATAGTGTTGTTGTTTTTTAATTCTGTCACTACCTAATTTCTTTAGATATTCTGTGAGTGTATCAATAAAATAAAACTGTAAGTAAATCTTCTAAATGTGTCATTTTTGTCAATAAGTTCCTCATATATTTACTAACAAAGACCAATTTATTTTCATTGACTTCTGATCCACTGTCCTTCAATTCCTTCAAAACTTTAATATATGACTATTTACTTTTGCCAGTAACATGGATAAAGTTATATTTTATACAAGAAATAGATGAAATTTAGCTTTGTTACTGGAATAATTCTACTCATTCCTGTCAAGATTTCAGTACCATTGTTTTCCATTGGTATCTTATCTACACTAATAAAAGAGTAAGATGCAAATGGACTGTACCTTCACGACACCCACCAGCCAATCAGGAGTGAGTATGCAAATTAACCCAACAAAGATGGCAGGTTAATTTGCATATGCAGGTACCAAGTGGCCGGGGGGGGGGGCGGGCAGGACGCTTGCGTCATCACCATGGCAACGATGCAGGCATTCTGCACCGCCCCAGCCGCTCCGGGCCTCTGGGCAGCATGGGAAGGTGGAAAGGCGGCTCCAGGCCGAAGCGAAAAAGCGGCTCCGGCTGGAGCAAAGCCAGTGCCAGCAGCCAGGGGAAGGTAGGCCGTTCTTGTACAAATCTTCGTGCATCATCGGGCCTCTAGTTTTCAATAATATATCAGGGAAGTGTGATTATACTATGAATAAAAGAATAATCATTATCAAGAGGACCTTTGAGGTTTAGTCACTGTGTTTGGTGACTTTTTCTGTCCCAATAATTATAAATTACTAGTCTGTACTACTGTACAAAATTAATAATCATCAATACAAAGCAGAAGACAATTGTTTTTGAACTTCAAATAAAGTTTCACCTTATTTCATGATCTTAACAGCTGAAGAGCAAACATTTCTTGTCCAGTCATATGGGCCTTATGCCTTATTTATTAAACTATATAGTTGACTAGTTATTAGGTTTTCCTGGCTTCAATCTATATATTAATAATGGTCATAACTATATCAGTTTTCCCTAAAAGACTTCAAGGGTCTCTAATGCATAACCTCATTCATTATATGTGGGAACTAACTCTGGTGGTTTTCTTGTGAGGTATAACATCTGTGTTTTAAATTTCAGTGGTTGACAATAGTCTAGTACCTTCACAATTTAATGGAAAAGACAACAATGAAAATTAAGGAATCTTGCTTTCTAGTCTATCCATTGTTTCTCTCTTACCTAAAACAAATTTTTTTCTGGACTTTTTCCAACTGTGTAATAGCTTTCCCTCTGATCATTGCTGAAAGCAGAAAGGTCACCAAGTGTCTACCTAAGTCTGCTATGGGACAATTTGATTACTATGCAGATGAGAGTTTAAAAGTCTTAGCCAAAGGGATGGGATATAGTAATTATTTGCTCATGGCTTTCCAGTGTTTATAGCACTTTTCACCTATACTCAAGAAATATTTGTCATATCAAGATAATATTCTAATCATATTCTCTGTTATCAAGGCTACCTACTTAAATTCATTATTTGAGAAAAAATTAAAAACACACACACACACACAAACTTTTCTGAGCCACATTTCATTATTTGTCTCCTGAGGAAAAATAAGCATCTAGGATAAGGATAATTTAATAACTTCATTAACTCACCTCACCAATGTTGGCATTAAATAATACAGTTTCCTGTCTCCATCCACTTGACCAAGGTTTCATTTTTATAACATACTTTTCATAGCTATGACTTTTTAGATATGTGAAGATCTAGTAACAGAGGTATCTTCAGAGTCATTCTGATGGAAGCCATAGCCAAACCTATACAATCAATTATTCTAAAGCAAATTTAAAAGCCATCCCATATACTAGATCTGTTTAAATATTAATATACTAGAGGCCTGATGCACGAAATTTGTGCAAGGGGCTCAGCCCTCACAACCACAGCAGCTTGCCTAGGCCCTTGCAGCCACAGCAGCTTACCTTGGCCCTTGCAGCCCTGGCTTCATCCAGAAGGTTGTCTGGAAGGCTGTTTGGCTGCCTGGTCTAATTAGCATATTATGCTTTTATTATTATAGATTAAAATTAAGAAACTTTCTTATCAAAGAGCTTATGAGGAAAGTGAAAAGACAAATCAAGGCATGTATGCAAAAAAATAAATAAATACAAAATTGTATACCAAATAAAACTCTCAGAAAAAGCCAAAGAAATATAAAGACAAAATTCAGAATATGGTAATTCATAGGGAGAGAAATGAAATTGAAAGAGGCACAATAAACTGGTAATGTTCTGTCTCTCAAGTGGAGATGCTGTCAAATGGATCTTTATTATATTAATTTTTATAACTTATAGATGGGAGTCTGTTCCTGGGCTCTCTCTATTATCTTCTATTGATCTATTTGTCTATATTTTCACCAATACTACACACTCTTTGTTCCTGTAGCTTTATAGTAAGTCTTAAAGTTGGGTAGCATCAGTCATCTAACTTTGTTCCTCTCCTTCAGTGTTGTGTTGGATATTCTGGGTCTTTCACTTGTCCATATACACTTTAGAGATTTTGATTTGGATTGCACTAAATTTATAGATCCAGTTGGAAACCACTGTTATCATGAAAATAGTGAGTCTATCTATATTGAGTGAGCATGGAATATCTGATCATTTAGTTAGTTCTTTGATTATATTCACCAGAATGTTGTAGTTTTTCTCATAGAGATTTTATACATATTTTGCTAGACTTAATATCTAGGTATTTATTTTGAGTATTAATATAAATATTATTATATTATTAATTTCAAATTCCACTTGTTCATTGCTGGAATATAGAAAAGTGATTGACATTTTTGTATTAACCTGTATCCTACAAACTTGCTATAATCACTTATTGGTTCTAGGATGCTCTTTTGTTGTTGTTTCTGATTGCTTGAATTATCTATACAGATGATCTGCAAACAAAGACAGTTTTATTGTTTTCCTTCCCAATCTGTAATATTCTTTATTTCCTTCTCTTGTCTTATTGCATTAGCTAGAACTTTCAATATAATGTTGAAAAGGAGTAATGAGAGGTCATCCTTGATTTGTATCTGATCTTAGTAAGAAAGCTCTCTTATTAGAATTTCTCTCTACTAAGTATTAATAATCAGGGTTTTGTAGATATCCTTTATCAAGTTGAAAAAGTTTCCCTCTATTCTAGTTTACTGGGAGTTTTTATGATGAAACGGTGTTAGATTTTGTCTCATGTTTTTTTCTTTTGCATATATTGATATGATCATATAATTTTATTTTCTAGTCTGTTGATATGATGGATTACACTAGTTGAATTTTTAAAGTTAAACCACCCTTAAAACCTTGGATAAATTCCTCTTGGGTCGTGCCCAATAACCCATTTAATAAATTAATAATTTTATTTTCTAATATTTTGTTGACAATTTTGCATCTATGTTCATGAAAGATATTGGTCTGTAGTTTTTTTTTCTTGTATTGTCTTTGTCTGATTTTGGCATTAGCATACTGCTAGCCTTATAAGGTGAGTTAGGGAATATTCCCTGTTTCTATCCTATGAAAGTACTGTAGGGAATTGATATAGTACTACAGTATGAATGTACTTTAGACCATTGAACTATATACTTAAAAGTGGTTAAGATGGTTAAGTTGTATTATGTGTATCTTATCATACTTGAGAAAAATAAAATAAATTTTTAAAACATGTGTTATTGGTATTCATTTTTATTATTTAGAATCTAAGAAAACATAAAAGTAAGTCACAAAGTAGAAAATAATAGCCTATCTGTCCTAACATAGTCCTATAAAAACAATGTCAAGAAATGTTGCTTGTATAAACAAAAATGTTAATTGTACTTAATTGTTTTTGTTAAATGTTAGATCATTTTAAATTCAATTTTCTAGTTGATAATTGTTTTTATGTGACATTAACTGACTTTAATTAACATCTGAATTACATATTATATACCCATCATGAGATGTAAGTTGGCTGTCTTTTGAGATTTAATGTTCTGTATAAAATTCACAACACTAAAATCAGCAGATTAAATTAAGATGTTGATTTTAAGAGTATAAGCTTTTTATAAAAATTATATTTTTACTTATTAAACAATTATTTAGAAGAGATTGAAAATATTTTAATTATATTCTAAAGGAAATACTATGCCTCATAGCTCATAAAAATATGTGGATTTAGAAGATTGACTCACAGGCAATTAGACAAAAATGTTTAGTTTAATAATATGTAATTTCTAAATATGAGGAAATTGCATAAAATATGTTATTCAAGTGTATTATGTTATTGTATAAAAAGTGACTACAATGACCATTTTCAGTATCATATGCATTTTTTTCTGCCCTTATTTCTCATTAGAGACAGGATTCTCAATGGGAAACTCAGCAGATTAATTAGTCGCATTTGTGCTCTTGATATTAATGAGGATTTAAGGCTGTTGAAAGTGAAGCTGATATTGTAGAAATGACTGGGGAAAGGCATAGCATTTTTCTATGTTATAAAAGAAAATTAAATTATCATTAAATTTACTTCTCTTTTTGTGACTCTTAGAACACATGCAAATGTTATGTTAACCATTGGTATCTTCAATTAAAGCACAAATTCAAATACGTTACTATTTTTATTATTATTCTTGTAGTAGTAGTAATAAATTTATGTATGTAATGTTTTGCCTCCCAGGAAATAAAACTTTCTCTAAAAAAACTACATTCTTCCTTAAAAAACAGAAACAATAACTTTAAAAAGAGATTTAAAATTTCTGCATATAACATCTCTGTCTGAAGCAAGGACACATTTTCAAACTGATTAACAAAATGATCTGTATTGGTTAACATCTTCAGGCATTCATACCACCACTGCTATATGCCAACATTTCTGAATCTCTTAGTGATAAGACCTTGGTTTTTCAGGCCCCGCCTGTATTTATCAGCTAATAAATTTAGCTATTAATTATTTTTTTTTGCTAAAACAAGAATAAATTTTCTTCAAACTATTAAAACACACACAAGCCCTGGCCGGGTGGCTCAGTTGGTTGGAGCCTCATCCAGTACCCTAAAAGTCTGTGGGTTCGATACACAGGCACATACTTAGGTTGAGGGTTTGATCCCTGTCAGGGAGCTTATGGGAGGCAACCAATCAATGTTTCTCTCTGACAGTGATGTTTCTGTCTCTCTTTCCCTTCCTCTCTCTAAAAATAAATGCAGCCTCCATGGATAAGGGGAGACTAATATACTAGAGATGAAGTTCTAAGGATAGAGTGTGCCCTCTTTCAACTAATGAGTTTTCTCTTTTTATGATTACAATTAGTATTGGTCAAAATAAATGCACCATCATCTATAGCTTTCCAATATTTTAGTCATACAGAGCTTGATATTTTTCAAATGATTTCATCTAAAAAATATAACTATGTTATTGTTGCACTTTAAAAAAGACATCATTAAGAACAGGTTCAGATATTTTACTTCTTATATCTTAATTTGTGTTTATTTTTTTTAAATTGGTCTTTCGAAAGATATAGAAGTAATTTACTGGGCTGCAGTTGAATTCCATAACAGACTACCTCAAAGGAATTTCTCTTATTACACAAAATTGCTTTGGGTGAAACAGTGCAAAGGTCTCATTTATTTCAATGAGCTTTTGCTTATTAAAAATAATATGCATTTATAATATGAACATTTGCCTTTTTAACATGGGAAAGATTTTCAACTAAAATGTCCAGAAATTATAACACTTTTTTTGCAAATTACATTTACTATTCTTAAACAACCTTAGTTTCCTCTTTTACTTTAAATTCAAATGTTTCTATAAATTTTATTTACTAAATTTGCTCCTTAAATAAGGTATAATGAAGAGGGTTGATAAATTACTTGTGCATTATGCCACAGTTTTTTCAGATACAAATTGTCCTAATTGGTGTCAAATTAAGGGTGCATGAGCAGAACCAAGGGTATAGTGCTACCTTGTTTGCAGGAAAAAAGGAGGTACTTTTCAGGGAGAAAATGTAAAACCAGTAATAGAACTGACCAAAAGTTGGTCTGTTTATATTAATACACTAGAGGCCCGGTGCATGAAATTCATGCATGGGTAGGGTCCCTAGGCTTGGCCAGCGATCAGGGCTGATCAGGGTTTTCTGGCTGCTGGCTGGACCTTCCTTTGTTCCACACCACCCCCTGGTAGTCAGCACATGTCATAGCGAGCAATTGAACTCCCAGTCTCCCAGTTGAACTCCCAAAGGGACACTTTACATATTAGCCTTTTATGTATATAGAAGATAGATTGCCCTGCCAATTCTAAATGTTGCCCATGATAAAAATATTGCCCACTCTGAATCTTATTACACTAAGTTAATATATTTGCTTTGATTACTGAGTTTTAGTGTAGATATATACATGTAAATTTCAAGACAATATTTGTTAAGGTAGGAAATACTTGCAGAAATAATAACTAAGCCTTTCTAGAAATTGAAGAAATATACCCATTCTCAGGTTATAAAGACCCATAAGATGATAAATAGAATAACAGATTTAAACAGTAGAGTGAAATTAAAAAAATCAAAGGCAAAGAGAAGTTTATAAATATATATAGAGGAAAAACAGAAAACCTTCAAAGAGAAATATCTGATTGAAAAATTTAGAATTTCCAATTGCAACAATAAGTGCAAGAAGGCATGAATGAATTTATCATTCTATATGGAGTAAATTATAAATCTTATAACCAGAAAGAATAGCATTTAAAATAAAATGAAAATATTCTTAGCTCTATTTTCACATATTAACCTTTCTCTGAAAGATAATTTGAATAATTGACACCAGCAAAAAGAGCACTGAAGAAGATTTATCAGTAAATAAGAAATAAGTGATTATCCATAGAAATTATATTTGTTGTTAACATTACTGAGCGTTTACCATGTATAGAAATAATATGCTACATATGTACATTCCAACATCATAACATCCCTGTGAGATAAACACTATTATCAGTTCCACTTCATAGTTATGCAATTTGGCACTAAATTTCCAGATAACATCAATATAAGTTAGAATAAAAGGGGACAAAGACAAATAAATTATTTTGCATTTTACAAAGGTACACATTTGTCTGAGAATAAGACCTATATATTGTTTAGTTTTTAGATATCAATGAAAATATTAAGCATAACAATAGTTTAAAATATTAAAAAAGAAATATAGGAAAATATAGAATGATAACTTTTAGAACAATAGGGAAAATTGATTTTCCCATGAAAGTTAAAAAAAGGAGATATTCAAGGAAAAAGGAAGACTTAAAATTAGTTGGAAGTTAGGAGACATATGTCTTGATATAAAAGTAATGGCAATCATTTAAGTGGGCTAAACTTACCAGCCAAATGACAAATCAGTAACTCCTCCCTGCAACAACTCAGCAGTATATTTTCTACAAGGTGTACTCCATAAATATGATGCAGAACTATGGAAAATAAAAGGATAGAAAAAGGTTATATGATGCATGTAAAACTAACAAGTGCTAGGCTAGCAAATATAACATCAGATAAAATAGGTTTTATAGAAAAAATCAATAAAAATCAAAATTACATACTACCAATGGAACAATAGATCAATTCTTATTATAACAGTGACATTATATGGCCTAATCTAGCCTTGAAATTGACAAAGTGATGAAAAGAAGAAATAGATAAACCAACTGAAGTCATAAATTTTAATATATCATTCTTGAAAACCAATAGACAAATATACACAAAATAAGCAAAGTGTGAGCTGTGAATAACAGGACTAACAAACTTCATATAATAGATACAACTTTATATACCACAAAAGCGACACTATCTTTTTAAGCATACATGTGATGTTTGCCCCCCCCCCCAAATCACATATCTTAGCTCCCAAGAGAATCATCAATAAGTTTAGAAGAATCAATTTCTTAAAGGCTATGTTCTAAGTTAAATTTCTATGTGTTGCTTTTTAAATGTGACATTTAGAATGCCATTGATTAAATAATTGAACATGAATGTAAACAGTCTGCCGCCACTGTAGAGATGGCAGAGCGTGTCTGCTACCCCATGTGTTATAAAACAAAGCATGCTCTCAGATGCTGTGCCTTTATTCTTAAAATGCAATAAAAACACACACCTGTAATTGTATCTAGCTGTACATTTATATATTAGCCATTGTGTACAGACTGTGCAAGAAAAAATTATTTACAGATGCATATAATTAGATTGTATTTTCTGCACAAACTCATCTATTTATTAAATGCTTTATGAACACACAAAGCTTTCTTTTCATTCATAATTGATTAAAGTTGTTAGTTGGGGATAGATTACTTCTGAAGTTATTACTGGCATTTATAAAGCTCCAAAGGAGCTTTCACACATCTTTTTATTTAAAAAAAAATCTATACTTTATGCAATTCCAGTCTTTAAAAGGAAACAGTAAGGATGCCAGGGTCATTTTTTCTTGCTTATTTTTCTGAAGACTCTGAGTCCTATATGAAAATGAATTGGGTCATAAAGCATATATTTTCCTTCTCACCCCCTTCAATATCTATTGTGCCATGCAGTGAAAATGCTGCTTCTGTAAACAGAATATAGAATTCTTTGTAAGTAGTGTTTCTGCTCTGTGTAGTACTAGAGATAGAAACATTTGGTTGGAAGCCAGAAATACTATTTTAGGCTTAGGATAATTTTCCAGCTGTTGTTGGGGAAAGCATGTTACACTTCCCCACTCATTACACTGACATACTCATCTATACATTTATATTTTGCTGCTTTTTCAAATCAGTGATGCAGCTGCCACAATATGCCTCCTCCTTCCAGCAGGTGGTAAATTATTCTCTGCATAAAATGACATCATTCCCTATTTTGTATAAAACATGCCCTATGAGCTGAAGAAAGGGCAGAACCATTACAGAAAACAAAATTTAGATAAATTTAACATATTGTGTTTAATAAAACTACATCATCATATTTTTAAAGATTTAACAACTAAAGGCAATAACATCAACTGATTAATAACATTTGAAAAAGAATCAGTAAAATGTTTTGCCTTCTTTGGAATCAATGTTAAGCTAAACATAACTTGTTTGTGTGGACTTATGCCTATCCTATTTTTTCCCCAGAGGAAAGAAACTCATTTGTATTATACTTATCATAATTTCTCAGATTGTGAGGTTACATTTAACTGATTATTTTTGTTAAATGTTTTACTAAGCCAAACCATAATAAAGATTTTCATTGGAGTTACACTGGCTCAAAACATTTTCCTCTCAAAAAGAAACCTTTTTAATAGTCAATAAAAAATGTTTTTGGCTGACATTCAATATTAAGATGAATAAGAAGTATTTTACTTTTTTTCAACCAAGATAGAGTAGGAAATGATGTCAGAATATAAGAACCAATTGGACTATCCGGTAACTGACTATTGATATGTGAGTCTATAAATAAGCAAGTGACATCATAACACTTACCATAAATTAATAATTGCTTTAGTAGGTATTTTACATTATCTGACATAATTGAAACATCATGTTTATACATTATATTGAACATATTTTATACATAAGTACCCACAAATAAAATCATGTTTATGTATATGTATCAGTATTTTATAAATATATTCATCTCTCAGTTATCTTTAAATGTCATAAGCATAGAATAAGAAATCAATAATTCTAGCCTCTACTTTTAGAAAGACTACCTCATGCCCTAGCCGGTTTGGCTCAGTGGATAGAGCATCGGCCTGCGGACTGAAGGGTTCCAGGTTTGATTCTGGTCAAGGACATGTACCTAGGTTGCAGGCTCCTCCCAGGAGGCAATCAATCAATGTATTTCTCTCACGTCGATATTTCTCTCTGTCTTGTCCTCTCTCTTCTACTCTCTTTGAAAATCAATGGAAAAATATCCCAGGGTGAGTATTAAAAAAAAAAAGACTACTTCATAATATTTATGTAGGTTTTAGAAGGAGCTATGCTTTCAATACATAGGTTGATGATTACCTGTATGCATTACTTCAAATACAAGGAACGTATATCTATGTTAGGAAGAAAATTAATTTTTTCAGAGGCAGAGAGATCAATTTCAAAATCATGTTATATTTAGAGAAACCAAATGGCCCTGATAATTAACAGCATTGAAAATGATTGGCAAGCCTTCTAAAAAGTTAAGAAGCACTTACCCACCCAATGGAATACTATGAAAGTTAAGACATTCTATGTTCAATGTCTACAGATTACCAGATTAATTTGAGATTTTTCTGGAAAACTGTTGACTTAGTTATTATAGACTTTCTGAAAGATAAGGTGTTATGATACAATATTTCCAATGTCCAATAGTTTTCTTTTCTACTAGATGAGTCCAAGAAAAGGAGAGGTATCATAATGCAGTTACCTAGTGTAGGTAGAACCTATCTCTAATCCATCTTGGCACAAAGTGGCCCCAATGACTCTTTGTTCCATTAAAAATAATATATATTCTACTGGCAAATTTAAAATTTCCACATTAACACAAATAAGGAAATAAGAGCCTTCCATGTTTCCACCAACCATATATAACTGTCATTATCACAGTAATATATTTCTTCCCATCCTTTTAGATATATGTAGGAATTGCTAATTATGGGAGTTATAACATTAAATGGTTTTCTTTCTTCTAATAATTGTGATAAATATGCCGTTTATATCAACACTCACCCTTACTCCTAATTACACATAACTCACATACTTCTTTCTTTTTGGTGGGGGTAGCACCTTCATCACTGATACCTTGTTCTATATTCCATACTTTTCAAGTACCTTTAGTTACTAGAATAAAATATTGGGAAATTACTATTTAAACACATTATTGATCCAAAGCTTTGGTCCCTACTTTCTTGGAGTGGAAAAAAAAGGTCACAATCTTGCACTGAAATACTTCTTAATGTTCCTTCTTCTATGTGTTCCTTGGGCTTTGTCACCTTTGAATGTTAATGGTGCCAGGACCCAACTGTTGTCAAGTTGTTGGCTGTGTGAATTCAGACTATGTGGTACTTAGCAACTTTTTAAACTCAGCTTGGTTCATTAGCCTTTTCCAATAGAAAAATGTTTAATTATCTATCCATATACAACTGATTCTTAAAGAAAATAAGTGCTCATAATAATTTAAAAATATAGAGATGTAAAAATATCCCTTAGTATATTTTTTAGAACATCCTATTGCTCTCTTGATTACAGAGATACCCTTACAGAGTCTAGAATATTCAAGTGTTAATTACTTTATCTTACAGTTAAAAAAAAGAGGTGCACTCTAGTCAGGTAGCCCAGTTGGTTGGAGCATTGTCCTGTATACTAAAAAGTTATGGGTTTGATTCCTAGTCAGGGTACATAGAGAAATGTTGGGTTCAATCCCCAGTCTGGGCAGGTATGGGAGGCAACAGATGGATGTTTCTCTCTCACATTGATGTTTCTCTCTCTCTTTCCCTTCCTCTCTCTAAATATATCCTCCAGTGAAGATTTTTTTAAAAAGTGGTAAATTTGTTTTATTTCAGCATTATTAATGGACAGTTTAGAATTTTTTCTTTCTTTACTATCTTTATTGTTGAAAGTATCACAGATGTCCTCTTTGTTCTGTGTTGTATTTTTTCCCCCATTGACCTCCTCCACCCCGCACCCACCCCTCCCAGGCCTTCACCATGCTATTATCTGTTCATGGGCTATGCATAGATGCATATAAGTTCCCTGGTTAATCACTCCCCACCCACCCTCCACCCCTGCCTTCCATCTGAAATTCCTCAGTCTGTTCCATGCTTCTATGTCTCATTTTGTTCATCAGTTTATTTTGTTCATTAGATTCCACATATGAGTGAGAACATGTGATAAGTGTCTGACTGGCTTATTTCACTTAGCATAATACTCTCCAGGTCCATCCATGCTTTTGCAAAGATAGGAGTTCCTTATATTTTACAGCCACGTAGTATTCCAATGTGTAACATACCACAGCTTTTTTATCCACTCATCTGATGATGGGCATTTGGACTGTTTCCAAATCTTAGCTATTGTAAATTGTGTTGCTATGAACACAGGGGTGCATATGTTCTTTCTGATTGGTGTTTCAGGTTTCTTAAGATATATTCCTAGAAGTGGGATCACTGTGTTAAATGGCAGTTCCATATTTACTTTTTAAATTAATAGATTAATTGAAACATTTACTCTAGTTCAAATGCAAAACCTCTGTTTTCCATGATAGCTGCATTCACACCAGCAGTGTACTAGGGTTCCTTTTTCCCCACATCCTCACCAGCAGTTTTCATTTGTTGATGGTAGCCATTCTGACAGGTGTTAGGTAATACAGGTGTGGTTTTAATTTGCATCTGTCTGATAATCAGTGATTTTGAGCATTTTTTCATATGTCTCCTGGTCTTCTGCATGTCAACTTTAGATAAGTATCTATTTAGGTGCTTTGCACATTTTTTAATTGGATTGTTTGTCTTCCTTTTGTTAAGTTGTATGAGTTCCTTATGTATTTTGAAAATAACCCCTTATTGGATGTATCATTGGGAAATATGTTCTCTCATGCAGTGGGCTCTCATTTTATTTTGTTGATGGTTTCTTTTGCTGTGCAGAAGCATTTTATTTTGATAAAATCCAGCTGTTTATTTTCTCCTTAGTTTCTTTTGCTTTTGGAGATTTATTGTTAAACATATTGCTAGGAGAGATGTATGAGATTTTTCTGCCAATGGTTTATTCTAAGATTTTTATACTTTCATGACTGACATTTAAGTATTTTGTTCATTTTTGAGTTACTCTTGTGGATGGTGTAAGTTGGTGGTCTAGTTTCTTTCTTCTTCTTCTTTTATTTTTATTTTTTGGAAGATATAAACAAGTAGAAGAATATACTGTGTTCATGGATTGGTAGAATTAACATTATTAAAATGTCCACACTACCCAAAGCAAACTATAGATTCAATGCAATCTCTATTAAAATACCTACAGCATATTTCACAGATTTAGAACAAACACTCCAAAAATTCATATGGAATAAAAAAAGACCCCGAATAGCTCCAGTAGTCCTGAGAAAGAAGAACAAAGTAGGAGGAATCACAATACAAGATATCAAACTATAGTACAAAGTCATTGTAATCAAAACAGCCTGGTACTGGCACAAGAACAGGCATATAGATCAATGAAACAGAACAGGGACCCCAGAAATTGATCCAAGCCATTATACTTAATTAATATTTGACAAAGGAGGCAAGAGCATACAATGGAGTACAGACAGTCTCTTCAATAAATAGTATTGGGGAAATTGTATAGGTATAGGCAAAAAAATGAAACTAGAATTTTGTTTTTGAAGTTTCCTTTTAAAAATCCCTAAATAAACATAACCAATAGACACAGACAGTAGGGGGGTGAGGACATGTGCTGGGGGTGGGAGCCCTGAGGAGAAGTCAATGGGGAAAAAAGGAGACATATATAATACTTTAAACAATAATTTAAATAATAAATAAATAAAATGTAAAAAAAACATTTAGTCCGAAAGGTGTATCAGGTATGGTTCTAGGTCCTCAAAAATTCAAAGATGATTTAGACACTGTCCCTGGTCTTGAAGAACTCATTCAGAAGCAAAACCAACTGGCGTTGAGAACAGGTAATCTCAGTGGCCCATGACCAGCATATGCCCTAGCCAAGATGTCTTCTGCTATAATAACCAAGATTAATTTCCCAGTATGATGCAGTGCATTGTGACTATCTGTAGAGAACTATTTTCTTACAAAATAAGCCAGTCAGAGAAAGATAAATATCACATGATTTCACTCATTTGTGGAATATAATGAACAACATAAACTGATGAACAAAAATAGATTCAGAGACAGAGAAACACTGAAAAGACCGTCAAACCTCAGAGGGAAGGCAGGGGAGGGTGGGGGTGGGAGGGGGGGTAAGAGATCAACCAAAGGATGTGTATGCATGCATATTAGCATAACCAATGGACATGGACACTGGGGCGGTGGGGGCTTGTCCTGGGGGTGGGAGTGGCTAGGGAAGGGTTGATGGGGGAAAAAGGAGACATCCTAACTAATAAAGATGGAATATGCTAATTGACCATCACACCCTCACAAAATGGAAGCGCCCACATCCAATAAAGAGGGAATATGCTAATTGACTGCCACACCCTCACAAGATAGCAGTGCACATAGCCACAAGATGGCGGCGCCCAGTCTCCTCAGCCCCACCTCATCCAGCCTGAGTCCCCCAGTCCTCTCAGTCCTGCCTCATCCAGCCATAGTCCCACAGTCCTCTCAGCCCTGCCTCATCCAGCCTCAGTCCCCCAGTCCCCTCAGGCCTGCCTCATCCAGCTAGAGTCCCCCAGTCACCTCAGCCCTGCCAGGGGGCAGCAGGCATTGCATGCTTCATCCAGCCGGAGTCCCCCAGTCCCCTCAGCCCCGCCTCATCCAGCCATAGTCCCCCAGTCCCCTCAGGCCTGCCTCATCCAGCCGTAGTCCCCCAGTCCCCTCAGCCCCTCAGGGGAGGGCAGTTGGGGATGATCATGCTGGCAGGGGAGCAGTTAGGTGTCAATCAGGCCAGAGGGGAGCAGTTAGGGGGCTATCAGGCTGGCAGGCAGATGAGTGGTTAGGAGCTAGCAATCCGGATTGTGAGAGGGATGTCTTACTGCAGGTTTAGGCCCGATCCCTAGGATCGGGCCTAAATCTGCAGTCGGACAACCCCTGAAAGGTCCAAGATTGGAGAGGGTACAGGCTGGGCTGAGGGACAACCTCCCGCCCCCACCCGGTGTACAAATTTCATGCACCAGGCCTCTAGTATGTAATAAAAAACAATAATAAATAAATAAATGAATAGACATATTTACCATGACTTTTTAAGACATAGCCTGAATATTTAAGACTTAAAAGAAAATCTAGAGATGGACAAGCATCGTAAAGTCACATCACATGATGAACAAGGAAAAAGTCTAGATTGAAAAGAGCAGTACATACTGTGTATAAAAATGTCTTACCATCATGAAGCCCATTATAAAAATAAAAATTAATAAAAAATAAACCCAGAAAAACGTCAAAAAATAAATAAAATACAGCCCCTTAATAAATATAAAACAGTATTTTAATTATGGTTGTCCCTACTTATGCGGTATGAATTATACAAAACTAGGGGCCCGGTGCATGAAATTCGTGCACTGGGGAGGGGTCCCTCAGCCCAGCTTGCCCCCACTCAGATACTGGGAGCCCTCAGGAGATGTCCTACTGATGGCTTAGGCCTGCTCCCCATTGGGAGCAGACCTAAGCCGCAGTCTGGCCTCCCTTTGCGGGAGGTGACCAGGCTGATCAGGGGAAGGTGCCAGCCCCATCACCCCGCTGCTGCAGCCACTGCCAGCCACCACAGCTGCCAAGGTATTTTCATCAACACGGACTCCAGTCCCTTCACCATGAAAAAATGACAACTTTCTTTAGGCATTTTCAAGATGTGTCTTTCATAGGATATGACATTTCTTTCTTTATTTTTCTTTTTATCCTCACCTGAGGATATGTTTCCATTGATTTTTTTACCCTTCCCTCCGATCCCAGGCTTGGCCCCTGCCCAAGCCTAAAGCCTCAACCTGAGACTTGGGCAGCCCCCCCCCCCCACCCCTCTCATCACCAGCTCGGGCTGCCCAGGCTTTAGGTTGGGCAGGGCCCCCCCAGGCCCCTCCGATCGCAGACTCGGCCCCTTCCCAAGCCCCACCGATTGTAGGCTCAGCCCCTTACCAAGCCTAAAGCCTCCACTCGAGGCTTTAGACTTGGGACGGGGGCCCCCCTCCACACCTCCAATCGCAGGCTTGGGAAGGGGGCCTCCTCCCACCCCTCTGATGGCCAGCTGGGAGTGACCTGGGTGCCAAGGAGGTTCCCAGGACCCAGGTATGTATGCAAATTAATCGCATCTTTGTTGGGTTAATTTGCATACTAACTCTGATTAGCTGTGGGCATAGCAGAGGTATGGTCAATTTACACGTTTCTCTATTATTAGGTAAGATATTTAGAGATGCTATGAACGAAGAACCATATTTTTCCATGTTTATGACCTTGTAAAAAAGTGAGGATGTTATAGGAATGAGAAATATAATATTGATGCCAAATCTTATCACTAATTTAATTAATTTGAATTTCTAAGGAAAACCATAATTTACAAAATATTTCAAGGAGCTAGAATTTTAATTTAGATGAATATTGTTCAACAAGATAAATCAAACTTATCTCTCTGCTAATACGATTTTAATTGCTTTTTAGTTATCATTTTCTGTCTTTGGTTCATCAAGAAGATCTATACCTGAAATTAATTTGTGTGAAATCATTATTACTTGCATATAAATATTTCTAAATTATGATCATGTTATATTACCATTTAAAGATATGTTAAGTAAAATTTAATGAAGTAAAAATGCTTACCACTATGCTACTGTATGAAAAATTTCAAACATAAAATGCTGTATTCAAGTTTAGAGGGAACAAAATCATATCATTCATAATATTCAGGAAATATTCAGGATAGAAACTCATACCAAAATTGACATAAAAATTTCTTTACCCAGATAATATTAGCTACAAAAATTCTCAGTAAATTATTTATTTGATAATCAGAAGTAATACAGCAATAAATGTTCAGTTTTAAAACATTTATTCTACCTATTATAAGAGGTCTTAGCTTTTATATTTACCCAAGGACAAAAAGCTATAATGATTAGAAAGAAAGGACTATCAGCATTTACAAATAATATGATTATCTTCACAGAAATTTAACAGAAAAGGTCACCTAGACTGTTATGCAATGACAAACATAATTTTGAAGATCCCATCTATGACAGAAAGAATATGAGGTATTATGTGTGAAGATAAAAAAATGATGCATGCAAGCATTATGGAAGATGTTTTTAAATATATTGAAAGATATTAAGAAACTTCTAAGTATGTGAAAGAAAAAATGCTTAGGGACAGAAACTCACTTCTTAAAGATATTTATTCTCTTCAAACTAATCTATAGATTCAACAGAATTCCAAACAAAATACCAAAATATAAAATGTGAATGAACAAGCAGATTTTATTATAAAGGAGAGAAGAACCAAGGATAGTTAAGGCATAAAGAAGAAGAATGACAAGATTAGGGTGGGAGGCATTTTCTATATGGAGACATAGTACAAAATCATAATTTAGAGGATATGCTTTGGTTCAGGGAATAGATAAATAGATCAATAGAAAAAAAAATGGAGAGATAATAAATAGACCCACAGAGATTTGATAGATAATTAATGTGATATTGTTTATTAGAATATTTTGAGCATCTCGACAAATGGTGCTATTAATTTTAGTGGTTCACATTAAAAAAAGGAAATTTTATATCTAGAATGCCTAAAATCTAATCCAGAGGAATATTAGAATAAATACAGAAGAATATCTGTATTCTGTAAGGAACACACACACACACGCATACAAAACATGTCTTAAGGAAGTTTAATAAATTGCCAACTGAAATAAAATTAAGGAATGTTTATGGAACAAAACAGTAAAAGATAAACCACATACTAGCAGAAAATATTTGCAAAAAAGAGCATAGAAAATATTATTTTCTAAACTATATAAATATTCTTTATAGACCAATAAGAAAAAGACCCAACTATATAGAAAAAGATGAACATATATGTAAATAGAAACATATATGTAAATAGTAAATATTTGCATATTTTCAGGTAAAATAATTGTATTCTTAGATGTGTACTATAAATAACACATTTCATATGTAATACCGAAATATCTATTTTCTATCTCCAAAGAGCACTTTTGTAATATTAAAAAACTAATAGCAATTTGAATATCTATCAATAATATAATTAATAACTATATTTTGATATATTAATGCAATAGAGTATAAAAATAGATGCCATCCAACAAAATAAAGGGTGAAAAAAATAGGTCTAGAAGAGTATGCATCGTGTGATTTATGTAATTTTAAGAAAAATAGTTGAGCAATATATTATGTTGGGATAAGATAGGTAACAAATTATGCTTTTTTAAAAATAACCATATTGAGAGGTAAATAACAGTTTGTCACTGCTTGCTCAGTAACTAGTACAAATCTTTTTGATAAATTTAATTATGAGCTACATGTTATCTTTTTAAAAATATTATTTCCCATCCCTTGTTAATTTGGCTGAAACCAGAAGAGAAGACAATCTCTCTTCTAGCTTTTATTTTAGAAACCTGAGATTTATGGACATGTTTGTAGGGGGAAAGATAAAAGTAGGTTAATGACTTTTGTATTGGGGTTTTTGAAGTTGAGATAATAGAGATTTCCACAAGATCAGCAGAAAAGTTTGGTTTGGAGTTTAAGAGTTACTGTGATCTACACTCTACCTCTGCCAGAATCCTGGAATTGGAGTTAAGATTTCAGGGATGAATGATTGTCAAGTCAAATAGGAAGACAAAACCTTGGGCACCAAGGCTCACACTCTGGGAAAAGAATACAAAACCTCAGTGTGACTAGATGCCTCAGCTTTTCTTGCCTGCATGGTGCCACTGGGTTAGGATAACATGTGAACCTGCAGTTCCTTACCTGGGCCTTGCTGAACGACCTCTCCTCTTTATACCCCAAACTCAGAATTTTGTTCAAGTCTTGGTCATTGTGGAAGAAATACCAGTAATGGTAAAATGGCTTTTCCTTCCACATAAATGGGAAAATAAGATCTTAAATTCAAATTGAATATTATGTCAGAAATATAATGAATCATTTCCTGCACATCTGAATTTGAGTAGAATTGTGTTTATTTTACTAAATCGTGGTCCCCTATTTGCATTATAGAAATATTTTCATATTTTTTTCAAATTTGGTATGTATTTATTTTCCTTCTCTTAATTTCATTTGCATGAAGCAAGATCCACTTGATGTTCAGTATAACATAAAAGAAACCTGTTAGGAACAGTAATTTGGCATCATGGATATAACTGTTGGACTAACTTCAACTTTTTCCCCCGTGTTACTAAATTCAGTGATTCCAGTCTCTTTCAGATACTGCTTGCAGCTTGTTGGAAGGAAGACACATGTTCTCATATGTTTATATAATTTTAATTCAGTGAAGATTAAAAAAGTAATTGAATACAGGTTCATGAAAAAGTTTATATAAAAAAGTGCAGTCTGAGAAAGTGGCTCTCTGCTAGTAATTTAGAGAAAATCACGGGAACTATGCTTTTAAAACCAAATTTAATGAAAATGTGCTAGGATATGTTTTATCTAAAGTATTCTGCATAATTTTAAACCCATGAATACATAAACATAATTATGATTCCAAGTTAAAATGTTCTAGTGTCAAACTTGGTACTATTGCCAAAATATTAACGGAAAACAGAATATTTGGCACATAGTATCTATCAGTATTTTTGAATAAAGCTAACATTTATGGGAACTAGACAATGTTTCTCATCATGTAGTAATGTTGATATTCAGTTGTTGAGATAACAGAGAATTATAAAATGAAAATGAGTTATCATAAGTTTTCTTTGCTGAAATTTTAGTAAAAATAACACAGAAAGAATCCCATATAATAAAAGTACTCCAAAAGCCTCAGTTCTTTAACACACGCATTAAGTCAGAAATAAAATGGCTGGCACCAAGACCTTGACTTTTTAAGATAGTTCTTGGTTTCTTTTATAAATTCTACTAACTCACATTTAAAACATTAAGTTCACACATTTTACTTTTTTTTTTCAGAACCAAGTTTATAATTACCTCGAAGGAGAAACTTAAACAGTGGAGTTAGTTGACTTTTTGCTGTAAATGTGGACTCTCATTGCAGATGACAATGAGGAATGGTAACTCACAAACAGCTATGAAGGATGAAAAAGAACAAAAGGAAAACACTGATGTAGAATTATAAATGCACAACATTGATGATTTAAAGAAAAAGAGAAATTATTGCATTCTCTGCCAAAGCACACATTAACATCTTCCTTATAATCCTACCTAATAATAGACAAATATGCAAATTGACCATACCTCTGACACACCCACAAGCCACACCCACCATCCAATCAGAGCAAGTATGCAAATTAACCCAACCAAGATGGCTACAGCCACAGAGAGCAAGGTTTCCTACATAACAGAGGAAACCAAGCTTTCCGCCTGCCCTTGCCAGGCCTAAGCCTCCACTCAAGTTACAAAGTTTCAATTATAGGAGGTAAACAAATTCAAACAGAAATGGCAGCAGAATGGAGCTTGAGAGAGCAGGCCAGGGTTGCCCCTGGCAACAGGAGAAGCAAAGCTTTCTGCACACCCTGGCCGGGCCCAGGCCTCTGCTTAAGGCTACAAAGTTTCAATTATAACCCCAACAGAAATGGCTGCCGGCCACAGAGGGAGCCCCAGGCTTGGCTCCGCTCTAGGCTACAAAGTTTCAATTGTAGAAGAAAAATAAATTCCAGATACTAGGGCCTCCGCTTGGGGTGCCAGGGGGCGTGGCTGGCCTGCAAGCCACCACAGGCCCCTCGCTCAGGCCACCCCACGCCCCAAGGGAACCCCACCCTGATCAGGAACACCCTTCAGGGTAAACCAGCTGGCCCCACCCCTGTACTAGGCCTCTATCCTATCTAATAAAAGAGTAATATGCAGATTGATCATCACTGCAACACACAATATAGCTGCCCCCATGTGGTCAAAGATCCTGCCCCCATGTGGACACAAGATGGCCAGCAGGAGAGGGCAGTTGTGAGGCACCCGGCCTGCAAGGGAGGGCAGTTGAGAGGGACCAGGCCTGCAAGGGAGGGCAATTGGAGGTGATCAACCCTGCAGGAGAGGGCAGTTAGGGGTGACCAGGACGGCAGAGGAGGGAAGTTGGGGGCAAACAGGCTGGCCGCAGAGTGGTTAGGGGGTGATCAGGCTGGCAGGCAGAAGCGGTTAGGGGCAATCAGGAAGGCAGGCAGGCAAGCAGTTGGGAGCCAGCAGTCCTGGATTGTGAGAGGCATGTCCGACTGCCCAGTGGGATTGGGCCTAAACGGGCAGTCAGACATCCCTCCAGGGGTCCCAGATTGGAGAGGGTACAGGCTGGGCTGAGGGACAACCCCCCTCTGTGCACAAATTTCGTGCACTGGGCCTCTAGTAGAATAAAATACATGATCATCATAACCCTAATTTAGGTCATGTAGAAACTTTTAGGAAAAGTTGATATTTCCAAGGAAAATCACATTTGAACCTCCACAACTGCAATTAAAAAGCATATATACTCTTAATTCTTGGGACCATATTTTTTCAGAGTCAAATATGATGTGCTTACTTATACAATAGAAATGGTTTGGGGCTTGCATTGTATTTTTCACATATCTCTTAATGAGAACTTTACAATGTTCAATGATTTTTTAAGGTGTGTTTTCATGTAAAGATTAAGAAGGAACAACAAAGCTCAATAGAGAAGTTGATAATTCTGGAGATAATGCTGGAGGCTCATTCACTAGATAATTGACTCATTCCCACTTACATAGATCTTTCCATTAATTTCACATATATTACATTTTATGGGATATTGTTTAAAAATCAGGAATATATGGAAACTTTCATATATTTAACAAAGAAGGGCCTCTATAAGCTATCCACACCATAATTCCTGGAATCGGTGATGTATAATAGGTTATATGGCAAAAGATTTTGAGAAAGTATTTGAGGTTATATGCCAAAAAATAGGGACCACAGCCCATGGGGCCCAGTGGTTGAGTGTAGATTCATGAACCAGTAGGTCATGGTTCGATTCCTGGTCAGGGCATATGCCCAGGTTGTGGGCTTGATCCCCAGTAGGGGGTGTGCAGGAGGCAGCCAATCAATGATTCTCATTATGGATGTTTCTCTCTCTCCCTCTCTCTTCCTCTCTCTGAAATCAATAAGAACATTTTTTTTAATAGAAAGATTATTCTGGATTATTCTGTGGACATAATCGAATCATATGAGCCTTTAAAAATAAACAGTTTCTTGAGCTGCAGTGAGAGAGATATGGCAGAAGTCAGAGAGATTCAAACCATGACAGACTGACTGTACCACCATTGTCAGATTGAAGATGCAGTGATGGTATGACAGAGAACACAGGTGGCCTTAAATTGCTGAGAGTGACTTCTGGCTGACAGCAGGCCAGGAAATGGGGACCTCTGTCCTACAACCAAAACAAACAATTCTGCCAAGGATCTGAATGAGTTTGGAAGCTCGATCTCCCCCAGAGCCATTAGTTAACAGCCCAAGCCAATTTACACGTTGATTTTGGCCATGAGTGACCTAAAGTAGAAAAGCTAGCTGAGTCTACCTCAAACTCTGATCTACAGAACTATAAGATAATATTAAATTTTGGTTGTTTTAAGCCACTAAATTTGTGGTAATCAGCAACAGAAAACAAAGGGAAGCCCTTAAATACTTACATATATATATATATTTTTTTATTTTCAGACAGTTACATTTTATTTTTTCTGGAAACTTAAACTATGTGAAATACTCAATTACTTCATAATGTCAGAACAATCACCTTGCTCTTCAGATTGTGGGCCTCAAGAACTTTATAGTTTACTCTTTTCAGTGATTCTGTATTGAATTTATTTATATAAATGAGAACTAAAGTATTTGCCACAATTAATACTGTATATTACAAATAAACTTAAGGAAGTGATTGCAATGTTGGTTAACAATATTAAAAGTACTTTGGGGGGAAAAGTGACTTTTTTTAGTCCAAACTAATAAACTGAAGGAGATGTTATCTGTTTTTGAATCTGAATGCTGAAAGTATAAGATTTAAAAATGTTGAGATGAGAAAATATATTGTTCTGTAGTTTTATTATAAGTTTTTGTCAGGTTTTGATATCAGAGTAATCCTCATCTTATAGAATGTGTTTTCTCTTTTCAATATTCTGGAATTATTTCTGTACAATTTGTGTTATAAATGTTTGTTGTAATTTAACAGTAAATTCAACTTTTCTGGAATCTTTTAATCTAAAGGTTTTAAGCTACAAATTAAATTTATTTAATAGATATAGAGCTATTCAGTTTATTTACTTTTTTGTGCTAACTTCCATAGTTTTTGTCAATTTAACCTAAGTTGCTGATTTTATTGATAATATTCCCTTATCAATTATATTGATCTTTTTGAAATAGCACATTTTTAACTCTTTGAATTTCCCTAATATTTTTCTGTTTCTGATTTCATTGATTTGTGCTCTGATCTTTATTATGTACTTTATTTGGCCTAATTTAAGTTTAATTGTATCATTTTATTGGTTTCTTGGGTCAAAAATTAAGTCATGTTGAGCCTCAAAATATTTGAGAATTTTTTTTCTTTACTGATATAGGCATTTAGCGCAATAACATTCCACAAATTTATGTACAACACAAAATTTTATATGCTGTGTTTCTTTTAAACAAAATAACTTTAACTTGTTTTTTAAATCTTCTTTAATTTATGAGTTCTTTATTTTCCAAATATTGGAAGAATTTCTACAGATCTTTCTGTTATTGATTTCTAAAATATTTACATTGAATTCAGGGCACATACTTCACCTGATTTTATTCTTTCCAGTTTTTAAAGAAATGTTTTATGGCCTAGGATTTGGTCTCTCTTAATAAAAATGTTCTATGTACATTTGAAAAGAATGGCCTTCTGATGTTGTGTGGAGTGCTCTATAGATGTCAATTAAGTCAGACTGGCTAATAGTGTTGTACAAATCTTCTGTATCATTTCTGATTTTCAGCTACTTGTATTGTTAATTATTTAGAGGATGTATTGATATGTCAATATAATTGTAGGTTGGTCTATTTGTCCTTGAATTCTTAGCAATTTTACTTCACATGATTTGAATTTGTGTCTTCAGGCACATAAATATTTGGAATTATTATGTCCCATTCATGAACTACTTTATCATTATGAAAAAATAATGTTTTTTTTTTGCTATGAAATCTACTTTTGTGATATTAATATAGTCACCCCAGCATTATTTTAATTAATGTTGGCATAGTATATCTTTATTACATTATTTATCCTAATTTATTTTTATATTTAAAGAATGTTTCTTATAGGTATAATATAATAGGGTCTTAGTTTTATATCTAATCCAATATTGTTTTTTCCCCTGTTATTATCATTATAATTTTCTATTTTATTTTATTTTTGTGGTTGGACAATAATATATTTTACAGAGTTTTGCCCCTGATATTTCAAGTAACCCCCCTTGCCCGTACATAACTATTACAATACTAGAGGCCCAGTGCACAAAATGGTGCACTCAGGGGGCAGGAATCCCTCAGCCCAGCATGTGCCCCTTGCAGTCCAGGAGCCCTCGGGGGATGTCCGACTATTGCGGAGGCCAGAGAGGCTCCTGACACCGCTGCTGGGCTTGCCAGCTTTGAACAAGGATTCTGGCTGAGCAGCACTCCCCCAGTGGAAGCGCACTGACCACCAGGGGGCAGATCCTGAGTTGAGTGTCTGCCCCTGGTAGTCAGTGCATGGCATAGCGACGGGTCATTCCGCCATTTGGTCTATTTGCATATTAGCCTTTTATTATATAGGATTATTTTTTCTCCATTGACTTCTCCCCAGCCATTCCCACCCTCCAGCACATGCCCTCACCCGCCGCCCCCCAGTCTATGTCCATTGGTAATGCTTATATGCATGCTTACAAGTCCTTTGGTTGATCTCTTACCCCCATCCTCCTCCCCTGCCTTCCCTCTGAGGTTTGACAGTCAGTTCCATGCTTCTCTGTCTCTAGATCTATTTTTGTTCATCAGTTTATGTTGTTCACTATATTCCACAAATGAGTGAGATTATGTGGTATTTATCTTTCTCTGACTGACTTATTTTGCTTAGCATAATGCTCTCCAGATCCATCCATGCTATTGCAAATGGTAAGAATTCCTACTTTTTTATAGCAGCATAGTATTCCATTGTATAGATGCACCACAGTTTTCTAATCCACTCATCTGCTGATGGGCACTTAGGCTGTTTCTGAATCTTAGCTATTGTAAATTGTGCTGCTATGAACATAGGGGCACATCTATCCTTACTGATTGGTGTTTCTGATTTCTTGAAATATATTCCTAGTAGTGGGATTGCTGAGTCAAATAGGAGTTCCATTTTTAATTTTTTGAGAAAACTCCATACTGTTCTCCACAGTGGCTGCACCAGTCTGCATTCCACTAGCAGTTCATAAGGATTCCTTTTTCTCCGCATCCTCACCAGCACTTGTCATTTGTTGATTTATTGATGATAGGCATTCTGACAGGTGTGAGATGGTACCTCATTGTTGTTTTGATTTGCATCTCTTGGATGACTAGTGACTTTGAGCATGTTTTCATATGTCTCTTGGCCTTCTGTTTGTCCTCTTTCGGAAAGTGTCTATTTAGGGCCTTTGCCCATTTTTTTATTGGGTTGTTTATCTTCCTTTTGTTTAGTTGTATGAGTTTCCTATAAATTTTGGAGATTAAACCCTTATCAGAAATAACATTGGCATTTATGTTCTCCCATGCAGTGGGTTTTCTTGTTCATTATAATTTTCTACTTTATTTCATGTCTTTTGTTATTTCTTGGGTGCCAAATATTGTTAATTTTTAACTTGTTGACTGCTGGAAATTTGTACATTCACACAACATTTTTGAACTTTGTTCTAGTTAGTTAATTCACTTGGAAAGAGTTAGATCCTTTCTGATCTTACTTTTAAGACTTTTGTTTAGAGGGCCTGGAATAGTCTTTGCTTAAGACAAATTACTCACCCTCCAAAAGCATTTATTCTTATAGATTCACTTGTGTTCCCCCCAAATCAATGTTAAAGCCCTAACTCCCAACATGACTGAATTTTTAGATAGGGCATGTAAAGAGGTAAAGTTACAAAAGGTCATAAGAATGGGGCCCTAATCCATTAGGGTTTTGCTCTTATTCTACCTAATAAAATAGTAATATGCAAATTGACCGCACCTTCGCTAGGCCCAAGCCATGCCCACCCGCCAAAGCCACACCCACCAGCCAATCAGGGCGAGTATGCAAATTACCCAACAAAGATGGCGGTTAATTTGCATACGCTGAGAGAGGGAGGAGTGAAGACTGAAGACAACTTAGAAGGAAGAGGGAGGAAAAGCGGAAAGCAAGGTGGCTGCCAGAGGGAAAGCCCGGGCTGGGCGGGGCGGAGCGGGGTGGAACGGGGCGGAGCGGGGCGGGTGGCAGTGGCGAGCAGGTGCAGGCGCAGTGGCTGTAAAGGCAGCGGCAGCGGCAGCGCACTTGGCCTCAACAGCCGCTTGCAGGATTTTCCTGCAAATGGGCTACTAGTAAAATATAAAGAGACAGGAGTATAACATGCTCAGAGAAAAGGCCATGTGAGGACATCAGAAGAATGAGGCTGTTTGCAAGCCAAAAAGAGAGGTTTCATCAAATACCAATGCTGCTGGCACCTGGATCTTGGACTTCGAGCCCCAAGAACTGTGACAAAATAAATGATGTTGGTTAAGCCACTTAGTCTGTAGTATTGCTATGGCAGCCTAAGCAGACTAATACCCTGATGTTCTGTAAATGACTGGTTTTCCAGTCTGGGTGGTAGGAGCAGTCATTATTACCAACACTTTGAAGGCCCCAAGTGCTCTTACTTCTAATCCTTCTGCATGTTTCTTTTCCCAATTGTGGGTATTTTCCTTATGTGCATGTAATGAATATTCAACTAAAAGTCGCTGGGAACTTTCTTAAATTCCTGGATCTTTTCCCAATCTTTCTGTGCAGTTCTCAACCTCCAGGTATTCTGTTATCCTGTGAACTCTAGCTGCTTTGGTCTTCTGAACATTCAACTTTTTCTTAACTCCAGTAGACCATGAGGCTTCCACAGAGATTACCTTGCCTTCTTGTCTTTTAGGGACCACACTGCTTCAGAGCTTGATGCCCAGTGATTTGAAAAGCAGTTTTATATAATTTCTCCATTTTATAGTTGTTAGTCTGTGGAGAAATCTATTCCCAGAAAGGAATATTTTCCACTTAAAAGAGTGAATTACAGTTTTGTGAAACACTATTTTTAAAAACAAGAACAAAAATACCATAAAACCAAAGAGGAGAATAATGGATTTAAATAATTTTAAAATTGTTGTATTATTTAAGAATCTTACTTTGTTTAATATACAATTCAGTTATTAATATGCATATTTTAATATCAAGGGTGATCTTGTAAAGAATAACACAAGAGGTTCAACTAAAAAGCTCAAACAAGAGAAGAACAAAAGACTAAATCTATAGATTAAGAAAAAGAAATTGAAGCAGAATGGTGGAGTGAGGAACTTCGCTGAGTTCCTTTTCCCCCAAATAACTACTTAAGTATTAGAAAGTATCTCAAAATAAAATAATTTAAGTTCTGGAAAGAAATGCATCATGTAGAGAAACATTTCGAAACACAAACAAATGCCTGTGTAACCTTATGTCATGTACAAGAATGTCCACAGAAACTTTATTAATGGAAGCCAATGTTCTCAGGTTACCCGATCACTATCAAATTGAAATGAAAACATATTTTGGTATATTCATGAAGTGGAAAAATCCAAAGCAATGAAAAATAATTTACTCTATGTAGTAATATGGTTGGATCTCACAGAAATGATGTTGAGTGAAAGAAGACAGATAAAAAAAGAATCCTATCTAATAAAAGAGTAATATGAAAATTGACCATCACTCCAAGACATAAGATGGCTGCCCCCATGTGGACACAAGAAGGCTGCCACAAGATGGCCTGCAGGGGAGGGCAGTTGTGGGAAGTTAGGGGTGACCAGACCGGCAGAGGAGGGCAGTTGGGGGAGACCAGGCCAGCAAGGGAGGGCAGTTGGGGAGTACCCAGGCCTGCAGGGGAAGGCAGCTGTGGGTGATCAGGCAAGCAGGGAGGGAAGTTAGGGGTAACCGGCCAGCGGAGGAGGGCAGTTGGGGGGGACCAGGGCTGCAGGAGAGGGCAGTTGAAGGGGCCAGGCCTGCAGGGGAGAGCAGTTGGGGGGGACCAGGCCTACAGAGAAGGACAGTTGGGGGGGGGGGACCAGGCCTGCAGTGGAGGGCAGTTGGGAGGGGACCAGGCCTTCAGTGGAGGATAGTTGGGGGGGACCCAGGCCTGCAGGGGAGGGCAGTAGTGGACGATCAGGCAAGCAGGGAGGGCAATTAGGAGTGACTGGGCCAGCAGAGGAGGGCAGTTGGGGGAGACCCAGGCCTGCAGGGGAGGGCAGTTGTGGGTGATAAGGCAAGCAGGGAGGGCAGTTAGGGGTGACCAGTCGGCAGAGGAGGGCAGTTGGGGGAGAGCAGGTCAGCAAGGGAGGGCAGTTGGGGGGACCAGGCCTGCAGGGGAGAGCAGTTGGGGGGGACCAGGGCTGCAGGGGAGGGCAGTTGGGGGGATCAGGCCTGCAGTGGAGGGCAGTTAGGGGTGACAAGGACAGCACAGGAGGGCATTTAGGGGTGACCAGGCCAGCAGGGGAGGGCAGTTAGGGGGGACCAGGATTGCAGGGGAGGGCATTTAGGGGTGACCAGTCCAGCAGGGGAGGGCAGTTAGGGGCAATTGGGCCAGCTGGGGAGCAGTTAGGCATCAATCAGGCTGGCAGGGGAGTGGTTAGGGGTGATCAGGCTGGCAGGCAGAAACAGTTAGGGGCAATTAGGCAGAGGCAGGTGAGCAGTTGTGAGCCAGCAGTCCTGGATTGTGAGAGGGATGTCTGACCACCTGCTTAGGCCTGATCCTGGTGGGATCAGGCTAAACAGGCGATCGGACATCCCTCTAGGGGTCCCATATTGGAGAGGGTGCAGGATGGGCTGAGGGACATCCCCCCCCTCATGCATGAATTTCATGCACCGGGCCTTTAGTACATACTATATAATTCCATTTATATTAGTTCAAGAACTGGTAAAATAGAGTAGTGAAAATATTTACCAAAATGGGAATGAAGGAGCCTCTGGACTATAGGAAATGTCCTCTATATTGACCTTGGTTGATTATGTGGATGTAGAAAATAAGATTATTGAGATTTATCCTAGAGATGTGAGAACTTTTCTGTGTATAAGGTTATATATGTATGTATATATTCCCTATAGCAATAGTTGGGCTTATGAACTTGAATTTTATATAAGAATCTGGGCCGCAAAAATATTTTATAGTAAAAGAATAAGAAAATGTGTCACAAACCAAATTCATAGGAACTCTTATGAACAGAAAAAAAAGGAATCCACAAAGCGTATTGATAGACAATAGCCAAAGGGAATTTGGTATCAGAAATTTAAAATAAAAATGGAGGGAGTGGTATATTAGCGAAATTATTTTTAAAACTGAATTTAGCTACATTGACAACCAGAAAGCCTTATCAAAAATTGTTCTAATGATGCTGTGGGACAACATAGATTTGGGATTGGGAACTTAATGAGTAGTGAAAAAATGACAATAGGAAATTTTGAAGAAAACTCTTTTTAGAAATTTGGCTTTGACATATAGAAGAGAAATAAATTGCAAACTCAGGTAATGTTTTATAAGTTTTTCATTTATTCTGGTTCACAAAAGATAAGAGTCTACATGCTTAAATGCAGATAAAGTATATCCATTAGTATTGGAATAGTTAATTAGAGAAGAGTAATATAATTGATAGTATTAGTGTTCTTAAAATGGGAGGAAATGTTTGCCAGTCTAGTCAGAAGATCTGATCATTGGTAAGCAGTGTGAAATTTTGTTTTTCATAAAAGAGGAAAAGAAGTAAAGCATGGTTATGCGAGCAAGTAAGTCTATAGGATTTAAAGGTATTATCATCTCGGGAAATATTTCTAATTCTTCTGTGAATAAAGAGTTAAGTTTAATCCTAGAATTGTTTAATCATATTCAGCTGAAGTAAGTGTTCACTTTTGTTGAGAAAGAGAATATACAGAAAGATAAGATGACGCTTAAGACTGAATCCTAAAGGGAAGAGTAGTCAACTACTACCAAATGTCACTGAGAGCTCTGGAGAAGCAAGGACCACTATGACTTCATCAGATTTGGCAACATGGTTGGGGCAAAATCATACCTGAATGAGTAGAATAGTCATAGTTTTAACATTATACATTTCTGGGTATATTTTATTCAAATATATTTATTTCATATTAGAATAAAATTAGAAAATCTAATACACTCTTACTTTTAAAAGCACCTGTTTTTTAAGAATATTAGTCATTTGAAATATTTAGTAACTAATTTACCAAAGATTATGTACTCATTACGTATCTTATATATAAAGAGCCAGGGTCGTAACATCCCAAATGACTGAAGGCTTGACCGAACGCCAGGCTGTGTGCACAGCAGGCGAGCGGGCTGAACTGCTGACCTCTCAGAGAGAGAGAGACAGGGCTGATCAGCTGCAGACCCTGCTTCTCTCTCAGGGCCTCGCCAGCAGCCAAGACTTTCTCTCTCTCAGAGGTCAGCAGTTCAGCCCACTCACCAGTAGACTGGACTGAACGCCAAGCTGCACATGCAGCAGGTGAGTGGGCTGAACTGCTGACCTCTCGGAGAGAGAGAGAGGTGGGCTGATTAGCAGTGGCAGTGGCTACTAGCAAGGCCTAGAGAGAGATGCAGCGTCTGATAACCCTGCTCTCTAAGCCTTGCCAGCAGCCAAGACTCTCTCTCCCAGAGGTCAGCAGTTCACCCCACTTACCAGCAGCCTGGGGCAGCTGCTGATCAGCCCCACCTCTACAATCAGGCTCAGAGATAGGCCCAGAGATGCTGACTGGCATAGAAACTGACCAATCAGAACCAAATCTGGGTGAATTGCGAGGAGCCAATGGCTGCCCAGGAGGCGGAGCTTTTGACACTGGACTGGCATAGAAACCAACTAATCAGAACCTACTCTGGGTGAACTGCAAAGGCAAAACCTAAGGTGGGGGCTGAGGAGGGGTTTTAAGGGCAACAGCTGTTTGGTGTAAGGTGTAAGAAAGTGATTCAATTTTTTAATGACCGGTTTGGCAGTATCGTGCATATGGCTGGCTATCACTCCAGATACAGGGATTATGTGTTTTTGTCTGCAAAGAGCATCTCCTCCTGCTGAAAAACACTTCCCTCCCCCCCCACCACCATTTAAGCAATCCTATCCTATATAATCTATCTATATTAATAAAAGTATAATATGATAATTAGACCTGGTTAACTGGCCATCTTCCAGATGTCTAACTTCCTTCTGGACAAAGCCATTGTGGTGGGGGCAGGGGCAGAGGCAGTTAGGGGTGATCAGGCCGGCAGGGAAGGGTAGTTGGGGGCAAAATAAAGCCAGCAGGGGAGGCCAGTTGAGGGTGAGATCAGGCCTGTAGGGGAGGGCAGTTGTGGGCGAGATCAGGTCGGCAGAGGCAGTTAGGGGTGATCAGGCAGGCAGAGGCAGTTAGGAGCAATCAGGCTGGTAGGGGAGAGCAGTTAGGGGTGAGATTAGGCCGGCAGGGGAGGGCAGTTAGGGGCAATCAGGCAGGAAGGCAGAGGCAGTTATGGGCGATTAGGCAGGCAGGCAGGCAGAGAGGTTATGGGCGATCAGGCAGGCAGAGGGGCAAGGTAGGGGTGATCCGGCCATCAGGCGGGCAAGGTAGGGGTGATCAGGCTGGTAGGCAGAGGGGTTGGGGTAACCAGGCAGGCCGGCAGAAGGGTTAGGGGCAATCGGCAGGCAGGCAGAGGGGTTAGGGGTGATCAGGCAGGCAGGTAGGCGAGTGGTTAGAAGCCAGTCCTCCCAGATTGCGAGAGGGAGGGATGTCTGACTGCCGGTTTAGGATCGGGCCTAAACTGTCAGTTGGACATCTCCCGAGGGGTCCCAGATTGAAGAGGGTGCAGCCGGGCTGAGGAACCCCTTCCGTGCATGAATTTCATGCATCGGGCCTCTAGTATTACTTTATAAAACTACCCTATGAAGGTTGTGTGTGTGTCTATATTTTGTAGATAAGGAATTAAGTCTCAATATTTAAGCCCAAAGCTATTTATTCAGTTAATAAATTAGTAAGAAGTGATTCAAAATCAGCTCTGTATAACTCCAAGAAATAGCCTTTAGTATTCATATTCATTAGCCAGTAAGAAGGAATTATCCAATATACCTTATAATTTGAAGTTTAGTCAGGTCATGATTCTGCATGGAATGGAAGCACACCATCTGAACCACGGTTATTGTTCACTTCTGAGAGATTAATTTGTCACAGCTCCCAGGCTTCCAGTTATTAAACACAGCATGAAAATATGTCAGTATTATAGTTTAAACAAAATTTTAAGTGCAAGAAACTGCACCAAATGAATATGTCATGAAGTCCCATCATTTAGCCTCATAAGAAATAGTATATTCAGAGCAAATTAAATAAAAACGACAGAAGTTTACTATGTAAAAACATAAATAGGTAGAAGCAAAAGGCAGTATAAAAAAGAACTACATAATTTGCATATTTGTGCATATAAAATTCCATTGATTTCAGGCTGCAGATTTTAATGTGACATAATAGATGTTTTGCATATGTATTTTGCTAGCAATATGTTACATTTCAGGTACATTAGCAATTTAGAAGTGTGAAAAAATGTGAATATATACATTGAGTTTTTATCTTATTTTGGTTTATAATTACTCTATTCTTTGATTTCTGATAGCATTCTGCTTGGAGACAGTTTTTTTTTTCTCCCTGCATAAACATACAAACTAGAGAGACAGCCCTTTATCTGAGATAATGTATTCGACTTTCAGAACAATAGCTTTCAGAATAAAATAATTCAAGGCTGTTAGAAAAGCAAGAAGAGAACCTTCTAGATCTCTAAATATTAATCACAATTGAGGATACTCAGGTAAATGAAAGAATTTAAAGAAAGTTAGAAAACAGAATCTTCTCCCTGAGATTAAGTCTTGATAGAATCAAATACAATCAACAAATGTGTAAAATTTGGGGTTCAGACTTTCTCTCCAAGAATGAGAGTGGATCAAAGTAGATAACATTAGAGACATCTGACAGCAGGGGTTAGAAATTAGACTTTAGACCATAAAATGTTGTTTAATTTTTGGGATAAAGCCAAACATTGCCATTAAGGAGAGAGGGGTGGGGGAGGGAGAGAGGGGGAGAGAGGGAGAGAGGGAGAGAGAGAGAGAGAGAGAGAGAGAGAGAGAGAAGAAACTTGAAGAGGAAACTGGAAAAGTTCCACAGGACATGCAATTCGGGGATGAGACCACTATCCAAGGACTGGAGACTCAAGATCAGAGTAGGGATAGAAGTAAACTGAGCGAATATTGAATGAATAATTGATCCTGACTTGTATTTTATCTGGCTAAAAAGAGATAATCCTTAGGGGGAGAATCAGCACTGAATTTCTAAGGAAACTATAACTGGGACAACTGTGAAATATAAACCCAGAGACAGGGAGGGCTCAATCTGTCTATTACATGCAAAGTCCTTGCAGAATAAAATGTTTTAAATATGTCCAGTGTTCCCATGCTCAATTATTCAGTGATTCAGGTTGAAATAATGCAACTATATTGAGATTATCACATAGGCTCTGGTATTGCATAAAATCTTCATTATCAACGTCGATATACAAAAGCTTTATACTTGAAATTATATAGTCATGTCCCATCTCTATGGATCACATTGCTTACACAAAAAAGAGTATCCATGATGATAGTCTGCATTTTGTAAGATAACTAAATAATGGAAAGAAAGAAATGAGATCGAGGCTAGGAAATTTCCATTTTAGGTAATAAAATCTAAAAGGCTTACAGGATTTTTTTTCTCATATAAAGTACTAAAGGGTGGGTGGGAGGAATGGGGAGAGAGGCCAGTATATACTGCATGCCTTTTATAAAGCTCAAAATGATTTATTTCATTTGTTTCTCACAAAAGCCACAGCAAATATTGCCATTTTACATATTAGTACCCTGAAGTTTCTAAGCATCTCTTTACATAGTAACAAGGGATACAGATCTATTTTTAACTGCACTGTATCTTTCCAAAGATTGTCTTATTTAAAATTTAGCAGACTCCTTGTAAAATTGAACCTAATTGTAAAATTAAACCTAATAAAATCACTTGGCTATTTATATCATTTATATAACAGGGCATATAACAATGACTTTGAATATGTCTCTGAATAATCAGATGCAGAATATCATCCTATGTTTAGTTAATATGCTTATGCATCTTAACTTAATGCTAATAGTATTTTTACTACTCAATTCTTTGCTTGGTTTCTTATTAGTGGTTTTAAATACACTCTAATTTCCTTTGATTAAATATTAATCTTTTAAAAAGTAAGACTTTAGGCAATTTATTAATAGTTTACACAGCATAGGAAATACATTTTCAATTATATTCTCCTGAACACATTCCAGTTTTCCCTTTTCAGTATCATTTTGCGCCTTTTTTGATTGGTATTATGAAGTGGCATTTCACTTAATTAATGTTTTTATGTAGACTGTAAAATTGGCTTCACTATGGATTGACATAGTCAATTTTATGAATAAGGAATGTCATTAACATTAGCTATATACATCTGGCAATTTTTAATTCATTATCATATATATATATATATATATATATATATATATATATAGACTCAAAGTCTCCCTAAAACATACACTCACTCATGTGTATGCACACATTAAGAAGTGACTAAAACATACACTATATAGGAGTTCAATTTAGAATAACAGAAGCTTGTGAATTTATATGACCAGTAAATGAATATTACTCTACTTCTTATATTTTTATGAAATATAACCTAAAATTGAGGAAATATTTTCTGATACATATTCAGTCTCATCTTGAGACAAAGTCTTTGAATACTCTGTGAGAATGTTTTCTTCTTTCTCCTTTAGGTTTAGAAAAGTCAAGTTTCCCAACTTGTGGGGAGTAAAAGGATTATACTAATTTTAAACCTTTAAAAAACTATAAATATTTATTATTAGCAGCATTTAAAAAAGTGATTTATGTTCAAATATTCCTAATGGTAGTTTTTGATAACTAATGAAAGCTTTCTTATGAAAATAATAGACTGTAAATGTGTATAGATATGTTTTGCTATCAAAAACTTTACCAAAATTAGTATGTTTTAAAAAACCAAGTATTTTCTATGTATAACAAAGCATTATTTGCATATTAATGTAGTTTTTCAATTGTTTATAACTTTTGAAAGTGATACTTTTAATTTTTTAAAAATATTGGTCTTAATTCAATTCAATTTAAAGCAAACTCTATTGTCTGCCTGGTTGTAAACCATGATATTATTATTTTAAAAAATATTTATTTATTTAAGACAGGAAGGGAGAGGGAGAAAGAGATAGACACATTGATGATGAGAGAGAATCATTGATTGACTGATCGATCCCGCAACCCGATCCTGCAACCCGGGCATGTGCCCTTGGTCAGAATTGAACCTGGGACCCTTCAGTCCATAGGCTGACACTCTATCCACTGAGCCAGGGCATGACATTATTTTTAAGGTATTTTGTCAACCTCCAAAACAACATTGACTCTTAAAAATGTATTTGAGTGTTTCTGTAATTATAAAAAAATGATACTAAAGTCTAAAATATATGCCTTAAAACTGATTTTTCTTATTAAGAGAAAATATTAAAATGCACTTGGAATGACAATTATCAAAGGTCTTTTGATATTTAAAAAATATCTTTGGGGAAAAATCTAAAGGTTGAGTTCCTATATTGATATCCCAGGTAAAGTAAATGTCACGTGATCCCACCAAAAGGAAGAACTCACTTTGTAATGCATACAAATCCCCATGGAGATACTGTGGTTCCTGAAAGACTGAGAGTTTAGTCAGTTAAGGGGAAATTAGCCTTGAAGAATTAACCGGTTGGAGGTGAGCTTTTAAGTGTTTGGTATGACAAATAGTAATGAGTTTACACGTGGTGGTTGCAGAAGACAGAAAACAGAGATAATGCAGGAAGGTTCCTGTATCATCAAAGGTCTGTGTATACACAGTTTGAACTGTCACGTGTCTCATTTAAGGGCAAAGCAAAATTGTACATATTAAGATCTATAGTTCATTCATTACTGCTCTCTGGGAAAATGGTTGAACCTCGTTAATTTTTTTGGATTGCTCCTCTTTGCCTTAGAGAGGAACTCCTACAAAAGGTATGTCTGCCGGAAAAGAGAAATTCTCATTTAATCCTCACAAACCATCAGAAGGGGAAACGTTTTAGTTCTGGAGCTATTTATAGATACCTTACTGGAAAAAAAAAAATTCAGCTTCTGGAGGTTGCCTTATACTTAGAAAATGAAAACAATGACAAACTTATTGGGTGGTTTAGGCTCCCCAAATCTCTTTTACTATGTAATAATACCTACATAAAATTTAGAGACAAGATTTCTGTGCCTTAAATCCAGGAAGTGTAAGAGTGTTTAAATATGCAAAATCTATTTTTATTTCTGAGGACTTGATTGAAGCTACTTGCCATCTACCTTTGTGAATATGTTAACCCCGGTAAAGTGAAGCGAGGCACTGCTCCCATCGTCGTTTTATTTCATTTTATATGTTACAGATACCGTTTCAAACTTCAGTTCATTTTATCAGACACATTTCTTCATTACTCAGGTGGATATTACAATCCCAATGCCAGCCTTAATTTTTCAAATATTCACTTGGCACTGTGAACAAAACACTTTTGAATCATTTTCCAGATAGATTGATAATTTTATTCCGGTGACCTAACCCATTCTAACTTGTTTGCAATGCAGCAGAGTACAGGCTTTGGATTCAATACTGTTTTCCAAAGAAAGTAAGAAAATCTGCTTTGCATTTAAGACTATGATGTAATGTCTCACATTTGCAGATTATTTAAAATGAAAAACAGGTTTTCACCACTTGGAAGCCTATATTTTCATTGGTGTTCAAGACAGGCAGAGTACATTTGAGGATATATATATATATATATATATATATATATATATATATAGCCACTTTCAACTGGTGGGCCTGATCAGAGCAGGTGACACTAAAGAATTAATAAGTTCAAGTTCCAAAGTATAGTCCATGCTTCAATTAATAATGTTCCTTAAAAATAAGAAGTTGTTTACCAAGCTGATTGCAGATAAAAAATAAAATAAAAAAAACTCCTCTGAGACACGACTATGCCCAAGGGATTGCTTTCACTTCATTGTTTATAATAACTACAAACAAAGAGCTGCAAAAGCTCATCTTGCCATGAGACATCCTGACAATCTGCCAGTTTAGTCACCAATAATAATGAGACTGGCACCAGCCATCAGCTCAGTGCTAATCTAATGAGTGCCTGTTTCATTCACCCACTGATATTACAGCAGCTGCTAAGCACCCGATGTTTAGGACATACAAACAAGAGGTGTGTCTCCAACCAGTTGAAAGATAATTATTCCCACAATATGGCCTTGATAGCATGCAGAAGCAGCAGCATTTTATTTTTCTGTGAGATTTCCTAGAGATAGAATATCTTGTCAAGATTATAAAATTAATGAGGTCATCTGCCTATGCTAGGCTTGGAAAGGGCTCATTTAGTTATTATTGTTGCTGATGGGGTTTTGTTTTTTTGACTTTCTTTCCCCCCCGTTATCCATGCAGATGAGAACATACATGTGATTTACGGACTTGTGGATATAAGGACCATGTGATGTCACTTCCTTCACTTAGTTCCTGGGGTGAATGCAATTATGAACAGATGGGCAAATGACATGATTCCACTGCTAATGAACTTCCCTACTGGGGAAGAGGACAGTGCATTACCCTTTTGTACTTCAGAATCTTAATTATCACTTTTTTTCCAGTGTGATTATTACACATGCAAGCATCTTTGAATTTAAGTCATGTTGATGGAGCATTATGGACATCATTAACAGCCTCTGTTCTGGCAGGGAAGCAACACATGCTTATGAATGCTGTAGAATAAGACATTTAGCACAGGCAGAACTGTCACACTGGATTCTAAATAAAACATCTACAAAGGAGGGGAGATCTTAGTAAACATGTCATTTGTTTGTTAGGAACAAATGCCAGAAAGATCTAAGAATCTGTTCAAGGTAGAGAAATGTTGTGCATGCTTGAAACCATATGTTAGAAGCTAAAGGACGGTGTTTGTTGTTGTTGTTGTTGTTGTTGGGGGGAGAGAGAGAGAGAGAGAGAGAGAGAGAGAGAGAGAGAGGGGAATCATGGACACAGACAACAGTGTAGTGATTGCAGTGAGGAGGGGTGTGGGGGTGTAGGTGGAGGTAGAAGAAGATATAGAGGTGATAAATGGTGATTGGAAAAAAATAAAATTAAAGAAAATAGAAGCTAAAGGAACCTTTAATTTAACCATAGCTATAATCCAGTACTGTTATTATTGAAATTATTCATAATGTACTGAATATATTCCCTATCATGTGTAAAATATTTTCAGTCAAGATATCATAATTGCCCTGTCAGTAGGTCTAGATAATCCAGTTATTTACATAGCAATTTGAGAGGTGTATTACAAAAACTGGGTCACACCCTCATCCTAAAAAACATAGATCTATTCCTGAAAATTCTTGATATAACTAAACAAATCAGAATATCAATTTATTTTAGACAATCTAGACATGAAATCCATTTTATAACAGGCCTGAAATTAAATAGAGTCAACTTCAGCTCTAAAACTTAGAGTATTTGAAGCACTGGAATGAATTCTGTGACTCTATATCTTAGTGATGTGCTAAACCTAATATTCCCCAGAATTAGGGCTGCCATTCATCAAAAAAAAAATATAGGAAATGCAGTTAAAATTGGATATCATATAAGCAACAAATAATTATAATGTAACATTTTTTGTTAGTAAAATAGCTTGTTTCCCCAAGTTTTCAGATTTTAGTTTGTCTAAGATGGTATTTTAATTATATTAAATCCACCTAATGGTATTTCAACCTATTTGGGCATAAAGATCACAAGAGAAAATTAACTGAAGGTTATTACCTTATATAAAACTAGAGGCCCGGTGCACGACATTTGTACACTGGAGGGTGGGTCCCTCAGCCCAGCCTGTGCACTCTCCAAGTCCAGGACCCCTCAGGATATGTCCACCTGCCGGGGGATCGGATGTCCGCCAGCAGTCAGACATCTCTCTCACAGTCTGGGGCTCTCGCAGTCCGGGGCCTCTTGCTCCTTACTGCCTGCCTGCAGCAGAGGCAGGAGAGGCTCCCGCCACTGCCACTGCGCTTGCCAGCCGTGAGCCCAGCTTCTGGCTGGGCAGCACTCCCTCTGTGGGAGCAAACTGACCACCAGGAGGCAGCTCCTGCGTTGAGTGTCTGCCCCCTGGTGGTCAGTGCGTGTCTTAGCACCTGGTCGTTCTGGCGTTCAGTCTATTTGCATATTAGAGTTTTATTATATAGGATTGCTTTTAATAATGCAATAAAATATTCGTGTATAGCTTTTATTTTCCAGGCTATGTACTTTGGAAAATAATAGAATAAGTCCTTGCATTCATTTCCATTGTTATTTATAAAAAAGGACCACCAATTTAGTGGCTTAAGATACACATGTACTATCTTGTACTTCTAGAGGCCAGAAATTCAAAATGACTCTCACTAGATTAAATTCATTGAGGCTCTGGGGGAAAACCTGTTTTCTTGAATCTCCAGCTCCAGGAAGCCACCTGTATCCTGTGGCTTGTGGCTTCTTTCTTCACCTTCAAATCTGGCCTTATGGCATCTTCACATCTGATACTGATACTCATCTTACTTATAAGGACCTTTGTGATGACATGGGGCCTACATTGGTAATCCAGAACAAACTTCCCATTGCAAAACTCTTAATCAGATCTGCACCATTCCTTTTGCAATATTAGGTAATGTATTAACAGGTTTTGGAAATCAGGACTTAGTAATCTTGGCAGTACATTTTTCTACCTGGCATAGGCATTATAAACAAATTTAGTCAATCCATCAATTACTTATTTAATTTATGATTACTAAACTTAAGTTCTTTTCCAGAAAATGGACTTGATCATAGGGAGACATAGATAATATATAAAAATTGTACCCTCAAAAATTTCTGTGGAAGAGACTGATAAAGAAGTTGACAAATTATAGACAATAAGGGCTCCTTGGCACATGACCACATTTAAGGGTATCTAAGTCAATATGAAAGATGGAATAGTGAAAGAAATATTATTAAAGGGGGGAACATCTGAGATAAGTTATGAAGGATATTTAAGAGTGGGCCTCCCTGGTGGGGAAGGTATGGCAGGGATTCCCTAAGAAAGAACAGAATGTGCAAAGGCAAGGAGACAAGGGTTCTTAAAATAATAGTAAGTCATTAGATACTGACTGGGAAGGTATGAGTGATGAGGGGTGAACAATAAAGCTAAAGCTGAAACAGAAGCCTAGATCATGGACAGCTTTATATGACAACTAAAGAGAGGGAACTACAGGCATTAAGATATTTTAAAATGGAGAATTAAGTGATCAAATATGCACGTAGAAAAAGGTTAATGGTGTAATTATGAATATTGTATGAGAATGAGTCAGCCTGATCTGCTAGGCCAGTGGTCGGCAAACTGTGGCAGCTCGCGAGCCATGGTTTGCCGCTCTGTTGACTAATGAGTTTGCCGACCACTGTGCTAGGCTACTTGTGACTCAAATATTTCTGTAGATCACATATGAGGTTGTTTTTATCATAGGTAGTGGTAATAAGTCTGAAAAGAAGGTGGGCATCAATGAGGCAGATAAAAATCATATTTCAGGAGCAACTAAATATGAAGATTATAAAGTTTGACTAAGATTTCTCCACATTGCTTGCTTAGGTAAAAAAGAGTTGCCTTTCTCTGAAATATAAAATACAGGAATCAATTTTGCTACAAGGACGATGGGTTTAGTATCCTATCTAATATGCAAATTGACCATACCTCCACTACACCCACAAGCCACGCCCACCAGCCAATCAGGAGTATGCAAATGAACCCAACAAAAATGGCGGCAGCCACAGAGCTCGAGAGAACAGGAGGCTTGGGTTTCCTCGGCAATGGAGAAAGCCAAGCTTTATGCACACCCTGGCCGGCCCTGGACTCCACTCAAAGCTACAAAGTTTCAATTATAGAAGATAAATAAATCCCAACAAAAATGGTTGCGGCCATGGAGTGAGCAGGAGGCTTGGGTTTCCCCGGAGAAGGAGGAAGCTAAGCTTTCTGCCTGCCCTGGCCTGCCCTAGCCTCTGCTCAAGGCTACAAAGTTTCAATTATAGAAGATAAATAAATCCCAGATACCAGGGCCTCAGCTTGGGTCGCCGGGGGTCCATGGCCGGCCTGCAAACCAACACAGGCCCTTCACCCAGGCCACCCCACGCCCCAAGGGAACCTCCACCCTGATCCGGGACACCCTTCAGAGCAAACCAGCTGGCCCCCATCCATGCACCAGGCCTCTATCCTATCTAATAAAAGTAATATTTAAATTGACCATCACTCCAACACACAAGATGGCTGCCCCCATGTGGACACAAGATGACTGCCACAAAATGGCCAGCACAGGAGGGACCAGGCCTGCAAGGGAGGGCAGTTGTGGGAGATCAGGCCAGCAGGGGAGGGGAGTTGGGGGGACCCAGGCCTGCAGAGGAGAGCAGTTAGGGGTGACCAGGCCTGTAGGGGTGGGCAGTTAGGGGCAATTGTGCTGGCAGGGGAGCAGTTAGACATCAATCAGGCTGGCATGGGAGTGGTTACGGGGTGTTCAGGCTAGCAGGCAGAAGTGATTAGGGGCAATCAGGAAGGTGGCAGGTGAGCAGTTGGGAGCCAGTAGTTCTGGATTGTGAGAGGGCTGTCCCAGATTGGAGAACATGCAGGCTGGGCTGAGGGACACACTCCCCCCCGTGCACAAATTTTGTGCACCGGGCCTCTAGTTTGATAATAAAATTAGAGTACTAGTAGAATTACAATTCACACTGTTGAATATATAATGTCTCAGGCTCCTTATAGAAGTTAGGATTACAGAGATAGATTTGAAATTTATCTAAATACTGATGATAGAAGCCATAACATTACTTGAGATATTGCAGGAAACATATCGAGAATAAGAAGTCAAGAAGGCTGAGTAGAAGAATATGATGAAAACTAGTTGTCTGAAAGGACAGACAAAGGAGGTGCCATAAAGCAGACTAGCCAGAGGGTTAGAGGGAAAACAAATAGAAACCATATCATGAAAACTACAAAAGGAGAAAGTTTTAAGGACTAGGTGGAGGACTATGATAGTCGCTAATAAAGATCCAATTTAATTTGGAAATTAGAGAAAATTATTTACCTTGACAAAAATAAGACCCTATAAATCTATAACATAGTTGAAGAAGTTATCCTACATAATAAAAAGGTAATATGCAAATTGCATCACTCCGCCAAGCCCACGATTTGGCCAGCTGGAGGCGCGGGGGCGGGACTCAGGGTAGCCGATTGGACTCAGAGTCCCGCCCCCCGCTCCTCTCACGGGCCTAAAGGGCTAGCACTGCAGGAGGACCCATGGGGTCGGCAGAAGGCGCCAGTGGCGGAACTTGGGGTGGCCGATTGCATAGCTGCCTGCATCAGTTTTCCGCCAGTACCAGTTTTCCTCTGGCCACCTGCCGATCGGAGCGCCTCCAGCCAGCGCCATCGGCCACCCTGAGTCCCGCCCCCAGTCTTCGGGAGGCGCTCAGATCGATCGGCAGGTGGCCAATCGCGCTGACTGGAGGCACTCCGATCCACGGGTGGCCAGAGGCCAGAGATCGCGCTGGCGGGAGGTGCTCCTATTGGCGGGTGGCCAGAGGAAAACTGGTGCTGGTGGAAAACTGGTGCTGGCAGCCAGGTGAAGGAAAGTCTATTGCACGAAACTTCGTGCAACGGGCTTCTAGTATATAAAGAAAATAATATTATATACACGTATAAAAATCACATGAATTTGAATCATCCTATAAGTGAAATAGCTGCTTATTCCTTATTTGATATCTTTGTCTGCTCTTTCCAGTTTCAGCTTTGTGTTTTGTTTATCAAGTGGCTCTGTACACACAGATTTAACTGACCTGTGTCCTCTCTTCCTCTGTCATTTCAAGATATGGCCAACTATGTCCTCATTTCTGGAAATCATAGGCATATATTCTCCTTGGAAGAACATGAAAAATATGAAGCTCTTGCTATTTCAAAAATAGTCATTTTAGTTGAAAGCATTTAGACTCATGCCAGACATGAAGCTTCAGTCAAAATTTTATCATTGTCTTTTGATCCAAGGATTCTCTAAATCAAATACTATTCTAATAGTCTACTCTCCTTTCTAGAGTGAAATTTGAAAAATAATATGGGATCATTTATGTTTAGGTATACCTCAACTAAACTTATATCTATTTTCTTTAGATTCACAATAATTAGAATGTTATAACTTTCCCTAAAATATTTTCTCTGTTTGAGTATCGCCTTACAGAGATCATTCTGAATTCTCTCATCCTGCAGGATAAAAATGCATTCTGTAGTTTTAAAACATTGGCTCAAGTTTTCATAACAACACAATAAATAAAATAGAAGGAGAAACATTAAAAACAATTTTTAAATCTACAATATATCTATAATAATAAAAGCATAATATGCAAATTTACTGAACGGCTGAACAGCGGGTCGACTGTCCGGACAACCATGCTATGACACACACTGGCGCCAGGCCAGCCAAGGTGGGTGTGATGCGATTGGTCAGGGGGCCCTGCCATCACCCCATTACTGCCCCACAGAGAGAGGCCCAAGCCACTGGCCAGTGGGGCGATCAATCGTGGGGCTCCGCGATCACCCCAAAGAGGGAGGCCCAGGCTATCCGGCAGCGGTGCTGCAGCAGGTGGGTGGGGCCTCCTTCTGCAGGGGCCATCCATCGTGGAGCCCTTGCCGGGTGAGCAGGCCTACTTCTTTGGGGCGCTGGATCGTGGGGCTCCAGGACTGCAAGAGGCCCCAGGCTGGGCTGAGGGACCCTCCCTGAGTGCATGAATTTTGTGCAGTGGGCCTCTTGTTTTATATAAGAATTAGAAATCATGCTTGAGATTCAAAGACTTTTAAAACTTAAATAATCACAGATTTGCATTGCAGCTTTTTTATCACTCCTCTACTGATGGGCATTTGGACTGTTTCCACATCTTGGCTATTGTAAATAATGCTTCTATGAATACAGGGGTGCATATATTCTTAAGAATTGGTATTTTGGGATTCTTAGGCTACATTTACACAATGGAATACTATGCGGCCATAAAATAGAAGGAAATCTTCCCTTTTGTGACAGCATGGATGGACCTGGAGATGATGATGCTAAGTGAAATAAGCCAGTCAGATAAAGACAAATACCATACGATCTCACTTATATGTGGAATCTAATGAAGAAAATAAACTGATGAACAAAATAGAAACAGAGGCATGGACACAAGAAACAGACTGAGAGCTCACAGACAGGATGGGGAACAGGAACTGGATGAAAGAAGGTGAAGGGATTAGCTAAAGAAGAACCTATAGGCATAACCCATAGACTAAGACAACTGTATGGTGATGGCCAGAGGAAAGGGGCAGCAGGGCAGGGTAGAGGTGGGCAAAGGGGGGGTTGAGACATATGTAATAGTGTCAACAATAAAAAATATCTCACAAACCTGTGATGACCTGACTACAGATCTCTGCTATGCGAAGTCCCTGAGTTCATCCTGAAAACATCAGCGTGATTAGCCCAGAGACCCAATTCACAGTCATCCTACTTACAGCTGCATTAAATATAAATAAAGCAAACTAACTATCAAAACAAAATAACAGAAAAATGTGAATGCCATGTGAAAATTGTAAAACATTTTTCCTTAAAAATAATCTATAGAGTCACATCTATAATATTACATATAATTCTCCTAGCTTTCCTTTTAAATATGAGCCTCATTAATGTAAATCCAACATTTGGACTCTGGAATGGCATTAAAGTAAATAAGTTGATTTTATTTCTTAGTGCAGTCATATAACACTTCTTTTGTAACAAATGCAACATTTTATGCTTTAAAAACACTCAATCTAAATAATTGCATGCAAGTTAGGCATAATTTATAATCACTCAGAAATGAAGAAACCGAGGCACAAAGCAATTAAGTAATTTACCCAAGGTAACACAAGTGGTCAATTTTGGAAGTTATTGGTAAGATTCTCAGACACTGCTAGTGCCACATTTGCTGGAGTACAAAGCCCCTGTAAGTTCCAAGGTAAATTTGTGTGAGTGCGGGTTTCTTAGTTATTCCTTCTTACTATGTGTGTGATAATGGACACAGCCCACTGCTGAGAGAGAAGACATTGACTATAGAGCTCACCTGTCCCTCCTCCCTTACAGCAGCCAGGCTGACGATTTTGCTCTGGCCAGGGCAAATACAAGTAGAGCTAGAGTACTCTCTCTCACATTCACTTTCTTCTTACCTATAGAAGAAAATGTGTTATGTGTGTATGCATGTATGTTTGTGTGTGGGGGGAGTGACAAATAGATTCTCCATGAATCTATTTTTAAGATAACTAGCTTGAGATAAAGATTTGACCCAGGTTTATACAGAGTCTGAGCTTGGAGATTTGGGCCCGTGCATGGTCTACAAAGTATTAATACAGATTTCCCTTGGCATACAAATATATCTTTCAACCATCTCTAAGGGTCATTGGTAGGCATTTAGCTATGGTTTGGAACACAGCAGAAGTTTAGGCATTTTTTAAATACTGATGGCAAGAAAAACCCTAGGAAGGCCAAACTATAAACTAGTGAGATTGGGAGTGGGAATAAGATAGGAAGAACTAGGGGACCATTCATAATTCTCTGAAAATAAATTTTGAGACACTTTTTACTTCTGGAACCCAGTTAATATTGGACATCCTCAAAAATATGATAACAAATCTGGGGCAAAACGGGTATAAACCAAAATGTAAACAAATCAACCAAACTGTGTTTCTTTCAAGTAGATACATATGTTAAATACATAAATAAATCTCTGTGTGACAGAAAGTAAAGAAATGTTCAAGAAATGATGGGACATGACCAAAAGACACAGGAGCTGCCTGAAGGAGTTTCCACTGCCCATACTTGGGCACTTTGTAAGTAAAAATAGACAACGATATTAATAGATTATATGCCTTTAAATAAAAGTAGAACTTGTGGGTCCTTAGTAATGTAAATCCATAATTAAGTATACAGAACATGAGGAAAAGTTCTGACTTATGGTAGAATGCCAACTAGTAAATGTAAAAGGAATAACAAAAAAATCACCATCTGACAAACATCATACTAATAATTGATTCAGGTAGAGATAATCAATGGGTACTAGGGACTGAGTGAACTTTTTGTAATGGACAGGACATTTCAGGATATTTGTTTATTCTTAAAGTATCACACAGTTCCAGACCAGAATGGCTCAGTGGTCAAGCATCCACCTTTGAACCAGAAGGTCATAGTTCCATTCCCACTCAGAGCACCTACCAGGGTTTCAGGCTGGATCCCCAGTGTGGGGCATGCAGGGGGCAGCCAATCAATGATTCTCTCTCATCATTGATGTTCGATCTCCCTCTCCCTCTGCTTGCTTCTCTGAAATTATATATATATATAATAATATATATATGTATTTTTTTTAAAAAAAGGACTGCACAGTGAAAGAAGGAGACTTGACTTTGGGTGATGTATTGTAGAATTGTACACTTGAATCCTATGTAATTTTATTAACCAAAGTAACCCCCAATATTTGGTAAATAATGAAAAAAGAAGAAAGTTTTAAAAAGGGAAAAGTGTTAACTTTACTATGGAGAAATCTAGCTGACCTCACTAACCGAGTTATCAGAGTTATTACCAGTAATGGGACGAAGAAAGATCATTTACACAACTTCTATTTAATCAAAAGAAGACATCAGTTAAATACAATTTGTGAGAAATTCCTTAAAATACCTGGCCTGTAATCTTTAAATTTATCAAAGTCATGATAGGTAAAGAATGACTAAGAAATAGTGGTTAGATTGATTAGGCAGATATCAAAGCTAAATGCAATATGTGATTTTGAATTGAATCATGTCCCCCTTTTTTTTTTTGTAAAGTACATTATTGAGGCAATTGGCATTTAGTTCTGTAAATTAAAAAATAAAATTGAATCAATTATCTAAGTATAATATTGCACAATTAAGCAGTATTACAAATATAATAATTACATATGAAAATGTTTTGCTAGTAGAAAATATACACAGGCACCATGTCTGCAACTCATTTGCAAATTGTTTAGAAAACATAAAATGTACTTATATAGAGAGAAAACTATAAAGAAATATGATACATATTAACAATTGAGGAATCTGGTTTTAAGGTGTATAGTAGCTTTATGAATTACTTGTACAACTTTTCCCTAAATCAGAAAATTTTCAAAATAGAAAGCTAGAAAAAGTGAACATATTTTGTTATAAAATATAAACATCCAACTTTAAGGCTAGACAACATAGCTTAAATTTTAGGAGACAAATTGCTCTAGAGGTACAAGAACAGTTCTTCTACTTATCAGTTGTAATATCTTGTGCAAGTTATTTTACTGGCTTTGTCTCAGTTTCCTTGTCTATTATAAAAATTGAATAGTTACATATTGAATCATTACATCTATAAAGCACTAGGACAGAGGTTGGCACATAATGCTATATAAGTGCTTATTAAATGAAATAAAATTCATTTCTTTTGCCATCTGTACTGAATCAAAGCACAACATTCTTTCTCATACTTACTATCTATGATCAATGTATACAATATAGGAACTATGGTATACCTTGTTGAGAAATGAATTTCTATTGGAGATAGGGCACACTGCATTAATTTTAAAAGCAGGAATAAAACTAACGAGAACTATGACAAATTAAGTAATAGCAACTCAGAGCCAGACCATCTGGTCCAATCAAGACTCAATATTAGTGTAATTCAAATTAAAAACCAGAATCCCTTAGTTTCCTGATTAAAAATAAAAACCTTAAAAAATAAAATAAAAATCTATGTACCAATCTAAATTTGGACCATAGGTTTGACATTAAAAGGTAAGGAATGGAGCACTAAAGCAGACAGATGAAATTTTGTCAGGGATAACAGATGAATATAAAACTACCATTCATATTGAACATGTCACATAAAAGCTAAAAATAAAAGTTCCAGAAAATAAGCATGAAATCTGTGTATTGTGTTGTTTGCTATGAATGTTCTGGAAGTGGAATGCATAGTTTAGTCTGGATGTAATTTATTTATGGATGTTTAGAAACTCTATATGTATTTAGCAGCAATGCTTATGTGTGTGTGTGAATAGATCTATACACATATATACACATACATATACATATATATGTTTACATATTTATATTTAGATACTATTTCAGTTTTACATGGAATCAACAAAATAGACAAGTAGAGGCCTGACATTAAAAGGAGGAAAGGGAAACATTAGCTACAGTAGGGGAAAGTTTAAGCAAAGATGAAAGGAATGCTTTTGAAACACCATCACTTGAAAGGAAAGGGAAAAAATAGAAAAAGTATGACATGGTTAGAAGGATTTTGGGGAAAGTGCCCAAAGAATGAATGCTGGAATTGGATCTCAGAGAACCAGTAGACTAGGGCAAGAGACAGACGTGTAAAATGGAGGCACATCTGCATTCAATCAGTGTTTTTTCATGAATGCTCTGCTTCTCCTCTCTTTCTCTGAAATCACCCTTCCAAGAGCCCTGAGGGGTTGGAGCATGTGTGTTTCCTTCTTTCAAAGTTCTCTTGGCATTGGGAGACTTGTCTCTGTTAATTTAACACAAAACTTAAAGTGTACATAGGAAAGGTTTTCCTCAACTTAGTTCAAGGACTTAATAATATTGACCTGAAATCTGGTCCTAAATTGCTGGGTTTGAAATCTACCTCAGTCACCAGACTATCTAGCTTCAGCCAGTGGTAAATGTTAAAACTGCAGTAAAATCTACCTAAACTTATTCATGGTTGATGGGACCTTCTATATTTTCTTCCCACCTGTTTTTATTTGGATTTGCTAAACTTTTTGTTGTTGTTAATCCTCTAATACTCACCCAAGGATATTTTTACATTGATTTTCTTTTTTTTTTGAGAGTGGAATGGAGGGGAATAGACACCAAGAAATATCAATGTGACAGAGACATGTGGATTGGTTGCCTCCCACGAAAGTCCCAGTGAGGGCCAGAGATCGAGCCTGCTACAGAGGTATATGCCCTTGACCAGATCGAATCAGAACCTCTCAGTCCATGGGCTCTATCCATTGAGCAAAACCGGCTAAGGCTGGATTTACTAAACCTTTAAACATTAGATCATGTTTAGCTTTTTTCTCTTTTATCGCTTACATTTCTGCATTATTTTGGTTCAAATTTAGGCATGGCATTGATACTAAAGTAATAAACTGCTTTTTAAAGAAAAGTTTTCTTCTTAATTTTTCTTTTATCCTTATAAGACAATATATGATACTCCCCATCGAACCCAAAGTAGCTATTTTTCATTGAGGTCATGAGTCCTAAAAATAATTGTGGTTTCTATAATTTCTGATTCTTATCATTTCTGATTCTCATGCTCTAATAAAGTCATTTTTTTCTTACCTATTTTACTTGCAATTTGATTATCACCCATGTCCTCTTTCACCTATTCTCCTTTAAACTGTTCTGTTAGTTTGGTATGCATAATTTTTTCCTGTGATATCCCTTCATGGATAGCTTATCATAATTCTAACATATAACAAGATGATTCCTATTTCATTAATCTCTATCTTATTTTCTGGTGTATTTGTTTAACATTCCAAACAATAGGCAGTCATTTATAATTTTTTACCAAAATTATGTTTATTCCTTAATGGCCAAATTCTATTTATGCAACAAATATTCTTGAGCATTACCCCCTCAACCCATGTTCCAGATAGTGATAGGTATTTGTGATACAAAAATGGAAAAATATGTTCCAGGATTGCTCTCCAGCAGAGAAAAAAAAAGATAACTAAAAATAATGAAAAAATGTGATGAGGGTTATAAGAGAAATTTTAAAAGAAGTCCATGTGCAACAATAAAAAAGGAAACTCTACTATGTCTTTGAGCATAAATGTTAGTAACATCTTCACATATAATGTCAGAAAAAGATGGGAATAGAGGAACATTTAGGAAGTGAGATTTACAATAGACCAAAATGTGTGGATGTGTGAAATAGTACACAGCAGGACACATAGTTAGGAGTATAGAATGCAAATGGAGAAGATGAAAGGAGACTAGAATCAAATGATAGGGAGGTTTCTAAGTATCTTAAAATGATCTCCATTGTATTTTGAGAAGTCATTGAGAGACTTTAAGCAAAGTGGCATGATCATACTCATATTTTATAAAGATTAATATAACTTTAATAAATAAAATTGAACAGAAAATTGAAGAAGAGGAGGTTAATGTGAAAACCTTTGAACTATTAAGGCAGGCTTCATAGAAACATAAACTTAAAAAGCAGTAATAACATCTAAGAGAAAGGGAAAAATGTGAAATCTAACAAGATCTGACAAGAGAATTGTGTGGCCAATTGCAAATGGGTAATAAGTGAAATACAGTTTCCATGTCTTTGTATTTAGCAAATAGGTTGACAATTGTTTCAATTAAAAAAAAACCACAAAAACAAAAAACAGGTAGAAGTGCAAATATGTTCTGGAGAGTGACAGTTTGAATTTGAGTTTGTACTACCTTTGAGCCTATGGAGGCAAAAACTACTGACACAGGTCTGAATAAGAAATAAAGTTTGGGCATTTCTATCATATTTATAAGTGAAGTTCTGGCCATGGTGAAGATTGCTCAGGCTAAGAGAGTGGTATAGGAAGAAGCATTATGAAGTGTGACAATGATCTTCAAAATCAGAAGACAATAATAAGAGTGGGATGTGAGAGAATTTCCTGAGATATAACAGAAAAAAAGAACCAAAATAATCAATGAGGTCAAGACTAAGGACTAAGCTATGCTTTTTGAAACTGGCTATTAGAAGTCCTATATGAGATCATCATGGTAACCTTTAGTGGAATTAAATGAAGGAGCAAAAACCAGATTACAGGGGCATAGGAAGTACAGAAATGGAGACAGAGATGCCCTACCAAGAACCTGAGATTTGATAGAATAAAGAAATTGGGAGTGGGTTATAAGGGAATAAAAAAATCAATAGAGAGATTAAGTCCTTAACATTATAAATACTAAAACATGTTTCCAGGTAAAAGGAAATTGCCAGAGGGGAGAGAGTTTGAATATTACTACCACTGCTACTTCTATTAGTAGAGACAATTAGTAGTTCCATTTTAGAGGACATCAGGCAAAAAGGTGGGGTGGGGAGCAGCAGTGACTTATATCAATTATTCTATCCTAAGTAATGAAGAATGTGTTATATAGTCATTCTTCCTTATCATCTAATGTGGTGTTTTCAAAATACTGATAGAAGCTTTTATTTCCTTTTGAGCAGTGACAGGGTCTTAAGCTTCTTTTTACCAACCATTTACAGTATATAACTGACTGGTAGGGGCTTACCATTCACTGAATTAGGTGATTATTTATATTGAAAATGCAACATTCACATTATGTAAGTGGTCATCTATTTTGCCTACTAATAAAGGGAGGTATTTCTTGTTCATTGCCTGTGAATATAGTTCATTTTCTGACTGTTGTAAATTCTTAGCTCACATGATATCTTCTTAGTAACATCTCCCCAACTATCCCATGCGTAATCACACTCCATGCAATGCTGCTACACACCTCTCCCCTCCAAATTCCCTCCTTAGTGTATAGCATATGTAATTTCCTTATTGGTTTATGTTCTGTACCCTGAATTAAAATTTTAATTACATGAAGGTCAAGATTTTCACCTGTTTTATTCAGTGATGAGGAGACAGAAGGGGTCTAGGCGGTCAGGGATGGGGCCCTGGGAGGGAAGTAGAACTGGAAAGTCCAAGAATAACAGGATGCAGCCTACTGACTGTGCCCTGTTCTGAGAAAAACCTCAGAGAAAAACAAAAGGACCCAGAACTGGACCCTGTAAGGTTTCAAGGGTATGGGACTTTAGAACATGAGACAAAGAAGCTTCACCGGCAACCCACTTGGGCCCCCTCCCTGCTGCTCCCTGCCTGCTGCAGGGAGTCCTCTATCTCTCAACAAGCTTCCGCTTACCGTCTTTGCCTGTGAACTCATTTTTCGATTTTGCCATACAAGGAACTCGGACCTAAACATAGCACTTCGCATTCTGTGATGTATCCTCCACTACCTCGCATGAAGTGTGGCAAGCAAGAGGAACTCAATAAATATAAATATATGAAAAAAACTATAATTAAACTATTATTCACATTTACTCCCTCGTTTACAGTTGTACATTTTTTCCATCCTCCATATCCTACACTTTCACAAAGTGCTCAAAGCACCACCTCAAATTAATATCCTCTCTAATAAAATGGTAATATGCAAATTAACCATCACTCCGCTACATAAGCCACACCCACCAGCCAATCAGGGCGAGTATGCAAATTAATCCCAATCCAAGATGGCTACAGCCACAGAAAGCAAGGTTTCCCAGGTAACAGAGTAAGCCAAGCTTTCCATAGCCTTTGCAGGCCTAAGCCTCCAATTAAGCTACAAAGTTTCAATTATAGAAGGTAAACAAATTCAAACAAATGGCGGCAGAATGGAGCTTGAGAGAGCAGGCCAGGTTTGCCGCCGGCAACAGGGGAAGCAAAGCTTTCCGCACACCCTGGCGGGGCTCACCCGCTTAAGGCAACAAAGTTTCAATTGTAGAAGGTGAATTAACTGCCACAGAAATGGCTGCCGCCCCAGAGGGAGCAGCAGGCTTGGCTCTGCTACAGGCTACTAAGTTTCAATTGTAGAAGGAAAATAAATTCCAGATACCAGGGCCTCCCCTTGGGTTGCCAGGGTGCGTGGCTGGCCTGCAAACCACCACAGGCCCCTTGCTCAGGCCGCCCCATGCCCCAAGGGAACCCCACCCTGATCCGGGACACCCTTCAGGGCAAACCAGCTGGCCCCTACCCGTGCACCAGGCCTCTATCCTATCTAATAAAAGAGTAATATACAGATTGATCATCACTGCAACACACAATATAGCTGCCCCCATGTGGTCAAAGATCCTGCCCCCATGTGGACACAAGATGGCCACTACAAGATGGCCAGCAGGAGAGGGCAGTTGGAGGTGATCAACGCTGCAGGAGAGGGCAGTTAGGGGTGACCAGGCTGGCAGAGGAGGGAAGTTGGGGGCAAACAGGCTGGCAGGGGAGCAGTTAAGCATCAACCAGGCTGGCAGCGGAGTGGTTAGGGGGTGATCAGGCTGGCAGGCAGAAGCGGTTAGGGGCAATCAGGAAGGCAGGTGGGCAAGCAGTTGGGAGCCAGCAGTCCTGGATTGTGAGAGGGATGTCCGACTGCCCGTTTAGGCCCGATCCCACCAGGATCGGGCCTAAACGGGCAGTCGGACATCCCTCCAAAAGTCCCAGATTGGAGAGGGCACAGGCTGGGCTGAGGGACAACCCCCGCCGTGCACTATTTCGTGCACCGGGCTTCTAGTATGTGTATAAAATCCTATTATGCATAGATATTTTATCAATGCTCTAAAAAATACTTAGGAATTGCTATTCATTCAAACACAAAGTATAAGAGAAGTTTAAACTAGAAGTAAACTGGGCATTCATTTCTGGAAACTCTTCTCTTAATGAGCCTTAAAGCAAGGAAACAGCTTTAATTCTTTTGAGCTACCACTCTGGTTCTATTTAGTGTGTTACAAGTTCAGTGGTTAAATAGTTCTTTAGTTGAAGAAAATGGAAACAACTCTATTAGGCTAATGACAAGGGCTGATTTTTTTTTTTCCTTTTCTTTAGGACCAAGAACAAATTAGGTCATAGAAATGGATTAGATCCAAACATACTGTCTTGGCTTGACACAGAGGAAAGGTTCTGGTCCAGAATTACACAGCATCTGTACTATTAATGCTAAACTTGCGATTATGTAGATGGAGAGACTTGTGGAAAAGTAAAAATGAAAAGAAATAGGAAATGAGTCCTTTGGAAAGCTAATGAGGGACAATGGTTTTTCTAATGATTCTAAGTTAGAGTTCCTTTGATGCCCAAAAGTCACACCTCCTGCAGAGTCATTGAGCAAGTTGTGACAGAACATGAGCTCATGCCCTGTGTAGAGCTCGCACTGATAAGCACAAAGCTAGTCATATGGAAAAATATCTTTGACTTCCATTAAGCTCAATGGAACTCGACTGATTGTCCCAGAAAACTGAAAGCGTAGCATTCTGAATTGATCACTAAAGTGGATGCTGGAAAACTGCCCTGGCTAACTCTGTCTTTTGTCTGACTAATTTCAGACAGATTTCCACAGGTCATATGTTGTTGAGGACTAGACACTGCAAGGTTTGAGACCTGGTTCTGCCATGGAACAGGAAACCAGGGAACTGGTGGGAAGGTGACCTCGCATTCTCCCACTTGAGCAAAGAACACTCAGGAAAGTGCCGGGTTGTTTTGAATCAGGTATTTCATTTCGTTAGCAGGCAGGAATGTAGCCGTGACTTCAGAAAAAGACCAGCATAATAATAATAAAAAAAGGGCCAGAAGAGTATGAAAAATCCTGATGTTGGCAAATAGTGTTTCACACACCTGGTAGAAACTTATTCTATGAGGGCATTATCTGCAGCTGTGTATCTCCTTGAGGACTTTGAAAATTTAGGAAGTTTCCACTCACTGTAGTGTCTCCTACTTCTCATAGCTGCCTCTAAACAGAAAGGTTGCTATGTCCTCTGCCATTAAATAGCATTTAAAGAAAAATATTTCACACTGCCAGTTGGTATCTTTGTATTAGTCAATTCACATTCCATTGTTTTATGCACTCACATCCAGGAGCATATACAAATCAAAGGTGATGTCAAGTATGTCATTGAAATTTAGTTTTATTAAACTCCAAAACAAGTCTTGTCCTTCTGAGATAGAAAAATAGGGCTAGGTAGGCAGTCAGGGACAGGGACCACATGGAAGTAGAGGGAAGGGAAGTCAGACATGGAGGCAAACAAAGGACCTAGAACTAGCTAGATGGGCACCTGGCTGGGCGGGAAAAAACTTGAACCTTGACCTTGTTGCAGAAGACCAAAGAAAACCAGACGCTTCTAAGAAAAAGGAGGGACACTGTTTAATACCCCGGTGGACTCAGGGAACAGCCTTCCAAATCTGAGTGAAGGAACACGCATGGGGCCCTCCCTTATATCTCCCTCCCTGTGGTCTTTGTCCCACAAACATGGATTATGCTTCCGGTCCTTTTCGCGGGCCTTGCAAGAAGGCCCCCAGGTGTTGGGAATCTCCAGGCCATATCTGATGGTCTGGCCTGGCGTCAGCATTAATAACCCTCCCTCCAGGGCAGTGCACTGTTCACAGTAACAGGTTCTGCAAGACCAGTATCTGGGAAGGAGAGAGGGACTTAATTATAGGTTATCAGGAGTGTACACTGAGCTTGCTGGCTTGGATTCAGATCACTAGCCCCAAATATCAGGGTTACATTGGAATTAGCCCCTTTTAGCCTTCTCAACCTTACCTGGGGGGAACAATGATGCCACCTGGACGTGAAGTGGCAGTCCTCAATCAGGTACTCCCACAGGTGGGAACTTGAAGTTTGATATAACTGGATATTGCCAGAATTCCTTGAAGAGACCAATCAGAAGCTAGCAGAGTATATTGAATATTCCCTAGACAAAAAGCTGAGAAGGATAACCCATTTGGGTCCCTGTTTTGCAGCAAGAAGTCCGTATATACCCTCCAAGCTTTGTTTCCCCCCAAGAAAAAATTAGTTTTCTTCCCACCATTTTTGTCCGAGAATTCATTCTTCAGTTTTACAAGACAAAGAGCTCAGACCCGACAATATTTTGGGTTTCATTTTTCGTATTTTGGGTTTCACTTCACTCTATACTCCTTATTCCTGTCTTCTTCTCCACATCCACAAACAAACAAAAATTATGTTTGAATAATTTGTAGCTTCAAAGAGAAGTTAACAATTTAATTTCATATTAATTGGACCTATTTTTCAAGGCATGACCATCAGCTATGGTTTAAATAATTGAAGGCTCATAAAGACCTATGTGCTCTTAGTGGGTTAATAAAACTCCCCTCAACCAGGCCTCTGGCTGTTCATGGAAAGATTAAAGCTAAGGCATTCACAGATCTTTTGAATTTTACTGAATGTTAAAAAATGCTTTTTGACAATAGAATTAAATTTGATTGATAAAAATAAATAGGAAAACCCAAAATGTTTGGAAATGTAACAAGTAATTTTTATAACAGATCTATAAAGATATAATTCACACATCATAAAAATCTGCCTTTTAAAAATTGGGTAACAACTAAATTTTAAATAACCCATATGTCCAAGAAAAAATCACAAGGGTCACTAAAGCATATTTCAAACTGAATGGCAATGAAAACAAAATATATAAACTGGAATTATACAGCTAAAGAAGTGTTTAAAGGAAAATTTATAATTTTAAAGCCTTGTATTAAAAAAATGAAATGTTTATGATAAGCTCTCAAGTTTCACATTAAGAAAAAACAGCAAGTTGAACTCACATAAGCACCAACAATGAATGTAAGAGAAATCAGTGACAGAACAGAAAATCAGTAGTGTAAGTTTAACAAAGCTAAAAGTAGCTTTACTGAAAAAAATGACTGGGTACATATTACAAAATTGTCACTTAGACCTCAATAAAACAACAACAAAAAAAGTTTAAAAAAATAAAAAAGAACATGTAAAAATTAAGGAAGTCTGAATAAAATATGGATTTTTTGGTTAATTAAAAACATAATAATAGAAGGCAAACCAGATTTAGCCTGGGCCAGCCTGGGTTCATTGATATATTTACTATAGGTCTTGGTGGTCTCCCACAGCACAGCACAAAACATAAATACAGATGACAGAATATGAGCAGGATCTTTAAAGACTTTCCAATCTAGCACCTTATTCTACAACTGAGAGACAAGGATCAGAGAGGCTAAGTGTCTTACCCAAAGACAACCAGGGTATCGCTGGTAAATTGAAAGCTGGAATTTTAAAATTGGATAATTTGGGCCAATGCTCTTTATCATACCCTATGCTGCTGCCATTTCCCCTCCCCCTGTGTGCATAATTCCAAGTCACTACAGAAACAAAAGAGCACTTTGGCAACTGACATGCCCTCGGAAAAAGAAAATCCTACTAGGCCTTCCTGTTTTCTTCCCGGATAAGATTTGTTCTCTAAGATCCTTCCTGCCTCTGAAAGCTAGATCCCAGGAAGCACCAGAGCCTGGAAAAACTGACTCCTCAGTGCTTTCCATGTCCTAATCTTGTTTACATGTGTTTGTTGTAGAAGTTATAATGGAATAAGAGAAAATGAGTGCTTCAATTTCCCAATAAAATCTGTTGTAGCGGAAAAAAAAAAAAAAAGTTCAAGGCCTCTACATTGAAAACCACTATACTATACATTTCTGAGAGAAATTAAACAATTAAATGGTGAGATAAAATAAGTATATTGCCTGGAAATTCAATATTGTTAAAATGTCCATTTTAATAATTAATCCATGGATTCGATGTTATCTCCATCAAAGTGCTAACGAACATGTTTGTTGAAATCAACAAGCTAAATCTAAAATTATGTGGATCTAGAAGACCTAAAAGCAAGAAAATCGTAAAGAAAATTGGAGAACTTATTCTATTTTATATTGAGGCTTAATATAGAAGTATAGTAATCCAGACAGTGAAAAACTGGTATAAGTATGGAGATGCAAGACAGAATATGGACTGATATGTACACTCTCAATTGATTCTGACAAAAGCAGAGAAGGGAAAAGAAAGTGTTTTAAACAAATGGTGTGGGGAGACAGGATGAGTGCATAAAGGGGATTAAACAAAAACTTTGGCATTCTACTTTACATTATCAACAAGTTTTAATTTGAAACAGATGACATTTTAAACAAGCAAAAACTCTAAAGCTACTACAGTAGAATATGTTTGTGACCTTGGAATAGTTAACTAATAAAAAGTATTGACAAATTACATTTCATCAAAATTAATAACTTCTGATTATCAAAAGTTAACATTAAGGAAATGAAGTGGCAAGCCACAGATAAGGAAAATATATTCACAAGCCATATTTAGCACAAACTCCCACAACACAATAATAAAAAGGCAAACAACCCAATCGTGAATGATCAAAAGTCTAACAGTCGCTTTCTGAAACATTAAGCCATTCATTTCAAAGGGGATGAGTCTAGCCACTTCCAGCCATAGACACATGACAAAACTGTGGAAAATCGATGTATTTTACTTCCCTGTGCTCAGTAATTGTTTCCAGGATGCTACATAACTGAAGCCAAGCCAATGTATGTTATGGTTGGCATTTGACCATGACTAGTAAGAAAGACGCGTTCTATTTTTGTCAGGATTACTGGCTGTAAGGTTGGTGTAAACCCGTAACTCTTGGTAGTCCTTTTTGTCACCATGTGGGAACACATTCCTGAGAATGAAGTCAAAAGGAGTAAGCAAGCTAATAGGTGTATTGAAAACACAGTTAGCTAAAGACATTGATTGAAACCATGACTCAATTGTGTTGGAATTTATTTCATTCCTTGAGTTTCCAAGTTTCATACCAATACTTATTTCTGAAATTTTGTAAGTCGAGACAGTAAATTAAAAAAAAAAAAACTACTTTAAAAAATGCTTGAAATACCTTCCTATAACTCTCAGTATACAATTGGGTATCTGGGGAGCTACCTTAGCATTTCTTGTAAGAGGCCCACTTTGGTGAAATGGTTAATAAACTCATTAAAATGCAAATAGAGACCTGGGAGGGGGTTTTCTATTAATAGTGTAATTGACTATGTCAAGAAGAATACTTTTCTAAGTAATTATTATTATTTTTAATAATTAATATATTATAATTATTACATGGGAAAGAGGCAATACTTTGGGCAATCTAAACATAAATCTTGGACTGCTTTTGTTCTAGGCAAAGAAGGAGATGAGAGAGCAGTTCATTAAAAGAAAAAAGATTAGAATTATATACCTTTGTAAATATGTACATATTTATGTATATGAATAACAGATGCATGGAATCAATGCAAATTAAGCGAATTATTTTCTTTAAATTCTGTAAAATTTTTACAAAAGGAGTCATTTCTATAAGAAATTAAAGAAACTATTCAATAGTAATTAGAAATTGCATTATAAATGTAAGTTTTTATTTAAAAGTATTTGCAAATATTTTCCCACTGCTAACAGACATCTGGAAATCCTAATCAATATGTAGTTTCAATGTTGGAAAAATGGCACAATGTCTACTGAGCAGGTTATAGTTCTTTTAACAGGACATAATTTTAATGCATTTTTAATATTTTAACTAAAAGTAATTGACTAATTGTTTCCTTGTTTCTTTAATCTATTGTATCCAGACATTTTCTCTCCTTCTTTGCCATATACAAATGATTTCTCTTGTCACCAGCAACTTTTTCTTATTGTTCTCTGAAGACCGCATTAATTTTTACTTTTTATTTTTAAATAACCCTTGATTCACAAGAATGTTCAAAGATAGTACAAAGATCCTATTTACTATTTACCCAGTTTCCTCCAATTTTCCCTTAACCATTATATCTTACATATTATTTGTGCCATATTAAAGCCAGGAATTTGACATTGAGGACAGTACATGTGTATAATTGTGACATTTTATCACAGGTGTAGATTTATAGAACTTCCACCACAATCAAGACACAGAACTAACTTATTATCACAAAGATTTCCCTTATGCTACTCCTTTATAGGTATGCACACTTTCTCATCTCTTCACCATTCCTAAAATAAAGGGTGGGGGTCTCAGGAAGTCATAGGTGACTCCTCTGTCAGCTGACCCAGCTAGGCTACATGCCAATCCCTAAAGGACTTGGTGGCTACAGACAACTTAAGAGGTTTTCCTGTAGTCCACTTCTCTGAGAAGATACTTTAAGAGATTTCACTCCAAACATTTAAATTATCCTTTAAAATTCTTTTTCAAATATGTTTTTATTGATTTGAGAGAGGAAGCGAGAGATAGAAACATCAAAGAGAAATATCAATTGTCTCCCTCCTGCAAGCCCCCTACTGGGGATCAAGCCTGCAATCCTGGCATGCGCCCTGGCATGTCTCTCACAGGAATCCAACAGCTGACCTCTTTGCACATGGGACAAAGTTTACCAACTGAGCCACACTGGCGGGCCTCACTCTAAAATTCTTAAAGCTCATTTTTGTTATTACAATTATAATAAGGCCTTTAAACATCATATCATTTTACAAACTTTATTGTTTTATTACAGAAATCGAAAGCGTTCCCTTTCCTACTTTATTCAAATATTTATTTTCATTAATGGCAACAGACATGCCAGCTTGCCAGACTTTCAGTTTTTCTCTTCTTTACTCAAGGAACAGATAAATTTTGCCATGGAACTACCTCAGAGGCTTTCCTACATAATCATTTAACTGTTCTGCTTTGACTGTTTTGCCTTAGACTAGCTTATCCCATGTCTCTGAATGCTTTTTAATGAGTTACCTTATAGACATTTTTAGATAGTTGTCACTTTTAAATATTTTAGAAAAATTAAAATATTCAACTAGATTATCTCTCTTTTAAATCATATATCTGTACTGCATGCATCCCCAACAACCCACCCACCCACACATATAACATTACAGCTTAGATCTTTTACCCTCCGCATTACAGCTCCCCACAGACTCCTGTCTAATTTCACAGACAGTTAAACCACACATTCAATCTTACACACCTTTAGCTAAATAGAAATCAGTAGTATCTAATACCTAGAGACTAAAGGGCCTCAACCACAACACTGATTAATTTGCTTATTATCTTCCTCAGTCTGTGGAAGCATTTTTTCTTCCGAATTTGATTTTCTGATAGAAACATAACTATTTTATCTTATGAAAACAGTCCCTGTCTATTTCTGCAGGTGGGGCAGAGTATGCCCTAAAGAGACAGAAGCTGCACTCATAGCCATTTAAACTTTCATTGTTTTTCTGTATCACACTAACTGACACTGGTGTGAGCATTTGCGTTGTTTTCCCACCACTGCTGCAATATAAAATGATCCCCTGGGCAGCAGAAGTCTTTAAAACTGTACATATTTAGGATCCTAACACAGTAGTGGTATCGAAGGCCATTGAAGCATTTCAGATGAATAATGCCTAGCAATGGGAACAGGACCGACAATAGAGACAGGCAGGATTCACTCTCCTGGGGTGAAACATTATACTTGGCCTGATGGGACCAGAAAAGCATGCTTCTGCTATAAGGTCCACTTGACTCCAGTGCAAGAAAGAATAAACCCATTAAAATAGCAGAACTATTTTTCCTGGAGTTTTTATGTTCTTTATGACCAGATTTCTAGGTTTTACTCTTTATGATCCCATTTTTTCAATTTTTTACTTTAGTGTTTTTGCCAACCAATGTCAAGAAAAACAGTTCAATAGGAAAAGAAATTGTAACACAATGATGATTACAAAAACACACACAAAGGATAAGAAATATATTCTGTATTTCAGGAGACAGGCAGCAAAAAACGATGTAATGACACATATAGTCAAGTAGAAAGTAAGTGAAGTAAGCAAATACTGTCAGATGCAGAAGGCACTTGAAGTGAGGTGAGTGTGAGGAGATAAACAGAAGATGAGGGAAAGTGATGGCAGACTGTCTCTAGGCACAGGCATATTTTAAGCTAAGGAATGCACAGATATATATATACTTGGACTCAAAAGGATCTGAGAGAAAGGAGTAAGGATTCCTTGAGAGATGAAGAATTGAGGGTGGGAGAAAAGTGAGAGAATGAGAGAGTAAATAAATGTGATAGGAAAATAACAGCTCTAGTTTACAAGATAAATTGCTGTCACCCTTCTCTCAGGAAACAGCAGCTGCTCCTTCTTCTTTGAAATCTGGCTTTATCGTGCTTTGTATAGCAAATTTAATTTATAATATTGCTAACATTAAATTGAGGGGATGAGTTCTAAAATCCTCTAATGGGTTCTTTTCTTGATACGATTTAACATTTGGTTATCTAACTTAAAGATTGTTCTCCATTTAAAGTAAGTATAATTTGGTACATGGACTTTAGCCAATAAACAAATTCATTGCCACTAACCCCTCTCTCCTTCAAAAAGCTTTATATATCCAGTTTCTAGTTCAGCACTAACAATGGGAAATTCTAAGTGTTAATACTGGTATAAAATATAGATCATGTGTGCTATTTAAAAATGACTTACTCTTGGTGCTGAATTATTTTGGGCATTATGTTCAGGAATAGAAGTTTTGTGCTCTCTAGTTATACATTAAAGGAGCTGGAGCTTTTCAAAAAGCAATATGCAAACTTAGAGTTTATCCTTCCTGCAGAGAGAAGCACGGGAATGAATGAAACTCTTAAACTTGTCCACATCAATAACAGCACTACTAACTCAATAATGTAAATAAATTCATTATGTGAAATCTAATTTTGCTTTCTTATCTGTGGTATATCTTAATAAATTGTACATATGTAATCTTTTTATTCCAGATTATACCAGAATTATGTATCTAATGGTAAATGTATATCTAAACTAATTTGCGCCAAAATTATTCCAAACCTGAATGAGTGAAAAATAATTTAATCATCGCTCCCTATGTATCTCTGTACCTTCTTCATCATCTTAAAACCCTGTGTTCTTCTGCTGACTGACTCACTTTTCAGATTTATTCCTATACTTTGCACACCCAGGTTACCTGGCTAATCATTTATATGAATAGGTATATCCATGATAGACCCATATCTATTCTTCTACTTCTGTTTTGGTCACACAAAAAAAATAAGTTGTGGTTGTAGACTCAATCTAAATTCTAGATACTAGTAATTGTTAAAGAATGATAAAGCCTGGCAATGTTCATAATATATGTGTTACATAAATAACATTTACATTTTAACTGTCTCCAGGTTTAAACACAATGCCATAAATAAAATTACCCTGTGTCAAGGACCAGCGGGCTATATTGCTAGCCTTAAACTTTTCTCAGATTCACTCTAATCATCCTACTCCAGTATCTTGATCATGGTGGTAGAAATTGCTGAATCCTAAATACATATAAGTGCCTATTCCTTAGGAATGTATAAAAGTCAGCTAGCTATGTGAGTAAAATCTCTACTTACTCAGGACAGGTTTCTACTTATTCAAGGATGTTTGATAACTGCACATAATAATTTTGGTTAGAGAGATTAATGGAACATCATGGCAAAAGGCACAGAGATTAAAAATAAAAGGACAGAAAGAAATTAAAACAAGCAAGTACATCAGATAGAAAACAATCAGGGATAAAGAAAAAAATACTATTTGAATTTGAGGGATGAAGAAGAGGAGGCATTTGATTAAATTCTGAAAACTCTTCCCAAGGAGTTTTCCTCCTTATCTATATTACAGTTAATTTATGTATTTCTAGTAAACTACTTGTAAATTTTATAACCGCCTTTAGATGGATACTGAGAGAAAATTTAGTGGCAGGGAAAGAAGGAATGCACAGCTATTTTAAATAAGTGTTTTTTTTCCTAAAACTTAGGTTGACCTCCTTTCCCGCCATGAGCGCTTACATAATTTTATATAACCATTGTATTTATAGCTGAGTAGGATGATAAAACATAGTGTATGATTTGTTATAATAAAAAGAGTGAACAGCAAGTCCTACTGTTCATGTAGGACAAGTGCGGTGCAGTGACATTGCCTGCTGTGGCAGGGACATTGGAAGAAAGCAGTGCATTGGAAACACACAACAAAACTCTTCAGAGCTTCTACAGTCTTTTCTAATGAGATGCTGCTGCATAAACAAGGAAATAAGGGGGCAGTAGAGGTTCTCTTTTATTCCGTTATAAATATTGATGATGATTCGTGATGAGTGTTAGGGCATATGGAAAAAGATAAAATGGGAAATGAAATCAGCTTTAATTTCAACAAGCCAGAGCTCTGGAATTAAATATCAAAAGATAAGGTTCCAATTTGGGGAATGATTTTTTTTTAATAAAGAAAGAAAGGTAAGGTTTAAGACAAGCAACTTAATTCCCCCGTTTACCTCCCCTCCCCGCCAGCTTATAGTTGAGTGTTAGATATATGAGTTCTGTTATCCTAATATATAAAAGCCTGGGTAGCAATGACCAGAAAGGACCGGAGGCTGACTAACCGGAAGTCAGTGCTGGCCCCGCCCCCAAGCAAGCAGTAAGGGGCAATCAGGCAGGCAGGCAGAGGGGTTAGGGGTGATCAGGTAGGCAGATGGTCCCTCACAGGGCTGGCCCCACCCCCCAGCAAAGAAAGAGAGAGGCCCAGGTCAGCCAAGCCATTGCACCCCAGCCTGTCACCTGCAGAGGGAGGCCACTGGTGGCAGGGGAGGGGGGGCAGCGCTGCACAGATGGCAAGCAGTGGCAGCGGCAGCAGTGGGGCCAGCTGCCTGCAGCGGGGGGAAGTAAAGCCCCGATGGGCCCTGATCTCAGGCCAGGCCTAGGGACCCTACCTGAGGGGTCCTGGATTGTGAGAGGGTGCAGGCTGGGCTGAGGGACACCCCCCCACACACACAAGTGCACGAATTTTTGTGTACCAGACCTCTAGTTCTATAATATAAGCATTATAGATCTCTGCAAAATTATCTAGTTTTAAAATTATACTGATACTTCAAAAACTATTGTTTTAAAGGTTCAAGATATTCCTAATTTTTGCTAGTAATAATCTAAATCAAATGAACATGTAAGCTAAATTGTAACACCTAACAGGTCAAGTGTGCTTCTACATACATTTTTTTCATTAGTATGATTATTATCAATGTATAGTTGAGGAAATCTGGCTTTGTGAGAGTAATGAGTTAACTACAAAGCAAGTGAGTAGAATATCGAGCCTGGTACCCCTTCCACATCACCATACCATTGAGAACAAATTTATGGTATAAATCTAGAACAGATCCTATCAAATTCAAAAAGGTAAAGGGGCAACTGGAAGAAGGTAGGGGTATGTGATAATAGCAGTTGACTAATGATACTAGAGAAAAATACAATGGTATAGTTATAATCAGTTAGGGCTCACTTGTTAATGTTGTAAATACAATATATTGAGTCCTAGTCAATGTGGCTCAGTTGCTTGGGAACTGTCCTGTGCACTTGAGGGTTGCCCCTTAGATGATAGAGGTTATGGGCTCCATCCTTGGTGTGGGGCAGCCAATTGATGTTTCACTCACATCGATGTCTCTCTCTCTCTCTCTCTTCCTCTCCCTGCCTCTCTATTTAAAAATCAATCAAAAATCTTTTATGCATATATATATATATATATATATATATATATATATATATATATATCCATTAAGGTTGGGTCTGGGTTGGTTTCAACACTGTAATCATTGAGTTGCTCTTCTTGATACCTTCAGTAAGCATAACGTGAAAAGACTGACACATGGTACAGTAACAGTCAATCAAATGTGAAGCCTCAAATAAAGAAGGTGTTGTTTCTAACAGGAAGATTAAAATGACAAAGCTCTCAGAGAAAGGAGTTTGCTGTCCATGGCAACACCCACACAAATATTTTGTTACATTAGTTTTCAAATTACATAAGATTTTAATGAGCTGTGGAAAATCAAAGGTGTAGATTACCTATATTAAGCTCACATTTAACAGCTGTCTGTGGCCTTGAATGACATTTTATTCCACAAAAACTTTTTCAAAGCATATGAGCACATGCATGAACCTACTGATTTTGAAAATGCCAATCAAAATAACATATTTGTCATTGCTCTAATGGCTCTGAAATGTATTGACCTAAAGAGTACAAGGAAAATAACTTTTTTGAGTCAATAAAAAGTCTCCTTTCTGAGAAAAATAAGAACGTGTTAAAAAGCAGTTGATAATATCTGGGATGGTAAGGGTATTTTTATGGTAATATGTTTCCTCAATCTATTTAATTATGCAAATAATGAAAACAAAAATATTGTGTCATTTACTTTTTTTTCTTTTTACATTTGACAGTTGACTTGACCTATTTTTTTATTTATCTTATTGTTGAAAGTAGTACAGATATCCTCTCTTTTTCCCCATTGACTCCCTCCAGCCAGCACCTCTCCTCCCCCTAGGCCTTCACCACATTATTGTGTTTGTCCATGGGTTATGCATATATACATATAATTTCTGTGGTTTATCTCTCCCCAACCCACCCATCCACCTATCTGAGAAAGGATATGCAAAACATTTTTATAATTAAATACATTCATAAAATAAAATATCCTATTACATTTTGGGAAACAGATGCATAATATTCCTTGTTAAAAGCACATTTTATTTACATGAATCTTACTAAATGTCTTCCAGCCCAGCTCTAAAATAACCATTGTCATGCTTATATTTCTATTTTATTAAAGAACATTGTTAAAATTTATGTTTTAGAAAAGAAGAAGATTGGAGTTTCAGTTAATTCCATTAGTCTGCATTAGCAAAATGAAGGAACTATTATGGAAAATAATATTTATATCAATATTTATAAATATGCCATAATGGTTTCCATAGATCAAGAACTTTGGGCTGTATTATAGTACCAATCTTTCTAGAATCATCATGATTCTGAATAAATTATTGAAGTTTAGATAATAAAAACATTGATAACACTATTCCTTAAGGATTTTCTAAATCACATGAACAATAATGATCAGTGAATTTTGAGAAAATCTAAGGAGACTTAATACTTATGGAAAAGGGCACCACAAATATCTTAAGGGAAATAAACATCTTATGCATGTAGATTCCATATCTTAAGGAAAAGAAAGGGCACTGAATAATATGGGGTCTATTATATGCCAAGACCAGATACTATGCCATTTATTTTATATATGCTTCATTTAACACTCACACACACATTTAAAACTTCTGTAATCATAGAAGGAAGAGATCATGGTTTCCAGAGTCCAGGGATTAAGGAAAAGGGACTGAAAACAGAGAGGTATGGGGTTACTTTTTAGAATATTGAAGATGTTTTATGTCATTATTTTGGTAATTATATACAAATTATCACAACTCTTCAAATTTTACACTTAAAATTGGGTGGATTTATTATATGTATATTATAATCTAATAAAGCTGATTTAATAAAAAATATCTTATTCCAATAATTTTGTAAATTGTACAACTAGTTCTCAAATCCAGATATTCTGACTCTGAGTACACTATGATATATACTTATGAAATTCAGTGCTACTATAACATCTGAAGGAGGCCGCTGAGCACAAGCATTTTCAGCTGTGAGGAAAAATTAATTCAGGGTGCCATGCCTTTTCATGATTCCCATTCTGATTAATATTGTGCTATAAGACAGGTCCATTATTATCACACAGATAGGATTTATTTAAATGGGGACTATTGGTTAAACTGTGTCTCCTCAGATTTAAATGTTAAATTCCAAACTCCCAGTAACTCAGAATGTATCTTTATTTGGAAATAGAGTTATTGCAGATGTAAATAAAGATGAGAAGATACTAGAATAGAGTAGGCCCCAACTCCCATATGAAGGCTGTCCTATAAAAAGGGGAGACATTGAAATAGACCTGTGCACACAAAGAATACTATGCAAAGATGAAGGCAGCATTTGGGGTGCTGAGCAGAAGTCAGAAAATGCTGAAGATTGCCAGCAACCACCAGAAATGGGGAGAGACACCCAAGTGTTCTCTCTCTGAGAAGCAAACAACCCTGTTATATGTTGATCATGGACTTCTAGCCTCTGGAACCATGAGAAAATAAATTCTGTTCTTCAAGCCACCCAGTTTGCAGAACTTTGACAGGGCAGCCCTAGGAAACTAACACAGGGAGTCAGGAAGTTGTGCAGGGCGCATGTGCCCTGCCACAGCCAGGTCCTCCAGCGGCTGCCAAGGCCAGGCCTGGGGCATGGATACAAAACTTGGTAAACCCTTAAGCTCTTTATGGGAGAACCAAATATTTTGAAAATAAATATGTGCTTACATTATATTTTGAATAACACTGTTCTCTCGTAAAAATATTGTCTGTCTTGAACTGTGGATCCTTTTATAAAAGGCTTTCCCTTTCCAGGATGAAATTTATTTTAGTATGTTTCCTTCCCTATCTTTAGCATTTATGTCTGTGGAAAACTAAACAACTTTCTGATGTCATTTGGCATAATTCCCAAAAGAATCAATTTCACAAGTTTCAATTTACTTACTGAAAAGTTTGGTGATGACTTCACAAACACATGGTTCATATAATTTCATGAATATTTGAATTACTGGAAGAACTCCAGATGCCATTATCCATTTTCCTAATTCACATGTTTTGGCATTTAGCTCTAAGACACAAGATTAACGCTTCAATAGTAGTTTATTATAATCGTTATTGCTTACTCTTAACTACATAGTTAGATGCTTAGTTACTTTAATTTGTTTATTTAGCTAAGCAATTTCATGACATACAAATATGATTTTCTTTAGCTTATTTACATAGAATAGTTCATTTTTGTGTAGGGATGAGGCAGCTTTGTTAGTTTTCCTTTCGAATATCTCCAGGTGCACCTGTGTAAATCAGAAGATGGATGAGGTTTGGTGTTGATCTGAATATCATTTCAGGTTGGGGGTGGATAGAGTAGAGGATGAGTGATGAGAAAAGTGACTAATGAAAGCTCTGGAGGACTAAAAGGTCTGGTGGATATAATGGCCCAGCAAAAGTCACTGGAGAAGAACAATTAAAGTTCCCCAGACAATCTCTGCTTGAGGTAAGCCAGAGCATGAAAGCAGAACTGACCTGAAGTACAGGTCTTGCACAATAAATGGATGTGGATTATGTCACCTTTGTTAAATCACTCTAATAAAAGAGAAACATGCAAATCGACCGTCACTTCACGACACCCACCAGCCAATCAGGAGTGAGTATGCAAATTAACCTGACAAAGATGGTGGCAGCCCCACCCCCAGCCACTCCAGGCCTCTGGGCCGCATGCATGCAGGCACGGAGTGGCTGGGCAGGGCAGGGCGGAACGCCTGCTATGAGAAGGAGGGTGGGGGACAGAGGGAGCTACAGGAGCAGCGCTCCAGCTGGAGCAAAAACTGAAGGCTCCAGCCAGAGCAAAGATTGAAGGCTCTGCCCGGAGCGAAGATGGAAGGCAGCGCCAGAGCGAAGGCCTGGGTCCTGGGTGCCGGAGGAAAACCAGTGCTGGCGGAAAACCGGTGCCAGTAGCCAGGGGAAGGAAGGCCTATTGCACGAATCTTCATGCAACGGGCCTCTAGTTTCTTAATAATGACTTGATTGTACAGATAGCACTGTAAAACTACAAGAATAATCTTCCTTCCTAGAGTGTTTAGAATATAAAATGGAAGATAGTCACAGATATATGAAACAGTACTTACAAATACTTTTGTTTATACATGAAAATGACACTACTCCTTCTCAGCCAAATTTAATTTCAGGAGGAAGATATAGGTAGCAGTTCATTACTACACCCTTATTTTTATGGTCTTGTTGGCCATTGAAAGGATGAACAACTTAGCTGTCAGGTAACATACCATATGTGTTTGAAATAAAGATAGTAATTAACTCTATCACTATTTAATCTTGGCTTCGACACACAAACCAACTGAACTACAGACTGGAAAGACACCTGATAACAATTGAAAATTTAATAAGTAGTATATCTTACAAGTGAGAAGTGTCTTCTAGGCTAATTGTTGATGCTCTTGCTTTTAATACTCCAGATTGTCTGAAATAAAGATCTTTTTAAACTCTCACATCTTGAGAATGAGATTAGAATTGTCCAAAGATACACTTTAATATATATTTAAAGTCTATCTTTCTCTAATATTTCTTATCTGCCTGTGTTAGATCCCACTGCTGTCTTTGTTTATTCTAGACCGATAATTAATTTATAACATTTGACTTCTAATTATATATTTCCCAGTTGAAAATGTTAATGTTTCCATACATGTTAGGTGCCTCTTCTTATCCAAAATCTAAGGATCCAGAGTGGACACTGTACTGTGCTTCTTTTGTCACCTCTGACTGTTTCAGTTCATTGTTAGGCATATGCAAATATGTTACAATACTGTACATAGAAAAATGGGCGCATATTATTACTATACAGTTTGATTAACTTTCACAAGTCAAACTCACTCTTGTAACATGTTCCCAGGTCAAGAAACAGAGCATGGCCAGCACTTTCAGAAACTTCTTAGTACCTTTTTCAAGTCAAGATCCTATTCTCAAGGGAAAGCAAATTCCTGACAACTAATTGGGTTATTTTTATTCTTTTTTAAAAAGAAAGGATGCAATTTATACTATTTTTGTCTAGCTTTTCTCATTATGCATGCAAGAATTACCCATATTCTTCCATGCAGTTTTAGGCTGTTCACTCACATTAATGTATACTACTCCACATCTTAACTATCTATTCTGTTGTTGATGTCAGTCTAATTTCCAGTTGATAACTATTTACACTAAATAGAGAGCTAAAGTATTCCTATTTGTTCATTGGTATATGATTCGATTATTCTAAGTTCATTCAATTCTATGATTTGAAAAGCATATAATAAAGTATTCATATTACATATGCATCATTAATATGCACTTTTTTTCTTATAAAAATACAGTTGGAAATATTAAGGTGAATTATTTGGGTTGCTCTCTTAAAACTATTTTCATTTGGTTCAAGTTTTTAAGACTTTTAATAAGCCTAGCCTTGCATCTTAGAGCAAAGAAGATACTACTTTTCATAAAAAGCATTTGAGAATTGGTGTAGGTGTTCCCAGTTGACTAAATTTAAGACCAAACACATCAACAAAAGAAAATAAATGAACAAGTTTCTCATATCACACCACCCAGTCTACTCCCTCAAAACATCTTAACATAATTGTGAAATATGTATCTACATATAAATATATGTGTGTATGTCTATTTTTAATATAGACAGACAATTAAGGCACAGTCTTCTTAAAAATAGGATTGCTTAAATGGAGATAACATTTAGAAATTTTAAAATCCCTTAGGATATACATTTTCAGGTGATTTTATACTATTTTGTAATTCATTGAGTTATAAAAATCCAAAATTTGTTGAGAAATGAAATACATTCAGGAGCTGAATTTTTTTTTTATTGCAGAACCTTACATTTGCACAAATGTAAAGCAATTTCAATTCTGTTGAATAAAGGGATGGAAAATCCATAGTAACATCCCATAACAATAGATCATTGTTACAACTTGTACTCTTTATTCCTAAGGAGAGAATGCTCAACAATTTTTGTCATAACAGAAATCATTGACTATACACTCACTTTTATATAGAGAGCACATAAAAAGGACAACTCAAGAGCTAACAATGAAAAGGTTAACACTCATTCCCAGAGTCTTGTTTTTGGAGTATTATTTTATCTTGCCAAGATTAATCTATCAATCTGCCTAAACATTCAAGTACCCATTTATTTAATAAAAGATGGTATAATTTTATGAACCTCCATGTATTTTTCTTTTGTATATTCTTACAATACTCAACATATTAAATACTATAACTGTGCACATGATTTTATGTTAAGCACTTTGGTTGGAGTTATATATTAAAAATAAATCCACATTTTTGCATTAAGATAGTAATAGGATTTTAAGTAAACACACACACATAAAAATTGAATGTTAATGCTGAATGAGGTTTTGATAATAATTTAATCCCTTCTAATCTCTAATCATTTTACCTCACTCTAGAGTTATAGCTTATGTCTCTTTGACAGACACAAAATGTAGAAGAATTAAGTGAAATGAATCAAGTTCTTCCAGTGTCTAAATAATGTCCAAATAAACAAATGTAAACTTATCAGAGTACCACTAATGAATATGTTATGTTACTTTCTTACTAACAAATCCCCTGTGTTATCAACTAGGATTCTCAGAAAATAAACAATAGTACCTTACTCTACCTTAGTGTATATTTTTATCTAAGCTTTTTGTAAGTCTGTCACAAAACAAAATGTGTGAGCATTTTCCCCATCTTTTAAAATGACCTAAACAGCCTAATTTTCTAGGCCTCGTTAACAACGCATTATAAATCTTATGAAAATACATGCTGCACTTATATTACGGCACTAAGGGCTCATATTCTCAGAAGGATCTCCTATGACTGTTACTTTTCTCAGTCTTTATTTTGAGCAATTTCAAACGAAGATAAAATCAGTGTAATGCGCTTAGCTTCAGTCTTGGTTTTTTTCCTCTGCTTCATTACAATCCTGATAAGCCTTAAAAACTGTCAACCCTGATTTCCTAATAAATAAGAAAAGAGTCTAGCTTTATTATTCCAAGGAAAATTCAGTTCTAAATTTGCTACACAGGCTTTATTTCTGTAAGATAGTATACCTTTTACATGTTTTCCATATTTTCCTAAATAGTTAATCATTTTAGTGTTGTTGTTTTTTTCAAAGTGGCATTTATGAAATAAAATTCAATATTTTATTTTAGATGTGGTATAGCTAGAGAGAGCACAGACATGTACATGGAAAAAATAAATAATAGTTATTCTTAAACTATAGATTTACCTGTCAGTTCTTTCCAAACTTTTTTTCTTTCCTTTACAAAAATCTCATTTTATGCATGAAATGACATCTCTGATTTCAAGAGAACATGTATCATAATCCTATCCACACTAGAATTTACAATTTCCTCACCTAGTAAGGTAATAAGCATGTTTCTCTCTACTTCGCTATCAACAGTATTTGACTTGTGTTAGGTAGCATTACATTCATTGTTATCTTTTGATGTGATTTTATATAATTACTAGAGGCCTGGTGCACGAAATTTGTGCACAGAGGGAGGGTGTCCCTCAGCCCAGCCTGCACGCTCTCCAATCTGGGACTCCTCAAGGGATGTCCAACAGCCCATTCAGGCCCGATCGGCCCTAAACGGGCAGTCAGACGTCCCTCTCACAATCCAGGACTGCTGGCTCCCAACCACTTGCCTGCCTGCTTTCCTGATTGCCCCTAACTGCTTCTGCCTGCCAGACTGATCACCCCCTGACCACTCCCCTGCCAGTCTGAATGGCACCTAACTGCTCCCCTGCCAGCCCGATTGCCCATAACCGCCCTCCCCTGCCGGCATGGTCACCCCTAACTGTCCTCCCTTGCAGGCCTGGTTGCCGCCAACGGCCCTCCCCTGCTGGTCTCGTCACCCCTAACTTCCCTCCCTTGCCAGCCTGGTCACCCCCAACTGCCCTACCCTGCAGGCCTTGTCCTTCCCAACTGCCCTCCCCTGAAGGCCTGGTCCCCCCCAACTGCCCTCCCCTGCAGGTCTGGTTGCCCCTAACTGCCCTCCCCTGCTGGCTTGGTCTGCTCAACTTCCCCCGCCCCCCTGCAGGCCTGGTTGCCCCTAACTGTCCTCCCCTGCTGGCCTGATTACCCCCAACTGCCCTCCCTTGCAGGCCTGGTCCCTCCCAACTGCCCTCCCCTGCAGGCCTGGACCCCCCCCCAACTGTCCTATCCTGTAGGCCTGGTCATCCACAACTGCCCTCCCTTGCAGGCCTGGTCCCTCCCAACTGCCCTCCCCTGCTGGCCTGATTGCCCACAACTGCTCTCCCCTGCCGGCCATCTTGTGGCGGCTATCTTGTGTCCACATGGGGGCGGCCATCTTTGACCACATGGGGGCAGCCATCTTGTGTGTTGTAGTGACAGTCAATTGGCTTATTACTCTTTTATTAGATAGGATTATTCATTTCAGTAATCCATTGTCTTATCCACAGGCTTTGTCTCCAACTAATTTGCACTGCCTCTGACATTTATAGTGAAACTAAAGAAACTCCCTTTAATAAAATTTACACTGACATGAAAACCCATATTATTTACCTGTAAATCATATTCTCTGTTACTGTCTAAACTTGTTGTTTTCCCACTACCTTATATTTTACATATAAGAAAAATTCCACAGCATTCAAGGTTAATTTTAGTAATAAACAAAATATAAAACATTTTAAATTTATAGCAACAATATAGATTTGGTAGGGAAATAAGATGAAACCTTTAGATCCCAACATGGGTAAAATTTAAATAGTCTTCATTATTATAAAGGAAGACACTATTTCTTATTTATTTATTTTTAAAATATATTTTATTGATTTTTTTACAGAAAGGAAGAGAGAGGGATAGAGAGTTAGAAACATCGATCAGCTGCCTCCTGCACACCAAACATCGTAACCAAGGTACATGCCCTTGACTGGAATCGAACCCGGGACCTTTCAGTCCATAGGGCGACGCTCTATCCACTGAGCCAAACCGGTTTCGGCAGGAAGACACTATTTCTAAAGGGTGCATGTAAGGGCCCAGAGTTAGAAGGGAAAGAAATAAACAAGTAATAAATTCTTCTATAAGAATATTATATTTTAATGGTGGGAAAAGAATAAGACTAGGGAGCCATCCAGAATTGCTGCTCCTCAGATGAAGCTGGATTAACATGTACCAGATTTACCCCGCCGTACACAAAAAAGAACTAAAACAGCAGACAAAATATATCAAACAACCATTGTCCGTACCTTGAACATCAGGCAACTAAAGACAGTGATTCCTGAAAGATAGAAAATAAAAAATATAACCCTTACAATTGTACCAGCTTATGCCCTGGATAAAATTTCTAGTGAGGTCCCCTGAGACAGGTAGACAGAGCTGGGATTCTGGGAAGACCAAGGCAAGTAGAGTTCACAGACAACCAGAAAATAGATAACACATAAGGAGAGCATTCCAGTGTTCTTAGGATCCCACACTCTAGTATCCACCTATTACCCATTCAGCACCTACATGTGGAGAAATTAACTGTGGAGTCAAGAGAAAAAAAAGATCAAAAGAATCAAAGGGAAAACATTTATTTTAACTTGACAAATTACATGTTGATTTTCTAATGTTAAAGCAAACCTGTAATCATGAAATAAGCCCAAATTGGTCATGTCGCCATACACAGTTACAAATTTTTACGTGTAATTCTGTAAAAGATAATTGACCATCTATACAAAAAATTTTAAAAATGCAGTATGGGTTTGTTTGTTTTTCTTGTGATAAGAACTTTTAAGATCTCTTTTGGCAACTTTCAAATATGCAATACAGTATTATTAACTTCTAGAGGCCCGGTGCATGGATTCGTGCACTGGTGGGTCCCTTGGCCTGGTCTGCAGGGATCAGGCCAAAACTAGCTCTATGACATCCCCCAAGGGGTTCCAGATTGGGAGCCAGCACAGGCCAGGCTGAGGGACCCCACCGGTGCACGATCAAGACCAGGGAGGGACCGCAGGAGGGTTCCTGGGTGTGCCCGGTCCATCTTTCCCAGTCCCGATCAGCTGTACTCCAGCAGCAGGCTAACCTACTGGTCGAAGCATATGCCCCCTGGTGGTCAGTGTGCATCATAGCAAATGGTTGCACCAATGGTTGGACACTTAGCATATTAGGCTTTTATTATATAGGATAGTCACCATATTGTATATTATAACCCCCTGGTTTATTTACTTCATATCTGGAAGTGTGTACCTTTTGACTCCCCCTTAACCCATTTTTCCCATTCCCCCCCCCACCATCCCTCACCTCTAGCAACTACCAACTATTAAAGGATAAAGGTGGTTTGCAAATTCAAAAAGCCAACTGCACATAGTAGATATAGACCGGTAGGTTTTAATTTGAGCTATAATAATATAATTGTTACACATAGTTTCTTCTATGCCTTTTATGCATATGCATAATTACTCCTGCCCCTAAACCCACCCCCCAATACAGACAGAGTCAGGATTGAACTGAACCCATAGGAGCACCTAGTACTGGCACAATATATTTATTTCACTACATATAGTCTTCCAATGGGAGTTTTCTTCCAGAATTTAAAGTATACCCACTGTGAAATCATTCTAAAGAATTTATTTCACTTATTAATTCATGAATTGGATATGGGAGAATGACAGAGGCAAAGATTAATATTTTGGGCTGAGCCATCAGAAGGATGATGTAAAGATGTGTGAGGGTCACCTTTGTAATAGATGATCAAGAGTACCCCAAATGATCCCTATAGTTGTTTTAAGTCAAATATTGTTCCCAATTCCAGTCCAATCAACCACTTAGTCTACTTCCATCTCTATAAATTTGCCTTTTCTGGAAGTTTTATATAAGTGAAATTATACAATATGTTGTCTTTTGCATCTGCCATCTTTTACTTAAAGTTTTTGAGATTTTTTCCGTGTTGTAGTTAAATGTAGAACAGCATTCCATTGTTTATCCTTTCATCCATTGAAAGATATCTGAATTGTTTCTACTTTTTGACTAGTATGCATAATGTCATCATAAACATATTTTGTAGAAGTCTTTGCGTGAACCTATATTTTCATTTTTCTTGGGTAAATAATAAGAGTGGAATTGCTGGGTTGTAATTTATGTTTAACATTAGCTTCTTAAGAAATTGCCAAATTGTGTTTCAGTGTCTGTACCATTTTACTTCCTCACCAGCAGTCATTGAATGTTCCAGTTTCTCTACATTCTCTCCAGCACTTGACAGGATCTGTCCTTTTTAATATTGCCTTTTTTGCTGAATGTGAAGTGGAATCTCATTGTGGTTTTAATTTACATTTCCCTACTATAATTTTAGCTTCTTTTTGTATGTTTTAGGCATTTATATTTTATCATTGATGAAAATATCTAATAAATTATTTTCTATTTTAATTGATTTATTTGTCTTTTGATTACTGATTTCTAAAAACCCTTTATGTACTGTTAAAACAAATTCTTTATAATATGATGTGCCAATATTTTCTCCCGTTCTGTGGTTTGTCTTTTCATTTCATTATCTATGTCTCCTAAAGTACAAATCTTTTAAATTTAATGAAGTCTAAGATATCAACTCTTTCTTGTATAGATCATTTTAATCTGCAACTATGAAATATTTGACTAACCCAAGGTCACAGATTTTCTCTTAAAATCTTCTAAAATGTTCTTAGTTTTACTCTTAGATGTAAATCTATAATCCATTTTTAGTTATATTTTCTGTGTAGTATAAGTTAGGGATCCAAACTTCTTTGGCAAGTGGTTACCTAATTGTTTGAATATCATTTCTTGAAAAGACTTCTTTCCCCAATGAAATATCTTAACATTTCTGTCAAAAATCAATTGACTATTAACATAAAGATTTATTTAGACTTTCAATCTGTTCCATTGATGTATATGCCTATCCTTATGCATATACTAAATTACCTTGATGACTATAGCTTCATATTAAGTTTTGAAATATGAAAGAAAAATTTACCTAACTCCATTAGATTTTCAAGATTATTTATGCTATTCAGTTTCATTTGTATCTCCAAACCCTACTGAAATTAGAAATTGTGTTGCATCTAAGATCAGATTTTGGAGAAAATTGGTATTTTGCTACTCAGAGAGTAATTGCACCATTCAATTTTGGTTCCTGGTGAATTTCTAAAACCTGAGTTTATATACATATTGATTCCTGACTGTGTAGGTCAGATTCATTCCAGAAACAACTCCAATAGCAACTGTTTCTTCCTAGAGAGAATATCCCTTCTTGTCTTAAGAATTTCTCTATTTCCTGATATTCTCTTAGTTTATTTATGATCTTCCTAAAGGCCAGATAACCTCCTTTACACATCCAAAGTTGGATAGCATAATTCTGCTGAGAATATCAACCAGTACTTCAAGTTCCCCAAAGTGCAAGGGTATCATTAACCTTTATTAATGTCTGGTAACACCTGACTAATTTTGTATGCATTTGGGCATCCAGTTTAGCATGATGAAATTGTAATTTATACAGGCTGCTTGTTTTCCTTTTCTAGCTAGGACATAGTGAGCATCTTTTCTAGAATCAAGTTGTGGATAAATAAGAATTTTAACCAGGTATTTTCTCAAAGTCTATAATTTGAAGATGTCATTATTTCTCACCTGAAGGCTGAAGGCAAACCAGAGGGAACTGCCCAGGAAGCTGCATCTTGCTCCTATCACCAGCTTGCTATGGTGCCTTAGCTCCCAATGCTGAACGATGTTTGATAAAATTATAGAATGTTAGTATTCTGATGAGAATATTCCATGAAATACCACAAACATAGAAAATATAAGAGTGTGAAGAAAATTTCTGGAGATACATCCTTGATTTAGCGAGAAAAGAGATCTTGCCTATACTGTACAGAGGAAACTTTTTATTTTATTTTTTAAATATAGTTTTATTTATTTATCCAGGGAGAGAGAGATAAAAACATCAATGATGAGAAGCACTGATAGGCTGCCTCCTGCACATCTCCTTTTGGGGCTTGAGCCCACAACCCAGCAATATGCCCTGACCAGGAATCAAACTGGGAGCTCCTGGTTAATAGGTCGACACTCAACCTCTGAGCAATGCTGGCTGGGCTAGATAGGGGAGCAATGATATCCGTGGATATATAATGGAGGGTAGGTAAATTTGTGGATAAAGTGGGTATTCATTGTAGGTGAAATATGTCAAGATCATTACTTGACTATTTCAATTTTTCATTGAATAAGAGTTCTCTCATTAGCTGAGTGAGAGGATTAGACATGAGAGATGAAAAGAGATGTGAAATAGTCATTTCAAATGAGAGAATAGATGGTCCATGGAAATACAGGACAATGGCCCAGACTCATTTCCAACCCACTTGGGATTCCTAGTCATTAATTTAATGTGAAACCACTCACCATGGTTGTGTAAATCTGTGTGTGTGTGTTGGGGGGGGGGGGGGGAGAAACACATCTAGAATGTAGATTAAACAGGATTTAAATTTTACCAAATATGTATAAAAACAAGATAATAAGGTAGTATATGTACTGATATAGCAGAGTCACAAAGATAAACATTTAACATTTAAAACCCACAATTGTAAAGTGTAATTTAATTTGTATGAATGTTAAACACACACACACAGAGAGAGAGAGAGAGAGAGAGAGAGAGAGAGAGAGAGAGAGAGAGAGAGAAATATCATGGCTTTAGACATCTGAGATGTTGCCAGAGTTTGGTATTGTTTTGGTAAAGCCAAGGTGGTAGCTCCCTAACCCGCATTGCTGAGTCAAATCAAATTACCACCACACCCTGAGAACAGATTTTCCACAGATCTGTAAGTACAGACAAAATATTTACTGTGCAATTGGGATGATGCTTTTAACACAGTTCTGTAAGATGTTCCCTAACTCCTTTGTGTGCAGTGTTGCCAACATTTAGCAAGAAGGATACTGAACTGAGGAAGGAGTGTTAGTGGAAGAGCCTAATGACAAGACTTCACAGATCCCACTGCATTAATGAGGCTCAGTAGTTTCTCTTGCATAGAGGATGTTTTTAGTTTATTCTGTGGCTTTGGTGAATTTCCAGAGTTCTGACATAGTTGAATTTAGTTGTGTCCTTCATACTTCCATTTATTTATTTGTTTGTTTATTTGTTTATTTATTTAATATTTACTACTTACTGTTTGTTAATCCTCACCCAAGGATATTTTCCCATTGAATTCTAGGGAGAGTGGAATAGAGAGAGAAAGACAAGAGAGAAACATTGATGTGAGAGAAACACATCTATTGGTTGCCTACTGCACATGCCCCAACAGAGATCTGGCCAGGGAAGAGCCTACAACCAAGGTACCTGCCCTGGACTAGAATCAAACCCTGGACCCTTTGGTCTGAAGGCCAATGCTCTATCCACTGAGCCAAACCAGCTAGGGTCATACTTCCATTTAGAGGAAGAGTGAATTCAGCAGGTTCTCATTCTGCCATTCCAGAAATCAATTAGAAGATTATTGGATTTTTTAAAAATCCTCACCTGAGAATATGTTCTTCATTGACTTTGGAGAGAGGAAGGGAAAGAGAGAGAAAAACATCTGTGTGAGAGAGGCACATGGATTGGCTTCCTCTAGAATATTGTACCTGTAAAAGCTAGACTCCCTCTCTACCCAGACCAGGGAGAGAAAGAGAGAGAGAGAGAGAGAGAGAGAGAGAGAGAGAGGGAGAGAGGGAGAGAGAGAGATGAACCTACAGGAAATCAAACCCGCAGCCCAGTTAAGCCCAGTTATGTGACTTGACCAGGAATGGAACCCACCACCTCTTTTGGTGTACAGGATGACTCTTCAACTAACTGAGCCACACTAGCCATGGTGATGATTGGATTTTTTAACAAAACATTATGGTCCAGTAGATATATTAATATTCTTGGAAAACTTTAATCCACAATGTGCTACTATTTACCTAAATGCTCTGGGGTAAGTTCCTCAAATTCATCAGAACCTTGGTTCATCATATCCATTTCCAATATTTTGAAAGCAAGGTATCATCTCTGATTCTAGCATTATATAATGGTTTTTAATTATTATTTAAAATGTTAACAGATTTCCTGGAAGTCAAAAGGATGTTATTCCCCTTTTTCTTCATTTTGTAACTATTTAACAAGCAGACATTTAAGCAACTAGTATGTGTACTATGACTTGGTTAGTTTTTAATATATCTCATTTCTACACATTGAGTTTTTCCACAAGAAATCATCTACACAGTCAGTGAATTCTCTCCTGCCTTCATATAATTTATATGTTCAATACAGAAAAGAATGAATCAACTGAAATCATTTAAAATTTGTTTTTACAGAATCAAATATCAGGATGGAAATAAAAGTGATTATTTATTTTATCTTCCTCTTTGGAGAATAAAATAATATAGATGGGTTAAGAACTCTCTTTATTTTAAATGATTTCCAGCAAAGATAATTATCTTCTTGCTAAAAGGAGAGAAAAGAAATTGTCCTGGAAAATAAAGTGTTCTTAAATTTTATTTCTAGACTGCAAAATATTTGCTAATTTTACTTAAAAGCTGACATTTGGGTCAGGTTCAAGAGTTTTGTGCAAAATAACTGGGCAGATTAAAGAAAACAAAAAAGCACAAGAAATCAATCTGCTTTAGATCCAAAAAGGCTTTTATTGGACAGTCAAGCAGAGCAGCTATGTTTTCTAACAATTATATTTTGCCAAACATGTGGATGGAATAATGAAGAAGATGTTATTTCAATTTTCCACCTCCTTTGGAAGTGGCTCTTGAGAAGAAAAAAAAAGAGGAAGAGTACACATATTTGCTAACTATTGAACTTCATTTCTGAAGACTGTCAAGTAAGATTACATCCATTACATTTCCTACTAAAAGTTGTTTTCTAAAACATCTATTATTGGTGGAGTCTCCTCCATGTACCCACCTGTTGCTGTTGAAAGTGGAGCTCTTGGGGTGATGCTGGAATGAGTATTTCCTGAGGGCTCCATGGGAGGATGAGGTATCATGGAAAGCTTTATTTAGATGGAATGTAAACCCTGGGTTTCCAAGGTCCCATCTCCCTCAGTTCTGACATGGAAACAGCCCATTTTGTCTTCCACGGAGCTGGGATTAAAGCTACAGCCAAGAGTTTCTGCTCCATATTAAGGTCCAGCCCAACATCTGGCTAGGTTAGCTTGTGTTTCCAGCTTCAGTCCATTTGTGTGTGGTGTCCACATGGCCATGGGCCACACAGTTTCTAGGGACACATGTCAGGCTAGCATGGGTAGCTGAACACGCAAGAAACAGGAATCTAAGCAGAAAGAGAGAGAGAATCCTTTGAGGATTATGTATTCCCAAATTTTCATAAACTTGCATTGGGGTCCACCCTCCTATCCAATGATCTTTGTTCCCAGATTAGACTGATAGGCAAACACCTTCTCTTTGTTACCCAACTTCACCGTGCATGTGCCCATCTTCCTTTATGTTGGACCCTTTCCCCTGGTGATGTGCAGGGAATAGACCAGTAGTTCCCTGGAGAGTGTAAAGTTGCAGCTTCCTCATGAAGCTGCCCAGATGATGATGCTTATAATGTCTGACTTTCCCTTTGCCCCCTTCCTATTGTTAATAGTAGCTAGCTTGTCATGATGGCAACACAACTGTTTGAATGACCTGAAGAATGTATATTCAAGAATGTACATTGTCATAGGCAATGTTTATATATTTTTCAGTAATATTTATAAGAATTGGTTACTGTGAGAATGTTGGCATAAGTTGGCATAATAATTTGGCTAATGAGGCTTAAGCAGCCTTATTTTCTTCTACACTTCATTTGTGAGAACACATACAACTGAATATTGTGCCTGTAAAAGCCAGACTCCCGCTCTACCCAGATCGAGAGAGAGAGAGAGAGAGAGAGAGAGAGAGAGAGAGAGAGACAGAGAGAGAGAGAGAGAGAGAGAGAGAGATATGAAATGCTGTTCTCCTATCAATGTTTACAATGGAGCAAAAATCTGTAATTTTCAAAATAAGGTCTTTTTTCTTCTTGAAAGAATTTAGGTTCTTGGCAAAAATAAATAAAATAATAAAATTCTCAATTTTAAAACATTTAATACCTGTTCAACAATACTGAGTAATTTTCGTAATCTAAAACAAGAGACATAAGTAGCAGTAAGTGTGAAGAAAAGTTACAATCTATGCTCTGTATCATAATGAGCAATATTGACTTTTTTAGATTGAGAATCGTGCAGAATTATGTGGAAATTTAAATAACATTGTACAGCAGCTCTCTAGAACTTATCTATCTTGCATAATTAAAACTTTATGCCCATTGATTAGCAACTTCCTCCATTTTCTCCTCTCTCAGTCCCTGATAACTGTCATTCTACTCTCTGATTCTGTGAGTTGACTTAGATACCACACACATAAGTGCAATCATGCAGTATTTGTGCTTCTCTGAATGGCTTATTTTGCTTATAATGTCTCCAAGATTCATCCATATTGTCTTATATTGCAGGTTTTCTTTCTTTAAAGGCTGACATTTCCTTTATTCATTTATCCATCTATCAACAACATTTTTTCTTGAATTCTGACACTATTTTTGTGTTCAATCATTGATTACCTATAACAAGACAATACTTAGGTATGTCAGTGAAAATATCAACCACATTATTTGTGGTGCTTTGCATGGACTACATCAGGAAAATGAGAGGACATTTACTTGTGAGAATAAAATTCTCTAAATAAAGCAAATCCATTGAAACAAAACATCTATAATAATAAAAGTATAATATGCTAATTAGACTGGACGTTCTTCCAGACGACCCTTGGGACAAAGCTGGGGCTGCTAGGGCCAAGGCAGAGGCGGCCGCCGTGATGAGTAGGGGCCAAGGCAGAGGTGGCAGAGGCCCTGGCTGCAGCGGTGGCGGGGGCTGAGTCCCTTCCATGAACCTCATGCATCAGGCCTCTAGTCCTGTATAATAAAAGCCTAATTGCTAAGTGTCCAACCATTCGATTGTTTGGAAAGTCGCTATGATACACACTGACCACCAGGGGCAGACACTTCAAACCTTAGGTTAGCTTGCTGCTGGGGTCAGGGCAATGGGGACTGGATGAGACAGGCTAGACATGCCCTAGTGCCCTATCACGGTCCCTCCCCAGCCCTGATAATGCACCAATGGGGTTCCTTGGCCTGGCCTGCAATCTGGGACCCTTCGGGAGATGTCAGAGAGCAGTTTTGGCCTGATCCCTGAAGGCCAGGACAAGGGACCCCACCAGTGCACAAATGCATGCACCCGGCCTCTAGTCCTATCTGATAAAAGAGTAATATGCAAATTGACCTACCTCCACTACACCCACAAGCCATACCACCAGCCAATCAGGAGCAAATATGCAAATAAACCCAACCAAGATGGCTGGGGCCACGGAGAGCAGGAGGGAGGCTTGGGTTTCCCCAGCGATGGAGGAAGCCAAGCTTTCCGCCTGCCCTTGCCAGCCCAGGCCTCCACTCAATGCTACAAAGTTTCAATTATAGAAGATAAATAAATCCCAACAAAAATAGCGGCATCCACAGAGCTGGAGACAGCAGGACGCTAGGGTTGCCTCCGGCAATGGAGGAAGCCAAGCTTCTGCAGCGCTGGCCTGCCTTGCCCTCCGCTTAAGGCTACAAAGTTTCAATTATAGAAGATAAATAAATCCCAACAGAAATGGCTGCCGCCACGGACCAAGCAAAAGGCTTGGCTCAGCTCCAGGCTAAAAGTTTCAATTGTAGAAGATAAATAAATACCAGATACCAGGGCCTCCGCTTAAGTCACCAGGGGGTGTGGCCGGCCTGCAAACCACCACAGGGCCCTCGCCCAGGCTGCCCCATGCCCCAAGGGAACTCCCACCCTGATCCGGGACAACCTTCAGGGCAAACCAGCTGGCCCCCACCCATGCGCCAGGCCTCTTTTCTATATAATAAAAGAGTAATATGCAGATTGACCATCACTCCAACACACAAGATGGCTGCCCCCATGTGGTCAAAGATCCTGCCCCCAGGTGGACACAAAATGGCCACCACAAGATGGCCAGCGGGTGGGGGGGGAGGCTGTTGGGAGGGACCAGGCCTGCAAGGGAGGGCAGTTGTGGGTGATCAGGCCAGCAGAGGGGGGGGCAGTTGGGAGGGACCAGGCCTGCAAGGGAGGGCAGTTAGGGGTGACCAGGCTGGCAGAGGAGGGAAGTTGGGGGTGACAGGGCCTGCAGGGAAGGGCGTTGGGGGGGACACAGGCCTGCAGGGGAGGGCAGGTAGGAGCAAACAGGCTGGCAGGGAAGCAGTTAGGCATCAATCAGGCTGTCAGGGGAGTGGTTAGTAGGTAATCAGTCTGGCAGGCAGAAGCGGTTAGGGGCAATCAGGAAGGCAGGAAGGCGAGCAGTTGAGAACCAGCAGTCCTGGATTGTGAGGGGGCAGTCTGATATGCCTCAAGGGGTCCCAGATTGGAGAGGGTGCAGGCTGGGCTGAGGGACACCCCCCACTGTGCACGGATTTCATGCACCGGGCCTCTAGTTTATATATAAAAGCCTTAACTCCATCTGCAAAATAAAAAAAACACACACACACACACACATGGATATGTGTAAATAAATTGCATGAAAGTAGGAGATGGAAATATATAACAGTGTTTTCTCCAAATTTGGTTGATAAATTTTTTATTATTTAATTGAAAAGAGGATACTGATATTTGGTAGGATTTTTTATGACCACTCAATTGAATTTTTCTTGTGAAAAATAACAGTTAAATCTTAACAATAAGTAGCAAAAGAAATGCTCAAATATTTTCTTTATTTTAAATATAATAAGCATTCTATATTGTTCTTATGTTGAACAAAACTAGACTATTTTATTTGAAGATTTTCAGTTTGGAGGAAAATTTAAAATACCAAAGTAAGGCTTTTTTACTTTGAGTTTTACAATATCAACATTTCTAACAAATCAAAATTTCATTTGGTTGAATGTCTCTTGGGTGCCATTATAAAATATTTGTAATATGCCAAGAATATGAGTATTTCGCTATAAATGAGATTCAAAGAACTTGATGTATTCTAGGGAAAGCTTATAATTTTAAATTGGCACTTGTGACAAAGTAATGGCTTTTGTTTTTGTTGTTGTTTTTTCCCCCACTTTTCTCTGGCAACGTAATTATCATACTAGCATATTTAACCCAAGTCTCTTGTCAAAATTAGCCCTATAAAATGCCTACTGGAAATTCTTAATCTACTTGTATTCTGTCCAGCTCAATTTGTCATATTTTTCTCAAGAAACTGATTGAAATGCTGTAGCCAATGGTAATAAATGATCCTCTTTCTCTGAGGACTGCTATAAGCTGCTCTTATTTACAACATCCATGCTTGAAAACTATGCAATGGTATTTGGATCCTGCTTTTATTATAATAGGACTCTATATTTCTGGTTTTTATATTTGTGTTTTTATGTCCAGATTTCTCTAGAATTCAAATTGAAGTATCCATTCAATTCCAAAAATCAGTTTATTTAAAATAATTCTGAGGTTAAAGCAAATAAAGGCTATTATATAAAAACTAGAGGCCCAGTGCACAAAATTCATGCATTTGGGGTGGAGGGGTCCCTCAGCCCAGCCTGCGCCCTCTTGCAGTCTGGGAGCCTTTGGGGGATGTCTGACTAACGGCATAGGCCCGCTCCTACGCCATCATTTAGATATCCTTAGCGCTGCCGCAGAGGCAGGAGACTCTCCCACCACCAGCTCCTGCATTGAGTGTCTGCCCCCTGGTGGTCAGTGTGCGTCATAGCAACCAGTTCTTCCACTGTTGGATCTATTTGCATATTAGCCTTTTATTGTATAGGATCTATAGATGCTATAGGAAGAAATTTAAGGTAGAGACTCCAGACAAAAAGAACTTACTGGTTTTGTTATCTAGAAGTTATAAAAAACTGAGTAATTTCTATAAAAAACTAAATAATTTCCATTAGTAGTTTCATCTCATAGTTTTTATGAGATAAAAATTATTAGAATAAAAATTTAATTTTTAAAGGAACATCAGTAAGTTTTTAAAATTTAATTATGTATATTTTATTGCTTTTCTAAAAGACCTGGAAGATTCTGTATTCTTTTAAATTAGAAAATTTTTCAATATGGTGTAACAGAATCTCATGTGGAAAATAAATTAAATAACCTTATTTAAGATCAGTCTTTTTTTTTCACATTGAAAATGTGTGGAAAGGGCAGATACAATAGCTCATAACCAAAGGTACTTAAGAGTTTATTTCACTAAGGTCAGGATATCATGACATTATATTCTAAAAATTATAAAGTCTAATATGTAATAGCATTAATATCATCAGTAATACTGTGGAGGTGAGGAATATGCAACAGAAAATTGTATAAAATTGAAGGAGAACTTATGCCAAAATTAAATTTAAAATTCTCCTATGAATATCTTTGGAAGAAGAATGATTTTTATTATTGGACTAGAGGCCCGGTGCATGAAAATTCATGCATTGGAAGGGGGGGGGTCCCTCAGCCCAGCTTGCCCCCTCTCACAGTCTGGGAGTCCTCAGGGAAGGTAGGTGACCTAGCGATCAGGGGAAGGTGACACCCCATCACACCTCTGCTGCTGCCACTGCCAGCAGCGCAAACCTCAGCTGGGCCCTGGATACCTGATCCTCAGGCGGCCCTGGGCAGCTGGGTAGCCAACATCTTAGGCTTGTCTGCGCCTCAGGTGTTGGCTGGGCAGCCGCCATCCAAGGCTTGCCTGCACCTCTGGCCATCCCTGGGCAGCTGGGGGACTGAGGGGACTGGGGGACTCCGGACACAGGCATGTGGAGCAGCCAGGCCCACCTGGGCTGAGGGGAATGGGTGCCACCATCTTTGAGGGTGTGGCAATCAATTAGCGTATTCCCTCCTTATTGGCTGTGGCGCTGCCATCTTTGCGATGGCGTGAGGGTCAATTAGCATATTCCCTCTTTATTAGCTAGGATAGCTTTCTAACCTCTTCTGCTCTTTGCCTCTTCCCTAAAAGCAGAACAACGCTGTCAAATCTAAGAAAATGGCACCTAAAATAGCAAAACAGATCCATGTGTCACATACCATAAACACACGAAGTCACACAGCAAAGCTTACGCAGGCAGAAAAAGGCCTATTCAGAGGCAAAAATATCAAATATAGATTTCAGAGCTGCCTACCTTAGCTACTGACAGTGGTAGTAAAGGCAATTATATATATACTAGAGGCCCGATGCATGAAATTCATGCAAGAGTAGGCCTTCCTTCTCCAGCTGCCAGCATCAGCTTCCCTCTGGCACCTGGGAGCTGGGCTTGCTTCCCTCTGGCTGCCAGCAGGCACCCGGGACCTGGGCTTCCCTCACAACCACGGCTTAGTCTGGAAGGATGTCCAGTCTAATTAGAATATTACACTTTTATTTGATATATATATATATATATATATATATATATATATATATATATATATGTATATATGTATATATATATATTTATATATATGTGTGTGTGTATATATATATATACACATGTATATTATATATATGTATATATGTGTGTGTGTGTGTGTATATATATATATATGTATATATATATATATATATACACATATATATGTTTGAGTTATAAATACTTACAAAATATATACAAAAACCAGAAATCTAAATTCCTTCTCTTAGTTCCACAACCTATAATAATTTTATACCATTCAGTTGACATTTGTCCTGTTACTTGTTGTTTAACTGTAGTCATAAACATATTTTATATTCCTAGCTAAACTGAGGGAAGAGATCCTCTTGTCTAATTTATACCTCTCTCAGTTACTATCTTTACATTCATCATATACTCTCTCATATATTCATATTTCTTTCACTAATTTGTCTTTCCTGTTTGGTTTACATGTGGAAGTACAATGAATATAGGGATTTACTCTTAGTTTATAAACCAGTGTAAAGACATGGCAAATTGAAAGATTTAATATGAAAATATTTTCATACCAAGAAAATATTGGAAATTAGAGAACACAAAACAAAAGAAAAGTTAAAAGACAACCTAGTACCACCGGGTATTAAAAAGGATTCTGACTCAGAATGACTGGCCTACAATTTTTTCTTTAAGAACTCAGGGTCCTTGGTGAAAATAAACCAACAAATAAATAAGTGAAAAAAGCCAGCAAGCAAAAGAATTCTTACAAAATGTAAAACTTTTATGCCTGGTATTAAGCTTTTAGGTTGGTCTTTAGATTTTTCTGTTGCTAGCATGCCTCATTTCTATATTTGGGAGTTTCATGGATAGAATGGCATTGAAATCAGACTGGCTATGAATTCTCTATTTTCCTGTACAGAAGGAAAGTTATTCTTTGAAAAAAAAATACCTACATAAATAAGTAAATAGATAGATAAATGGAAGAGGGCAGAAAGAAGCAATTGTCAAAGATCATAAAGTCAGCAGCATTCAAGGTTATAGTGTTCAGCTAATTCCTATTTTTAAAATCTGTATCATAATAGCTAATGTTGAGTATGTAATAGCACTCCTATTATATATATCTATATCTATGTCTATAGATATAGATATATATAATATCTACATAGATATATATAGATATAGATATAGATATAGATATAGATATAGATATAGATATAGATATATAGATATAGATATATAGATATATATAATCACCCCACTTAACCTTATTAATCTTCTGTAAGTTAGGTATTGTTAATTAGGCTTATTTTATAAATAAAGAATGAATCTAACAGAAAGGTTAAGCATCTTGCCCAAGGTGGAGCCAGGACATGATTCCATGCTAAGTAGATTACTGCAAATTATCTCATTTTTTTGTTTGAAGTAAAGAAAAAAGAATCCAATTAAATAAGCTTCAATTTATCACTCCAAAAGTGATATTTACTGGTATGTTATGTACCAATAATGCATTTTAAAGAGATGTCAGATTAAGAACATGCCAAGAGAAAGAAAAATACCACATGATCTCACTCATTTATGGATAATAAAGAACATTATAAACTGTGGAACAAAAAGATAGTTACAGAGGCAGTAAAGCATCAAACAGACTGTCAAATTACAGCAGGAAGGTTAGGGAGAGGTGGGGAAGATAAGAGATCAACCAAAGGACTTATATGCATGCATATAAGCATAACCAATGGACGCAAAACTCTGGGGGGTGAGGGCATGTATGGGAGTGGGGTGGGGGTGGGGCAATGGTAAGATATGTACACATATAATACCTTAATAAAAAAAAAAGATTAAAAAAAATCCATTCACATTACTAGACCAGGTCATCCCAACTGAAAAAAAAAAGAACATGCCAAGAACTCAGGTTATTTTATTGATGCTCAATGTCTCCATTACTTCCTGTGAAACTGAACATTAGGAGTGTTGAACACATGAACCAGTGGATTTCTACTGTGCTGATATTCATGAGAGCAGAAAATATTTAGGGAGAGAAGAAAATAGGTTTATGAATCTGAACTCTTAAATTAGTACCATCATTAATATAAATATTTAAAAAACATATTTCTATGAGCATCCCAAATACATAATAATGGGGTCTCATAGCAAATTGTGCAAAAACCTCATGAATCTGTTATTACCACAAACTTAACTCTAGTAAAAATAAACGTTTCCATCCAACCAAAAGACCTTATCTGAAGAACAAAGCAGGAATATATCAGTTATTTTGGGCACTATATTTAAATTCCTACACTTGCAGCACTGGTACACTTGACATATAATTATTGAGGGATTAGGTTCAAAGGAGTATAAAAGAGTCTTAAAACAAGTTCTGGAACTCTAAAAAGGCAAAGAGAAGAGGAAGAAAACATTTTCTACGAACTGAAAATAAAATTAATTGAAATGATGATGAAATCATTTCCATTTTTCAAAGTCCCTGGCAACCACAACAATTATTGTGCACCTCTTGCCATCATAAGAATAAAAGACTGTGCTTTTATACAATCATAAAAATGTCTGTTCAACCAAGAACCTACTCATTCATGCTACTTATTTCATTTATTTTCTCTTTAAAGTGGAAAAAATCTTTTTTGTAATTTATTTTTATACATAAAATGTCTAACAATATTTACCTGAGAAATATAGTTGACAAATTTTGGAGGATGTATAGACTAAATTTCACCACTATAAGACTTTTGAAATAAAGTTATATGATTTATAACTACTTATTTTTGGCTGAACCTTTAAGTTAGAAAACTCAATTATTTTTGTGCTTATTTGAACATCATAAATGTATATATTTGTTACTCTACAGCTATAATTAGTTAATGATATAAATTCAAGTTAATAATGCTTATTTGTACAGGATTATGTTGCTTAACACGGTTTTCTAATACAAAATGAAATTGAAATATAGCATAAAGTCATTGCAATTAATGAACAAATTTGTAACAGATAAAAGAGTAACACTTAACTGTTAATGTTTCAAAAGTTTATCTTCAACATGTGTATAAAAGTCTATGCCCATGAATTCAAATGCATTAGCTTGTGTTGTAAAATATTATAGCAGTAATGTGATAGACTCCTGAATAAATTTTAATATTTATCTACACTTTAAAAATCAGCATTAATAAAATAAACCATTTTCTTAGAATATCAAATTATTTTATATTTTAAAGTGTCATTTTAAAATATGGAGTGTTACTAACATATGCTTATATTAAATCTTGAAAGGGCTTGATATAATGGCTAACAGTTTGTAATGCATGATGACAGTGCATCTCTTTAAATATTTTCTTATTTATTATTTCAAAAAGTTAATACAGTCCTGACTGGTTTGGCTCAGCGGATAGAGCGTTGGCCTGCTGACTCAAGGGTCCCAGGTTCGATTCCAGCCAGGGGCATGTACCTTGGTTGCAGGCACATCCCCAATGGGGGGTATGCAGGAGGCAGCTGATTGATGTTTCTCTCTCATCAATGTTTCTGGCTCTCTCTCCCTCTCCCTGCCTCTCTGTAAAAAAATCAATAAAATATATTTAAAAAAACAAACAAACAAAGTTAATACATACATGTGGCCAGGTAGCTTATTTAACTTAATATGAGACGTAAAAAAAGTGTTCAGTGAACCTTACAGTGTTCTCATTCAATGTCTTACTCATGAAATATTACAAAATTAAATTTAAAAATATTAAGAAAATAAAGTTAGCCATATTTAACAGTGTTACTTAAACAGTTTAAGTAACTGAAAACAAATGCATCTTTTTAAAGATGAATTTCCTATAGTTATGCATAATTTTATTTTAGGTCTTTATTACTCTGTTCTTTTCCCTTTTTTTTTGGTGGAGACATTCATGTCTTTCATCATGAAATATGAGTGATTCTTACCCAAATGAAGTAAATGTTAATATATTACCAAAATGATAAGAGGGAAATAAAGGAATGGGATAAGTACTGACATAGTCGTTCATTGAGCCACAGAAAAATATGTTCTTTAAATGGGTACACAGAAACAAGTGTGAGCTGTTCCAGCCTTGTTTACACCAATATGAGATGAGAAAAAATATTGAATAATTATTTCTCAGTTAAATTATGTGTGCATACACCTACATACACATTTACACACATATACATGCATGCACATATGCACACAGCCTGTTGTAGAGTACTAAAGAGCCAGACTATGGAATAATATCAAAGGCAGTGTGACAATGTATGGAAATTGAATGATCTATGTGATCTGATTAAATTAACTGAAATTCATCTTTGAGACAGTTGGGTAACTTATAATATGGACAAGTTATTAGATGATAATTATTTATTATCCATCTATTTGGGTATTTGGGGATGATAATAGTATTTTATTTAGCAACTAGAGGCCTGGTGCACAAAATTTGTGCACGGGAAGGGGGGATCCCTCAGCCCAGCCTGCACCCTCTTGCAATCCGAGACTCCTAAGGGGATGTCCAACTGCCAGTTTAGGCCTGATCCAGGCCTAAACTGGCAGTCAGACATCGCCTCTCACAATCCGAGACTGCTTGCTCTGAACCGCTTGCCTGCCTGCCTGCCTGATTGCCCCTAACTCCTCTGCTTGCCTGCCTGATTGCCTGCCTGCCTGATGGCCCCTAACTGCTTGCCTGCCTGCCTGCCTGATTGCCCCTAACCACTCTGCCTCAGCCCTGACAGCCACGGATTCATCCAGAAGGACGTCCGGAATGACATCCGGAAGGTCGTTTGGCCGTCAGTATAATTAGCATATTATGCGCTTATTATTATAGATAGTCATAATCATTAGAAAATAGATAAAAAGGATTATGAATATGACTTGACTTGTTGCAACATACTCCCAACAAAACAGGTGTATGTGAGAGGAAAAGTTTGCAGAAGGTTAAGAATTGTTGAGGCTATGAGAATGGCAGAGGGGCCTTCTGTATATTTTTCTCCTATTCATGTACATGTTTAACAATTTTTCAAATAAAAAAAACAGCTCTTGCTGACACATAAAGACATTTATAAATTATACTTTTAAAATATAAAATAGGTTTGTCTTTACTAACATTTACAGGAAATTGAAAATCTACTGTTGGTTAACAGTATGAATCGATGACGTGTCAAACTCAGAGATAAGTACAAGAACACAGAGATATATTTGCTTTACAAATGTAAGTGCATTTTCTTATAGCATGTCTTCTACAGGCAAAGAATCTATGAATGTTGCTACATGGTTAAATGGAAGATCCTCTCCTGTGCACCAGTCAGAGAGTTATCAGTTTTGAAATTGCATGAGTCTTCACATCTCCTATCTTATACATCCCTCAGTTCAATCTTGCATTTAACTTTAAAGTTTGGGTTTTTACTGAAATTAACTAGATAGTACATCTGGCTTGTTATCCACTCTTCTCACTCCCACCCATGGGTTTTCACATCCTCATGTCTTCTAATCTACCATCAGCAAATCCTGTAAATAAGTGTCAGCAAAAACTGCAGGGGTGATTTCTCAACATCCCTGCTGATTAGACCAAAATCAGCCTGATTCGTAAATCATTCTTATCAAAATGAGAAAGGTCACACAAAACACTCTCAGCTTAAAAGTCTTGAGTCAAATTGGAACTGTATGCCTCACTCTCAGAAATGTGTAAAGTAGTTTTCACACTAAATTGTGTTGAATCCAGTTCTGACAAACTACCAAATGATATTTTAACATATTTGTTCACCTGTTTAATGGCCCTGGTCTTAAGAGTGCCTGGGTGCCCTAAGGTTGACAGTGTATTTTCCAACCAGCATCCTTTGCAGCCTTGATTTGTGCACACAGAAGACTTTTAAAAACGTCCTTAGTGGTACTATCTTTGTTGATTCTTTACCTACTCCCATGGTATTTCCTTTCACCAAGAAACAGAATAATAATACACAAACTACAGCTCTGTTTGAGCCTATCACCTGATCCATTATCACTTGAATGCCTTTGTCACCTCAATATTCCTCACTGCATAGAGAAATGCACACATCTAGACTAGTGGATAAATCAAAAAGTGTTGATCATGTTTGTTTAGGGTATTGTAATTACTTTAATACATGGCTGTTTTTGTCACCCTTGGATTAACATGACTGCTTTACCTTCTGGTGGAAAGTGTGGTCTGAATAAAGTAGATCTCGTCTTTTCGTGGCTATAGGAATGCTCAATAAAAAGAAAAATGTACATAGGGGCTCAGGTTCATGAAATGAGATCTACAAAATGTGTATAGTTAATGAGTTTGTGAGAAGCAGCAGTTCTTTATCTTATTCTAGCTTTTAGCCCTGATCTACTTATCCTGCCTTTTTCATTGTCAAAGCAACTGACACAGAGCTCTAGACATGTCTCCTCTAATTCAGTAGTTTATTCTACTTAGCCCTCAATATTTTGAAATTTGGTTTAATTTTGCTTTGTATAATATATAGCTGTGCTCATCCTACTGAAGTATTCATAACCATTTCCCATGGAGTTATGTCAAGCCATCAATAAGATAAAAATGGCAAACTGTGTTGAAGCATTAAGTTTATGTGAAAATGTTTTCTAGGGAAAACTTATTGTAATAGTGCAGTTATAGCAGGTTGAATAGTGCTGATCGGTGTCACCCCCTGCAAAACCCATGTCTCACTAGAAACTCAGAATGTGACTTTGAGATTTGGGTTTTTGTAGATGTAATTCAGTTAAGATTAGGTCGTACTAGACTAGGGCAAACCCTAAATACAAAAACCCATTGACCACGGAGACACAGATAAGAAGGCTATACAAAGATGGAAACAGAGATTAGAGTGATGCCTCTGCCAGCCAAGGAATGCCAAGGATTGCCAGCAACTGCCAGAAGCTAGCAGAGAGGCATGGAATGGTTTCTCCCTATGAGTGTCTAGAAGGAACCAACCCTGCCAACACTTTGATTTTACACTGATTTCCCCCAGAAATGTGAGAAAATATGTCTGTAGTGTTATGTCCACAAGACTGTGATAATCTGTTATGAATGATGGCCAAGAAAACAAATAGTTTAAAAATACATATATTACTTGCGCATAAAACAAACAAGACATATTTTGAAATAGGAAATATTTCCCATAATTATTTTCGTAAAAATAAGAAGGGAATATGATAAAGTGTAAAGTAATATTAAAACTTTTACCCTCACCCCCAAGTCCATTCAGCTTTGTTTTCCCTTCTATAGGGGTATTTCAGTAGAAAAACTAAGAAGCACTTTTTTTTTTTTTTGGAAAACTTAGAAACATTGCTACCTGCTACTATATCTTGAGTTTTGATATCCTCCAAATTTTAGTAACATTCAAAACTGTAGATCAACTTATTAAAAACAAATAAAATTTTACTTTCTTATCTTCTTTGACATGAAATTATATTCCTGCACTTTTCACCCTTCACTGTTAGTGTATTGGGCTCTTAATTTTCTCCTAAATATCCCAAACATGGCATTATTTTATGTTTACATTTGTGTTTTAATTATTTACAGACCCTCATCTATTATTTTTCAAATTTAAATTCAAATAAATCACTTCTCCAGCCTGTATTTCCAACAGCCTATCAGGCCATGCCAGCTATTGTTAACTTCTTGCACATCATATGTCTCCCATTTGTCAACATATCCCACATTAAACTCATTATCGTACCTTTCTTATATTTCTGATAAGGTAGGTATTCTTCTTATTATTCTTGTTCTGGCATCAGAATTCTAAAGTACATAGGTTCTAAGCCTTATATCCTTTCTTACTCTTCTCTCTTATTCTCTCTCACATATGTAATATAACAAATAATTTTTAAAAATAAAACATTTATTGATTGCTCTCTTTGTGGTAGAAAGTGAGCTCAGTGCTGCTGCATTAGTCATAGTCCCTACAAAAAACACTGTGTACACTCAAAAAGAATAATTGAAATGAATCAAAAAGAGGGATATAAGAAGGATTAAAGAAATTCAACAAGGAAGAATGTGGCACCCTGGATGTAAGAACAGTTGGGGATTAGCTTTTATTAACATAAACCTTGTAGAGGCAAGAGCAAAGAGCTGTTCCCAAAAGCCAGAACAGTACAATGTGGCTGTAAGAGATGGATTATGAAACAAGTATGTCACTTTTATTAAAGGGTTCAGTAGGAGGACACTTGAAAAATCAAATATCCCAACTTTATTCTCCTCACATCAACTCCAACTCTTATCTTTTACTAGAGGCCCAGTGCACAAATTCGTGCACCAGTGGGGTCCCTTGGCCTGGCCTGCAGGGATCTGGCCAAAACCGGCTCTCCAACATAGCCCGAGAGGTCCCAGATTGAGAGAGGACCAGGCCAAGGGACCCCGCCGGTGCATGATTGGGGCCTGGGAAGGATGGGGGAGGTTGGCCAGTCAAAGAGAGACCTTGGGAGGGCTCCAGGGTATGTCTGGCCAGTCTCTCTCGGTCCCAATTGGCCGGACCGCAGCAGCAAGCTAACCTACTAGTCGGAGCATCTGCCCCTGGTGGTCAGTACACATCATAGTGACTGGTCGAACAGTTGACTATCTGCCCTCTGGTGGTCAGTACATGTCATAGTGAGCGGTTGAGTAGCCTTAGCATATCATTAGCATACTAGAGGCCTGGTGCACGAAATTTGTGCATTGGGGATGGGTCCCCTCAGCCCAGCCTGCACCCTCTCCAATCCAGGACCCCTTGGGAGATGTCCGACTGCCTGTTTAGGCCCGATCGCAGGGATCGGGCCTAAACCGACAGTCAGACATCCCCCTCACAATCCTGGACTGCTGGCTCCTAACTGCTCAACTTTCTGATCGTCCCTAAATGTCCCCCCTGCTGGCCTGGTCGCCCCTTACTGCCCCTCTGCCGGCTTGGTTGCACCTTACTGGCCCCCCTGCTGGCATGGTCACCTGCAACTGCTGGCCTGGTTGCCCCCAACTTCTCCACCCGGCCGGCCTGGTCACCCCTTACTGCCCCCCCTGCCAGCCTGGTCACCCCCAACTGCCCCCCTCTGCTGGCCCGGTTGCCCCCAAATGTCCCCCTGCCAGCCTGGTTGCCCCAACTGCCCCCCTGCCAGCCTGGTCGCCCCAAAATGCCCCACTGTCAGCCCAGTCACCTCACACAGCCTGCTATTCAGTCATTTGGTCATCCCTCACTAACGCCCCTGCCTGGCCTGGTCACCCCACGCAGCCTGCTGTTCGGTCATTACTGTTACTGTGACAGCATCCTGGAAATTTGCATATTCTTCTATTATTAGTACTAGAGGCCCGGTGCATGAAATTCGTGTGTGTGGGGGGGTCCCTCAGTCCAGCCTGCACCCTCTCCAATCTGGGACCGCTCAAGGGATGTCTGACTGCCCGTTTAGGCCCGATCCTAGGATCGGGCCTAAACGGGCAGTCGGACATCCCTCTCACAATCCAGGACTGCTAGCTCCCAAGTGCTTGCCTGCCTGCATTCCTGATTGCCCCTAACCACTTCTGCCTCCCAGCCTGATCACCCCTTAACCACTCTCCTGCCAGCATGATCGATGCCTAACTGTTCCTCTGCCAGCCCAATTGTCCCCAACTGCCTTCCCCTGACAACCTGGTCACCCCCAAATGCTCTCCCCTCCATATTCCCTCTTTATTAGCTAGGGTTTTTTTCTTTAACATATTGGACAGTGTACCTGCCATGGTCTTCACAAACCAGTAAAAATGTAAACCCAAACTAAAAGTGTCATAAAATAAACTTAAACAGGAATTTCATGAGACCTTGGAAAGGTGATATCATGTGGTTGTTTCTTCCTTTTTTCCTTCTCTTTCTTTTTCTTGATGTTTCATTTTTTGTCCTTTCTTTCTTTTTTCCTTTTATTCCTTTTCTGCTCTCTCTTTCTCTTAACTTTTCCATTGGTAGAATCATCAGTACTTGAATCTGTCTTGCTTCCAGAAGACAAAGAAGAGGGAAACACACAGTCATCTGAAGAAAAAGATGATCTATGTTGGGATCGGTGGTGTTTCTGGTTTTGCTCTATTCCTGGTTTGATTGTCATTTCTTCCAGCCCCAGCATCTTCAGGACTTGTGCGTGGGCACTTCTTATTCATGTCTACAAAACCTCCATGCCTTGACAAAACTGTAGGGGAAAAGGCCTTCCTGGGTGGGCTCAAGCCCTGCCCAAGGTGCTGAGGAACCAGGGGGGGGGGGAGCACCTACCACCGCCGTTGCAGAGCCAACCTCCGGACCTCGGGGTACTCTCCAGTAATGTAACTGCAATGTCACAGTTTGTCTTCAGAAATTAGTTGTAAGTTACTTCCGATGTGTAACCCTACCTCAGACATTTCCATTGCAGTTTCTAAAAATTTTAAACAAAACCCATTTACCTCCCTAACCTGGTCAGAAGTTTCTACCCAATGGGAGAGGTTTGCTGGGCAGCATTGCCAAGATATCACCGCCCATCTCCAATCACTCAGCTGGCAGCAAGGGAAGTTCCAAGGCTATAGTGTGTGCGCTGGGGGGGGGGGGGGGGGGGGGATCACTCCATGGGGGTGCAGCCTGACACTCCAGGCTGCCTCTGGGAGGGAATAGCTCTGGGAATGTGGCTGCCTCCCAGGCCTACACCCCCCTCCCCGGCTGCAGATGGGAGCTGATCGCTGGGGGTGGGAGGGGGTAGGTGGCCCGGGCTTCTTGCAGGCCCACAGCCTGGGAAGGGACAGGCAGCAGATGGCACCTGCTATGCGCGGGCACCTCTCAGGCCCACAGCCCAAGCCTGGGCGGGCAGCGAATCGCGCCCGCTGTGCACAGGCACCTCACAGGCCCACGGCCTGGGCTGAGGCTGGGAGAGGATCGCGCAGGCAGTGTGCAGACTCCTCCCAGGCCCACGGCACGGGCCGCGGCGGACAGTGGATCGCGGCAGCCATGCGCAGATGCCTTGCAGGCCCATGGCCAGGGCTGGGAGAGGATCGCGCCAGTTATGTGTGCTCCTCGCAGGCCCAGGGCCCAAGCTGGGGTGGGCAGCTGATCGCGATGGCCCTGCCCGGGTGCCTCCCAGGCCCACGGCCCGGGCCGCGGTGGACAGTGGATCACGTCGGCCGTGCACGGGCACCTCGCAAGCCCAAGGCCCGGGCCAGGGCTAGGAGAGGATTGCGCTGGGGGCACAGTCGCCTCCCAGGCCAACAGGTTGGGCTGCTTGCTGCCTACTCTCAGCAGCAGCCTTCCCTGGGTCTGGGTGCTCCGGCTGGCCTGAGAGGACTGGGAGCTGCCATCTTGTGTCTATGGGCCCCGCCATTTTTGTTGCAGAGTGACGGTTAATTTGCATACTACTCTTTTATTAGATAGGATAGATTACTCTTTGATTGGTTGAACAGTCGACCAGAAGACCGGACACTTAGCATACTAGGCTCTATTATATAGGATAGTACCTCCCATTGCCTAAACCCAACCAGGAACCAGAATGCAAGGAAGGGGCCTTCTTGATGCATCCCAAACTAGTCAGCTTCTAAAGGCTGAGAATCAGATTAAAAGGGCAGATAATAAATATTTGGGACAATACACTCCCCCCACCCCCAGAAACCTCTAACTTATGTTCTTAAAATCTTTGTATAGTTTTTACTTGCTTGAAATGGAGCTATCCTATATTCTAATCTCCATTTATACCTTTTCCTTTCCAACATAATCAAAGTCCTGAATTGTTCTTGTCTAGGTTTTCTCCATTCCCTCTTTTATTGTTTTCTTACTTAGTTACCAATAGAAAAATCAAAATTGTGTTTGAAATGCACAGTAGTATCCTATTAATGATATATTTTTGGTTAAGCCAAGATTTTGTTAAATACAGACAATGTAAATATAAATTTTAGATAGTACAGGAGTAACATAGGAAATACTTTATGGAGCTAAGCTATTAGAAAGATAGGTAATTTGGAGAAACTATCATTAATGAACATATATAGGAAAAATTATTATTTTATAAAACAAAAAAATATAAGGTATTCTTGTATTTTCTGCATTTATAAAACTTATATAGGGAGGATTGTGTTGAAAGATATTTTAAATAATTAAATCTATTGCACTTTGTTATTAATTGCACATTGGGTTAAGGAAGAGGAAGAAACCAAGAGGATTCCCAAGGTTTTACTTGGGCAACTGAGATGGGGAATACAAAAAGAGGACTGAGTGAAGGAAGAGATGTTTGATTATGAGATCGACCTTGAATATGCGGAAGATGTTTGTGAAGCATCCATGTGGAGATGTCAACAAAACAGTTCTTTGACGTAAGGACTGTAGGTAAGTCCAAGGATCTGGGGATGAGAGATGAGAAAGCACCAAAGTGGTACCTTTTACTTTCTTTGGTAAGCAAGAAAATAATCATCTTTGGAGAATAATACAAGGTAAAGGAGGAATTGGAAGTGAGGAGAGCTAAAGCAGTTTGAAGTTAATGTTTTTCAAAGGAGTGAGAAATAAAGTTAATAAGGAAACAAAAAGATTGACAGAGTTGAGAGTTAATTTGAGTTTGGTGAGTGATCATGAATGTATAGTGACCTAGATCTGCTGCTTTGCAAAAGTTTCTCCAGCCATGCTTGCCAGTTCAAAGGCAATAGTACAGAAAACAGACAGTAGGGGTTTTGTCAATAGGTGTATAAAGAGGAAATAAATTAAAGTATTAAAAAGAGTGTTATTGATGTCATGAAGAATAAAATATCAGCTATATAAAGATGGGGTGAATATATTAGAAAGGTATTTCACTGTGACAAAATGTATGGAACTTTGCATATAATGCACAAGAATGCTATCTCTATGAAATTTTTGTACCATTTCCTCCTTGGTATAGTAATAATTCAGATCCCTATTTGATTTTAACAACCTCACAAAAGAAAAAAAATGAAGTCTTCTCAGATACGTGGAGAATTTTTGGCATGGGGAGAATAAGATTGTAACAATTTTGGCTAAATGAATGTGAGTCTAAAGTTAAAAGAAATAAAATGCAAAGGAAATGAAACTAAATAGTTGGGATGAAAAGATGTCATGAATTATAAATGAGATTTTCTTTGAAGAGGTGACTCACAAATGCAAAGCTTTCTATGAAAGCTTGGAATAAAATAGACCATAATTTTACTTATGAAGAAAAAGTCTCATTTTTTCTAATGCCATTTGGATTATTATGAAAAGGGCAGAGTAATTTTTACATAATTCTTTGAATTGTAATACTTTGATATTAGAACAAAAATTTGCTTTTGGAAACAATCATGATTTTAACTTTTCTTCTTTCATAATAAAGGTAAAGGCAATGGGTTTAAGAAGAATATCAGATAGAAAAGAAAGAGAAGTTGATTTATACTCTACATATATATAGAGACGCAATCTCTCATTTTCATCAAATAAAAATATTCCTTTTCAAACTGTTTTATCCTTTATTCTAGAAAAGAGCAGATATGTCAACTTTAATAGAATCTCCATACACCAGAGAGAATCCCTAGTCACAGAAAGTGGAGACAGTTTTCTTGTCACTTCATCCATTCCAATTTCCCAGGTCCTGTATATACACACGTATTCTCACCTATGTCAACATATGTATATTTAGGTAAATGCATTTGCACAGACTCATAATAGATCAGATCAGAAAAGCAAGTAGGAAAACTAATGAGATTTTTAACTGAAATTAAAATGTAGGTTAAATGCCAACCTGTTATTAGAGATACTTTGACTAATGAAATCCCAGATTAAGAGACCTGCTATCTCTTAAAATATTAACCCTTAAGTATGTATAATGTGCACACACTCATTTACCACCAATTATCCATCACTCTATTTAGAAAACACATAATTTTCTAATGAAATTTCAATTATTTTCCATTTGGTGTGTATGTGCATGTGCTAGGTATTTGTATGTTTGCTATAGGAATAATATGCTTCTATATACTTTCTTAAATAACTATTATTGGGATTTATGAAGAAATATACTATGTTAGTAGAAACATTGACATTCTTCTATATAAAGACCAAAACATACCAGAAATAGTGCAATGTATCTTTTCCTGATGTTCCTAAGGGAGCTAACATATCATAGTGTTAAAATATACACTTTAACAAAGTTATATTAAATTGAATTGTTGAAATATATCCATTAGAAATTGCTTAGGTTAAGTTCAACAGGGGGTTGGGGCATCCATGGGGAGGGGTATGGGATGGGAATGGGGGGATGAGGACAAATATGTGACACCTTAATCAATAAAGAAATTAAAAAATAATAATAATAATAAAAAAGAAATTTCTTAAATCCTCAGAATCCTTTCTATGCCCACCTTCTTTTACATTCTCTCTTTGAATGTGTTAGAACATAGAACTGAAAGCTTCCTACTAAAATAAAATCATTTTATAAAAGGCATTAGAATTATTCTGTGTTTTCATTTGCCCCCACTTTTTGAAATTCCTGCCAACTTGTTTTCTTCCTTCTGCTTGATTTACTTCCTATTAATTAACTTCGTGCAACAGATCCAATAATTAGAAAACAAAACATGTTTACAAAAATCTACCTTTTCATCATATCCATAATTTGGTGCCAGCCTTGTATTCTAGAACCATATAGAACAGAGCCATTCCCTCATCTGAAAAATAAATATACCTCATCTCTTTTTAAAAAAATGTTTTTATTGATTTTAGAGAGAGAAGAAGGGAGAGAGATAGAAACATAAATCTGCTGCCTCCTCTGTCATATGCCCTACTGGGGAGCAAGCCCTTTAGCTGGGCATGTTCCCTTACTGGAACTGAACCAGTGACCTCTTGGTTCATGGGCCAATGGTCTACCACTGACCACACTGGCTAGGCAAAACATACCTCATCTCTCATGAAGTCATGTTATCAACACTAATGAAACACTATTGGCTTTTGATCTTCTATTCATAAATCAGAAGACCTCATACTCATTAAAATTTTTTTACTTCAAAGATTTTGGGAGTATTTAGGACATATATCATACGTTTTTATGCCCAGATGCTGCTGTATTATACTGTTCACCACCTTGTTCTCCTACATGTTTTCATTTCCCAATCATAGCTTGCTATGACCATCACTGTTACTTCTCCAGAAGAATAACTTCCTTCTGTCTGATCCAGAAAAATTACAAAGTAGTAGTAATAGTAGTAATAGTAATAGTACTAGTAAATCTGCATTATTTAAAATTTCCTCTGTCCTTTTAACATAATGTTTTTCATTGATATAGAGATGTCATTTTGAACTACTTTGCAAAAGACTTCAACAATTTCCTGTAAAGTTTGTCTTTAAAAGGTTAACTATTAAAACTATTTTCCTTGGCGCACAAAATATTTGTCCACTGTCCCTAGGGCTGGCTAGCATTCACCCTGCCATCACATCTGGTTCACTATACATATTATTTTAATCCTTCTTTCCAGGCAATCATGCTTCTTTCTTCCTAATCATCTGAAACACATGCATACCAAGTAATGCAAATTTCTGAGGTAAATTTAGTCTATGCCTACTGCCTCCATATCCATTCTTCATTTTTCTTCTTAACCTGGTATTGTCTGGCTCTGTTCATTGCTGAAAATAGAAATGTTTTATAATCTAGTCTTATTTGTTCAGTTATATTTAGTACTTTACATTATTTGTTTAGTAAGGAGAAACTATCATTATAATTTTTAAAATGGTGTATCTATTCTACCATGATAATTTTTTATTTACTTGCAAATATTTTTCTGATCACAGTTAATGGCATTTTTGTGACATATTTGGGACAGTATCATACTATTAGAAACTTGCATTTATCATTCAATTACATTTTATAAAGCCTTTGAGTTCCATACCTTGAGTTTGGTTCCTCACCTTTCCTCATTCTAAGCATCCACTGTTTATATGGTGTTTATTGTTTCTTTAACTAGAAATTTAATGAAATGGGTATTAAATTAAGAATAGAAAATATAGCTTGCACTTTCTTTGAAAGCAGAAAATAATGTATTCCACTGAACAGCTGGGTAGCTTTCGTGCTCTATGCAAATTAGTTAAAAAATAACAAAAGTAGAGAAAATGTGAGTGGATGACTATTTTAAAGTGAAAATAAATGCAAATGTTCTACACATTAAAAATGTGTGCATATACACCATGACCAAGTGGGATTTATACCAGGAATGCAAGGTTGATATTTGCAAATCAATAAATTTAATACATCACATAAACAAATTGAAAGACAAAAAGTACATGATCTTATCAATAGACATAGAAAAAGCATTTGACAAAATCCAACACCCATTTTTTATAAAACCTCTCACCAAAGTTATACAAAAACCTACAAAATGATAGAGGGATCATATCTCATCATAATCAAGTCCATATATGACACACCTACAGCCAACATCATACTCAATGGGTAAAATTAAAACCATTTTCTCTAAGAAGAGGAACAAGACAGGGAAGTCTGCTTTCACCACTCTTATTCAACATAGTACTGGAAGAACTAGCCACAGCAATCAGACAAGAAGAAATAAAAGACATTTAAATTGGAAAGAAAAAAGTAAAACTCTCATTATTCGCAGGTGATATGATATTGTACATAGAAAACTCCAGCAAAAAAATAATACTGTATTTAATAAGTGAATTTGGCAATGTTGCAGGATACAAAATGAACACCCCAAAACCAACTGATTTTTTTTATACACCAATAATGAATTCTCAGCATCCAAACCACTCTGAAATGGTACTTATGGATAAATTAAGCCATCCATCCATCCATCCATGGGGTTCAAATAAGATTTACTAAATCTTAACTTTAGACTACACTATCAAAAACACCCTGGTGAATCATGGCCCAGTACTTCTTATAAGAAGGAAAAACTTTGGAAATCTTAACAGAAGTAGCTAGCAAACTAATTATATCTTACACCAAGCATGTCAAACTCAAAGGCTAACATGGGCAAAATAAACAAGGTTTAAGTTTAGATGGGCAGCAAAAAAACAAAGACTTCAATTTTCATAGAAACATAGGTTTATTTTGATAGAGACATGCTGAATACAAAGAGCTGAAATAAATGAGTAATCATTAACATAAAAGAGAAATTTTAATAAAAATTAATATTTTTTCTTAAACATTAACTTACCAGACACTGAATAACTGCACAAATTAATAAGCGTAATACAAATAAGCCTATTTTTCTTGTTCACTGAAAGTGAACAACACAATACCATACCACAACAGCACATATTTATGACCTGTTTGCTGCAGAGAATATATGGATAAACATGAGCTCATAAAGCAAAGAAACACTCTTTAAGGTTGACTAGGACTTTTCTGAGCTATGATATGTGGGTTTCTGGTAGATTATGAAACATTAGGTGAAGAAAAGAGAGATAGAGATAGATATACCTATCTATATTTCTATATACCTATATACCTATATACCTATATACCTATATGCCTATATGCCTATATACCTATATACCTATATACCTCTATACCTCTACTAGAGGCCCAGTGCATGATTGAATCATGCACGTGTAGGATCCCCTACAAGCTTTCGCTTTTCGCAATGGAGCTGGGTGCCTGTCCGCTGGTGCACTGGCGGAGGCTTCTGAAAGGCCTGGTGCCAGAGCAGACAGGAACCCAGATCCCACGCTTTTGATGGTCCGCGGCCGCTGATGGGGGCTACCCTGCTGTTGAGAGGCGCAAGGGGCGGGACTCCCACCCCCTGCGCCTCTCAATGGCCGCTGAGGGGGGCTGCCATGGACACCTGGCTACCCTGCCGTTGAGAGGTGCAGCTGGGTGTCCGCGGCAGGCCCCCTTAGCGGCCGTGGATCTGGCCGTTGAGAGGCGCAGGGGGCGGGAGTCCCACCCCCTGCGCCTCTCAACAGCAGGGTAGCCCCCCTCAGTGGCAGCGGATCCGTGCCTCTCAATGGCCGATAGGCCACCCCAAGTCCCGCCCCCCAGCCTCCCGCCACCCAATCGTGGGCGTAGCAGAGTGATGGTAATTTACATGTTACTCTATTATTAGATAGGGTACCTATATATCTATATATCTATACTAGCAACCCAGTGCACGAAATTCATGCATGGTTGGGGGTTCCCTCAGCCCAACCTGCCCCCTCTCATAGATTGGGAGCCCTCAGGAGATGTCCTACTGACTGCTTAGGCCCAGGGGGAGTGGGCCTCAGCTGCAGTCTGGCCTCCCTCTGTGGGAGGTGACCGGGCTGATCAAAGGAAGGTGCCAGCCCCATTACCCCGCTGCTGCAGCCATTGCCAGCCACTGCAGCCACCAAGGTGTTTTCATCAACACAGACTCTAGTTCCTTCAATGTAAAAAAATGACAACTTTCTTTAGGCATTTTCAAGATATGGCTTTCATAGGATATGACATTTCTTTCTTTTTTTTTTTTTTATCCTCACCTGAGGATATGTTTCCATTGATTTTTAGATAGTGTGGAAGAGAGAGGGAGAGACAGAGAGAAACATCAATGTGAGAGGGACACTTTGGTTGGTTGCCTCATGCATGAGCCCTGACCTGGGCCCTGGCCAGGGAGGAGCCTGTAACCTAGGTACATGCCCTTGATCATAATCAAACCCGGACCCTGCGGTCAGCAGGCCAAGACTCTATCCACTGAGCCAAACCATCTAGGGCGGGATATGACATTTCTTAGCCCCTCCAGCAGCAGACATTCATTTTTTCCTCCAGGAGTGTGGTAGAAAAACCCTCGATTACCTTCTTGGATTCTTATAACCCAAGTTACCAAGAACACTGCAAGTGGTGGCATACAGGGAGCTTAGCCAATGAGTGGTCAGAAAAGGTATTTACTCTCGAACTGGTTTGACTCAGTGGATAAACCGTGGGCCTGCAGACTGAAGGGTCCCAGGTTTGATTCCTGTTAAGGGCATGTACCTTGGTTGGAGGCACATCCCCAGTGGTGAGTGTGCAGGAGGCAGCTAATCGATGTTTCTCTCTCATTGATGTTTCCAACTGTCTATCCCTCTCCCCTCTTCTCTGTAAAAAAGTCAATAAAATGTATATATTTTTTTAAAATAGTGTTTCCTCTGCAGCTCATGCGGCCCCTGCGTTGTATCCACTGGGCTAGGGGTGTTGTCCCCGCCACCCGATGGTGGCTGCCAGTGTCTCTGAACACCCCAGAGACCAGCAGCCAGCCCCCCCATCATGGGTGCTGGGCTAGGGGGCATGCGGGGACCCCCGGGCTGCATGCAGTGGCAGCTGCCAGGGTCTCCGCATGCCCCAGAGGCCAGCATCCAGCCCCCCTTTGTGGGCGCCGGGCTGGGGGTATGGACCCGAACCGTCGCTTATTGCAGAAGCATGCACAGGCAGCTGGGGGTGGGGTGGGAACATGCTCATCTCCGAATGCCCCCGAGGCCAGCAGCCAGCCCTGTCTTGGGCTCTGGGCTGGGGGGTATGCAGGGACCCTTGGGCCACGCACAGTGGCGGCCACCAGGGTCTCTGCATGCTCCAGAGGCCAGCAGCCAGCCCCCTGTTGTGGACGCCGGGCTGGGGGCGTGGACCCGAACCACTGCTTGGCGCCGGAGCACACACAAGTGGCTGCACCCATAATCCTGGAGTGGCCAGGGAGTGTTCTGGGACCCCTGCAGCTCAGGGCCTAAGTGCAGGCCTACAGGCTACAGGCTAGAGCAGCCTGGGTCCCAAGGATGTTCCTGGGAACCAGGCTGCTAGGCGCCTGTGTATGCAAATTAACCGCCATCTTTGTTGGGTTAATTTGCATACTTGCTCCTGATTGGCTGGTGGGCATGGCTTATGGGCATAGCGGAGGTACGATCAATTTGCATATTTCTCTTTTATTAGATAGGATATCTATATATATATACCTATATACCTATACTAGAGGTCCGTGTGATCAGGGCCATCTTCCCCAGCTGCCCACAGCTGGCCCCGCCCCCTGCCGCCGGTGGCCAATAGGCAATCGAAGCCTGCCATCCCAGGAAAGGGACCAAGAGGTGGTCAGTTTGCCTCTTAGTGACTGGTCCAGTGGTCGTTCTGGTTGTTCTGCCTTTAGGGTCAATTTGCATATTACCCTTTTATTATATAGGATTGAGGCATGGTGCACAGGTTGGGGCCGGCTGGCCTGCCCTGAAGGGGGCCCTGGATTAGGATGGGGGTCCCCACTGGGGGGCGGGGCTGGCCTGGATGAGGGGCCACAGGCAGTTTGCAGGCTGGCCACGCCCCCGGCTTTGTCAGGTAGGATGTCTCAAATGATGTCCGGAAGACATCTGGTCTATCCAGTCTAATTAGCATATTACCCTTTTATTAGTATAGATATCTATAGATCTATATGTACATATAGAGAAATCCACTATGAAAGGACTTCAAAATAATGCCATTACAATGTAAAACAGAGATTGCTATTTTTTTGACAAAGTCATAGTTGCGGTAAGAATTTCAGGAGGATAGCAGAGATTACTTGCATTCCAGGAGATCAAATATCAGATATGTTGTGGGACTCTATTAATATGTTCCTGTTTTAAAATGCTAGAGGTCTGGATGAAGTAATGGGATGGGGAAATGAAAGAGCTAAAGTTAACTTTATGGTTTGTAGTACTGTCATTAGAATAATCTGGTATTATTAAAAAACTAAATAAAGACATTTGGATTAGGTTAGTTTTAGAGGAAAGGTACTGAGAATTAATGCAGTTATATCCTTAAATACGTCTCAAAATTTTAAGTCCATTCACATTTGAGAAGTTGTGTGCAGAATTATGTGAAAAAATATAAGAGAGCCTCTATTTTAAATCTAAATGTGAGCTCCAATGGTGACTCTTGTGTGCAAAAACAGAAATCAGGCCTTGTACGCTCTCCTTCAGCCAGTAACCTGGCCATGTCTCAGCCCCTTCAGTTATCTGCAGGCAACACTAAAATTTAGCACTTTCTGTTTCCACTTATAAAGTCCTCATAAATATGAACTATTTTGTTTAAATGAACTTACATTCATAAATACTTTTGATGGAATACAATGAGTGCATATCCATCAATAATTAAATAGGTATTTCTCTATAGAATACGTTTCTATAGCAAGCAACAATGATGCCACATTTTAAAAATTAAGAATGTGGTGGACAAAAATGAAATGTTGTAGTAAATGAAGAAATATACTATTTTCATTTACAGCTTAGGTAATAATTATAATAAAACATCCAATAAATGTGCAGAACAAGCTATTTATGTAAATATAAGATTATATCCTGCAGGCAAGAATATTTTATAATAATTATCCCACTACATTACTTTTTTATCAATTTTATTTATAAGAAACTGGATCAGTGTTTTTTCTAAAGGAGAAACTTTCACAATTATTTCATTTTTTTATATTTAATTACTAGTGGATCTTTAAACTTCAAGGCTATGAAGAATTTATTTTTCTTAAAATAAATATATCAAACAATTGGTACTTTATATCTTTTAAATAGCACTTTTATTGCCAAGAAAAATAAAGGAAATGACAACGATAGAAAATATAAGTACAAAAAGACAGGAAATTTGATAAGGCTAATCTGAGAAATTTAAATCCTCATTAGAATAGTGTTCCAAATATGCCCACATATCTGAATACTATGTAGAAACTATTGAAAGATATGAATATCCTCAAGTGAAAATGAAATTAAATGGGGAAAAAAAGAAGAGAAATCCATTAAAACTTGATGCTTTAGGCCAAATTTTTCTTTTTTATAAGGATAAAGGCACATTTAATTAGGGACTCATCTTACTCCAGTATGACTTTAACTTGACTAATTACATTTGCAAGGACCTTGTTTTTTAATAGGGCCACATTCTTAGGTAATGGAAGTTAGGACTTCAATATATTCATTTGTAGGGGCCCCAAATCAACCCATAACACTTCTCATTGTGCCTCTCATTTCTTTTTATCAAAATGTGCAGTTGTTAATACTATTTCTCAAGATATTACCTATTAAATTTTCATTTTTTCATAATGTTCCTGAATCAACAATCCATCATTCCAAATCCCCATTTTAAAATGTCATAGGTTGATATTCTCCTCCCCATTCCTTTTCTTGTTCTGCTGTGGTGCTTTGCTTTTCTCATTTTAATTGGTTTTGAAAATTGCATTCATTAGGTTTTGTAGGCCAGAATTTTGGCAAATAGTTTAAAATCCACCATTTTTGCACCAAATGCCCAATTTTGGTAATGCCATTAAAAATTTTTTTGGCCCTAGCTGGTTTGGCTCAGTGGATAGAGCATCAGTCTGTGGACTGAACGGTCCCTGGTTCGATTCTGGTCAAGGGCACATGACTGAGTTGTGGGCGTGCAGGAGGCAGCCAATCAATGTTTTTTTATCATTGATGTTTCTCTCTCTCCCTCTCTATTCCTCTCTGAAATCAATAAAAATATATTTATAAGTAAATAAATAAAAATTTTTGAACACTTCATTAATGCTCACTAATAGGAATGAATAGAATCAGAAATTGCTTAAGTGAAATCAGTAATTGCTTCCTAAACAAACATTAGTTATTTTTTAACTTTAAGGGACTTTAAATCATAAATTTGTTGGCCTATTTGTTAAATGAACACAGTGTGTTGGATCATTAATTTTTTATGTTAAGAAAATATCTAGATCGAGATATCTCTATCATTGAAACATATACCTCATTTTGGAGAAACTATTTAAAATTTTATACTGTTCCCTGGATAGAATTCACTTTTCATGAAAATGGTGGTAGGTTTCACCCCATTTTCTTTTATTTTACATATTTCACAACTGAAAGCAGGCAATTCTTATTTTGAATTTAATTATTTCCTTTGTAGATGTTCTCCAACACTTGGAAATAACTACCTATTTATTTTTTTAGTATTTCAACATACAATGTCTTTAAAATGTGAGTTAAATGATACAGTTACAGTGTGAATGTGAGTCTTTTAGGAGAGGAGAGAACTAGAATGTCTAAGACTGAATTTCTTTTATAAAACAGACCAAGGTAAAAAGCTGTGGTGAGTCAAATTATATGAAAAGATACTGAATATTTCACACACTTTGTCAATGCAATACATGATAACTATTCTCATCAGTTAGCATTCTTGGATTAGGAGTATCTCATCTATAAATTTTATCAATTATCATTTAAATGTATAATATTCATAATAATTTATAAAACAACTGTCTTTGATGGTGTGCGTGTGTGAGCTTTTGAGAAATTTTAGAATGCCACTAAAGCTTTGTTCTCAATTTACTTTAATATCCTCTCAGAAGTTTCTGTCAAATTCTTAGTATGATTTTTTTTTTTTCCTTCGGAAATCCATAGTGGCATTATTTAGTCTCTAAGATACACAGTCGTTTGACACTTGAAGTGATTTTAGGTTTTATCTTGGGATTGCAGTCAGACTTTCTTGCTCAAGTTCTCTGCTTCCCCTCTATTAACCTCTCCCAATAATCAGCTAACACATAGCAAAGCTTTAATAATTTCCTGTTGGCTTTCATCTTGTGCTCTATAATTGTTAGCTTTTAAAATGTTTAATCAATATTGAATTTCTTTGAAATGTTACCCATGAGTTGTTATTGCTGAGGAAATTAATCAGAGCCCTTCCCCTCTTCCCCTGATCCAAAGAAATGTGAAGAGATGGAGGAAAACCACTGAAAGAGATCCAACTCATTAAAACTAAATTTCATCAGGGACAAGAATTGGCACAGGGTAAAAAAAAAGAGATGGACTTCATAGCTTATGTAATCAAAATACTTTCTCTTGACTATTAAACATCTTATTTTTTTATCAAAGTTAACACTTAAATAGTAAATTAAAATATTTTTAAATATTCTGGTATTTGTAAATAATGCTACAATGCTTTGTTAAACAATTAAGCTGAAAGGGTATTGTATGCTTTGCGATATACATCTGGTTTTCCCCTCATCTTTCTAGTTTGTCTTGTTTTTGTTCAGAGGACATTACCCATTATCAGATAAGTAGTAAAGGTCATATGGCACAAAATCTAGATACTATAAGAAATATTAGGATGGCATAATACTCATGTGGATCAAGGAAACTATAACAGTTTTAGTGATAGCAGTTAACTGGGTTTTTGGTTTCAAAGATACACAAGCTAAGACTATACGCAGATATAGCTATAGTCAATGAAAGTGGCTAAAATTCAAATCTTCTAATACCAAGCGTACCTAAGGATATGGATAAACTGGCACTCTCATAGACTGTTAGAATGTAAAAATTGACATGGCCACTTTGGAAAACTGTTCGGTGTTTTCTATTAAATTTGAATAAATCCATACCTTATAACCAAACAATTCCATATAAATTATGCATGCATGTATGCAGTAAGAGATATACACAAAAACATTCTTAAAGATATACATAGCAACACATAGGAGACAAGCTAAATATCAACATTGGAATAACTACAAATTGACAAATTTCAGTATATTCATAACAGAATACTCCAAATATTGAAATGACATATAACTATTTGTAATAGTACAGATAACTCTTACAAACGATGTTGAGGAAAAGATGCCAGATACAAAGAAGATATTCTATTTAATTGCACTTACATAAAGATTAAAAACCTGTTAAAGTTAGCCTGTACTGCTAGAAATCAGAATTACCTTTAGGAAAGGGTATGTAGCAATGATTTTGTGGGTCATAAGCATTTCTGGTATTCTAGCTAAATTCATTTTCTTGACTCAGACAGTGGAAATAAAGGTTGATTTACTTTGTGATAATTGTTTTTCCTGTACATTTATTATTTATGTGCTTTTCTATACTTATGTTAATTCACTTTTTAAATTTTCCCACAAAGTTATCTCAGATAACTTTTAACTTTCTAATTATTTTTTATATAACTGCTCACATGTCAATGAAATAACTTTCAGTTAAATTTAAATTTTATAAAGATATTTTAAAGGACTATTTGTATTTTTGAAGCAACTGGCTTTAAATATAAAAATAAATTAAATAAAACTTTGGATAATTGGAAAATTTTTCTTTGATATTATTTTTATATCATTTCTCACAACAGAAATTCCTTAATCATTGAGAAAATAAGTTAACACATTATGATAAATCCATGAAACAACATATGCTTGGTGTTACATAATTTTATGAATGTTCAGTAGAAAGTCAGAATCAAGAACAAGTTATCTGAGTCAACTGTTTTGATAAATATACATTTTTAGTAAAACTGTCAACCAGCTAGATATAAGTACATATACCCTTGCATTATAATTATTCATAATTACTCTAGTAGCACATTATTTCATGCAGGTTATTCTAATTTATAAAGTTAATTTAAATGGAAGTGTTAATCCTGAAGAAAGCTCTGACTATAAGAGTAACTTATAATCATTTAGAGTACTGATACAGAATTTAAGCACTTATAATTATCCTCCATGTGTAAATATGATCATAAGTTCTTTCTTTTCTTTTCCATGTATTTGCTTTTCAAATGTATGTGTGTGGAATCCCTTGTCATGTCCCGCGTGTTTCAGGGTTCCAGTTCAGGTCCGGTTTCTGGAGAAGGCCGCAATCAAAATGAAGAGAAACTAGAAAAGAATCAATTTGGGTAAATGGGAGGCCAGGCGGGAGTCCACCTCTAGTGGGAGGACTACTCACTGCTCTGGCCTTTGCCATCCCTTTTATTGGGGTTCTGAGATACACCCATTGCCCTTAGGCAGGAAATTCCAATAATAGACAATCAGCAAAAATTTACATATGATTAACAGCTGAGAATTGCTTTAACTACCAATGTCTCAGCTAAACAATGAGTGACTAGCTCTGACCATTCAGAGCGATTAAGGTTGACCAAAGCATTCCGGATTCCCTTTTCACATTTAACTTCCAATGTCTCAAAGTTCAGTTTCCTGCATATGTGTGTCCAGCCTCCAGCCTGAGCATATTTTTTAGTATGTTTTATCTACTCATACTTTTCTAGTAAGACCTTTACCATGTCATTAAAAATACATAAATGCATCATAGCCTATGGACAGACAAAAGTGTGGTGAAGGTCAGGAGAGAATAGAGGAGGGTGAGCGGAGGTAGTCAAAGAGTGTAAAAATAGGAGATATCTATAATAGTATCAATAATAAAAATTTCATTGTAAACATAAACTTCGATGTCTGTCTTTGTCACTGCTTAAACAGAACACATAGCCCTAGCAGGTTTTGCTCAGTGGATAGAGCGTTGGCCTGTGGACTGAAGGGTTCTGGGTTCAATTGCTGTCAAGAACACATGCCCGGGTTGTGTGCTCAATCCCCAGTAGTGGGCATGTAGGAGGCAGCGGTTCAAAGATTCTCCCTTATTGATGTTTCTCTCCCTCTCTCCCTTTCCCTTCCTCTCTGAAATCAATAAAAATATCCTCTCTAATAAAATGGTAATATGCAAATTAACCATCACTCCGCTACATAAGCCACGCCCACCAGCCAAGCCACGCCCACCAGCCAATCAGGGCGAGTATGCAAATTAACCCCAATCCAAGATGGCTACAGCCACAGAGAGCAAGGTTTCCCAGGTAACAGAGCAAGCCAAGCTTTCCATAGCCGTTGCAGGCCTAAGCCTCCACTCAAGCTACAAAGTTTCAATTATAGAAGGTAAACAAATTGAAACAAATGGCAGCAGAATGGAGCTTGAGAGAGCAGGCCAGGGTTGCTGGCGGCAACAGGGGAAGCAAAGCTTTCCGCACACCCTGGCCGGGCTCACCCGCTTAAGGCTACAAAGTTTCAATTGTAGAAGGTGAATTAACTGCCACAGAAATGGCTGCCGCCCCAGAAATGGCTGCCGCCCCAGGCTACAAAGTTTCAATTGTAGAAGGAAAATAAATTCCAGATACCAGGGCCTCTGCTTGGGTTGCCAGGGGGCGTGGCCGGCCTGCAAACCACCACAGGCCCCTCGCTCAGGCCGCCCCACACCCCAAGGGAACCCCCACCCTTATCTGTGACACCCTTCAGGGCAAACCAGCTGGCCCCCACCTGTGCACCAGGCCTCCTATCTAATAAAAGAGTAATATACAGATTGATCATCACTGCAACACACACTATAGCTGCCTCCATCTGGTCAAAGATCCTGCCCCCATGTGGACACAAGATGGCCACTACAAGATGGCCAGCAGGAGAGGGCAGTTGGGAGGCACCCGGCCTGCAAGGGAGGGCAGTTGGGAGGCACCCGGCTTGCAAGGGAAGGCAGTTGAGAGGGACCAGGCTTGCAAGGGAGGGCAGTTGGAGGTGATCAACCCTGCAGGAGAGGGCAGTTAGGGGTGACCAGGCTGGCAGAGGAGGGAAGTTGGGGGCAAACAGGCTGGCAGGGGAGCAGTTAAGCATCAACCAGGCTGGCAGTGGAGTGTTTAGGGGGTGATCAGGCTGGCAGGCAGAAGCGGTTAGGGGCAATCAGGAAGGCAGGCAGGCAAGCAGTTGGGAGCCAGCAGTCCTGGATTGTGAGAGGGATATCCGACTGCCCGTTTAGGCCCGATCCCACCAGGATCGGGCCTAAATGGGAAGTCAGACATCCCTCCAGGAGTCCCAGATTGGAGAGGGTACAGGCTGGGCTGAGGGACAACCCCCCGCCGTGCACGAATTTCGTGCACCGGGCTTCTAGTTTTTTTTATAAAAGAGAGATCACATAACCGTTCATTTTTGTTGGGCATTAAGGTTTCTGCTAATTTTGAGTAGAATTGGTTTTAAAAATACTTGAATGTAATATTGTTAGAATATCTGCTAATTTCAAGAAGAAATATTGGGCTAAATAGATAGTTTATAAGTTTTGATAGATAATTTTGTTAAATTACTTAATTTCTAGAGAAAATAAGTAATGGAGTTCATAAAACTTATTATACTATTTTGGAGTTCATAAAATTTATTATACTATTATCAGGATTAACTTTTTAAAATTTACTCAAGTTTGCTTTCATATTCTAAAAATGGAATATAATAAATGGCCATTAATTTCAATTATTTGATAATTAACTTTAAAATGTTTATACTACATTTTAATGAAAAATTAAACATTTTGAATAGTACTTAAGGGGCTTCAACAATTTATCTTCCTTCTACACCAAATCTTATATTATTTATAGCCAGTTGAAAAATCAAAGTCATTGATATCTTAATTCTTGGGATAACTACTTTATAAAAACATGCAGGTCAGTACTTTTAAAAGCTAACAAAATTTTCAATTTCTTCCAAAGCAGTTTCTCTGTTTTGAGAGTCTTTGTTTTTAGGCATCATTTGTGGTAGTTTATATTTTGCTAGAAAATTCATATTTTAATTAAAAGTGAATTTAATAAGGTTGAACAGATTCTCTTAATTTTATTTTGATATCATAAACTTATGGTATTTCCCCACTTAAATTTTCAATTTTGTAGAGTATTGTGCTTTTGGTCTTTTTACTTTTTAAAGTAATACTAGAGGCCCAATGTACAAAATTTGTGCATGGGGGTGGGGGGTATCCCTCAGCCCGGCCTGGACCCTCTCCAATCTGGAATCCCTCAGGGGATGTCCGACTGTCGGTTTAGGCCCGATCCACTAAACCAGCAGTTGGACATCCCTCTCACAATCCAGGACCACTGGCTCCTAACCGTTCGCTTACCTGCCTGCCTGATCGCCCCTAACTGCCTCTGCCTGCCTGCCTCAATGCCCCTAACTGCCTCTGCCTGCCTACCTGATTGCCCCTAACTGCCTCTGCTTGCTGGCCTGATTGCCCCCTAACCGCTCCCCTGCCGGCCTGATTGCTCCCCTGCCGGCCTGATCGCCCCAACTGCTTGCTCCCCTGCTGGCCTGATCGCCCCTAACCGCCTCTGCCTTGGCCCCCTCCACCGTGGCTTTGTCCAGAAGGAAGTCGGATGTCTGAAAGATGTCCAGTCGATCCGATCTAATTAGCATATTACTCTTTTATTATATAGATATGTTTAGTAAACTCCTGTTTTTTGGTTTTTTGTTTTTTTTTTTGAAGAATCAATTTAAATTGTAATTTCTTGCCTATTATATATATAGGGTATCCTCAAAAATGTATAGATACTATGAACAATTATAAAGGCAGTGCTTTTTAAAATACATTTCATATTCAAAATTGAGCTATCAGTTGTTAAGGTGGGTACATATATTTTTGGACACCTTGTATTTTAGTTTTCATCTAATTTTGTCTCTTAATATCTTATTATTCTGTTTTTGCTTTCTCAATATTTTGAAAAACATTAGTTGTTAAAATGTCTCATTGTTTTGCTGCAATTATCACTAGGTGAAAATGTATATTCTTTTTGATTTGCCAGTATTTTGAACAATGGCATGGAAATTACTTGAAAGGTGGACTGGGAAATAGCTACTTGTAAAGTGAATAATTAATTTGCCGTTTACTCTCTAAATATTTTTTCAGTACTGATTCCCCATGAGGTACACAGATGTTCTAATGGTCAGTTGATTTTATGAATGGGCAAGAATTTTTAATCCAAAATGAACCTATTTATGATTTACTAATTTCCAGCAACAAAAAGTGATTGTGCATTTGAATTTTGTTTATATACTTGAAGAAGAGACCTGCAAGATTTAATACATATGAGAAATCACTTAAGAAAACTTCCCAAATAAAATTGTTACTTGTTAAAATCACTCATAATAAATTATGCTAAAATAATTTTAAATATCTATTTATAATTAGTGTAAATATTTAGGAAAAAAGGATTAGGGCTGTGAGATAACTCTGTCTATATTAAGTGCATGAGTACATAATTGTTTTTATTTCCACATTAAAATATTCTAGATAAAAATAGACTCTTTGAAAAAAAATGAAACATATAAAATTATATTCATATCTTTTCATCAGATGACCTGTTTTTATTTACCAAAATATCAATAAACACATAGATATCTCCAGCACACACACAAAAAGTTATATTTTCTCTGTTTCCTTAATGCACTTCAAAATTTACATATGGGTCATTATTTTTCATTGTTTTGATACTCCTAGTAAAGAAAGAAATAAAAGTGTTATGATTAATTTTTAAATTAGCCATAAGTTTCTGAAAGGTAGAGTATTTTTTAAAATATAATTTTATTGATTTCAGAGAGGAAAGGAGAAGGGGAGAGAGATAGAAACATCAATTATGAGAGATAATCATTGATTGGCTGCCTCCTGCACGCCCCCTACTAGGGATCTAGCCCACAGCCTGAGCATGTGCCCTGACCTGGAATCCAACCATGACCTCCTGGGTTACATGTGGTGTTCAACCACTGAGCCACACTGGCTGGACAAGGCAGAGTATTTTAAAAGATTAAGCTTCAGGGAAAAAGTAGGACTTTCACCAGGTGGAAACTATCCAGCGACACAGATTTACTCCATCTATGGCAGAATTTCAGTGTTCTTTTCTAAATGAGTTGTCTTATATTAAATATTAATTTGGTTTCATGCCATACACTTCTAGGTTTCTTCTAGTAAAATCTTTAAAAATCGTATTCTTTAATATAATACTTTTACTCAAAGATGAGAAAGTATTTTTTGGCAGCATAAGCTAGCTCTAGGAATGAATTTTTTTGGAAGGGCTGCCAAGAATTTGATAAGAGGTGTATCCAAGTAGGGCAGTCAAGACAGCTAGTGATTCTTGTTTAATGTTTATTTCATTTTATTTCTTTGGAATTAAAAATTAATAATAACAATTAATATTATTTTAAATTAAGTATTCCACTAGTATGAAATTTCCAATTTATATCTCCAGTTAAAATTTTGGTTTGTCAATGTTACATAATTCAGGGATTGAATGTAAATCAATAGCTATGAAATAGTAATATCTGAGTATGTATGTTTAATAAAGACACTAGCTGGCTATATCTCCGGTGTATAACTCAGGAAATGTTAACATTCTGTGCAGAAACTTAATTTGGTTTCTGATTAGATTCTTAAATTTAACATTTTATTTAACCACATAACTACATAATATACTAATATGCAATGTGAGTTCAAATGGGATTTTACTCTTGTAAGTTTGTTACATTTTGAAAAAATTTGCACGTTGTCAACTGTAATTAATTTATAAGTTAATATTTGAAACAAGTATTAAATCTGTACAAAATATATAGATAAAATGGCAAATGAGGCAAAATAGAATAGAATAAAATATTAAACTAATTCAAAATTACCAGGTCAAGAGAAAGAGTGGCGGAAAGAAAACAGATGAGGAAACTAGATTACAAATTGAGAGATCATAAACTAAAACACAGCCATATTAATAGTTATTGTATATGTAAATAGATTAAACATTCCATTTAAGAAGGCAGCTAATACAAGACAGAATATTAAAAAAGTAATATACAACTCTATGTTGCCTAGAAAAGGTAATAGGTTAAATGCTAAGCACAAAGATGTTAAAGCAAGAACATAGAAAAAGATATATTCCAACATTATGCACATAGAAGCTACTATGGCCATATCATTTTCTTGTAAAATAGACTTTGAAACTGGGACTAGTACCAGAGAAAAATGGGGACATTTCATATTGATGAAAGGGGTCAATTCATCACTAAGATATAACACTATTTTCACATTTAATATTTTCATACTTAAAACACATGAAGCAAAAAAAATAATCAAAGAAGACAGACAAATTCCCAAATATAGCTTCATATTTTAACACTTACTTCATAAATGATAGAACAATTTGAAAGAAAATTATTAAAAATATAAAAGATTCATAAATAGCAGAATGCAAATTCAGTTTGAGGTCTCATGGAAATAATGATAGATTTTATGCTGGACCATAAAATATGTGATCACATATATCAAAAGACTATAATAATACACATAATATTCTCTGACTATAGTGGAATTTAATTAGAATTTCCAGACATTTGGAAATCTAACAATTGATTACTGAATAACTAATGGGTCAAAGAAATATCACAAGAAAAATTTAGAAAATAATTTGAAGGGAATAATGAAAATAAAAAATAATTTACTAGTATGCATTATTACTGAAGTGGTACATAATTATACCAATTCAGGAAATGCATTAAACAAAATTAACACATTGATTTGAAAAAGTATGCAAGATTAAAGGAAAACTTCCTTAAATTAATATAAAGAAGGTACTAATAATCTCAGTTAATACTACATTTCATGGTATTACAAATTGTAGAAAAAGGCAAGAATATCTTCTCTCTCAACTTTTGTATTAAAAGTCCTAATTGTGCATGAAGTAAGACAAGAAAAACAAATAAAGGCATAGATATGGGAAAATAAGAAGTAACTGTAGAAAAAAGAGATAGAGAAAGATGTAAACAATGGAAGAATCTACTGTTTTCATGGATTGGTAGAATCAACATTATTTAAATGTCCATACTACCCAAAGCAATCTATAGAGTCAATGCACTCCCCATTAAAATACGAATGGCATATTTTATAGACCTAGAACAAACTCTCCAAAAATTCTTATGGAATAAAAAAAGACCCTAAACAGGCACAGCAATCTTAAGAAAGAATAACAAAATTGGAAGGAATCACAATACCAGATATCAAGTTATATTACAAAGCCACTGTTCTCAAAACTGCCTGGTATTGGCACAAGAACAGACATATAGACCGGAACAGAGAACCCAGAAATCAACCAAGCCATTATGCTCAATTAATATTTGACAAAGGAGGCAAGAGCATACAATGGAGTCAAGACAGTCTCTTCAATAAATGGTGTTGGGAAAATTGGACAGATACATGCAAAAAAATGAAACTAGATCACCAACTTACACCATACACAAAAATAAACTCAAAATGAATAAAGGACTTAAACGTAAGACAGGAAACCATAAAAATTTTAGAAGAATCCATAGGCAGCAAAATATGAGACATATGTAATAGCAATATCTTTACTGACACAGCTTCTAGGGCAATGGAAACTAGGGAGAAAATAAACAAATGGGACAACATCAAAATAAAAAGCTTCTGCACAGCAAAAGAGACCATCAACAAAACAGTAAGAAATCCCACCGTATGGAAGAACATATTTTCCAATATTATATCTGATAAGGGTCTATTCTCCAAAATTTATAGGGAACTCATACATCTTAACAAAAGGAAGATAAACAATCCAATAAAAAAAATGGGCAAAGGACTTAAATAGACACTTTTTGAAAGTGGACATACAGAAGGCCAAGACACATATGAAAACATGCTCAAAGTCACTAATCATCCAATAGATGCAAATCAAAATGACAATGAGGTACCATCTCACACCTGTCAGAGTGGCTATCATCAACAAATTAACAAATGACAAGTGCTGGCGAGGATGTGGAGAAAAAGGAACCCTTGTGCACTGCTGGTGGGAATGCAGACTGGTGCAGCCACTGTGGGGAACAGTATGGAGTTTACTCAAAAAATTAAAAATGGAACTCCCATTTGGCCCAATGATCCCATTTCTAGGAATATATCCCAGGACATCAGAAACACCAATCAGAAAGGACATATGCAGCCCTATGTTCATAGCAGCACAATTTACCATAGCTAAGATTTGGAAACAGCCTAAGTGCCCATCAGCAGATGAGTGGATTAAAAAACAATGGTACATCTACACAATGGAACTACACTGCTGTAAAAAAGAAGGAACTCCTACCATTTGCAACAGCATGGATGGACCTGCAGAGCATTATGCTAAATGAAATCGTCAGAGAAAGATAAATATCACATGATCTCACTCATTTGTGGAATATAATGAACAACATAAACTGATGAACAAAAATAGATCCTGAGACTGAGAAGAATCACACAGACTGTCAAACTTCAAAGGGAAGGCAGGGGAGGTAGGTGAGGGGGAGGGGTAAGAGATCAACCAAAGGACTTGTATGCATGTATATAAGCCTAATCAATGGACACAGACACTAGCAGGGTGAGGGCATGTGCTGGGGGATGGGGTTGCCCGGGGAGAGGTCAATGGGGGAAAAAGGAGACTTATGTAATACTATATGTAATACTTTAAATAATAAAGAATTTTTAAAAAAAGAAGTAACTGTACTCCCAGTGAACTCGAATGTTTTTGTAGAAAGCCCTAAGAAAACTTCAAAACAACTCACTAGAACTAAAAGTAATTTAACAAGTTCAACCAATACAAAGACATTTTTAAAAAAAATCAATTAATCATTTACATATTTGCATCCAAAAAATATAAATTATAATTAGAAAATTATATTTACAAAATGATTACAAATTTAAAATAAATTTGAATCCATTTAAGAAAATCTTTACAACTCTTCTACACTATAAATCAGGACTATTGCTGAGAGAAATAAAGATGACAAATAAATGGAATTATATGTCATCTTAAAGGATAGGGAAGCCTCGAAATTGATGGGTTATCAGTTTCCCTAAATTGATTTATAAATTTAAAAGCTCAGCAATTAAAAACCAAACATAATTTTTATAGAAATTAAAGGTGATTCCAAAACTTGTGAAAATGCAATCTTAGAATAGTTCAAACAATCCTTGAAAAAGAATGATGTTGAAAATTTAGACTGTCAGAGCTTTACCCAAAAGAGGCAGTTATGGAGACTCTGGTGAGAGGGTAGATAAATTAGCCAATAATAATTTAAAAAAAAAGAGTAGAGATGACAGAAATAGGTATATACATATACAGTATAGTCAATCAATACTCAACAAAAATGCCGAAATAATTTTATAGAAAAAAGAACATCTTTTTAACAAATTATTTTTTAAAAAAACTAAATTCACATGTAGAAAATCATAAATGTTTCCCCTTTAACTCATACCATATAAATAATTAATTAATTTCAGGTTAGATACAGGCCTAATACAAAAGCTAACCACTAAAGATTTGGTAAGAAAACATAAGGAATACCATCCTAACTTTAAAGTAGGTAAAACCACAAATATTGAGAGGAAAATATGATGAATTATTCTATCAGAATAAAAACCTTCTTATATAATAACACTATTAAAAACACAAGCCTAAGAAAAATTATATCTGACCAGAGATTTGTATGCAGAAATATATAAAGAGCTACAAATCAATAATTAAAAGGCAAACAAACTAATTACATGTAGCTAAAAGGGATAAACTTCATACACAAAAAAATCTATGTATAATTATTAAGATGCTCACCGTCATTGTGAATTGGGAATGTAAATTAATAGTATAATTAGATACCATTTCAACACACTAATATGGTTAAAATGAGAGACAGACACATTAACATGAAATGTTGGCAGTGATGTGGAGCATCGTGAACTGCAGAATTTCTGTTGAGGATATAAAATTGTGGAACCTCTTGGGAAAACAGTTTGACTTTTTAACTTTAAAAAAAATAAAATGAGATATACACTTATTCCATTATCTAGCAATTCTACTTTTAGCTATTTAACCGACAGAATTAAAAATATATGTCCAGAGAATAATGAGAGAAAGGCTTTAATAATTAAACAAAACAAAACTAATGTCTACCAGTAACAAAATAAAGATATTATAATATACTAGAGGCCCGATGCACAAAATTCGTGCAAGAGTAGGCCTTCGCAGCCCCAGCCACCTTCACAGCTCTGGCTTTGCCTTCACAGCTCTGGCTTCGTCTGGAAGGTCTTCTGGATGGTGGTTCTGCTGTTTGGCCGTTTGGTCGATTTGCATATTATGCTTTTATTATTATAGATCCCTAGTATATACTACTACTGAGCAACAAAAGGGAATAAACTACTGATACATGCAATGCCATGCATGGAATTAAAAACAAAACTTATGTTGAGTGACAGAAGCCCAAATCAAATATGTACATAAGATATTTCATTTTTCTGAAGTTAACAGATGTAACTCATCCATCATGAAAAAGGAAACCAGGAGAGTGCTTGCCAATGCTGTTTTGGGACTAATATTAAGAAGAGGTATAAGCAAAGTCTCTGGAGTGATATTCAAGTTCTGTACCCTGATTGGTGTGTGGGGTTACATGAGGCTATGCGTATGCAAATCAGCATTCACTGAATGTTTGCAGTTAAAGTCTGTGCATTTCACAATGGGTAACTGGGGGAAGTAGGGTGGAGAAAAAGTTTAATTCTCTAACTACAATAATACAGTGATTTCAGACTTTTTAGTTTTATAGACAGATAACATTTTAAAGGCAGTGGGACTAAGAAAGATTGCCAACTTTTGTTCTGCCAATAAGAGATATTTTAATATGTAGTCATACACAAGTTCTGAGAAATGTTTGCTCTTTCTAGGAAAGTTTCTTATTGTGTTTTTGTTTTGTTTTGTTTTTCTTTTACGATTTAAAAATGTTTAACGGAAACAGCCTGCCATTTTTTTAGAGACTAGCCTCATTCTTTAAATATTATCTGCAAAAACTATTATTTTTTCATGTTCTGCTTCTATTTTATATACAGAATGGGGCAAAAGTAGGTTGGCAGTTGTGAGGATGCAAAGTGGAGTTTATTCTTGTACTATTACTTATTCATTCTTTTATTTTCCCTATGAACAACTGTAAAACTACTGTTGCCCCACTGTGTCAATTTTCTCTCTCTACATTGTTTATAAATGATACATGTTATATAAATAACATAGTTTGTAGGAAAAATGTATGCTATTGCCAATAATTACAACATGTCAAATTTAGAATCTACAGTGGATGAAACATTACTTGCCTCTTCCTCAATTATCATTTTTCTGAGAGAAGCAGAGCATAGTTGTGAAGCAATATTTCAATAGTTGTGATGGAACAGAAGACTTAATTTCTAGGCACTATATCCTAATACTTCTCCCTTATCAGTAGCAATATTTCAATAGTTGTGATGGAACAGAAGACTTAATTTCTAGGCACTATATCCTAATACTTCTCCCTTATCGGTAGGCTATAAAGAGGTTATATTTATTGACTGAGTTATCTTCTGAAATCCCAGTGGGATTGAGCAATGTATCTTCCAAGGTCTGAATGAAATAACAAGACCAATTTTAAAGTGAAAGAAATTAATCTTAAATCGGGCTCCACACTTGTCCAGGGGTTCATCTCAGCTCGGATAGCTTACCTGCTGCGTTCCACTAATGCTGGGGCCATGTGCAGAGGAACGAGGTCCAGAGACAATGTGGCGAAGGGCATTTTCTATGGAAGCTGGCATATGGCAAGACATCCATCTTCTCCTCCAGCCTTTGGCCATAACACAGGACACGTGGGTCGCTGCTGTGCCTTTCTCACCATTACTACTGTCAGGGCTTCTTTAGGTCCACTCGCTCTTTATGCTGCATCTGTGACATATTTATTTCATCCCTGATATTCCCCTTCCTACTAAACCAATCCCTGCATAAGGGAGCTCTTCCTAGTCCATGGCACACAAATTATCTTCTTTTTTTTTCTTGACATTTACTTTAAATTTTTATTTTAAGTTATTATTATTAATTTTTCTTTATGGATTAAGGTATTACATATGTGTCCTTATCCCCCAACCCCCCCGCTCGTGCCCTCACCCTGCTAGTGTCTGTGTCCATTATCTTCTTTGCATCACCATGCATTCTCCCCATTTTAAATTTTACTTTCTTTTTTAAAGTTTAAAGGCCAAAGATTAGATTTCTTTTTAATTCCAAGTTTTGTATGTCATTCTTTCTTTGATTCAGTGAGTATGAAATATCCTCTTCCTGGGCTAAGAACCATCCTATATAATAAAAGGGTAATATGCAAATTGACCCGAATGGCGGAACAACCAGGAATGGCCAGTTGCTATGACGCACACTGACCACCAGAGGGAAGACACTCAATGCAGGAGCTGCCCCTTGGTGATCAGTGCACATGGCTGGCCAGCGCAGTGGTGGTGGTGGGAGCCTCTCTCCCCTCCACGGCAGCGCTAAGGATATCCGACTGATGGCTTAAGCCCGCTCCCCAAAGTGAGCGGGCCTAAGCCATCAGTCAGACACTCCCTGAGGGGTCCCAGACTGCGAGAGGGTGCAGGCCGGGCTGAGGGAACCCCCCCTCGAGTGCATGAATTTTTGTGCACTGGGCCTCTAGTCCTATATAATAAAAGCCTAATATGCTAAGTGTTCGGTGGGCCAGTCAGCCGTTCAGCCAATTAAAGTGTAACATGCTAATTATATGATAAGGATGCACAACTGCTTGCTATGATGTGCACTGACCACCAGGGGGCAGACAGTCGACCGGTAGGTTAGCTTGCTGCTGAGGTCCTGGTGATCAGAACTGAGTGAGATGGGCCGGACACGCCCTGGAGCTCTCCCACAGTCTCTCCCAGCTGGCCAACCTCCCGTGTCCCTACCCGGCCCCAATTGTGCAACGGTGGGGTCCCTCAGCCTGGCCTGTGCCCTCTCTCAATCTGAGACTCCTCAGGGGATGTCAGAGAGCCAGTTTAGGCCCGATCCCGCAAGCCAGGCCAAGGGACCCCACTGGTGCACGAATTTGTGTACCAGGCCTCTAGTCTGTACAATAAGTTAATGTGGATATGTCATCATAAAAACCCCAAATCTCAATGAACACATTGAAACATTATTGTATAACAATATCTATTCTATATGTCCTTCAAATCAAGTCTGAACTAATCAAAGCCAATGAGACTCCTATGTGCCCCTCCAACCACATCTACTCTCATATACTCAACTCTAACCCCACTGCCCTCTTTCAGGCCTCAAATACTCCAAGTGATTTTCTGCTTTCAGAGCCTTTACACATAATTTCCCTACTGGGAATACTTCCCACTTTTCAGGCATACTAACAAATCTCACGTCTTTCTTGATACTGCAAGGAGAAGAAATATTTCTGAACTAATCCACACCATTTTCTACCATTAATCCCTTTGTTTTTCTTTTCATTAAAAAAATGCATATTATTTTATTTTTTAATTATGGAAAAATACATATGACACAAAATTTACCATCTTAATCATTGTTAGCTATACAGTCCAATGATATTAAGTACATTCATACTGTGATGCAACCATCAACACCATCCATCTCCAAAACTCATCTTCTAAAACTGAAACTCCCTATCCATTTATCAATTCTTCAACCTCCCTGCAGTATCCTGGAAACCACCATTCTACTTTCTCTCTCTGAATTTGACTATTTTAAGTACCGTATATAAAAATAATTTGACAGTATTTGCCTTGTAGCTGGCTTATTTCACTTAGCATAATCTTCTCAAGGTTTATTGATGTTGTAGTATGTTTCAGAATTTTTTTTTAAATCCAAATAATATATCATTGTATATCTACACCATATCTTGCTTATATGTGTAACTACTGATAAACAATTGGGTCACTATCTCCTTTTGGCTCTTGTGAGCAATGCTACTATGAGCATGAGTCTGCAAATCTCTCATGCTCCTTGCTTTAAATTCTTTGGGTATATATCCACAAGTAGAATTGCTAGATCATATAGTAATTCTATGTTTAATTTTTTGAGGAAGCACCAAACTGTTTTTTCATAGTGCTACATCTTTTTACATTTCCACTAACAATGTAGAAGAGTTGGCACAAATTTTTTCGTTGTTGGCCAGCAGTTACTACTTTTGGGTTGTTTGTTTTATAGTAATGGGTGCGAGGTGGTTTTGATTTGCATTTCCCTAGTGATTAGTGAAGTTGAATTTCTTTTCATTGAGCATGTATATCTTCTTTAGAAAAAAAGATCTATTCAAGTTATCTGCCCATTTTTTAATTAGTCTGTCTATTTTTTGAGTTATAGGAGTCATCTATGTATTCTGGATATTGATCCCCTATCAGATTTGTGATATAGACATATTTATCCCATTCTGTGGGTTGCCTTCTTATTCATTTGGTAGTGTCCTTTGATACATAACAAAGGTTTTGAATTTGCACGAGGATCAATTTCTCTTTTTTCTTCCTGGAAATATCCCCAGTGGAATTTCATTTAAACAAAAAGAAACATTTAAGCGATTTTGAAAACATTTGAGGTCAGGATAGCAATTTGTTGTTGGTCAAGGAGGATTGCCACTTAAAAAAGAATCTTGGGTGTGCCTGTATCTCTTAAGAGTATTGGGCACTTGGGAAATTTCAGGAGGACTTCTGAAGAACAAGTTCCCTCTTCTCTCAACTAAACTCTGAAAAAAAGTTTGCTGGAACCTCTGTAGAAGCAATCAATGTTCAATGCGTGTGTACACTGAGTGCCTTTATGTTGGAAGTCCTCTCACAGTGCAGCTCTAGACCTAAGAGGTCTGTAACCTGGCTTTGTGCCAAGGTCTCTGCCTTCTCCTCTTGGAGAGGAAACGCCGAAGCAGAGATTTGTCTTGGGACTTGGGATAAACCTTCTCGCAAGTCATTTATAAAGTGCTAAACAAAATTGTGTTTATAAAAATTTACTCATGTTTTCTGTATATATCCTTGGGAAAAAATAGATGTTCACAACATTAAAACATTGGGTCTGAATAATGTCATCACTTGATTTCAAGGGAAATCATTTATAACACTGTTTCAGAAAGCATTATTATCAGGTTAATTTTTCAATTACAAATGTGGCAACAACTATATATTTGTAAAGAGTAAACAATAATCAATGGATTACCTATGATAAACTATGCATTAAAGAGCATCAGTTATTTTATAGAAATGAGTTTTCTGATGCAAGTATTCTGTTTTTCAGTTAGGAATGTAGCATACGTTTCAGTTCATCTTTTCTATGATCAAGAGTTTGATAATCTTTGAAAGAAAAGGCTGAGAAACAATTTTTGATTTATAGTGAAATAAATAGAGCTGTAACAGACATTTTTCAGGCTTAGAAATTTTCTACTCAACGACATGGCTCCATAAAGACAGAGCCTCATAAATTATTGGGATAATTTCATTCAGAGTTCAGGTTTATTGCACTGAGGCCAACATACTGGAAATAATCCTTAGGAAAACAATAGCAATCTGGCCTGTCTTATGAATAGATGGGAAAGCGGGTCAGGAGCAATTTACTAATTCACTCAGCAGTAAAGATAATTACTGTTTTTAATAATAATGTACTACAGGCTGATCTAATTGGTTCATGGCTCATGTTTAAACTGTTTTAGCTTAATAAGTGCAAGACCATTATATTTACTTTGCTGGGTCTAAAAGCCCATGATACTGAAAATTGACCTTTAAATGATCCCCTGTGCAGTTCTGTACTATTTGTTTTGGATTATTGGAAGTCCTGGATATTTTTAGCTAAAATGTGTACTTGTATGTTTTCATAGGTACTCATTTCCTCTCTGTGGTGTCCTCTAGGATACAGAGAATACAGTATGAGAAGCACTGTCTCAAAAATCATACACCAGAAAATTAAGAGGAGAGAAGTTTAAATTATGTGAATTAGAGAAAGAGGGTCAGAAAGAACTTTTACCTTCTTCATTTGGTTAGACTCCTGCTACAGAAGAAATAAATTCCATCTAATTTTTCTCAGTGACTTCAACATAAGGCTGTGTGGCATAAACTGTTGTATTAATGGCATCAAATATGTCATGCTGAACATATGTTTACTCTCAACTAAAAATAGGTAATCTTTTAAGTTTCTTCATTGTCCCTACTACGTAAATGATTTATCCTTTACAAGCTAATTTGTGCTGGTATTTCATTAATAAGCATTTCCCCAGTCATTGGGGTATTGTCACATAAGACCTTACATCTCAGTCCCCTTCATGTCTTTAGCTGAAGTAAGTTGCATTACACAAGGTCATGTCACCTTCTTGATGCTCCATACAGCCAATGATTGATCAATACCGCAATACTGTCTGTGCAGACTATTTGCCTCAATTCAGGCCAGTTGTGTGGAGCCATCCTAGCACCAGGAATCATACTCAGAGGATTTTCTTTTTAATGTCTGTATGGTGGACCATGCACCCTCATCCAAACTCTGCTTTCACTTTCAGACTGTACTGACAGCTAGAATAACCCCAAATTAACTTTCTGCGCATGTACATTTCTTTAGACTAAATATACCAGGTATGTTCATGTAAATATCCCAGATATACTAACCTGTGAAGCTACTTGATTTTTAACCTTTCTCAAGATTATAAATCAGCTTTCTAGGTTTGTTTCTGTTGGGTTGTGTTTTTATTACTTGGTTTTTATTTGGTTGGTTGATTTTCTTCAACCAAACTAATATCTCCAATAGATATTTTTTATTCAACATTTGTAGCAGTGGTTTTGACAAAGAATAGCAACAAATTATTATAATTTTTATGTCAACATTTGACATAGACAAATATCCTTTAAGTAAATCCTCAAACATTATCTCAGATTTGATTTTGTATATTATCTTTTCTTTTATTTACCTCAATCATACCACTGAGGATATTTTGGAAAATGTAAATTTTAGTTTATATTCTCAAGTAACTAGAATTTATTTGTACCCAGAATTTTAATTTAGATTTTTTTCTTAAAACAAAACAAAACACCTAAAGCTTTGAGTAGAGAAACATATAACAAACAGTAAAGAAGAGAATGAAGTTCTTACTAAAATTTGAACTTTGAATATATAATCTTAGTGACTCTTCTAATGATAATAAATATATCATTATCATATTATAGTTATGCTCACTCACATATGGGAAAACATTTTTCCCTTAGTTTAATAAGTAGTCTTATTGTAACTGCCCCCAAAAGAATCTTAATTAACACTTTTTCTGTTTTCAGCCTGTAATTTTACTTTGAGAAGAAACATCCCTTTCTCATTAAATTGATGCAATCCAGATAAAATTGTCTCCACCTACTCCAGAGGTAGAGCCTGTGGCTGCATCTACCTCTAGCTCAATAGAGCACACATTTCCTCAATTTCAGTGAGAGTAAAGCAATGGACAAGACAACCAAAGCCAATCTGAATATTGCTTTAATGACTGGGGGAGAGGTATTATCCTTTTTTCCTATTAACCTTAGGGCATTCAAGATTGATTGGCTTCAAGCCACTGGCCACCATAAAGGAAGAGTATTCTGAGAATGTGGCCAACTCAATAAAACAGAGCACATAGCTGAGCCAACATTTGGGGAAATCAGTTCTAATATCATTATCTAAATCCATGTTTCCTTCCAAGCCTGAAACTAGAATAATTCCTGTACTATTCTACTGTATGATTTTTTTTTTCTTGTCAGAACGATAACATCAAATCATAGAGATTTCCTGAAAATCATCTAAAATAATGCATACAAACATTAGTTTAACACTCATTTTATACCCTCTATAATGTGTATAATATTGTTTTTTTCAGGAGTGTTGTGACTGAAATATATGGAACGTAGTAGGCACTCAGGGAATAATATATAGTATAGAAATCTTCCATACAAGTTGGTAATATCATTGAATCTTTGTTTCTGCTTCTGCTTGAGTCTAGAACACATGGTCAGAGTGTAGGGTTGCTTTTTCAATAATGGACCAGGTCATAAGAACAGTTTTAAAGGAGAACAAAGAAAACTCAAAGTGTTAATACTATCTTATGTTCTTTCTGCTGATTTAAGTCGCCAAATTAAGCAGATCATGACAAGTCTTTTTTATAACATGGCTCACAACTACATTTTCCAACTCTGTGAATTTTATAATTTACTAAACTGCTATTTGAAATTCCATTGCTGATCAGGAGTAAAAACAAACAAAAAAAATGCTGACTGACTTCTGGTTTTGCAGGTAAGAAACTTAGAAACCACCACTCTGAAAGTAATTTTAAAGACAAAACAGGCAGGTTTAGGGAATAAAGAGGGATGGAGAGGAATGCAAATATGAAGGGGAGAAATAGCTCCAAGCCACCAAAATGCTTAACATATTTTCACAGAGGATAGAGAAATGTCCACAGGTACAAAATTAAGGGGAGAGAAAAACAGGGACATCATGTGCGTTTTGGACTTTGAAACTGATACCCTGCAAAAGAGTGCAATTAGGAAAGCACAGAGTCATAAAATAGGGAAGGGGTCCAATTAGAAGGGAGCATAGACAAAGAATTTCTAACCTTTAAAACCTTAGAAAAGGGGGCTTAAGATGGTTACCCCTTTGGAACCCCTCCCTACGTGGGAGTTTGTATTTGCTTCCAATAAATTCCCACCCTTTTACTAATAAGTCTTTTTAGTCTGCAAATTTTATTCTTCAAACTTCACGAGGCAAGAACCTGCAAGGGGGAGATCTGCTCACTGAATCCCATGTTTCAACTCCATCCTAATAAGTGAAAAGCTGAACAACTGGGGGAAAAAAATCAACTCCTCTAGATGCCCTAAAAAGAGTTTAGGACACAGTGAAAACGGAAGATTCCCAAGGCTAGAGAGACCAACAGGAAAATACAGAGAATAACAACTTACCTGAGCAGAGACTCAGAAGCAGAATCACCAGGGGAATCAGTGCTAGGGTAAGAAAAATTAAGAATTGCTGGAGGCACAGGGTAGATAAGTTAAAAATTCCAGGGGACCCAGTTATAGGGCAGGTTCAACAATTTTATGAAATTTACCTCCAAAAGCTAGCCCAGGTCCTCATGGTGAATATTCACATCAAAGAAAAATACTCTCCTGCTTCTAGCAGGAGGAGAGGAGGAACCATTTTGAAATACAGCAGAACATTCTGTTTTTAACAAGGCATGCCCTCAGGAGAAAGGAATTAGGCAGAGCCTAATTAGCTGGTGTATTATCAGAGTTTAACTGAAGTTGGGGAAAGGAAACACCCCACTCCATTCAGCTGTAGCCTTCCGGCTGGCAGAAGTAAAATACAGTGGACCCTTGAACAATACAAGTTTGAACACTGCAGGTCAACTTATATGTGTGTGTTTTTATTTCAATAAATACAATCTGTCCTTGCTATCGATGGGTTTCACATGTGCAGATTCAACCAACTGCGGATCAAAAACAGCATTTTTGCATTCCTGACTGCATATTCCCCCAAAATACTGTTTTCAATCTGCAATTGCTTGAATCCACAGATGCAAAGAGCAAACTTTAGTGTCAAAAGTTACACTTGGCTATTTGACCATGTAGTTGTTAACACCTGTACCCCTAAAATGTTTAAGGGTCAACTGTACTCAACTGGAGCAGTGCCTAACCATCCTCTCCCAGTTTAAGAATAACAGACTCTTCTCACTAAAAAACACAAATCAACTGGCCTTCCTATTGACAATCTTTCTGAGAGTCCCTTTTCTGTATTAGTCTAACAATATTTACTAGCAAAGCATTGCTCTCCCACTTTTTAAATAATTTTCTCCAAAATGCCGTAAGAGTACTGTGACCAAGAAAACTATTAATCTTTGACCAAAAAACTATTTTTATTTTTACAATTTGCAATGTTTGGACAGGTGATGATAAGCATCTATGCAGACAAATGTAGTTGAATGACACAGAAATAATTAAAAGAGAGGAATCCTAAATATAAGAGAATAAGACATTGAATTACCAATCTTTTAGTTTGCCATATAAAATATACTCTAACAATATGAAAGCCTATATTTTTCTTTTAATTTAGCTTGAAACAACTTCCTGTGTTTTAATTAAATAAGAAAAACAACAAATTTAGCTTTTGGCAGACAACCTCCAATTGTGATTTTCCTCTACTATTTGAGAAAATCAGCAAAGAAGGCAATTTCTGTAAATTGTTCTATATATTGTTGAAATTTCTGAAAATAAGTTGGGACTTCAGAAATTATACCCATAAACTACTGAGGAAACTCTAGCTTATCATTAATTATCAATAACTAATGAACTGCTTACGATTACTTAAAGAGTAGATGATAGATAGATAAATATATAGATTGATAGATAGATGATAGATGCATACATACATACATACATACTTACAGATAGACAGCAACATGCCCCTTTCCCAAAATCATTGCTAAACTTGTTTTATATTAAACAAGCATGGACCTTGCAAATATTAGTAGTTCCACAGCACTTCACAGTGCTTTATTATCTATATATATAAAAGCCCGAGCAACTGTCCAACCATCCAACCATCTGGCCAGTAGCTGTGATGTGCAATGACCATCACGGGGGCAGACACTCAACACAGGAGCTACCGTGCTGGAATGACTTGGCAGCTATGGTTCTTGGGTGATGCACCCAGAACCAGAGAGGAGGGAGACTGATTCTGAGGTGCATAACCCGAGAACTGCCCTCTTGCAATCTGGACCCCTCTGGGGATGTTGGAGAGCCAGTTTTGGCCTGATCCCTGCAGGCCAAGCCTGGGAACACCCTCCCCCCCCCCCCCCCCCCAGTGCACAAATCCGTGTGCCGGCCTCTAGTTATTTATAATTTTAAAAGTTGATATACTGCCATTCATTTAATCCAGTGATTTTCAATTTGTGTGTTGGAAGAGACACACTGGTGTGCTGTAAGAATTTTTAAAACATGCAATACCTGACTATTTTATAAGGGGCACTGACTTCTTTTCCCTTAGATTGTAAAAAATAAAATAAAATACAATAGCCAACACAGTAGCCATCCAGTGTAAACTAATCAAAATTATATTTTTTATCAGATTCAGAAAAAATATATTTTTTGGTGTGCCACAGAATTTTAGTAATTAGTTTATGTATGCCATAAGATGAAAAAGTTGAAAATCCCTCATCTAATACATTAACAACTTTCTGGCAGGAAAACAAATTAATAGAATTTTAAGTTTCTAATAGAAAGCTTCTGTACAGCAAAAGAAACTATCAATAAAACAACAAGAAAGCCCACAGCATGGGAGAACATATTTGCCAATGTTATCACCGATAAGGGTTTAATCTCCAACATTTACAGGGAACTCATACAACTTAACAAAAGGAAGGCAAACAACCCAATCAAAAAATGGGCAACGGACCTAAATGGATACTTTTTGAAGAAAGACATAAGGAAGGCCAAGAGACATATGAAAACATGCTCAAAGTCACTAATCATCCGAGAGATGCAAATCAAAATGACAATGCAGTACCATCTCACACCTGTTAGAATGGCTATCATCAACAAATCAATAAATGACAAGTGCTAGTGAGGATGAGGAGAAAAAGGAACCCCCATGCACGGCTGGTAGGAATGCAGACTAGTACAACCACTGTGGAGAACAGTATGGAGTTTCCTCAAAAAACTAAAAATGGAACTCCCATTTGACCCAGTGATCCCACTTCTAGGAATATATACCAGAAACTAGAAACACCAATCAGAAAGGATATATGCACCCCTATGTTCATAGCAGCACAATTACCATAGTTAAAATTTGGAAACAGCCTAAGTGCCCATCAGCAGATGAGTGGATTAAAAACCAGTGGTACATCTACACAATGGGATACTATACTGCTATAAAAAGGAAGGAACTCCTACCATTTGCAACAGCATGGATGGACCTGGAGAGCATTATGCTAAGCGAAATAAGCCACTCAGAGAAAGATAAATATCACATGATCTCACTCATTTGTGGAATATAATGAACAACATAAACTGATTAATAAAAACAGATCCAGAGACAGGGAAGCATTTATCAGACCGCCAAACCTCAGAGGGAAGATAGGGGATGGTTGGGGTAAGGGGGAGAGATCAACCAAAGGACTTGTATACATGCATATAAGCCAAACCAATGGACACAGACACCAGGGGGATGAGGGCATGAGTGGAGGTTGGGGGGGCATTGGGGAGATAAGGACACATATGTAATACCTTAATCAATAAAGAGAGAAAAAAATAGTTACTTTAAACTTTAATTTAATGTAGTGACAATACTGAAGAAGAATTTAACTAAAAGTAAGATTAAATCATTTCATTTTGTTTGTCAGTATGGACAGCATTGGTGGTTAAATATTACTATTTGATATTTTTTTAAACTTGATTCATTGCTATTTACAACTATTTATTTACAGCTCTGGAACACAGTGTTTCTCTTCCTCCTTAATGATTGATCTTCCCTGCTATAAAGGTTTCACCTTTTATGCTACCTAAAATGTACCCCGGAGTTATCTCTGTTTAGTGAAACAGATTATATTCTTCAAGGACTGTCAGAAATAAATGATGGCATAAGGTAGATGTCCTCCAAAAAGAATAAATAATAAAACAAAACAAATACAAAGGAAACAAGGAAGGAAGGAAAGATGGAAAGAAGAAAGGAGGGATGGAAAGAAGGAAGGAGGAAGGGAGGAATGAAGGAAGAAAGAAAAGGAAAAGCTAATGACTTTTTAATTGAGTCCATTAGCAATAGTCATGACTGCTTGTACAGGGGGAAAAGATTGTTATAAAATAGTCTATTAAAATGCCAGGAAATTCCTCAGTAGTTTAAATACTCTTAAATTTTTAAATGCTATACTAGCAGGCAGAGCTGTAGTAGATTGAATTAAGCATCATTATTGATTTCCCAAGACTTTGTTGGTATATTGCCCATTTAAACACATTATCAGATACTTAAAGAGTAATTTTTAATGTTTGAAGAACATTTACTTCATTTAAAATAGCTAATAACATCATTCAAATGAGAGACGGTATCAGGACTTAGTACATGAAAATGCTGGATGCAGACATAGCCTCCATTAGAATAGAAGCCAAACAGATTTTTATAATGTCTTGAATAAAATATTTCAAACATAAAACTCTTTTAACAATAGAACTGCATTCTAAACTATAATTATGAAGAGTCAATTAAATAATTATGGTTAAGAATATCAATGACATTATGGAGTTATAGAGAATCATTATGGAATTATAGAGAATCATCTTGGAACTGTAACGTTTCAACTCATATATAACAGTGAAATGGTTTTCTGTCTGAATACACATTTTAATTTGTTTACTGAAATTTGTACACTTGAATACTAATATTGCATATAAAACTTCAGCTTTCTGTAAAAATGAATCACTGGCAATCTTTTTGTTTTATATTATATTTATTTGCAATGTCTAATCAGAATCTCAATTTAGCTTTTAAGGAGGATAAATATTTATTTAATACTAGAGGCCCAATGCATGAAAATTCATGCAAGAGAAGGCCTCCCTTCCCCCGGCTGCTGGCCCCAGCTTTGTCAGGAAGGACATCTGGAATGACGTCTGGAAGACATCCGGTTTAATTAGCCTTTTATTACCCTTTTATTATTATAGATGCATAGTAATGTATTAATGTGAGGCTTATCAAAACTTCCTCCTACTTCTCTTACTAATAGTTTAAATTTTACAAAGATAAATTAAGAGAGGTAAATTTTAGTTAGAAAGTCTTAATTTATGGTCATATTTCATTAGCCAAGTAGTGTGAGTTGATCATTAAGATGCCTGACTTGACCAGCTGGCATGGTTCAGTGGTTGAGCATTGATTAATGAACCAGGAGGTTATGGTTCTGTTTGATTCCCAGTCAGGGCACTTTCCCAGGTTGCAGGCTCCATCCCCAATGTGGGGCATGCAGGAGGCAGCTGATCAATGATTCTCTCTCATCATTGATGTTTTTATCTTCCTCTCCCTCTCCCTTCCTCTCCGAAATCAATAAAAATATGTTTTAAAAAAGATGCCTGATTCATTCAAATTATACATGTTATAATCTAGTTTCATTAAAGGATCTATTATTTAAATAAAGGAATTAATTCTAAGTGTTAAACATTACATTAGTGTTTTACCACTTTTTTTCTGAACTGTTTTTAACATATGAGCCAACCACAAGTCAGTTACAATAAATAATTTTATTGGGGTCAAAGCCAGCTTATTTTAGATTTCATCATATAGTATGTTCTATGATATCAGTGAAGCATAATAAGAATTACTAGTTAACTATGTTAACATTAAAAAATACAGAAACATATTATTTATTGAATATAGTTCCTTTTCCCATTTTTCACTCCTTCTCCCAACCACTTCTCTCTGCTAACCATCCTTTTGGTCTCTGTTTCTATGTGTCTGTTTTTCTTTTCTGTTTTGTGTTGTTTCTCTCTTTTTATTTGCATTTCAGTTTGGATGATTTTTCATGTCTTATCACCAAAGATTATTTTCCCCGCCACATTAAGTCTAAAGTCTATCAAAATAATTTTTCATCTTTAATATGATGATGATTTTTCATATTTTATACTTTTTCCTACCATTTACATTGTACTTATTAGAAATATTTTTCCTATTTCCCTATATGTTTATACATGCTGTCCATATTTTTCACTAGATCCTTGCACATTATTTACCAGTCATTTCATAGTCCCTGTCAGAAATTTCCGACATCTAGATAATCTCTGTTCCTGTTCTGTTGTCTACCTTTATATCTTTCTAATACATGTTTTCCCCACTTGCTTTTCTGTGTGTCTCATCTGTTTTTATGCAATGATGGACAGTGGGCATAAAAAAGACTTGAGAGGGAGGAAAATAGTATTTATGTCCAGAATAGGCACACCCCATCTTCTGTCATGCAATTACTGTGGGGCATTAGGACCACTCATCTATGTCCTGCCAAAAAATAGATACATTTTGGGAATTTCAATCTAGAACTTTTGAACATATAAAAGGAAGACTGACCTTCAATTTGGACACCCATGACCATGTATTATTCGTTTTTATATAATTCAAGGTGCCCAGAGTTTCACTGTAATGTGGTATTGAGGTATTGCTTCAGGAGTGAGAAGATTCAAGGTTATCAAGTGAAAAAAATATGTGCAATAGTGGATATAGCTAAATATGTAGTTATATACACAATCCATTCCCAATCCCATGAAATTACATGAAGTCATTAGGCTATCTTTTCTATATCAATATCAGTGAACTATGCTTTCTATGTATAAAATTGCTGCATGCATCAAGTTATTTATAAGAAAGTCACAAGTATTTTCACCATTCCTAAAATAGTATCAGATGAACAAAATTTTAAAATGTTTCTTGGTGTTTTTGTTTGTTTGTTTAGAATTTAATCACTCAACATTAGAGTTAAAGCAATCTGCCTGATTTTGAGAATAAAAAAAAATAGTATCTTTGAACATATACTTGAAATAGTCACTTGAACCAGAAACCAAAAAAGTAAGACTGATGCACTGTTGCATTTAACCAGTGTTTGGATTCCCATCTTATCTATTTGTTCCATCTAGAGTTGAAGAAATCTTCTTGCCTGGTAACTTTTGAACTAAATCACTTGGGGAGCAACCTAACATGTACCATCGGTGTCTGATGCATCAGAAATGTTCCAGTTTACTGAATTTTGCCTGTAGCCAAGTGAAGATAGAAGAGGATTGTGTTTTGTGTTCCAAATATAAACACAGCAGTTATCCCTGTCAACAGCTGCTATTTGGATGCATGTCTGGTCTTTCTCTTGAAATCCAAAGCAATTTTTCTTGCTATCTTTAATCATGTTCATGTATTAACATTTGGAATATCAACAATGTTAAACTGTAAGTTAATGTTGTGATCTCTTTATTTTGTGAGTGTTAAAATTATCCTTCAAAATAATCTCTGCCTCTCCAAGTCAGAACACTGATTACCTGGGGGGGTTGGACACTGCATGGAAGAGGCCCAAGGGCTTCTGTGTGCAGGCCGCAGTTCATTCCTCCCCCTGGACCTGCAAACACAGATGGATGCAGGTTGAGGATGGTAATCCATCTGTGTGATTACATTCTTTGCACTTTTCTGTACCTATATTTTACCTCACTCATAAGTTTACCCCCAAAATAGCCATTTTCTTTTGCAGCTATTCTCTAAAACAAAAGTTAAAATAGTACAGAAAATTAGATTTCTCATTCACATTAGATCATTCTGGGATGTTTTAATAATATAAAAACAATGCGACAGTTAAAGTGATATGGACAACGCAATAGGAAATGCCAACTGAACTGCTGCATTATCTTTTTAATTTTTAAAAAGGCTGAGGCTGGTGTGAAAATAAGCAGCGCTTGTGAATAACTTTGTAACTTTGGACCTTGTGCAACATTACTGTATGATAAATCTTCCTTAAAAGAGTTGAAAATGCTATTTATGATATTATTGTAAATAATTAGATATATAATTTTATGACATATAACAATATATAATTGTAATCTATTGTAATTAATTAGAATAATTTATCAACATTATTACTTGTGGACAAAGCTAAATCTTTAAAAAAACTGGTTTTTATTGATTGATTGATGCTAGAGAGAGAGGAAAGGAGAGTGAGAGCGACATAGACTTGTTCCATTTAGTTATGAATTCATTGGTTGATACTTGTATGTGCCCTGACCGGGGGATCAAACCCGCAACCTTGGCATATCTGGACAATGCTGAGCACCCGTCAAGGCCCAAAGCTAAATGCTGAAGATTCTACTTTCTTAAAAATGACAGGATATCCCTTATATTAATAAAGATTTAATATATTTATTATATTTGAAGTCTATTTTTATAATCACATTAAACCCCTATACTCAAAATACTTTGAAATATTAAATCAATGATTTTAAAAAAACTAAATTAACTTGGTAACAATATATTCTCCTTATATTTATAATGTGAGAAGATAAAAATGCTTAAAAAGGCGGTTTGAGCTCACTCTGGTAAAAGAACAAATCAAATGCTTTCCATCCTATCCTGATTTCTGCTCATTGATCAACAATATTAGAGTAGAACCAACTTTTCCTTGAGAAAGTTCAAGATAGAAATATCAGGAGTTTTTACATGCTGGGGAGAAAAAAAGCATGCACTCTCTGTCCCTGCTGTTTATTTATTTTTTGCCTAAAATATACCTTTAACTTTCTTTTCCCCCAAACTGAAGTCCTACATTACTTATCTACACCAAAAACTCTGAGTCAGGGCTTTACATAGCGACTCAGTCAGCAGATGAAATCGCAGTACATGTTGCTCACCACCATGTTAACAAATCTTTGCAGAAGAGCAAATGAAAAGATGTAATAATTCCAGTGAAGTGGGATTTTGAGCAAATGTCTAAATTGTTCAGTCACCGACCTGGGCTCAGTGGAATTAGCCCCTGAAAGCCTGCTGCCTGATTTCTCTGCTGTGTCATTCCCAGCATCTGCGAAGCTTTAAGCTTCCCCTGTGTTAGACAAGCAGGTTTCATAGCAGCAGCCACTGCAGTGCACGCCTGCAGAGTCTCTCCAGGGGCTTAACACCAAAGTGCCAGAAAACAGGACTGAACTGGAATTAGAAGCTTGAATCTCCTATCCAGAGAAGTAAACAGTACACAGCCTAGAAGATTTTCCCCTCTCCATTTAAAAATAGAGATGAAATTTAGCTGGTGGAGCATTGCTCAATCCCCCACCATCTCAATGAGTTCATACTGTGTAAATATTGTGATCTTCATAAATAAATACTGAGGCACAGCTGGCGCCAGCAAGATAGCGCTGTTAGGTGGCTGTGGCCCTGTTATCACCAGTGGGTGTTGCTAATTATTCTCAGAACTGAGGCTCTGGCATAGGAGGGGAATGGAATGCAGAGGAAAGTCAACAGAGGTTGAAACAAAAATAAAACATTGTTTGTTTCTGTCCATAGCAAGGACATTCCACCCTTGTGGAAAACCAGAGATACATACAGGGAAGGTTTGTGAGTTGCTTTTCTCGGTGAGGATGATTTAACAACACAATTTTATTTCAGCCCTTGATTGCATTCCAGCTGATTAAAATTCACACCACTTTGTTTGTAAGGGCAAGGGGAGGTAATTGGGGTGTTCAGAGGACAACACTGTAAACCTGAATGTCTTAAAATGAATGAGTTTACTATGAGGAAGTGTTGTTTTTTTTCCTTCTCCCCTCTTATCTGGCAGGTGTGTGAATGACCTAGCTTTGCACATAGCACACGAAGGAGGCTCATTGTGTGTAAACTGCCTTGGCTTGAGAAAACAGATGCTCTTTAGACATACTGTCAAGCAGAAGAGAAGCTGCATATGAATTGCTACATTCTTTTTTGAAAATGCCAAGGTTAATTTTTAATTGCTGGCAGCAGGGTAGACCTGATGACCACAGCATTCCACTCAGGTAGAGCTCGTGCTGCTGGCTCATCAAATTATTGCTGCCTCTCAAGTAATAGTTTTTTGACTTTGAGCCCAATGGATGAGCAGAGAGACTACTGTTAAAGGGCATTGTGTTGCGCTCTTATGTGAAAAAATCTACTCTCATTTACTAAGCTCAGCATTTCATTATACAACAGGGAGGTGTGACTACAGAGAATGCAAATAAGTACAAATCAGATTCTGTCTCCTAGTTCTCTTCATACATTTTCTTACCTGGTCTTACTCTTGGCAACCCTTCTTCCCCAACCTGTTAACATCCTCCTTTGGCCCCCAACCCCCATTGCTAAAAGGATTTAGACCCTAAGAGATGATTTGGAACCAGCTGTTCTTGTGACTCTCACAGGAGCATCTCTGTCCCCTAAAATCTATTATAGGGCCTGAGATTGTGGGCAATCCCCTGCTGCTTTATTCAATAATATCTCAACACAAGGCAGTACATTCTGGTTTTTTTCCTAGCCTAGGGAAGAAAAATGCCCAATGCTTACTGAAACTGTAGGGGAATTTGTCAAAGTATGTTTAGAAAAAATTGCCTTGTTTCATAGTTGTTACTCTTGCCCGGCTTATTCAACCAAAACTATTCTCCATGTTAGTCTGTGTCCCAAATAACTTTATAAACCCCATAATAAAGCTAGTAAGGTCTGAAAAAGATTGCATGTGTTCCAACTACTCCTATCTGAATGTTGTTACCATAGTTGCCTGCCTGAGCCACTTTATTAGTAAAATGCTGTTCAATTTAACAGAGAACACATTTAGCATTTTGCGTAGTTCTCAGGCATAACAATCATTGACACCAGGGGCACAGTTCAAAATGCCAATTATTTACTAGTGAGATGTGTGCATTCATTGGGACCCCACAACTTTTCAAACTAGGTACAGCACAACTCTCATTTCCTGCAGTACTTGCTTTCAATAACTGCAACCATTTCAGTCTCATCTTTGTAAAGTTGTGACATCAGCAAAATGAATGTAGTAATTCCTGTATCTGTTTATTCCTTGAATATTTAAAATACCCTGTGGTAGCCCTCTCATTCTTTGTATAGTTTAAGAACCATGGCCTAATAGGTTATTTCTTGTTTAATGTTTGACCTTGATCAATATCAATGGTCCTATGGTATGCATCAGAAATTTTTTCATATGAAAGCATGAAGTACACTGTGTCAACTCAGATTTTTCATGGATCTTGATTGGCCACCAAACTTAGTTGATATTTTCCCATGTTTTCCTTAGATTAAGTCATATATATTAAAACTGTATATACCCAGTGTCTCCTATTCTATTACCTGTTAGATGCAATGACTCAACCACAACATTACTTATAATGATTTGAGGCATGTAATCATTCATGAGAGATGATTCTTTAAACAGCATTTCTCATTATTATCCAAATTGAAGAAATACAAAGCCTTCGCTAATTTAAAGACTGACCTGCTGTACTCTCAACTAATTTTAATGAATCGGGACTTACTGGTCCTGTGGCTTTATTTTCATCCCCTTTGCTTCTCTGAAATTAGAAGCTAGAATGCACAAGTGTACTAGTACCTTCCAAGTGTCTCCTGGGGATTCCTTGAATCCTGTTAGGAGACAGGACTGCAGGCTGGAATTATTTTAGAATTGTCATGAGTGAAGTGTTAGCCATCAACTACTATACTTTTCAGACATGCAGAAGACTCCCTCCAGACACTAATGTGTTTTGAATAGTTCATTAGTAAACACTATTCTCAGGTAAATTCACACAGAAGCTTTCTTTTGCCCAAGTCACTCATCCCTATGGACTATTTCTTGGCCTTATAAGCAGCAGGACTGGCTGCTTTCTGCCAATTTTGTAGAAGATAATTTTTTGCTTCCACGTGGACCCTTCATCAGGTTACGCTTGCAGTGGGAGAGTTTCTATATGAACTTAATATATGAGGCTCAAGGTTACTTTGTAGTATCAGAGTTTTGTTTTTGTTCTTTAAAAAAAAATCAGAATATTAAAAAGTCAGTCTCAGGTAAACAGGACAACTAGAGCAAAGTAAAATATACTGTTTCATGGCAAAAAATAATAGGACAAACACATTTGGCTTAAATGATATAAGACCCCTTTGTGCTTTTACATGCTAAATTATTTTTAATATAGTTTTTTATAAACATCAAAAATATTTCAAAAGATTCTCATATAGACCTATTGCCTAAATTTTGTTCTTAAATCTGTACCTCAAGACAATTCTAGTAGTTGATTTTATAACTCATGGTCAGAACCATCATCAGAGTTTTTAGATGATTCTAGAATGCAGTACTTTGAAATTTTTATTTCTTATAGTGTTCTCATTTGGTATAAAGTACCATTCCTATAACATTAAGAATATGCCTATTCTTGGTTTTAAGTAGATCACATTTTCATTATAGAGCAATCCACATATCATAGATCCAACACTATAAGGGTCACATCACCTATATTATAGTGCTTGTCTCTCACATTATAGCACCCTCCTTCCCCCCAAAACAAACAAAAACAAAAAAAAAACAAAAAAAACCAAGACGGTAAAACTATATCTATCTATGTCTTTATTTGCCAAGGGATACTTTCATATGTATAAAGACCTAATATATATATTTGAATAACCACAGTTCATATTTCCCACTGTTTCTTTTTTTTTTTTCTTCCCACTGTTTCTTGTATCCTCTCAGAACTACATCACTCTCCTCTCATGCAAATTGTGTGAAATTTTCTGGTTGTATGATTATTAGCCAAATTCCTTCTCAGATAGTACCCTAATCTCTATATATAAAAAGTCAGCGACCATAATGCCGTAAAGACCTGAACAACCAGTCGCTATGATGCCCACTGCAGCCAGCAAACTGGCCCGATTGGGGGGTGGGGCCTGCTGGCCAGCCCCACTCCTGATGGGCCCCCACCACCCAGATCGGCCCACAACCCCTCTCCCCCACTGGCCCCGCCACTGATTACCCCCTACCCCAATCAGGGGCAGGGCCAGCTGGCCAACTGCCTTCAGCCCCTCCCCCTGGCCAGCCTCACCCTCGATGGGCCCCCACCACTCTGATCGGCCCACGGCCCCTCCCCCCAGCCAGCTCCACCCCCAATCGGCCCCCCCACACACACACCAATTGGGGTTGGGGCTGGCCTGCAAATCTCCCACAGCCATTCCCCCGGCCGCTGACTCCCAATTGGCCTCCCCATCTCAATTGGGGGAGGGGCCCACTGGCCAATCACCTACAGCCCCTCCCTGTAGCCAGCCCGGCCCTGATCAGGCCCCCATCAGGGCAGGGTGGCTGGCCAACCTCCTGCTGTCTCCTCCTCCTGAAAGGCCCAGCCCCAATCCGCCCCAATTGGGGCTGGGCCAGCCAGACCCCACCTATGCATGAATTTGTGCACTAGGCCTCTAGTATATATAATAAAAGACAGGTACAATAAAAATACAACAAATATACTGCAGAGTAAAACAAACAATAATATTATGCAATGATATATTACATGTATCCTGATAGAAAAAAAAATTCAGAGTGAATAGTTAAATGCTCAATTGAACTTTGTCAGAAAAATTTCCTTAGAAGAATGTTGGAAATACACTAAAAGGTAGAGAAGAAAGAAGGGATGTGTGAAGAAGAGTGAGTGGCAAAAGGGGGACACAACAACATCATGATTAAAATGATGGTGGCATGGAAATTGTTTTATGTGTTTATGGGACTTAATGCAGTTAGGTATGAATGAGATCCTTGTTGAACTATGTGAGTGTGAATGTGAATGTCTCTTTGAGAGGGGTGAGTTGGGGGGAGGGGAGGGGTTGTTGCTAGAGAGGTAAGCCAGGGCCAGTTCATTAAGGACTTTTAATTATATGAAGAAACTGATTATGTTTGGGATGTAATCATTCCATTAGTCTTGTGCAGGATGTAAAGAAAGGCCAGGCACCTAGGCAAAAATATCAGATAGGAGATTAGAGAAGAGAACTTTAAAACCATAATTTGAGTGTTTACATAGATCCACCTTAAGCAAGTTACTCCTATTTTCCAGGCTTCAACATTTTCATACATAAGATGAGAGTGGTTGTGAGAACATACATCAGACAATACACATAGAAACATAGACTTGGGTATTGATATGCAGTATACGCTGAACAAATAGCAGGTGTTACTAATATTGTTGTAATTAATGTTATTAACAATAATTGCTAAATGTCTAACAAGACAAAGGCTAGTAGCTCATTGCCTGGAGACTTGTATATTCTTCGAGTTAGGTTGTGGTGGGGTAGAGATCAGAGTACAGGCTTTTTTTTAAATACATTTTTATTGATTTCAGAGAGGAAGGGAGAGGGAGAGAGAGAAACATCAATGATGAGAGAGAATCATTAATTGGCTACCTCCTGCATGCCCCCAAAAAGCCTGCAACCCAGGCATGTGCCCTTGAGTGGAATTGAACCCAGGACCCTTCAGTCCTCAGGCCAACACTCTATCCACTAAGCCAAACTGGCTAGGGCTGAGTGCAGGCTTCTTGAATTGAAAGGGAATCAACACTGACCCCTCCATCCATGGGAGCCTGTAACTCCAGGAAATTGCACTTATCTAAACATGGCTGATATAAGAAATGATCCATTTTCTTATAAAAAGCTGATGGACAGTGATCTACTTATGATTTACTGTAACTACCCTAATGAGATATGTATTCTTGGTGGGTACAGTACACTGATAAGGACTAAGAGACTCTGGTGCACAGGAGCACAGGAGTTTGAGATGGCCAGGAAAGTAGAATATTCTTTGCTCTGCAGGTTTTCCCATTTAAGCAGCTCATGTGACACGCTAGAAATATCTACCTCTGTAGAGATACCGCAAATGGAAAAATGTTAGTTTCCAAATCTGTCCCACTCTGAAGAACTCTCCTGCTGGGCTTAAGCTGACTGTTCATTTTAGGGCTCATTTACTATTTAGTTTTCAGAAGAGTTTTCAATATGTACAATGGCAAAGTTGCTTTAATTTTACTTGTGTGTTTTTTGGTTTGTTTTTTAATCCTCACTGAGAATATTTTCACATTGATTTTTAGAGAGAGTGTAAGAGAGAAGGAAAGACAGAGAGAAATATTCATGTGAGAGAAATATTCATGTGAGAGAAACACCTCGATTGGTTGCCTCCTGCAGGCACCCTGACCAGGGTCCAGGCCAGGGAAAAGCCTGCAACTGAGGTACGTGCCCTTGACCTGAATGGAACCAAGGACCCTTCGGTCCACAGGCCAACACTCTATCCACTGAGCCAAACCGGCTAGGGCTAATTGTACTTGTTTTTAACCTATTTATGAATAAATGCAATTTTTGAAAGCTGCAGGACCCAAAACACAGAATAAATACAAAGACTGGGTTCAAGTTCCAATAAATAATTTACATGATTAGTTCAGTTGAATAATAGAACTATTTCCAAATACCTCCATGTGTTATTTTATCATTGCAAAGTATTAAAATCCATTAGTTCCTCCTCACAAATCCTTACTACATTATTAACCCTACTTTACTTATGGAAGGATTTGATGTACCTGAAATGTGTGATTATCCTAGAATTTGGCAGGTTAGTCAAAGAAAGGAAATTAAAAATCAAAGTCTTTGATTCCCAGGTGGTTGATTAGCTCCTACGGCAGTATAACTTCTGCTGGAATCACTGTTCAAACTTGGAAACTTACCATCTTGAGACCATTAAAAAAAAAATCATGCAAATAGTACTAACAGGGCAAGATGGAAAGATATTTTAAGGATAAAGTATTTCCGGTCTATGGACATTTGCTGAAGTGGAGACCAGGCTAACTTAGTATATGTTTCACAAAATGATACACTTAGGGTTAAGTAAAGGAATATTAGAAAAAAGTCATCTAGGACCTAGATTCTAGGTACTTTATAACAGTTTAATTCATTTGGACCAAGAAGTATAAATGAAGGTGAGGTACACTTGTTTAAAGGTAGATTCACTTAGTACAAGATTATATTAATGATCAAAGTCCAAATACAGGTAGGCTCAACTCTTGGTAGAAGTCATTAACACCACAAAACCTTGGTTTGTTTTATAAAAATAAGCAGAAGCAAAAAGGGGACAGAATATAAAGAATGGCTGATTTTGTGGAAAAGGGAAGTAAAGGCCAGAGAGTAAATATTAATAACTTAGAGGGCTTTTAGCTAAGGTCACCTTGACAGTTACTTGAATAGGCTCTTAGTGGTTCTTTGCTAATTTCTAGCTAGAAACAAAGCAAAATAAATAACTTTCCTCTAATCTCTCATTTTTACTCAAAAGTTATTAATATGCTTAAGAAAATGAAGAACTGAACCTTCTCCTATAGGCTTGGGAAGTTTATTACTAGTAAATCTTCTTTTGTATCAAGGAGTCAAAGTTTCCAGCAGATTTCTCTCCTGAAACTTCCTTTTCAGAAAGAAAAAAAGCAAATCCAGTATAAAGAAAAAAAAGCTAAGCAGTAGTTATTGAATCTCCTTCTCTCTGTGGACAACCCAGTTTTAGGTTAATATTTGGGAGAGCAAAACACATCTAAAAAGAAGACAAACATCACAGTTACTTGAAACCTACCTTTGTGTCCTACGACTTCTTCAAAGTGAATGAGTAAGGAAGAAAGATCACATCCAAAAGCTTTGATGTTTGTCTGCACAATGATTCTACCCCCAGGAAAATTAGGCCCAATAGGGGACTTTTGAATATGAAATCACGAGTTTGGGGCTTGGGAAGAATCCTTGGCCTCCTAGGGTCCAATATTTTAATCCTTTACATTTTTTATGAACCACATGCATGTGAGAGGAGAGAGATATGACAGGGGTGGCATATCTCTTAGCCCTGTATTAAAAAATACCTCTTCTTCCTACTGTAGCAAAGAGACACATTGCAGATGGCCTTCTTGCTGTGTTACTGAGTGAGGAGAGGCAGGACTCACTGATGGGGGCAGGGGCAGAACCCTAGCCAATCTCAATGGACAGGCAGTATGAAAAAAAAAAAAAAAAAAAAAGCTTTGTTATAAGAATTTACTGTTTGGATGTTATTTATTACTGCAGCATAATCTTACCTCTTTGAATATATAGTTGATATTTTCCTGAGTGTTCATTAGATGATTAAAAACAGATAAATAAGATGTAAATATTTGTATTAGTTGACCAGCCTACCATAACAAAGTATCAGAAACTTAGCAGCTTAAACAACAGTTTTAATGGCAGAAGTTTGAGATTAAGGTGTCAGCAGGATTTTTTTTTCTTCTGATAACTATGAGGAAGAATCTGGTCTCTTGGTGTTTTGCTGGCAATCTTTGGCATCCCTTAGCAAATAGAAGCATACTCCAAACTCTGCCTTATCTTCAGATGGCATTCTTCTTGCATACATGTCTGTCACCAAATGTCCCCGTTTTATAAGGACACCAATTATATTGTACTAAGGGCACACCTTACTCTAGTATCTTAACTAATGTCATCTATAATGACTATTTTCAAATAAGGTCTCATTCCAAGGTACTGGTGTTTGAGACTTCAACATATGAGTTGGGGCTACATAAATTCAGTCCATAACAAAATTCATAGAATACAATATAGGTATATATGGATCAATGAAAACCAGCCTTTGTCAACCAAATATTATGGTTACTCCATTTTCTCTTTTCACCTCCTCACAGATAGCATTAAGTTTCTTTTGTAAGTTATAACTAAGAAAGAGAACATCTATAACAATATATAATACTAGAGGCCCGGTGCACAAAATTTGTGCACGGGATGGGGGTGGGGGTCCCTCAGCCTGGCCTGTACCCTCTCCAATCAGGGAGTCCTTGGGGGATGTCCGACTGCCAGTTTAGGCCTGATCCCGGGATTGGGCCTAAACCGGCAGTCGGACATTGTCTTGCAATCCAGGACCACTGCCTCCTAACCGCTCACCTGCCTGCCTGTCTTGATCACCCCATAACTGCCCCCCTTGCTGGCCTGGTCACCCCCCAACTGCCCCCCTGCTGGCCTGGTCGCCCCCCAACTGCCCCACTGTCAGCCTGCCTGGTTGTCCCCCAACTGCCCCCCTGCCAGCCTGGTTGCCCCCAACTGCCCCCCTGCTGGCCTGGTTGCCCTCTAACTGCCCCCCTGCCAGCCTGGTCACCCCTTAACTGTCCGGAAGGAAGTCAGATGTCCGGAAGATGTCCAGTCACCCAGTCTAATTAGCATATTACCCTTTTATTAGTATAGATAGTTTGGAACTTGGAAATATTACTCTTGTTCAGGTAGAATTGTATAAAGAGATTATACTTGGATTAAAAAGTTTAGAGAGGTAGCATTTTGGGAACTTCCTTGTGTTCTATAGTTCTGGATCAAAGGCTGGTTTCTGCATGTGTGTTTTGAAAAACTGTGGCAAAGTAGCACCTATGAGAGTTTGGGGCTGGGAGAGTGGTTCTGAACTTGTACACTGTTTTAGTAACATCACCAGCTGAGGGCCTCACTTCTGCTCTGATTTGGGTCAGAGGATGATGAGAGAGAATGAGGGGAAATTTTTGAATTAGAGCTTTAAATTTTTGAATTAGAGCTTTAAATTGATTGTGGAATGATTTAAGTTTTAAACTTTCATTTGTCTCTGTCAAGGGCAGGGTTTGGGGATTGGTGAGCTTCCTTGGACAACACAGCTGAGCAGAAGTCAAGAAGGAAAAGAGAAGGGAATGTAGGATGATTAGCAGTGCAGTGTGTAATGTGGCCTTATCGTTTTTTTAGAACCAGTTAGAAACTCCATGTAGGTACCATGGAGGGGTAATCAAAAGGTCTGGAGTCCATGTTTGTCAGAATTACTATGAGAATGTCATAGAGGTGAAGCAACAGAGATCTGGAAAGTGGCATCAAAAGTTTGGGCAATGCTCTTCTGATTGCCTGCATTTTCCCCCTAAAATGGGCAATCACAGCTCTGATTCAATAAAGACATCACACAACACAATAACTGCATGGTGTTGACAGCCATGAAGGGGCTCGAGACTCAGTGAAGAAATGTCCCCGCTATCCCTTTCCTTCCCCATGGTACTGTTCAAAGACAGCAGGTGTTGATCTAAGTAAGTCCTATTACAGGACTCTGACTGGGTCTGTTTACTTCATGGGTAATTTTCAAACAGCGTGAAGATCCAGGAAACCACAAAAAAGGCAGCTAAAACTTGGTGTTTAGGCAGTCATTTACAAGATTAATTGGAGAAATGTTTCCAAACCTCTTCAAAAAGGTAGAGAAGTACGGTATTATTTAGGGACTCTGTCCTTTCTTGTCAGTTTGGCAGCTGTCTTTAGGCTGCTGTGCTGGCCTCAGATAAACAATTGACTGTAGGTATTGGGCCAGATTACCTCTCTCAGGCCCTGTTCCCACACTTCCCTTCCCTCTAGCCTTGCCCCACCCAGATCCCAGGCAAGTAACCAACATTCCTCTCATCAGACTGGTGAGAGCCAAAGGTACACAATGGTTTTGGAAATTCTATGGAAACAGATAAAACAAACTTTACAACTCTTATTATTTCAAGGATCTCTTGAGGCCACCCTAGAAGAGATATTAACATTATTTAAGTGGGATCCACCTCAACTTGTTCATGATCTAAATGGAATTTTGGACAAAAGTCAGTGAAATATTAAAGTATTATATTGGTTGTCTTGATTCCCTGCACGTGAACCTCCTCGGGAGTCTGGGTGACAGGTTTGCTTATTTTGGGTAGTATTCAGGCATTACTGCCTTATTAAGACAATTACTACCATTAAACTCACATTAAGCTCTATTACCAAGTCAATTTAACTCCAATTTCTAATATTCATCTTTAAGTGTTTTAAAACTGATTTTAAAAATTTGATAGGTATTGGGCAATGATTTTTCTCAATTTTAGATGATAATGCCAGTAACAAAACTTTTACAAAATTAATTCATTTACCATGTACTCACTTCCTATGGTCCTAGGAAAGAATTTACTTCAAAAACAAAACCAAGCCAAAAATAGAAAAGGGGAGCATTTTAATATTTGTTTATTTGCACTGCTATTGCACAGGGCATTGTTTTTGTCCTTGTTAATAAAATCTACTACAAATTTAAAGTAAAATTTGCCATTAGTCATTACTCATTACTTCTTTATAGGCTTATGTTTTTATTTTAAATACAAAGCAACACATTCACAGTGATATTATGAGTTACATTGAAGATATGATTTTGAGTTTATAAAATATTATTATTGGGTTTTTTTATTTTCAATTTCAAGATTCTTTGAGTGACTTAGTTATAGCTACTGTTTATATCCTAAAAACCCACAGTGACTCATAAATTTGCGTGCACATATATTGAATTGGAAATAAACTGCCAGTGAATTTCAAATGCAATAATTTATTTTTCTTTTGAAGCTACAAGGGATGGTGATTTTTAATTCTGTTACACATCAAATGTCAAACAAGTGTTTCAAAATAAAATGCAAGATTATTTCTTTAAAATTTAAAATGTAACTTTATATGTAACTTTTTCCCCCAAATATTTTACATATCTACTTTAGTGATTGCATATCTAATATAAAATCATAAAATTGTATATGTTTTTAATTTCAAATGTTAAAATGAAAACAAAAATATTTGAAAATTTAAGTTACATATGTATGTATCCTAATATATAAAAACCCAGGGTCCGTAACATTTAAAACGACCCAAGGCTCAACCTACCGGAAGTCGGTGCTGGGTTGCCAGCACTGCTTGCCGCCGCTGCGGGCACCCCGACCCAGCACTGACTGCTGAGAGGGCTGCAGATCAGGCTCAGGGAGAGGTCCGGGGAGAGGGAGGTAGGGTCTGATCCATAGCCTCCATGGCAGCTGTTGATCAGCACTTGCCTCTCTCTTTCACTCCGGGCCTGGCCAGCAGCCACACTTCTCTTTCTCTGGGGCCTCTGCTGGGGCTGCTGATCAGCCCCGCCTCTCTGATGAGGCCTGTTGATTGGCCCAGAGATGCTGACTGGCATAGAAACTGATCAATCAGAACCAAATCTGGGTGAAGTGCAAGGAGCCAATGGCTGCCTAGGAGGTGGAGCTTTTGACGCTGACTGGCATAGAAACTGATCAGTCAGAACATAATCTGGGTGAACTTCGAAGGCAGAACCTAAGGTGGGGGCTGAGGAGGGATTTTAAGGGCAACAGCTGTTTGGTGTAAGGAGTAAGAAAGCGGTTCACTTTTTTAATGACTGGTTTGGCAGTATAGTGCATACTGGCTATCAGTCCAGATATAGGGATTATGTATTTTTGTCTGCTAAGAGCATCTACTCCTGATGAAAAAGGCTCTCCCCCTCCCCCCCATTTAAGCAATCCTATCCTATATAATTTACCTATACTACTATAAGGGTAATATGCTAATTAGACTGGATCCACCGGCCATCTTCCAGACGTCTGACTTCCTTCCAGACAAAGCCATTGTGGTGGGGGCCAAGGCAGAGGCCATTAGAGGCGATCAGGCCAGCAGGGGAGGGCAGTTGGGGGCGAGATCAGGCCAGCAGGGGAGGGAAGTTAGGGTCAATCAGGCAGGCAGGCAGAGAGGTTAGGGGCGATCAGGCAAGCAGGCAGAGACAGTTAGGGGCAATAAGGCAGGCAGGGAGGTGAGCAGTTAGGAGCCAGTGGTCTCAGATTGTGAGAGAAATGTCCGACCGCTGGTTTAGGCCCGATATCTGTGGTCAGACATCCCCCAAGGGGTTCCTGATTAGAGAGTGTGCAGGCTGGGCTTAGAGAACCCCCCGCCCTATGCACAAATTCCGTGCACCGGGCCACTAGTCTATAATAATAAAAGTGTAGTATGCTAATTAGGCCGTACGTCCTTCTGGACGTCCTTCTGTCCTTCCAGATAAAGCCAGTGTTGTGAGGGAAGCTCAGATCATGGGTGCCAGAGGGAAGCCCAGGTCCTGGGTGCCAGAGGGAAGCCAGTGCTGGCAGCCGGGGAAAGGAAGGCCTACTCTTGCACAAATTTTGTGCATCGGGCCTCTAGTTATATATAATTTTACATAATAAAAATAGCATCATACTAGAAATATAATGTTTACTCCATCTCTCACCATTACTACATGTTTACAATTGTGCAAGTTACCTAAACCAGAAGTTCTTAACTTTCTGGTTTCAGGACCCAGCCTATAATCTTTAAAATTATAGATGGTCCAGAAATACTTTTGTTAATTAAAATTAAGACTGATAAATTAAATATATGTGTACTGTTAATTCATTTTAGAAATAGAAATACATTAGAAAATAATGTAAAATATTTCCATGAAAGTGATTATATTTTCAAAGTAAAAATATATAGTGAGAAGAGTAGCATTGTTACTTGTTTTCAAATAACTTGAATGTACACCTTAACAGAAGAGTGGGTTTCTCATCATTGTATCACATTTCATAAGTCCTCATAGTGGTGATTTCATCAAACAGATCTTGTAACCAGACTTAAGGCCCAAAAAGTCCCTGGATCCCACTTTGAAAACTTAGGCCTAAACCTGCTGTGTCAATATATTTTTCTTCACACAGGAAAGCATTTAACTTGCTAATAACAGACATTTTGTTGTTGTTGTTCTCTCATGAAGTTAATGACTTTACTTTTTAATAAGTAAAATATTTCCATTATTTTATTTACTTTTTTATTCACTCGTCCTTATATGTTTTTTAGGAACTGCACTGCTTGCTGGAGATAAAAGCATGACTAAGACATTACACTTGTCTTAGCGAGCTCAAAGTTCAGACAGCCATACATGGAAAGGATAGGACTAGAAAGACCTGGTGTCCCTGCGGTTGGGCTCACACACAGTTTCCTTGCCTGCCCGATGACTGCATCACTCAGGGCCACTGCACAAACACTGTGGTGACCAAGAACAGATGACAATTGTCCATACCATTCTAGCTATTTGGTTGTTCAATGCACCTTCTCCAGTGGATGTTCTCTAGTAAGCATTGAACTTTGTACCTTACATTTTTCACCCACTCCCATAGATCCTACCATATCCTACCGTATGCCTTTCCCCCACACAACCTGGTTTCCAAACTTGCTTCTTCCAGTCCTATCTCAGTTATCAATTTATCACACCGAAGTTCCAGATCCACCCATCTTTGCTTCTTTTTTGTGATAATCAAGTTGGTTCTGTAAATAGTTCCCACTTGCCAGCTGGCAATGTGTTAGGATTTGTCAGTGGAGGATGTTTCTGGGATGCTGCAAGAGGAAGAAGCTTCTCTTCCTGGGTCTTGTGTGCTATCTTCTGTTTTGATGAGGTGTCTCATGGTGGCCAGCAGCATGAGAGACACCCAGAGGTACTCACCTTCCCAGTGACACTCACTGGATTTTGCCAGTACCTCAGTGAACAGTTTCCCAGCCAATTTCATCAGCACTCCCCAGGGTGGCTTCTGAGCAAGTTTGCCATTATTGCAGAGGGCAAGTTTCAGCCACAGCCTGACACCTTAGCCAGTTTCTCAGTGAGTCTCATTGGCTTTCCAATGGGCAATTTCCTCTGTGGAAACTCAGAGAATTTCTGCACCGTCCAATGGATCTCAGCTACCTCCTTTCTAAATAGGTCTACCTCTCAGCCTTTCCATAGAGTTCTTCCATGTGTGTGCCTTCCTTGGGTGTTCTACATCAGTCCTAAAATAATGGTTGCTCTTATAATCTTCCATTTCTCTATTCTAGTTTAATTATACGTCGTACCAGTTAATCCATTACTAGTGAATAACTATTTTTATCAAAATCCCCTGTTCAAATTACTAGTGCATTTTCTGTCTTCTCGCTTTCATACCTGATTGATACAAGGCCCCTGGTCACTCAGCAAATGTATGCACGACTGCCAATAAGTCTATGTATACCATTACTAGGGGCCATTTTTCCCTTTAGGCTAAGAGAACGACCAAATGCACTGCCTGAAGCTTGACACACTAAAAGGATTTCTCCTCGCTGTTTCCTTTCACCCCAAATGTAGCACAGTTAGGAATCCATTTTTTACTCCAGTTGATTCAACCTTTGACTGGATCAAGCTTGGGCTTTTTCCTCCTTCATTAGTTCATAAGTGGCACCTATGTGACACTGGATATGTTTAATAAGAGACATTGATACAAAAGTTATAGGTGACATAGTAGACTCTAGACCAATTATTTATGTAGCTTGTTTGCCTTTTATATCTTAGTTGCCTTTAAGCATTACCTAAGGAGTGACACTTCCATTTTATAATTGTTTGCTCTTGGGCCTGGTCAAACGTATGATTTAACAGATCTGACAGCACTCTAATGGTAATTATGGCCACATGGGCACTTGAAATGCCATGGTCAAAGGTTGTGTTTCTAGCAGGGCCCAGTCATTTGTTTTTCCTATTGTGAATATTTCTCTGCTGAAGAAGCCCTTTCCTTGCTCCACAACCTTAAGGGATTGTAGCGTGGCACTTCTTTTGTCCTTTTCCAGGGCTCTGCACATTATTCTCAAACATGAATAACTTTGGTAACAAGGATCTGCTGGTCTGTGTGTCCCATGACAGGCCTACTTGTATTATAGTTTAGACCTGTAGCAGAACCATTTCTTGCTCTGGGCGCACTCAAACGTAGCAGCCTTTTTCAGTCAGCCTGGTAAATGGGTCTAAGAAAGAGCCCCAGGTGTGGAATATGCTGTTTCCAGCCTTCAAACAGAACAACAAGTCATTCTGCTTTTTCTTTTTTTTTTTTTCCTGGATGGAAAAAGTAACTTTGAGTAGATGTCCCAGCATGCCTCAGACAATGGGACTTCCAAGTATTTCCTGATCTGGCCGGACCCTAACTTTTGAAGTTTTCTTACCCATCTCTCTAGAGCATGTGTATCTTACCAGGCTATCCAGAATACTCAGCAATTCTTGATGATCATTAGTTAAGATTATATTACTATCATTAATATAGTAAACAAATATGATATTTTCAAATGTCTAGATTGTTCTGTTCCTATTGGACAGCACTGTGTTAGGGTTTGGGACAACTGTTTATGATTGTCTGTCTTGGTGAATGTGAACTCCTTATGATTCCTGATGGCAATATAAAATAATGTATTCTCCTTATCAGGAGATGTATGCCATATACTAGAGGCTGTTTTAATCTAGTCTGGAAAAGATACCATAAATGGAACTGGGACTCCACAATCTTTGCATCTTTATCTCTCAGGGTAGCATCAAGGATATATATCTATTCTTTGCTACTATGATAGTTATTATTGTACAGGTCAAAGGACAAATGTGTGGGTCCTGCCCACTGCTATGTATAGGCTTTTCACTTACATATATTGGACTGAAAAATTACTAGCTTTCCTTACTTCCACTATGAGATGGGCAAGAGGCATTCTCCATTCATTATTTGATCTCCAGCTAATAATACAGGGTCATTATGAGAATATCATGAAGCTCTGTATAAGCACCAATGCAGACCCATATTCAACAAACTTTGGAAGATCTGAACATTCATCTTTCCCCATTGTAGAATTACCTTATACTAGTATATGGCTGTAGGTTTGTTCAGTAGGGACTCAAGAAATCACTACCACAGTATTGCAGGTCTGTCCTTCCTTCTGCCAGTGAGTTGTGTTTGTTTGTTTGGAGAATCGACAGTACTGAAAACTGGGTAATGAACAAGATTTTCCATTGGGGAGGCTGATTTCAGCCTTCTCATCACCCATTATGCTGAATTCTAGCAGAGCCCCATAAGAAGGTCAAATCTGCATTTCAGAAACTGTAGAGTTCTCTCATGGAAATGGCACAGCTTACTCCTGAACTTGAGGAAGACAAAGATTCTCTTTAAAGTACCTGCTTCATTTGAAGATTGCATAGTCTTTAAGCAAGTTGAGGGTTGAGCCTCTATCTTCCAATGAGGGAGAGCATGCCACTTTTGCTGGCCAAGAGTGATCCGGAGAATCTGAAGAATCAAAGCTCTTAAGGTATTCTCATTTCAAATTTCAGAGTTACACTCTTTCTATCAGGGCCCAGATTTTGGAATAGACTTTAGACTGAAAACTGAGCCTTCTTTGAAAGTTTGCCACTCTTACAATTAGATCCTGCGCCATGTCTGCAGCTCTGTATGTTCTCTGACTGCATGAGATTAGTTCCTCTTTAAGTGCTGGCAGGAAAGCTTGCCAATTCTTACATTTTGCTTTAAAATAATGGTTAATCAATCTAAATTACTGATCCATAGAATCAAGCCTGTCATTTTATCTTCTTAAGCATCAATATCATGTGGCAATAGTAATCAAATTCCACATTCCTCTAAGTTACTATTTTCTTGTATACCTTAAAAGCAAAACATTGCACTAACTAATGCACCTCCTCCCATTTGTTTCCTTTCCCAATTAACTACCGGTGAAAGTCAGTGATTGCAGTCCACAGCATGCCAGAGACAATCAAGACTCCACCTACCAGGAGTAATGTGACCTCACTGTTATCTAACCAGTTTATAATCTGCTTCCAGAATACCCATTCATAAAGTCTACTTCCTAGGACTATTCCTGGCATTAGCTGACCTCAACAGAGTCTGACATTGGGATTCTTGTGATAGTGACATAATTATTGAGGCATAGTCTCAGGAGAAAGGAATTGAGGAAAGCAGGATAGGACAGAAAAATAAAGCTAAGCAAAAAGGAAGTCTCAATAAGAGACCATTTATCATGGTCACGTGGATCTCCCAAGCATAATCCCCCTTAATATGAATGGGCTGTTGTTGTTTTTTTGTTTTTTGTTTTTTATTCCCTGGTGTCTGTGAGTCTAGCTGAAGGAGAAGTCTGGTGAAGTAAGAAAGAATAAAAGGAAAAAAGGATATAACTTTAGGCAGAGTTACTAGATAAAATGCAGGACCCTAGTTATATATTTAATGGTATAAGTATGTCCCAAATATTGCATAAAATGTACTTAAACTAAAATGTATATGTTCTTTATCTGGAGTTCAAATCTAACTGTATTTTATATTTTTATTTGCCAAATATGGCAAAAATACCCAGCCAGGCAGCTCCTGTTTGGTGAAAAGCAATTTGAGAAGGGAACAGCTAAACTGTTAGCTGATATGACACTCACTGCAGATGAAGTATCTTGAAGTGGCCACTAAAGGAAACAGAGCAGGGCACCAATGGATTTCATATGATATCCTATTTAGTGTTGGTGTTAAATCTGTCTGTTAGAAGAAAATCCGGGATCCTAAATTTTGACTCAAAATATGTGTTTAAGAAGAAAATTAAAACAAAATGTAACAAAATACAATTAAGGAATTGTGTCAAACCTATAATTCTAGGTTAATTAATACTTGAAGAGATCACAAAGACTAGTCTAACCAAGTTATTCTATATAATAAAAACCCAGTGACCGAACAGCGGAACTACCAGAACGACTGATCAACCAGTCGCTATGACACACACTGACCACCAGGGGGCAGACACTCAATGCAGGAGTTGACCCCTGGTGTTCAGTGCGCTCCCACTGCTTGACTGACCTGGATGAGCAGCACTCCCACAGCAGGCTGATCCCTGCAGGCAATGCCCCCCACCAGTGCAGAAATCCGTGTATGGGACCTCTGTTGTTTTCATATTACTCATTATCTGTTGGTTTTCAGTAACCAGATATCTCACTTTCACTAGCATAGATAAAAGGGAATTTATTGCAAGCCATGGCTTGGCAGCTCAATTGGTCAGAGTGTAGTCCTGAAATGCAAAGGTTGAGGGTTTGACCCCCAGTCAGAGCACATATAAGAATCAACCAATGAATGCATAAATAAGTGTAACAACAAATTGATGTCTCTCTCTCTCTCTCTCTCTCTCTCTCTCTCTCTCTCTCTCTCTCCCCCCCTTCCTCCCTCTCTCTCTCTCTCTCTCTCTCTCCCTCCCTCTCTCTCTTCCTCTCCCTCCATCCTTCCCTCCCTTCATCTCTCTAAAACCTATTAATTTTTTTTTCAAAAGGGAATTTATTGTAATCCAAGACAAGTTTTAACTCTTGAATTTAGGATTTTGTGTCCTTTGGCATCAGAAACAATTAGAACTAGGAACTTGAACCCCTCAGCAGACTCGTCTCTCTTGTTCCATTTCTTTCTTCTCTTTTCCCTTCTCTAATGACAAACTAGTGTCCAGGTAAAGACTGATTTATCTTCAATCAATCATGGCTACAATCATGGAGGTTGATGGATGTGGGAGGTAGTAGGTGAAGAGAGAATAAAGGTGCTGGACCAAGAGAAATCAATAGGTGTCTTCTGCAATCTTCACTGAAGAAACAAAAAAAGATTTTAGGGAAAAGATGGTGAATAGAACAGTTAAAATAAAAAGTTGAAGTAAATGAGAGTCAAATATTTTCTCCTTTCTTGAATAGAGTGCAGATGGAAAAAATATTATCGGCAATGAAAGTTTTTATACTTATCCTTAATGTTGTGTAACCATGATGGTCTTATAAATTGTCCTTAAGGGAAACACATTAATTTCTGAATTATAGTAGAATATTTTAAACTGAAAGAGCAAGTTAATTTAAAAACTAGGACACAGAACACTGTGAAGCTTGTAAAAGTAAAACAAAGTCAAAGATATTATGTTGATTAAAAAGAAAATAAAAGAAAATGTAGAAGAATGCCCTTCATCCACAGAGTAAAAGTAGCATTAAACTTTAATTTCTATAAGAGTGACTAAATGATGGTGAGAAAGTTTTCACAAAGTAGTTAGGAAAATCCCCTGCTTAAACAAAGAGAACTGGGTAAGACAAATAATGGGAATGAGCACCCAGCTCTCTACTAATTTGCAAGAAATGACATTATTATTGTGACATCATTGTGACAGATGAGAAAAGGCAGAGGCATAATGGCCCTCTAAGAAAAGTTGTGAACTTTTCCTCATGATCCTGCCAGAGAAAGATAAACATTGAGACTCTGGCATTCCAGTTATTTCACTGGAGGTCAAAGGATAGAGAATCCTGGCATTATTGCAGTTATTTCTCTAATACATTGTACAAATGGGTTTGAATGGCCTAGGAATTTTTATGGTTTTAATCATGTTAGCACATTCATAATTCATTCAACCAATACTTCTCAGTATGATATAATGTTATCATAAATACATGGAATTTGAAGGTTGTAAAGGATCTTAAATGTCCAACTTTCCTGCCAAGAGAGAAATAACTTTTATTCCTGTAACATGGACATTTCTAACATATGGCATTCCATACTTTCTGAAGCAGCTCATTACACTGTTAAACAGTTCTAATTCCTGGCAAATGCTTTTAACATAAAGCCAAAAATTACCTTCTCAGATTTTTCACTTATTGGTTTGGTCTTATCTCTATCCTCTGGAGGTAAACAAAACCTGAACACTCTTCTATATATTATACTATTCCAAATATTTGCACACAATTATTATAAACTGTTAAGTATTCTCTTTTCCATGCTAAACAGTCCCAATTCCCTTAGCAAATGCTGAGCTGGTTTAAAAATATCTTCTACAATCTCAGAGGCTCTCTTCTTCTAAATCATTAAACCCCTAAGCTAAATAACAAAGCAGTTGTGAATTCAGTTCTAAATAGAGTAGGATTTATTTCCTTCTTGATTAATACAACTTAATATAATGCAAATTATAAAATAAATCATCCTACTTTCTTTCACTGTCTTGAAATCATTACTTTTTGGAAGAAATTAATAAATTAATCAATGTATATTTTAAATCCTAAAACTTTTCATAGATTTTTCCATGTAAAATATCTTGTCATGTTTTTGAAAGACAATTTAAAAAATATATTTTTATTGATTTCAGAGAGAAAGGGAAATGGAGAGAGAGAAACATCAATGATGAGAGAGAGAATCATCGATTGGCTGCCTTTTGCACTCTGGGGATGGAGCCGGCAACTCGGGCCTGTGCCCTGACCTGGCATCAAATTTTGACCTCCTGGTTCATAGGTCGATGCTTAACCACTGAGCAACACTTGCCCGGCTTGAAAGACAATTTTTGAAAAAGAATTTTGATTTCTCCTTATATATAATTTTGGTCTCAGTCCACTGATTCCCAAATATTACAATCTTTTTGAACCTAAAATCTGCCATTAATACATTAGTCATCTCATCTAATGTTATCATCCATGAATCCTTAAATACTTGTGAGTACTTATTAACTATTAGATACCACAATAGGTGTGAGTGATAGAGTGCTCTGCTCTCACAGAAATTATAGTATAGTGGGGTATAGATATGATCTGCATATCTAATTTTAATCAATCTTTGCAAATCACAGCATTCATTTCATTTGCTATAATAGACTTTATATAGGCACACATATTTAGTAGAGTGACTATATAATTTATTAAAGTTGGGGAGATTTTAAGAAAGGAAGGGGTGTTATCTATCTATACTAATAAAAGGCTAATATGATCATTAGACCAGGAGACCTTCCAGACGTCCTTCTGGACAAAGCCATGGTGGTGGGGCCGAGGCAGAGGCAGTTATGGGCGATCAGGCCAGGAGGGGAGGGCAGTTGGGGGCAAGCAGGCTGGCATGGGGGGCAGTTGGGGATGAGCAGGCTGGAAGGGGGACAGTTGGGGGCAATCATGCTGGTGGGAGGGGGCAGTTGGGGCGATCAGGCCAGCTAGGGGGGGCAGTTGGGGATGAGAAGGCCAGCAGGCAGAGTGGTTAGGGGTGATCAGGCAGGCAGGCAGGTAGGTGAGCAGTTGGGCGCCAGCAGTCCCAGATTGCAAGAGGGATGTCCGAATGTCAGTTTAGGCCCAATCCCTGAACCGGCAGTAGGATATCCCCTGAGGTGTCCCAGATTGGAGAGGGTGCAGGCCGGGCTGAGGGACACCACCCTATGCACAAATTTTGTGCACCGGGCCACTAGTGTGTGTATATGTGTGTGTGTATATATATAAAGACTAAGTGACCATCCGATCATCTGACTGGCAGATAGGTATGACCCACACTGACCACCAGAGGGCTGACACTCAACGCAGGAGTTGCCGAGCTACAGTGACTAGGCAGTGTGGTTCTCGGGTGACATACCCCAGAACCAGAGAGGAGAGAGCCTGATTCCTCATGGGACCCCACGATTCCATCTTCAGCTGTAGGCTTTGTTGTTGCTGGGGCACTGTTGGCCCCAAATCTGGTTTACTGCACACTTGTGTTTGCGTTCCACACCCTGTACAACAGCAACTTTGCAGAGTGCCCGCTCACACTTCGGGACCCCTCGTGGGATATCGGAGAGCCAGTTTTGGCCTGATACCCCAGGCCAGGCCAAGGGACCCCACCTGCTGGAGGGACCCCGCTCACTCTGCAGACGCCCTTTAAGCCACGGCGCCACCCCAGGTGCTGCTGGCCGGGGAGGGACCATGGGAAGTTGGCTCCAGGGTGAATCCAGCCCCTCTCACCCAGTCCCACCCTGCTGGCCACCTTCTAATTAATTTTATTTCAATGTGCAAGAATCCATGCACCAGGCCACTAGTTAATAATAATACCTATGTAACTGCATGAATTGGCAATGTGCCTTTTATATTAAGTGGTCCTGCATTTAAGAACATTTCTAGAACCAATTTCCCTTTGAACTACTGAAACTTTAGCATTCAGAAAAATGGTATGTTTATTACTCCTTGTATATCCCAGCAAAGTATAAGCCTATCCACAGGAAAACTATGTCTAACCATAGATAATTTTTTTATAAAACATATGCTAAAATATATTAGCCAAAGCCTTTTCAAAATATAATTAGTTTTGGTGGGTTGTGCATTGGATCATATGTATATGAACCATCTGACGTTTCTCATAGATCAGGGTTATTATAATATGATGACTTTCTCATATTCAATTAAACATGTAGTTCTCTAATGTGACATACAGAATAAAAAATGTCTAAGATGAATCAACTCAAATAAGATTACATCACTTGATTACATATCACAGTCATCATGACTGTGAAAATTAGTTCTAAGACTCAGAAATTGTTTTACCATATAGAGAAGAGCTAGCATACTACCACTTCATTTTTGTGTCATTCAGGATAGCTGTGGTATGGTGTAATAACTCATGCCTCCCAATCTCAATGATTTAACTTCAAATTACTATATGCCTATTGAATATCATTAAGGATCTCTGTTCTTCATGTTCAGTTAGAGAATGGGCTTTCCTGATTACCTTTATAGGGAGAAGAGATCACTAAAATGGTTTGCAATATCAATTGAATGCCTACACCTGCAAGTGACCCATCACACTTCCATTCGTATTTCACTGGCTAATTCAAGCCACTTTACAAACTCTAAACAGAAGGCAATCCTTACATGTGGCTAAAGGGAAGAACTGTGCAATTTATGATTAACTCAACAAACTCCTACTTCCCCTTTTAACAACATATTGATAACTCTTTAAAATAATGCTTGCAAACATTACCAACAGGAGTCAAGGATCTTTTCATTTTCTGGGTTAGATCACAGTATGTTAAAATAGTTTAAACAGATACATTTCATAATACAGAGTAAAATCAATTGGTACAAATAATGTTTTAAGCCCTAGCCGGCTTGGCTCAGTGGATAGAGCATCAGCCTGCAGACTGAAGGGTCCCAGGTTTGATTCAGGTCAAGGTTATATGCCAGGTTGTGGGCTTAATCCCCAGTTGGGAGCATGCAGGAGGCAGCCTATCAATGATTTTCTCTCATCATTGATGTTTCTATCTCTCTCTCCCTCTCCCTTCCTCTCTGAAGTCAATACAAATATATTTAAAATAATAATAATAATAATAATAATAATAATAATGTTTTAACACAATGACTAATCTTATGAGGAACGTATAAAAATCATTAACACTATAATTTAGAGCCATCAAAGTCTCACAAATATAGAAGTAATGAATTATAGGTATATTCTTAAAGGAATTCTGGGAAATAAACAACTGTAAATCAGCATAAATACTGATAAAGAAAAATATAAAATAATTAAAGTGTTGGATCTCATTTTTATAGTTAATTGTGAAGGGCTAAGTTATTACACTTTATTATAAATAATATAGTTTTGTTATTAAAATATTTCATACATTCTTAACCACTTTTATTTCTAAAAACAGGAATTTGGGTCTTATTTATGCTCAGAATGTAGAGTTCTTAAAAATGTAAGTTGTTAATTGAAAAATTAAATTTTCCTTTTATTAAGGCTTAATTATTTGACTACTTCTACATGCTTTTTTTTCCCTAAAGAAGTATACCAATAAAAATGAACCTACATAGTTCCTATTATAAATGCCTTTATTCATTTACTTAAGTTTTCACATCAGTCTATTTCATCTATGCTTGTGTAAGCATATATATGTGTCAACCAGCATAAGGTCTCAGATGTGAAAAGTCTAGGATATAAAATAGAAATGCATATAAATGAACCTGTGAGGAAAATGTAATAACCAGGTGAAAGTAACTTATGTGCAAGAGAAATAAAAAATCATTCCCTACTTGGATTTAATAAGTAACTATTTATCATATAAGAATATTTGAATAGCCTGGCTGGCATGGCTCAGTGGTTGAGCTGGGAACTATGAACAAGAAGTTTGAGGTTCCATTCTAGGTCAAGGCATGCCCGAGTTGCAGGCTCATTCACCCTTGTGAGACGTGCAGGAGACAGCCGATCAATTATTCTCTCTCATCATTGATGTTTCTATCTTTCTCTCCCTTCCCTTTCCTCTGAAATAAATAAAAAATAGATTTTGAAAAAAGTAATATTTGAATAAGTATCAATTATACTTTTAGTAATTTTACATGTTTTTGTTACCATAAAACTTACATTTGTGTGTTAATCAGCAGCAGAAGGCAAAATAGTAAAAATAATTATAATAATCCTACCTAATAATAGACAAATATGCAAATTGACCGTACCTTCACTATGCCCGCGATTGGACAGGAGGCGCAGGGGGGCAGGACTCGGGGTGGCCGGGGTGGCTGATTGGGCCGGCGGGACGCTGAGCTCGCGTCGCCAGTGGCGGCGCGAGCTCAGCGTCTGCGCCATGGCTGTGCTGCGGCACAGAAGGGGCCTCTGGGGCAGCAAGCTCACGTCCCACCGCGGACCATCAAAAGCGGGGGAGCTGGGTGCCTGTCTGCTCAGGCACAAGGCCTTTCAGAAGCCTCTGCCACGCCAGAAGCTTCTGAAAGGCCTGGTGCACCAGCGGACAGGCACCCAGCTCCCCCGTGATTGAAAGCGAAAGTGTGTAGGGGACCCTACACGTGCATGATTCAATCATGCACTGGGCCTCTAGTATTACTATATACACAAAAGATAATTTGGTATAGGAATTTGTTTTTATAGCACAGTGCTAGATTTTAAATAAAATGAATTTCAATATGTTAGCACAACCTCTGGAAAAGCATTTTAAAATAAGTGCAAATATTATATGTGGTATTGTTTTAGTAGCACTTTTTTTTGCCATGAAACATAAGTGTGAGCTAATCTATATATATAAAAGCCCAGCAACCGTTACAGCCGAATGTCCGGAACGACCAGAATGACTGGTTGCTCTGATGTGCACTGAACACCAGGGGGCAGATGTTCAACACAGGACCTGCCCCCTGGTGGTCAGTGTGCTCCCACAGTGGGAGCTCTGCTCAGCTAGGAGCCAGGCTCACAGCTGGCGAGCACAGCGTTGGTGGTGGGAGCCTCTATCGCCTCTGAAGCAGCACTAAGGAACAGTGAGCCAAGCGGTAAGAAGTGAGCAGGTGGGTGGTAAGGAGTGGCGAGCCAAGCAGTAAGGAGTGAGCAGGTGGGCAGTTAGGAGCAAGCAGGCAGGCGGTTAGGAGCAAGTGGTCCCAGATTGCAAGAGGACACAGGCCGGGCTGAGGGACACCCCCCCATGCATGAATTTCGTGCATCAGGCCTCTAGTCTATATATATAAAAGCCTAAGCGACTGAACAACCTAACAACTGAACGCCTGAACTACCAGTCGACCGGTTGCTATGACATGCACTGACCACCAGCAGGCAGATGCTCAATGCAGGAGCTGCCCCCTGGTGGTCAGTGCGCTCCCACAGTGGGAGTGCCACTCAGCTGACCACCCGTCCTGATGGCCCACCTGCCCAGCAGCAGCCACTAACTCCCTCAGTAGTCCTGCAAGTCCAATCTCTGGAGGACAGGCCAGGCACCGACAGACTGGTGCCGCCAGCATGATCCCGACAGTGCTGCTGGCCTCCTGAAAGTCAGCCTCGGGCACTGCGGCCGCTTCCCCTCCCTAGATGCTCCGCAAGGAAGAAATGATATAAAAGTGGCCACCAGGTGGCTCCTGACAACTAGTGCGAACATCAGCGGGACAGATCCAGATCCCGGGCTGGCAAGGGTGTCCCTCTGCCCGTCTGGAAGGCCGATCACATCCTGGCCATGCCTTGGGACAGGTGCCAGACGCAGGGCTCACTGCTGGCACGTGCCACTGTGGTGGCACAAGTCTCTCCCGATTGGGACTGATTGGGCACAGTGGAGCTGGGATGAGTGGGAGCGGCAAGCAGCATTGGACTGCTGGTTTTGGCCTGATCCCTGCATGCCACCCTGAGGGACCCCACCTTGCATGAATTTGTGCACCTGGCCTCTAGTCCTATATAATAAAGGCATAGTATGAAAATTATCCCCTCAACTGGAGTTCTTCCAGGAGTTCAACCAGGGGGCAGGCCAGTGGGGGGAAGGGAGGGAGGCCCTGGCTGGCAGCCAGCAGCTGCTAGGGATCCTACCAGTGCACAAATTTGTGCACTGGGCCTCTAGCATAAACATAAGAAATTTTAATCAGAATAGGCAAACTGTAGGGGGAAAACCTGCATTGCAGATATATCACAGTTATTTTGCTGCTCATATTTTATAAGTGCTTTTGCTTAGAAATAGAATTCAGTGTTTTTCATTCTTTTTTCTGTGCTATATAGACAAATGTGTAACTGGTGAGAAGTGGCATTGTATTGCACAGGAAGATACATGACATAGGAAAGTGATTTGTTATATACACACATTGTGTTATTCCTTCCACTATCATAAAGCATTCCACATATCATGATTAGCAAAACTAGATAAAACAGAATTTCTACTGACAGATGTCCTTTCCTCCAGATTGTACTTGACACCCAGATCTTTGTACATTTGCTCAGTGTTCTGAAGTAAAGGATTAGTGCTCAGCAGTTTAGAAATTCACTGGTAGCCTGCCTGCAATTTCCATTACCTGTTTACCTCTTTATTTTTCAATTATTGGCAGTGCTCTGTAAGAAACTTTTCTCTTTTCATCACTGTTGTGTTCCCAACCTTTTTATTGCTTATAATACTTCCTTTAACACAAATGTGAAGAGCATCCTAGATCCCTCCGCCACAAGGTTTTATCCTCCAATTTCAACCAATCTCTTAATAACTGTTTCCAATCTCAATCCATACTTCATCTACTTTGTGCTTGAATTATCCTACCTAATAATAGACAAGTATGCAAATTGACCATAACTCCGACACGCCCACAAGCCACGCCCATAAGCCACGCCCACCATCCAATCAGAGCGAGTATGCAAATTAAACAACCAAGATGGCTACAGCCACAGAGAGCAAGGTTTCCTAGGTAACAGAGGAAGCCAAGCTTTCTGCTGCCCTTGCCAGCCCTAAGCCTCCACTCAAGCTACAAAGTTTCAATTATAGAAGGTAAACAAATTCAAACAGAAATGGTGGCAGAATGGAGCTTGAGAGAGCAGGCCAGGGTTGCTCCCGGCAATAGGGGAAGCAAAGCTTTCCGCACACCCTGGCCAGGCCCACCCGCTTAAGGCTACAAAGTTTCAATTATAACCCCAACAGAAATGGCTGCCAGCCGTGGAGGGAGCCCCAAGCTTGGCTCCAGCTCCAGGCTACAAAGTTTCAATTGTAGAAGGAAAATAAATTCCAGATACCAGGGCCTCCACTTGGGTTGCCAGGGGGCGTGGCCAGCCTGCAAACCACCACAGGCCCCTCGCTCAAGCCGCCCCACGCCCCAAGGGAACCCCCACCTGATCCGGGACACCCTTCAGGGCAAACCAGCTGGCCTCCACCACCTTCTATCCTATCTAATAAAAGAGTAATATGCAGATTGATCATCACAGCAACACACAATATAGCTGCCCCCATGTGGTCAAAGATCCTGCCCCCATGTGGACACAAGATGGCCACCACAAGATGGCCAGCAAGGGAGGGCAGTTGGGAGGCACCTGGCCTGCAAGGGAGGGCAGTTGAGAAGGACCAGGCCTGCAAGGGAGGGCAGTTGAGAGGGACCAGGCCTGCAAGGAGGGCAGTTGGAGGTGATCAACCCTGCAGGAGAGGGCAGTTAGGAGTGACCAGGCCGGCAGAGGAGGGAAGTTGGGGGCAAATAGGCTGGCAGATGAGTGGTTAGGGGGTGATCAGGCTGGCAGGCAGAAGTGGTTAGGGGCAATCAGGAAGGCAGGCAGGCAAGAAGTTGGGAGCCAGCAGTCCTGGATTGTGAGAGGGATGTCCCAGTGGGATCGGGCCTAAACGGGCAGTCGGACACCCTCGAGGGGTCCCAGATTGGAGAGGGTACAGGCTGGGTTGAGGGACAACCCCCCTCCGTGCACGAATTTCATGCACCAGGCCTCTAGTTTTTCACATAAAATGCTAGTAGACTAGAGTTCTTATTTTGGATCTCATATGCACTATCCTCTAGGCTGTTGCAAAAAGGAAAGGGGTCTAATATAGCTTTCCTTGACTAATCCTTTAACTAATAATAAACATTTATTATGGAAAATATGGAGGGGTAGAAATTTGCATATCTAATCTCACTAGTTCTATTAATAGCTCTATGCTATAGGTAAGAGAGTATCTGTTAGATACAATTAAGGAAATATATACTTGATTCCTCAGCAGCATTTAATATCAGCTATTATTTCTACTATCCTGAAACATTTGCTGGCCTTGACCTCAATGGCACAGCTCTCTTTCTCTGGGGGTTCTTGTCCTTCAGGGCCCATCCTAGTTAGCATGTCATTAAATATTCAGATTCCTCAAGCCTTGTCCCAATGTCTTTTTGTCTTACTGCTGTCATTCTCTCTCTGTAGTCCATTTCACCAATTCAAAAAAATTTTGGAGCTTTACATACATATTTTGTACTTAATATTTCTTTTGGATGTTTCTTAAGTATCTAAGCTTTTACATTTAAAATGGAATTCATTGCCTTCCTTACAAAACATGTCCTCTTTTTGGTATGCCTTTTACCAATCAGTAATGTCAAAAGCATCCCTCCTTGTGTGTAAGCAAAAAACTAAAAGTCATCCTTGATACTTCTGCCTTTATTACCTTCTCCACCTATGATCAAATCCCCTAACAAGTTTCAACTATATCTTCAACCAACATTTATTCTTTATTTCTACTATCACCATATTACATTATGCTTGGTAATATCTTTACCCTGGACAACTATAATTAAATCCTCATTGTTTAACCTTACATATTCTTGGACAAGTCTGACCCCATTCAAACTTATATTTTGCATGAAGTCTTTCCTCTCAAGGCATTTGATTATCTTTAGCACTGGATACTATACTAACTAGTACTACTAAACAGAAGGGAAGACAAGACAAATTTCAGAAGTTTTATTAATATGTGAAGGTAAAATTTGGAAATAAGAGCTACCATAGCAGCCAGCATTTTGGAGACCCAAATGAAACAGTGGTTTTCCCTTTGACATATCTAAAGCATTGCTAAGCAAATAAGACAAGTAGAAAGGAAAGCCAATGGAAAGCCATAGAGAAGTATAGCAAAGTTTCTGGAAACACCATAATCTTAAAGAGAAAAAAAATCTGGATCAGAAAACAACTCGGGATTTTAGTTGGTACCATGCTGGTTACACCCAAAGGGTTTAGATAAAGTAGGAATATAAGCCTTAAAATCCATCCCATTCTCAAGTTCATTCCCTAATTACATAAAGGTTGGAGGTCATCACTCTGATAACCTATTGGAGGAAACAATCAATCTACTCATCACCCAGAGCTTAATAAATAATATTGGTCTTTCAATAAAAAGAAAACTCTGGGCATATAAAAATGTTGAGTAAAACAGAACAATGTGATCAATGATCTAGAGATGGTTAAAAATGATGTACATTTGTAATTAGCAAATGAGAACTTTGAAAATGGCAAGACAATTTTTTTTTTAGACTGAATAAAATGGTTACTAGGTGGAATGGAAGGAATGAAGAGCACCAGGAAAGGGAAAACATGTATAAGGACATATAAAATATTTATTTTAACTGATTAAAGTAAAATATATTTTGAGGTTTATAATTGAAATATACACATACTGACAGATACAAAAATATATGGAAACAGAAACCAAATGTATGGGATACAGTTTAGTAGAATTATGCGCTATAAGATTCTCATATGTTTACTAGAGGCCTGGTGCACAGAATTTGTGCAATTGGGGGGTGTTCCTCAGTCTGGCCTGTGCTCTCTCGCAGTCTGGGAGCCCTCAGGGGACGTCCTAGCATTGCCACGGAGGTGGGAGAGGCTCCTGCCACCGCTATTGCACTTGCCAGCCGTGAACCTGGCTTCTGGCTGAGCAGCGTTCCCCCTGTGGGAGCACATTGACCACCAGGGTGCAGCTCCTGCATTGAGCGTCTGCCCCTGGTGGTCAGTGTGTGTCATAGTGACCAGTAGTTCTGCCATTCAGTCAATTTGCATATTAGCCTTTTATTATATAGGATAAGTCAATAAAATATTAGTTCAAGTTGGAATAGGATAAGATAATCACAAATTTACTTACTAAAAAAAAAAGTTAAATAACAATAAAAAGAATCAACCAAAAGACTTGTATGCATGCATATAAGCATAACCAATGGACACAGACACTAGGGGAGTGAGGGCACAAGCGGGGGTGGGGGAAGGGGGTAATGGGGGGATAAAGACACATATGTAATACCTTAATCAATAAAGAAAAAGATAATGTAAAGAGGTAGAGGTAAAATAGTATTGGAGAAGATAAAAATAAAATACTAAGACAATATCAAGCAATACCAAAAAGGGAAATAAAGTATTCACAAAGGAACAAATAACAGATAGGGGAAAAGAATATAAGAAGGAGCAGGTAAAATGTAAATTCAACCATAGTATACTGTATAATTTCATAAGCCTGACCGGGTAGCTCAGTTGGTTAGAGCATCATCCCCATACACCAAGGTTGTGGGTTCGATCTCCAGTCAGGACACATACAAAAATCAACCAATGAGTGAATAAAAATGTGAATCAACAAATAGATCTCTCTCTCTGTCTCTCCCTTATTCTAGCTCTCTAAAATCAATAAAATGTTAAAACAATCATAGTATATAATTTAATTGAAGGTAAATTGAGTAAACACCAAATAAAGTCTGAGATTATAGGACTGAATAAAAAAATCAAGAATCAGTTTAGCCCGACCTGTGTGGCTCAGGAGTTGAGCATCAACCAGGAGGTTGTGGTTCAATTCCAGATCAGGGCACATGCCCTTGTTGCAGGCTCAATCCCCAGTAGGGGGTATACAAGAGGCAGCCAATCAATGATTATCCTCATCATTGATGTTTCTATTTCTATCGCCCTCTCCTTTTCTCTCTTAAATCAATAAAAATATATTTTAAAAAAAGAATCAATTTATATAAGATGACACAGAGGGTCTGCTAGATCACATCCTGGGACATAAACAGGTATCAATTTAAAGGATTAAGTTTATACCAAATATTTTTTATCACAATTGAATAACATTATGAATTAGTAAAATATAACTAAAATATCCAAATATTTGAAAATTAATAAAAACAGGGACAAATATATAGCTCACTGGTGACATAAACTCTTGTTTAAACTGTATAATATAAATACACAGTAACTTATGTGGTATACAGAACAAGCAATGCTTATAAGGATTGTTATAGCTTTCCATCCTTACCTTAGAATGGAAGAATATTTTAAAGTCAAAGATATACTGTAAGCTCTATCCTCAAAAAAACTAGATCTTCTATATACTTACTTATTGTTATCCACTTGATCTGTGTTAACAATTTGAAAGACGTTTTTGAATACCCTAATATCAACATAGTTCAAGTTCTCCTTGGATCTTCTCCTGTTTGTGCTTCGTGAAAGTTTTGCTGTGTTTCTATATGCATAAATATTAATATATAAGCTATTGAATTTTACATTTTAAATATTAGCATTATAGTAGTTTCTTGGTTTTACCATTTTATGGTCTGAGTTCTATTCTGTCAAATATGAAATTGATCCAGCCATTATTTAATTAATATTTGCCTGGTAAGTATGTGTCCTTTCTACTTTTTCAACCCTTCAGAAATATCTTTAAGGGTTCTCTGGTTCATAGAATAGTGTTGTATATTTTGTTAAGAAAACAATTATTTTCTCATAATATTTCATTTGACCAAGTAAATATATTCAACCCAAATTTTACCATGGAGAGAGAGAGAGAGAGAGAGAGAGAGAGAGAGAGAGAGAGAGAGATGTATTATGTGATGTAATCTTTTTTCTTTTCTGTATATCTCTATACATTATGATTTATACATATAAAAGGCTAATATGCTAAGTGTCCAACCATCTGACTGGTTGCTATGATGCACACTGACCACCAGGGGGCAGATGCTCAACGCAGGAGCTGCTGTGATGCACACTGGCCTTTACAGAGAAATGGCACTGCAGACCTGGTGCCCACAAAGCAACACCCGGCTTCCCCCAAGTGGGACACAGGCCCCCACCACCACCCTGGAGCAACAGCCCACCAAATTGAAGCCAATGCTGCTGAGACCCCACGGTGCAAAATGTAGCCCACAGCCCAGCCCGGCCAGGAAATGGTAGCTGTGGGCGCCGGGTAATGTCACATAACAACACCCAGCTTCCTCTCCCTAGCAACACTAGCCTCCTTGCAATTTCTTCAACCCAGGAACACAAGTTGCTTTATAGCCATGTGCAAACATTTCACACTTTAACCAAATGTCTGTGAAGCATTTTCCTGTGCCTCATCTCATTTGATCCTCACAGAAGTCCTGGAGTAGGTAGATAAGAGACTCGGTGGAATCCTATTGGCTTTTCATCAGCAAGACAATAGAGATTTAGGAAGTTTAGAAACTTGACCTGACTGAAAAGAAGTAAGAAATGGTGTACCTTGAAAATGATTTCAGGTTTTCTCACTGCGCAGAATATAGTCAAACACTGCTGCAGTTAAATATTTTACCCTTTGTTTTCCCTGTGTGATCTACAATAATAATCTGCTTCCTGTTGATATGTACTGCTGTATTGCTGACAATTACCTGAAAGAGAAGTTGGGTGCATCACTGGGCTGAAAAAAAGTTTAGCTACATCAGAAAGCAGGTCTAATTAAGCAAGTCTATTCTATATCTATAAAAGGCTAGTTGACTCGTGAATGCACAATACATATTAAGCTTATGCTGGCGCCAGTTGCATGCATGTGTTTCGATCTGTCATTATCGATTGTGAATTTGGTTGACACTTCTATTATGGAGAAAGGGCTATTCTAGTGATATTAAAATATTTCTTCTAATTAATTTCCTTTCAATATACACGAATTTGTGCACTGGGCCACTAGTATAATTATAATTAAGATATAATTTAGATCTTAATGTATATTAACATGCAGGGAATCTTTTATTTTTATCTAAAACATTATTTTCATATTAGCATATTAATAAAATATCTCAAATTTTCTTTTTTTTTTCATAGCTAATGATTTTCTACTTTAAACATTATGATCATCTGCCAAAACCGGTTTGGCTCAGTGGATAGAGCGTCAGCCTGCAGACTCAAGGGTCCCAGGTTCGATTCTGGTCAAGGGCATGTACCTTGGTTGCGGGCACATCCCCAGTACGGGGTGTGCAAGAGGCAGCTGATCGATGTTTCTCTCTCATCAATGTTTCTAACTCTCTATCCATCTCTCTTCCTCTCTGTAAAAAATCAATAAAATATATTTTAAAAAATAAAATAAAAAAATAAACATTATGATCATTTGTATATCTGTTTACTCGTTTACCATAACATCTCATTTAAATTAAATCTTGTTTTTTCTCTCAGTAAACACAGGAAGTAATAAACTTCCTTTTATTTTTCACATGGTATTTTCACTCAATACCAATTTATATTTTCTTGTATCTATATTGCCAAAATATGTCACCATAACATTACACGATGTCTTTCTTAATTACACTAATTAGGCTGAGTTTTATAGGTAAATTTATATTCAATGTTCAACAAAGCCACATTCTGATGATTATCTATTCATTTTACTTGTCTCAAGCACAGTGAATATTTGCCTTCTGAAAATGGGCTCTTGAGAACAATATCTGGAGAATCTTCCATGTATGGAAAGGTTCTGCAATCACTATACTTAAAAGTCAGTTTGCCTGGATATAAAATCAATAACTATATTAGATTTCTTTGTGCAGGTTAAAATGTTTCTTTATTATCTCCTGGCATAAGGGCAGCTGTGGAGAAATCCACTGCTAATTTTATTTTCTTTGCCTTATAAATGCCTTTTTTTCCTTTTTGAAGTTTTACTTCAAAGTTTAACAATAGTACCAGAATATGTCTTGGTATTGGCTGTTTTGAGATATTTTTCCTAGTTATGTGGTACAAAATTTTAATATATAGGTTTAAGTCATATGTTAGTTCAGAGTTTACACATTAATTATAAATGTCAATATTTGTTCTGTTCCAATGTTTTGATTTTTCCCAATGGAGGCCCCAGTTATCTGTATGTTGGACTTTTGTTGTCTATCTTCTATAACTATCACCTTTCCATATTTTTAAATACTTTTTTCAATATCTTCTTTCTTTGTCTCCTTTCTCCTTTGCATCTCCTATTTATTTTATAATGATATTTGTGACATTTATTCACTTTTTCATGTTTTCTAGGTTAATCTTCAATATAAAATAAATTTTTGTCATTTCTAACATTTTTATGCTTGTTATCAGCTTTTTAAGTTTTTTTTTTAATATCTGATTTATAATTTCTTTAATTCTATGCTGTTCTACTTATACACTGATCATATTTTAGAATCACATTATCTTGTTTTTAATAATTAGTTTAAATTTTATATTTGCTTTTTAAGTATGTGGTTCTACTTATCTTTTATTACATCTAATCCTGGTCATTATTCTTTTGGGTCTTATAATAAATATCTCTTCTTTTTTCTCAACCAGTATTCTTGTATTTTTCAATATAAATTCTACTCTGTACAATTTCTTATCAGTGTTGGTTTTTATTCTCAAAAGGATCCTCCTTTGATTAATTTGAGAGTTCCTGCATTACAGAACATTCTGGCATCTATTCATCTTTCCACAGTTCTCTTGTATTTGCCTGTGAATTGGAGCTTGATAATCTCTTCCCTAATTTTGGCTGTGTTCCCAGATCATTCTGTTGAGATTTACATTCAAGTTGTACCCCTCAGTTTGGTAGAGACAACTTATTAACAATAATGTTTTGGAGCTCTCTTGCTGTTTGAAAGGTAGAATTCCCTTGGCTTTTCCTCCTGTTCCTCTCAAATAGTTATTTTTACCACACATCTTCTTGCTTTCAATGAATGCTTTTCACTCACCTTTTGTAATTGTTTGTCTGTAGATATCTCATTTTGGTAGCCAAAGCACTCAATCTTAGTTATTGAAGGTATTCATAGAGATTCAAACACTACATCCCCACTAGCCTGCTTAGCCCACTATTTTTTTTTATCTCAATACTGAACAATAAATGGCAAATTCTCAGCAGATATACCTTAGAATGCAACTGGATAAACATTTTAAACACAGGATTTAACCAATTTGCTGAGGTAAAGGGTTGTACATCATGTTCAGAAATCAAATAGTTGTCCAGAAAATGAATTGTGTGCAGTTAATACATTTAAGGTAAAATTAGAATTTTTTTGCAGCAGGTAACAGGGCTCTGAATAAATGGCATAATAAATTTCTTGTTATTACTATTTATTATTTTCTTTTTCTCATCGTATTTCTTCTGTTATTGTCATAAAGCTTCCCTTTAAGCACTGGATTGTGACAGATGTTTGATGAAAGTTGAAAGTGTTATCCAATGCCATAGTTTTTCAGAAGAAAGACAATATGCAAATTTAAATCATAAATAACTGAAGTGAGAATCAGATGTTTTTTCAAAGAAAAACATAAGTAGTATCTTAAAAAGAGATAAAAATATAACGGCATTAGATTTAAAGGATTATGAAATTGAAGAATACAGAATCCCAAACTGTTTCATTATTCTGGAAAGTTTAATTTTGTTTCACTAGAGTGGCTACCTAGAAAGAGAAGAAAGTGAGTATAAGGCACATTAGGTAAATAACTCTGCCAAGAAGTAATATATAACTACAACATATCTGCTGAAATATAAATAAATGCAGTTGATAACAGGTTATCTTCCAAATCATCAACATTAAGGGGGAATTGGTTCAGTGAATTATGGCTCCATACTTTTAATGGAATGTTGTTCATACAATGTTGTTTTTAAAAGTTATAATAAAAATGAAATATGTTCATGTTAAATGGTGTTGATGTATGTGTTTATATGTTTTGTTAGGAGGATGCTTACTCCCACTTAGTGTTTCTTTCCAATGTAGAGTATTTCACTGATGAAACACTCCTGACATATCATTTTAATCCTTCTCTCTTCAATGTACATGGAGAATTTTAATATTATTTGTTTTTTGTTTCTTTCACAAACCAAGAATGGAGTTGTTTTAATGAGTCCCCACAAAATAATTTCCTTGGTTCACCCAGGGATTCACAAAGTCTCAAAGGCAACTATTTAAAAATACACACACAAGTTTAAATTGGGATAATTCACATTCAAAAATCCCTTCTAATTTCAATTTATAAGACACTCATGTAATTGCCATTACTCAGGAAAATATGAGCTATTGTTCATTATAGAATGAGAGCACAGTGCAAAACTTAGATGCTAAGTTGTGGATCTCGATATAAGTGAAATTATTTAAATTCCATTGAATGAAAAAGGTATTTATGTGTAATTTTGGTTTTTATTCACCTGAACACAAATTTGATGACCCAACTTTAGGAAGATTATAAAAATTCCAACAGACTAAATGATGGTACAATTTTAAAAAGAGTTAGAATTAATATAACTGAAGTGGTTAAGAGCTCAAATTTGGAAAATTAGCAAAAAAATGAATCCTAATTTAAGAACTGTATGAACACATGAACATTATCCAAATATGTGTCTACCATTAACTTTAATAGAGGAAACTGCTATAAATGAGAAATGTTCATCTACTCATTAAAGTGTATGAACTATTTAGATGTCTCCTTGACCTTAACTATAGATCGCTAACACTATTAAAGATTATTGTATTTATATATAGTTTTTGTATAAAGTATATCATTATATCAGGCTATTTTACTTCTATATATTTAAGTATATAGATTAAATAGACAAATTTTTCAATATGTGTAAAATTTCAAAGGAAATTAGTAGCAATTAACTCTCAGTTCTGGAATAATAGATTATATTTACTTTTGTATGTATATTTTCTATATATTAAAACATTCTATATTGGGATCAGGAAAAATAATTGATTTAAAAAACTGGCACTGTATAAACCAAACATCCAGGTAGTTGGCTAGATGTTTGAATTTTCAGTATGAAGCTAGGATATTGATATAAACTTAGTGAAATGCATTCATAAAATCTATCTTCAATACAGAAAAACAAGGATGCATATATATAAAAGCCTAAGCGACTGGGATGACCGGATGACCAGATGACTGAATGACCAGACGGTAGATATGATACGCACTGATCACCAAAGGGCAGACACTCAATGCAGGGGCTGCCCCCTGGTGGTCAGTGCGGTCCCACAGCGGGAGCGCTGCTCAGCTGACAGATGGGCACCAAATGCCAAGCTCACTGCTGGTGAGCACAGCTGCAGTGGCAGGAGCCTCTACAGTGGACACTCCTGTGTGCCCAAGTGGCGACAGCAGGTGCAGTGGGGCTGGGATGAGTAGGAGTGGCATGGCACCCTGCCTGGGCTTGGGCTCTTCCCTGCTGCCTGCCACTTCGTGCACTACTTTGTGCTGTGCAGGATCGACTCGGACAGCGGGCTGGAGCCTGACGAGCTGGCGGGTAAGGCTGGGCTGCAGTGGCACCGAGGTCCACTGATCACTGCAGGCAAGGCCAAGGGACCCCACCGGTGCACAAATCCATGCACCAGGCCTCTAGTTTTGATGTAAGTGCTGAAATAAAAGTAGAAACCTGACTCCCATACTGGGACTACGCAGTTGACTACCAGATACACTGACTTATGTCCTGCCAAAATGTTTGTTGACCTATATCTTGCTCTATGATCCATGAGGAAAATGGTTATATTCTACTGATTATGATGCATTTTATTCACAACTATAACATAATCAGTATATCCATGTATGTAGAGATTCACTTTTTATCAGTAATATTTACTGGGCTGTAAATGTTGCCCTCAATTTCTTTAGTCCCTGTGTAAGAAAATTAGAGTTTTCTACTATAATTACAGAGTCTTCTTGTCTAGTAATTTATAAGCATAGGTATATAAGGATAATAATTAGCAATGGTTTTCATTCATATCCTCTGCAACAGTAGAAACACTTTTTTGAGGGTTCTTAGTCTATGATTTTCTAATAGTGCTTTATATTAAAAATTGGGCATAAAAGAAAAAGCTCTCAACAACTCAAGACTATTTTTGATATAATATAATATAATATAATATAATATAATATAATATAATATAATATAATAAATATAATAAACATAATATAATCTACTCTAATAAAAGAGAAAGATGCAAATTGACCATACCTTCGCACCGCCCACCAGCCAGTCAGGAGTGAGTATGCAAATAAACCCAACAGAGATGATGGGCTAATTTGCATACACAGGCCCCAAATGGTCGGGGGCGGGACGCTTGAGTCGTTGCCATGGCCATAATGCAGGCTTTCCTCAACGCCCCAGCCGCTCCGGGCCTCTGGGCAGTGTGGGAAGGACAAAAGGCGGCTCCGTGACAGAGCAAAGGCAGAAAGGAGGCTCTGGCTGGAGCGAAGGTGGTGCTGGCAGCCAAGGGAAGGAAGGCCCTTTCTTGCACGAATCTTCGTGCATTGGGCCTCTAGTATAATATAATATAATATAATATAATATAATATAATATAATATCTATATATATCAAAGCCCAGCAACTGAATGGTGGAACGACCAGAATGACCAGAACAACAGGTGGCTATGATGCACACTGCGGCAGCCAACCAGCCTGATCCGGGCTCTGATTGGCCCCCACACTGGCCAGCCTGGCCCCTGGTCAGCCCCCAACAGCTTGATCAGGGGTGAGGCCACCCGGCAAATCACCAGTCAGCCCCTCCCCCTGCCAGCCCAGCCTGATGGGCCCCCATCAGGGCGGCCAGCCGGACCCCACCCATGCACAAATTCATGCATTGGGCCTCTAGTAATATAATATAATAAATATAATAAATATAATATAATTAATATAATATAATATAATATAATATAATATAATATCTATATATATATATAAACCTAAGCGACCTTTACGACTAAATGACTGAATGACCAGTCGACCAGACGCTATGATGCGCACTGACCACCAGGGGCAGATGCTCAATGCAGGAGCTGCCTTCTGGTGGTCAGTGCACTCCCACAGCCAACCTCCCACAGCCAGCCAACATCCCCCAGACACTCCCCCTGTCACTTTCCCTGTCCGCAGGCCCTGTCCTGCAGCCAGCAGGCCCTGTCCGGTCCCACCCCAATTGGGACTGGGTGAGATGGCCCCAATAGGCCCTGATCACCAGCCAGGCCTAGGGACCCCACCCATGCACAAATTCCATGCACTGGGCCTCTAGTATAATATAATATTAAAGTGTATTTTACTATGAGTTTAGAAAAGACAAAATTTTTATAGATCAGATTAGTGCAAAATTCTAACTTGCCAATCAGCAACGATTTACTCAACATTACTCTTTCTTTCATAAGTCACTTCCCTTCTCTTTTGAAAGCATATGTTTACAAATCAAAGGCAGTAATATTGCACTGGAAAGCACACATTAGGAATCATACTTATTTTACTGACACGTGGTATTTTTCTTATCTTACTCTGTTCTTGATGTTTAGAAGAGCTTGGTAGAATCTTTTGGTAATTTCTGAAGTCTTTTGGTAATTTCTAGATCTTGGCTATTGAAAATAATGCTACTGTGAACATAGGATGGATATATTCTTTTGAACTGGTGTTTTGGCATTCTTAGGATATATTCCCAGAAGTGAGATCACTGGGTCAAAAGGCAGGTCCATTTTTAATCAGTTTGCCACAGTGGCTTCACAGTCTGCCTACCCACCAACAGTGCACTAAAGTTTCCTTTTCCCCACATCCTCACCAACACTTGTTTGCCAGAGGCTAAAGCAAACAGAAATTAGCATAAAAGTGCAAAAGAGACATTGGAAGGCCAATGGACTTTAATATTCAACAGGGCTGAATTTCAGCACCATACCCACTGTGATTACAATGGCTCCAGATGATTTCCCAACCTGATAATCTTTACATTGTTTACCAAACTTTACTTTTGATCTGACTGTATGCATTGCTAAAGGGAAAATGTGTATTCCAAGTGAATAAAAAGCGGACTAGGCCAGAACTCAGTGTGTCTCTTCAAGAAAGAGGCTCCACCTGGCCCCCAATGCCTTCTAAATTCATATTTCTTGTATAGCATTTTCATTTGTGCATCAGCCTCTCCTTCAGATCCTGAACCTCACTGCAAACGTCATGGCACTTGTTGTTTGCTGATTTATTGATGGTAGCCATTCTGGCAGGTGTGAGGTGATATCTCACTGAGGTTTTAATTTGTATCTCTCTGATGACTGGTGACGTTGAACATTTTTTCATATGTCTATTGGCTAACGGTATATGGTAGGTCCTTGGGTTACGTTGGAGATCTGTTCTTATGGTGCGACATAATGTGATTTTCGCCGTAAGTTGGAACCCACCTACATAAGCACCTATATCACTCACATGGAGCACATACACAGCAATAGTGAAGTGAAACAGTAAAAAAAATTTAAAAGAAAGATAACAATTCCTGACCTTTACTTGTGTTAAATAAATAATAAAAAAACATAAAGCACATATGTACATAAGTCGAAATGACAGAACTTATTTTTTTTTAAGTAAATGTAAATGGGAGATGGTGATGTAACCACAAAACAATGTACATTGAGTCCTATGCAACCCAAGGACTGCCTGTATACTCTTTGGATAAATGTCTATTCAGGACCTTTACCCATTTTTTAATTGGATTCTTTGCCTTCCTGATGTTGAGTTGTATAAGTTCTTTATAAATTTTGGAAATTAACTACTTATAGGATATATCATTGGTGAATATGCTCTCCTATATAGTGGGTTTCCTTGGAACAACAACAAAATACCCAGAATAGCCTCAACAATCTTGAAAAAGAAGAAAAAAGTTGGAGGAACCACAATACCTGACATCAAACTATACCTACAAGGCCATTGTAATCAAAACAGCCTAGTACTGGCATAAAAACAGGCATGTATATTAATAGAACAGAACAGAGAGGTCAGAAATCAATCCACGCCTATATGGCCAAATAATAGTTAACAAAGGAGGCAAGAGCATACAATGGAGTAAAAATAGTTTTTTCAATAATTAATGTTGGTAAAATTGGACAGGTACATGCAAAAATATGAAACTAGACCACCAACTTACACCATACGCAAGAATAAACTCAAAATGCATAAAAGACTTAAATGTAAGTCACAAAACCATAAACATCCTAGAAAAGAACATAAGCAGTAAAATCTCAGTCATATCGTAGAAATATTTTGGCTGATATGTCTCCTGGGGCAAGGGACAAAGGTAAAAATAAACTCATGGGACTATGTCAAACTGAAAAGCTTCTGCCCAGCAAAAGAAACTATCAATAACTGATCTTTTCTTGATAATATTGTCCTGATATTACAACTGCCCATAATAGTATATATTTTTGCAGTGGTGTGCTAGAGGTGGTTGCTAATAGCATTAAAGACTGAAATTCTCTTTTCAACTCCATCTTCACTGAGATGGTATTGTAGTTTGAAATCAGTCAAGGCAGAAATATTTGCACCTTGAAAATCACCAAATGCTACAAATCAATCCCTCCCACACCTAGCCAGATATGAAATATTTACCAGCACATTACTAAATCTTTGGATGTGGAAAGAACCTGAAATATAAAGTCAGAGACATATTTTTACTAGCTATTACCCATAGAAAAGTATCTAAAGCTCAGTCAATTATTTCTAAAATAGAAACAAAGTATTTTAATGTGATAATAATTATATGTGAAATCATATGTAATGTCACTAGTCAGTCACTTGGAAAAAAATGTGTCCATCTAAATGTTAACTTATTTGTCTCATATAATTGGGAAGTTATCACAATTCAAAGAACAAATTGAACTTGCTTATTTCCGCCCCCGCCTTGTAATATTCAAAATCTGGTGACTTATTTTCTGGATCCCAAACTACATATGTGTCTTTTTAGGAAGTATAAAAGTCAAGTTTGTGTGCCTATCAAGTAATGATCTTTCAAAAGTGGAAGAAGCTTTGACTTCAATATTTCAATTAAAAAAGCATATCTAAAATTACAAATTTGGTGTTCCTTCATAGGCTTATCATTATAGTTTCCTATCTTCCTTCTGTTACATTTTATTTAGAATATATTTTATAGATATGGCTCTTAATTAAGTATTGAGGAAACAATCATTAATGCCAGTAAAAGCCCTCATATCCTTCTCAATACTATGAACTCTTCATTTATTCCCCTATCCAAATATAATTAACATAAAATCCAAAAATCTAGGTTTGAATTCTTATTTAATTGAGAATACCCTTAAATATAATACAATGTGAATTTGAAGACTGGAAATATTATTTACAGCTTAGAGGAGATAGAACTAGTTATGGTTGAACACAGTAGAGGTTACATTTTGGATTGCTTTTGAAAATTGACTGGGATATGTACTTGGGAATAGACTGAATGGGGTAGAATATAGATATAAGGGGAGGAGGGAGAATATAACACCCTAGTGTGATAGCAACACTAGTCTGGGGAAACAGACTTAGATGGTATAGGAAGTCTAGTCAGATACGGGACAAAAAATACCTATCAATTATCATAATATTCTCTTTTAACCAGGCATTTTAATACAGATGAAATATGAATAGTGGAGCTTTGTATCTCCCATGGTTAAACCTATGGCTCAGTAGATACTTATTGGTAATTATAGCATGCCAACACATAAAAAAGGAAATACATTTCAAATATATAACATCATGCATAACTATAACTTACACAAAACATGAAAGACCAATGGTAGATATTATTGCTCCTAAGAGAAGAAGAGCTAAGCAAGGAGGACTACGCTTTAGGTGCAACTTGTGCCCCAAAGAGCTATCATAATACATAGAATCAAATCAGAGTTCAATAGATGTTTATTGAGTCTATTCTGAATTATAAATAATAAGTGTAAAATGATAAGGTATATGTCTATATCTATATCTATATCTACATCTATAACTATCTATATCTATATCTATATCTATATCTATATCTATATCTATATCTATATCTATGTACCTTGTATAGATAGAGATATATCTATCTTCTATCTATATATCTACCTATATATCATCTATATCTATATAAAATCTATCTCTCCATATATGTATGTTTGTAACATTAAAGAATCAAAGGCCTATGTAATCATGTTTTTCTTCTAAACAGCCTGCCAAGAAATTCGTGGATTTCTGTTTCCTTGGAACATAAGATTTTTTTTTTTTTGGCATCTTTCTCATTAAAGTGAACAAAGCAGAACACCACCAAAACAGATGGCATGTTTTCAATCAATATAAAATCTCAATTTATATATAGTTAATGCTTTTCTTAAATAAAATTCATTACTACCTATTTACATATTTAGTTTTTAGTGTATGCGTGCATAATTCTTAATTATTAGGAACTATGCCAGTTTATTCTCAATTTAAGTTTATTTTTAATCCAAAAACATTTATTAAGTGACTACCATATGTTAGCATGCAGGTAGTGGTTACAGAGATAAATGAAGCATTGTCTTTGTTTGAAGGTCTTCACAATTTAGAATGGTTGACAGTCATACAAATGAATGATTATAATACCATGATAAATTATAATTATGTAACTTTGTATAAAGTAGTATGAAATCATAAATAAATGAATGAATCTGCTTTGTGATAGCTTGCCTGTATTGATCATATTTAAGCATGTTTTTGTATAAAAATATTAATTAAAACTATAGTGTTGTTCCCTTTTCCTATAAATATTTCAAATAGCCTGTAATTTGGGGAGAAAAATATCTAACACAAGCTCATCAACAACAAATAATGATCACAAGTGAGGATGTTATATTTTTTCCCAAACAGCCTTATGATTTGACAGCTCTTCCTAATTTATGATCTGCACTACACTTCTAAAAGTCAGTATTCATTTCTTTCAACCTTGATTCTGTACCAGAGAAGCAATACAGAGTCCAAAAAGAATATATCATCCTTTAGATTCAGAGCTTCTGTGGCTTCCCTTAAGAATTACATATCATTTATGAGCATTTTCATGTTCATAAATTATATTTATTAGAGAGGCCTATTGCTTAATAACCTTTGGGCACATTTACAAAAGTAATAAGACAATCTCAGCCACTGCAGCTTCAGTTTAATAGGCAGCAGAAAATCAAAACATACTTAGCCACATTAAGCACAAATGAAAAGCAAGTCCAGATTAAATTTGTCCCAAATCTCAGGAATGTAAAAAGAGATACTAGCACTTTAAAATTTATCCTGACCTAGGGAAATAGACATATTTATTATCCTTTTACATGTATGTTACTCAATGATATATATTCTAAATTTTAGGACATGTACAAGGTTAAGGGTGTGCATAAGGCTACCAAAGAGAATCAGAAATAAAACTAAAAACAAAATAAAAGGTACATTTCCAGCTTTTGAATGAGGCTACATATCCACAAGGGAGTCCAGAGTTTTGATTCATTTAGGTCAGCAGGCCTTTGGGTATATTCTACTACGTCTTTAATGTTCATATTTTACATTCAATATATATTACACTACCATTTAAAGGATATGATTACTTTCCTTTGGCTGGAGGGATCTAGTATTTGCCCTCATTGATGTCAAACAGAATGTGAGTTAGGAGCACTATTGATTTCCATGTTAGAAAAATACTTATTTACTAGAGACCCAGTGCACACGAAATCGTGCGCGAGTAGCTCGCTTCTGCTTGCCTCAGCAGGCCACCCCGCCCATCACCGCTCAGTAGCTCGCTGCCACACCTTCCACCACTCATAGCTCTCTGCTGATCATAGCTCTCTGCCACTTGTAGCTCTCCGCTGCTAGTAGCTCATGCCCCACCCTGCCCACCGAGAGAGCCGCTGCTCATGGGCTGGGGTGGGGGGATGGGTTAGGGGGATATGAGAGGTGCTCCATGCACCTCCTGGTGACTGGTCTTTGGTCATTACAGCATTACAACCACTGGGTTTTTATTATATAGATACACTTTGATGTCTTTTATGGGTTGAATTTTTATCCCCTCAAAAAAGACATATTGAAGTCCTAACCTTGGGATTGTCTTAATGTGACCTAGTTTGGAAATGAAGTTTTTGCAGATGTCATCAAATTAAGATGAGGTTGTACTAGATAAGAGTTGGCCCTAACAAATGACTGGTGTCTTTATAACAAAATGGAAATTTAGACAGTGACATACAGAGAAGACCATTTGGAGATGGAGGCAGAGATTGAAGTGATTCAACTACAATTCAAGGAATGCCAAGAATTGCTGATAATTACCACAGCATGAGAAGAGACAAGGAACTATTCTTTCCCTAGAAGTAGTTCTCAACCTTTCTAATGCCGCGACCCTTTAATACAGTTCCTCATGTTGTGGTGACCCCCAACCATAAAATCATTTTCGTTGCTACTTCATAACTGTAATTTTTCTACTGCTATGAATTATAATGTAAATATCTGTGTTTTCCGATGGTCTTAGGCGACCCTGCTAGTGGTTCGCGACCCACAGGTTGAGCACTGCTGCTGTAGAGCCTAAGACTATCGGAAAACACAGATATTTACATTACGATTCATTAACAGTAGCAAAATTACAGTTATAAAGTAGCAACGAAAATAATTTTATGATTGTGGGTCACCACAACATGAAGGAACTGTATTAAAGGGTCACAGCATTAGAAAGGTTGAGAACCACTGCCCTAGAGCCTTCAGAGAAAGTATGGACTTGTCAATTTTGTAAATATTGCTGCAATGAACATAGGGGTGCATACATTTTTTTCAAATCAGTGTTTCAGGTTTCCTCGGTTATATTACCAGAAGTGGAGTTGCTGGGTCATAAGGCAGTGCCATTTTTTTTCCTTAGAAAATTCCATCCTATTTTCCTCAGTGGTTGCACCAATCTGCATTCCCAAAAACAGTGCATGAAGGTTCCCTTTTCTCCACATCCTCACCAACATTTGTGCTTTGTGGATTTATTGATAATAACCATTCTGACAGGTGTAAGGTAATTTCTCATTGTGGTTTAAATTTTCATTTATCTGATGATTAGTGATATTGAGCATATTTTCATATGCTTATTGGCCATTTTCATGTCTTCTTTGGAGAAATGTTTATTCAGATCCTTTGCCCATTTTTTTGTTGTTTTTTTGGTGTTGAGTTGTTTGGATTCTTATTGGAGGGTTATGGGAGCTTTCTTGTAGGTGGCAGTCTTTCTCTTGCTTCTTTTAAGATTATTTTCTTTTAAGATTTGTCTTTAACCTTTAGTATTTTAATTATGATATGGCTTGGTGTGAGCCTCTTTGGGTTTATCTTGTTTGGGACCCTGTGGGCTTATTAGACCTGTGTGTCCTTTTTTCCCCCCCACCAGGTTATGGAAATTTTCAACCCATTATTTCTTCAAATAGATTCTTGCTTTTTTTGCTCCCTCTTTTCTCCTTCTGATACCCCAATGATGCAGATGTTGTTATGCTTAATATTGTCACAGAGATCCTGTAGACTATTCTAATTTTTTTTACTTTCCACCCCCATTTTGCTGTTCTAATTGGGTGTTTTCTGCTACCTTGTCTTCCAAATAGCTGATTCAGTCATCTGCTTCACCTAGCCTGCTCTCTTCTTGGCTTTTAGATTGATGTCTCTTTGAATATGTTACTCAGATGTGATAGACAAATTAATGGTTCCTGAAATATGTCCATGCCCTAATTCTTGCAACCTGTGAATATGTTACCTTACATGGTAAAATGGACTGTCATTGACAGAGGTGATTAAATGTAGGATCTTCTGATGGTGCAATTATCCTGGATTAACCGTGTGGTTCCAATGCATAAAAGTCCTTATTGCTACACTGCTGAATTGAAAATGGACTATGGGGCCATGAGGCAAGAAATACAAGGGATCCCTAAAATCTAGAGAAGGCATGGAATTAAACTTCCCCAATGTGAGCTATTCTCACTGAACCAGTGTAATGGTTGAATATGGCTTAGCGTATATGGTAGAATACACAAACCTAATCTTGACAAAGAACTGCATTGGATGTACAATGTTCTTGGTGTAGACCTAAGGGCCTCTGACAATGTTGCACTGTCACTGACGTCTCTACCAAAAGAACAACCCCAATTGGGAAGACTCTTATTCATCACACATAGAAGACATAAAACTAAAATTAGAATACAATTCTTGTAAGATTACTGTCACTGAAAGGCAATCTTAAAGTACTTCCTGGAAAAAAGGTTTCTCACATACATCCCTGGAAATTGAGTTCAATACTAGTTAGCAATTCCTTCCCTGCAAAATCAGTCGGAAACAATGTCCAGGAGGTATAAATTACCACTCCAGTTCTAGGAAATACAGACATTATAGAGTACTCTTCGTTTCTTCAGATATTCTCCATCAAGTTCAGGATTAAACCTGGGAATGATTATTTGTCTTGGGAAAGTTACTGAACTTCCAACTCTCCTGGAACCAATCATTGGAAAAATTGTACCGTCCAGTGTAACAGCCCTGTGCTGGAAACTAAACATGTACCCACAATCCTGGCAGAGGAGCTGCTCATTTCATTTCCTTCTCACACTGTCCTCCACCTCGCAACAGCATCCCCGGCTCTGAGGGTTCCCAGCTAGAATCACTTCTCACTCAGGCTCCTCTGGGGACTTGGAAATTCTTTTGCTGCTACTTTTCCAGAAGAAACAAAGTACAATAGAAGATACTTTTTTTGAGGGATACACAAAAAACAGACACAACACAAAATTGCTATGTAATTTTCACAGATAATTATCCATATGAAAAGAGAGCAAACTATAATAATTTTAAGACTCTGCTTTTGTTAGTAGTGTTTGGTGATGGCTGGATCAATTGGAATGTGATGATGTCATTGAGGCCTGATTTTAAAACACGAAAACAGGGTGGTATAGATCATAAATGAATGTTGATTATGATCCTAAGGGAATAAAATAAAACTCTGAAAAGGAACCTTAGAACAAAAGCAAACAGATGACAAGGAAGAGGCTGTTCAAGGAAATTGTTTCATCATTCATGTTGTTTGTTTCTATAGAGCTTTTGCAATACAAGCTGACAAGTAATTTTTACCATATTCCTACCTGCAGAGTAACAGAAAGTTCCTAATAAAAACTTCATGATTTTGTTAATTCACAATTCCCCTTCTACATTCTTAAGTAAATGAATTTGCATTGAACAAAACACTGCCTGTAATAGCAAGAATTGATTAAAAATTGTTTTACTTCTATTTGTATCAACAAATTACCAGTTCTCCAGTGTTTTCAAGCAATGACTAACAATGACAGATACTTTCAGATATTCTTCCTTTGTTTCCCATGAGCAGTTTATATTACATAAAATACTTTTAAGATATAGGCATTTTAAACATTTATAAACTTTTTATTAAAGCAAATCACACATAAGAAACACAAATGTAGCCCTAGCTGGTTTAGCTCAGTGGATAGAGAGTTGGCCTATGGACTGAAGGGTCCCAGGTTTGATTCCACTCAAGGGCACATGCCTGGGTTGCGGGCTCAATCTCCAGTAGGGGGCATGCAGGAGGCAGCCGAAAGATGATTCTCTCTCATCATTGATGTTTCGCTCTCTCTCTCCCTCTCCTTTCCTCTCTGAAATCAATAAAAATATATTTAAAAAAAAGAAACAGAAATGTAGAGTTCAACAAATGATCACAAACGGAATACCCAGGTAATCACTACCTAAGTGAAAAAATAGATTGTTATTATTTCCAGAAGCCTCCTTCCAGAGCACTTTCAATCACCACTACCTTCTCCCCCTGTCAGAGACAATCCGGCTTCTGACTTGCAATATCATACATCATCTCTGTCTCTTCTTCAACTGTATATAAAGTATGTATTATGCTTATTTTGTATCTAGTTTTGTTTACTGACATTAGGTTTGTGAGATTCATCCATTGTGTTTGTAAAGCTCTAGTTCTCCTAATTTTATATTCAATTGTCTTACCAAAAAACTATGAAATTGTTATTGTTGGACAAGTTTTAAAATATTATTAAAATGCACATTCTTATACACATGCTTATTCATACACATGTAAAGAAGTGGATAAATTAGTCATCTGGTATGTTTAAGATCCAACATAAACTGGCTATTCCAAGAGCAGCTCTGAGGTGGGAAAATATCTCCTGATTGAAGCCACATTTGAAATTAAATAAAGGTATTCTTGATGTAACCTTAAAACCTTTCTGATATCCTTCTTGGAAAAGAAACATTGTATAATTTAATTATTAATAATGGTATCTTATTCTTTTACCTGGGGAGTTTTGTTAGTTTATAAGATACATAATGATTAAATTAGTTGATCAGATATAGAAAATTACTCCTATATTTAATGTGAGGTTTTGTCCTATGTCATTTATATGCCAAAAAGTTCATACATATGCTAAAGGAAATAATTTTTCTATTTATACTGTTATTATTTTGATTAATAGATACATGCTTTGAGATGTAGTATTTATCCCAATACAGAGCACAATGTAAAGTTTTGGGAAACTAAGTAATTTTACTTATTATTATTATGATTTAAATGGTGACCAAGTTTTTGAAGTTGAATTATGGAGAGTAAATTCCTTGAGTTCAATGTTTCCCTACTGGTTATTGACTAGACTTTTGACTATCACTGAGAGTTGAACACTGTATCGATGGAAACAAGCACTTAACCTTTTCAAATGGAAATATGTTTAATTTTTCTATTCTTTATAAATATTTTTGTAGTTCAAGATAATGATTAAGAAATCAGGGCTAGGCACTTCCTGATGTCAATGAAGAGCTGACTTAACGGCCTTTAGCAAATATTTTAAGGTAGACATTAATGCCAGGTCATGGTTCTTAAATATTTGGTAGTTGATAGTTATTGCTAATTCTACACATATGTTATGCATTAAAAATATTCCACATGAGTCAAAAGGTATTAAGTATGAAATTAAAGCTAATGTATATTGTGTCATATGTCATTCATTGGAAAAGCATAAATAGAGGGGCTAAAGTTGTTTTATATAGAACTTATCATTAACCAAGCTGTAAAACAGAATGCATTAGCTATAAAACAAAACTATGTTTTATCTTCTACTAGAGGCCTGATGCATGAAATTTGTGCAAGCGGCTTGGCCCTCGCAGCCCTGGCTACCTTGTGGCCTCACAGCCCCATGCACTGGTAGTTCTGAAAGATCATCTGGAATGTTGTTCCGGAAGGTCGTTCTGCTGTCTGGTGTAATTAGCATATTAGCTCTTTATTATATAGAATTTAGATGAACACATATTATACATGCATATATTCATTGGTTAGCTTAAGTATTAAAAATAGCCTTTCATAGTCACATTGCTGATATTTTTACCAATAGATATGTGTAGTGTAATAGTTTAGTAACATCACCAATTTTCTTGAATTATTTTTCTGAATAATTTTTCAGAAATTATTGTTTTAAAGTTTTATTTAGCTTAAAGTGAAGTACATTTAGATATTGTACTGGAAAATTCTATATTGTCTCTTTCAGCACAGATATACTAGCTAAATAACTTTACCACAACTTTGTATTGTATAACTTCACTTACATTTTTTTCTTATGGTGAGAGTAACATGAAATAAATTATAACTTCTAAAAACAATATCCATCACATGTTAAGGTAACTGAAATTTTCATTACTGATAGCTAAAAGTCAATAGAGGCCAGATGATCCTTTTATAGGCATTATCACATTTATTCTTTAAAAATAACCTTTTAATGTTACGCTTTTATTCTATTGATTTTAATGAAAATGTAATGTCTAGACTATGGGGAATATTTTCAAATCTATATGGGCAGCAAATGTAGGATTGACACTCAAAACTCTCAGTGTGACTCCATCTACTTATTATTCATCCTTTCTGGTGCCATTTTAAATCATACAGATTAATTGCAAAATATTTAATTTTTGTATTAAGGATTTCTTTGCTAGAGAGAATGGGTAATCTCATGGCTATAGAACTTTCTAATTGGAGTTCATTTTCAAGAACCCTAATGCATAATTTGCAAATGTTTCTATTTGGGATTTAGTTGGGGGTAGGGGTGACCTGGAACCCTTGAAAAGGGATGCATGACTTCAGCCCAGAATGAAGGCTACCAAAACATTAACTAAAGAAAAGACAACAGAAAGCAACTATTGGAATCTGTTTGGATATTTATTATAAGAACTAACGTTATAGTCAATACTCTGCTAAATAAATATATTTTGTGTAAAGAAAGCTATAATGCCAAAGATAAGATTACGAATAAGATAACTAGCAAAGAGGAACATATTCTACTCTCTCAAAACACACTAGGAACATATTTCAGAATGAGCATCTTAGAAATAGATTTCTTCTTGATGATTTGTGTATCTTGAAAGTAAATTAGAAGGATACATGTTTTCTATTACAGCTCTTCAAACTACCAATCTTAGCTTCATAAGAAACCCTAAAAGTCTGAAACTATTTGTCAAGTGGTAATACACTGAGTACTGTATTATGTTCTCTTGGCAGTGTATTGAAATATTTGTAATTTTCATGTTTTATAGTTCCCTGGAATCATTAGCACACTTTCATTTTAGAGGCTGTGCTAAATTCAGCACTAGAGTCAATAGTTTGAGGAAATGAAAGTGAGGGGTGAGATTCATTTTAATAGTTGGGAAACTCGACTGGGAAAATGATCTGTCAGTATTTTTCTGGAACACAACACTCTATGTAATTAGATTGGTGGAATGAAGGGAGATAGAAAGGACAAGATTAGAGATGTTCTTTGGGGAATAATTAGCCTCGAGAATGCAGTTAAAACTGTGTGAGCATAAAAACTTGCATAGTCAAATCTTGAGGGAAAAGAAGAAAGAATATAAAAAGATTAAGAGCGATGGAAAAGGGCATCTTAACAGAAGTATAAGGCAAAAGGTAAGCTTTGGAACTAATAGAATTCTTTTTTACTAGAAATGAACCATTAAACAATCTTTTTTTGTTGTTAAATTAGGTGTGTTTATATTATATTAATATCTCTTGCACTTTAATTCATTTTGTAAAAAAAAATATATATACTACTTTGTTCATGCCCCCTATTAAATTAGGAAACCCTTGAAGAGGAAACTGCAATCTTCAGTTATGCCATGAATATAACATTATTTAATACATAATATTGAGCAAGAAAATCTGAGGCATTTTTAGACAGATATCATCATCAGTCTATCAACAAAAGAAACACCCCAAACCATAGGAAGCCATGATACTAATTTATTTGAGCCAAAATTTTAAGGACATGCCCAGAAACAAGATCTCAGTGGAGAAAGGCAGTTTTGCAGTACATTTTGCACATTTAGAATCAATAGAGAAAAGGTAAGGATGGTTACTTTCGATGGTAGATTAAGGAGCTAAGAGAAAGCAAAGCAGGTAAATCTCTAAGATTCATTGAAAAGGAAAATGGAGAGATGTATACTTCTTTCACATTGGTGAGCACTACATAGTTAACATTTACCAATTACAGATAACAGAGATAGAATGTGGCCAACAAGATAACAACACAAGAGTTTCTGTCATCCTGCTCTATTGCCAGTGGTCTGTTTTCAAAGGTCTGAAAGAGAAAACTACTCTGACATTTAAAAGGGATGTTTTCTAAGATGCACAAGAATAATAGACAGGGCTCATTTAAGGTGCAGACTAACCTTTTACTAAGGAAGCTATAGGCCTGGGATGTGACTACCCACCATGCCCATGCCCAGTTAGGAGTTAATGTTCAGACCATCCAGTGAGGTTACTTTCGGTCACTGGGCTTGTCAGGTCTGTGTAGCTCCCTTTTCGTTCACAGGTCACAGATAATTTTATTTTTTGATGCGTAGTTTGCTAAATTCAGGACCAAAATTTACTCTTTGCCTACCATCAAATAGGTCACTTAGCAAATGCCCATTACAGATCTTGTAAGAAAATACAAGCTTATGCTAGGAGTCCAGGGGCATTTAATTATCCTATAAAAGAAAAGGCTAATATGCAAAATGTCCCCTTGACTGGGAGTTCAACCTAGAGTTCCACCAGAGGGTGGGGCTGGCCAGCCAACCACCCGCAGCACCTTCCCCTCCCCACCGGCAGGCCCCCACCCGTGCACAAATTCATTGTTAAATTAACATGTTTATATGTTAATTTATAAGTTTATTGTTAAATTTATATGTTTATAGTAATCATATAAATCAACAAAATACAATTGAGAACCCAGAAACAAACTCATATATCTCTTGTCAACGGGTATTTTGACAAGGATACCAAAATTATAACATTGGAAAAGAACAATGTTATTAACAAATGAAGCTAGGACAATTGAATTTCCACATGGACAATGATAAAATTGGACCCTTTCCTCTCACCATATGAAAAACTAACATACAATGGGCCAAAGACCTAACTTTCAGAGGAAAATAAGGGAGTTAACCTTCATGACCTAGGGTTTGGCAATAGATTCTTAAATATGACACCAAAAGCATGAACAACAAAATAAACAATACATACATTGAATTTTATCAAATTAAAATAATTGTTTCAAAGTACACCAGCAAGAAAGTGAAAAGATCCATAAAGTGGGAAAACATTTTCAAATTATATAGTTAATAAGGGACTAGTATCTAGAATATATAAAGAACAGTTCCAACTCAATAATAAAAAGACAAAGAAAAAACATTTCTTCAAAGAAGATTTATAAATTCCCAATGAATACATAAAAAGATAATCAGCATCATTAGACGTAATGGGAATGCAAATCAAAGCCACAGTGGGATACCTCTTCATATACACAAGAATTATTGTAATAAAAAAGTTTGATAATAACAAATGTTGGCAAGGATGTGGAGAAATTAGAACCTTCATACACTGCTAGAGTAAATGTAAAATGATGCAGCCACTATGGAAAACAGCCTGGAAGTTCCTCAAATAGTTAAACATAAAGTTTACATATGACATAGCAATGCCACTGTTAGGCAAATACCCAAGAAATGAAAGTATACTAGTACTAGTATATCCACATGAATGTTTATAGCAGCACAATTCATAATAGACAAAAGGTTGAAATAACCCAAATGTCCATCAATTCATTAATGGATAAACAAATGTGGTATCCATACAATGCAATATTAATTAGTCATAAAAAGAAATGGGAATGAAGTAATGATACATGCTACAACATAAATGGACCTGGAAAACATTAACTAAGTGAAAGAAGATTGTTACCCCAAAAATCACATATTATATGCTTCCATTTATATGAAGCCTCTCTAAGAGACAGATCTATGGAGACAAGAAATAGTTGGGTGTTGCTTTGGGCTGGGGAATAATGGATAAAAGGATAGTAAATGGTATGGATTTCTTTGTGAGGCGCTGAAAATGTTCTAAAATTGACTGTGGTGATGGTTGCACATACCTGTGAATATACTAAAAACTAAACTGTACACTTTATATGAATTTTGTGGGGCACGGCTCCCATATCTTTTTCTGACATTCTATATAGACACATGATTTTACTGCACATCGAAATTCAAAAATGTTGCCAAAGAGAATGGGGGATTTTCAAATTAGTGACTCAAGCTGAAAGACAAACATGTATAATGTTTGTACCCTGTGTTAACTCAAGACACTTTATCTGTGTGGGTTGTATGTCCCAGGGAGAAGGGCTCTAGTTGTTTTTGTTAGTGTGAATAAGATTTTTCATACTGTAGCCAAAGTCTGAAAGGCAGGGTGCTAAGTACAGTGGCTGAAACCTTGAAAGAAAACAATATGTTGAATCCCTTAATAGAATGGCTGAAAACACACATGATGTGTACACTAGATTACACACAACAGGATGATCATTCCTGAGGAGCTGTTTTTCATTTTCCTTTTATAACTCTAAAATAAAGCATGTACAACTCAGGCTCCAGGAGCATGTTTATTTTTCCAAGGAGACTATTTATCACATTGTTTTGGTATGTGGTTTATTCTAAAATTATTTGCTAAAGATAAGTTGCCATTCTATTTTATATTTTGTGGTGGTAGTATAGTCTCAGAATATTTATAGATATGTAATATGAAGCATTCTAGATTTATTATAAAAGGTCCTTTCCTATAGTATGCATATAATTGGCTTTATTCTTTTTGTCTCCTATCAGATCAATGTGTTCTCTTTTAACCGGAATACACTTTTTAAAAGAATAATGAGGGCCCAAAAGAAAGGTATGACATTACATAATTGTAATGTGTGGAAAGCTAGGTCCTAAATACCACACGCCAATGAAAAAGACCAGATTTCATCTCCTTTCAATATTGAAAATTAGTTTTCTGTTTAATTCTTTTCCTGACAGATAGTAATCGAACAGAGTGGCAAAAAAACCTGAAGACATTATTTATCTAAAATAGAGAAAGAAGAGGGAAGTTCCCTAAGTGGAAATATTTATATTTTAAAAATCAGAATAACATTTTTATAGGTGTTACATTATTCTTATTATGAACTTAGAATTTCATCCTAAGACATTTGAATTTTAGGCTACTTTATGTTTTCCATTAACATTTCTTTCTTTCTCATTGATGTATTTTTTTAAATCATGGTATGCTTGGAACCTACACAATTCAAACTAAGTTATTTCTCATAGAAATATTCCAAAGCATACGTGACAACCCCTTCTAAAAAAAAAACAACACACATGTGATGCCTAAATTCTAAAAACAAAAAAGGATTTAGACATAACAGAATCCTGGGAGCAGAATTCTGACAAGTGTAATATTTGATTGTGTCTTTAATATTTAAGAATAAAGTGATAAAAATAGAGCATGGTCACCTTTGCCTATGTCAATAGAAGTGTGAGACATATAAGATGAGTAATCAGATACTGGAGGATCTTAAACATTATGCTAAGCATTTGTTGATATGATCCATAGCTATTAGGGAACTAGGGATGCTTTGAGGAAGGGAATTGCAATATTAAGTGAGAATAACAATACTTTTCTGATCTTAAAATATTCAACATACTACAAATAGTAAATTAGTTAATATTTTAAACAAAATAAATGTAAATATTCTTGTCATTTTACCTGAATATCCTATTTGTCAAATGGTCCCTTCATTACATCGTTAACTAGTTAACATTGAATCAATTCAGTTAAAGCAATGTGTAAAAAGAATAAGCAAATCATGATCTAAACAGAGAGGAGATGATGCAGTCAGAGCACAGAGAGATTTATACAGTAAGCAAGTGCGTTTAATTATCAGGCATTCATTACTTTAGTGTTTGAGTTATTTCAAAATACTTCAATATAAATCTCAAAGAAATCTTACTCCCAATACAATTACAGATTATTAACACCAAAAAAAATTTCACCTCTTTCTTATGAATTAGCTTCAGTTGATGTCTTTTGACATTTTTCTTCAAGATAATTAATTTTATTTGCTTTTGTTTTTATCTTGTTGTCATGGGTTTTTAATCTAACAATTGAATGTGTAGATACTTCACTTGACAAGGTTTTAGCAACATTTATATTTTGTGAGCCTTACTCAGAAGAATATGAAAACAACACTTGTCTAAATTCAACCAGTTATAAACATTAGAATCCAAAATTAGATATTTGTGACAACTTCATTTTTCTGTAGACTCCTACTCATGTTTATGTTCATATAGTGGCTAACACAGAGCTATTCATCTGGTAGGTTCTCAGTAAATATGTTATAGGATTTAATAAAAATTTGTAGCAAACTGGAAGAAATGTTAAAAGACTGATTAACACAATATACAACAATAGAGGTTCTAAAAAAGTCTATATAGCTTAAGTGTGATTTTACAGAAGTCATCACTTAATAGAGTAGGGGGACGGATTAAAAATCCTTGGTATAGGTTCTGTGGATTTGTGACTAGAAAATATTGCTACTTTCAAACTTTTTAAAATGTCCAAACATCTGTTGGGTAACATATATTTATGGTTCATTGAAAAAAATGCAAAAGTCACATAGGGCACAAGTTAATGACCCAAAGAAAAGGAAGTATTGTTACTACTGAATATGCAACAACATAGATGAATCCCAAAAGTACCATGTTAAATAAAATAAGCCAAATATTAAAACAGTATTGTTCCATTTCTATAACATTCTGGCTAAAGGAAATCTATAAGGTAGAAATCAATGAGTGGTTGCCAGAAACCGAGAATGTTGGAATTTCCACAGAAGGAAACTTCTCATGGTGATGAAAATATTTGATATCTTTATTTTGGAGATGGTTATAAGACCTTACACATCTTTCAAAATACACAAAACTGCATTACTAAAAATAGTTAAATTTATTCTATTTAAATTATAACTCAATGAACAACCTTAAGGAGGATAAAAAAGCCTGAAGAACACCAGAAAGATGAAGAATGTGGAGAAAAATTACCCAGATACAATTGGCAAGCATGCCTTGGGCCTGGGAGAACGATGGTCCACCCACCCACATGACAGGAAACCTTCCAAGAGAGGTCACCCCAGTGCAGGCATGGCATTCATTAAGGACTAAGGCCTTCTTCCCTTTTGTCCTCAAGAAGTCTGTAATTTCTGTCAAAAGACAGAATTTCTAATCTTGGTAGGAACTATAATTACAACTCATTTATTCCACAAGTAGTGAGCACTAAGAAGTGTCAGCCCGTTTTTTTGTGCACTGGCATTCCACTGGTAAACGGCATAAGAAAGGGCATTATTTTCAAGGAGCATAGATGCTGGTCTGGCGGTGCTTATGGAAGTGGTGCCAGACAGTGAACTGAATGAGTATATCAATGTAATAGAATTGATATATTCAAGTTTAAGTCGACCCTCTGGTTATTTGTCCCTACTGTCCAGCCTATTCATGTTTTTATTCCCTCCTTTGTGACCTTTTTTTAATAAACTATCAAATTATCTTCAGTATTGGATCCTAAATCATTGTAGTGAATACTGTGGAGTGCTGCCAAGATCATCTTTGTGTCAAGGTATTCATTTCTTCATCTAGCAAAACTCTATGAAAGGCTCACACTTGACTCATTCATCAGGACTTGCCCTCAGCATGAAGTCGCTGCTTTGCCCAGGTGTCCACCTTCTTCCATGGGTAGCCCACAGCTAATGACTAGTTGATAGAGAGTTAGAAAGTTTTGTCTTCCCCTGCTTCTTTCAATTTTCTGAGGTACTTTGGTTAGTGATGGTAAAGAGGGCTGCTCCTTAGTTCCTTTACTCATGTATCCTATCAATTGGTATTCCTGTAGCATATTAAGTTTTCCCTTCAATGAGCTATGATTTATGCAGTAGTGGTACTATTTTAGTGGTATTTGAGATACACCTTTAACTTACTAATGTCTAATATTAAAACTTAAATTACTTTAACTTTATTTACTCTGCTCTTTTTTTGTATTATTTTTATAATTATACTGTCTTTTTTTATTTCTTTATTGATTAAGGTATTACATATGTGTCCTTATCTCCCCATTGCCCCCCATCCCCCCGCTCATGCCCTCACCTCCCTGTTGTCTGTATTATTGTTGACATTTTAAATACATGTATTTTAAGCCACTTGGGATATTATTAGTTTTGTTTTATATTAATACTAGAGGCCCGGTACATGAAAATTCATGCACTGGAGGGGGGGCCCTCAGCCCGGCCTTCCCCCTCTCACAGTCTGGGAGAGCCTCAGGGGTGGGAGGCGACCCAGCGATCAGGGGAAGGCAATGCCCCATCACACCTATGCTGCTGCCACTGCCGGCAGTGCAAGCCTTGGCCGGCCCTGGTTACCTGAGCCTCGGGCAGCCCTGGGCGCCTGGGAAGCTACCATCCAAGGCTAGCCTGCACCTGGGGCCAGCCCTGGTGGCTGGGAGACTGAGGGGACTGGGGGACTCTGGAGGCAGGTGTGCAGAGCAGCCGGGCCCACTTTGGGGCAAGCCTGGCCTTGCTGTGCGCCTGCCGCCCCGGCAGGGCTGAGGGGACTGGGCGCCCCCATCTTGTGGCTGTGGGTACCACCATCTTTGAGAGTGTGGCAGTCAATTAGCATATTCCCTCCTTATTGGCTGTGGGCACTGCCATCTTTGACGGGGAGCATCAATTAGAATATTCCCTCCTTATTGGCTGTGGGTGCCACCATCTTTGAGGGCAGGGCAGTCAATTAGAATATTTCCTCCTTATTGGCTGTGGGTGCTGCCATCTTTGAGGGCAGGGCATTCAGTTAGCATATTCCCTTCTTATTGGCTGTGGGCACCGCCATATTTGCGATGGTGTGAGGGTCAATTAGCATATTCCCTCTTTATTAGGATACGTTTAGATTTATTATCACATTTGCTCTTTTCCATTTCATCTCTTGTACATATCAATGCTTTCATCTATTACCATTTCCATTTTGCCTGAAGAAAATCCTTTTATACTTGCTTTAGCATGTTTATGCTGTTAATATCTTTTCTCAATTGAAATGTATTTATTTCACCAGATTTTTTAAGGGTATTTTCACTGGTTATACATTTCCAGCTATTTTATTTCAACACTTTGAAGATGTAGTTCCATATTATTTTAGATACCACTTATTTATTTTCTTTATTTTTCTTTATATAAACATAAACTCCAAAATCTTTGTTTGATATATTATTTTGAGTATTCTTATACAGACTTGTACTTTTGGTCTTTTTTTTTTTTTTTTTTTTGGTCTATTTTATTCATTGTAATATGGTCTCTGCAGATTATATTAGGGCTATATCTGAAAAACAACTGTTTTGTTTTTGTAATTGCTGTGTTGCTTTCCTTACAATTTTTAAAATGTTTACCTAATGTATTTTTTTCCTGCTTGTAATTTTTGTTACAATGTTGAATAGAAATAGTTAACATGGGGTGGAAATTGGAGAAATGCATGTATTATTTCTGACCTAAAACAAATTATTCTAAAATTTTATAATTTAATATTATGTTTTATCAACAATTTTCTTGTTACCAAATATCAGGCTAAGAAAATTCTGGTCTATTAATATCTTCCAATGAGTCTCATCTTGAAATAATATTGAAATATATCAAGTAGTTTTTATCTACTGAAATGATTGTTTTTCTCCATTAATCTGTTAATATAATAAATTCTTCAATTTTTTAACAACATCAGAAAAGTAATTGAAGAGCAACTCCTTTCTTTGAATACAGTTTTTAAATTTGATTTGTTTAAAATGTTTATAAATATGTTTATGATAATATAAGATTGTGATTTTTATGCTTATGTTCCTATACTATTCTCATCTGATTTGTCATCAACATATTACTAACATCATAAAATTACTTGATTGGACTTCCACTTTTATATTTTCCCACTATTTGTGCCGTTCTTAGATAAGAAGTATCTGTTACTTACGGTAGAACTAATTTTAAAGCATCTGAGTCGTTACAACAAGATTTTAAGATTTTTTTTAATAGTTTTAATCTGCATATGTAATATTCCCCAATTTAGCTGTGAAATTTTGATAAATATATAAAGTATTGTAATCATCACCAAAATTATGTTATAGAAAAACGTCATCGCTTTTTAAAGTTATTCTGCAGTGAATTCTCTCCCTCCCTCTGCACTTTGGAGACACCCTGCTTGGCTTTCTATCATTGTAAGTTTGCTATTTCTAGAGTTTGACACAGACATAATCACTAACAATACAGACACTTTATGTCGGAAATAATTCACTTAACATAATGACTTTGAGATTCAGCCATGTTGTTGCATGTATCAATAGTTGTTTTTTTATTGTTGAATAGTATTAAACTTTATGTATATGCCACAGAATTTATTTTTATCCAGTCACCTATTAATTACCATTTGGTTTATTTCTAGGTTTTTACCATTTTGAATAAAATCCTAAGAATTTTAAACCCAAGTCTTTGTGTGAACATGTTTCATTTATATTTTTCTGTTACATTTAGGTCTATGGTATATTTTGAACCGACCATTTAGTATAGTATGAGGTCAAGTATTGTTCATATTATTGCATAAGATAAGCCCATTGCTTCAGCACCATTTGTTGACAAGACTATTTTTCCCTATTGAACTAACTTGGCATGCTTGCTAAAAATCAATTGACCACATCTATTTGAGCCTATTTCTAGACTCTCAGTTCTCTTCCATTGATCTATGTTTCTATGCTTATGCCAATACCATGCTGTCTTGATTAATGGAGCTCTCTAGTAAATCTTGAAATCAAATAGTTGAAGTTCTCCAACTTTATTGTAATTTTTCAAAAGTTTTGTCTATTATAAGACCATTAAATTTCCATACATATTTATGACCAATTTGACAATGTATTAAAAATACCTATTAGAATTTTGGTTGAATCTATAGATAAATTTGTGGAAAATTAACTTCTTATAATATTGAATATTCCAACCCATGTAAGCAGTATATTTCTCTATTACATAGATTCAACTTTATATTCTCCTGGGAATATTTTGTTGTTTCAGTGTACACAACTTGTGCATATTATGTTAAGTTTATCCATAAGTTCTGTATGCTTAATGATATTGTGAATAGTTCTTTTCCTATTTCAATTTTGAAAAATTTTTGATAGTATATAGAAATACAAATAAATTCTTAACTATTGATGTGGTCTTTAAAACTTATAATTCAGATTTCTTGTTACTCTAAAATAATAATTTCAGTTCTATAAAATTATAAATTACCAATAATTCTTTTATTTACTCAACCAAAATTTGCTCCTGCAGCCACAGGAAATGAATACCTTGCCCTTCTCATCCTTTTTTACCCATATAACATGAAAAATTCAACACATTTTTCAGAAATCAGAATGAGCATCACAGCAGAACATTCATTAATTATGCAAATAAATGTTAAAGTGTGATAAATCATGCAAATTAAAATCTACATTATTGAAGAGGATATTAGTGAGAGAGAAACAAATTTATCCAATAAAAATATATTTTAAATTTAAGTGGTTTCCAATGATTTTCTATGTAACAATTTAGAAAACATTTAAAGGCATTAATACTTTTATTAAATCCATGTACATGTAATTCTAATTTCAAAGGAAGTGTTTTAATTTGGAATCTAATAATTAATTATTTTACTTGGTGTAATTTAATTAATTTTTGTATTAATAAATTTTAAGAGTAAGAAGAAAAAATACCAATCTCTTCATTTACACTTAGCTATGAAGTATGCATACATTAAAAATGACGAGTTAGCAAATATAGAAATATTTTTAAACAATTGATATCACAAACTTAAATAATATAGGTTGTTTTAAAAACAATTTACATCAGCACTTATGGACTAAAATTTATTTGATAATCATATTGCATATATTTATAATTCACAAATTATAAATGTAGCATTAAATATTATTTTAATATATACATAGTTTTATTTATATTGTACAATCTAAAAGTAAAGCTAATTTTCCTTACAAAGAACATTTTATTTTTAAAGTATTTTAAAGTGCCATAAATATATTATAATTAAAATGTGAATATGATTCATTTATTTATTTAACAAATAGTTACAATTTTTATATTTTTAATGTGACAAGCATTGTTAGATGCTTGGTAGAGAAGCATTAGTAAACCCAACAGAGCAAATGTTTGCCGTCATTTTGTTTACAGAGCAATGAGTTACAAAATCAAAATAAATAATAATTTTGAAAACTGAATTTTCTTCATTGAGAAATAATTTAAAATCAGATTTTAAAAGACATTGCTCTTTCTAATATCATTATAAATTTACTTTATAATAAACAGGATTTTTAATAACTCCTTTACGTTGTACGCATGAAAACTAGATTATTCATTGGTCGTGGATCTGTATTTTCTACACTGAGCCCTAGTTCCAACTATCTGGAAATAATTACTTTCAGAGACATGACTTACATTAGCACAAATCAATATCACTAGGCTGAAATCAAGAGAATGGCAAAGATTCTCTTCCCCTAGTGGCTCTAGGAAAGAATCAGTCCTTTGCCTCTTACAGCCTCTGATGGCTGCCATCGTTCCTTTGTTTGTTGTCTTTTCTTTTTTTTAAATATATTTTTATTGATTTCAGAGAGGAAGGGAGAGGGAGAGAGATAGAAACATCAATGATGAGATCATTGACCAGCTGCCTCCTACACGTCCCCCACTGGGGACTGAGCCCACAACCCAGGCATGTGCGTGCCCTTACCCGAATCAAACCCAGAAACCTTCAGTCCACAGGCCGACACTCTATCCACTGAGCAAAACTGGCTAGAGCTGTTTATGGTCCTTTCAATCACTCTTTTACTAAATTGCCTTCTGCGATGCTTAATTTTATGTTGCTACTTGGCTAGACCATGATACCAGATATTTGGTTGAATACATTTGGATGTTACATTGAACATATTATTAAAATGAGTTTAAGTTTCTCTAAAGTTCTTTTTAACATTTAAATCAGTAATTGAGGAAAGCACATGTCCTAACATGTGTGTGGACTTTATTCAAATAGTTAATCAGTTGAACACTGTAAGAAAATTCCCCAAGGAAGAGAAAATTCTGTCAGCAAATTGCCTTCAGATTCAAGCTCCAACATCAACTCTACCTGAGCCAGCATCAGCTCTACTCGCCAGCCAGTCTACTCTGCACATTTTGGAGAATATATCCTATATAATAAAAGCATACTATGCAAATCGATTGGACAGCAGAATGACCGGTCGCTATGATGTGCACTCCAGCTCAATGCAGGAGCTGCCCCTTGGTGGTCAGCGCGCTCCCACAGGGGGAGTGCCGCTCAACCAGAAGCCGGGCTCATGGCTGGCGAGTGGAGCAAAGGTGGCGGGGAGCCTCTCCTGCCTCCTCTGCAGGCAGACCTTAAGGAGCAAGGGGTCCCAGACTGTGAGAGGGCATAGGCCGGGCTGAGGACACCCCCCTGACCCCAATGCACAAATCTCGTGCACCGGGCCTCTAGCATTTGTATAAAATCCTTGCTACCCTGGATTATCCTGGATATCTAGGTGGGTCCTAAATGTATCCCTAGAGAATCAGAGTAAGATAGGCAGAAGAGAAGAAAGTATATTAGTCAGGGACAATGTCCCAAGTGAAGATCCTTGACTATGGGGATATATTATGAGAAATTCATGCATAGGAGAGATTTCACTGTTGTGTGTACAGCAGGTCCTCGGGTTATGTTGGAGATCCATTCCTACGGGCTACGGAATGCGATTTTCGCCGTAAGTTGGAACCCACCTCCATAAACACCTACGTCACTCACATGGAGCACACACACAGCAGTAATAAAGTGAAACGGTAAAACAAATTTACAAGACTTATAACAACTCCTGACCTTTACTTGTGGTAAATCCTATCTAATAAAAGAGTAATATGCAAATTTACCATCACTCCAACACACAAGATGGCTGCCACCATGTGGATACAAGGTGGCCACCACAAGATGGCCAGCAGGGGAGGGCAGTTGGGAGGTACCAGGCCTGCAAGGGAGGGCAGTTGGGGGCGATCAAGCCTGCAGGGGAGAGCAGTTAGGGGTGACCAGGCCGGCAGAGGAGGGAGGTTGGGGGCGACCGGGCCTGCAGGGAAGGGCAGAGGGGGGGGACCCAGGCCTGCAGGGGAGAGCAGTTGGGGGGGGTGACCAGGCCTGCAGAGGAGGGCAGTTAGGGGTGACCAAGCCTGCAGGGGAGGGCAGTTAGGCATCAATCAGGCTGGCAGAGGAGTGGTTAGGGGGTGATCAGGCTGGCAGGCAGAAGTGGTTAGGGGCAATCAGGAAGGCAGGCAGGTGAGCAGTTGGAAGCCAGCAGTCCTGGATTGTGAGAGGGCAGTCGGACATCCCTCGAGGGGTCCCAGATTGGAGAGGGTACAGGCTGGGCTAAGGGACACACCCCACCCCACCCCGTGCATGAATTTCGTGCACTGGGCCTCTAGTAAATAATAAAAAACATAAAGCACATATGTACATACATCGATATGATGGAACTATTTTTTTTTATAAATAAATGGGAAATGGCGATGTAACCACGAAATGACATACGTCGAGTCTGACGTAACCTGAGGACAGTCTGTACATCATTGTGTGTACATACCTACACCTAGATGGTATAGCCTACTACAAACCTAGGCTATGTGCTATAGCTTATTGTTACTAGGGTACAAGGATGTACAGCATGTTACTGTACAAAGCAACAAGAGATTGAGCACAAGAGAAAATGATGCAATCAAGAGATGCTGTAAAACATGAGATGTAGGAAGCTGCTGCCAGCTTAACATGGCATACTGTTTTCCAGTAAACTTTTTTTTAAATAAAAAGAAAAGTACATTCTAAAATAAAAAAGTATAGTAAATACATAAACCAGTAATATAATTGCTTATTATCATTATAAGTATTATGTTTTGTACAAAATTGTATGCACTGTACTTTTATAACGATTGGCAGGGCAGGCTTATTTACATCAGCAGCACCACAAACATGTGAGTAATGCTTTACACTGTGATGTTATGAAAGCTATCATATCACTAGAACGTAAGAATTTTTCAGCTCCATTATAAAACTCTGAGACTGCCATCATATATGCAGTCCAATGCTGACCAAAATGAGATATGTGGCACATGACTTTAACTGTAAAACCCTTTTTCTCTCATGTGAGGTACCATTCATAGCTTCTGGGGATCAGCACTTGGATATCTTTTGGGGAGCCATTATTCAGTCTACCACAGGCAGACTTGAAATATCTCACTCTTTAAAAAAACAGTAATAATATTTGTGTCAATCTTAAGTGGAGAATGAAGACTGTCACATTAGTTCTGCGTAAGATATATTTAAACTATAACAGAACACCTAATAATCTAGTGTTCAATTTTTTAGGGCGACTGATATGCATGAAAATCTCGTTATAACTTTAAATATTTCACTTGCTTTTTAAGATATTCAGAAAAATGATAATATGAAGTACAGAAAGGTATATATCTTTTAAATTATATATAAATAACATTAGCAATTATGGATATAAACTTTTACTTGCTATATCTCATATTCCATAATTATTTAAAATATTTAAACTTTAATTAGGTGCTTGACCACATAGCTCAGTTGGTTTGAGCCTCGTCCTGATACACCAAGTTGCAGGTTTGATTCTCAGTCAGAGTACTTAACAAGAATCAACCAATGAACCCTAGCTGGTTTGGCTCAGTGGATAGAGTGTCGGCCTATGGACTGAAGATTCCCGGGTTCGATTCCGGTCAAGGGCAGATGTCTGGGTTGCAGGCTCACTCCCTAATAGTGGGTGTGCAGGAGGCAGCCCATCAATTACTCTCTCTCATCATTGATGTTTCTAGCTCTCTCTCCCTTCATCTCTGAAATCAATGAAAATATATTTTAAAAAAAAGAATCAACCAATAAATGCATAGATACATGGAACAACAAATCAATGTTGTTTTCTCTCTCCTTCCCTCTCTCAAATCAATCAATCAATAAAATTTAAAAAATAATTAGGTGGACTTAAACAATTAAATCAGATGCATTGTATAACAAACTTTACAAAACAAATTAAAATGTACATGGATTCTTCTAAAAAAACACATTTTTGAATAAAAGAAATTTAAGACTTCACAGACAGAAATAATGGCTAAGTGTAGTGGGTTAGTTGATGACAATGAATGAAACAATCATCCTGATGACAAGATATGAGTGGAGAAAGGATTCGTTGGAAAGACAAATAAAATAGGAAAACTACACATAGGTCATTCTTCACTTATTTCCTTGAGAAGTATTCCCTCCCCAGCCTGGTCACCAATAGTTGTTTTTTTGTTTTGTTTTGTCTTTTTTTAAATACATTTTTATTGATTTCTGAGAGGAAGGAAGAGGGAGAGAGAGATAGAAACATCAATGATGAGACAGAATCACTGATCAGCTGCCTCCTTCATGCCCCACACTGGGGATTGAGCCCACAACCTCGGCATGTGCCCCCACCAGGAATTGAACCATGACCTCATGGTTCATAGGCCAACACTCAACTATTGAGCCTCACTGGCCAGGCACCAATAGTTTTAAAAGGACAAAAGGACAATGTGAAGGCTATTCCTGTTTAAGTCCTACTTATTTTGTAAAACTGCCATTTCTGTTAATAAAAGTATTAACACTTGAATAAAATAGCTATTTTGCATTTTGTGCATTCCTAATGTTCTGCAATAATCATTTCATCTAAAGACTTAGATTAAATATTTTAATAATGTGATGTTCTCTAGATTCAGAACTTTATTAAATATTCTATTAATAATTAAGTCAGGTGTTCTTTAATGCATTTATCTTCTTTTTATGTGGTCAAGTAACATTATGCTGTATTTCAAATCCTTATTATTTATAAAATATAAGTGCAATAAAAATTAGCTATAAATCAGTCATTGCTGTGATTCTTTATTTCCTAAGAACTGTATTTTTTTGTTTTGTTTTGTATTTCGTTGTTTCACTGGGTTTTATTTTTCAAAAGCCTGGAAAATTGTTGTTAAATCATTTAATCATTTATATACTTTATAGGCTTTATAAAAGGTTGTTTTTGCAGGGTTCTGGAAAAGGAGGGGTGAGGGGGGTTGATAGCTATGAAGTCGGTTTCATTTGCTTTTTGTAGTTCTAGGCATAACATTTAAAAATGAATCTTAACCAAACAAATTGTAATACTTATAACTTTTGTTGAACAAAAGGAAAACATAATAGAATGTGTTATGTACCATTATTTGAATATTCTAAAAAGCAAAGCAAAGACGTTTCCATGCAGAATTAATTAATAACACTATTGTAACAAAAAGTCAATTTACTCCTTCAACCGTAGCATATTTCTGTCAAGCTTCTTACTCAGTCCCATAAAAGATTATGGGGAAGATGAGACAACAATGATAAGCTTATTCATTACCTCTGAAAAGCTGATCTAAGTAAAACAGATATCTAGATCAAATAATACAATGGATTCACTATATTACACTCTTGTGATTTATGAGGAAAATTCCCCTAAATGTTTTTGTATTAACATTTAAAATTGTTATGCTTAATATTGAATATGGAACTTCTATTTTTATTAGGTTTCAGATTTAAAAAGCAATATTGAAAGCTCAATTTAAATTGATATCTGGCCGCCAGCCTGATGCAACTTCTAAATTTGAACCAAAATGCCTACAAAAACAAAAAGAGATGTGGGCTCTCGCATATCTACCCCAAACAAAGGCTGCCAGAACCCATCACCAGAATAGGGTCAGATTATACCGGTAGCTTTAAATTCCAGGAGGTTAAATTCTGTAATACAAAGTGTGACTTACTCATTGATTTCCAGGTGAAACAAAATAGACCTGTGATCCAGAAGGAAAACAAAAGGCATTCAATCCATTCTACCTTGTGTTTGCCTTTGGTTCAAAGACTTTCAGTCTTTTACAACCAAACCCTGGCCATTCATCCCTGCTTTTTACCTACATACGCACATGTGGTGAAAGGTAAGTATTCATTCACTCTTTCTCCTTCCACTAAAAAAACACACAAAAACCTTTCAGAAATAACTGGACACAAAGAAACAGATTGGGAGAAAGCTGAAATGACTGATGTGATTCAGGTTTCCAGATACCCTTAATTTAGAATGATAACTGGAAATGAAGGTAAAGGAAAACCCCAACAGTGAATAATAAACATAAACTGATTTAATGCTGTTAAAAGATCTAAAATGGGGTAGGGATACTCACATTAATATTCTGTTTTTTGTTGTTAAAGGAAGGATATGTAACAGCAATAAGGAGGACTAATAAGTAGAATCGATGTAAGTCAACATTTGTTTGGAAAATTTGCAGTTAAGATAAAACTCTTCCTTTTTCAAGAATGAATAAATAGCAAATTTAATTATTCTTAGAATTAATACTCTCCTATTATGAATTAAAAAAAAACACCTAGAACAAGAAAAACTGTCATAATAGTGAGATAGGTGAGAAAAGTAAAAATGCAAAACACTAAAATGTGAAACAATTAAAATCAGCCTCATAGACAATAAAGTTAGAATTGACATAGTGGTATATTATTATAAAATGATATATAATGTCTTTCAAAATGCAGATAAAAAGGATGAGTGAAAACAATGAAAGTAAAATTAAACATATCAAAAGGAGATCATCGATGCTTAAAGAAATTATTTTTTTCTTACTGAGAAGGAAAATAAAACTGTATATAACAGGAAAAAAATAAACAAACATAAAATAAAATATTCTAAGTTTTAGAAGAAACATCACTAATTATATTTCATATTTTTAGATACTGTCATGACATTCCATAAGAAGGCAAGCTTTATTTCAGTTAGGAAGGATCAATATTTTTTAAAGCAACACATTGTAAGCAAAACTAATGAAATATATTCAGTTTGCTTACCCAAACCAAAAGTTTGTCCTATATAATAAAAGGCTAATATGCAAATAGATTGAACAGCAGAACAACTGAACAACCAGTTGCTATGATGTGCTCCGACCACCAGGAGGTGCATGCGGGACATGGCGGGCATTGGCAGCAGGCGGCAGAGCATGGAACATGGTGGGCGTCAGATGCAGTGGGATGGTGGATCAGGTGAGTTGGGGTGCCAGACCAAGGTGGGGCACCGGTCGCTGTCATCAGGGAGAGCCTCTGGTAGTTACTGAAAATTCTTTGCTCCCACGTGCCATGGTCCTGCCTAGTGTTCTCACCTGCTGCTGGCGCCGGACACGCTCATACCCGCGGCTGGCATTGGAGCTGCCACTTGCACCCGCTGCTGGTTCCCAGCACTGGCCCTGATCGCTCAGCACCGTCAGGGGGTGCAAGTGGCGGCGGCCAGCCCTGATCGCCCTGAGGGATTCTCCAACTTCCCCTGCTCCTGGGGGTGATTGGGGCAGCAGCTGCCACTCGCACCTGCTGATGGTGCCAGCCCTACTCACACCCACTGCTGGTGCCAGCCCCAATCGCTCCACGCTGTCAGTGGGTGCGAGCAGGACCAGCACTGTCAGTGTGTGGGAGTGGCGGTGGTGGGAGCGGGGCTGCCAGCAGAAAGGGGATGCAGGGGGGGCCACAGCAGGAGGGGCCAGGTGGGAGCACGGAGGATGGGCCAAGACCCACTCCTGTGCCTACCTCAGCCTCGCGGCCCATAGTTCCTTTCAAGGTGCATGAATTTGTGCACTGGGCCCCTAGTATTTTAATACTAAGAAAGAAGTCAAAATTGCATGAAGTAGGAAGAAAGTTACCAGAAGAGGAAAAAAAGCATATTGGCCTTAAACTTGTTATGTTAAAGCTGAAAATTAAGAATTGCTCAAACAATATTAATAGGGAAATTGGGATTCTAGAATTGTATATTTAATCAAGTTGTTAGTCTTCTATGGCAACAACATAAAAAGGTTTAGACTTGCCCATTTTGGAGAACAACAAAAAAAATTTTTTATACATGAAGATAAATATTTCAGCAGGCTGAAACTCTATATTTCAGAACAATATAAAGTGGCTTGTGATAAATATAGATATTATTTACTTTCAGGTTTATATTAAATGAGAAACAATGTCTCTAAAACTAAACAAATATACCAAAATAGTTTTTGAAATGAACATTTTATAGATCAGAAAACATTAAAATAATAATAATCTGTGTGGGATGTACACTTATGTGCATAAATTAAAGAAAAATATCATTAAATGTCAGAAAAGATCATTTGCAAAAAGGAATTCCCACTATGTAGGCTTCAGTCTCTGACTCAAATAAATTACAAGTAAGATTTAAAAATAGAATACTAAACCTAATCTTCCTGCCTTTTTTATATTTAAGGTATTTTTGTAAATCCATTTGATCAGAAGAAATTGAATGTACAATGATGGGCTACCTATAAAGCAACATATTAGATACTAGAGGCCCTGTGCACAGATTCATGCACTGTTGGGGTCCCTCAGCCTGGCCTGCGCCCTTTCCCAATCCGGGACCCCTCGGGGGATGTTGGATAACTGGTTTCGGCCCAATCCCCACAGGCCTGATCCCCTCAGGCCTGATCCAGACAGGAGGGAGCCTTATCACCTAGGCCTAATCCAGACAGGAGGGAATCTGGTCCTGGGCATTGAGTGTCTGTCCCCTGGTGGTCAGTGCACATCATAGTGACTGGTTGACCGGTCGTTTGGTCATTCAGTTGTTTGGTTGCTTAGGCTTTTATATATATAGATTATGGAAAATTATGAAAACTGTTCCTCAGTCCACATTTCATCCTATATTTCTACTGCTTTGCAAAATACTTTTGTCTACATTCTTTATTCCAAACATTATTCTAGGTTTTTGTGTTATTGAACAGAATAATACTATATTACCTGATACAATGGAATCACTTAAAATAGAAATTATAACTCTGGGCACACCTTCAAGTTTAGATCTCAGAAAAGTAATATATATGTGGTAAAAGGTCAATTATCACAATGGCAGGTTTTTGCTGATGACAAGTTTTTCTTTTCTTTTCTTTTTTAAATATATTTTATTGATTTTTTACACAGAGGAAAGGAGAGGGATAGAGAGTTAGAAACATTGATGACAGAGAAACATCGATTCAGCTGCCTCTTGCACACTCCCTACTGGGGATGTGCCTGCAACCAAGGTACATGCCCTTGACCTGAATTGACCCTGGGACCCTTCAGTCCTCAGGCCGACACTCTATCCACTGAGCCAAACCAGTTAGGGCAAGTTTTTCTTTTCTGATCACCACTTCTGTGATGATGGGAAAGATTTCCAGATACCATCACAGTATCACAGATATTTGGTGCCTTTTCATTCCATAAGGAAGGCAAAACTTCCTTCAGTCAGGAAGGGTCAATATAATTGTACTAGAGGCCTGATGCATGAATATTCGTGCAAGAATGGGCCTTCCTTCCCCTGGCTGCTGGCACCACCTTTGCTCTGGCTGGAGCTGCCTTTCCACCTTCCCATGCTGCCCAGAGGCCCGAAGTGGCTGGGGCGGTGCAGAATGCCTGTGTCCTGCCCCGCCCCTGGCCGCTCGGCACCTGCATATGCAAATTAACCAGCCATCTTTGTTGGATTAATTTGCATACGCACTCCTGATTGGCTGGTGGGCGTCACGAAAGTATGGTCAATTTGCACCTTACTCTTTTATTAGTGTAGATTGTGGCTAGACCTACAATAATAAGCCATCCTCTCTAATAAAATGGTAATATGCAAATTAACCATGACTCCGCTACATAAGCCACGCCCACCAGCCAAGTCACGCCCACCAGCCAATCAGGGTGAGTATGCAAATTAACCCCAATCCAAGATGGCTACAGCCACAGAGAGCAAGGTTTCCCAGGTAACAGAGCAAGCCAAGCTTTCCATAGCCGTTGCAGGCCTAAGCCTCCACTCAAGCTACAAAGTTTCAATTATAGAAGGTAAACAAATTCAAACAAATGGCGGCAGAATGGAGCTTGAGAGAGCAGGCCAGGGTTGCCGGCGGCAACAGGGGAAGCAAAGCTTTCTGCACACCCTGGCCGGGCTCACCCGCTTAAGGCTACAAAGTTTCAATTGTAGAAGGTGAATTAACTGCCACAGAAATGGCTGCTGCCCCAGAAATGGCTGCCGCCCCAGGCTACAAAGTTTCAATTGTAGAAGGAAAATAAATTCCAGATACCAGGGCCTCCCCTGGGGTTGCCAGGGGGCGTGGCCGGCCTGCAAACCACCACAGGCCCCTCACTCAGGCTGCCCCACGCCCCAAGGGAACCCCACCCTGATCCTGGACACCCTTCAGGGCAAACCAGCTGGCCCCCACCCGTGCACCAGGCCTCTATCCTATCTAATAAAAGAGTAATATACAGATTGATCATCACTGCAACACACAATATAGCTGCCCCCATGTGGACACAAGATGGCCAGCAGGAGAGGGCAGTTGGGAGGCACCCGGCCTGCAAGGGAGGGCAGTTGTGAGGGACCAGGCCTGCAAGGGAGGGCAGTTGTGAGGGACCAGGCTTGCAAGGGAGGGCAGTTGGAGGTGATAAGCCCTGCAGGAGAGGGCAGTTAGGGGTGACCAGGCTGGCAGAGGAGGGAAGTTGGGGGCAAACAGGCTGGCAGGGGAGCAGTTAAGCATCAAACAGGCTGGCAGCGGAGTGGTTAGGGGCAATCAGGAAGGCAGGCAGGCAAGCAGTTGGGAGCCAGCAGTCTTGGATTGTGAAAGGGATGTCCGACTGCCCTAAACGGGCAGTCAGACATCCCTCCAGGAGTCCCAGATTGGAGAGGGTACAGGTTGGGCTGAGGGACAACCCCCCGCCATGCACGAATTTCGTGCACTGGGCTTCTAGTATATAATAACGTTGGTAACTGGTTGACCTTGCAAATTCACTTAGCCTATCTGAACTCACTTAAACTTTCCTTATGCATAAGTAGGGTCAATTCAAATTCAGTTTCCTTTTTTGTTTACTTGTTTTAGGGACTTTGAGGTGGAATTATTGAAATAATGTAAGTGAAATAGTCCTAAACTATAAAGCAGTGTAAAAGTATTGTTTTTTATTAACAATTTAATTGTTAGTAATAGCACAAAGCAGCACTGAATATTGTGTTGCATTATATACCATGTACAATGTAAGCCATTATATCAGATGTGAACTCAATCTTCAAAGAACTTGGGTCTGGCCTACAAGGATAGGTTAAATATGAGCAAGACTAATGTAGGCCATTTACCTCAGCAGAAACAAAATTTAAATTAAAGACTCTTAAAAACGATCAACCAAATTTGAGTTAATGACAATGACTTAGATTTAGGGAAAGAAACTATGTTGGCCATGTGATGAGCATGATAATGCTAATTGCAGACTTCTTACATTGGTTAATGCAAATAATAACCAATCTCTTATACTTTTCCATCCATCCCTGTGTTTTTGCAGAAAGCAAACCTCCCAGAGGCTAGAAGCAAACCTCCACCCATGACAGTGTGAAAGAGATATTAAAGCACAACTATACCTGGAACACACAAGAAGCAATTGTCTGCCTTGCCTTCCTTAGTTCAAAGAATCCCCAATAGCTTTCTTGAGTCATCTTTAGAGTGTTCAGCAGTCTAGGATGCTTGCACCTAACCATCTCTCCTCTCTTCTACACTTGGGTTAGACTTATTTAGAGTTCTGAGAGCTCTCCCAGCCTTCACTGGCTCTATTTCCTTTTGCACAGTCATCTCCCCTAAACAAAATCCTGACATGTTTAATTCACTCTTGTGTCTGTGTCTCAGAGAATAAAAAGTAAAACAGAGCAGCGAAACATAACCCTCTTAAGGAAAAAAATGTTTAAAATAGTAGGGAACAGAAAATTATTCAAGTTTATTCAGTTATTCAAGATGAGCATTATAGTGATGAGATAGATTCATTTTAACTAATTAAATTTTCATGATAACAACTGTAATGCATATTTATTATCAAGAACTTGGACAGAAAAGGCCAAAAATATCAAGAAAGAAGAGCTGTGATTAACATTTTGGTGCATTTAATTAGTCTTTTTTTAATGCATTAATTTTTTTTTAACTTTAGTTTATAGTAGAAAGAATACATTTCCGGAAAATGTGTTTAGGAGTAGACCGCAGTGAAAGACATGTAAGAAGATTTGAGAAAAGCAATGTACCAGAGGTGAGAGATTTTATATTGCTACTTTTTCAAATTTCATTTGAAAGGTTTACTAATAATTTTGTTCTTTATAGAAGATTTGATCATCATAATCATAGTCAAATTTTAGAAAAAGATATGAAGAGAAGTGGTAAAAATATGTTATTTACGTCTCATGAGTTCTGAGTAATAACTTTGTAATGTATATTAACATTATTTTTAGTCTTAGCTTACAAAAAGAGTAGGTACAAGTTTGTAGAGAGAAGTATCATGGAAATATTAGATGCTCTGTTGGTAAAATTATGAGATTTGTGTTGAACTGTCAATAACAACAAAAAAGTTCCTAAAAGTTATGCATAAGATATATATATATATATATATATATATATATATATATCTTATGCATAACTTTTATATATATATGTATCTAGATTAATTTAAGTTTGTATATGACTGTTAATTATACTATAAGTAATATTGATATTGACTTCAAACAAAATATTCATTCTAACTCCAATATTATGATTGTTTTAAGAATAAACTGGTTGATTATGTTCCCTAATCAATGTACTCTTTAAATGACTCAGATATATATATTAAAAAACAAAAAGACATATGGATGTGTGATGATAATTTTTTATTCTTTAGGTAAAATTGATACACAGTTGAATATTTTAGTTATAGCAAACATTTACTTAAAATAGCTAATAACAATATTTATTTTACTTAATGAAGGATAATCTGAAAATCCAAGTATGATTAGAACTGAAAAAATTATACACAATGTTCAAATTGAACAATTGATGCAAATTAGAATAATCCTGGTAATATATACAAACTATTTATTCTGTGAGGGTCAGTATTATGAAGAATGTAAGCTTTCTTCTCAGTCAGATTTATGTCTTTCCTAAACAAATATTTTTTTTCTGTCATTTTGGCATTAGAAGTCATCTTTCATTTTTGAAGTGAGAGTCATAAATTTTGGGATGAATTTTAAATCCCCTCAACACTGACATCTATTGAGTCTTTTTATTTGAGGAATGAGCTTGCAGCTTGAAAGTGTAATAACTAAAATAAATGAATCTTGCAAGCCTTTAACAGCCTTTTGAAAATTTGGCTTTCCTCAGTGTAGAAATGCCATTCCCCTGATTGAGCACAAACAGGGAATGTGAAAAAAGTATATAGTTTTTTCTAATTCTCTAAATCTAAAATCTCCATTGTTTAAAAATATGGCACATTACTGACCTTGACTTTGTTATTTCTGCTTTTTCTTAAAGTTGGATTCTTGACTCTATGCTCTATGGGTGTGGTGTTTTTTTTTGTGTGTGTGTGTGTGGAAAATGTTATTTATTTTTCTCATGTGCAAGCAAAAATATTTCCATTAGTTAATTTAACAGAAGGAATTAAATATAAAGAAATGGTTAAACAAGAAGAGCAAAAAAATAAAAAAGCAAAAACAAACAAGAATCCTGATGTAACACTGAGATAATAGAGGTGAGAGGAAGTTGAACCTGTAAGATTGAGTGAACTTAGGGGTAAGGTGGCTGCTTCAGGAGCCTAGAACATAAGAATGGGTTCCTGCAGGGTTGAGGTCCAGGTCTCCAGGAATACAGGACTGCCCAGGGGAGTTGGCACTGCAGAGGTACATGGTGAGAAAGATTCTGCCAGTTTCCTAGCACCAAGTGCTAGAGCTCTCTGCTGCTGCTGGGAGGAAGTGCTCCTGTTAGGGTGTTGCTGACAGGAGCTGAAAACAAGCAGGGATGAGTCAAGCTTCCTGCTTCATCTTGCCTTCCGATCTCAGGTAGACAAGAGGGAAAGGAAAAATCTTTTTCGAAAAGCCCAAGACCCAGCATCACCAAGTAAGAGCCCAGAGGATAGATTTGAGCTGAAAGACAATGGCTTAATAACTTTATCCAATTCTTTTGAGTTATTACTATTATTATTCCCTGTTTAAAGTAATAAAGCACCATTTGTTTTTTCTGCTCAGGCTTTAGTAAAAGAGATCTTTCTATGTCACCTTTTTTGTTTCAGGATTTCCATTAATCTACTCTGGAGCTGCTCATTAAATTATACCTGGCTTTATTTTTTTTATAACATTTATCTTGTTGTTTATTTGTTTATCTTCTTTCTAAATGAAAACCCAATGAAAAATGTGACTCTAAGCAATTAAATTTGGAAGCTCATGCTGTGTTTCCTGGGTATTCTTTTCCCCTCTGGCAGGCAAAAAATACTTTGAAGCTTTTACCTATTCACAAGTATTACAAAGTATAAAGTTGAGGGGGAAAAATAGACTCTGCCCTGGGAGAAAAACCAAGATTGGTGTCTTCTCTTCATTAGTGTCACTCATATCAACTCTGACCTTCAAAATTTTGGATTTACCTGCTTACCCCTTGTCATACATACTCAGCTGCTTTCCCTGTGTTTGAATACAGTCTTCTTGCCCCTATAGTATTTAAAGGATTCTTTCTTCCATGCCACTCCCTTGGACATTCAGAATTTCCCTTTTTGTGTCTTCCAGTCCTCTGTTTAATCACTTTATGCCAGGCCTCTTCTACATCTATCTGCTCACTCCTCCATAACCCTAGTGAGAGAGAGCAATTTGCTTGCCACTCAATTAGGCAAGTATTTAATTGATTTCTTAACACTTTCAAGTAGCTATGTTCCTATAAGAATTTCTTTCCCATTATTCCATTGCTAATATATTTCTTATCTTGTGGAAAAGCAGAAATACAAGGACAGATAAATCACCATAATGCTACTGCTGCACATAAAACAATTGATAATTTTTGCCCTAGTCAAAAATAAACCTCTTTCTGTTTTCATAAAAAAGAAGCCACATACCCTCTATCAGATATTTAGTGTAGGAGCCACTAATCCTATATAATAAAAGACTAATATGCAAATTGACCAAACGGCAGAATGACTGGTCCCTATGACACGCACTGACCACCAGGGGGCAGACGCTCAATGCAGAAGCTGCCCCCTGGTGGTCAGTGCGCTCCCATAGGGGGAGAACTGCTCAGCCAGAAGCCGGGCTCATGGCTGGCAAGCTGGCCAGCACAGCTGCCATGGTGGGAGCCTCTCCCAACTCCGCTGCAGCGTTAAGGATGTCTGACTGACAACTTAGGCCCGCTTCCAGACTGCGACTGCGAGAGAGTGCAGGCCAGGCTGAGGGACACCCCTGCCCCTCGCCCCAACCAAGTGCCCGAATCTTGTGCACTGGGCCTCTAGTGATTGAATAAAACTCGAACCAAACTTAGTAAATATTATAATTTAGGTATATTTTTGCATTGGTTTATTTGCAATGACCTTAGTATTTTTTCATTTTACTTACATAGGTATTGCTGATAAAACTTGTATTAATGTACAAGTTTTACCAGAAGATAAGATTATTTTTAAATGGAGAGTAATCTTTTAGTGTGCATGTGTTTGTACATGATAATTGTATGAATTGCATTAAATAATGCATGTTAGGCATCTAAGTGGTCATATTTGCTTTCTATTCTCTTGCAGTTTTCTCAGTCCTATGTAGTTAAACTGCTGTATTCACCTACAAATGTTTGCCAGATGAATTTACTTATTGAATGTTAAATATATACAGTGTTGAGCTTTTCTTGATACTTTAACCCTTTGCACTCGCTTGCTTTTTCTTGATTCCTTTATTCAAATGCTAACCGTGTCGAGTCACACTCGACATCCGAATGCAAAAGGTAAAAGCAGCATGGAATGTAGCAGCCATTGATCATAGATCATGGTCTAAATAGGCAGATGATTAAGTACTCAATGAATGTGAGATCTCTTCTGTAGATATTAAGTTGGAATTCCTTTCTCTTTTTTCTTTTTACCTGTAATACCTTTAGCTACTAGTATATTATTTTTGGCTGTTCTGCACATGATTTACAATCTTTTGTTTACTAGTCTTTCCCTACAACAAGAACCATGTCTGATATTTCCCAAAATTTCTAATAACTTTCCATACCCATACTCAGTATTTTTGGCATTAGTTGCAAGAAGACAAGACATTACAGGACTATTTAGGATTCTTGGAGATTTTTCTATTTTTATACATGAACTAGAAGCCCGGTGCACGAAATTTGTGCACAGAGGGGGGTTGTCCCTAAGCCCAGCCTATACCCTCTCCAATCTGGGACCCCTCGAGGGATGTCTGACTGCTCGTTTAGGCCCGATCCCACTGGACATCCCTGGAGGAGAGGGCAGTTAGGGGTGACCAGGCCAGCAGAGGAGAGAAGTTGGGGGCAGTCGGACATCCCTCTCACAATCCAGGACTGCTGCCTCCCAACTGCTTGCCTGCCTGCCTTCCTGATTGCCCCTAACCGCTTCTGCCTGCCAGCCTGATCACCCCCTAACCACTGCTATATAATAGACAGTATCTATAAGTACAAAATTGCTTGCTTATCCAACCTAATAAAAGAGTAACATGCAAATTAACCATCACTCCACTACATGTACAAGCCATACCTACCAGCTACGCCCACCAGACAATCAGAGTGAGTATGCAAATAAGCTCAACCAAGATGGCTACAGCCACAGAGAGCAGGAGGGAGGCTTGGGTTTCCCAGGTAATGGATGAAGCCAAGCTTTCCACCTGCCCTTCCTAGCCTAAGCCTCCACTCAAGGCTACAAAGTTTCAATTATAGAAGGTAAACAAATCCAAAGAGAAATGGCGGCAGCCACAGAGCTGGAAAGAGCAGGAGGCTAGGGTTGCCCCCTGCTTTCCGCACACCCTTGCCAGCCCAAGCCTCCGCTCCAGGCTACAAAGTTTCAATTATAGAAGATATACACAAACCCCAACAGAAACGGCTGCAGGTCACGGAGTGAGCAGGAGGCTTGGCTCCACTCCAGGCTACAAAGTTTCAATTGTAGAAGATAAATAAATTCCAGATACCAGGGCCTCTGCTTGGGTTGCCAGGGGGCGTGGTTGGCCTGCAAACCACCACAGGCCCCTCGCTCAGGCCGCCCCACACCCCAAGGGAACCCCCACCGTGACCCAGGACACCCTTCAGGGCAAACCAGCTGGCCCCCACCCGTGCATCAGGCCTCTATCCTATCTAATAAAAGAGTAATATGCAGATTGACCATCACTCCAACACACAATATGGATGCCCACATGTGGTCAAAGATCCTGCCCCCATGTAAACACAAGATGGCCGCCACAAGATGGCCAGCAGGGGAGGGCAGTTGGGAGGGACCAGGATGCAAGGGAGGGCAGTTGGAGGCAATCAAGCCTGCAGGGGAGGGCAGTTAGGGGTGACCAGGCCGACAGAGGAGGAAAGTTGGGGGCAAACAGGCTGGCAGGGGAGCAGTTAGACATCAATCAGGCTGGCATTGGAGTGGTTAGGGGGTGATCAGGCTGGCAGGCAGAAGCGGTTAGGGGAGATCAGGAAGGCAGGTAGGCGAGCAGTTGGGAGCCAGCAGTCCTGGATTGTGAGAGGGATGTCCGACTGCCTGTGGGATTGGGCCTAAATGGGCAGTGAGACATCCCTCGAGGGGTCCCAGATTGGAGAGGGTGTAGGCTGGGCTGAGGGCACACACACACACCCGCCCCCATGCACAAATTTCATGCACCGGGCCTCTAGTTTGTAATAGTTTGTTATGTTTAAATAATTTTAAAGACCTGCTATTGAAAGGAACATTGTTGATCTAAATGTTTGATTTTCCTATTCTATATCTTAGACTGACTAAAATGTTCATATTAGAAAAAACATTTCTGTATACTAACAAACTATTGAACTTATAACATAATCAGATAGTTTATTTAACCAATTCAGGTAATATTAAATAATACACTATTAGATAGTGTTTATAATGGCCAATCACCATTTTAAGCAATTTACATAAGTAAATTCATTTAGTCCTCTGGACCAACCTTGAGAGGTAGATACTATTATTATCCACATTTTGCATAAGCAAATACTGGCTCTGTGGGGGAAAATTTGAATCAAGAAGTCCAGCTTAAGAGTCCTTGCTACTAACCACTGCATAATATACCTTTTCTTAAAGTAATCAAATAGGGAAACAGAACAAGCAGAGTTTAGGAGGAAAAGGGTATCAGAGAACCAGAAGCTGTTGAACTCTGCCCTGTGTGTCTTCTATTGGGTCCTATGCCTCAGCAATAGTCAGTGAGTGAAAGATTTATGAACAAAATTCTCTTTGGTCCCAACAGACACTATAATGGGAATTCAGATTTCCAAATATTTTGCTTTAACTCTCACCTTGCAAAAATACCAATTTTGAATAGTATGGTAGCAAGCCTCTGTGAAGGTCACAGAATACAGGTAGAGAAACAACCAGGAGAGACAAGTAAGCATATTTCTATCCTACAACAAAATCCTGTAGATTTTAAATGTTTCTATAATTTCCTTTTGTGTAGTAATAAAAACAAATTAGGCTCATGTTGCTTTTATTGACTTAGGCCTTAATGGAACTGCCACTTTTCAATAGGACTTCGCATAGGTGTCCAATGAACTATTCACTTAACCAGGAGATTACTGCGCAACCTTACCATTTGTTTAATGTTTCTTGCCATGTGACAGGACTTATCTGATTACCAGAAGCAAAGTAAATAAGTCATGATGACCAGAACAACCCTTCATGTGTCCTTGATAAATACTACTCTCATGATTCTAGGTTTTAAATATAACATTTCAAAAATAATTGCTATATTGCCCAGTGACTATATGGATAAATATACATACTGTCTATACAGATATAATTACAATTATAATTTAATTTATTTTTCCATCATACTGATATACGGAGTAAAAGGTTGAAAAGGTTTATATGGAATCTCTCTTATTAATTATTTCAGGTACAGGTGAAAATTTTATTACTGCTAATGAATGGTTACATAATTTAGTAATTAGAATTTAACACGTCAACACACAATTTTATGGCTTTAAAGAACCTGAAGCTTTCTTTTGTTTCTCTTCATCTTTCTCTGTCTCTCTATATATATTTATACTTTTCTTTAAAGTATTCTATGTCAACATCCACTTATTATATATATGTATCTGCATTCAATAAATCATATAGAATTTGTGAAATTTTACATGTATTTCTGGCATTCATTACAATGTGTAGAGTTTAGAAGTTAGTCACAGAGATTGTCCATATTTATATGAATTACTGAAATCATACACAATTATCCCCAGACATTAAATGAGAACTTAGATACTCTCACCTATGTATCATTGGAATTACAATAAGAAGTATATAATGATTTACAGATATAGATTTATTATTAGAACAATCTTTAAATAATTTCTTGAAAGGAAGAAACTTCTCTACAGATACATGTATATGTGTGTAGATAAATTCATGTCCTTATGTATATATGGTCCAACTTCTGAAAATCACAATTAAGTTTGAGTTTATAAGTGCACCTAATATTTTCTGAAAATATAGTGAAGCTTAACAGCAAAAAAAGCTCCTTCATGTTAATTATCTACCCACAGTTTTTCTATATCACAAATGAAAATCAAACACCAGGAGGGTCTAGATGAGCTCCTAAGACTGAAATCTGTCCTACAGTAACTAAAATAAGTTTAAGTGCACATATGAAGTTTTATTTATTACTTCATTGTTTATTTTAGTGCTATAATTTGCACAAGGAGTGTTTTTAAAAATATATATTTTATTGATTTTTACAGAGAGGAAGGGAGAGGGATAGAGAGTTAGAAATATCGATGAGAGAGAAACATCAATCAGCTGCCTCCTGCACACCCCCTACTGGGGATGTGCCCACAACCAAGGTACATGCCCTTGACCAGAATCAAACCTGGGACCCTTCAGTCCGCACGCAGGCTGACGCTCTATCCACTGAGCCAAACCGGTTAGGGCAAGGAGTGCTTTTTATATGAATATCTATGTATTCTTACATATGAAAGATGATTGTTGATAATATTAGACAAATGGGTAGATTTATAGCTATATTATGTAACAGAGTCTGGTGAGCTGTAAAAATCCTATTAATTAACAAGTATGGTTTATTATTTCTTAATTCTTTCGATAAGATTGTCAAATATAATTATAATTTTGGCACAGAAATACATTAGCAGTTATAAATATTTCCTCAAACAAAGCTATATTTAGATGCCCTGCTTTGGGTATTTAAAGACTTATTTGAATTTTAATTACTTCTTTTTAACTTTCTATTTTGAAAGCAATTACTTTTCACAAGAGAATGTAATTTGATTTTTGTCAGAAATAAATAGAATGAAAGAACCTAATTGTGAAATTTCTTTGGAACTCTCAATTCAAAGTTAATCTTGTTGAAATGTATTGTCAGTTTCTTACCTATACATCCCACAAAAACGTGCTGATAGGCTATAGATTTCATTCAGAGGAAAAAGCCAACTTCTAAAAATTGTTTTTATAAATTATCCCATGAGACTCTAGCAACTATATGGTTATCTAAGATATACTCTTTTCTAAACACACATCTTACCATTCTTCTGATTGCTAAGTTACACTTTTCCATTATGGAAAGTTTTTAAAAGTTATTTAAAAATATTTTTAAATCAACAGGTTTTTATTTATTTTTAAATTTTTATTAAAAGCATGGAATCTCTCCCAGTCTTCCTTTCCAAGCTGCTATATAGAATTTTTTAAACAAAAAATAAAATCTTGCTTTAGCATGGGAGCTAAAGACTGGACTCAAAGTTTAAGGATACTAAGTGATAAAAAGGCCAAACATTCTAAAGATGGTTCTAGAAAAGTACATGAGGGTCAAACTTAGGTATTGACTATAAAATGTTATCAACAAACTTTAATCACAACTAGCATAACATTTTATGCTACAGTGACTAAAATAAAATTCAAAGCAGTGTAGAGGAAGAAAATGCTAAAAGCATGAGTATTGTGTTGTTTTTCCCCTAAAAATTTAAGAGAAAAAAGCTTAAAACAAAACCAAAATAGTATAGAGTGTTGAGACATGTAACTGATGGCAAGCATATTATTATATTATTATATAACTTATAAGAAAATTTTACTGACACCTTCCTTGGACCAGAGAACCTCATGCTGAGAGGCCATGGACCTTTTTCATGTTGGGAGGCTTAAATTCAAAATATCAACAACATGCCTCAGGCAATAAAGAGCTAGAAATCAGAACTGTATTCACAATAATGAATTTTACCATATATGTGAAATGTTATCTCAATGATTTAATTTGCATCATCTGGAGCATTAGTGATGTTAAACATGTTTTCTGTATAATTTTTTACTTACCCTTTTTGTGAATACTCTATTTTTTATATTTTTCTCCTTTCTTCAACTGGGTTGTTTTTCCTTTGATTTATTTGTTTTAGAGATATTATGGAGTTGAAACCGATCTTTCTCTTATAGAGTTGTAGAAATTCTTTATAAATATTTCAGTGTAATGATTTTAGAGTTTTACTAACTTCCACCAATTGTAACATCTTTGAACTTTATTTATACTGTCCTCTGTTGACCAGAAATAGTTTCTTATTTTATTATAGTTTATGTTTGAAGTGTTACTTTTACTGTTTTTAAAGACATGAATCCACAGAAGAACCCACACTAGGAGGTATGAAGACATAAAACAGATATGGACTTTAAGAGGCTTTCTGTCTAATAAAGACTTAATATAAAATTTAAAATAATAGGGATGAATTGCATGGTTCTCCATGACAAGTTAGTATACATAGCCTCAAGATTAATGTTGCAAAAAGAATAACTTTAACATTTTATTAATATGTTGCAAGTAGTATTATTTGTGATCAAATTATGAAAGTCATTTTATGATAATCATATTGAGAAGAGAAATATTATCATATAGAGAGCTAGTATTAATCTGCCATAAACACTATTCTTGTTACTAAATTAAATGTCTCCCATATATGTTTGCAGATTAGTGGAATAGTCAAGACAATAAACATACCAATTCTTACACTGTGCTAAAAGAATACTCAATAATACTGTTTGCTTATTCAGATTCTCATAATTTTTGATAGCCCTATACATATTTTCCCCCACAAAGGTTTAGTTAGTAATGATTAACCTCCAAGAAATATGGGAGTTTTCCCTGTATGTCTATCTTTCTTAGTGCTGTAACATCAATGACTGGTGTAGTTTGTCAAATTTTATTAGAATATCAATGATGATATAATCATGTTTTCCTTTTCTATATTTTTACTAGAGTCCCAGTGCATGAAATTTGTGCATGGGTAGGGTCCCTAGACATTGCTGGCAATCAGGGCCGATCAGGGCCTTCCAGCTGATGGCCGGGGCCTTCTTTCATTCCACACTGCCCTGGTGGTCAGCGCATGTCATAGCAAGCGATCAAACTCCCAAGGGGACAATTTGCATATTAGCCTTTTATTATATAGTATAGCAAAGTTTATACAATGATGGGTTTGCCTACCAATGAAAACCCTTGCCTTTGAAATAGAACAAAAATTTGAACCTACTTGATCATATTTCATTATTCTTTAAAATATATTTATAAGGTTTAAAGGGAAGGTTGAATAGGTCAGGCTCAGGGGAATTATAGCACACAGAATTAACTCTAACATATAAAATTTAAAATATATATTTAAGAAGTTAAGGAATCCCAGAATAGAATACAGAATTTGACAAAACAATCTGCATACATAACAAATGTATGAAACAGTTTCACCAAATAGGGTTGGGGAATAAGGTGTTATCCTAAGTAACTTTGGGTATAAGTAGTATCAGTAAGACTAAAGACAAAAGGTTCTTAATCATGACATCTAGTGGGTAAACCTGCTTTCCATGGGAGTGGAGGCTACATTTCTTATTATTTTTTTTTAATATATTTTATTGATTTTTCACAGAGAGGAAGGGAGAGGGATAGAAAGCTAGAAACATCGATGAGAGAGAGACATCGACCAGCTGCCTCCTGCACACCCCCCACCGGGGGATGTGCCCACAACCAATGTACATGCCCTTGACCGGAATCGAACCTGGGACCCTCCAGTCCGCAGACCGACGCTCTATCCACTGAGCCAAACCGGTTTTGGCAAGGAGGCTACATTTCTGAAAACAGTAAACATGTGTGCTGGAATTAAATAATAAATAAATGGCAAATAGAAGGGGCCAGTTTTCTCACTTTTGGATGAGGACTTTACAAAGAAACACAAGACATCGGTATGAAAACATGTCTACCTTACTGAACATACAGATTATTACATATATAAATACAGGTTAGTACATGCATGTCAACTGCTGTCAGCTAGAAGGCCTGGAAGTTGTAAAGAGAATAACGAATACCCAGAACTTGGTTTCTAATATTATTATCCAATAAAAAGAATAAGGGCCAATTAGATGAACGCCTGATTCTAGGATTGAGGAAAGAAAGATAGAAGATAAATCTGTAGCATTTTATAGTATCAGCAAGGGAGAAAGTGCTCAACACCCTGCCACACAAACACATACACACATACCTAAATGATAGGAGTATGTTAAAGTATATGAAAGTAATCAAAAGATGTGAATAAAGTAGAATCAAGTTATCAACCAAACTATAAATATATGTTCACAAGTCTTTACTCATCTATACTAATAAAAGGGTAATATGCTAATTTGACCAGGAGACCTTCCGGGAGACCTTCCGGACATCTTTCTGGACAAAGCCATGGTGGCGGGGCTGAGGTAGAGGTAGTTAGGGGCAATCAGGAGGGGAGGGCAGTTGGGGGCAAGCAGGCAGAGTGGTTAGGGGCCATCAGGCAGGCAGGCAGGCAGGTGAGAGGTTAGGAGCCAGTGGTCCCGGATTGCGAGAGGGATCGGGCCTAAACCGGCAGTTGAACATCCTTGAGGGGTCCCAGATTGGAGAGGGTGCAGGCTGGGATGAGGGACACTCCCCCCCACCCCCCCACCCCCCGTGCACAAATTTCATGCACTGGGCCACTAGTTGAATAAATACACTGATAGAGAATAGTCAAATATCTCATGCACAAGAATACCAAAAATTTACATAGATAAAGGTATGGATATTTCACTCTCAAGGAAGAGGAGCATACGACCATACATATCCCTTCTGTATGAGCATTTGCATAATTACCTCTTTCATTGAGTTCAGTGTGAAAAGGGAGAAAAAGAGTAATTTTTTTTGGTAGAGAAACCTGTAAAACACTGTTTTAAGATCAAGGTAACTAACATCAATAGTAATGTCATGCTGATAGTAAGAATCCTTGATATAATATGATGAGAATGACACTTTTACCTCTGTGCTTTTCCATCCCGAAACATATTTGCCCATTTAATCATAAGGAAAACATCAGATAGCTCCCAATACAGAGACATTCTATGAAATACCTAATCAGTAATCCTCAAAACTGTCAAGGACATAAAAAGCAAGGAAACACTGCATAACAGTCTTAAGCAAAGGAACCTAAACTAAAGGAAGTTCCAAATAAAGGGAGATCTGTCTCTTAAATTTCATGTTGTAGCCTGAATGGGATACTGAAATAGAAAAGCAACATTAATTAAAAACTACATATGGGAGTCTAAATAAAGTATGGACTTTTGTTAATAATCATATATCATTACCGGTTCATTAAATATATTTCATTAAATCACATATGCACCATATTAATGTAAGATGGTAATAATAGAGAAAACTGGGTTGGGTGTATAGGAACTCTCTCTATTATCTTCATAATAATTCTACAAAACTAAAATTGTTATAATAAATTTATTGACAAAATTATCAACAATAGACAATATATTTTGTTTTATATGTTTAATAAAAATATAATATATTTTAATATTCTTAAATAGCATTAAATCCAAGGAGATATTCCTACTATATAAATACAACATTAAAACAAATCCCTTAAAATTCATTTCCAACTAAGTTACTATTATTAATTCCTTTATATGCAAGCCTGTATTTCCCAGTGGTTGTTTACCTCAGATAATAATTTTTCACATTATTTTCCAGTATTAATCTGAATCGCATGGTCCTTTTTCCCAATGTTTATGATATATTGTAAAGGTCAGCAATCTTCCTCTGTAAAAAGCCAGGTAGTAAATAGTTCAAGCTTTGCAGGCCACACAGTGTCCGCTGTAAATACTTAATTCTGATATTGTAACTTAAAAGCAACTACAGACAATATGTGAACAAATGAGTGTTGTGTCCAATAAAGTTTTGTTTTCAAAAACACATGGCTGGCTGGATTTGGTCTGGAGGCCACAATTTGCCAATTAATTTTTAAAACTTTTTTTTTTTAGAGAAAAAGATGAAGGGAGAGGGAGAGAAAGAAACAACGTGAAAGCAAAACATCTACCAGCTGCCTCCTCAGGCATGTGAGCTTACTGGGAATCCAACTGGCAATCTTTCAGTGCATGGAGTTATCTAACCAATGGGCCAGGAGGCCAACTCTTGATATATGGAATAGTTGTTTGTATCCCTTAACTTAGATATTAGACCTTTCCCTTTAAAAAGTACTATCTCTTTTTTGTTGCTGTTATTTAAATCTTTATTGCTGAGAGTTTTACAAATTTCCCCCTTTTTTGCTCCTATTACTCCCTCCACCCAGTTCCCACCCTGGCCCAGGCCTTCACCACCCTATTGTTTGTGTGCATAGGTAATGCATATATGCATATGTTCTTTGGTAAATCTCTTCCTGCCCCTTCTTACCTCCTTCCCTCTGAGATTCCTCAGTATGTTTCATGTGTCTAGCCTCTAGTTCTATTTTATTCATCAGTTTATTTTGTCCATTAGATTCCTTGTTTGTTTATTTTGATTTTTAGATTCATTTGTTGATGTAATGTATTAAAAAGTGTTGTCTCTTTAAAGCCTTGTGGTGATAAGTATCTGGACACTAAACATATAATTTTGAAATGCAGTCTTTAGTTTTTGAACATGTATTGTACAAAATGCAGTACAGAGAAAAAGTCTGAGTCTGGGGCCTAGAGAATTCAAAAACTGTGTTATCAGACTCATTAAAGTTTTCACAACTAGTGGTAATTTTTATAGATTTTTTTGAATTTTTAATAAAATAATAATGTTTAATCAGGTGGCTAGATTAAATCCATGGATATGATTTAGTCTAGTCCTTCATTTTACCAAAAAAATGTAAACTGAGCCTGACAAAGGTGTTGTTAAAACACTATTCGAAGCATTTGGAAAAGTTATTCTATAATTTTCTAGATTTTGCATTTATTTTATTTGAAGTGGTTATGTAATCAATGCCAAGGGCACTCTGAAACTGACTTTTACCATCTCTGCTGCTTCATGGTTTTGTGAAAATTGAAGTAGTTTTTCTTCATGGTTTTAGAATATGGCGGTAGATTACTTAACGTGGAGGTAGAAAAGCATAACCACTTCATAAAACTTAAGAAAATACAGGAATTTCTACTCTGAGTTAGCACCATATGCTAGGCAGCCCAAAAGCAAATGTAATGTGGAGAGAATACTGAGCTAAGAATCACAGATATTGATTTCTAGACATCTCAATTGTGACTTTGAACAAGTTCTGAAAATTAATCTATAAGTTGAACTATTTGGTGATAACCACAGGTTCCCTCTCTGATATAAACTAAATGTGATATATTTTATTTTTTATAAATCAATACCTTTAGCCGTCGCTGGTTTGGCCCAGTGGATAGAGCATTGGCCTGTGCACTGAAGGTTCGATTCCAGTCAAGGGCTCAGTTACAGGCTCCCGGCCCTGGTCAGGGACATGTGGAAGGCAACTAATCGATGTGTCTCTCTCACACTGGGGTTTCTCTCTGTCTCTCCCTCTCCCTTCCACTCTCTCTAAAAATTGATAGGAAAAATATCCTCTAGTGAGGATTAAAAGAATAAAAATAATAACTAAATAAATAAATAAATAAATAACTTTATATATGCTACAACCGACTGTAGCATTAAATTTTTACTATTATGTCTTATAATATGGTTCCACCAGTTCTGAAACAAAAACAAAACAAAACAAATAAAAATAGTATGATTTGAGTAGTTTTAAAAAATCTTTGACTACAAATCAGATTTGTTTTTAAAATATGGATTGGTAACCTAGTAAAGAAAAAGTATAATGGACATATTAAAGAGTGAAAAAAAACCCGGAGCCTCGAATTTGAACTCACAAATCAAAAATTTGCATTTTGAATGATATGTTTAAAACAAAACTTATATAAAACTAAATTTTATTTATTTTGTGCATTTTAAATCAGGATTTTACCATCATAGTTATACTTCAGTGAGAAATACAATACATTTTGACCAGTGCAGAAAATCTCTCAGTTTTCCTAAACATATGTTTTGGAGGATTGAATACAGAGTGATCTCTATATAGTCTGTGATGCTTTGGAAAAGCTCTGAGAAATCCTTTGAGTGTTTTCAATAAGACAGTGAAACTGACTCTTAGGATCATAGAAGAAACAAAGACTCTTATTGTCCTTGCAACAGAGGTACGCACAGCCACAAGACTTCGCTGAAAATAATATCCTGCTTTGTTGTTTGAGACCTCCCTCAAATCTCTAAGCTCTGTCATATGATCACCAGAACGCTGAATGAGTTAGACATGTCATTTGGCTCTTGATTTAGGCCAATTACTTGAACTCTAAAGAGGGCACAGATAGACAGCTGAATTTAAGGGGGCCCCCAGCCACACAATAAACAGAATGTGGCCTTAGTTTGGGGGAACACAAGGGCTTATTAAAAGATGAAAATTGGTGGTAAATAGGAAGCTTAGAAAAATATGTAGCCACGATTTCTCTCTCTAGTGTTTTCTGCAGTTTCCATTGTATTTTGTTTTCTGCATCACCAAGTGACCTCTAAACCCTGTAAACAGCACATAGAACTTTCCCCTCTTCTCTGGGTGGATGACTGCTATGCTTTCATCTTGAAAGGTCCTGGGGTATTAGTTGGAGAAGCACACCACTTTGCTTTGAGTGTCCCCTCTGAAGTGATCTGTCTGTTTGCTTTATAAATGGTGGCCTGTCTCCAAACAAATGGGAAATTTATTAATAATCTTTCTGTTTCTAAACCAGTTTTGAGCAGAAACAAAGTTAAATAGTCATTGGGATTGAAATATTTAAAAATGTACATTTTTATGATTCAACAGTTACTAGGTTATTAAAAATTTTAACGGGAAATTGATATTATATGGTATAATGATAGAGTGGACAAGAAAGTATATCAAATAAATAGGATAAAATTAAGATTTAGGTGAAAATAATATGTGCCTATGTTGAATGTTTCACATTCTGTGAAATGATATCCTTAAAACAAAATCTAATCTTTTTTGGAGACTCAGAAATGCAATAGCATGTTTATGAAAAGAGTGGAAAACCACATAATAGTCTGTCATAATTGTTTTCAGTGTGGAGATTATCCTTTGACTTCATATTTTAAATCTTAAATTTTTTTAAAAATCAACACTGAAAATGTATAAGATATACTATACCTCAGCATGGAGATGGCCAAGGAAGGATAGGATAGACCAGTGGTCGGCAAACCGCGGCTTGCAAGCCACATGCGGCTCTTTGGCCCCTTGAGTGTGGCTCAGCATTAGAACCACTTCTTCAAAATAGACTCGCCCAGGCTGAAAACCGACTTCTGACTTCTGCGAAGTTTCAATCGCACTGTACGTGCGCGCCCGCACATGGTATTTTATGGAAGAGCCACACTCAAGGGGCCAAAGAGCCGCATGTGGCTCGCGAGCCGCGGTTTACCGACCACTGGGATAGACAGTTGCATACAAGAATGCTATGGGTAATTAACATAGGTGTTTAATAAATTTGGAAACATAACTCTAGAGTATAATCATTGGCGTAGGTAATGTTAGAAAAAACAAAATTAGTAAAATATAATTTGAATGTTTTATGTTCATAAACAATAATTTTAGGGAATAATTTTCTCAAAGACATATTAGAAAATAAAAATATAGATAATTGTGAGTAATTCAGATATTAATGATTGATCGGCTGATTGATAAGGAAACCAGAGAATTCTTTATCAATATCATCAAGTCTTTGGAGGAAAGGGGACAGATTCATACTGAAAAAAAAACATTTCTTTCAAAGTAAAAATGAGATAATAAGAATAGATTCTAATTCAGTATGACTGGCGTTCTTATAAAAAGAGAGTTTTGGATACAGAAACAAACATAGAGGGAAGAAACGTGAATACAGGGAGAAGATAACCAGAAGACTGGAGTACTGCATCTGTAAGTCAAAGAACATAAAAAATTGCTGACAAATAACCAGAAGGAAGGATTCTCCCTCTACTAATTTCAGAGGAAGCACAGACCTAGTCATCACTTCAATTTTGGACTTCTATCCTCTAGATCTGTGAGGCAATAAGCTTCTCTTGTTCTAAGAAATGTCTGTTCAAATTCTTTGCCTATTTTTAACTTGGATTATTTGGGTTCTGCTATTGAGCTTTAGGATTTTCTTATATATTAACCAGATAAATGATTTGCAAATATTTTCTGCCATTTCAGAAGTTGCCTTTTCTCTTTATTGAGGTTTCTTTTTCTATTCAGATGCTTTTTAGTTTGATGTACTGCCATTTGATGTTTTGCTTCAGTTGCCTGTGCTTTTGGTGTCATATCCAAAAAATCATTGTCAATACTAATATTATAAAGCTTATCCTCTATGTTTTCTTTTGGGAGTTTTAGTTTGAGGACTTACATTTAAGCAATTAATTTTATTTTGTATTGCTTTTTGTATATGTTGTAAGATAAAGGTCCAAGATCTTTTTTTTTTAAATTTTTGCATGTGGATATCCTTTGTGATTCCATATGACTTTTAGGATTATTTTTGTATATTTCTGCAAAAAAAAATGACATTGGGATTTTTATAGAAATTACATTTAGTCTGTAGATCATGTTGGATAACATGGACATTATAACAGTATTAAATTTCTCAACACATGAATGTAGAATATCTTTCCAATTATTTGTCTTCATTAATTTCTTTAAGCATCAATGTTTTGTGATTTTTAGTGTATCAATTTCCCCCCTTAAGTTTATTTTTAGTCATTTTATATTTTTTATTGCTCTTATAAAGTTAGTTATTGTCTAATTTTCTTTTTGGATTGTTTGTTCTTACTGTATAAAAACACAACTGGTTTTGTAAATTGATCTTGAATCCTGCAAATTTGCTGAACTCATTTATTAGTTCTAACAGATTTTTGTGGCTTTATCCATATAAGATGTGTGAACAGAGATGGTTTTACTTCTTCTTGATGATTTGGACATGTTTTATGTCCCCTCCCTCCCTTCTTCCCTTCCTCCTTTCCTCTTTTCCTTCCTTCCTTCCTTCCTTCCTTCCTTCCTTCCTTCCTTCCTTCCTTCCTTCCTTCCTTCCTTCCTTCCTTCCTTCCTTCCTTCCTTCCTTCCTTCCTTCCACATTGAATATGCATTGTAAAACACCCAGCTGTATTTATCTTATAAGGTTTAAAAATGCTAAAATTGCTAGACTACCCATGCTGGTTATATGACTTGATAATTCTTTATACAAGTCTGTATGAACCTTTTAATTGGCAATCCACATAAAAAAAAAATTAAACATCAAGGGAATGTTAGTTTTCTTTTTCTTATTTCCTGTGAGGAAATTCAGGGGGAAAAATAAGCCAATAAATTATTTTATTATTTTTGTACCTGGAGTCCTAAAAATGATACAGGAATTGAAAAAACACATAAATTTTAGTTCTACAAAAATAATATGTATTTTAAGAAACATTGAAAAAATTCTCCCAACAGCTTCTGAAATGTTTTAATTAAAACAAGTGTGATTTTAGACCAATCATAAACAGATTGGGCCTTGCTAAAATTATGCCCTATATCATTATCTTGCCTAATTTTAACTAGAAAGTAAAACTTGATAGTTTAGAAGATGTAGCTTTGCCATGAAATTTTAATCAGTGAATTAAAATCTTCCAAATGTGAACCTAAGTTGCAAAAAATGAGCACATAAAAGTTACATGGCAAGCCATAAGAAGCGGAAGGAGGGGAATTACAGCAGCCTTAAAGAAATAATATTTTAGCCAAAATAAAGAGGCAAAGTAAAAAATTGGCTTAAAAAATGGAAACAACTCATGATGTAAATGGAAAATAAAAGTCAGATGGAAGTATACAAATAAGGAATATCTAATAATAAAAACTGAAGTTAAACAAAATAATGTTATGTTGATATTTTTAACAATGGCAATTGGAGACTGTTTGCCAAGGTGAAAAATAAGTATATTTAAATGAACTGTGATTTAATAATCCCATATGTATTATGATTCTTTAGAGTATTTTTTTTCCTCCAAGGATCTGCCACTGAACACCAAGCTGTCCTGCTATCAATTGACAAGGTCCTTAGCCAATGAATCCCCATTAAATGGAAATATTCTATCCAAGGAATAAAGTTACTGACCCTTAGGGCACAATGTTTTCTTTTCTTTTTTTTTTTTTTCAGCTTAATTTTCCCCCCCAAAGTAACCTTTCATGAGGTCATGTACGTCAGAGAAAGAATTAAAACATTCTGTTGTTTACAGTTCAAAAAGTTTGTTTCTTTATTTAGAAGCTTTCAAAGGTTTTTACTCCCCCAAGGATATTATATTTCAACTTTCCAAATGAGGACTTTAGAATTTTGGGGACTGAGCTCGGGGAGAGAGAAATAGGAAGGAGGAAAAAAAGAAAAATGTACTCAGTTTAAATAAAATCTTTTGAAAATTTGTTTCCAAAAGGGTCACTTTCCAATATAGTCCGTAAATTACTTCTTTTTCTTTCAATTTCAGTAAGAGAGAATAAATAGAAAAATCTGACTTCCCAAGTGCTTGGTGGCCCACTGGGACCTGTATAACATGGAGAGGATAGCACTAAGCCACAGCTAACTTCAACTATGTTTGTTCTCAGGGAAGTTGCAACTTTATTTTTATGGAGCTTCTGAGTTAGTAATATACACATAGCATAGTAGAATGCCAAATTCAAAATGACAATTGCAGATAATTGAAAAAAAAAGTATGATGTGTGTATGTCTATTTTGTGTGTGATTATTCAATTTTAAATAACTCTAATCAGGAGTAACCAACATTATTTAATAGTTTAGAGTTCTGTAATGCTGAATATACATACTAACATGAACTTCCATCCATCCCCTCAAAGAAAAGAAAATTTCCAACTTTTGCACAATTGCAGAGCATAGTATCATCTGGGAAAATAATATAAATACTTTTTGTAGTATTTTCCCCAAATCCTGATACTAAACCAAATAAGAACAGAAAAGGAAAAGGGCACTCTAAATAAATTCCATTTATAAATCTCAATGCGAATACAATTCTAAATAAAGCAAATTAAAGATAGCTCATATTAAGAGAACAATGCATTATATGTAAATACTAGAGGCCCAGTGCACGAAATCTGTGCATGGGTAGGGTCCCTAGCAGCTGCCACTGCTAGCCGGGGCCTCCCTTCCCGCGTTTGGCTGGCCGGCCCCACCCCCTGGTCTAACTCCCATTCGAACTCCAGGTCGAGGGGACAATTTGCATATTAGGTTTTTATTATATAGGACTAGTGGCCTTATGCATGAAATTTGTGCACATTAAAAGGGAATTAGAGGAAATATTTTAATATTGTTATTTGTTCTTCCTCTATAATAGAAGTGTCATAGATGAAAGAAAATTAGTAAAATATATATGAAAATCTCCCTCCTGTCAGAGTCTGGGGTGTACCACGGGAACTAGAGTCAAGTCCCCGCCCACTAACCGCATGAGCTTTGAAAACACAGGAGACCTGGACCTGGCCGGCCCCACCCCTGTCAAGCCCCTCCAGGCGGGGGGTGCAGCCTCAGGTCCCCCATCAAACCCCACTGGGCAGGAGGTGCAGCCTCAGGTCCCCCATCAAGCCCCACCGGGCAGGGGGCACCGCCTGAGGTCCCCAGGCTCAGAACTGGGGTGGTGGGTGCAAACTGAGGCTTCCTGTCAAGCCCCACTGAGCAGGGGGCACAGTCTCAGGTCACCTGTCAAGCCCCGCTGGGTGGGGGGCGTGGCCTAAGGTCCCCCGGCCTGGTGCTGGGGCAGGGGGCATGGCCTGAGGTCCTCCATCAAGCCCTGCCAGGTGGGAGGCATGGCCTGAGGTCTCCCGTCAAGCCCCACTGGGCAGCGGGGCACAGCCTGAGGTCCCCCGCCCCCAGCCAGGCGCTATGCAGCCTCAGGTCCCTGCTGTTCTGTCGTTACGTTGTAGCATCCTGGCCAATTTGCATATTCCTCTATTATTAAAGATAGGACATTCCTGTCCATGACCTTTGTGGGCAAAAGTAACAGGGAAAGAAGTTCAGTTGTCCATGGCTCTTGGAGTCACAATATTCCCCCTCTATTTCAATGTCCATGTCATTATAGCATGGGATCATCATCGCCTGGGATTATTGATCCAGGATATTTAATTCTAGCTTCCTTTAGTTTTAATCAATATACACTAAGCAAACATTACCTTATTGGTAAAATATTTAATTCTATTCAGATGAAGAACAAGACAATATGATCTAACTAGCATTGCTATTAATTTTGTACTTGCTGAAATCATCCATTCATTAAAAAAGTAAAATAAGAAGCATAAATGTTGGGAAAGGATAGATGAATACTCATGATATAAATCTACATTAAACTAAATGTGAATCAAATGAGGGAAAATGTGAATCCACATAGGAAGTAATGGAAATAACTCAAGAGTTAATCAGGTTGCTAGATATAAGATTAGAATACTAAAATTAGTTGATTTTTACATAATAATATTAATGGTGATTAGGGTTATAAAATATAGGATGCTTCGTTAAATTTAAATTTCAGATAACCAAGAAATAAGATTTTTATAAGCATATCCCAAGTACTACATGAGACATACTAAAATGATTACTCATTGTTGCTAAATATGACAACCTTAATTGTGAAGAAATCATACATACTTATAAGTACACTAGAGGCCCAGTGCACGAAATTCATGCACGGGGGGAAGGGGCATCCCTCAGCCTAGCCTACACCCTCTCACAATCCAGGACACCTCAGGGGATATCCGACTGCCGGTTTAGGCTCTATCCTGCAGGGCTCTGCAGGATCGGGCCTAAACTCTCAGTGGGACATCCCTCTTACAATCCGGGACCACTGGCTCCTACCTGCTCGCCTGCCTGCCTGATCGCCCCTAACAACCTCTGCCTCGGCCCCTGCCATGGTGGCTTCGTACAGAAGAACATCTGGAATGACGTCTGAAAGGTCGTTTGGCTGTCTGGTCTAATTAGCATATTACACTTTTATTATTATAGCTATACACACATATATGCTAAAATTAATAGTGCCCTGTGCTCACCATACAGTTTAAAAATTAGGACATAACTAAATTTTTTAAAACTCACTCTGTGACTCTCTAGATTGTATAACCCCAAACATTCATGTCTAGATGACCAATATCCTTAAATACTTATTCCTATGTTATTGTAATATAAGCTTACCAACTTCTAATGTATCCCTATATAATGCATTGCTCCCTCTGCCTATTTTTAAAATATTTTTATAATGGTTTCATACTGGCTATATCTTTGATTTATGTCTTGCAAGAGCAATGTTAGGGCATATAGAAACATGCACCTGGAGTTCATTTTTAAATATAATATTTAAATTGAATGTATCAAAATTATTGATATATTCTACTGCTTATAAAGACAACATAAGATTTAAAGCATATTTATAATATACTCTAATAATTGTGATATAATTAGGATTTTATATATATATCTTTATATATATATATATATATACACATATATATACATATATATGTGTATATATATATATATACACACATACACACACACACACACACACACACACACACACATATATGTGTATACTGACAATTTCAAGATACCCACATGTTAAAATTGGAATCTCATTAAGAAAGGTACATGTTTAACTTTATTAGGTAGTGATTTTTTAAAATAAACTGTATGAATTTACATTACAAGTGCACTTGTCTTAGTGAATGTTGTGCCATCTTCTCACTAGCACATTCCTTCATGTAGCAATATTTATTGAATGTGTTCAAGTAATTAAAAAGAAGGTGATTAGGCCAAGGAGCCTCTGAAGCCTCAATGGCCTTGATAAGCAAACCAACATCTAATCAAGAGTCAGTGCACTAAAATCTGAGGAAATAAAACTTAAGAACAACCAATCACAAACAACTAGTCAGGCTTTCCTAAATGAGGCAACTGCCTAAGTTCTCGCCTATGCAATAACACCCTTGCTTTGCTCCTCTGTCTCTATGAAAACCTCTTCCTAACCCCTGTCCATGGAGTGCTCCTAACCATCATTGTTTTAGCACTGCTCGCTTGCAGTCTACAGTCAAACAAACCCTTGGAAAATTTAGGGTGCTTCAGATTACCTTTTATCAAATGCTTCTATATGCCAGGCATCCCTTTAAGTGCTAATTTTATTAAGTGAACTTTTCATTTTGGAATAATTTTAGATTTACAGAAAAGTTTCAAATATAATACAGAGAATTATGCTATTTCTCTCACCCATATTCCCCTAAAAGCACACACATATTTAACATTTGCCAGTGGTATAAGTATCTCACTTTATTTTGAATTTCTCTAAGTAATACAATATTTAGACATTTTTATATATATCTGTGAACATTTGCATTTTCTTTTTTTTTGGAAAGTTCTGTCTATGTATTTTGAGACTTGTTTGCTATTCATTTTTCTCCATTTTATTTATGAAATTATGTAAATAATGTGAATCCTGAAAAGTTATTTTTTTGAATACTGCTACTGGCTTAGCATTTGTTTCTTAATTTTATTTTTAAAATTTTTATATTTTTCTTTCCATAACTTTTTCATGAGCATATTTTCTAATGTTAAACAAACCTTGCTTATCGGAAATAAGCCAACTGAACATGACACATTAAGTTATATGTGTATGCTTATATCATTCAGTTTGATACTATTTAGTTAAGTATTTTCATCTACATTTATAAATGTCCTTGTTTGATTTCGGTGCCAAGGTTATGTTAGTAACAGAATGTAGGTAGGAGAGTATTTACTGTGTTTTATGTAAGACTAAAAATACTTCTAAAAATTTGATAGAATTTGCATTTAAGATGATCCAGGCCTCTTTTGTTCTTTTATGTGGAGATTTCAACTAGAGTTTTAACTTCTTTCAGAGTAATAGGAAAGTTCAGATATTCTACTCTTCCTGAGTACATTTTGGTGAATTATATTTTCTCAAAGCTGTTACATTTCACCTAATGTTATAAAGCACTGACACAAAACTTTTCACACTATAATATTTCTATCAGTTTTTTTATTTTATTTATTTTATTGACTTCAGAGAGGAAGGGAGAAGGAGAGAGAAAGAGAAAGATCAATGATGAGAGAGAATCATTGATTGTCTGCCTCCTGCACACCCCATAACGGGGATCCAGCCCGCAACCTGGTCATGTGCCCTGACTGGGAATCAAACTGTGACCTCCAGATTTACAGGTCGATGCTCAACCACTGAGCAATGCCGGCTGGGCTTCTATCAGTTTTTTGATAAAGAAATACTTTAAGTTTTAAAATATTTTCCAATATTATATTCTGCTTTGTAGCTTTTTAAGTTGATCACATAGATGGAAAGTTTGTCAATGTATTTTTCTTTTTAGAGAACCAAAATTTGATGTTGATTATCTTTAATATATCATTTTTATAAATTTTTGCTCCTCTTATTTCCTTCTTTCTGTACTATATATGAGTTATCTCTTTCTTTATTCTTTATTTGGGGACCTCTTTAAGCTTAGATACTAGCTCATTCATTTTTAACCATTCTTCCTTTCTAATGAAGTCTCTCTCTCTCTCTCTCTCTCTCTCTCTCTGTAAATACTTCTATAGACACATAACATATATTTTGGTGGGCAGTATTTTTATCTATTAATTTTAAGTATATTTTCATTATGACTTGATACATAAATTATTTAGATGTGAATTTTATTAAAATGTAAAACATATAAGCTGCTTTTATCTTTTTTATACTCATTTTATTTAACAGTAATATGGTCAGTAAATATGGTATGCATGCTACCAGTTCTTTAAAATGGGTGTAAGTTGCGTTATGGCCTAGAATGTGATCAATTTTCTTTTTCCATTTTTTTAAACCTAGATCTTAGTAATTTACTAAAAACTAACCATACAAAATTATAACAACACTACTAACAACACTTTACATTATAGGACAGTACACTCAACAAAATCAGAATATGTATTCTTCTCATGTGGACATGGAACATTCACCAAAATAGAGCATATCCTGGGACATACAACTAATTTGATAAATGTCAAAGTATCAACAGTATGTAGAGCATTTATAGCACAGTCTCTGACCAATATTTTTCCCCATCCATCACCATCTATCCCCCCTACACCCACCTCATCTTCCACCCACCATTCCTTCCTTGTCCTCCATCTCCTGCAATCACCACACTGTTGTTGGTATTAATGAGCTCTTTTTTGCTCAAAATGTCCACCCCTATCCTAACCCACATAGCAGACAGCTTTTGAAATTTTCTTGAATGTACTATGGTAGCAAAAAGAGTGTATTGGTGTGTGTGTGTGTGTGTGTGTGTGTGTGTGTGTGTGTGAGAGAGAGAGAGAGAGAGAGAGAGAGAGAGAGAGAGAGAGAGATACAATGCATATCCAACTAGATGTATTGATACTTGGTCTGAGAGATATTTGATGAAATGACATAAAACTCCATTATGTAAATTTCTCAACTTATCTTTCTATTAGGATTTATTTCATCCTCCTTTTAGATTTTAATCTCTCTCACATTTCTCCTACTTGCTATCCCTATGCCCTGTGTTCCTTGCTTTCTTTCAGTTGTTTGTTTTTATTCTTTACAATTGTCTTATTACATCTTTTATCACTGTACTTGTTATATGATTGATTTCTATTAACTTAGTGGTTATCCTATAAGTTATCTTATTCATACTTAAGATAAAAATGAATAAGATAACTTAGAGTGATAATGTTCCTTTACTTTCCTCCTCCACAACCAAATACATTAGAACTATTTACATTAGAATGCCAAATTTAGTGTATTGTTCATTGAAATAACAACCACACAATTCAAACATCTCTTTGCTGGCATGGTTCAGTGGTTGAGCATCTACCTATGAACCAGGAGGTCACAGTTCAATTCTGGTCAGGGCATATGCCCAAGTTGTAGGCTCAGTCCTCACTGAGGGGCTTGCAGGAGGTGTCCAATCGATGATTCTCTCTCATCATTGCTGTTTCTCTCTCTCTCTCTCCCTCTCCCTTCCTCTCTGAAATCAATAAAAATGTATTTTTACAAAAGAGAGAGATGATGGGGTATAGGCTAGGATTCAGGATGAAACAAAAGAGGTTGGATGTAAGATCTCTTTAAATGGTAAATTAATAAAAAATGAAATAGATTGGCCTTAAAGTGAGAAAAAGTGAGATTCACAGATGAAGCCCAGGTTCCTGACATGAATAGCTATGATGACATTTACAAAGGGTGGAAACAGTAGGCCTAAGAGCATGAAATGATGACTAGAGTATGTGGGGGGGGGGGAGGGGAGGGGCGTATTTTGCAGTGGGGAGGTTGTTAGAGATAGAATATTCATTTTGAACATGGTGAGGTTAAAGTACTTGTGAGTATACAGATAATGATTTCTGGAAAGCAGTTCATTTCATTAGTCTAAATCCCAGAAGAGAGATAGGGATGGAAATGTAAATTTTTAATTCATATATTATATATTTTTTGTGTGTCTGACTTATCCTAATATATAAAAACCCTGGGTCCATCATGACCAGAGGCTCAACCAACCGGAAGTCAGTCCTGCAGTCAACGCTGGGTTGCCATGGTGACCCAGCACTGACTGCTGAGGGGGCTGCGAATCAGGCCTGGAGAGAGGCCTGAAGAGAGAAGCAGGGTCTGATCTGTAGCCTCTGTGGCAGCTGTTGATCAGCACTTTCCTCTCTCTTTCTCTCCAGGCCTGGCCAGCAGCGACACCTCCATTTCTCTCCAGGCCTCCACCGGGGCTGCTGATCAGCCCTGCCTTTCTGATCAGGCCCCATTGAGAGGCCTAGAGACACTGACTGCATGGAAACTGACCAATCAGAACCAAATCTGGGTCAATTGTGAGGAGCCAATGGCTGCTTAGAAGGCAGAGCTTTTGATGGTGACTGGCATAGAAACTGACCAATCAGAACAAAATCTAGGTCAACTGTGAGGAGCGAATGGCTGCCAAGGAGGCGGAGCTTTTGACGCTGACTGGCATAGAAACTGACCAATCAGAACCAAATTGGCCGGCAGAGGAGGGCAGTTGGGAGTGAGATCAAGCCTGCAGGGGAGAGCAGTTGAGGGCGAGATCAGGCCAGAAGGGGAGGGCAGTTAGGGATGCTCAGGCAGGCAGAGGCAGTTAGGGGTGATCAGGCCGGCAGGGGAGGGCACTTGGGGGCAACCAGGCGAGCAGGGGAGGGCAGTTGGCGGGGATCAGGCCAGCAGGGGAGGGCAGTTGGGGGTAACCAGGCCAGCAGGGGAGGGCAGTTGGGGGTGAGATCAGGCCAGCAGGGGAGGGCAGTTGGGGGTGACCAGGCCATCAGGGGAGGGCAGTTGGGGGCAACCAGGCCAGCAAGGGAGGGCAGTTGGGGTGATCGGGCCAGCAGGGGAACAGTTAGGTGTTAATCAGGCTGGCAGGGGAGCAGTTAGAGGGTGATCAGGCTGGTAGGCAGAAGCGGTTAGGGGTAATCAGGCAGGCAGGCAGGTGAGCGGTTAGCAGCCAGCAGTCCCAGATTGTGAGAGGGATGTTCAATGGCCAGTTTAGGCCAGATCCTTGGCAGTTGGACATCCCCAAAGGAGTCCCAGATTGGAGAGGGTGCAGGCTGGGCTGAAGACCCCCCTCCCCGCAGTGCATGAATTTTGTGCACCAGGCCTCTAATTTCATATACTAATCTATTGGCACCACAAAAGAAACCATCAACAAAATAACATGAGAGCCCAGTACATTGGTGAATGTATTTGCCAATGATACCTCTGATAAAGGGATAATCTCCAAAATATATAGGAACTCATACAACTTAACAAAAAGAAGATTAAAAAAAGCCACTAAAAAATGGGCAAAGGACCTAAATAGACACTTCTCCAAAGTGGACATACAGAAGGCCAAGAGACATATGAAAAAATGTTCAAAGTCACTAATCATCCAACTGATGCAAATCAAAGCAACAATGAGATATCATCTCACACCTGTCAGAATGGCTATCATCAACAAATCAACAAACGACAAGGGTTAGAAGGTTGTGGAGAAAGGGGCACCCTCGTATGCTGCTGGTGGGAATGTAGGTGGTACAGCCATTATGGAAAACACTATGGAGTATACTCAAAAAATTAAAAATGTAACTCCCATTTGACCCAGTGATCCCACATCTAGGAATGTATCCTAAGAAATCTGAAACACTCATCAGAAAGAATACACCCACTCTTATGTTCATAGCAGCACAATTTACAATAGTTAAGATTTGGAAACAGCCTAAGTGCCTATCAGCAGATGACCAGATTAAAAAATTGTGGTACATCTACATAGTAGAATACTACACTGCTTAAAAAAAAAAAAAGAACTCTTACCATTTGCAACAGCATGGATGGACCTGGATAGAATTATTCTAAGTGAAATAAGCCCATCAGAGAAAGATAAATATCACATGATCTCACTCATATGTGGAATCTAATGAACCAAATAAACTGATGAACAAAAATAGACCAGAGACATAGAAGCATGAACAGATTGTTGAACCTCAGAGGAAGGTAGGGGAGGGTGTGGGGAGAGATCAACCAATGAACTTGTATGCATGTATGCATAACCTATGGCCACAGATAATGGTGTGGTGAGGGTTTGCAGGGGAATGGGAGCGGGCTGGAATAGGTTAATGGGGGAGGGGCAGGAGGAGGACCTATGTAATACTTTCAACAATAAAGAATATAAAAACAAAACAAAACTCTACTTGCTTCTGTGGGAATGGATTAGAGCTCCTAAAAACTTTTGTGCAGTGAAAACTGTCTCTAAGAAAGAAGCAAGGATTCATGGGGCTGTAGAGCCAAGAGAGATTTAAAGGGTCTGACAACAAATAAACTAGGAGAGCATTATATCATCAAAGAAAAAGGAAGAGAGGTTTTTCAATAGGACAGGAAGTATTTAAAGGAGGATAGAAGTCATATAAATAAGTTGGGGAGGTTCTTCTTGACCTGCTGTTTGGGGACAGTTCTTTTGATTTGAGTAGAGATTACCAGAGGGTAGGTATAATAGAAAGAAATGTGTGGGTTTTCTAGATAAAAAGAAAGGCCGTACATTATGTAACACATCTTCAAATCTGCTCATCACTCTACAAAGATATGTCCTTTAAAGGGTGATCTCTGGACCAGCAGCACCAGCAGTATCTGTAAACTTGTTAGAAATATAAAATATAAAATGAAACAGAAGGTGCAGTGTGGAGTCCACTTTGCTGTAGTTCAGCAGCCTTTCAGGTGACTCTGATGTCCATGGAAGTTTGAGGACCACTGTTCTAATTAATATAAAGCACAGCATCTACCCATTTTCTTAAGCTAGTGTATTGCTATATATCACTTTTTCTCATTCTCCAGATCTAATAAGTAATTGAAACCAATGCATATTAAATATCATTTAAATTAATTTTACTTCATGCATATTATATATATTAACTTATATATGCACAAACTTAACAAAGATTTAAGATGGTTATTTGTTATGCATCTTAAGAAACAGCACATCAAACGCCACTGAAACTTTTTATGTGCTCATCCCTAAACACAACTCCCTGTAACTTAGAGTAACAATTTTTAAGTAATCTATTTATCATCCCTGTGTTCATTTTTATTTATCTACTAGAGGCCCGATACACAAAATTCGTGCAAGAGTAGGAATTCCTTCCCCTGGCTGCGGGTACCAGCTTCCCTCTGGCTCCCGGGACCCCCCGCCACAGACCAGCGGGGCCTCCCTCTTTGGGGCAATCATTGGGCGATGGCCAGGCCCCCGACCAATTGCATTGTACCCGCCTTGGCTGGTCTGGCGCCAGTGGGTGTCATAGCGTGGTCCCGAATGGTTGTCCAGATAATCGTTCTGCTGTTCTGCCATTTAGTGGATTTGCATATTATGTTTTTATTATATAGGATATGTATAGCTTTATTACATACTAGAAGCCCAGAGCATGATTGAATCATGCACGTGTAGGGTCCCCTACACGCTTTCGCTTTTCGCGGTGGAGCTGGGTGCCTGTCTGCTGGTGCCGGAGCAGACAGGCACCCAGCTCCCCCACTTTTGATGGTCCGCGGCTGCTGAGGGGGGCTGCCGCGGACACCTGGCTACCCTGCCGTTGAGAGGCGCAGCTGGGTGTCAGCAGCAGGCCCCCTCAGTGGCAGCGGATCTGGCTGTTGAGAGGCACAGGGGGCGGGAGTCCCGCCCCCTGTGCCTCTCAACAGCAGGGTATCCCCCCTCAGTGGCAGCGGATCCGTGCCTCTCAATGGCCGGATAGGCCACCCCGAGTCCCGCCCCCCAGCCTCCTGCCGCCCAATCATGGGCGTAGCGGAGTGATGGTAATTTACATGTTACTCTATTATTAGATAGGATTGTTTTATTGAATATGTTATTATGCATCTATATGTTTAGCTTTATGGTATAGATGAAAGTGTGAATAAAAATATATTGGTATGCAAAATATTTAATGTGTAGGTGACACAGGAGAAGCATTCAATAATCTACAATCTGCAGGGCAAATAAATCAATCGCTATGATTTAGATTCACATTCAGTCTTTGCTCCTTCATAACTAGTAAATTGGAAAATATCCTGTAACCTTTTAACTTTCAATGTCCCCATCTGTAAAATAATTATACTATTACCAATTTAGAGCTCTGTGTGGAGAATGGAACTAACACGCATATCTAACAAAGAATATAGATGGCTATGGACTCAGTAAATCATCTTGAGTGAATGATGGGTACAGAGAGGTGGGACTGACGGATCGTAGAGCAGTCACTACTGCCTCCTCTGCTCATGGAAGAGGACTTGTTCCCTGAGTGCTTAATAACTTTCTCAACAGAACAAATTTTCACCACTTTCTGCCTCCTGATTCTTCCAAACAAAATAATTTGTCTCTCAAGCCTCTTGTTTTGTCTTTCCATTAATCTGTAATGACACATAATATTATTTGGTATTGAATAAAATGTATTTTTCTTCTTACTAGAGAGGCTGAGCATCTTGTCAATTTTTGTTGTAGTTGTTGAAATGCTTTTTTATATCCTTTCTCCATTTTTATATAGTAAAGCTTTTAAAAATATATATTTTTATTAATTTCAAAGAGGAAGGAAGAGGGAGAGGTGGGTAGAAACATCAATATTTAGAGAAAATCATTGATCATCTGCTGCCTCCTAGGCCCCCCTACTGGGGATAGAGCCCACAACCCGGGTATATGCTCTGACTGGGAATCAAACCATGACCTACTGGTTCATCAGTGGACACTCAACCACCACCTGGACAGGCTATAGTAAAATTTTGAAGTTAATTATGTTTTACAGAAATCTGCATAGACTTATGTGAGAAAATTGATCGTTTTTCTCAAAGTATGAATTATATACTCACCTACCAGATCAAGAAATCGAGTATTGCCATCATCCCAGAGTATTGTGTTTTCTCCACTTGTTGTAATAACTACCCTTCTCCTTAAAGATAACACTATGTATTCATTGGTGTCTGAATTCTTTCATATGTTAATCAGTTTGGGATTAATTCTGGTGTAGAGTATAGAAAAAATGAATTCCCTCTACAAAATGTTACAACACAATGACATTCCATAATTTAACAATTTTAAAACAGTTTTCAATTAAATATTAGCTAGATTCTGAGGGTGCTATGAACATTATTGCACATAATGTTTACAAATGACATATATTTTGGAACTACATATGTGAACACATTCTTCTGAGTATATGTTTAAGAGTAGAATTACTATGTCGGGATTTGCTTATGTTTAGATTTATTAGATATTACCAAACAACTTTCCAAATTAATTTTATAAATTTGCATTTTTCTATAGGTGTATTATTTGGATCTTACCATCAAATGGTAATTAATTTTCAAATCTTTGAACGTATTATTCCTATGCATTCTTTTGTAACTATTGAGAAAATGACTATCAATATAGATATTTCTTTGTAGACAATGCATTGTTATTTTTTCTATTTTATAAATGCTATATTTCGCTTGTTGTTGTACTACATTTCTGGCTGTTGTATAAAATTTTAAATCTGAAGGTAGAGATATAAATTCTTAGCTATTATCTCTGTAAAAAATGCTTCTCTCTTAACTATTTATATTCTCTCAGTATGGAGCTCCTATTGCATATAGAGTATTGTCTTATTGTTTTTCCAATATTTATTACCTTTATTTTTTTACCTTTATTTTTCTTCAATGTTTTCATTTTTAGTAATTTTTCAGCTCTAAGTTCTTATTCATTCTATCTTTTGCTATCTATTTTTCTGTTTAAAACATTCATTGAAGATTTAATTTTAATAAATGCTCTGTTTTTATCATTTCTTAAAGGATTTTAAAGTTATTTTTACATTTTCATAGTTGTAAAACTTGATAGTTCTTACTCAAAAATTTTATTTCCATCTTATATTTAGTTTTATCATATGACACATGCTTTCACATAGCCTTGGCATGAATAACTCTGCTTCAAGCCCTTGCTTATTTTGGTTAATGTGTTGTACATGATGGGACTCTATGTTCCTCAGGGTCTTATCTTGGAAATACAGTGGGTTCTAGATTCCATTTCACAGGAGAGGTTTTTCATTTGTTTCCATTAGGTATCCTGGAACATTTGTAAGATGAACAACTGTCTTAAGTTATTATCCCCTTCTATAGATTCCAGTACCCTTGAAAACCAAAACCCTAATAAAAATGTTTACAAGTAACTAGCAAGTACCTTTTTTTATATCTTAGCACCCACCAAGGCCAAGAAAAATGGCTTCCTTTCACCTCCCATTCCTAACGAGTAGATTTGTTTTAGACCAGCCCTCACTGCACATGTCACTATTCACATATCCTGGATTCATGTGAAGGTCTCAATTAGAGCTACTTCCTCCAATTTGCCCCAGGCTCTTCTCCTGCATGTGGAACCCTAATTCCCAAGTCCCTTAGTTATAGTGATTGGCAAGTGTTCCCCAAGGCAGGCAATATCTTAGCATTTACTAACAGCCCTCGGTTTTAGTTTTTCTCACTCTTTAAAGCCTTGGAGATTTTCCTTATTGTCTTCTTAGCTGAGCTATGCAGTAAAAAGAAGTTTCATTTTATGTGCCATTTTTGTTATTTTGTAATGGTGATTTTTTTCTGGCTCTCTAGTATAACAGTTCCAGAAATAGAATACTCTTAATAGTCTTAAAACTGTTTAGGAATCAGATGGTTTTTTATTTATTTTGTAGTTATGGGGTCAAATAATCTGTCAAGTAAATAGTATCCAATTAATATCAATCACTTCCTGGTTGACAGAATGAATAAAACTACCTGATTTATTTAGGAAACCACAAATAGGTCAGTAATGTTAGAGCAAAAGATGAAGACTGGGGACATGAGAAGCTAAATATCAAGAAGTAAGAAGTAAGTAGCAATCAGATGAATGTAAGTCTCTAATGTAATTTTAAGGAATGTGATTTTAATTCAGCAAGAATATCACTCAAAGGTTTATGATTAGCAGATATTTATGGCATTTTTTGGGAGAGTGCTGTTTTATTCAGAGTTTTTGAGAGAAACAGAATAGGATATTTCATATCTACAATGTATATTATATATTTTGTATTATAGATTTACTATATTATATATTAAAATAAATACAAATATATATTTAAATGTATATCTTAAATTAGAGGATGGATAAATAGAAGATAGATAGATGATAGATATAGAGAAAGAGGGAGAGATTTTTAAAGAACTGGCTCACATGATTTGGTAGTTGGCAAGTCTGAAATTTGTAGGGTGGGCTGACAAACTAGAAATTCAGGTAAAAGTTGATGTTGCAATCTTTGGTGTAAGATCTATCTGCAGGGCAAGCCTGCAGGGGAACCAAGCAAGGTTTCAATGTTGAGGCAGAATTGTTCTTTTCCTCCAGAAATCTGTCTTTGCTCTTAAAGGCCTCAACTGATTGGATGAGTTCCATCACATTATGGAGGACATGCTAAGTCTTCTGATTGTAAAAGTTGATCACATCTAAAAAGAATCTTCACAGCAACATCTAGACAAGTATTTGATCAAACTGTAGTTAACCAATTTTACACATAAATTAACCATCCCAAGGGCTAAGGCTGGATGCAAACAAAACAAACAAAAACAGAACATAATTTTATCAAGCAGAGAGTAAAAGTTATTTGGCATTTGAAACCATTTCCTTTGGAGCACAGAGATGCCATAAAAGATTTCTAAACTCAGTGCTCCATTAGCAACTATCAATTGGTCACATTCATTGAACAAGATGAAAACTTTCACTTAAGCTTGATGCGTAAGGTTGACTTATCCTAAGTGGCTAAATATTATTTCAACACAGGACAATTAATGGCTTCCATATCTGGGCTGAGGATGAATATAAAAATTATATGTAACTATATAAACACATATAAAATATCAAATGTTTATATTAAAATATAATATACATGTAACATAAAATTACAGTACAATTTGAGCTTTTCAAATCCCCACAAATGGCTTTATTTTTGCTTTTTTGATTTGCTGTATTTTAGTGTTTTTACCCATGAGAATGAAAGAAAGCTTTAAAATGATGTTTCTCAGTGGAAGATCATCAAGTTTGAATACTTATAATAACATTCCTGCAGTGGAAAAAGCAATACACCACTGGCTTCAAGTCTTTAAAATTCTGTTGGGATTTGAGGAGTATACATAACACCACACAATATCATGTGTCATTTCACTGCTCAGAGACAAGAAACAATGTTCTTTGCTTCTCAGTTATCATTAATTTAGTATTCTTTTTGCATAAAAGCTTAAACCAAAATCCTCCAAGAAAATAATTATCAGTCAGGACATTTTTCCTTTTCCTTCTTAAAATACTGAATACAAAACAGAAAGTCTTAGAATGAATCTGAGAAGTTAAAAAGTATGGAAGCAATTTAAGAAAAACAAATGTGTGTGTGTGTGTGTGTGTGTGTGTGTGTGTGTGTGTGTGTGTGTTTTGATTTGTTTTGTTATAAGGAGTGGCTAGCATATAGAAAGAAATGCCAAGTCAGTGGTATATTTAAGCAATCACATACAAAATGATATGTTGATCCAAGTTGTAACCGAATACAATCTTTTAGAAAAAATATTGACTGTTGTTAGCATTTGGGGAAGGTGGTAGAAAATATATTCAGACTTAACTTCAAGTATTCACATGAAGTGTCATAGAAAAGAGAGAATGAATAGCCACTTTTCTAACAGTTAATTGAATAAGTCTTTCTCTGTTACATAGAGTGTTTATGATGCTCTGAGATAAGGGTCTATATTCCCACATGATCTGACAGAAATAAAAAAATATAAAAATTACTAGATTACTAAATGCAAAAATTTCACATTTATAACATAGAATAATTTTATATCCTTTGAGATTATGACTGTAAAAAAATGGCTACTAGCTTAAATTACATCTGTGCATCTATAAACCTAGATTATAATCATCTGTTACTTCATAAAAGACATTGGGTATTTCTTCTAGGGGAGAAGGAACTCCGAATAGAAGACTGCTATCCAAACTGGAGAAGTAGTAGGCACTCAGAGTATCTAAAAAGACTTGATGACTTTTTTTTAAAATTTAATTTCATTTTGTTGTTTCAGGTATTACAGATAGTAGTACATATGTCTCCTTTCTTTTTTCCCCAAGATAAAAACTGTCACAGTGACCTCCCCCCCGACCTCCCCTAGCCCCAGCACTTGCCCTCGTCCTCCCACCCCCAGTGTCTTGCGTCTGTTGGTTGTGCTTATATGCATGCATACAAGTCCTTCAGTTGATCTCTTACCTGCCCCCCAACCCGAAGTTTACAAAGAGATTTTTTTTCCTTTTAAGCAACACATATGCCTATAGTATTCTTCCTCTCAGAATTATGCTACCTCCTGTCATATATCACTGTCCCTGTTCTCTTTGACCAATGAAAATATGGTTAAATCATCTGGCCTTCAGTCAGGCAGATAGAGACGCCTGAGAAAGTTGTTTTGGGTTGTAAAATTTTTCATTGGGAATGTGGTAAAATGCTGCTATGATTTCTTTCAAAATGTCTAGCTAAAAAAATAATCAGATGGAACACCTGGTTCTTTCAGATACTATGATATTTGAAAATCCAATATCTCCAAAACTGGGGTAGAATATATCAATTGTTCACTGGAAATTTTTTTCTCTTTATGGAGGCTGGTTCTGATGAGATAACAGAATGGTTTCTAATAAAGAGTGAAAGGAAGACAAATGAGAGCTAGAGTGAGAATGAGAGAGAGAAACAGAAGGAAGAAGAGAGGGAATGAGGGAGGAAAGATCTGGAATATTTTATCTTAATAGTTTGCATATTTTCTATTGGAGGTTTTCGTATCTGGCAGGAACTATGCCTCTTCTCATTCCCTTTATAAACCAAGCTGGCTCCTCATTTACTGTTTGTTTTTTGTCTCCTTTGGGATTTGTTTTGTTTTATAAATAAGAACCCCTTTAACTATCTTGTTCATGTTTGAAAATCCAAATGTTTTTTTACTGGGCTTTTGATAGCTTATTTCCCTGCAGAATAAATCTAAAAAGTAAACATGCATTTGCCTTTTATTTGACCAGCTTATCAGTTTATTTTGTGTTTTGGTTGGTGTGCTCTCTGAATAGTGTTTAGATCATTAGTGCCCAAGGTTAGGCAATCTTTAAATACACAGCAGATGAAATGCAGTGATGATAACCCATGATGTGTTTAATTTGTCATAACAAAGTACCTGAATCTACCAGGAATGTAAAACAATGAAGCTTGCATAACTATCTTGGTCCAGCAGAGACAGGTGGTTCTATAAAATCTCTGTGCATGAAATCATAACTACTGATGGTCTGGGCTGTTTTGAAATTGCTGATATTTGTGAAGATTTCAGCTAGAATTATCTTTAAATGTGTAGATTATAGCAATTTTCAGCTTGATCATTAATTCATTAATGGATATTAATTCCAATAGAAATAAATCGATTAATCTTTCATAGAAAGAGAAGATGAAGCTTATTCATGCTGTTGTTTATGATAAGGTAAAATACTAATAAATTAAGGAAAAGAACAGAAAGGAATAAATGAGAATAGCATTAGGAAGTAGAAAAAATACAGTGTTTTCTTACAAATGAACAGATGGAAGTATCGCAAAAGGGATTGTGGCGTTTCAGAGACCTCTTTGTCTTGCAAAAGTCAAAGTCAAGACACGGTCTAAATGTAAAATTTCACTATTAATGGTGGTTAGGTTTATGAATTCCTCTTAAGGCTTCCATGGAGCTTTGAGGCATGCAACCTGGTACTTCTTCCTTCCCTCATGCTAGCCAGCTGCTTGCAACTGGGGCAAATCTTCTGGACCCGAAACTGAATGCTTCCGAGCAGGAGCTCAAATTCATTGCCTTGTGTGATACACTCCAAGGAGAACCAACTGCACCTTCAGCTTATTCACTTCAGTTTGCACCTTGTTTCGATAAACATCTGAGGGGAACTCAAATATGTTATGCTTTGTCTTATTCTTCCCATTATTGTCTATTTTTTGGTATCATAATTAATTTTATGCGGTTCTTACCTTTCTCAGCAGGTTGCTCTTCATGGGCAAGGAACCAGCTTTTAATACTCCATAGTTTTCTCTTTGAATATATGCTTAATCAATATTTTTAAAATGTGCAGATGCCATTAAGTACTTTTGAAAAACCCATCAAGTCACAGTGAATTTCAGGGGAAAGCAGGGGGATTTTATAAATAATCAGAGTAAGAGAGTGTCAGATAAGCAAACAATAAATTAAGAAACTAAATAAATGAAGAAACTAAATAAAATATACTAAATATATGAAGAAACTAAATAAAATAAAGGAGGTCAATGAAAATATTATGGGCTAATAGGAGATGAGCAGGACACTAAAAGGTTAACCACAGACAGTAGGTAGTACGATGGGATTTCTCAGTTCTTCTTCCTGATCCATGGAACAAGGGATGCATGGATTTTTCTGGGAGCATGTGCATGGAATTGGGCTTTGGAAATCAACACAGGCCCTAGAATGAAACCTTTGCTCAGAGAAGAATGTAGACTGACATAACTTCCCCATGTCCATCTTTCCATCCTCATTCTTATTGCCTTGGTATTTGCCCAACAGTGTGACTATTGGAGGGGGCGGTCAGAAAATGGCTGGATGACCCCTGCATTGTGACCAGACTTGGGGAAGTCAGGGTCCACAAGTAACCCCTGTGCAGGGTTTCCTGGAAAGATGTGATAATAGATGTACTACTGCCTACTTACCCTTATAACTATGCTCAACCTACACTAAATGTGAAATCAACAGGCAAGAGAACAGTCACCAATAAACGTAGAGTTCCCATTAAAGAGAGAAGAAACATCTTAGATAAAACAGATAAGTTCTCCCTTTTTTTCCCAGCATGTGGTTAAAATCAGGATTTTGTCTTCCTGCAGCCCCTTCTTTCATTCATTTATACACTTTGTTTTGGAGACGTACAGAGGCTGCTGGAAAGACCAAGAAAGCTGTGTCTTTAAAAAGCATTAAAATGGATCAGTTTAGAAAATTGTTAAATCCTAATGTGATGCCCAAATCAACTTAAATAACTCCAGGGGAGTAGTTAAAGATGTTTTATACATTTGCAGTCTTTAGCATAAAATAAACCAGGCACATGAAAAGGAAGAGTGTGTGTGGGTTTCTCTATTCTTGGTTCTGTTCATGTCCTATAATGATAACATGAGCATATGTCCAAAAAACACCTCTCTTTTATAAAGGATCTTCAGTACTGATATCTTTGACGGAATGAGGTTTGTGCAATGAGCTCTTCTATCTTTAGAAGAGCAATCTTTCCTTCATCATATGTGGCTTTTAATGTGCCCTTTATGCTATTTTCTGAATGTTGATGGTTTTCCCATAACAAGAAGAGTCTGTCTAGCCCACTGATCAAAAACTGAGGGCTAGCTGACAGAGCTATTTGTCAACAGCATGCATGCTCCTCAGGTAATTTGGATCTTTTCTTTAACTTATTTTTAGCATCTCTTTTATCAAGCCTCTTAAATTCACGCCTAGGATGTCAAATGCACATTAAAAACAGCTGTCTACTACTACTGGCTTTGGAGAACAGTGCAGGACGAGAGAAGGACAGAAAGAGTTAAGTCTTGCAGTTTTCACACTGGAATAAAGTTAATAGGCTGCCAATAACATGGGTTACAGTTGCAAAAGCTAAAGTTATAAGTAATCCTAAAGGGAAAGAGGAAAATTGTTCCTGACAAGCTGAAATTACTTTATAAAACCTCTTATGTGTTGAGAAGCCCTAGGTTGGTCAGGGCATGAAGCTTATTTCAATGTGTAACTCAGACTGTTTATAAAGAAAATATCTTGCCCAATATCCGTTTTCCTAAAGCATGCCCTTTCACCCACTATTTTTTGTTTCTTTTTATTGTCGGCATGGAGACTAAGAAGCACTTCACCAGACTGATCAATGCATGGTTACATCAACATAACATTTTCAGTCAAGTTCCCAGGAGCCTTCCTCTGGAATCTGTCATTTTGATTCAGATAACTAAATCAGGCTAAGCACAGCAATGATAACGGATGACTTGCCTCATTAGCTGGCTCCCGCTGCTTTATACTGCCAGGAAGCTCTATAGTGATTGCCTGGGATCTTGGGAGAGATAACTGTTTTTTGAAATTATTTTGGTGTATTTTTCTTATAATTCTCATCTTGCATTTTGACAGTAATTTTGTAGGATGACATATGTACCAAATCCCTATGCCTGGAACTTCTTTCTCTAAATATGTATCATGTGAGGGGCTTTATGAAAACTGAGCCAACAATAAGCTTAATCTGGGGAACTGTTTAAAAATGTCCTTTAATTTGTCTCCTTCAAATATTACATAACTGATAGCACTTTAATTAATAGGATTGGAATACTAGGATAATCTGTCTTCCTACATGAAAGCAGATTCTGGTGTAAATGGTGTCCCAGCACCAATGCAGTATTTTAGTTGGACCTTAGTACTCATTGAACTTGAATATATATAAATAATAGTTTTTTTTAAAAAAAATAACAAACTAAATATTTGTAGAAATTTTCGAGGGCAGTGGAAACTAAGCGAACAAGAAACAAAGAATTTTATTTAGTCATCACAATCTGAATATAAGAAACTCCTCTTAAACACTCATGACATTTGATAAAATTTTGCATGTGGCTGAAAGCTGCCTGTTGAAAAAAATAAACAGGAACACACAATCTGAAGCAAAAGAAGCAATAATTAGACTATGAGCAATGTTCCAAGGAGAGAGAATATAGACAAATTAAGAAAGGCTCCTCCAAACCAAATATTGTTGTAGCAAACTTATGACTTTTCAATACTGGTCTATCTATAACCAAAAAAGCTCATCTTTAAAACTAGACTTATGATAGCAATGTGCATGTTTATAAGTATTCTGTGGAGTCTTTCTCCTGGCCTCAATTGACTGTTATTCTCTGCAACAAATATTTCAATTTCTGGTTTCAATTTTAAGCACCTCCACATCCACACTCTATTTACAAACAGTAGGCATTATTGGACAAGTTTGATTAATCTACAATCTAATTTTAATGGCCAAAAATTTATAGTTGGGGTTGTGGGGAGATACCTGTTTAAGTTTTTTGGTCAAAGTATATTTTTGTACCCATCAATATAGAAGGGAAAAATAAATTTTAGTAACAAATAGCTATTTCCTGAAAAAGTCAATTTGATGATCTTAGATCCTCATGTATGGAGTAGTAAGATTTTCTAAAATTATTTTACTGTTAAACTTTCACATTAAACAACTTCAGTCCAGTACCTTTGTCATAATTTCCCAATATATTAATGCATTCTGCTGCCTTAATACAGATTAGAGTCTATGGACCATCACCACAATCTCTCCCTTATAAATATTCACACATTTACATCTTCGCAAAAGTTATATTCTTTTTGGAACCAAATATTTGTTTTCTCTTTGCTTGCTACTGAATTGTTAAACTTTACAGGAAAAATTTGCATAAGATAGGTGACTAGCTTCACTCTACATATGATAGCAAACCTCAGTTATTAAATATTACACACCCTAAAATATCTCTCCGGAAGCTTGTTTTCAATTTCTAAGAAAAAAAGGCAGTTTTACTCATTCCTTCTCATCTATCATCATACTTTTCATATAGCCTTTGGTCCCACCACCAAGACCAATACAATCACTCTTACTGATGGCATTGTAACATATTTTATGGAGAAAAGAGAAACAATTAAGAACTCTCCTAGAATTTCTCTTCCCAAAGTTCATTACCCTATTTGGAAGTGTGAGTCTCCTCCCATTTACCTCTTTATATTAATAACTAAATGATTCTCTAGAAGCTAATACTCCCAGTTAATTTCTATATAGGACTTATAATACTCCCACATATTACTCTATATAGAACTTATAACACTCCCACAAAAGTTCTATAAAGGACATTTCTCTTTGATTACCCAAATATTTTAGGCATTTCTAAGTTGGCCATTTCTACTATATCATTACCCTAAAAGTATGTACAGATTTAAATTTTTCTGTGTATCCTCTTCAAGCCACTCTCTCTTTTTCTTCACATCAAAATGACTTATGGATTAGACTGCTACCTCAATTTTCTTCCCTCTCATTACCTTTCCAAACTCTTGTCATCTATCTCACATCTTCACAAGGGCACTGATCATGCTCTGGTCCTACTCATTGAAGAACAAGTTGCTAAATCCAATGATCACTTCAGTTTCTATCATATTCGAACTGTCAGGAGCATGCGTCAAAGTTTAAATTCATCTGTTTTTTCAACATAATGAGTTTAGGTGTTATCAAGTTATTCTGTATATTTTTCCTACTTTAGTCTCTGTTCTCTTTATGCTTTCCCAATTCGGTGTCCTCTATGCTGACTCTAATCTTGCATTTCCACAGAGCTTTGCCCTACACATTCTTCTTTATTTTCTCTTCCAAGGAAAACTCATTCATTCTCAGTTTATATCTACACTAGAGGACCAGTGCATGGATCGGTGCAACAGTGGGGTTCCTCAGCCTGGCGTGCACCCTCTAGCAATCTGGGACCCCTTGGGGATGTCGGAGAACCGGTTTCAGCCTGATACCCACAGGCCAGGCTGAGGGACCCCACTCCTGCATGAATCCGTGCACTGGGCCTCTAGTCCGATCTAATAAAAGAGTGATATGCAAATTGACCATACCTCTGCTACACCCACAAGCCACGCCCACCAGCCAATCAGGAGAGAGTATGCAAATTAACCCAACCAAGATGGTTGCTGCCACGGAAAGAGCAGGAGGCTTGAGTTGCCCCCGGCGATGGAGGAAGCCAAGCTTCTGTAGCCCTGGCCTGCCTTGGCCTCTGCTTAAGCTACAAAGTTTCAATTGTAGAAGATAAATAAATCCCAGATACCAAGATCTCCGCTTGGTTTGCCAGGGGGTGTGGCCAGCCTGCAAACCACCATAGGTCCCTCGCCCAGGCTGCCCCACACCCCAAGGGAACCCCCACCCTGATCCGGGACACCCTTCTGGGCAAACCAGCCGGCCCCCACCCATGCACAAGGCCACTATCCTATCTAATAAAAGAGTAATATGCAAATTAACCATCACTCCAACACAAGATGGCTGCCCCCATGTGGTCAAAGATGACTGCTCCCATGTGGACACAAGATGGCCGCCACAAGATGGCCAGAAGGGGAGGGCAGTTGTGGGTGATCAGGCCTGCAGTGGAAGGCAGTTGGGAGGGACCAGGCCTGCAAGGGAGGACAGTTGGGGGCAATCAAGCCTGCAGGGGAGGGTAGTTAGGGGTGACTAGGCTGGCAGAGGAGGGAAGTTGGGGGCAACTGGGCCTGCAGGGAAGAGCAGTTGGGGGGGACCAGGCCTGCAGGGGAGGACAGTTAGGGGCAAACAGTCTGGCAAGGGAGCAGTTAGGCATCAATCAGGCTGGCAGGGGAGTGGTTAGGGGGTGATCAGGCTGGCAGGCAGAAGCGGTTAGAGGCAATCAGGAAGGCAGGCAGGTGAGCAGTTGGGAATCAGAAGTCCTGGATTGTGAGAGGGATCCAACTGCCGGGATCGGGCCTAACAGGGCAGTCGGACATCCCTCTAGGGGTCCCAGATTGGAGAGGGTGCAGGCTGGGCTGAGGGACACACCCCCATGCACCAATTTTGTGCACTGGGCCTCTAGTATACATATAAGATCTTTGGTTATTCTCTTCCTGCTCTCCTCCCTCCCCTTTCCCTCTGAGATTCATCAGTCTGTTTTATGTTTCCATGACTGTGCATTGAGTGCTTGGCCCATGGTGGTCAGTGCGTGTCATAGCTACTAGCCGAATGGTCAACCGGTCGAACCGTCAAATGGTCACTTAGGCTTTTATATATATAGATACCAGCATTGCCCCAAGTTTATGCATATATTTTGAAACCTTCCTCTAGAGCACCAGAGATATTCATGAAACATATCCTTGACACCACTGGAAAACCAATAGGTAACTCCAACTCCCGGTAGTGGAACATTTTTAAGTGATTTTTACTTAAGTATATTCTAAATATTTTTAATGTCAATTAACTCCATAACACTTGCTATCTGATGCCCAGAATACTTCTTTCACACTAGTTAACTGAAAGCTTATCAAGTGTCACTGATATTTGTTCTCAAATAGGTTTGAGATTTAAGTACTATGCGCATTATAGGAACATAAGAAATATTAATACAGGAAAGCTATCATTTAATGAAAACTGATTTTAATGCTTAGGAAAGATTTGATTAATATGAGTTGCTTAAAATAACTTGTCTAATTACATGAATTATAAAACTGAAAACATTTGAAAGAAAAAAATAACAATCATCTAGATGATTTAGTACTCAGAAGTAATTACTAGTATTTGTAAATTTCTGTTCAGATTTCAGTAAAAATCAGATATAAAAATATAGAAAATTTATCATGGGTGTGGTTTTTCAAGAAAGAAAACATATATCATCTAAAAGGTTTTGCTTTTAAAAAGAGATATGTGTACATTTTGAGTCAAAATATACATTGCAATAAAATTTGCAATGGGATGAATTTAATCATTACAGACAGAAAGGCTTTAATTTTATCTAATAAACATGCTTTGGAATTTCCTAATCTCAAAGTCTTGCCAATATCAGGTGTAGATCTTATGGAATTTAGGTTCTAAAACAAGTCTGGTGTGGCCTAATATTAATAAATCAATCTTACATTCAATTTAAATATTCTCCCTTTCCCTGGAAAAAGGCTAATCCACACCTAGAATCATTGGGAAAGGAACCATGATCTGTTCTTTCAATATGCTTTATCTATTATTTCCTCCTATGGCTGGTTCCTCCATGGTCAGGATTGGTACCTCCACGCAGGAAGAGAGAGATGTAAAAGGAGTCTACATAGGTGATACTTTTGCAATCTTGTTCAATGCCCTCTGTGTGGTAGACTTCACTTTTTAGTTCTCATGAATTATAAGACAGAATTACTTTGAAAGGCATCTGCAAGGACAATTCCCTGCAGAGTTCTCTAATGTTGGTGATGCAACATCTGGCTAAAAGTAATTTCTCTCATGGTATTCTCCTAGCAACTCCTTGCTGGAGACTTCTCATTTCATCAAAATGATATCTCTCCAGATAGATAGATGATAGATAGATAATTGATACATAGATTGATAGATAGATTTAGCACAAATATAGCAAGTATGCAAAAGCTATGCAGATCAATGACTTACTATAAGCAAATGTTTTATAACCACCACTCAGATAAAAAGATAAAACACTGCCAGCATCTATAAAATTCACGTTATTCCATCTCCCAACTGATGTCTGTTTATTTTTCACAAGGTAATTTTTAATCTGAATATAAAAAAAATCACTTTCTTGTTTTCTTTTGTTTCACCACGCAAGCATGCATGGCAAAACACTATTGTTTTGTTTTGTCTGCCTTTTCTAAGTTTTATATAATAAGTGAAATAATTTTAGTAAACATTTATTATACAATAATTTTAGACTTTTAGAAAATTTGCAGATACTTCCGGTGAACCCTGTACCCAGTTTGTCATGTTCTTTAGGTTTTACATAATATGATATATTTATCATAATTAGTGAGTCAATATTAACACATATTATTTAAAGTTATTATCACCTACTTGAATGTCTTTGCATTTTACCTAATGTCCTTTCTTTTCTGTAGCAGGATCCCATGCAAGCTACCACAGCACATTTAATAATCATGTCTTCTTAAGTTAATCTGTACTGTGATCATTGCTCACACTTCTCTTGTTTTTAATGACCTTGACAGATTTGACTAGTGGTAGGTATTTTGTAGAATACTCCCCAGTTTGGGTTGGTCTGATATTTTTTCTTGTTATTATGCTGGGATTATGATCTTGCAAAGGAAGACCACAGAGTTTGTGCCATTTACATCATATCAAGAGTACACACCTTAATTCCTACAGCAGATGCATACAACCTAAATGTTAAACAGAATATTTCCAAGGTGAACACACTCCTTAACCCAGATTTTTTATCTAGTCTTTAAGAGAGTCAATTCCTCCTCTTGCTCCGACTCCATTCCTTGTGAACAACTACTCATGAAAGGCAGCAGTAAATAGTCACTTGAGCTCTAACATTTCCAACTCCATTCCAAGATGAAGATTCCAATTACATGCAAGAGTTAAGTTTTCTCAATTTTCTCTTAATGATGATTCCTGAGTCTTTACAATGTTACTGCTCAGCAGAGTAGTGTCAGTCTACAACACAGTTCTGTCTGATTTATCACTGGCACTGTTAGGCTTGGTCACCAGGATCAGGTAGTGCTTGCCGGGTTTCTCCATTGTAAAGTTCCTTTTTTTTAACCCCATTACATAATACACTCTTTGAAAGGAAGTCATTAGTGCAGTCTACATTTAAGAGGTAGGGAGTTATGCTGCATTCCCTTGATGGTAGAATATCTACAGAAATTATTCAGTATTCTTCTGCATGGATGACTTGGCTCTTATCCCTTATTTATTTATTTATTTATTTATTTATTTATTTGAGCATTTATTGATATCAGTATGGACTCATGGATATTTATTTTTTACTTTGGGTTATAATTCAGTATTCTGTTATTTATTTTGTTGCTAAAATATTTCCAGATTTGGTCATCGGGAACTCATTTACATAGTTTTTGTGTCTATAATTGCTTACTTTTTTGAGCACTTTAGCACTTCCTACTAGTACAAGATGCTCAAACCTATCTTGTATATTCTTTCCTCTAGATCTAGCATATATCATTTCTCTAAGGTGCTTTTATTATAATTATTATTATTTTTTTATGTCTGGTTTCTTCCATTCAACATTATATTTGTTCAAGTATTCATCAATGTTTGGTGTAGCTGCAGCTTTTTTGTTGTTTTTTTTTTTTTATGTCCTTTTCTCTATAGTAAGAAATATTAAATTACTTACTTCAGGCCAATTATGGACTTCCTGTTTTTAAAATAAAGTTTTATTGGAACACAGACACAACCATTTATCTACTGGCTATAACATTTTTATGATACAAGAGCAAAGTTGAGTAGTTAAGTTCGAAACTGTCTCACAAATCCTAAAATATTTTGTTTGTCCTTTTCAGAAATGTTTAGTGACCTCTGCTCCATAGTATCCTATTCAATACACATAAATGCTTTATGTATTCACTCTCACTTGACTTTTTTTTCCATTTTAGGGTTCTTAAAAATTGCATTCCGGGGAATATTCATATATGTATTTTTTAATACATGCCAATCTGCATCTTTGCTTAGGTCTCCTCTTATGGATGGCAATTGTTAAAACATAAGGTATGCTTATGTCCAGCATCAGTTGATACAAGAAATTTGACAAAGGTATTTAATCAATATTTAATTTTGATTTTTTATTGTTTCATATTTTTGCCATATTTGAATTTTCAACAATTTTAAAACATTAGTAACAGATAGCTAATGTCTTTCTTGTGATTTTAATTTCCTTTCCAAATTAGAAAGTCTTAGAAAGTTGTGTATTGACTACTTAGATATTCTCTTTTATAAAATGGTTATTCAAATACCTTGCCTATTATTTCTGTGGTTGTCTTTTTGAAAATATTTATTTGAAAGAATTGAACAAATACTTTTAAATAAATTATTTGTCTCTATATAATCCTTTGTCTCTTTTAATAAATAAATCTTTGTTTTGTAAAATATTGAAAATATATTTCATCTCTCTGTTTCTCTATTCTTTTATAATAAAAAGAAGCAATTTCATTTCAGTTAATATTATCCATTTTTTTCTTTATGTTTAATCTTTTTTGTTTCCTTTTTAAGGAATACTTTCCAACTCTGAGATCATAAATATATCCTCTCTGTTATTTTCTCAGATGTCATCTCTTGCCTTTTCATATTAAGTTATGTAATCCAACTGGAATACATTTCGCTTATAGTTTGAAGTAGAAGTCAAAATTTATTTATTCATATATGAAAATCTAAACAACCCACTGCCAAGAAGTCCATCACTTCTTCTGTATTGTCACTTTTATTAAATATCAAGTCCATATATGTGTGAGTCATTTTCTGGGCTATTTTATTTTGTCACATTTCTATATCTGTGACAAATCAGCATTATCTTATCTATTGTAGATTTAAAATAAATCTTCATCTGTGGTAGAGTAAGTCCACCATCCTCAGTGATTTACTTTAAAGTGTGCTTTAGCAGTTCTTGATTTATTATATCTTATAATTATCTTCAGCAAACCAGAGAAGCAACAATATAAAATAAGTTAGTATTTTGTTCCAGAGAGCAGTGAAAACTGTAGATCAAATCAAAGAAATTTTGTTTGCTTCTCTCAATCCATAAACATAGTGTAACTCACTTATGAATTCTTTAATTTATGTCAATAATATTCTAGTTTTCTTTAAATAAGTTTTGCACAACATTCATTAGTCTGGTTCATAGACATTGATACTTTGTATGCTATTATACATGGTATCATAAAAAGTTTATTTTTCTATTTTATTGCTGGTTTTAAAATGCAGTTTTAAAAATACTGAGCTTAAATGCAACAACATTATGATTTTTAATGATAAACCTGTAGATTCTTTTGGATCTTCCACTTATTGGTGTGTGTGTTTTTTCAAATAACGAGGCATTGTTTTGCTTCATTTCCAATTTTAATATATTCCATTTTTTTCTTGCTATATTGCATTTGCATAATATTAATAGAAGTGGTGACAGCAGTCTTTGTCTTTTTCCTGACTTTAAAGGGAATGATTTCAACAGTTCCAGTATTTATTGTGATATTCTGTAGAGGTTTTTTTTCTTAATAGTTTTTTTTTCTCTCACAATAATGTGGATACTGCCTATGCTTAGCTGTTAAAAAACTTTATGGGTTTTGCATTTTGTCAAAGGTTTGTTTTTTACTACCGAGGATGTTCACTTCTTTCTTTGTTATTGTTTTAGTGTGGCAAATCATAATTTAAAAATATTAATTGATCCATGCTTTCCCAGAATAAACTCAACTTTGTCATGTTGTATGTATACATTTTAAGTAAATTACAAATGCAAATAACAAACTGAGATTGCAATTTTTTTTAATATTACCTTATTTTTGTGAAATTAGCCTATACTTTTCCTTTCTCTCAAGGTGTTGTTTTTTTTTTAATCTTCACCCGGAGATATGTTTTTTAATGATTTTAGAAAGGAAGGAAAGGGAGAGAGAAAAACATTGATAAGAGAGAAACATTGATCAGTTGCTTCCTTTACATGTCCCAGCCTGGGATGGAACCTGAAACTTAGGTATGTGCCATGACCAGGAATAAAACCCACAACCTCTTTGTGTACAGGAGGATGCTCCAACCAACTGAACAACCCAGCCAGGGTTCTATTCTCTTAATGTTCTGATCAGGTTGTAGTTTCCAGTTTTTCAATTACTTAGAAGAGTGTATAAATTTGCATTTTAAAATACAGTTTGGCAGGGGGAAAAAAAAAGATGGCGACCGGCAGGAAGGTAGGGAGAGAGAGAGTGTGAGTGAGGAACCCACAGAGGAGAGTGTAGATGTGTGGTGTGTGTGTGTGTGTATGAGATAGGGTCAGTTAGATTCTGCAGGTCTTCCAAGGGGCTCCCGAACAGGGCAGCCCTAGACGGCGGAGCCCCGCGCACAAAGCGGACACTTCTCGGCGGCTGGTGCGGACACAGAGACCACGCCATCTTGGGAAACAGAGCTGCCTGAGATTCGGATCCTGGCTTCTGACACAAACCAGGACCCTGCAGCCACTGGGGACAGAGAACTGCTATCACAGCTTCAGACAAACAAACAAGAATCCAGACTTCCCGGCAGATTTCCGTGAGTCAAAGAGCCTACCCCCCTCCTCGCAGGCACTGATAGCGCCATAGTAACTGATAGACCCGCCCCTCCCCCAAGCTGCTGAGTGCCCACAGGCTTGCGGAAAGCTCCATAGTAACTGATAGGCGCGCCCCTCGCCCAAGCTGCTCACAGGCGCGCGCACAGACAGCGCCATAGTAACTGATAGGCGCGCCCCTCGCCCAAGCTGCCGAGCTTTGCGCAGGGACGCGCTCCCTCTTAGGGAATTTGGCGCGCGCTCGCGCACCGGACAGAAGCAGCTCCCCGTCGGGGAAATCTGTCAGTGCGCACAGAGGGCTCCCCTTCGGGGAATTTGGGGGAATTTGGCTCGCGGGTCACAGCTCCCCCTTCGGAGATTCTTAAAAGCGTGCACAGAGGGGCTTCCCTTTGGGGAATTTGGCGCGCAGGACGGACTCCGCCCCCCTTCTGGGACTTTGGGAGAGTGCACTGAGCCGGCTCACCTTCAGGTTTTTAAGAATGTGCGCTCTAGCCGGTTTGGCTCAGTAGAGAGAGCACACACAGGACGCAGCCCCACTTCAGGGAATTTGGCACGCCGGACACAGCTGCCTGGGATCCCTGACTCACAGCGCATTCACACTAAGAGCCAGCGACCCCAATTGTTGGTGCGTGCACACACAGGGACCCTGATTCTCAACGAGAAACCGCACAAGGCAACAGAGACTTTGACACTCGAGTCTTGGTGCAGACACAGGGAAACTCTGACTCCTGGCACATGCTAAGGATCTCATTCTCGGCACATACCAACAGTGTGGTGCAGACAGGGCCCCTGATTCTAAATGTGCACACAAGACCACACGGAACACTGGGGACACTGATCCTGGGCAAGTTTGGTTCCCACCAACCAAAGACAGTCACACGTCCTAGTGTCAGAACACTTCAGTGAAACTAGGGTGGAGCGAAGTCCCCACAGCACACGGCCCAGGTCCACGCAAACAGAAGCTTGAGCTTTCTGGTAATAGCCAGAATGGGGAAACGAAATAACTCACAGAGGAAAGAAAATGTGGAGTCGCCAAGAAAGGAAATTAGTGAAAATGAAGCTTGCAACATGACCGAAAAGGAGTTCAGAGTAATGGTCATGGAATTTATACATCGGATGGATGAGAAAATCAACAACTTATGCAAGAATCAGGAAGAAATGAAAAGTGATATAGCTACAATCAAAAACACCATGGAAAGTTTCAACAGTAGATTACAAGAAGCAGAGGACCGAATTAGTGAGTTAGAAGATCAGGTACAGAAACAAGCTCAAGCTGAACAGCAATTGGAGAAAAAAATTAAAAAGCAGGAGGAAAGCCTAAGGGAGCTTCGGGACAACATGAAACGAAGTAACATGCGTATAATAGGGCTGCCAGAAGGACAAGAAGAGCAGCAGGGATTAGAAAATCTATTTGAAGAAATAATGACAGAAAACTTCCCGGATATGGGAAAGATAAAAGTTACGCAAGTAAAGAGAGTCCCATGCAGGATCAACCCCAAAAGACCCACACCAAGACATGTCATAATTTCAATGGCAAATATAAATGATAAAGAGAGAATCCTAAAGGCGGCAAGAGAGAGACAGAGAGTTACCTACAAAGGAACACCCATCAGATTGTCAAATGATTACTCATCAGAAACACAACAAGCTAGAAGTGAATGGAAGGAGGTATACAAAGTGTTGCAAAGCAAAGGACTGAATCCAAGAATACTATATCCAGCAAGACTATCAATCAAAATTGAAGGGGAAATCAGGAGCTTTGCAGACAAAAAAAGCCTCAGGGAGTTTATCACCACCAAACCAGCAATGCAAGAATTGCTAAAGGGAATACTGTAAAAAGAAGAAATAAACAGGTAAGAAGGAATACAGACACAAAAATAGATATGACTGCAAACAAATACCTTTCAGTAATAACTTTAAATGTAAACGGACTAAATGCTCCAATCAAAAGACATCGAGTAGCTGAATGGATAAAAAAACACGACCCATATATATGCTGTCTACAAGAGACCCACCTCAGAACAAGAGACTCACACAGATTGAAAGTGAAGGGATGGAAAAATATCTTTCAGGCAAATGGAAATGAAAAAAAAGCTGGGGTAGCAATACTTATATCTGACAAAATAGACCTCAAAGTAAATGCCATAACAAGAGATAAGGAAGGCCACTTCATAATACTAAAGGGAGAAATCCAACAAGAAGAAATAATTCTGGTAAACATATACGCTCCCAATATAGGAGCACCCAAATACATAAAAAAACTCCTGGAGGATATCAAGGGAGAGATTAATAGCAACACAATCATAGTAGGAGACTTTAATACCCCACTATCACCACTGGACAAATCCTCTAAACAAAAAATCAGCAAAGAAACAGCAATCCTAAATGACTCACTAGACCAGATGGAATTAATTGACATCTTCAGAACATTTCACCCCAAAGCCACAGAATATACATTCTTCTCAAGTGCACATGGGTCATTTTCAAAGATAGACCATATGCTGGGTCACAGGCAAAGTCTCTTCAAATTCAAGAAGATAGAAATTATATCAAGCATCTTCTCAGATCACAGTGGCATAAAACTGGAAATCAACTACAATAAATACAATCCAAAGAAATCAAACACATGGAGACTAAACAGTATGCTATTAAACAAGGACTGGGTCACCAGAGAGATCAAGGAAGAAATAAAAAACATCATGGCAACAAATGACAATGAAAACACAACAATCCAAAATCTATGGGACACAGCGAAAGCAGTCTTGAGAGGGAAGTTCATAGCTCTACAGGCCTATTGCAAAAAACAAGAAACAATGGTAATAAATTACTTAACCCTACAACTCAAAGAGCTAGAAAAAGAGCAGCAAGAAAAGCCCAGTGTAACCAGAAGGAAGGAAATAACAAAGATCAGAGCGGAGATAAATGACATAGAGACCAAAGAAACAATACATAAGATCAACAAAACCAAGAGCTGGTTCTTTGAAAGGATAAACAAGATTGATGGACCTCTAGCCAGGCTCACCAAGAAGCAAAGAGAGAGGACCCAAATAAACAAAATCAGAAATGAAAGAGGTGAAATAACAACAGACCCCGCTGAGATACAAAGGATTGTTACAAAATACTACGAACAACTCTATTCCAACAAACTGGACAATCTGGAGGAAATGGACATATTCCTAGAAAAATATAACCTTCCAAAAATCAATCAAGAAGAATCTAAACAGCTCAATAGGCCAATAACTATGGACGAAATTGAAGCAGTCATCAAAAAGCTTCCGGCAAACAAAAGCCCGGGGCCTGATGGCTTCACAGGAGAGTTTTACCAAACATTCAAGGAAGAACTAAAACCTATCCTCCTCAGACTATTCCAAAAAATTCAAGAGGAAGGAACACTTCCAAGCTCCTTCTATGAAGCCAGCATCACCCTAATACCAAAACCAGATAAAGACAACACAATGAAAGAGAATTACAGACCAATATCCCTCATGAACATAGATGCCAAAATCCTCAACAAAATTCTAGCAAATCGCCTCCAGCAGTACATCAGAAAGATCATACACCATGACCAAGTAGGATTTATCCCAGGAATGCAAGGATGGTACAATATCCGCAAATCAATAAACGTGATACATCACATAAACAAATTGAAAGATAAAAATCACATAGTCATATCAATTGATGCAGAAAAAGCATTTGACAAAATCCAACACCCTTTCTTGATAAAAGCTCTCAACAAGGTGGGAATAGATGGCTCATACCTCAACATAATAAAAGCTATATATGATAAACCCACAGCAAACATCATACTCAATGGACAAAAACTAAAGACATTTCCCCTAAGAACAGGAACAAGACAGGGATGCCCACTCTCACCACTCCTGTTTGACATAGTACTGGAAGTATTAGCCATTTCAATTAGACAAGAAGAAGAAATAAAAGGCATCCAGATTGGAAAAGAACAAGTAAAGCTGTCTTTATTTGCAGACGACATGATCTTGTACATAAAAAATCCGAAAGACTCCGTCAAAAAACTAATAGACTTAATAAATGAATTCGGCAATGTAGCAGGATACAAAATTAACGCCAAGAAATCTATGGCCTTTCTATACACCAATAGTGAACTTACAGACAGAGAGACTAAAAAGGCAATCCCATTTACCATCGCACCAAAAAAATTAAGATACCTAGGAATAAACTTAACTAAGGAGGTAAAAGACCTATACACGGAAAACTACAGGACACTGAAAAAAGAGATAGAGGAAGACGTAAACAGATGGAAGAACATACCATGTTCATGGATTGGTAGAATCAACATCATTAAAATGTCCATACTACCCAAAGCAATCTATAGATTCAATGCACTCCCCATTAAAATACCAACGGCATATTTCACAGACCTTGAAAGAACTCTCCAAAAATTCATCTGGAATAAAAAAAGACCCCGAAGAGCCACAGCAATCCTGAGAAAGAAGAATAAAGTAGGAGGGATCTCAATACCAGATTTCAAGCTGTATTACAAAGCCACTGTTCTCAAAACAGCCTGGTACTGGCACAAGAACAGACATATAGATCAATGGAACAGAATAGAGAATCCAGATATTGACCCAAACCACTATGCTCAATTAATATTTGACAAAGGAGGCATGAACATACAATGGAATAAAGACAGTCTCTTCAATAAATGGTGTTGGGAAAATTGGACAGATACATGCAAAAAAATGAAGCTTGATCACCAACTTACGCCATACACAAAAATAAACTCAAAATGGATACAGGACTTAAACATAAGACGGGAAACCATAAAAATACTAGAGCAATCCACAGGCAGCAAAATGTCAGACATATGCCAAAAGAAATTCTTCACTGACACTGCCCCTAGGGCAATGGAAGCTAAAGAGAAAATTAACAAATGGGACTACATAAAAATAAAAAGCTTTTTCACAGCAAAAGAAACCATCAACAAAACAACAAGAAGGCCCACTGCATGGGAGAACATATTTGCAAATGGCATCACTGATAAAGGTTTAATCTCCAACATCTACAGGCAGCTTACACAACTTAATAAAAGGAAGATAAATGATCCAATAAAAAAATGGGCAACAGACCTAAATAGAATCTTTTCAAAAGAAGACAGAAGGAAGGCCAAGAGACACATGAAAACATGCTCAACGTCACTAATTATCCGAGAGATGCAAATCAAAACAACAATGCGGTACCATCTCACACCTGTCAGAATGGCTATCATCAACAAATCAACAAACGACAAGTGTTGGCGAGGATGCGGAGAAAAAGGAACCCTCGTGCACTGCTGGTGGGATTGCAGACTGGTGCAGCCACTGTGGAGAACAGTATGGAGTTTCCTCAAAAAACTGAAAATGGAACTCCCATTTGATCCAGTAATCCCACTCCTGGGAATATATCCGAAGAAACTAGAAACACCAATTAGAAAGGATATATGCACCCCTATGTTCATAGCAGCGCAATTCACCATAGCTAAGATTTGGAAACAGCCTAGGTGCCCGTCAGCAGATGACTGGATCAGAAAACTGTGGTACATCTACACAATGGAATACTATGCTGCCATAAAAAAGAAGGAATTCTCATCATTTGCAGCAACCTGGGAGGAATTGGAGAACATTATGTTAAGTGAAATAAGTCAGTCAATGAAAGAAAAATACCACATGATCTCACTCATTTATGGATAATAAAGAACATTATAAACTTGAACAAAAAGATAGATACAGAGACAGTAAAGCATCAAACAGACTGTCAAATTACAAGGGGAAGGTTAGGGAGAGGTGGGGGAGATAAGAGATCAATCAAAGGACTTGTATGCATGCATATAAGCATAACCAATGGATGCAAAACTCTGGGGGGTGGGGGCATATATGGGAGTGGGGTGTGGGGAGGGCAATGGTAAGATATGTACACATATAATACCTTAATAAAAAAATTGAAAAAAAAAATAAAAAAAAAATAAAATACAGTTTGGTAGATATGCTAATGATTTTTTATTACAGATGTACTATTTTTAAGGACAGGTTTTCTTTTATTTTATTTTATTCTAGTTAGAGCACAACGGATATCTACTCTCTTAACAAAGTGTATAATACATTATTGTTGACTTTCTTTAGTTTAATTGTTTATCTTTTGTATAAGTTATTGAGATGGATGCTTAGTTCATCTATTTTCATCTATTTTCTTTATAAACACATATTGAAAAACTATAACCTCTAAACAATTTAACTGCATTAGAATTTAAATTCATAATCATCACCTTAATGATTAAATTCAAAGTTTTAAAATTACATACCGTTTAGTTGTACCTCTACTCGCCTAAACTTCTACTGCATCTGTTTTAATACAATGACAACAGTTTGCTTTGAATAGTATTTCATGCTACACTTTATACTATATATTTGCCTCCTTTGACTTTTAGTCTTATGGTCTCCTTATGCTTTCGAGTTTTAGCTTTTGCCCATATTACATAAGTTTATATTGTTCTTTCATTTGTCATTATTGTTTGGACTCCACTGCTTATCCACCCACCTTTAAAATTCTCCCCAGGCAAGAAGCCAGCACCATTCACTATGACTCCCCAAAGTGCAGGTGACACGTGCCAAACCATCTGAAGATCTCTTCTACTATGCTCCTCTGCTCTACCAGGGTAAATGTCTGTGATCCACAGTTCACTAAGCAGTCATCTGGAGAACGAAATGCTAATCTACCATAGGCCCCATACCATCATGTTCTACAGATGATACTTATTTAGTGTCCTCTTTCCTTTAGCTGGTAAGCCCGTATTGGCAGGAGAAGAAACATCACAATGCACTGCAATAAATTGACAACTTATAGCATAAATTAATTCTCTGCAACTAATGCTTATTCTGATCCAGTGAAGAGGTAAATCAAAGAACTGCCAGGGTCACCTATTGCTGAGCTCCTAACAGAATTTACCAACTCTTTTGTAATGTCATTAGAATATGAATGTGCTTAGCATTTTCTTTAGTTTTAGAATGTTAGTTAAATCCCACATAACATGAATAATCCATTTATGACCCTGCTGTGTGATGACAGTTTGATTTATTAATTTACTGATTTTCATAAATAAGGCATAAACTATTTTCTTGTTCTTATTAATTACTAGACGTCTGGTGAACGAAATTCGTGCATGGGTGTGTGTGTCCCTCAGCCCAGCCTGAACATTGAAAATAATGCATATACTGCCCTGACCGGTTTGGCTCAGTGGATCAGCCTGCAGACTGAAGGGTCCCAGTCAAGGATATGTACCTTGGTTGTGGGCACATCCCCAGTAGGAGGTGTGCAGGAGGCAGATGATCGATGTTTCTCTCCCATCGATGTTTCTAACTCTCTATCCCTCCCCCTTCCTCTCTGTAAAGAATCAATAAAATATATTTTTTAAAAAGAAAATAATGCATATATCTATATCAAAATGACAATAAGACTATTATTGAAAAAAATTGTAATATAAAATCAATAGAAATACTAAAAAAAGTACCAGAAAAACATTACAAAAATATACTGAAATGGGGCTAATTTGAGAAAATTACCAATTGTTGGAAGTGTGGTGTGTGTGTGTGTGTGAAAGAGAGAGAGAGAGATTTGGAAATTTCATGAATGAGATATGATTATGTCTTCCTATAAACTATCAATCAAATCACATTATCTAGTATACTTGAAATCATATTTAGTTATGATGTGATAAAAGTATATGCTTTATTTATAACTTTCAAAAAATACAACAGACAAAAAATTATCACAAAAGATAATGCCAATATTGTAAACGTCTGCAATATAAAAGCAGTAAAAGTAATGGAATTGTTGATAGCCATTAGAATATCTAGGAGTTAAGATAAATGGTAGTTTCAGATGATAATATTAAATTACGTAACTTACATGGTTGATAGTCAATAAATATAGTATATAATTAAGAACCAAACAGAAGTTTATTTTTATTGCTAAATGTATGAAGGTAATGAATAAAATAAGCTTTGCTTCTGGAGATGGCAGACTAGGTAACATGCATCAACACTCCTGCTCAAAACAAACAAAAAGCTAAAAAAAAAAAAAGGCACAGTATTGACTGAAATAAACTTGAAAGTTACAGGCAACTAATAAGGCATTGGAAATTATAAAGACAAGATTACAAGATTTCTAAGAACAAGAAAACTCAAAATTATGACCCTAGCATTTTGGAACACTTGTCTTCATGAAACTGCATTGCTCATGTTGAGTATTTAAATTTTAATTAATAAACATTAAAGAAAAACAACAACTCAATTCCCTGGATGCCTTAGTATCATTTCAAGTGCTCAAAAATCACCTGAGATTAGTGGCTACTTGCATTGTAAAGTGCAAAAAAAAAAAATACATTTCCATTGTTGTGACAGAAATTTCTATTTGACAGTGCAATAGAGAGGTGTCAATTACAGAAGGAACAAAGTAAAGGTTAGAAACTGTGCAGAGACTTGGACAAATTCATGTGATTAAGGAAGCTAAATTTTAGATCAGTATCAGTTAAGGAGAGTAATCCTTGGTATAAACCCTATATTTTTGTTTGGGATCTTCAAAAAAATATGAGGAATAAGAGTAAACCAGATATATGTAATCTACTCATTGAATGAAATAGGCTCACATTCAAATAATCCCAATACCTATAATTGTGTTAGAGTTAACTTAGATAGCCAAAGCTGCTAGTCCCCTGATACAGTTTTAAAAATGTAGGTAGATAGATACATAAATAGATATAGATCATTCTTTCTGAACAAGGAAAAGTTTGTTTGATCCTCAAGTTATTTCCTCAAATTCTCTTTAATATCCAGAATGCAATATAAAAAAAACAGGCACAAAAAGGCATATAAAAATATTTTTTAAATACTAGAGAAAAATAGACATATAACTTAACCATGCTTACTACTCTCAAAGATCAGGAGATATTTAGTAGAACATTAAAACTATTGTTTGAAAGAACAAAATCAACATTAATAATAGTTTCTGCCATAGGAAAAATGCTGTATAAAATTTAAAAATCAGTGTATGCATTTAAAAGCATATTTGAAAGAGATGAATTGAGTTAACTGAAAGGTCAGAAAATTATCAATAATAAGAAAGAAGAATATAAAATGATTGAAAATATAGAAAACATATGAGATTCAAGGGATAAAGTAAAAGGTCTAGTGAAGGTCTAATTAGGAATCTGAAGAGGAAAGGAATAGAATGTGTCCTAACCAATATTTGAAGAGACAGTGAATGGGATTTCTCTTTCAAAATGATGAGAGAGATCAAGCAACAAAATCAAGAAACTACAAACCTTAGACAAAATAAATGAATGGCAATCTTACCTGCCTTATTATAACATAAGGTACTGATGACATTGCTGAAAATAAAAAACCTAATCAAATTTCTAATATCATTTCAATATCTCTGCCCCTGAAAAATATAATTTACTTTCAAAGAAATACCAATTAGATTTCAGTTACCTTCCCAGAAGTAATGATGGAGACAGAAGACAATAGCATATCTTTATAGTGCTTAAATAAAATAACTGCTAAATGTAATTATGTATATATTAAAGATAACTTACAAAATGTAAATAAAATAATTTTTGACAAAAATATAGATAGATTATTACCAAGATTTTTGTATTAAAATATTAAAAAGTACTTTATGAAGAGAGATGAAGTATTTCAAAGTTGAAAGTCAAAGGTAAAGGATAAAAATGAAGGAAGCCTGAGATGGAAGAAGAAAGGAAGAGGACAAGGACTGGAGGTCGGTTCTGCACACTATGACAGTCTGACAAAGGAGTATGAGAAACCTAAGTTCAAATCTTTAAGAGGGAATTTTCTAAGGCATAAAATGCCAACATTTTATTTAACAGTTTTTAATTTAATTTGATTTTAACTACCAAATATCTACATATGTTATGTAACCATGCATGTATGAGTGTGTATCTGTGTAGATATATGACAGATTATATAGATAGATATAGATAGATATAGATATAGATATAGATATAGATATAGATAGATATAGATATAGATATAGATATAGATATAGATATAGATATAGATATAGGTATAGATACAGATATATATATATATATCTGCCAGGCCTGTTGGGGAATATTCTATTTCAAAATTAATTTTGAAATTAGTAGAATAATATCTATCAAAATTATTTCTAAGCATAAGAATGTTAAATATTTTGGTCCCTTGTTGTTAAGTTCTGGTTATTGCATCATTGCAGAAAAGCTTACATTTTAATGGAAATTTGAAAGAAGAAACCAATATTATCCCCAAAGGGGGAAGAATTGGCCTTCTTGCTGAGTCTTAGATTTCATTAAAGGTACTATTTCACAATCACATTTATTTTTATACATTAACATGTCCAAAAGTGTATATTATCTTTATGGAAGTATAGCTTCTATCACAAATATTCCTTAACATAAGAGATCATAATGCAATTTAACATGCAAATTTAAGTTAATAAGAAAAAATTCAACCTAATTGCTTTCCAAGCCCAATCAAAAATTTGAGTTAGCTGAGAGCTGACAGTTTTGGAATGCAAACGATTTGTCTTTACATATTTTAACTAATTAAACTTGTAATTATTCAGTACTTTCTGTCTTTAATCACTTAAAAAACACTTTTAAGTCAATTTCTTGTGGAGTAGAGCAGTAAGTGATCATCAGAAACATTCCTCAAATAGAAAACACGGGGTAATAGAATCTCCTGATGGTTTTCCTTCTATATTATGTTTATATTAACATAGATGAAACTTTACAACAGACATTGAAAACGCTCCAAGGCATATGCATTTAGTTATTTCCCTTATACTTAGGAATGATTTCAAAATGGGTGTACAAATTCTTTGAATAAAACTCTTAGAGAACAATAAAATGTTAATGAATATACATGGGAGGTTCTTTTCAACATGTGTAGCTATACCCTTCTTTAAAAAATAAACTATTTTTATTGATTTCAGAGAGGAAGGGAGAGGGAGAGAGAGAGATAGAAACATCAGTGATGAGAGAGAATCATTGATCCGCAGCCTCCTGCACAGCTCTACAGTGGGTATCAAGCCGGCAACCCACGCATGTGCCCTGACCGGAAATGGAACTGTGAACTGCTGGTTCATAGGTGGAAACCCAACCATTGAGCACACTGGCCAGGATATAACCTTACTTTATAACAAATATGTTTAGAGCAGCTGCTATTGGTCAGGGCCAATCGTGTGTATGACCCAGTTATAAGTTGGTGATTCCTTGAATGAAGAAATTGGGTGGAAATATACTAAATAGATTATTAAGTATTAGAACTACACATTGGAAAACTTCTACAAATTAGGAAGGAGAGTGGGAGCTTCTAAAATACAAATTAACAAAAATTGTACTTTCAAAATGCCTTTAATTTTATAGCTATAATTTTATGTAGCGGGAAATGTTGATATTGTCCTAAAATTTTTATCAACTATAGACTTTTCATATAACTCAATGTGACTCTTTTACTGTTCCACACACAAAATTGAGGAAATAATTCCCTTTTAAGTTTGACTGAATAAAAACAATTACCAAAACAACTATATTCTAGTGAAACTATAAGCAAGTGTCTCAAACCAATACAGCCTTCATAATTGGCATTAATTAAATCCTATTGTTGACAGAGGCCACAGAAAATAGAAATATTTCTCACCTACCGAGGAGATTTCATAGTGCTGAGAACATCCGTGGAGCCACTGTAAATAAATTTGGAATGGCTCTTTTGCTCTAACTTCTTGAACTTACTTTGCTCATCCATTTCAGATGTTCATTTCCTTATTTAGAGCTTCAAAAGAAACAGAAAAAAGGCAATAGGTTACAAAAAGGAAAAGGACCAGTGTGGGGTTGAATTATATAGAGATGCAGTTTGCCTTACTCTGATTTTCTCTATTAAGAAGGTTTAGACATTAAATGACATTGATTATAAAATTAGAAAAATTGTTATGCTATCATTAACGTACACCTATTTTATTTTAAGGAAGGTTATATAAAAATCTCTCTAAATCACATAAACAAATTGAGAGATAAAAATCACAGTCATAGCAATTGATGCAGAAAAAGCATTTGACAAAATCCAACACCCTTTCTTGATAAGAACCCAGCAAAATGGGAATAGAGGAATCATACCTCAACATAATAAAAGTCTTATATGACAAACCTACAGCCAACATCATACTCAATGGACAAAAACTAAAGCCATTTCACCGAAGAACAGGAATGAGACAGGGATGCCCACTTTCATCACTCCTGTTTGACATAGTACTGGAAATGCTAGCCATAGGAATTAGACAAGAAGAAGAAATAAAAGGTATCCAAATTGGAAAAGAAGACGTAAAACTGTCATTTTTCTCAGATGACATGATACTGTATATAAAAAAACCCTAAAGACTCCATCAAAAATTATTATACTTAATAAATGAATTCAGCAATGTAACAGGATACAAAATTAACACCAAGAAATCTATGGCATTTTTATAAACCAATAGTGAAGAAAGAGAGATTAAAAAAGCAATCCCATTTATCATCACACCCCAAAAAAATAAGATACCTAGGAATAAACGTAAGTAAGGAGGTAAAAGATCTATACGTGGAAAACTACAGGACACTGAAAAAAGAGATAGAGGAAGATATAAACAGATGGAAGAATATACCGTGTTCATGGATTGGTAGAATCAACTTGATTAAAATGTCCATACTTCCAAAAGCAATCTATAGATTCAATGCACTTCCCATTAAAATACCAATAGTATATTTCACAGACCTAGAATGAACTCTCCAAAAACTCATCTGGAATAAAAAAAGACCCCGAATAGCAACAGCAATTCTGAGAAAGAAGAACAAAGTAGGAGAGATCTCAATACCAGATATCAAGCTGTATTACAAAGCCACTGTTCTCAAAACTGCCTGGTATTGGCACAAAAACAGACATATAGATCAATGGAATAGAATAGAGAACCCAGAAATCAAACCAAACCACTATGCTCAGTTAATATTGGACAAAGGAGGCAAGAACATACAATGAAGTCAAGACAGGCTCTTTAATAAATGGTGTTAGAAAAATTGGACAGATACATGCAAAAAAATGAAACTAGACCACCAACTTACACCATACACAAAAATAAACTCAAAATGGACAAAGGACATAAACATAAAATGGGAAACCATAAAAATATTAGAGGAATCCACATGCAGCAAAATCTCAGACATATGCTGAAGCAATTTCTTCACCAATATAGCTCCTAGGGCAATGGAGACTAAAGAGAAACAAATGGAACTATGTCAAAATAAAAAGCTTCTATACAGCAGAAGAAACTATTAACAAAACAACAAGAAAGCCCATTGCATGGGAGAACATATTTGCCAATGTTATCACCAATAAGGGTTTAATCTCCAACATTTACAGGGAACTCATACAACTTAAAAGAAAGATAAACAACCCAATCAAAAAATGGGCAACAGACCTAAATAGATACTTTTCAAAAGACGACATAAGGAAGACCAAGAGACATATGAAAACATGCTCAAAGTCACTAATCATCTGAGAGATGCAAGTCGAAACAACAATGAGGTACCATCTCACACCTGTCAGAATGGCTATCATCAACAAATCAACAAATGACAAGTGCTGGCGAGGATACAGAGCAAAAGGAACCCTTGTGCACTGCTGGTGGAAATGCAGACTGGTGCAACCACTGTTGAGGACAGTATGAAGTTTCCTCAAAAAACTAAAAATGGAACTCCTATTGATTCAGTGATCCCACTTCTAGGAATATATTTCAAAAAACTAGAAACACCAATCAGAAAGGATATATGCACCCCTATGTTCATAGTGGCACAATTTACCATAGCTAAGATTTGGAAACAACCTAAGTGCCCATCAGCAGATGAGTAGATTAAAAAAACAGTGGTACATCTACAGTCCAGGGGTCCTCAAACTTTTTAAACAGGGGGCCAGTTCACTGTCCCTCAGACCGTTGGAGGGCTGAACTATAGTTTAAAAAAAACTATGAACAAATTCCTATGCACACTGCACATATCTTATTTTGAAGTAAAAAAACAAAACAGCAAAAACACCCGCATGTGGCCCGCAGGCCGTAGTGTGAGGATGCCTGATCTACACAATGGAATACTATGCTGCGGTAAAAAAAGAAGGAATTCTTACCATTTACAACAGCATGGATGGGACTGGAGAGCATTATGCTAAGTGAAATAAGCCAGTCAGAGAAAGATAAATATCACATGATCTCACTCATTTGTGGAATATAATGAACAACATAAACTGATGAACAAAAACAGAACCAGAGACAGGGAATCACTGATCATATGGTCAACCCTCAGAGGAAAGGTAGGGAAGGGTAGGGGTAAGAGGGAGATATCAACGAAAGGACTTGTATGTATGCATATAAGCCTGACCATTGGACACAACACAGACACCAGGGTGGTGAGGGCATGAGTGGGGGGTGCAGGGGGAAATGGGGGTATAAGGACATATATGTAATACCTTAATCAATGAACAGAGGGGAAAAAAAATCTCTCTGTGTTTTCCTTTAGGCAGTTATAAGTTACTAGGATCCCAGTGTGCAATTTGAAATCGGGCGGCACCACCCACCCTCGAGTCGCCAGTCCAGCCCTGCCTCCCTCTCTGGCCCTTGAAGCAGCCGTGGCCACTCCTGATCAAGCCCTCCCCCAGTGCAGGCGCAAGGAGTCCCCTGCCGCCCCGCCCTCAATGCTGCACATGCAACCTCCTCCTGTCTGGTCAACCCATTATGGCGTCCTGGTTAATTAGCATATTTCTCTATTTTATACATAAATAGATAACTTCATCCTCACTGTTTTAAAGTAGTAGTTTTGTTCAAATCATTTTGGTTAAGTTACATAGTCCTTCTTCTGTTACTCCATTAAGGTTATCTTCTACTTATTTTTCCTTACATTTTCTATTCTCCCTCCCCTCCCCATATATTAAAAACTATTGTTATTGAGGCAATTAATTTTGTAAACAAGAAGTCACTGATACATTTTGTTAGAAGTGGGGTAGAAGCCAGACTGCATAAATTTTAAAAGCATGATTCAGTAGAGGGAGAATTCCAAACTATTCTAAAAGAACATATTTTTTAGAGAACAGAAGAAATAGATAACATCTATATTTTATATTTTTTCTCTCTAAAAATGTAAATTTTATAAATTCTAGCATTTTATTACATCAAATATATACCTTTTCTTAAAGAGAGTTTTTCCACTCAAAAAAAAAAATAACAACTTTCTAAGGCCTGACATTAAAACAACATAAAGCTTTTTTCTTAATAAAATTTTAAGTATCATGCAAAGAGCACAAATTGTTTGTTTCTGTGAGCTTTCTGAAAACTCAAAACCATTATACAAATTCTTCTGTTTGTCTGTCATCACTATTAGATCTTACAAAAGGGTCTATTTTATCTTTCAATTATTGAAGAAACTTATAGGAGTAGTTACTTTGCCTTCTTACTAATGGTTGCTTTCTCAGTATTCCCCCCCCCTCCCAGATTTATGTGAGTATGGAGTTTCTGTTGGCCAAAGAAAAATTATGATTATTGCCACTTTCAGATTTTCATATCTAGCATGCTTGAGCATAAGTCATATTTTTAAATAAAGCTTTCATCTTTATTAAGCATTTATGCTGAGTAAATGATGGCAGGTTAGCTTTATATATTTATTTTAGAATAAGTTTCTATTCTGAGAATAATAAGAAAGAAGGAAATTTTTAGCATTTAAAAAGTTTTTTGCTAACTTAATAAAATACAACATAAAAATGTTAATATCTATCTAAACTTCTATAAACTCCCTTGGTAACCATTGGCTTTGAAAACATTCTTTTCCTCTGAAAATTCACTTGGATTATGTATCATTGGTGTAATGATTTAGACATAAAACTTTCTGAATATCACTTTATGCTAATAAATCCTCCAGAGGAGATACAATTTTATCAAATAAATTCTGCAATTTTAGAAACAGCCACATCTTGGCAATCTATTGAGTGTATCTCTATATTTGATTACTCTGCACCTGTGTGAAAGAATCATTAAATCAGTATGTATTCAGAGTGAATTACAGAGTCTGCAGGCATTATATTGATATTAGCTTCATTTATTTATGTTAAACCTACTTAAAACATCAAACTCATAATAAGGAGCACAGAACACAAATTTCTATTACATCTACCAACTGTACTTAAGCCAAGTGTTAAAAAGTAGATGTTGGTATTTTATATATCCTGTGTTAGATGCATTCTTATTCTCTATTTAGGAGCTAATAAAAATGTAATAATCTTATGATAATGCCATTTATCATCAGTGAGTAACAAAATTGATTGCATATTTGTACAATCTTGAAAAAGTCCACAAAAATTTACCAACTTTATAAATATAATTTTTTTTTATGAATAAGGTTAACTACATTCCAATTCTAAAAAAATAGCAAGTGTGGGTAAAATTGTCTTTACATGGAACTACATTTCCCTGCATTTTGAAACAAAAGGGAAATGTCAAAGGTGAATTTTCTTTTCTCAGACCAAATATTTAAGATATTTTATTTCATCCTGAGAGTTGAACAGAACTTTAATGGTAGAAAAATTATTTTTAAAAAAACAACATTATAGCATTTAGTTTTAGAAACTCTTACTAATAGTTTCTCTTTTATATTACAAACTAGAGGCCCAGTGCATGAAAATTCATGCACTGGAGGGGGTTCCTCGGCCCAGCCTGTCCCCTCTCACAGTCTGGGAGCCCTCAGGGGCGGGAGGCAACCCGATGATCAGGGGAAGGCAATGCCCCCATCACACCTCTGCTGCTGCCACTGCCGGCAGTGCAAGCCTCAGCAGGCCCTGGTTACCTGAGCCTCAGGCAGCCCTGGGCAGTTGGGCAGCCACCATCCGAGGCTTGTCTATGCCTCTGGGCCGGCCATGGGCAGCTGGGCGGCCACCACTGGTGACTTGCCTGTGCCTCAAGCTGGCCCTGGGCAGCTGGGTAGCCGCGATACGAGGCTTGCCTGCTCCTCGGGCGTCAGCTGGGCAGCTGCCATCTGAGGCTTGCCTGCACCTCGGGCCAGCCCTGGGCAGCTAGGGGGCTGAGGGGACTGGGGGATTCTGGAGGCAGGCTCACGAAGCGTCCGGACCCGCCTAGTGGCGGGCCCGGCCATGCCGTGTGCCTTCTGCCCCAGCAGGGCTCAGGGGACTGGGCATCGCCATCTTGTGCCTGTGGGCGCCGCCATCTTTGAGGGCGTGGCAGCAATTAGCATATTCCCTCCTTATTGGCTGTGGGTGCATCCATCTTTGTGAGGGCATTATGGTCAATTAGCATATTCCCTCTTTATTAGATAGGATGATGGTGCTTAATTCTCTGGATATGCAGTTGATCTGAAAATATTGTGTATATCTTCACAGTCCATGTGCATCTTAGATCTCAACTGGGTTCCTTGGTCCTTTTTAATCATATTAATTTGACAGGTGGAGCTTTTACACCATTGGCTTTTGTGTGTCAGTTTCCATTTCTCCTTCTTGATCTACTCTTCATCTTTTATCTGCCTCCTGGAAGTCTGATGTCGATGGGCTGCCTGCAAAGGCCCCTTTGTTCTCTGGCTTCAACCAGTGGAGACACGTTTGGAAACAAGAGGTGGAAAAGTGAGAAATCGGAGTATCTGTCTACTGACTCGCACCCTACTAGGTTTCCATGTGTTTACTGTAATCCTCTTCAAAAGAAAACTGCCCCCTGTAGGTGGTGTAGCCATTCTCCCAGCCTAGCCTTCTGAGCTCAGACTTCTGTATTAAAAACTGTCTATTAAGATTTTTTTCTCTCAAATAAACTGAAAAAACAAAATGGAACCAGAAACATCGATATATGGAACAGACTGGCAGGTGCCAGAGATGAGGGGTTGGGGGTGACTGGATAAAGAAGGTGAAGGGATTAGCTAAAGAACATATATACATACCCCATGGACACAGACCATAGTTTGGTGAAGGCCAAGGGAGGGGGAGGGGTGGGTAGAGGAGGGCAAAGGCGGGGGGGGCGGCGGGGATAGAGGACATCTTCAATAAAATCAGTATTAACCCTTTGCACTCGCTTGCTTTTTTCTTGATTCCTTTATTCTACTCGGGATTTAATTTTTTAAATACCCCAGATTTACAAAGCGCGGCAGTAGAATAAAAAACTGGAGTTTCTTTTCATACAAACTTATTTATTTGGATTTTTTTATATTTCAAATTATTGATACATTCAATAACTGTCACACTCGACATCCGAGTGCAAAAGGTTAAAAATTTTTAATAAAAAAGGAATTATTACCTAAAGCAAAAGAATTATTTCTAGCAAAATATGTGGTATATGAAGTTATCATAAATTCTTTCTGATCCTGATATACACATCTAAAGATGAGCCTTTTGTTAGTTTTATGATGATGATGATGATGTTTTTAAAATAAGCCACCAAAAATACAAGTGATGATTTTAGAGGTCTTGCTGAGTTTTACTCATGAACTGAAAAAAGGGATAAAAAATTAATGTATCTGGTTAAACCAAGCTTGTCTTTTAACCCAAGTTTATTGTATTTGTTTACCAAGAAAGACATAACCCAATATTTGCTAATTATATGAAACTAAAAGCTCATAGAGAATCCTTTCCCAAAAGAAAATTTCTCTGAGCACCTGGTACCTGAAAGAGGAAAGTTTGAAAAAAAAAGAAAGAGAGAGAGATAAAAAGGGGAAGCTTGTTATAACTTCATATACCATAATTTTTCCTAGAAAAATTATTTTGATAGACTGGAATGTTTGTAATGTTTTCAGTTGCTTCTTAACCTTATTATAAGAGACTCAGCAGCTTAAAGTAATATAAAACTACATTTTTTTCTTCAAAATATATTTTATTGATTTTTTTACAGAGAGGAAGGGAGAGGGATAGAGAGCTAGAAACATCGATGAGAGAGAAACATCGACCAGCTGCCTCCTGCACACCCCCTACCGGGGATGTGCCCGCAACCAATGTACATGCGCTTGACCGGAATCGAACCTGGGACCTTTCAGTCCGCAGGCCGACGCTCTATCCACTGAGCCAAACCGGTTTTGGCTAAAACTACATATTTTTATAATAAATTATTGTGTCTCTAAGACATTGGTATTTCATATATAATTTTAACATTTTCTGCGCAGTTTTATAATATTAACTATGAATGCCTTAGTTATATCACATATATGTACTGATATAATAAAAAATGAAATAATTATGATAATTCTATGTCTTAATCTTTAGATAAGAAAAATTGTTTATGATCAACAATGTATAGAAGATACTTTCTTCTAAATGCTATAATATGTATTCATCTGAAATAATTTAGATAGTCTAGGCAGAGAAGAGTTAAAAAAAGCACTGAAAGAATACATCAAACACAGGATTTTTATGACATCAAAGACAGATACATCAGTACTCATTTCCCTACCTTTAGATTTGTACTCAAATCAATTGGACCTCACCTGTAGCCTCAAGATGGCCTAATTTCTAAGCTGATAATCACCATAATAATTACATAATTACAAATATAAAATGTATTAACTTATTGCCATTTATCATGTGATATATACAATTGCTATCCCATTTAAATCTCAAACAACAATTTTATAGTGTTTGTTTATTTTGCTGATGGGAGAATAAAATATAGAAAGGTTAAATAAGGACCAGTTCATCAATGAGTGACTTAGCTTGGACATTGGTGAACTGCAATAGGCCATTTTTGCTTGGTTTCCATGAGGTACTTGAAGAATCTTCACTGAACTTTGAGAACTAAAGACACAAAGCAAAGCTCTTCCTTTCAACTTTCACACTTTGTTGGCTACAATTTAAGCACTAAGGAATGCACAGGTCAAGATGTCGGGCTTAGGAGTCAGCTAGACTACTTTCAAATCCAGCTTTGTCATTTTCTGGCTTTGAGATCATGAGCAAGTTATTTAAATCCTATTATTTTTTGATTGCCTTCTGCAGAACTAGGACAACAATATTTAACTCATGTTTTATGATAGGAGTAAAAACGATTTTGCATGGGATGAGAGTATAATTCATTGGCATATAAAATACTCTGTGGTTCTGACAAACTTCTCTAACGAATAACCCTAATCCACTTCTGATATCACAATGTTTTCTGAACTCCCTCATCCCACCCCCTTCCTAATGAAGTTGGTGGTCTTCTTTCTCTCTCCTGAGGTATATAGGACACAGTAACTTGTTTAGTGAGGGAATGTCCTAAGAACAAACACATTCTCTAGCGAAAGAGTAGGTGCATTGGGATTTCACTCCCAACAATTCAGCTGCCAACCAAATTTTTCACTGACATAACAGACGGGCTATAAAAGATCTGCTGACCATTACTTGAATTAGTATTAAACCCATGAAATCCTTGATGGATCAAGAATAGATTCTGTGATACTTACCTTTCTCTGAGTGGCTTATTTTGCTTAGCATAATGCTCTGGGGCGGTGGGGGGAGAGGGGGCATATGTAATACTTTCAACAATAAAGATAATTTTTTTTAAATGTGCATTCAGTGACATCACATCAGAAGCTAGAAATCAGCCATGGAGGAAGTTCATCATAAAAGTCAGGAAACACTCTACTAGTACATCAGGTTTAGGTTTTGTTTGCATGTTTGCTTGTTTTTTTTTTGGCGTTTTTTTAAAGAGTTCTTTTACCCACTCATCATTAATACTAAGACAATGCTACTCAAATTATGGTTCGTAAACTAATGCCAATCACTGAGCTGTCTATTATTATCCTACCACAGATTAAGTACAGCAATCGGGTATAAGTATTTGGAACCAATTAGAGCATTTGACATTGTCATTACATTGAAACTCATGATCATTTTATTGGTAATTAATTTCTTTTCAATTTTATAAATGGTTCAGCCTGTTATGGACTGGGGGAAAATATGCCCACTATGCATTCTATAGACATGTGTTTAAGTAGTCCCCCAATCCTTGGCATCCCTATAACCAGACCACTTTCAATTTTACCCCACCAAGGAAACTGGATCGTGTCCAATTCCTTTGCCTTCTCACTGTTTAAGGACAAAAAAATAAAAAAAGCTGATGTCTGAGCCAACTCAAATTACTGCAGTGGACTTCAGTAAGCTCACTTATTTCTATGTCCTATGATTTCCATTTTCTGGTAATTCATTTTTATGAAGCAAAAAAAGAATATTTCTCTAATGTGGAAAACTAAGAACCAAAAGGAAGAGATTGGCATGGACAGAAGGAAGAGAAAATGGTTTTGGCAAATGTGGCCAAAAATAATTCTGCAGTGAAAAGCTTTGTGGATTGTAGAGACTTGCTTGGAAGTTCTGGTGCAAATTTCTTGATTTTTAAGCCCAAGCTTATTTTGAAAGCCATAATTTGCTTCAGAAACGCTGGCACGTATTTCAAGCATTTCAAATAACCTACTGAATATTTTATACTTTGTATTCTACCTAGTCTAAATTTATACAAAAATAAAACCTCAGTGTTATTTTAAAAGTCAGAAACCAGAGATGGAGGGAAAACCTTAGGCCAAAGACTTGGTACAATTGTCTCTCGAGCAACCTATCTAATTATATTACTGTCAATTTCAACTCCAGGCTAAATTAAGGGAACCAATTTATATTCAGCATCTCCTGCCTGAATATCAGACCCACAACCTGAGCCTCCACAAGTTGTCTCCCCGCTGACTCCTGAGTGCCTCACTCTGGTAAAGGAAAAAGAAATTAATATTTATATCGATTCTGCTACATGTAACTCATTTGCATTGAGTACTGCATATAATATTAACCATTAATAATAATATAACTAGCTTTAATGTATAATCAAAATATCTTAAATGTAGAGAGGTCACATAATAAATGACAACAACAGGGTTAAATCTAAGTCTTTTATACACCACCCACAACCTATATTTATTCCATAACCTTGTAACCACCAGTCAATCATTAAAGCCACATTAAGTAAAACTTTCAGTTTCCAAAAATTGCCTCATGCCAGGGTTGGCCCTAGGTTTATGAATATTTTAGTTCTTTTCATATTTTCTTTTGCAGCCTTTAACTCTTTTTAGAGCCCTCATGTAATTAACTCACAAAAAAATCCATGTCACCTTGGTTCTGTTTAATTTAGTGAAATATTAGTTTCTCCAAAAGCAAATCCATTGTAAAAGGTACAAAAATAAGACAAGTTCACTCTGTTTCAATATTGCAGACACTTTGGCACTTAAATGGTAAAAATCATACTTAATAAAAAGGATAAAAAGCTCAAAACAAAAGCACAGGGACAAAAAAATTACCTAACCATGTGTTGACTATCATAGTTCTAACCAGATTTCTGAAATAGTAACATCAATTTGTACAAAGTGAAGTCATTATCTTTAAAAAACAAAAGTGACTTCTAACAGGAACAGGGTGGACAATGATGGGAAATAAGAAAAATCCACTTATCTTTTTAATTGAAACAAATGCTCAGTATCACTGTACCTATTTTTTTAAGTAATTTAAAAATAATTAAAGTTAGGGACTTTAAACATATTCTGTAGAGGGAAAAAAAAAGCATGTGTGATTAGTATACACATTTTAATTGAGGTATAACTTACATATAATAATATGTACAGACTGTAGTATGCTAAGTTTTCACAAGTATATATACCTGAATAAGCATAATTTAAATCAATAAATTTTCCTTAGACACAGAATATTTCCTATTGCCCTTTGTCCTTCTCTTGTACATTTCCACCAGATGAGAGTCTACAATTTTGATATTTACTACCATAAATTAGTTTTTCATGTTCTTGATGATGATAAGTAGACAAATTGTATTGTGTCTGCTTCTATAATAATATTTTTATATTATTACAGATCCTCCATATCAATGCACACATCCACACAACATCCATCTTATAGCAGAAAAGTATTCATTTTACGTTATAATGTATTTATCTAGTCTCATATTAATAGACATATGACTTTGTATTTTTTGTTATTATGAATAAGACATCTATAGACATTCTTGGATGCATCTTTTTGTAGACATCAACTTTTATCACTCTTAACCTTTTGCACTTGGATGTCGAGTGTGACTCGACACGATTAGCATCGGTAGCAGTAATTCAAAATTACTCTTTGAATGTATCAATAATTTGAAATATAAAAAAATACAAATAAATAAGTTTGTATGAAAAGAAACTCCAGTTTTTTATTCTACTGCCACGCTTTGTAAAATCTGGGGTATTTAAAAAATTAAATCTTAAGTAGAATAAAGGAATCGAGAAAAAAGCAAGCGAGTGCAAAGGTTTAATTAGGTAGTTGTGGAATTGCTAGGTCATATATATATGTGTGTGTGTGTGTATGTATGTATATCCTATCTAATAAAAGAGTAATATGCAAATTAATCATCACTCCACTACACCCATAAGCCACGCCCACCAGCCAATCAGGAGCAAATATGCAAATAAACCCAACCAAGATGGCTATGGCCACAGAGAGCAGGAGGGAGGCTTGGGTTTCCCCGGCAATGGAGGAAGCCAAGCTTTCCGCCTGTCCTTGCCGGCCTAGGCCTCCACTCAAGGCTACAAAGTTTCAATGATAGAAGATACCTAAATCCCAACAGAAATGACTGCCGCCACAGAACAAACAGAAGGCTTGGCTCTGCTCCAGGCTACAAAGTTTCAATTGTAGAAGATAAATAAACCCCAGATACCAGGGCCTCTGCTTGGGTTACCAGGGGCGTGGCCAGCCTGCAAACCACCACAGGCCCCTCGCCCAGGCCGCCCCATGCCCCAAGGGAACCCCCACCCTGATCTGGGACATCCTTCAGGGCAAACCAGCTGGCCCCTACCCATGCACCATGCCTATATCCTATCTAATAAAAGAGTAATATGCAGATTGACCATCACTCCAACACACAAGATAGCTGCCCCCATGTGGACACAAGATGGCCACCACAAGATGGCCAACAGGGGAGGGCAGTTGGGAGGGACCAGGCCTGCAAGGGAAGGCAGTTGGGGGCAATCAAGCCTGCAGGGGAGGGCAATTAGGGGTGACTAAGCTGGCAGAGGAGGAACGTTACAGGGGACCCAGGCCTGCAGGGAAGGGAAGTTGGGGGGACCAGGCCTACAGGGGAGAGCAGTTAGGGGTGACCAGGCCTGCAGGGGAGGGCAGTTAGGGGCAAACAGGCTGGCAGGGGAGCAGTAAGGCATCAATCAGGCTGGCAGGGGAGTGGTTAGGGCGTGATCAGGCTGGCAGGCAGAAGTGATTAGGGGAAATCAGGAAGGCAGGCCGGCAAGCAGTTGTGAGCCATCAGTCCTGGATTGTGAGAGGGATGTCCAAATGCCCATTTAGGCCCAATCCTACTGGGATCGGACCTAAACGGGCAGTCAGACATCCCTCGAGGGGTCCCAGATTGGAGAAGGTGCAGGCTGGGCTGAGGGACACCCCCCACATGCACGAATTTTGTGCACTGGGCCTCTAGTATGTGTGTGTGTATATATATATAAAACTTTGGCTATTATAAATGTCTTTTATAAACATTTCTTTAAAAAATTTTGTTTAGATATATGCTTTTCATTTCATTAATGTTTTAAAATTATCTTTAAGAATCTTTTCTATTCTTGGTTTCTATTATTGTCATATATGTGGGCCATGAAAAAAAAAAATGGACTTAGCTAACTATAAGGCTTTCCAAAAGATTATTCTAGGAAAGATCTGAGAGATGAGGGTGGGAGAAGAGGGTGATCACTTGTCTCTTTTCTAGGTGTTTGTTTCTTTTCTAGGTGTTCACTCGTACGCAGCAGTAGTAGCCTTGCTTGCCAGAGCCATTGACTGCAGAGGGGGCAATCCAGCAATAATGAGTTTTACTTAATGGATTGATATCCATGATGCTCAGGACCATGTCAGGCATTGTGTTATGTACTGATCTTAAGTTCTGAAAAAAGGCAATTATAGCATTTAGTTAAGGAATAGTCTATAGACAAAAGAGAATTTGCACTGATAATTACCATGCAATGAGACAAGTATAACAATAAAATGCTTTACTGGTATTATAGCAGCACAAAATGGATAAATATTTTAAGAATAGTGATTGGTCCCAGGTGGCGTGGTCCAGTGGTTAAGCTTTGGCCTATAAACCAGGATGCCAGATTGTGGGCTCCATCCCCAGTGTGGAACATGATGGTTCTTTCTCATCATTGATGTATCGATCTCACTCTCTCTATCTTCCTCTCTGAAATCTATACACATACATATTTTAAAAAAGAATAGTGATTGATTTCTGAAATGAGTTTTAAAGTAGAAGTGGGAATAATCTAGCCTGAATGCAGTATCAGTTGGAGGATTCCAAGTGTAATGAAATTAAAAGCAAAAGCTGGAGGCTAGAATTAGCTTGGTGTGTGCAAACACAATGTATATATTTTTATTTAACTTAACATAATTTCATTACCATTTTCCATATTTTTACATAATTTGTATAATTATGTTTAAAAGTTACATAATAGTATATGTACTAAGTTATCATTTAAAACAGTTAATTTTCTTCTTTCTATTTCCAGTTTAATAAGTAGGTTTATTAAGGCTAAATCATACAATGGATATAAAAGTTGTATACTTGCCCTAGCTGGTTTGGCTCAGTGGATAGAACATTGGCCTGGGGACAGAAGGGTCCCAGGTTTGATCCAAGTCAAGGGCACATGCCTGGGTTGTGGGCTCAATCCCCAGTAGGAGGCATGCAAGATGCAGCCAATCAATGATTCTCTCTCACCATTGATGTTTCTTTCTCTCTCTCCCTCTCCCTTTCTCTCTGATATCAATAAAAATATATTTTAAAAAATAAAATAAAAGTTGTATGCTTTTTAGAATGATGTATTATGTCATTTTTTTCTCTATATACAAAGTTAGGTATATTTATCTTTATAAACTAGAGGCCTGGTGCACAAAATTTGTGCATGAGGGGAGGTGTCCCTCAGTCCAGCCTGCACCCCTTGAGGGATGTCCAACCACCCATTTAGGCCCGATTCCACAATCCACAATATGCTGGCTCCCAACTGCTCTCCCCTGCAGGCCTCATACCCCCCAACTGCCCTCCCCTGCAGGCCTGGCCCCCAGAAACTGCCCTCCCCTGCAGGCCTGGTTCTCCCCCAACTGCCCTCCCCTGTAGGCCTGGCCCCCTGCAACTGCCCTCCCCTGCAGGCCTGGTCCCCCCAACTGCCCTTCCCTGCAGGCCTGGTTCTCCCCAACTGCCCTTCCCTGCAGGCCTGGCCCCCAGCAACTGCCCTCCCCTGCAGACCTGGTTCTCCCCCAACTGCCCTCCCCTGCAGGCCTGGCCCCCCCAACTGCCCTCCCTTGCAGGACTGGTCCCCCCCAACTGCTCTCCCCTGCAGGCTTGGCCCCCCACAACTGCCCTCTCCTGCAGGCATGGATCCCCCCCCTAACTGCCCTCCCTTGCTGGCCTGGACTCCCCTAACTGCCCTCCTCTTCTGGCCTGGTCACCCCCAACTGCCCTCCTCTGCTGGCCTGGTCACCCCTAACTTCCCACAACTGCCCTCCCCTGCAGGACATCTTGTGGTGGTCATCTTGTGGTGGCCATCTTATGTCCACATGGGGGCAGCCATCTTTGACCACATGGGGCGGCCATCTTGTGTCTTGGTGTGATGGTCAATTTGCATATTACTCTTTTATTAGATAGGATGGTACACAAAATTTTTCTTAATCAGCATAATCTTATATTTTGAACTGTAGAAGTTGCATCAAATATCTTGACCAGACCTACATCATCTGTGTTATTTATTAATTGAAGTGAAAACCAATTTAAAGTTAAATTTATATACTATAAACCCATGTTTCAAAAACTAAACCTGGAGGGTCAAAAAGAAGTATTAATGTTTAACCATAATCTTTCCTTTGTTGATTCAGCTATAACAAGTACCATATTTTCCGGCATATAGGATGACTGGGCGTATAAGATTTTCCTGGGTTAAAAAGTTGGCTTACACGCTGGAAAATACAGTATACACACACACACACACACATACTTTATATACCGTATTTTCCAGTGTGTAAGATGACTTTTTAACCCAGGAAAATCTTATATGCCCAGTCGTCTTATATGCCAGAAAATACGATAATTCTGCATGTTTACCCAAGTATCTTCACCCATCTACACATCCACTCACCCACCCAGCTGTATACACCTACTTATGTGATATACTAGTATATATATCGGGACAGAGGTCATTATTTTTTATTATTAAATATATATTTTATAGATTACAGAGAGGAAGGGAGAGGGAGAGAGAGATAGAAACATCAATGATGAGAGAGAATCATTGATTGGTTGCATCCTGCTCACCTACTACTGGGGATGGAGCCCACAACCCATGCATATGCCCTTGACTGAAATTGAACCAGGGACCTTTCAGTCTGCAGGTCAATGCTCTATCCACTGAGCCAAACCAGCTAGGGCATGGACTGAGGTCATTATTTAACCAGATTCTCAAATAGAATAGAAAAGAGAAATTACCTTATATTCCATGTGCCAATGTGCTTTAGACTAATAAAATAAAGTTGAATGAGGTGGGAGTACCAAAGAACAAAAATGTCTTATTGCTTATATCAGCATACTAATGATTTTGTATTTACCACAAGTTATCTGTCTTTATTTGATTACATCAATTCATGAATTTACATAATTTAACCTGAATGGCATTTTTTTTCTTGTGAAATGTATTCTTGATAAAACTAGGAATTCTATTTCATTTGGATCACCTACATATAATATGCTGTATGAAAGATCATTCTCAGATATCTACACTATCATTTATGGGCCATTCAAGTGTCAAGTAATTTCATTCATTGCCTTGACATGATTTCTGTTTTCTCTCAGTTATTTAAAGCTTAAACAATATCAAATCACATTTTCTCATTGTGGAAGAAGTGGTAGGTAAATAATCAAAATTAACTTTCAATAATATGATAAATTAATTAGACAAATGAATGTTTTTGACTTATTTATACTTCTATAAAATATAGATTCTAGTATGTGCAATAAAGATAACATAAAACAGAAGGTAGAACACTTCAATTTAGAGCTTATAAAAATCCTAGAAGGTCACTTAGTGCTTAAAAAAATATGTGTGCTCATAAATGTCAGTGCTTTATGTTCCACAGAAAAGATTTTAGGTAACAGGCAAAATTGATATTGTATCTTGTTTCAATTACAAAAGAATAGAATATTTATTCTGCATTTTTAATGCAGGATACCAGCTATTCTTAAGGTCACGTTTGCTTAGTTTTCTGGAATCAAATTTAGATTTTATTTTCTCACTCACTTATGCATCTGTTACTTTAGTATCATGACATTTACTTCTCTTATGATTTCAAAATATTAAGGTAGTTCTGGACTTTACATGCCTCCATGATTCAGAGATTTATGGAAAATGAAAATTTTAGTACAGCCTGTTATTCTTACTTTCTCAAATAAAATTAGACTACTCACTCTGTATGCTGCAAAATAAAGCCTTAACTCTCTGTTACCAGAAAGACAGATGAGGATTGTATAACAACTAAAACTCACATCACCAGGCTACCTTCCTTTCCCCAAACTACCTACTAGGTCATGCAACCAAATATTAATAAGTTGAACATGTAGTCCAGGATTTGAGGAAATTATCTGTGATACTTAGCATTTAAAGAACATTGCAAAGAGTTTCAAATGAATGTGGACCTTTAATGGATTTTAATAGTAAAGAGTGTTCCCATTTATTTTGGTGACTATTTGCTTGATGCACATATTGTTCTGATTGGGGCACAGTATGGACATGAGAGAGATGCCTACCCCAACACTAATGCTGCAGGACAAGTGATCACAACCTGCCTTTTACAATTTCATGCGGTTTGGGTCTTTTCCTTTTTTTGTTGTTAACAGAGTCTGACTATCATAATTAGGGCCAACATGTAATCTAACTTACCATGGGCAGAAGGGAGACTGATGTAATACTTTCCTTGAGGTGGGGGAAGGGGTTGGAGTGGATTAAAATAAACGAGGGACTTGCATGGGGTAGGAAGTTAGAAGGGGTAAAGAATTGAAAGTTTATACAAGAGAGGTAATAGTATTTATACCAGAATTTATCAATTACATGGGTTTTATATTTGTGCTTAATTCATAATATTTATTTATTTATTTAATATTCATTTAAATAATATTTATTTCAGCAATACATATACAATAAGAAAAAACATGGTTTCATAAATTCAGAATTTCTTTTAGTTTCGTTATGTATGAACACTTTTCCTTCCTATCCAGTAAAGAGAGCAGACAGCCACATGCCTCACAAATGAAAGCATAGCTTGCCCTAGCACATGACATGTCCCAACATACAAAGTGAAACAGGCTGATTCATTTGCCTCTCAGCATAACCATTATTTTGTCTCATTTTTGGTTCTTATAAGTGTATGTATAGTATCACATGATCTCACTCATCTAGGGGAAATAATGAACAACATAAACTGATGAACAAAAACAGACCCAGAGACAGGGAAGCATCGATCAGACTGTCAAACCTCAGAGGGAAGGTAGGGGATCGTGGGGGTAAGGGAGAGATATCAACCAAAGGACTTGTATGCATGCTTATAAGCCTAACCAGTGGTCACGGACAACAAGGGGATGGGGGCATGCGTGGAGAGGGGTTTGGAGTGGGAATGGGGGGATGAGGATAAATATGTGATACCTTAATCAATAAAGAAATTTTAAAAAAAGTGAAACAGGGCATTGGATGTGCTAACACAATTTAGAAAAGCGCTTTAAAATATACATGATGTATTTGATCCTATCAGAAAAGGGTATGCATAAGGATTCTGACCACAGGCTGATTATGTAATGTATTTCCTTGTGGGAGTTTTCCTCCTATTAACTCAGAGGTTTTTGTTTAAAGGGCTACCTTTTCATATATTAACTGTTTGATCTGACTAAAAACTCTGAGACACACTTATCCCATACAGTGGACGGATTAATGAATTTATGCCTGCCCACATTACATATTATTATGAGAGTTGTGTTGGTCAACAGATACAAATGTTCATTGGTTAAAAGTATAACATGCTAACATTTTTCATTTTAAATGCAATATAACAATAACAATTATGAGGACTCTCAAAGGTATGCATATACAATTGGACATGAACACTTTGGGCCCATTAAAGGTGATTTTCTTAACAAGAGAATTATGCCAAAAGTAAAAGATAAGGAAAAAGGGAAATGTATACCATTTCAAAGTTATACTGTACAATTCATTTTTTCAAGGCATAACTGTAATTAGTCATACAATGGCCTATTTCACACAGCTCCATAGCTCAGCTACTAATTTGGAGAATTGGTGATTCATGCTTCTCCTCTTTCCTTGCTATTTATTTTTATACTTTGATTCAAACAAATCCATGGCAGACAATCGACATGGCCTTCCAAAAACACATCAGATATCAGAAAGACAAGATAGTTCTTTAGTGAAAACCAGTAAAGAGGAATATGCTCTTTAGAATTGTGACAGTATACTTTTTCACTTTTGTGTGTCACATTTTTACATTAGAGAAAATAGTTTGCAAGAAATTCCAATTTTGAAAACATTAAATGAGCCAGTAAACACACACACACACACACACACACACACACACACACACACACACACCCCACCAAATCAAAATACCCCAGACACAATACTAAAAAGAAACAAAGAAAAGAAAAAAAAAGAAAGAAAACACAATATTAGAAAGAAAAATTTGGATTATAAAGATCCAAATCCAAAATACCTATTTTGAAGTATTAAAATAGAGGACTGTTACAATCGCTCATTTCTCTGACATTAAAATGGTTGCCAACATATAAATAATGTGGTAGGATTTTTATTAACTTCCTTAATTATTATCTCATTTACATACTTTCCTTGTTGTAAAAGTACTTATCAATAGTTGGTAGAAAAACAACATTCCCTCTAAGAACAATTAGAAATCTTGGTAATTTTTAAAGGTGTTTAATAATATTGGAGAGCTGATGCAGTCAGGACTTAGGGCAGAGGAACCTATAAAAAGAGAAACTCATTAAGATGGGTTAAATTTCTATGATGCCCTTTTATCCTTGAGCCACTTGGTAATATTGAAGTTGTGCTGCACGATAAGCTGGTGTGATCACTCTAAAAAACGTACTTGGAACGTATCTGTCTCTCATGACCCAGAAATTTCAATTCAGTGACATACTCAACAAAGTTATGTATAAATGGACAACAAAAGATGCAAGAATTTCATTGCATATTTTTTATGAAAGAACTCAACTGAAAATGCCTACAAATCTATCAAATAATAATTGGTAAATACTTTGGTATGTCTACCCAAAGGTTCTCAACTGGTGGCAATGTGGCCCCTGGGACATTTGATGTTGGGAAAAATATATTGTTTTTAAAATTATTATTTATTTTACAGAGAGAGGAAGGGAGAGAGAAACATTCATGTGAGAGAGAAACATCGATTGGTTGTCTCCTCCCATGCCCCAACTGGGGATCGAACCCACAACCTAGGCATGTGACCTGACCAGAAATCAAACCCACAATCTTTTGGTGTAAGGGACAAAACACAAAAAAATTGAACTACCCTGCCAGGGCTGTTGGGAGATATTTTCAATTGTCATAACCCTGGGAGAGAGGGACAGTGTTACAAGCATACAGAAGGGAGAGGCCAGTAATGTTGTTAAACATCATTCAATGCACAGGACAGACCCATAACAAAGAGTTACCTGGTCAGAAATATCAATGGTGCCAAGGTGGAGAAACCACGACCTATACAATATCATATTTTTTTGAAGTAAACAAATTAATGCAGTACATAAACCACCAATTTATTCCACAAACATAAGATTGAGAACAATAAACTAGACACAAAATACATATTTTATAACCCTACTAATGTAAATTCAAAAACCAGCAAAATGAATCAGTGTTAATAGAAGGTAAGATGCTGGTTCCATTGTAGAGAATTAGTGACTGAGAAGTATAGGTATTGTTTTATTTCTTGACATGATTCACTGGTGTATTCTCCGGGTGTGTTTGCTTTTTGAAAATTGTAAGGTTGTGATATGTAATTATGTGATATTTTGTTATCAAATCTACTGAAATTTTTTATTGGATCACTAGCCTGTAATATCTAATGGGATGTTTAATACCACCAAGATGTCATGTATATATCTAGTTTATAATTTAAAAAGGCAACTTCAATTTCTAAAAAGAACATAGAGTGCTATTGTTAATCCTCACCCAAAGATACTTTTCCATTGACTTTGGGAGAGAGTGGAAGGGAGAGGGAGAGACAGATAAAAGGAAACATCGATGTGAGAGAGATACATCAATTGGTTGCCTCCCGCACGTGCCCCAACCAGGGCCAGGGATTGAGCCTGCAATGGAGGTACATGTGCTTGGCCAGAATCGAACCCGGAACACTTCAGTCCATAGGGCGAGGCTTTATCCACTGAGCCAAACCAGCTAGGGAAAACACAGAGTACTATATAAAGTGAAATAAAATCATCCAAATAGAAGTCATTTTTTATTTCCTATGAGTGTGAGTGTGTGTGTGTGTGTGTGTGTGTGTGTGTGTGTGTGAGACACACTGTCATAGGGGTCTTTCTATACAACATTACAATATTTTAAAAATAATTTCAATGGCTTGTGTCTATTTTTCATTTTCTTACAAAGACAACATTTTTCAAGATGTTTTTTTCATTTCTTAAAAAGTAAGTTTGCTTCCACAAGAATAATAGAATAGACAGTACTAGTATACGGGGATTGCCCATAGTGAAATACCATGGCAACAGATGCTTTGGATGAATGTTTCTGACCGTGGGCAAATCTTCCCAAGCCTGTCAAATTCTATAGCTCCAAATTGCCATCAGAAATATTAATATTACAAACAGGAATACTATTCCATCTTAGCCATATTTTTAGCTAAGAAATATAACTAGTTTTGGTGAATCAAAAATAGATCATCTGATCAAGTATTGTATGTGCATAGAACTAAACATTAAATATAAGCTATTTTATAATTTCACTAAATTACTGTATGGTAAAAAAATATGGATCAAGTGAATCAACATAGAAATTTTTATGCTTACATGTCTTTACACAATTCTTATAGAACAAAAATTAGAGAATTGTATTCAAAGTAGTAATTCAGCTCTAGCCAGTTTGGCTCAGTGAATAGAGCATCAGCCTGCAGAACAAAGGGTCCTTGGTTCAGTTCTGGTCAAGGGCATGTACCTTGGCTGCAGGCTCCTCCCGGGCCCCAGCCCTGGTCAGGGCTCCTGTAGGAGGCAACCAATTGATGTGTTTCTCTCACAACAATGTTTCTCTCTGTCTTTCCCTCTCTCTTCCATTCTCCCTAAAATCCATGGAAAAATATCCTCAGGTAAGGATTAACAAAAACTAACCAAACAAACAAAAAACACAAATTAGTAATTCACTCTATATAGTAATATATCTGTATATATAACCATAAATAGTAAAATATATGCAACTATAAGATTTGTTTATGAGTATTCTGTTTAACTTAAATATTTATCTTAAATTCAATATGCTCAGATGTATCTTCTTATTGGTCTGCATCCTTATGCCTCCCTTCTCAAGGAAGATTTATAGGACAGTGTGCCTCTGCAGACTGGAGGGGTGTGGTAAAGAGAAATTAGAAAGGGGGAAGATAGTAGGAGGAACTAGGGGAATCAAAAGGGAGGGAGTTAAATTGTAAGAAGGAGGAGACGAGGATGTGAAAGAAGGGGTTATTTAGGAAAAGTAGAGTGGAGGCAACAGAAGTCAAACACACACACACACACACACACACACACACACACACACACACACACAGCCATGATAAAACCCTCATTACCTAACCTCAGACTTTTTATGTAAGAAAGAAAAAAAAATGCCTATCCTGTTTATACTACAATTTTTAATTCTACCTTCCTCACAGCCAAACTTATCCTAATTAATATGAGACCCATTTTACTTCCCATGTGCCAGACATGGAGCTGAAAATTCAGGACACAAAGTACATGAAATGGCCCATTGCACTCAGATAGCTAATAGAGTGGAATATTAAAAGTAGTGCAATAAATAGTCATGTGTTGCAATATTACCTGTAATGTGTAGTATTACAACATAAGGTTCAGTAAAGCAACCTCCGGGAGATGACTCTTGAGATGACACTTGTCACAAACAGTTATTCCCAGGTGGACAAGTGATCACTCCAGACAAAGTGGCCCTCAGGTTTAGATGGTGTAAACTTACTGAGTACATGATTTCTATAAATGCTAGGTATTCTCATGCCAAAATCATGGAACTTGAATGTGAGAGGAAGATAGACAAGCATCAATGTGGTTAAGTAAAGGCCAAATAAAAGGAAAATTCTAGGACTGTCTACAGGATTTGAAGTTTGAACCATTAGCAGTATTAGAATATTTGAAGAGTTGTAAGAACTACAAATGAATTGATCATACATGTGTTTTAAACTTTCCCCTGGGGAGATATGCTGAAGTAGTGAGATGGGAGATAGGAAATCTGATTAGCTCTGAATTAAGACATGACAAATGGAGAAGGTTGAATTGACACTACAGATAATAGTTGTAGAATCAAGAAGTGCCTTTTCATTTAGCACGCTTTTTAGAATATACTTATTCAAGCTCACTACTAGAGGATGGTTCATTTTAGTTTTATGTCGCCATCTCTAAAAATTATTAGCTAAAGTTTTAAACTCAATTATTTCATCCTTGTTATTTCCAAGGAATCAGTTATTGAGTTTTTTCTCTTTTTACTTTATTCTCCTTTACAGGGTGATTTCTACCACCTCAAAGGCTGTAACCACCATCTATACATTGCAGCACTAGAGGTTATGTACACATAGATGTCCTCAATAAGATATTAATGGAAATTAGATAGTACATATTTAATATTTGAGCAAAACCCATAATGAAATCACACTGTAATAGGACAGAGATAAGTTAATTTGCTAAGCCATTAAATTGAAAGTTTACATATGGTATATGTATAGCTCAGCTCACCTAGTTCAATTCCATCAAATCAAGAAACAGAAGCTTAGCAAATTCCCAGAAGACTTGTTTTCAATCTCCCATTCACTGCTCATTCAACACAGTTAAATACTATCCTGACTTTTTAAAGATATAAATTTGTCTTCCTAGTTTAAATACTTTATATAAATAGAGTCATACAGAGTACCATCCTTTGTGTCTTTGCTCGGTATTTTATTTGTGTACTTGTAAAATATTCATTCTTATTTGTGTACACTATTGGATATTCCTTTGAGTGAACATTTATTTATCTAACTTACTGTTGATAGGCATTCTGGATGATTATGAATAGTGCTATAACAAACATTTTAATACATGTCTTCTAAGGCATGTATGACCACATTTGTTTGGATATATAACCAGGAGTGTGTCACAGATATGCATATGTTCAGCTTTAAGAAATCCGTTTAAGGGTTTTATGAATTGTAAAAATCCTTTTTCACCTGCAGCCTCTGAAAGTTTTAGTTTCTTAGCAAATTTGACATTGTCTATTTCATTTTAGTCATTCTGTTGGATATGTATCAGTGTGGCATAACACTTAATTTGCATTTCTTTGATGACTAATGATGGGTTGTATTACTTTTTCTTGTTAACTTTGAGGAGATCTTACATATTCTAATTAAGAGTTCTTTATTAGATGTGTGTTTCGTGAATACCATCTCTCACTGCATGGGTTGCTCTTTAAACTCTCTTTTGAAGAACAGAAGTTTGCAAGTATAATGTCGTCTATTTTATCAATTATATTTCATCTTAGTCCACTCTTGAATGTCCCATTTAACAAGCATTCACCTAACTGAGTTCACCAAAATAATTATCTGTAATTTTTTTCTTGTTTTGTTCAGTGGTTGAGCATCAACCTATGAACCAGGAGGTCACAGTTCAATTCCTGGTCAGGACATATGCCCAGGTTGCGGCTCAATCCCCAGTGTGGGGCTTACAGGAGGCAGCCAATGATACTCTCTCATCATTGATGTTTCTATCCCTCCCTCTCCCTTTTTCTCTGAAATCAATAAAAATATATTTAAAAAATAAAAGTGTTGTTGTTTTTCATTTACATTTTGATCTGCAATCTATCTGAAACAATTTCATATAAAATGTAAGAAGGATATACTGCATTATCATTCCTATTCTATGACATGGGGTTGTATATGTTTAAATCTATTTCTGGATTCTATTCCATTTTATAGTTCATTTTGTCATACTTTCCTAATCAGTGTAGCTTTATAATACATGCTGATACCTAGAAATATAAGTCTTTCAGTTTTACTTTTCTTCTTCATAATTGCTATATGTAATCATAACCCTGTATTTCCTTATGGATTTTGGATTCTTTGGTCACACAGTGTTGGGGTTTTGTTTGGATTGTGTTGAATATATACATTCCTTAGGGGAGAAATTACATCTATGCAGTATTGTGTCTTACAAACAGAGAATATGGCATATTCATCAACTTTTGTTCTTTAAAATTTCTTTTTAATGTCTACATAGTTTTCAGAACAGTCTCTTTTATGACTTTTGCCATATTTATTTGTATAAATATAATGCAATTTCATGGAATTATAAGTGATTTTTAATGCTTAAATTTATTTTCTATTTGTTTTTTTTCTTGTTTTTCTTTCTGCTGGAATAAGATTTTAAAATGAGTAAGTCTGATTTATGTATGTTGACCTTATAAATGTGCATATTGATTCAATTTTGTCTGTATACATTTTTAAATTTATCTGTATTATTGAAAGTATTATATATTTCCCCATTTATCCCCATTGACCTCCTCCACCCCCCCACCTGCCCCTCCCAGGCCTTAACCACACTTTTATCTATGTCCATGGTCTATGCATATATGCATATAAGTTCCCTGGTTAATCTCTCCCTACCCATCCCCATCCCACCTTCCCTCTGAGATTTGTCAGTCTGTTTCACGCTTCTATGTCTCTAGATCTGTTTTTTTTATCAGCTTATTTTGTTTACTAGATTCCAGGTATGAGTGAGATCATGTGATACTTAGCTTTGTCTAACTGGCTTATTTCACTTAGCATACTACTCTCCAGGTCCCTTGATACTGTCTCTAAGGGTAAGAAATCCTTATTTTTTACAGCTGCATAGTATTCGTACCATGGTGTAAATGTACCACGGATTTTTTCATCCACTCATCTACTGAAGGGCACTTGAGCTATTTCCAGACCTTAAACTATTATAAATTGTACTGCTATGAACATAGGGGTACATATATTCTTTCTGATTGGTATTTCGGGTTTTTTAGGATATATTTCTATAAGTGGGATCACTGGGTCTAATGGCAGTTCTATTTTTAATTTTTTGAGGAAACTTCATATTGTTTTTCACAGTGGCTTCACCAGTCTGCATTCCTGCCAGCAGTGTAATAGAGTGCCCTTTTCTCCACTTCTTCACCAGTACTTGTCTATTGTTGATTTGTTGACAATAGGCATTCTGATAGGCGTGAGGTGATATCTCATTGTCATTCTAATTTGCATCTCTCTATTAGTGACTATCCTTTTTATATATTCTTTTTATATCCTTTTAATAATTCTATTTGCTAATAATATTTTTAGGAATTTTGTAACTTTGTTTATGAGAAGCAGAGACTTGTAATGCTATATTTCAATATTGTACATAATCTAATTTCTAAAAGAATAATGCTAATATAGCATTGAGCATTATACTTTCTGCTCAACTAAATAGTTGGAGGAAGAGGAGGAGGGAAAATAGGAAAAGAAAGAGTTGAAATCTTGATCCTTTTACTTTTAATTGAATTTGAATGCAACAAAGTCAGAATAGTGGAAAAGGCATGAGATCAGGAAGGGGAAAGGAAGTAATTGGCACTTTGCATACTATAAGTTAGTCTCCATAAAATGGGATAGAAAAGATAGTACAATTGCAGGATGCTACCAAATATGTAAATTCATTCATTCATTTTTTCATTTACTCAGCACTTATATAATGAATATCTGATATGTGTTGGCTATCATGTATGTAATAATTAGAAAAAAATACAGTAAGACACAGTACTCTCATGGATATTATAGTACTAGGAGTGTCCAAAACTTAACAAAAATTCTCCAACTAAATATGAAATATACAAGTGTTCTTAAGTGCTATAAAAGAGAGCTATATTTGAGAGCTTAGAGTACAGTCTATTTAACCTTTTTAAGAATTTAGTTCTTAAAACCATCAGTTCATATATATATATATATGGTGGGGGAAAAGTAGGTTTACAATAGTTTGTATGGAAAATAATACAATAACCAGGGAATAATAATAGAAAAATAAACTCTGTTTCACATACAGCTGTAAACTTATTTCTGCCCCATCCTCTACCATCCACCACACACACACTCACAAAATCAACTAGATATTGTAAGGTTGCTTCTTTAACTTAGTAGAAAAATATTATAAAAATAGCTGGTTATAGTGGATCTATCAAGTAAATATCACATTTTTTAATTTAAAAATTTTAATATTGACATTATTGCAGTGTTTCCCTTTCCCCGACCCCTCCCTTTGCCCACCTCTACCCACCCCCACCTCCCTGTTGCATGTCCTTCACCACATTATTGTCCATGTCCATGGGGTATGCACATTTGTTCTTTAGCTAATTTAGCTATTTATTCAGTCACCTCCAATATCACATTTCTTTAGGTCAGAAAGTTCAGCAACCACAAAAAAATTGATGTTACTAATAAATTACCAATGAATATATTTGAGAAATCCAAATTGCATGCAGATAGAAAAAAGTGGTTACAATTTTTTAAAGAATTAAATTAATTCATATTATTATATATAGTGCTCATAATATATCTGAAATTCTTTTAGTTCTTGGTGTGAATTATTTTATGTAGTCTTTACAACAACTATATGAGCTATGTACTTTTATTCTCTTTCTTTTACCTGTGAAGACTCAGGGAGATTAAATAACTTGCTGAAGGTTGCAAAACTGGTAAATAATAGAGCTGGGAATGGGATCCTTGCAGTTAGGTGCCAGAGCTTATAATTTCAACCACTATAATACACTGCCCCCCACTGAGAACCCAACTGTAATGTCAAGATGAGTTTATTTGGCAAGTTTCATCATGTTGATTAAGCAACAGTCATCAAGGGAACAGTAAAAATAGTTTAGGATTGAAGAATAATTATAATAATTATAACGCAAACATGCAGCAACCTCATGAATTAGGAAAGGCAGAATAAAAGAAAAAAATGTACAGCTAGCCTAGAATCTACTTGATGAAAACAATCGGTAGCTTTCCTATAACAGTTTCAATAGGTATCCACATAAATTCAATTCACAGAATGAAGAGGAATCATATAATACAAATAACCCTACTCTATCACAGAATACTCTGCCATCAACTCCCAACTTGCTACTTAAAGCTGACTGACCTTACTTGGGTTATTTGTCATTTGAATTTTAGTTTTTTAACTGTGTAACAAGAATTGTACCACCTTTCTGAATCAAACATACAGTCTTTTCCCACAAAATTCTGAAATTAAGTTTGTTTTGAAATTAGCATGTGCATGTATATTGGCTTCTGTCTTGAGAAAATATATTGTTAAATCAATGCTAAATTTTAAAAAGCAATGTTTTTATTTATTTATTCAACAAATATTTATAAAGGCCCATTAAAAGTACTGGACAAATACAATGAACAAAATAAGGAAAAGCACTATTTTAGAGCATACTTTCTAAAGAAGGTAACAAAATTAATAAGCCAAGTTATATATATAAATGATTTACAATAATAATTGATTGTGAAATTTATAAAAGTCATTATCAAATGGATAACTCTAGTGTCAGTTGAAATCAAACATCTCTTTCTCAAATATATGAATGAACAATGTGTTTTAATGGAGGAAAATGTAAATATTCTTATACTAATATAAATACTAAGTACTTCACTTTCTGAAAGCCAGATACTTAAGAAAATTATTTTTATTCCTACATTTTACATGAATTTTTGCTGAATATTGATCACATGTATATGCAAATATTCAATAAGCTACTGAGTTGTAGTGCAGATTCCTCAGAAGACAAATTAATCAATATTATAAATCTTATTATAAAGTTTGCTTTTTCCTTAAGCAAGACAATTCTAATATCTTTTGTGTAAACTCACTCATTTCAGTCATTGGATTTAAGAGGCATAGTTATACTTCTAGTATTTGCTACTTCTTTATTCACTGAATATTCGTCACCTCATTTTATTGAAGTTATCAAAATTTGTTATGAATCAAACACCTAAGATCTCAGTAATTTAACATGCTCAACAATTTCCAGCAATCATACAGCATTTCTAGTAACCTTTCATTACAAAAAAGAATGTTTTACAACTTATCTTTCCTTCTCAAATTTTCCTTCATTTCAGGAGTCCTTGACTTTCTTTTCATTGAAAAATCAACCATTCTTCAGGTGTCAGTTTTATCTTCATTCCTAAGAGAAGTCTTCCCTGACTACCTAATTTAAATATAAATCCTTGCAGATTTTTCTCTTTTATAGTACTCAATGTTTTATTTAATCCATCTATCACATTTTGTAGGTATTGGTTATTTGAGTGCTAAACTATTTAGTATATACTTTCCCAACCAATTGTAAGCTCACGAGAGTGACCTTGTGTGTTTTGTTCATCCCTTCCTACCCAAGGTCTAGCACAGTGTGTTGCACAGAGTATGAAAGATGTTTTCCATAACTGAATGATCATTGGGCACTGTAGTCCATGATAATGGAGAAAATCCCACCTTTCATTTGATACTTTCTATTACATAGGAAATACTTCACAAATGTTTATTTCACTTACCCAAGTTTCAATATATATCCCTATTTGTGCCATTGCTGTGTTCCTCCAATTGCAAAATAAAAGGATGGTTATGTTTGACAGAATAATTTGTTATGACTCTATTTCCTCCAAGAGTCTCATGGTGCAAATACAAAACACAATCAAGAATGAATACCAATTTTTATCTTCCCATTCTGCAATTTTCCTGTCCTTTGTGGATTACTTTTAAAGCCTGAAAATTTAGATAAATATGTCTACTGAGATTTTTTTCCTTCTGATTTTACTTCATCTAATTTTATGGGCTCAAGAGGCTTCATTGTGCTTAATTAATTTCAATGGTCAAATTTCTAATCATTCCAGTTTCCCCAAGTAGGTCTTTAAGGGAATAAACTGAAAAGCATCAGATAATTATTTTTCCTTATTCCAATCTATCCTCCTGTGCCTACAAAAAATAAGTGGTAAATGTTGGACTAAATAACATCATGAGTGCTGGCCAAGGATATCACATATAACGTTTGATGAACTCACGTACAATGTAATAAATATTCTTTTTCTATATCTGAGGTTTGGATTGTCACCTAATCTTTCTTCCTGCCCCCATAAAAGGCTTGTAACAAGGGAGCCTAAATCAGGGAACTGGAAAGAGACATGTAGAAGAAAGAAAAGGCAATCCAAGAGTACTTTTTTAACTGGTTTCCACTTTGATCCACTGGGACTTGATCTGTCTAAAGATATTGCATAGAATACACTAGAACAGAACAAAATGGAATGGAATTTAATAAAATAGTAAGAAATGGAATGGAGTGGAGTGGAGTGGAATAAAAAAAGGGATGGAATGGAGCAATTACACAGAATATACTTGAGAAGTTTCTGCCTGAAATATGGAAGATGGGAGTTTTATATCCATTGTATCCTGCCCCTTATTGGCTAAGTATGGGTGAGGTTATGCACAGGTTGAGCAGATTGGCTGGCTCCCATGCACAGAAGTCTAAAAGCCCTAAGAAAGCAAGATCAAGTTGAGGTGCCATGAGGCTACCACATCACTGCGTACAGCTTGATGCCACAGGAATAGTCAGAGAACAAAGAGATTATGATATGCGGTAAAAGATATCTGGCCAACATTATGTCTGCCAAAGCAATATGTTTTAATTATAGTTTATTATTAAGATACAAGAAAGATAAAAAGGGACAAGAAAAACTGATACAATTGGTTATATAAAAATCATCTATAACTGAGATATTCTACAGAATACCTGGCCAGTATTCTTCCAAACTGTCAAATTTATGAAAAATTAAAACAAACAAACAAACAAACAAACCTGAGAAATTGTCACAGACCAGAGGAGTCTGCGGAGAAATGGTGACTAAATGCAATGTGATATCCTGAATTGGATCATGGAACAGAAAAAGGACATTTAGAGAGAAAAAAAGGAAAAACTTGAATAAAATCTGTAGTTTAGTAACAGTTATTACCAATGTTAATTTATTAGTTGTTGAAATGACTGCTATACAGAAACTTAACATTAGGGAAACTGAGTAAAAGGGGTATGGAAACTGTTTGACTATTCTTTACAATGTTTCTCTAAATCTCATGTTATTCTTTTCTTAGTCTCTTTGGGCTGCTTTAACAAAATACCACAGACTGGTGACTTATAACGACAGAAATTTACTTCTCACAACTGTGGAAATTGGGAAGTCCAAAATCAGAATGCCCACATGGTCACACTGTGTGACTGGTAACTGCCTCCCAGCTCATACAGGGCTGTCTTCTAGCTGTAACCTAACATGAATGGGAGGCAAGGGAGCTAATTCCATTCATGAGGGCTCTGCCCTCATGACCCAATCACCTCCCAAAAGCCCCAGCTCAATACTATCACTTTGGGCATTATGTTTCAACATAAGAGTTCTGGGAAAACACAAATGGTCACACCACAGCGTATCCAAGTAAAATTTTATTTTAAGACTAGAGGCCTGATGCATGAAATTTGTGCAAGGGGCTTGGCCCTCACAGTCCTGGCTTCATCCGGAAGGATGCCCAGAAGGTTGTTCGGCTGTCCAGTCTAATTAAGATATGCTTTTATTATTATAGATAAGACATAAATATGACATATTTACTGTAGTATGACCCTTGAACAATGCAGAAGTTAGGGCACCAACCTACATGCAATGGAAAATTCTCATATAACTTTTGACTCCCCCAAAACTTAAGTTGTTCTTCGATATCTATTCTGAAACTAATCCCCCACAGACACCAAAATCTGAAGATCTTCAAGTGCTCTATATAAAATAGTGTAGACCAATGCATACAGTTGACCCTCCACCTCCACAGACACCCAACCATGGATCCCAAATCCATTTTTATTTATTGAAAAAAATTCCCATATAAGTGGATTTGTGCGGTTCAAACCCATGTTGTTCATGGGTCAACTTGTCAACTGATGTTCATTAGCACCAGTTCAACACCAACAGGAATCCCCAGTGTGGGGTGTGGTAAAGAAGAAAACTTTATTCAATGCAAAACAGCTCAATTGTGATACAGCTCTGCCGCAGGCCTCTCTCTGGCTAGACAGCTCTGCTCTGTTCCTTGCTGGTCTGCTCTGCTGTGCTCCATGCAGACCTGTTTTGCACTTTGCTGGTCTGCTCCACTCTGCTCTGGTGAGACATCTTCGGTGTTTTGGCTCAGCCTGGGTGAGCAGTCTTCAGTCTTAGGTGGAAAGCATAGTGGTGTGCAACCCCAGCCAGAGGGAAGCTGGCTTATATGGACGAGTCCCCACCCCTGGTAACTGATTGGTCTATCCTCACACAAAGGAGGACTCTAAATCCTCACAGTATGATTGGTCTAAAAGGCACTGGCCTGATTAGTCAGAATACAGCTGCTCTGATTGGCCAGAGTTGCACAGCTCCAATTGGACAGGGAAATCCTCAGTCCTGTTGATTGAAATAGGATTCCAGGAACTCCATTTTAAGGGCTGGTTCAAATAACAGAAACACAGTGCAGTCAAGCAGTTCGGCACAGAGGCAGGCAGTTCAGCACAAAAACTACAGAAAATATTTTGCATATATGTTTACCAACTGTTATCCTGCTGCAAATATCAGATGCATTGCAAACATACACATTTATATACATACATTAAGATGTGTGTATGAATTTTCTGCTGACATGTTTAGAAATTCCCAAGTGATGTAGAATTGATATAAACAATAGGCTTTTAGGCAACTTACTAGTAAAAGCTAGATATAAAAATTTTGTTCATATATTTTATACCTAGATTAGCCTTGCCTTTCAATAAAATAAATATTTGGAGTTTGGACTACAGTGAAATCTTAATTTTGTTTTAGTAGACTTCAGATGTTTATCCTAAAAATCTCAAGTGCTTCTGAAAGGAACACCTGGAGCTTGAGCAAGATCATCAACTCAGTCAACCAAATCATCACAGCTGACATTCAGAGAGTGTGGGCTGTGTCCAACACTCCTTCCAGGAGGCTCATGTATGCTAACTCATTTAACCCTCATAAACCATGTGAAGCAGTTACTATTACTTTCATAGCTATTGCCAATGAAGAAATGAAATAATAAAAATTTTCCCATATCAGGTCGCTAACCAGAGATGGATCCAGGATTTTAAGCAAATCAATTTGGATCCCAAATCCATTTATTAACCAACTAGAGGCCCAGTGCATGAAATTCATGCACTCGGGGCAGGGGTCCCTCAGCCCGGCATGCACCCTCTTATAGTCTGGGAGCCCTCAGGGGATGTCCGACTGACGGCTTAGCGCTGCCGGGAAGGCGGGAAAGACGCCGCCATGCCATTGCACTTGCCAGCCATGAGCCCCGCTTCTGGCTGAGTGGCGCTCCCCCTCTGGGAGTGCACTGACCACCAGGGGGCAGCTCCTGCATTGAGTGTCTGCCCCCTGGTGGTCAGTGCATGCCATAGCGATCAGCTGTTTTGCTGTTCAGTCAATTTGCATATTTGCCTTTTATTATATAGGATATTTCACCCAAGAAAGTAGATTTCTACATCAACCATAAACAAAGTCACTTCTCTTTCAGGAACTACTAAAATAGTTCTAGTAAAACTGCAATGTTCGTTTGAGCATTCAATTAGGCAATTTTATAGTATTTAAAAGCTAAAAAAAAAAGCAGCTTGGGTGTGTGGATAATCATAGGCACTGATATTTTTAAAACACATGTGTTATATTGAAGAACACAATTGCTTTCCTTTACTTGTTACTATCAGTAGATGTTTTGCATACTGGAACACAGTCTTTTGGAGATTAGTCTTTTAGAAGAGAAAGACATTTAGCTCATATGGATTAGATAATTAGTTTAATAATATAAATACCCATTAGTATATTTTAAAACATCAAGTAGATGATAGAGTCATAGAGGGTTAATTAGCAGGGACTCAAACCTGATTTCCTCAGGTGACTTAAATAGAGATTCTGCCTATGTGAGAAGTACAGAAGCAAGAGTTGCAAATGCCCTTTAAAATTACAAAAGCAAACAGGATTGCTACCTTTGAAAACAGTAACACAGAACAAAAGTATTTCTCCTGAAACACCTGCACAATTAGGGCAGGATAATACCCAACATTTTCCAAAACAATTCAGGAGAGATTGTATTGTTGTTACTGTATTAATTTTCTCTTCAAAATAATGTGAAGTTTAAAATTAGTCCTAGAAAAAAATATTTTTGAAAATTTCCTTTAATATGTGATAAGAATAGGCAGCAGTAGAATAGATAACTACTTTAAATTCTGCCAAGTCAGTCTGGATTCTCAATAGTTACTTACCTCTCTTGACAATTTCAATGAATAATTTAATATATAATTATGAGTTCAGTTACTATTTTTAAATCAATTAATTTGATAAATGTATCTGATCAAATCAATTTTCTAATAGTGCATTTCTTATGATAAAAGAATCAACCAGGATTTCCCTTATACTGGCTAAAGTAGGGCTATTAAAAACACTGGTCCTTTTGCAAAACTACCTTGGCAGATAATGATTATTTACTCTTTCATATGATTTAGTAATGTCAACTTGTCCAGTCCCAAAAAAATCCTATTGAGAGGTTCATGGAATTACATTTAATTTATACCTGTTTTAGAAGGAGGAGGACAATTGGTATCTTTATGATACTTAGTCATATTTTATATAAAAATAAAATATTTTCTCTTCATTTGTTTATGAGTTTTTAATTGGTGTTCGGTAATCTTTGATATTTTTCTCTATGCAGAAATTGCAATATATTTGTATTGTAATGTATTAATTTCCATGTTCCTTGTGATTTATATTGAAAAGCATATGATTTTAGTATATTATGCTTCAATTTCTAATTTTTAAAATTGCATTGTATGAAAAGTATTGAATTTTGCATGTTAATATTTCATCTAGCAATTTTGCTGAAACTATTATTTCTATTTTATTTCTTAGTGGATATTCAGTGTAGATAATGTAAACCATAGTCATAGGCTGTCAGTGGATGAGAGCAGGGCCAGAGCCGTCAGTGCATGGGAGCAGTGGTGGGGGGATGCTAGCAAACAGGGGACCAGGGGACCAGCTTGCACTCTAGACTCCCTATCACTTACAAGGTTCACCGACAGGGGTACTTACTTTGGCTATGAGGAACCTTTGATTACTTTCACATATATCCAGCTCAATCCATTGCCATGAGACACATAGCTTTGAGTAGGAGATATGGTCAATAATAGTGAAATGATATTTTGAAGTTACATATATTTACAGGAGAAAAAAATATAATACACAACAATAGAAGTAAGAAGTACTAAGGAAACCAGAGGACAAAAATTTAAATAACTTCAAGGAATTCAAAGAGGTATGGCAAGGTGTAAACCAACCACCACCACCATCACAACAAACAGATACCTAGGGATTTAGCAGAATTTAGAAGAGAGCCAAGAAATAGTAACTAAATAACAAAAACAACATGAAAATTTTCAGAAAGAAAATACAATAGTCTTGTGTTTTATTAGAAAAGAGTCAAAGTACATTGAGGATATGAATATTTGGGTCAATACAGGTCATTGCATTGGGCCAGTACTGTATTGACCAGACCTTCATTCTCAGCAATGGGTTAAATTCCACCAGGATTCACTAATTTGGGAGATATACATAGATGCACAGACATATTTTGGTAAATCAAATCTCTATTTTTGAGTCATATCATGTAGCATGTGAATTATTCAGGATTATTTGGTTATGATTTGAAAGCCCCTATAATCCCTATCTATCTATACTAATAAAAAGGTAATATGCAAATTGGTCAGTTCACCCTCACAGTAACGACCAAACAGCAGGCTGCATGGGGCGACCAGGCCGGCAGGGGGGTTAGTGAGGGGCAACCAAATGATTGAACAGCAGGCTGCATCGGGAAATTAGGCCAGCAGGGGGCAGTGAGGGGCAACCAGGTCAGCAGGGGGGCCAGTGAGGGGTGACCAGGCCAGCAGGGGGCGGCAATTGGGGGCAACCAAGCTGGCAGGGGAGGCATTTAGGGGTGACCAGACCAGTAGAGGAGGACAGTGAGGGGCAACCAGGCTGTCAGGGGAGGGCAGTGAGGGGTGACCAGGCTGGCGGGGGGGGGGGGTTAGTTAGGGGAGACAAGTCTGGCAGAGGGGGGTAGTTAGGGGCAACCAGGCTGGTGGGGGGGCAGTTGGGGGTGACCAGGCAGGTGAGCGGTTAGGAGCCAGCAGTCCCAGATTGTGAGAGGGATGTCCAAGTGCCAGTTTAGGCCCTACCCCAGGGATTGGGCCTAAACTGGAAGACAGACATCCCCTGAGGGTTCCCGGGTTGGAGAGGATGCAGGCTGGGCTGAGGGGACCCCCACCATGCACGAATTTCATGCACCGGACCTCTAGTATATATATAAAAGGCTAACATGCAAAGTGTCCTCTTGGGAGTTTGACTGGGAGACCGGGAATTCGATCACTTGCTATGACATGTGCTGACCACCAGGGGATGGCACGGAACAGGGTGGGGAGGCAGAGGCGGTGGTGGGTTGCTGAGGGAGTGAGGGAAGGAGGAGGTGGGTAGGCAGGGAATCTGATCGGCCCTGATCGCCAGTCAGGTCTAGGGACCCTACCTGTGCATGAATTTTTTCCACTGGGCCTCTAGTCTTATTATAAATACTAAATACAAAACTAAGATATTTTCTTTCTTATTTACTTTTCACACTGCTGATTTATGTTTACTAATCTATTAACTAGACAGATGTGCCATTGGTTTCTGAATAATTACTTTTGATGAAAAAAATGAATTGTTTATAGAAATGTTTGAAAAAATATTTTCTGTCTTTTTAATTAACTGCAATTTGCATCTGTCAGAAATTCCAAGTTCAAAGTTTCCTAACTTCACTTCTGTTTTCTTTCTGTTACTTATGGAATTTTGACCTTGGTGTCTTTTGCCAGTGATGATATTTAGATTGCAGAGTGCACAAGAGGGTATTGTCATTCTCTGCAGGCGGCGAATCTCTAGCTATTGATATGTGTGTGTCCTTTCACAAGACTCTCAGGCACATCATTGCTACAAACTAGCAGCAGATTAGGAAGTCCTAAAACCACGTCCAATTCTGATTAATAAAGCAAATAAATCCTTTAAATATGTTTATTTTGTTAAAGCTAACCTGTAGTTAAACATATATATCACATTTTGAAAATCAACAAAATATTTTATTTCATTAGCACTTGGAATGGTGGATTCATATGTAGAATATTAAATTAAACAGGAAAAAGCAAACAGCTGAATATAAACATTGAAAAATGGTGCAAAATGAAGAAAACAGGGGTGGGGATACATAAAACAGATACTTGAGAAATTTTTCAAGCATGATTCTTTGTCTTCTTGAACTTCGATTTAAAGGTTGCTTAGCAACAGTGGCAGTAACAGCTGGGACACCCTTGATCTTGTTGTGTAAACTATTAAAAATAGGTGATGGAAAGTGGCACCATGGAAACAATGACTATACTGAAGCAGGTGTCTGTAATGCTGCTTCTCAGTTTAATGTTGGAGGTGTAAATTACAAAAAATAAAAAATAAAATAGCTATATCTTTCATTCTCTTGGACTTTGGAAACAGATCTTTTTCTTCCCTTTTTACATTTTTCCTATGGTTTCCCAGGCATGTTGGTTCAATAAGTTGTTGATATGTTAATTGATTATTTGATATTGTATTTTGATTTCTAAATTCAATTCAAAATGAAATTAATTGATCTCTAAATTTATTTTTTAAATGGTTGCTTATTTTATAACTAAGTTCTCATGGAATCTACTTAAACATGAATCAATACAGAGTGCTATATAATTGTCATTGTGCATGCAGTTTTTCAGGATTCTCATTTACTAACATTAGTTTTCAAAGGCTGGTTATACTTGTTTATTTTAGATTAATAGAAATCACTCTTTAGTAATCTCTGGATCTTGTTTTATAACTAAATGTTTTTATTAATAATAATATAAAAATATACTCTGATTATCTACTTCTGATGGGCTTACTCTCGTGTTTATAAAGCCAACAGTAAACAATGCCTTCATTCTTACTTTTAGATCACTTTGTGGGGCACTGCACTCGATGACCTAGAGTCAACATCAGTATTGGTCAGAGTGGAGGGGGGTGCCTTTGCAAGGATGTCACCTAAATCAAGCTTCCCATGCCCTTCTAGTGAATTCATTTTTCTAGATATTCAATTGAAGCAGCATTAAAAGAAGAATGCATGTTATCAGATTGTGTATTTAGATGAAATATTTAATAACTGGGAGGTCTATAAGACTATTTCTACTCTTATTTCATAGATGGGAAAATGAAGGCCAAGGGGGTATTACTCTTAACTATGGAGAGAGACTATAATTTATAAGGTAGCACATTTAATTAATATATATTCAAAATATTCCCAAATGATGTCCTCATTTTTATGTAGTTTAACAGTTCTATATAATATTATTTTATTATTTTATTGTTATTTATTAAATACTTCTGCTGGCTACTTTACAATAGTATTTATTTTCTGTAAAGTTCTATTTTAGGCCTCAAACCTTGTGTCACATTTAAACATCTTTTTCCTTCCCTCCAGAGCTCAAGCTATCACCTTCTGTGATTGATAGTATCTATCACATGTCTTGATACTATTTGTTCAGGAACTCACAATTTAATTTAAGTCTCTATACCAGAATTTCTATCGTATCCTGGAGTAAAGTTTGTTTGGTTGGTTATTAGGTTTGGGATTGCTGTTTTGTTCTTATGTGCTTTGTATTTGCTTCTTTTTTCCCCTTTTCTAGACAACGATTCCATAATTTCCTCATCATGTTCTTTTATGCTTAGGGAGAAGATAAATTTTTCTGGGCAAATAAATGAACAATAAGATGAAAGTGTGGGCTGACAAAACACATAAATATTTATTAAACTAGAAGCCCGATGCATGAAGATTTGTGCTAGAATGGGCCTTCCTTTCCCTGACTGCCGGCACCGCCGTTCCACTCTGGCCCAGTCCCGGAGCAGCCTCTTTCCACTTCAGCCCTGCCTTCCCACGCTGCCCAGAGGCCCTGAGAGACTGGGGGTGGGGTGGAATGCCTGTGTCAACAATGCAAGCCACCCGCCCGTCCTGTCACTCAGTGCCTATGTGTGCAAATTAACTGCCATCTTTGGTGGGTTAATTTGCATACTCACTCTGATTGGCGGGTGGGCGTAGCAGAGGTACGGTCAAAAGATACCTTGTATATACTACCAGGAAAATTTTCAAATGTTGGATATTGAGCAGTGACCAAATCAGACAAGGTCCCTGTTTTTATGGAGCATATAACATACTGGACAGAGACGGACAATGAGTAAACACAAATAAAATATCTGTTGTGACAGGGGGAGATAAAAGCAATTAAGAAAAAAGAGCATCCAGAGGATATGGATTGATGGAGCAGGTCTTGTATAAATTGTCCTTAGAGTTAAAAATTAAATGTAGAGAAGGAATGAGTCATGCAGTCATGTAGGTAGAATATTCTAGGAAGTGCAAACAGTATGTTCTAATCTTGGAATATCAAGGAGTAAGAAAAAAGTAAAAATGCTTGAAGCACAATGAAGAGTGATGTAGGAGATGAATGCTGGAATACAAGATCTGCACATTCAAGATTATATAGGGACTCTATGCCTGAGTAATGGCATTGGCTTTAATTTGAGTGCGATGTGAATATTTTGAGAAAAGGACTGATTTAAATATATATATATATATAAATAATCATATATATATGATTACTCTAATACTTCTTCTGACCATCATGGAAATTATTTGCATTAAAAAAATATTTCAAGAAAGAACAATAAGAAAAGCTGATTAAAAAAAATAAAAGCCATAAAAAACTGATGGATTTCACAGAACTTGAGGTGTCAGGATTACAGAGATAGAAGCATCATAGAGAACTGAGCTGACATTTTACACCTTATCCTTCTCCAAGCAAATTTGCTGATTCCTCAGCAAATATGCTCCAAAAGGCCAATACCAAGAGCCACAGAGCCAGAATAATTGTGGACATCTCACGTGACTAAATAATTAAAATTGAAGTAAGAGCTATCAATAAAAGCAGAACACAAAAATATGCTAAGATATCAGGAATGATGATGCCATAATCAGAAGCTAAGAATTAGGATTAAATATGGAGGAGGTACATGGTAAGACCTACTTTTATTTTACCTTTTCAGATTAATAATGCTTATAGCTAACAAAAATGTTCTAGTAGACAGGAGAACTAGAATATGGGGTGAGAAAGGATAATTGCAGGAGGAACAACAATTCTGTGTAAGTGAAAGAGTAACCAGATTACATGGAGGATGTGGCCTTAGATCGGATCAGAAACTTTTCAACGTATGTAACAAAAGAGAAGGCAAATTATATGGGTATAGATGAAGGAATGGCATAGATACCAGGTGGGGTAGGTAGAAGATATAATTAATTCAACATCCTTATTTCCCACAGACATTACCCTGCATTCTCTATTATGCACCAGGAGATTTACATTTTAATATATGGAACATAATGTGGCTCAATATTCACTCCAAGTTTATTTCAGCCACATATTTTACCAAGCAAATAATAGATAATCACCTATGGAGTGCATATGTAAAAAAGAAAGCCCCAATATGTTTGAAAATTATATTCCCCCTCACTGAGCAAACTCCCATAAGATTTTTTTATGACATTCTGTACCAAATTCTTGTAATGACTTATATATGTAACTGTTCTTCCCAAGTCAGTTATGTATGCTATCTTTATGATTATGTTTAAGCTGGATTTTATTAACCAAGCCAAAAAAAATCTTTAATGAGAAATGTGGCCCTGGATCTAGAATTTCAGAGAATAATTATCTCCTTCCAGCATAGAATCACATCATCTGTTAGCAAAGAATACAAAATAGAAACATATTCAGCTGGAGAATAGAGGTTAGTGGAGGTTAAGAGCCTTTCCAAATTATCTGTATATTCCAAGCTATCCCCAAAGTAGTAGACTCACAGTGTATTCTAATCAACAACAAAACTGTACATAATAACAAATCAGTTGAGTTGTGTATGAATCCAAACTCTGTAATATTTCAGTCAAATTTAGAATCGATCTCTGAATTTGGATTTATCCCTGCTATTCCTATTGTCAAAGGAGTCAGTATTTTTTGGCCTTGCTTAGAGTCCAACTTAAGTTTCATTCCATTATTTGATGCAAAATATACAAAGCTTGGGTTTGTTATTCTTTATGGTATATATTCCAATGTATCTGAAGCAACTTGTTCTCTCCATGGTTCTGCCATTGCTTATATCCAATAAAAACTGGTCTATGGAATCAGCTACCTTCTTTAGAGAACTTCTGTCAGCAGGAATACAGTCTTATCATATTAGAAATCAAGACTGGATAATTTGCTACTGCCCATCACGGCTATTACATTACCATTCAGTGAATGTTTTTGTTTTATTATTTCCTTATGCCCCTTCTTGGTCTGATGAAGGATTCCAAGACCACACCTTTCACTCAGGAACAATGGGCTGCAACCCACTCTGAAGTACTGACTTCTGCATTAGTTTAATTTATTACTTTAACAACTGAATTAAATAAGGGAGAAACTTGAGTGATAAGGACTTTTTGGGTAAGTGCTTGGTTTGATCCTAAAATCAAAGAAAGAGCTAGAACAAAAACAGATCCAGAGACAGAGAAGCATCAATCAGATGGTCAAATCTCAGAGGGATAGTGGGGAGGGTGGGGGGAAGGGGGAGACATCAACCAAAGGACTTGTATGCATGCATATAAGCATAACCAATGGACACAGACACCAGGGGTCTGAGGGGGAGGTTGGAGGCAATGGGGAGTAAGGACACATATGTAATACCTTAATCAATAAAGAAAGAAAGAAAAAAAAAAGAACTAAAGAAACAATCCTCGAAAAGAGCAAGGGAAAGGGAAGACCTGGAAATCTCAGCAACAAGAGTTTAATGTTTGCTTCCCTTTCAGAATGTCATGAAGTAACTAACTTAACTCTAAAGGCCTTCACTCTGTGTGCTGTCCTACAATTTTTAAATTTCTGAAATACAAACTGTAATTGTGTCAGTCATATGTTTGTGTTTATGACAAGCAAGAAGAAATTTTTAGCATATATAGGACAGCCAGGGTGGTGAGTGGGGTGGCTTGTGGTTAGATATGCAAAGTATATGATATATTACATATATTTTACATATATAACATATATTTACATATTACTATATGTTACATATTAAATATATATATTTCATATATTGTTAATTTTTTCTGTCATAATAATAAAAGCCCAGGATTGTAACGACTGCTCACAACCAAATGCTGACCATCCGGAAGTCAGTGCTGGGTTGCCCAGCTGCAGCCTGTTGACCCAGCACTGACTGCCCAGGTGGCTGAGACCCAGAAAGTGAGTCAGGGTCTGATCTGCTGCCTCAGTGGAAGCTGTTGATCAATGTACTTACCTCTCTCTCTCCCACTTTCTTTCTGATCTTCGCCAGCAGCCAGGCTTTTCTTTCTCTCCCGGCCTCCACAGGGGCTGCTGTTAAGCCTGCCTCTTTGATCAGGCCCAGAAATAGGCCTGGAGATGCTGACTGGCATAGGAACCAACCAATCAGAACCAAATCTGGGTGCTGTGGGGAGCCAATGCTGCCTAGGAGGTGGAGCTTTTGATGCTGACTGGCATAGGAACCAACCAATGAGAACCAAATCTGGGTGCTGTGGGAGCCAATGGCTGCCTAGGAGGCGGAGCTTTTGATGCTGACTGGCACTGAAACCAACCAATCAGAACCAAATCTGGGTGCTGTGGGGAGCTAATGGCTGCCGAGGAGGTGGAGCTTTTGATGCTGGCATAGGAACTGACCAATCAGAACCAAATTGGCCAGCAGAGGAGGGCAGTTGGGGGCAACCAGGCCAGCAGGGGAAGGCAGTTAGGGGTAATCAGGCTGGCAGGCAGAGGCAGGCAGGCAGGTGAGCAGTTAGGAGCCAGTGGTCCCAAATTGTGAGAGGGATTCTGACTTCTGGGATTGGGCCTAAAATGGCAGCCGGACATCCCGCAACATGGCCCCAATTGGAGAGAGTGCAGCCTGAGTTGAGGGAACGCCCCCTCCATGCACAAATTTCATGCACTGGGCCTCTAGTATATATATATATATAAAATATAATAGCTACTATTCAGAAAAATTTAGAGCATTCCATCATTCTTTTGTCTTTTATCTTTCTTCTTCATTTCAATTCATCTTCAGGTCCATGATATACATTTTAATTATACCACCTATATAGTTTTCAATTACATTGCCTCTTCCTATAGTCTCATCATCCTTTTTCTATTATTTCATCTTCTAGTACAATTTCCATCGGCTTTTTTGCACATGTCTAAAACTCTACTTATGACATTCTAGTCTTCAAGACAAAACAAAACAAAAGTTAAAATAAATCAAGCAAACCTGTCTTGACATTGCCCATGGTGCTTTTCAAAAAATAAAAATAAAAAAGGATGTGGGAAAAAAGGCAATTCTTAGCTAAAAGTAAAGCAGAGGTAGAGAAACGTGGAAGTATGAGGTTCATTTCAAGGATTGTTAATATTAAATTACCATTATTCTAACTAAAATGGTGAAGTACAAAAGGTGGACAGGTACATAATCATAGAGGATAGTGCCTTCTAAGATTTCATAAGGAAAGCCACATGCTAACTTAGCCATTTGAAAAATGTATTTCAATTTTAAATATATAATATTTATTAGTCACATTAATTTTGAATTATAAAAATATAGAGTTCCCTTTTTGTAATCCCAAGATCACACAGCAACTGAGATTCAACCTTATTTACTATTCACTTCACTCTCTTAAACTGCCATTATATTAGCTTTCAAAGAATGTTTCAGAAAAATAAAAGCATAAAAAAGAATAATATAGTTAATTTCACTAAATAATAAGTGTTTGTTTTTTATCAGCTGAAAGCAGAATGAAGTGTTATTCCTCCTGGTGTTTCTCAACCAGACTCTTTTGCATGATAAAGCAATTTTACTCTCATTGGCCTATTGTAGCATTGAAGTTCATTTCCCATCCATCTACATTCCAAATGTGCACCATAGTGGTTTACTTTTTTATCCATCTGCTGCAGCAATCCCTTCCTGTCTATGCTAATGATAGAAGGATATAAAAAAATGGCCATGTGGTTGTTTTAGTTTAGTTTTGTTTTGCAATGCAGAGGTACTTGGAGCAGCAGGTCAATAAATTCTGGCAACTACATCTTTTTGACACAGGAGACCTTTGTGGAATGAATCAAAGTTCAATCCTATGAATAAATGCTAGTACCGGTATTTAATAATCATTCCATTTATGAAAGCTTTATTGTGCATTTATAAATGTAAGGACAACATTCCCTTGCTAGTCTACAAATCACCATCAGAAGCGAGGCAATCTTGAATAAACTGAGCTGGACTACATAGCCTGCTTGGCAGTAGTTAGTATTTAAATATAGATGGGAGAAGCAAGAAGAAGTCCTGAAGCAATCAAATGACAACACCCACAAATAAAGGGAAAAATGTTAAAACAATAAACAAAAGAGAAACAATTACTTGCTCATTACAAACATGTCATATTGCATTCTTTATTTTGATTGTGGAAAATTAGCCATTGACTACCAGGAACAATTGATTTTCCCTCACAGCTGTTTTCTAATTACATCTGAACACTGAAAATTCTAGTGCAGCCATTCAGCTATACAAAGAGAATTTCTTTTATTATTGTTACTGTTGCTGCAAGCTCTGCCTAGCAGCATGACTATAGTTAGATGTTCTGTACTGTATGTCTGTGGTGTTTGTATTATAAGCCATGCTTTTCAGGGATACTATAAAAACTCAAATATTTTAAATTACATAGGCTGGACTGGGTGTACAAGCTGTTTGCCCAGATGCTATTACGTAGATTTCTCTTTCTTTTACCACTACCATCAAAACAAGGAAAAAAAGAATAAAGATCGCTTAAATCAGTATATCCGTTTCTTAGTCACTGCATAGTCTGTCAACTGGATCTATTTTTGTCATTGTGGCTTCTGATGAGTGTTTTGGCACAGTCTTGCTGGGAGGGTGGAGAGTGATGGGCAGTTTCCTGTCAGTTGATCCTGTGGGTAAATTCTAAGCAAAGAACATGGAGATTATGAACAGGCAGGATTCCAAGGTTTCAGAAAAGCAATTGAAATTTTGGTTGCTTACGCTAAGCTCTTCAGAATTTTCCCCCAAAATGATTTCAGTCTTAAATGAGGCCAGAAATGTGAAATGTGCCCTTGAGAGTTTTCTAGGACTTGTGGTTAGTGAATTCTGGAAAAAGAGTTAAGCTACTTCCTTCAGAGTTTAGGATCTGTAATTAATCCTTGCCATAATTTAAGCGAATCAGTAATGTTAACAATTCTCCAAGAATAAAGTGAAATCTTCAAATAAGTTTTTTTTTCCCAATGACATAAATTTGAAAAATTATTTATTTCAGTAGGAACTGGTCTCTTTGTTGTCATTTATTAAATATTTGCCCTCCAATTTAAAGGTAACCTTAACCAAAAACCTGTTCACTGGATGGCAATTCATTTCTAGTCTTGAATGAGAACATTAACTTCTGTAGCTCCTCAAGAGATTTAGTGTAACTTTACATTTGCAATTATTATATTTGGAAGGCTTAAAAAGCCCTCCACGGTACATCTTATTTTAATATTTCTTTTTGCCAAGATTATGACTAGGGTAATATTGTAATCTTTTTCTTTCAATTTTATTTGTGAGTTTTAGAATATAAAGTGTAAGAGGAATTAAAACAATAAAAAAGTAAAATTATCAGGGAAAAGACATAGCCAGACAGTAAAGTGGAAAAAAACCACCAGATTTTACTCAGGAACTATTACAATAGGGGGAAAGAGAGCTCAGTATAGAACTGGGCTCAACTCCAAATACAACATGGACAAATAGGGATTTATATTCAAGGAGCCAGTTGATGGGGTCGATGGATGGAAAATTACTGAGAGGAAACATCAGGGGTAGTAAGTGAGGTATTTGGCTTAATAGACCTAACCTGATCTTGCTGGAGGCCATCCAGGGTGATCAGATATCACTTGAGTGATAGTGGGAAACAAAGATTTGAACAGATATTGAGTGTGGAGGATTCTCACTAAACTGACTTATCAGGATTCTTGCTAAATCTGGACACAAGTAAATGCCAAAGGATAGGGCCTAGTCAGACATACTCAGAGGAGCCAGTCTAGACTATACTCTAAAACATTGGTTCTCAACCTTTCTAATGCTGCGACCCTTTAATACAGTTCCTCATGTTGTGGTGACCCCCAACCATAAAATTATTTTTCTTGCTACTTCATAACTGTAATTTTGCTACTGTTATGAATCGTAATGTAAATTACGACCCACAGGTTGAGAACCGCTAGCAGGGTCGCCTAAGACCATCGGGAAACACATATTTACATTAAGATTCATAACAGTAGCAAAGTTACAGTTATGAAGTAGCAACGAAAATAATTTTATGGTTGGGGGTCACCACAACATGAGGAACTGTATTAAAGGGTCGCGGCATTAGAAAGGTTGAGAACCACTGCTCTAAAAGAATATCTTTGTTAAAATGTATTGACATTACATTAATTTTATTTCGTTACATATTTTCTCATTTATGATATTACAAAAGAGAAAAAAATCACATTAGCATTGAGTTTTTGAAACAATGACGGAAAAACAAAGAGAGATTTGGATGTGATGTAGGTACATGGTTGATTTAATAGAAACAATTTTATTTTAATTCTGGATTTTTCTCATGTACCATATAGTTCACTATTCCAGCAGAAGCTTTTCCTGGTAGCATAAAAGAATGGCAAATATCCACCACTGAATAGTCAGGATTCAGTCATTAAAGTTGAAGACACTATAAATATTTCACATCAAAAAGGGTTTAATACACAGAACTAGACTAATACGACTGCGGGGAGGTAGGGGAATGAAAGTCAGAAAGGCTGTTTTTAAGAAATTATTAAGTGAAAGAATCTCAGGAAGCCAATCATGACTTCAGTTGCCTACCACAGCTCAGAGGATAATTATCAGCAGGTTTCTCAAAAAATCTGCGGACAAAAACCCACATCTGCTATCTGCCAAAGCCTATGCTTTTAACTTCCGCTACCACCTGAGAACAATGGCTTCCACTAACACAATCTCAGGAGATTGCCTCTCACCAGATGAATATAACTGAACCAAATGGCAGGGAAGATCAGGATATGTAGTTTCCAGTCTTTATGCCTCTGTGGAGTAGGAAATCACTTACAAAGTTAGATATGAAAATATAACAATAATATTTGGAAAATACAATAAGTAGATATATTTGAATACAATAGGAGTCCAATCTCTAAAAGTAATAAAGTGATAGCAATAATGATTGCATCTCACATACAGCTGTTCAATGTGATAATCATCAAATTTCTCTCTGTCATATAAATTTGTCCCTGGACTTAATCTATAAATTACTCAACAATAGCAGCACAATAAATGCTAAAGAAGAGAGAGAGAGAGAATAAAGTTGTATGATTGATATTTCTCTTCCTCTTCCTTTTACCAAATCAACAAACAACTTTAATTCTGAAAGAGTGATATGTCTGATACAACATAAAATGAGAGTTTAGATATTGTGCTAACACTCTTTATGAGGAAATTATAGAAAGAATATCTATTAAATGACAGGTAATATCCATATGACAATGTCTTCTTGGGGCACTTAAATTGTTTTCATTCTAGGTTACCATAAAAATGAACTATATAATAGGGGGAAGTAAAAATTATGTACTTTGCACATTTTCCAGATGGCTGAACTAGGTCTAGTGTGTGGATATTATTATTATAAGAACCTACATTATGGGTCAACATTATGAAGACTTTCTAAATATTGAAGTAAATGTAATTCACTACTTCCCATTCCTAGAAATAGAATATGATTTTGCCACTTTGCCAACAACGGAGAGATAATTCTCCCTTGGTTGTTTAGTGGGTAATCTTAAAGCTTTCTTCCAAATCTTATATTTTAATATGATTGTACTTTTAAGAAATTTAGTCTTTAATAAAGCAAAGATGGCTTCTAAAATTAATAATAATATATTTGGCCCAGCTGGTGTGGCTAAGTGTTTAAGTATCAACCCATGAACCGAGAGGTCACCTGTTCAATTCCCTGTCAGGGGCTCCATTTCTAGTAGGGGGTGTACAAGAGGCAGCAGATTGCTATTTCTCTCTCAATGATGTTTCTATCTCTCTATTCCTCTCCCTTTCTCTAAAATCAATAAAAACACATTTAAAAAATAATTTATTTGCATATACTTTTTTTATTTCTTTATTGATTAAGGTATTACATATGTATCCTCATCCCTCCATTAACCCCCACCCCCCATTCAGGCCCTCATCCCCCTGGTGTTCGTGTCCATTGGTGAGGCTTATATTCATGCATACAAGTCCTTTGGTTGATCTCTCCTCCTTACCCCCACCCTCCCCTACCTTCCCTCTTAGGTTTGACGTTCAGATGGATGCTTCTCTGTCTCTGGATCTGTCCCTGTTCATCAGTTTATGTTGTTCATTATATTCCATAAATGAGTGAGATCATGTGGTATTTATCTTTCTCTGAATGGCTTATTTCACTTAGCATAATGCTCTCCAGTTCCATCCATGCTGTTGCAAATGGTAAGAATTCCTTCTTTTTTACCACAGCATAGTATTCCATTGTTAGATGTACCAATTTTTTAATCTACTCATCTGCTGATGGCCACTTAGGCTGTTTCCAAATATTAGCTATGGTGAATTGTGCTGCTATGAACATGGGGGTGCATATATCCTTTCTGATTGGTGTTTCTAGCTTCTTGGGGTATATTCTTAGAAGTGGGATCGCAAGGTCAAATGGGAGTTCCATTTTTAGTTTTTTGAGGAAACTCCAAACTGTTCTCCACAGTGGCTGCACCAGTCTGCATTCCCACCAGCAGTGCACGAGGGTCCCTTTATCTACCATCCTCTCCAACACTTGTCCTTTTTTGATTTGTTGATGATAGCCATTCTGACAGGTGTGAGATGATACCACATTATCATTTTGATTTGCATCTCTCAGATAATTAGTGACTTTGAGCATGTTTACATATGTCTCTTGGCCTTCCTTCTGTCCTCCTTCGAGAAATGTCTATTTAGGTCCGTTGCCCATTTTTTGATTGGATTGTTTATCTTCCTTTTGTTAAGTTGTATGAGTTCCCTGTAAATGTTGGAGATTAAACCCTTATCGGTGACGACATTGGCAAATATGTTCTCCCATGCAGTGGGCTTTCTTGTTGTTTTGTTGATGGTTTCTTTTGCTGTGGAAAAAGCTTTTTATTTTGATGTAGTCCCATTTGTTTATTTTCTCTTTAGTTTTCATTACCTTAGGAGCAGTATCAGTGAAGAAATTGCTTCAGCATATGTCTGAGATTTCTCTGCCTATGGATTCCTCTAATATTTTTATGGTTTCCCGTCTTATGTTTAAGTCCTTTATCCATTTTGAGTTTATATTTGTGTATGGTGTAAGCTAGTTTCATTTTTTTGCATGTATCTGTCCAATTTTCCCAACATTATTTGTTAAAGAGACTGTCTTGACTCCATTTTATGTTCATGCCTCCTTTGTCAAATATTAACTGGGGATAGTGGTTTGGGTCAATTTCTGGGTTCTCTATTCTATTCCATTGATCTATATGTCTGTTCTTGTGCCAGTACCAGGCTGTTTTAAGAACAGTGGCTTTGTAATACAGCTTGATGTATGGTATTGAGATCCCACCTACTTTGTTCTTCTTTCTCAGGATTGCTGCAGCTATTCGGGGTCTTTTTTTATTCCAGATGAATTTTTGGAAAGTTCGTTGTAGGTCTGTGAAATATGCTGTTGGTATTTTAATGGGGATTGCGTTGAATCTATAGATTGCTTTGGGTAGTATGGACATTTTAATGATGTTGATTCTACCAATGCATGAACATGGTATGTTTTTCCATCTGTTTATGTCTTCCTCTATCTCTTTTTTCAGTGTCCTATAGTTTTCTGCATATAGGTCTTTTACCTCCTTAGTTAAGTTTATTCCTAGGTATCTTAATTTTTTTGGTGTGATGGTAAATGGGATTGCTTTTTTAGTCTCTCTTTCTATAAGTTCACCATTGGTGTAAAGAAATGCCATAGATTTCTTGGCATTAATTTTGTATCCTGCTACATTGCCAAATTCATTCATTAAGTCTAATAGTTTTTTGATGGAGTCTTTAGGGTTTTCTATGTACAATATCATGGCATTTGCGAATAAGGATAGTTTTACATCTTTTCCAATTTGGACGCCTTTTATTTCTTCTTCTTGTCTGATCACAATGGCTAGTACTTCCAGTACTATGTCATACAGGAGTGGTGAGAGTGGGCATCCCTGTATTGTTCCTGTTCTTAGGGGAAATGGTTTTAGTTTATGTCTATTGAGTATGATGTTGGCTGTGGGTTTGTCATATATGGCTTTTATTATGTTGAGGTATGATCCTTCTATTCCCACCTTGCTGAGAGTTTTTATCAAGAAGGGGTGTTGGATTTTGTCAAATGCTTTTTCTACATCAATTGATATGATTTGTGATTTTTATCTCTCAATTTGTTTATGTGATGTATATTGATTTGCGGATATTGTACCATCCTTGCATCCCTGGGACAAATCCTACTTGGTCATGGTGTATGAACTTTCTGATGTATTGCTGGATCCGATTTGCTAGAATTTTGTTGAGAATTTTGGCATCTATATTCATGAGGGACATTGGCCTATAATTCTCTTTTATTGTGTTGTCTTTATCTGGTTTTGGTATTAGGGTGATGCTGGCTTCATAGAAGGAGCTTGGAAGTGTTCCTTCCTCTTGCATTTTTTGAAATAGTCTGAGGAGGATAGGTTTTAGTTCTTCCTTGAATGTTTGTTATAACTCCCCTGTGAAGCCATCTGGCCCCGGGCTTTTGTTTGCTGGGAGCTTTTTGATGACTCTTCAATTTCTTCCATCGTTATTGGCCTATTGAGATTTTTAGAATCTTCCTGATTGAGTTTTGGAAGGTTGTATTTTTCTAGGAATATGTCCATTTCCTCCAGGTTGTCTAGTTTGTTGGAGTAGAGTTGTTCATAGTATTTTTTAACAATCATTTGTATTTCTGTGGGGTCTGTTGTTATTTCGCCTCTCTCATTTCTGATTTTGTTTGAGTCCTCTCTCTTTGCTTCTTGGTGAGCCTTATTTGCATACACTTTTAAAAGCCTTTTAGTATTCCATGAGTGATGGGTTCCTTGTAAATTATCCTAATAACAAATCCTGAAAATAGAATTATGTTATGGACTAAATGTTTGTGTCCCCATAAAATTCATATGTTGAATCTCTAACACCCAGTGTGACTATATTTGGAGATGGGGCCTCTAGGAAGAAATTAAAGTTAACTAATGTTACAAGAATTAGTATGTTTATAGGAAAAGAAACCCAAGAGCCCATTGCTCCCCTCTCTTTCCATTTCCCTCCCTCCCCTCCCCCCTCTCTCCCTCTCTCTCTCTCTCTCTCTCTCTCTCTCTCTCTCTCTCTCTCTGCCTTGCCCCCTAAGGTGCTGTCTATAATGCAAGGGGAGAGCTCTCACCAAGACAATAACCTTGCTGGTACCTTAATCTTGAACTTCCAAACTCCAGAACTACAAGAAAATAAATGTTGTTTGTTTAAGCCACCCAATCTATGGTATTTTGTTATGGCAGCCTGAGTAAACTAACACAGATTATAATAAAATTGAATTGTTGTTCCACTAAATCAAAGACAAAATTTACTTTCCACTTGTTGGAATTTTCTAGGAATGGGCATGATGACAGCCACTTACTCATAACTCAATATCTGTATTTATTTCCAACTATTCATTAATACCATTACTTGGTAGTTGTTTGAATGAGTACTCTACGCTTACACCTAATTGTGATACTTTATGTACTGGCCCTATATAAGGAGATATCACAATTTGATTAAAGAATAAATTTCTCCAATTTAAAGAATATTAGACTTATGCAAAGTCTCAATTCTTTTACACAAGAAAATAAATTTTTGATTTGTTTTGCTAAGATAGTATGAAACAGCCACAATTTTGCTAATTTGCACTATTACAAACCATGCTGCAATGAACATTCTTATAATCTCTTTAGCTTGAGTGCCCCTCCCAAATCCAAATAGACCATTTATTTTGGAGGAGATCCCAGGCACCTCAAATCAGGAAATAGGAAAGGAAATCAAGAAAGAGAGAATGGGCAATAAAGTAGGTCTTAACAAGTTAAATACCACAGTGAGCAACTGGATTGCAATTCCACTGGAGATGGTATGAAACATGCCTAAGGATTATTCTACCAGAGTACAAGAAAATTGGAGCATTTAGCCACTGCCTTCCCATCCCCTATGCTGAGAGTCCCCCTCAGCAGTGCTGACAAAGGCACTTCCTGATTGCTCCCATGTTTCCAGAGAAAGAACTCAATAAGAGAAGGGGGACCCAGGCATGTGTGGTTAGAGTCTGGCAGCAGGTCAGTAGCTGTTTACAGAAGTAGGTGAACTCAGGTAAGCCAAAGGAACACAAGCCAGGCATGAACAGCACATGCTAAATTCTTATGCACAACAGGTAAGAGTTTCTCTAGGGTACATATGAAGTCATGCTTCCATTGAATTGTCTTATAGCTGCATCTTCAGTGTCACCAGATACTGCCAAATTGCTCCTCAGATTGGTGCTGCCCAAAAATAATTCTTCAAGAAATATAAAAGTTCCAAAGACTTGACCTTTATACCACCATTTATTATTGTGAGGATGTTAAATTTCTTGCCAATTTGTTGCTGTGATTTAGTGTCTCACTGTATGTTATTTAAAAATGCCTTTCTGATAATTCAAATATTTTAATGATATCTAAATATGGTTCTAATAATTGGTTTGTTTCTTTAGTTTGTGAATTGTATAGACTTTTAGACTTTTTAAATACTACATTCATTTTTTATGACAGCTGAAAATGTTGTACAGGATGATAAATAGAGGTAAATAGATTTATTGCAAGCTTTTCATTCAGGCCTATCTCATGAGGGTGTGCTTTCACTTACACGGAAGTTAGTCATGGTTGGAAGTTTGCTGGGTTTTGAACATTCTTTCTTGATTTTGGGATTTCTCTTTGTGCTGCTACTCAGGAGACTGTCTTACCACTACCCCAGCTGTATTCCAATATTGTGTGTATAGCACACTTGTGTTGGTTGTCCCTTTTCAGGAGAGAGAGAGAAAATATGAGAGTTCCCTGATGTTCTGAAAATGAGCCTCAGGGATATGGCATTCAGAAATGTCCCTGCTTCTTCTCCAGATATGTTGTCTTTAGTAGGTATACCATTCCCTCCCGCAGTGTGGGAGGTTTGTTTTATATCCTGTTCCCCAGTCCCCAGTTGCAGGGGGTTCCCACTAGTGCCCTAGGTTAACCCTGAAGATGAACTATTTTGTTCCAAAGATGGAGAGATATATTCCTAGTCAAGTTTGACAGTGACTACTAGCCATGAGGGAAACTTTCTCATGGTTTTATCAAATAGTTCTTTGAGCTCCTCCTGGTATTCCTGAAGGAAAATTTTGCAATTGGGTGTATATTTCCCCTATTTCTATGGCTCCATTGGGCCTTTACCAATGTATTAAATATGTCTAGCTGGATCTTCCTACTGGCTTGGATGAAATGGTAGTAGGTGGTGTCTGGGTCATATATGCAAATATTCAGGTTCTGTTTCTAACTTTAGATTTCTGTCTCTCGATTTCAGGTTAGGTGTTTATCCTGTGATCTCAATCTCTTACAGTTTCAGGAAAAGTAATCAATTTGTAATTTGTCCTTCCACTTTAGTGTTTTAAGTATAGGAGCTATCCTCTTTTCATCTCTCTATATGTCAGAGCTGAAACTGGAACCAAGATCATTATTTAAGGTTAAACTTTTCTAAGAGATTATATTGGGTCCAATAATATGATTTACCAATGAGAAAACTTAGACTCTAGAGTTTGTACTAAAAAAAAAAATAGCTAGCTATTGGAAACCAAGGCCAGAATCTAAGATTTCTGAATGCCAATCTAATACCAATCATATCAAACAAGATTATATATCATTTTCCTTTTACCTTTTCTGTTACTGATGTTGTTTTGAAAAATAAATAAATGTGGATATCCCTGAGGCAAGCCTTTAATTTGTACTTATATGCACATATTACTTTTAAGGAGCATGTAGAATTTTAGTGGGAGAACAGAGCACCTAAGTTCAATTTAAGTGATTCTGTGTCATTGTATTTCCTTGTTGTGAAAAATACATAGGCAGCATATATTTTAATGACTTTTATAACAGGTAATTTCTGACTAAACTGAGAAGTATGACTAAACTTTAAGAACCTAGAAAATTATCTTTATACTTAATACAAAGTATTCACAGTGAATCACTGCAGTCATTGTACTTAGATTTTTATATTTTTCATCTTCATTGATGGAAATACAAAGGAGTAAAACCTTTGTGCTTACATGATTATATTACCAGTTATTAAAATCTGCTAAATCCTTGTTTATCTTTCTCTATATTCACCAAAAAAAAGTCCTCAAACTTATTATAAAAACTTTCACATAATAATTACAGATCTAGTTTAGTTTAAGAAAAAGATATAGAAAACAATGGCTGAAAAATTACAGGGGAATTCAAACACAAATAGAGTTTTTATAAGTTACAAATAACCACTAGACTTAAAAATGTATGTAATACCTTCAAATCAGCAGAAGATAATTTTATCTATTCTTAAAGTAAGAAAAAGTAAGTTCATTGAATATAAAATATGACATACATCTTAATATAGTCATGACTATTAAAAACGTATATCAATTAAATTTAATGATTCAAAAGATGAGAGATCTCCTACAGTTATTGGCCAGGATACCTACATACAACCTCTCCAAGTGGCCATAACTTCTTCTCAACACATATTGCACAGTTGCTCAGGGCTATAAAAGCAAGTATTGCAAGATAATCAGATGGAAGTCATATTGACTTTTATGACCTAACCTTAGATATACTATAGTCTTATTATTGCTATTTCACTAACAAGCCTGCCCAGATTAAAAGAAGAGAATATAGACCCCCAACCCTCAATGGGAAAAGTGTCAATCAAAAACACATCATAAGAGCTTGTGGTATAGCAGATATCATTGTAACCATCTTTGTAAAATACAATCTGCTAGTCTCTTTTCTAACTAAAGTAATCCACTTCTCTCTCATAAAAATATAGCAAATACAGCCCCTAAGCCCCTTAGCTTTATCCTATAACAACATCAATTAATCAAAGTCCAGGATCTCCTCACAAAAACCTGGTTCAGCTATAATGAGGCTCCTCAGGTCCCATACCTTGCATACAATTTCTCTCAAATTGATGACCTTTAAACTAAAGGAACAGGTTATATATCCCCACATAGGCAGTATACAATGATGGGACAGGCATAGAATAGCTGATATAGACACTCTCATTCAAAAACAAGATCCACAACAGTTACTGATCCATATAATTTTCAGAATCCCACCAGGCAAATGTGGTCAGTTCACCGTTTAGGGCTAAATCCCTCTGCCTAGGAGTTCTCTATGGCTCCAGGCTCCATACTCTGAGCTCTTGTCCTCAGAGGCAACCTCCTTTTTCCATTATAAAATAAAAATGTTTATCTTCATTTATATACTTATTATCTAAAAATTTAGTATTGTTTTAATCAGAGGAAAGTCTGAGTGCCTTTGCTTTTGCCCAGTTTACTGTACCAAACAAGTCAACATAGGGAAAGACATATTATTCAGCACACAGACATGAAATTTGCTTCTTGTTGTTGTTTCTTTAGGCTACAGTAGGAATTAAAATTTTGATTTCAGTTTTTTATATAATCAGTACATTACAACTCCCATGAAATATCTTGTATTAATAAATGAAAATTACCTTAATTATTATACTGAAGTAGAAATAAATATGCCAATTAACTGATCTTTGATTATCAAAGGTTGTCAGTAAATTGCATAATATTGAGAGACATTTAATTTCATTTCATGACTTGATTTTAAAACAAAGTCAATCTTAACCAGTTAAGCTTAGCAGTTCACTTAAATTGATAACAAAATAAAGAATTCCCACAAAGAGAACAAAAGATCACACAAGCTAGATTATTTTCACATAAAATTACATTGTATATTAACAATTTATAGAAGAAAATTATTATCGGATTAAACTCAGTTTTTTCTATTCTTAAATAATATCATATCTTTACTAAAAAAAACACTTGCAATTCTCCTGATTTGGCCACATAAACATAAATGGTGCTTTTGCTTGCTTGGTATTAGAAAACATAGTATGAAACTTAATGCCACATTTAAAGTGCCACTAACCATCGATTAAACTCTAGATAAATTCAAACCTGTCATGTAATTTTGAACAGATACCTCTTTTTATAAAGTTAAGCTGCTCAATATGTGTAGATTGGATAAGGTTCCTCACAGGCAGAAAAATTGATATATAAGATAAACAATGAAATCCTGCTATGGGAAAATACTTTTTTTTACTTGCTGATATAAGATGATTAACAGAGAAATCATAACTCATCGCTTTATTTGTTTTGAAATATTGGCTGAACAATTTAAACATGAATCATATGAAATGCCATATATAATAAACAAATGATGTTTTTATTAAATTCTAGATAGAGGAATCCAGTTGAGGTGGATTTACACTGACAACTTAGCCATTCCCAAACTACTTTTCCCAGAATTCCCTTCCCTTTGTGATTTTGGGTTAGGGTGTGGGCACAACTGAAATTTTTGTAAGTTTGAAGATGCTAAAGAAGCATGAACTGCTTCATTCTGAAGGTCCTTCTGATGCTCTGTGCTCACTAGAGCTAACACAGTTGCCAATACATTGACTCACACTTTTGGGTCAGCAGCTACCTGGATCATCACAACCCTTTTATTTCAGCTGCTTAAGTTATCAGTCAAGCACTTGTATAGCCCCGTAGTCATGGGTGCCAGCAACTTTCTATAAGGAACAAGCATTTTTGAGGTTAGAGGCTATTAATGATACACATGGGCTTCATTTTGCCCTCTTAGTTCCAATTTGTTCTTGCTTTTCTCCATCCTCAGGTCAAGCTTTATCCTACTTGTCAGCTGTTCTGACCTACAGCAATTTTAAGGTCACCAGCAAACACAGTGGTATGTGTCTTCCCCCGAATTCTTCAACAGCTCCCACAATTATGTAATTCCATCCCTATAGCAAGTCCCACATTTCATATTACTCATACTAGTATATTTCTCTGGTTACACCCTAACCAATACATCACTTAAATTAGGTTTAGAATACCTTGCATAAGTTCAGGGCCCACTTAGTGTGTTTTGATAGTGTTAGCACATGCAATTTTCCATGTTTCCCTCCCCAAATATCTTTTTTGCAGCATTAAACAGAAATTCAAGTAATATTTACTATATGAGGACATAAATGAGTAGAAAATTCCATCATTCAAGCATCTTGAACTATATATTACTTAAGAATGAAGTATCACTATCTAATTTTATTTGGTCATATAAACTATTTATGAAATTATATATAAGAAAATATAGCAAAATGTTTTATGATAATAAAAAAGCTAATAATTCTATCTATTAACCATTCATGTTGTATGCAGAAGCGGTAAGACTTAGGGTAACTGTACAGATAAATAATGCCCTAAATCCTCCATGTAAGCTGACCATAAACTAGCATTGTTGACAGTAACATGAGAATGCCTCTTCCTTGCAAACTTAAAGAGTATGAATAATGCAGTACCTCAAATGAAGAGACATTTAAACTGGGTCTTGAATAACAGGATATGTTTTCCAGTACACAGGAACAAGGAAGGGATGGAGAGACAGAAATAATATTAAAGAACAGGTACATAAAAGACCACACGATATCTAAGGAATTGTGACAAGTTTGATGTTATGAGGGCTATGCAGATTTGTGCTTTAGACAGATAATTCTAAAGTCAATGTGGAAAATAAATAAAAGTGAGAATTTGAGAATGGGTCAATGGTTTGCAAGCTTATATTATAGTTCAGCAAGAAGGCATTTTATATCATGAGCTTGAGATTCCTACAGGATATTGAGACAAAGATATCTAGTAAGCTGATTTACATCTCGGTTTGAAAATCAGTTGAGAGGTGGGCACCACTGATTAAAATTGATCAATCACTAGCATTTTGGGAATAAAAGGTTAGAATAGGAAGTATGAATTGCTTGTTAAAATAGATTTGGGGAAAGGGTCTCATTTTCAATTACATTTTTAAGCTTGAGATGATTTACGTTGTTTAATTAAATCTCCAAATAAAGTTCATATATATAAAAATGTAAAATTATTGGAATAACTAGCTCCTTTAACAGTGAAAGCATAATATTTTCCCTGAGATTGTATCTTTAGATAACCCTGGGGTCTCAGACGGTTTTCAGTTCTCTAAGATTAAATTCTTAATGTCTCATAGATTTCTACTAAGATTATAACTATTCTACTCTCCATGCTGGTGAAGGAAAAATAGAGTCAAATTCCTTGGGGAAGTGATCTAATCATAGCTAAAACGTGGCATCTGAGAAACCATTTCTCATAGACCAATATAGGCTCAATACACACAAGTTATTACTTCACTGGAAAGATCTTTTCATGAGAGAATCAGAGTAATTTTAATTTTAATACTAGTACTATGCCCTCCTTTGAAACATACTTTCAAATATTCCTTGCATAGCATAACAAAAAAAAGCACTGAAAAAGGTACTTAACTTGAAGTTTTGATATTTCATAGAAATTCCTTATGAGATAAAGCAAAATTAATGAATAATGCATTGATTCTAATTCAAAGATGGAGGCCATCTAAACATATATACCCATGTTATGCAAAAAGAAGTAAACATAACATCTGAGAGATTTATTAAAGATCTACAGAAAAATTTTCTGACACTATAAAGTTTCCAAGCAGTGAATGATTGAGACTAACTGTGGAAACTTTTCAGAATATTTAAGAAGTAGGTTAATTTACATATCACTTATATATTGCTGGTATAAAAACACAATGAGAAAAGTGTTATTGCTATATACTATGCACCATAGAACAAACAAACCAAAAAATCTCTCTAGATAAATTGCAAATTAAAAGACATTTTCTGTGTCAAAACAATGAGCAGATTTTTATGGCACAGTGTTATCTATATACTAGAGGCCTGGTGCACAAAATTCGTGCATGGGGGGACTCCCTCAGACCAGCCTGCACCCTCTCCAATCCAGGACCCCTCAGGGGATGTCCGACTGCAGGTTTAGGCCTGATCCCTGGCAGTCGGACATCCCTCTTGCCATCTGGGACCACTAGCTCCTAACCACTCGCCTGCCTGACTGCCTGATCACCCCTAACCACTTCTGCCTGCCAGCCTGATCACCCCTAACTGCCTCTGCCTGCCATCCTGATCACTCCTAACTGCCTCTGCCTGCCAGCCTGATTGCCCCCAACTGCCTCTGCCTGCTGGCCTGATCACCCCCTACCTGCACCCCTGCTGGCCTGATTGCCCCTAACTGCCCTCCCCTGCTGGCCTGATCACCCCCTAACTGCTCCCCTGCCAGCCTGATCGCTTCTAACTGCCCTCCCCTGCCAGCCTGATCACCCCCTAACTGCTCCCCTGCCGGCCTGATTGCCTCTAACTGCCCTCCCCTGCCGGCCTGATAACCCCCTAACTCCCCTCCCCTAGTGGTCTGATTGCCCCTAACTGCCCTCCCCTGCCGACATGATCACCTCCTAACCGCCTCTGCCTGCTGGCCTGATCACCCTCTAACTGCTCCCCACTGACAGCCTTATCACCTCTAACTGCCTCTCCCTCAGCCCCTGCCATTGTGGCTTTGTCTGGAAGGATGTCTGGTCTAATTAGCGTATTACCCTTTTATCAGTATAGATATAAAACACTAATATGCAAATAGACCAAATGGCAGAACAACCGAACAACTGGTCACTATGACGTGCACTGACCATGAGGAGGCGCACACAGAACATGGCAGGATTCAGCTGTGGCAGGATGGTAGAGCAAGTGAGTGGGGGCACCAGATCAAGGTGGGACACCAGCCACTGTCATCAGGGCAAGCCTCTGGTGGTTAATGAAAATTCTTTGCTTCTGAGTGCCATGGTCCTGCCCGGCACTCGCACCTGCTGCTGGCGCCGGCCCTTCTCACACCTGCTGCCAGCACTGGAGCCACTGCTCACACCTGCTGCTGGTGCCCAATGCAGGCCCCAGTTGCTCAGTGCCATCAGCGGGTGCAAACACTGGCTGCCGGCCCAGATTGTCCCTCAGGGCTTCTACACCTCCCCCTGCTCCTAAGGGGCAATCAGGGCCGGCAGCCACCTCTTACACCCGCTGGTGGCAACGGCCCCGCTCGCACCAGCTTCCAGCACCAGAGCTGCCGCTCGGACCACTCCCGGCAATGGCCCCGATTGCATCCACAGCCAGTGCTGGAGCCGCCACTTGCACCTGCTGCTGGTGCCCGGCGCCAGTCCTCATTGCTCAGCACCATCAGCGGGTGTGAGCGTCAGCTGCTGGCCCCAATTGCCCCTAAGGGCTTCTCCACGTCCCCCTGCTCTTGAGGGGCAATTAGGACAGCAGCTGCCACTCGCACCCACTGATGGCACCGGCCCCAATCACTCTGTGTAGTCAGTGGGTGCGAGCAGGGCCGGCACTATCTGCATGTGGGAGCGGTGGCAGTGGGAGTGGGGCTGCTGGCAGACAGGGAACCGGGGGCTGCGGCAGGAGGGGCCGGTAAGGGGCACAGAGGATGGGCCGAGACCTGCCCCTGTGCTCACTGTAGCCTCGCAGCCCACAATTCCTTTCAAGGTGCATGAATTTGTGCACTGGTCCCCTAGTAGAAATATAAATATATCAGATAACACTATAATATATAAGCAAGATCAAAGGAAAACAAATATTTAGATACTAGAGGCCCGGTGCACAAATTCGTGCACCAGTGGGGTCCCTCGGCCTGGCCTGCGGGATCAGGCCAAAACTGGCTCTCTGACATCTCCCGAGGGGTCCTGGATTGTCAGAGGGTGCAGGCCATGCCAAGGGACCCCACCAGTGCACGATCGGGGCCAGGGAGGGATACGGGAGTTTGGCCAGCCAGGGAGGGACTGCGGGAGGGCTCTAGGGTATGTCCAGCCCATCTTGCTCAGTCCTGATTAGCCAGACCCCAGTAGCAAGCTCACCTACCGGTCAGAGCATCTGCCTCCTGGTGGTCAGTGCACATCATAGTGAGCAGTTGAGCATCGTTAGCATATCATTAGCATATTATGCTTTGATTGGTTAAAGGGCCAACGGGCCGCCCGGACACTTAGCATATTAGGCTTTTATTATATAGGAGGATTTTGAGGTGAATACTATTGAAGCAAAGATTTCATATCTGTTTGAAGCAATTCTGAAATTCTATTTAGGGAATAAACTGAAATTTTATTATTGGTATCAAAAGAGGTCTTTTTGGTATAAAATTGTGTACAGAAAAAGACTAAGGCATGGAAATCATGAGTTATTTATAAACTCAGTATTATTTAGTATCTACCAGTGCCATACATTTTTTTTTCTTTTTGCCCAGAAAATCTATAAGTGAAAATATGTTGCCACCCTCTTCAAAATAATTTTAGTGTATTGATTAAAACCTTTATTTAGAGAACTACTTTTTACAATTGTGGTATAAAGATAGCTGGACAATTCTTCTCTGTAGAAAACAGACATAAAACTGGACTAAATTGTCCAAAAGAGATGTTTAGGACACTGAAATTTAAACACACACACACACACACACACACACACACTGAACACATTTACAAGTACTAACTCAGGAAGGGTTATTATTTCATCAGGTAGGAACTAAAGCAAGTCTGTGCCCTTCTTGCCATATGAGGGGGGCCTGAGAGCCCTGGGAAGTATAATTCAATAAAAACTACAGAACAGCCAATAGCATATGAGTCAATGTGGGCACATGTGTAGGACTGAACACACAAATACTTTAAGCAACCATCTATAATAATAAAAGTGTAATATTCTAATTAGACCAGACATCCTTCCAGACGACCTTCCTGGACAAAACCGGTGTTGTGAGGGAAGCCTGAGTCCTAGGTACCTGCAGGCGGCCAGAGGGAAGCCCAGGTCCCGGGTGCCAGAGGGAAGCTGGTGCCAGCAGCCGGGGGAAGGAAGGCCTACTCTTGCATGAATTTCGTGCATCAGACCTCTAGCTTTAAATAATTTTAAATAACTAAAAGAAAAATATTTTAACACTAATGGATATATATTAAGAATGATAACATGGTATTCTAGAGCTAATTGTATAGTAATTAAAATGAAAATATCATGTCATGGATTAACATTTTAGAGATGACAGAAGAAAACTCATTGAATTTGGATATATATTAGTAATAATTATTTAATACAAAATCAGAGAAATAAAAGTTGGACTAAACATGAATGTAGACACAGAGAACTGTGGAGCAATATTATGCAATCCAACATATGAGTAACTGTCCCCAAAAAAGAGAAAGAAGAAAAATACATATATTGGGAAAACAATAGATGAAACTAACAAAATTTTTATAAAACCTTTAATTTACAAAACCAACAAGCTCAATAAAGTCCATGAAGGATAAAAAAAGGGGGGGATTAAGCATAGACACACTATAGTCAAAAGGCTGAAAGCCAAGACCAAATTGAAAATCTTAAAAGCAGCAAATAGTAAGAGAAAATAGGCACCATATCTACAAAGAATAATTTGTTAATGACTAATTTATCATCAGAAACAATAGAGAACAGAAGATAGTGAAATGACAAGTTGAAAGTGTCATATATTCAGCAACATTATCTTTCAAAAATAAAGGTAAAATAAAGATAGTTTTTTATTTAAAAATAAATTGAGAGAATGTACTAGTATGTCCAGAAGATTTGCTCTTTAAGAAATAGGAAAGAAAGCCCTTTAGACTGAAAGAAAATGATTTATAAATTTATAAATGACTTATCACTTTATAAAATTAGTTATAAATTTATAACTCAGCTGGAGAGAAAGCAATGAAAAACACTAGAAATGGTAAGTATAAGGGTAATTATAAAATATTGATATATATTATTTTATTTTCCTCTTACCTTAAAATTCATAAGACTTCAAATAAAAAAGTGTACACACACATCAGCAGAAAGAAGAGGTCAGGAAATGGAGTTACTCTGAAAAAAAATTGCCAATTTTAACCAATTAAAGTCAATAATAACATGAAATATGTTATAATAAGTGAAAAAATATATATATATTGTGACCATATGAAAACCACTAAAAAGCTAAAAGCAAGAATAATAAAAAAAATCTGGTCTCACATTGCTTTACAATATTGGAATGGAAGTTCTAGTCAATAAAATAAGCAAAGAAAAAAGAAGCTATGCAATCAGAAAAGAGAAAGTAAAACCGTCTTTATTCACAGATGGTATAATGTTATATGTAGAAAATCCTAAGAACTCTACAAAAGAGCTAGTTAGATTAATAGGTGAATTTAGTCAGGTCATAGGATAGAGATTAATATACAAATATCTATTATATTTCCATAGACTATTATCAAACAAACAAAAAATAAAATTTCACAAAAGTTATGTTTATAAAAATAAGAAAAAATAAATCATAAAAATTAATAAACTGTAAAACATTGCTAAGAGGAATTAAAGAAGATCTAAACAAGTAGTCTATCATATCCTTTTCATGTATTAGAATATTCCATCATGTTAAGATAACATTTTTTCTTAAATTTATATGTGGATTAAAAGTAATCCCTATGGCCCTGGCTGGTTTGGTTTAGTGGAAAGACTGTTGGCCCATGGACTGAAGGGCACTGGGTTTGATTCCGGTCAAGGGCACATACTTTGGTTGCAGGCTCTGTCCCAGGCTCTGGCCTGGGTTCCTGCAAGAGGCAACCAATCTATGTGTCTCTCTCACATTATGTTTCTCTCTTTCTGTCTTTCCCCCTCCCTTCCACTCTTGCTAAAAATCAATGGGAAAATATCCTCAGGTTTAACAAGGATTATACATAATCCCTATCAAGATCCTGGATTTTCTGGAGAAGGTAACAAGCTGATTTTGTTATTTATATGGAAATTCAACATATCTGCCAAAACCGGTTTTGCTCAGTGGATAGAGCGTCAGCCTGCGGACTGAAAGGTCCCAGGTTCAATTCCAGTCAAGGGCATGTACCTTGGTTGCGGGCACATCCCCAGTAGTGGGTGTGCAGGAGGCAGCTGATTGATGTTTCTCTCTCATTGATGTTTCTGGCTCTCTATCCCGCTCCCTTCCTCTCTGTAAAAAATCAATAAAATATATTTTTTTTATAAAAAGGAAATTCAACCTATCTAAAGCAGACAAAAGAGATTTTAAGAAGTAGTACAACACTGCAAAACTATATTACATGATTTCAAAAATACTATAAAGCTTTGGGGCCTGCAGTAATCAAGAGAGTACAACTTTATAATAGTTCAAAATTGTAACAAACAAAATGTGTTTCAACTGATGAATGAGCAAAATAAGATGTATATGTGTACTCACAAGTAATTTTGAACTAAGTATGAAGACACAGAGAAACAAAGATGAATTTCAAAAAGACATAATGTTAAAAAAGCAAGACACACAAAAACACTATAATTTCATTTATGTAAAAGTTTTAGAAAAGGGAAAATGTAATGTGCACATACACACACGATTATAATTCTTGGGGCTGGATACCACTGGCAACAGTGATTGACTGCATTAGGCATGAAAGATTTTGGGGCTGATGGATATGTTCTGAAACTGTTTTTTAGAGAGGGATGTATAACTATATACATTTATTAAAATCATTAAAGTTTATAATTATCATTGGTGGATTTTATAGCATGTAAATTACACTCAATAAAGATGACAAAAAGGAAAGAAACATTTATCAAAGTAATAAAATATAATATGAAAATTGGCATTTAATGTAAGTATGTGTGCAAATATATTATATGTGACAATATAGAAGCAAACACTAAATTTGTTTAAGAGACAGATATCTCTCAAGTGCCAGACTTCAAAACAGAATAAACATTTTTTAAGTGATATCTCCTGGCTTATATAATGAGTGTGAAATCATGAACATTGGTGGAACTCCCCAAAGCCAAAATAAATTCGTATCCTAAGAACTAGGGGAGAATAATAAATGCAAATGACCTTCTTTGTTTTTAACTACTTGTGTGACTAATATGTATTATTGAGAGATATTGCTTTCCTTGAATACTGGGAAAAGAAGAAAGGATAAAAAGCATTTTACAAGGAATAAAATATACACATCTGCCATGCCTAGCATTTTGTTGAAAATGAAATATTTCTCATTTCAAAATGTAAAAGGCAAAGGAAATATCTTTATCATATGCAAATTTTTAAAAATATTTAAGAATATGTTTTTTAACTTGATAAATATGTTCCTACATTCAGAAACATAGTATGTTGAACTTTAATATAGCTTGATAAACATTAAGCTTTGTTAAATTTAAGCATTTACTTAGTGAAATAATCTGGTTATATACATATATATGTATATATGTATATATGTATATATGTATATATGTATATATGTATATATGTATATATGTATATATATACATATATATACACACATATATATACACATATATATGTCTATATATATGTATGTATATATATGTATATATATATATACACATTTGACTCTTTTTATTAAAAAAAACATGTTTTTTTGTTTTCAGAGAGGAAGGGAGAGGGAAAGAGAGCTAGAAACATCAATGATGAGAAAGAATCATTGATTGGCTGCCTCCTGCATGCCCTGACAGGGAATCAAACTATGATCTCCTGGTTCACAGGTCAATGCTCAAACACTAAGCCATGCTGGCTGGGCCACATTTGACTCTTTACAATGCCTCTGACCTTCCACCACATGATGTCCCGTTTTTATGATTATCAGGAACTCTTTTTGCAGACTTTCTATCTCACTCATACTATCTGCTCCCACTCGGGGTTGCTATATGTCTGAATATAGCCACCCTCCTATTTGAGATCTTCACCACATAGACACTTTGTAATTTATGTGCCTCCTAAACTCCTAAGAACCCTAACACTCATTTACATTTGTTAAATTCATTTTCTACTAATAGCATGTTAGCTGTAACTGAGGACTTGAGGGACTCTCCTATGAAAAAAGTGCCCAATATTAGTAAATGGCATTTATGACATTCAATCTGCCAATCAGGAGGTTTATTTTCTTCATTATGATTTATTCGTAAAGAAATATTTGTTAAGTGACTACTATGCTCCAGGCACTAGCATTTTCATTGTAGCAGCACTGAGTACTCATAGATAAGTGGCCATGGGCTAAACGCATAATCACATCTAAAATGTCTTCCATCTGAATGTTTTGTGTCAAAATATATTTCATAACTAATAAAACACGTTGAGTAGTTTTACTTGAACGCACACAAAAAACAACATCTATTGAATTGAGCCACATTTTGTATTTGCATTTATACTGAAAAGCACTGTATATTTTAACTCACTATGTAAGAAATAAAAAGAAATAAAAGTGGATACAAATATACATATGTTTTAAAGCTAAGTGAAAACACCACACATATGTTCAAATGTAGCTTTAATTATCCACAAAAGTGAATAATGCAGATTCAGCTTTAATCTAATCAAAGTTTTGTAATTTTCAGTGGAAAATTATGTGGGTAGCTTTCATTGCATGCCTGCACCGTTAGGGTAATGAGAGCACTGACTAAGTCATTTTTGAAATCATACACATGCAGAAATTAGAGCAAGCAGGGAAGCTTCATTTATTCATTAGAATAACTAACATGCCTCTTGTGGTACTGACTTGAAAGGAAAATTATTCTGAGGTATCTAGAAGTAATATCTCATAAGATAATCTCAAAGGAGACCCCTTATGTGAATGCATGCTAAATTGGGAGGAAGCACGGCATAAATAATTTAAATATATTTGCTAATAATTAGTTCATTGATATGTATAATTTTTATTTACATAAATTAGTCATTATAATAAAAATTAGTGGTGGTTGTTGGTTTTTTTTATCCTGGAAAATTGCTTACAATATTATAATTTAGAGATAGGGTGTCATATTAGGTTTGATTAGAAATTCAGGTAGCAATTTAAAATCATATACCAAAAAGATAAATTTGAAAAAAACAACACACTTAATACTTTTATAATTATTCTGACAACTACACATTTGCTCATGTGAAATGACCTGCCATTGTGTAATAAATGAAATTTCAATTTTTAAGACTTTATGCATGCCTTTTACTTCTAACTAACTGACTTAAATATAGTTTACTTTGATCTATAGCAAAAGGAAAGTTGTTAAGCTATTTATGCTTATTGGACTGGAAAACATAATTACTTTAGAATCCAATTTGCATTCATCAGCTGTATCATTAGGATCAAACTCTAGCATTTTGGAAGTGTGGGTTTTTAAATGAAGGAAAATAAATTTTAAATGTCTCTCTTCAAATAGTAAGCCCAAATAAATTACAAAATCAGTTTTTTTAACACTTCCTTTTGCCTTTTACACATGATCTTATAGTAGGAAAAACCATATAGTCAAATATCCACTAAAATAAAGCATCTTTTTCAAAAAGCCCTTTGGCAATAGGTCATTTTGGCTATATTTGAACATTTCCAATAGGGAACTAACTCCCTCGGCAATTTAAACCAATCTACCTTAGATATTTTTGTAACATAGTTTTTTTTATACTTTGAGATAAAATCTTCACTTGGCTGAATCCAGAAAAATATCTTATTTTTCCTAATCAAAGCCCTACCAATATTAAGACAGCTACATCTTTTCAATATTTTTTTCTTCTCCTGATTAAACAGCTGCCAGATTTATAACAATTCCTTATCTGACATAACTAATAGTTACTTAAAAGTATAATAACCTTATTTTGGACAGAGTCTGGTTTGTCAATTTTCCTTGCTCCATTTTGTAAGGAATCTTCTAATTTAAAATATTGCCTAAGGGATCCAATATAGAATCTTACCATTTTAAATCAAATGCTTATACAGAGGAAACATACTCATAGTGACTCCTGTAAAATGTGACAAACTAAAGAATGACTAAAGGGCTTAGAAGACCAAAATAAATGCCATAGTTTTGAAAATAACAACAAATTTTAAAAATTGGAACTATGTAATATTCAGATCATGCTTCAATGAAAGGGGATAACAAAGGCAAGTGAGACTATTATACAGAATAAAAAGTTAAGGTATATACAACATAGGCAAAGTTTCCAAAATTATCACACAAATAGGATTAAGCAAATATTGGATTCACTAAGGGTACTAGGCAACTAAACAGGTTATGTGAATCCATTTGAGAAAATCTCAAGTTGCAAAAATAAAGGAAAGAAGATGCTGTGACAGAAGTGAAGTATGTGAGCAAATATGTAATATAACATTTTTTCTGCACTGAAGAGAGTTCATAATGTGTAGATTAATAAGAAAAAGTCCTATATGTGAATAATTTCTACTGTAATCTTTAATTTATGAGTCATGAGAAAAAAATGCTTGAAATTATTCTTACAGCAAAAAAGAGCAAGCAACAAGCCTACTATAAAATTGGTGTGGCTTCAGTACAAATTAAAAATTATCTCAGACACAACACGTAATAGATTTAGGAAGTCAACAGAAAAATTTCTTTAGAAAAACAACAGAATGGGGTAAAACCAGTCCATTCAATAAATGGTGTTGGAAAAACTGGACAGGTACATGCAAAGAAATTAAACTAGACCACCTTCTTATATTATATACCCAAGTCTGGAAGATAGTAAGTAGTCCCATATCAAGGTGTCTACAAGGGTGGATTCTTCTAAGGCCTCTTGTCTTGTAAATGGTTGCCTTCTCCCTGCTTCCCCTCTGAGAGATGTAGAAGATAACCATGCTAACACCAATCAGAAGACTCCAGAAACAGGTATATTAATTTAGACAAAGAGGATTTTCAGGTATAAAAAAGTATCCCTACCTAATGAAAAACTGACTAATTCTCCAAAAGGACATAACAACATTAACTGTACATGCTTCTAACAAGAGAGTATCTAAATACATGAGACAAAAACAGACAGAACTGCAAGGAGAAATAGAAAAAGTCACTATTACAGTTGATACTTCAACATCTCTGTTTGTATAATTGATAGTTCAACCAGGCAAAAAATAGGTAAGGTTAGTTAACTTGGACAGCACCACCAATCAATGTGATCTAATTGCTGTTTATAGAATAATTCACCAACAGCAACAGAATAAATATTATTCTTATGATCACATTGAGCATTCACCAAAATATACCACATTCTGGGCCTTAACAAATTTAAAAGAAGTCATACACAAGTTATTCTCAGTTCACAATAGAATTAACCTAGAAACCAATAACAGAAAGATAGGTAGGAAATCCTGAGATATTTGAAAATTAAGCAAAGCATATTTTTCTGAAGAAAAATGGGTCAAAAAATTAAGATAAATTTAAAAATATTTAGAACTAAATGAAAATAAAATGCAATCTATAAAAATGCATGGAATGCATTGAAGATAGTGCTAAGAGGGAAATTTATAACATTGTACATATTAAAAAAGAAGAAAGATCTAAAATCAATAACCCAACTTTCCCATTGGTAAAATAGAGTAAGAAGAGCAAATTAAGTTTAAAGAGAGAAGTAGGGGAAAAAAATAGAAATATATAAAATTGAAAATAAAAATTAATAGAGAAAATTAAAACTAAAACCTGGTTCTTTGAAAAGGTCAATAAAATTGAGAAATTTCCGTTCAAGTTAACTAAGAGAAACACAAAGTCATATATTAAGGTCCTAACCTTCTATGTGACTGCATTTGTAGACAGGACCTTTGAGGAGGTAATGAAGGTTAAATAAGGTCATAAGGGTGGAGCCCTAATCCAATAGGACTTGTGCCTTTATAAGTGGAAGAAACATTGGAAAATGTTCTCCCTTCCTCCTTCTCCCTCTCTCTTCAGAGAAACAGAACCAATATAAATTACAGATAGATAGATAGATGATGGTAGATATAGATAGATAGATAGATAGATAGATAGATAGATAGATAGATAGATAGATAATTGTAGGAATTGGCTCATGTGATTACCCAGGCTGAGAAGTCCCATAACCAGTCTCTGCAATCAAGAGCACCAGGAAAACTGGTGGTGTACTTTAATGCAGGTCTGGACTGAGAATTGAGGCAATGGCATATGTCCCAGTTAAAGACTGAAAGCTCAAGACCAAGGAGTGCCAATGTCTGAGCATAAAAGAGGTATGTTTCAGCTTAAACTTCGAAAGAAAATTTAACCTTGCTCTACCTGTTTATTCAATTCAGACCCTCAACAGAATGATGTCTCCCCATATTGGTGAGGGCCATTTTCTTTTTCTTTTTTAAATTTATTATCTAAAGTTTTACATATGTCTCCTTTTCCCTGATTGACCCCCCCACCCCCAAGCTATTTCCACCCCGGGCAAGCCTCCATCTTCTGTGTCCATTGGTTATGCTAATATGAATACATACAAGTCCTTTGGTTGCTCTCTAACCCCCTCCTCCCCTGCCATTTGTCTCTAGATCTATTCTTGTTCATCAAATTATGTTGATCATTATATCCCACATATGAGTGAGATCATGTGATATTTATCTTTCTCCGACTGGCTTATTTCACTTAGCATAATGCTTTCCAGTTCAATCCATTCGGTTGCAAATGGTAAAAGTTCCTTCTTTTTTATAGCGGCTTAGTATTCCATTGTGTAGATGTACCACAGTTTTCTAATCCACTCATCTGCTAATGGGCACTTAGGTTGTTTCCAAATCTTAGCTATTGTATGTTGTGCTGCTATGAACACAGGAGTGCATATATCCTTTCTGATTGGTGTTTCTAGTTCCTTGGTATATATTCCTAGAAGTGGGATCACTGGGTCAAATGGGAGTTCCATTTTTAGTTTTCTGAGGAAACTCCATACTGTTCTCCACAGTAGCTGCACCAGTCTGCATTCCCACCAGCAGTGCATGAGGGTTCCTTTTTCTCGTATCCTCACCAGCACTTGTAATTTGTTGATTTGTTGATGATAGCCATTCTGACAGGTGTGAGATGATACCTTATTGTTGTTTTGATTTGCATCTCTGGGATGATTAGTGACTTTGAACATATTTTCATATGTCTGTTGGCCTTCTGTATGTCCTCTTTCAAAAAGTATCTATTTAGGTCCTTTTTCCATTTTTGATTGGATCATTTATCTTCCTTTTGTTAAGTTGTATGAGTTCTCTGTAAATTTTGGAGATTAAAACCTTATCTGAAATAATCATTGGCAAATATGTTCTCCCATGCAGTGGGCTTTCTTGGTGTTTTGTTGATTGTTTCTTTTGCTGTGCAGAAGCTTTTTATTTTAATGTAGTCCCATTTGTTTATTTTTTCCTTAGTCCCCATTGCCCTAGGAGCTGTGTTGGTAAAGATATTGCTACAACATATGTCTGCTATTTTGCTGCCTATGGAGTCTTGTAGGATTTTTATGGTTTCCTGTCTTACATTTAAGTCCTTTAGCCATTTTGAGTTTGTTTTTGTGTATGGTGTAAGTTGGTGATCTAGTTTCTTTTTTTTTGCCTGTATATGACCAAATTTCCCAGCACCATTTATTGAAGAGACTGTCTTGACTCCACTGTATGCTCTTGCCTCCTTTGTCAAATATTAATTGAGCATAATGGCTTGGGTTAATTTCTGGGTTCTCTGTTCTGTTCCATTGGTCTATATGTCTGTTCTTGTGCCAGTACCAGGCAGTTTTGAGAACTGTGGCTTGGTAATATAGCTTGATATCTGCTATTGTGATCCCTCCAACGTTCTTCTTCTTTCTCAGGATTTCTGTTGTTATTCAGGGTCATTTTTTATTCCAGATGAATTTTTGGAGAGTTTGTTCTAGATCTTTCAAATATGCCATTGGTATTTTAATGGGGATTGCATTGAATCTGTAGATTGCTTTGGGTAGTTTGGACATTATAATGATGTTGATTCTACCAATCCATGAACATGGTATGTTCTTCCATTTGTTTATGTCTTCCTCTATCTCTTTTTTCAATGTCCTGTAGTTTTCCAAGTACAGGACTTTTACCTCCTTAGTTAAGTTTATTCCTAGGTATCTTAATTATTTTGGTTCAATAGTAAATGTGATATTTTTTTCATTTTGCTTTCTGTGAGTTCATTATCCTATATAATAAAAGATTAATATGCAAATAGACCAAACGGCAGAACAAGAGAACAACCAATCAAAGTGTAATATTCTAATGATATGCTAAGGCTGTTCAACTGCTCACTATAAAGTGCACTGACCACCAGGGGCCAGACAGTCAACTGGTCAACCAGTCATTATGATGTGCACTGACCACCAGGGTCAGATGCTCCAACTGGTAGGTTAGCTTTCTGCTGGGGTCCGGCCGATCAGGACTGAGCGAGATGGGCCAGACATGCCCTGAAACTCTCCCATGTTCCCTCCCTGGCCTGATTGTGCACTGATGGGGTTCCTCAGCCTCGCCTGTGCCCTCTCACAATCCAGGACCCCTCAGGGGATGTTGGAGAGCCGGTTTTAGCCCGAACACGCAGGCCACTCCCCTTGGGAGGGCACCAGATGCAGGGCTCATGGCTGGCCAGCACTTCTTTATCTCTTGTTATGGCCTTCACTGTAAGGTCCTTATTGGGTCTGATGGGTGACAGTCTGCAGCAGGCACAATGGGGCCAGGATGAGCAGGAGCAGCAGGTAGGAGCTGCAGGTGGCATTGGACTGCAGGTTTTGGCCTGATCCTTGCAGACCACCCAGAGGGACCCCACCCATGAATGAATTCATGCACCAGGCCTTTAGTTGGTGTATAAAAAGGCTATAGATTTCTGGGTGTAAATTTTGTATCCTGCCACATTGCCAAATTCATTTATTAGGTCTAGTAGTTTTTTGATAGAATCTTTAGGGTTTTCTATGTATAGTATCATGTCATCTGTGAATAAGGACAGTTATATTTTTTCTTTTTCAATTTGGATGCTTTTTATTTCTTCTTCTTGTCTGATCACTCTGGCTAGAACTTCCAGTAGTATACTGAACAGTAGTGGTGAAAGTGGGCATCCCTATCTTGTTCTTGTTCTTAGGTGAAATGAGTTTAGTTTTTGCCCATGGAGTATGATGTTGGCTATAGGTTTGTCATATGAGACTTTTATTATGTTGAGGTATGATCCCTCTATTCCCACTTTGCTGAGAGTATTTATCAAGAAAGGGTATTGGATTTTGTCAAATGCTTTTTCTGCATTAATTGATATGATTATGTGATTTTTGTCTCTCAATTTGTTTATGGGATGTATCACATTTATTGATTTGCAGATATTGTACCATCTTTGCATGCCCGGAATAAATCCCACTTTGTCATGTTGTATGATCTTTCTAATGTAATGCTGAATCTGATTTGCTGGAATTTTGTTGAGAATTTTAGCATCTATGTTCATGAAGGATTTTGGCCTGTAGTTCTCTTTTTTGTGGTGTCTTTATCTGGTTTTGGAATTAGGATAATGCTGGCTTCATAGAAAGAGCTTGGAAGTGTGCCTTCCTCTTGAATTTTTTGGAAAGACTGAGGAGGATAGGTTTTAGTTCTTCTTTGAATGCTTGGTAGAACTCCCCTGTAAAGCTGTCCAGACCAGGGCTTTTCTTTGATGGAAGATATTTGATCACTGCTTCAATTTCTTTGGTAGTTATCGCCCTATTCAGGTTTTTTTATTCTTCCTAATTGAGTTTGGGGAGCTTGTATTTTCCTAAGAATAGGTCCATTTTGTCTATGTTGTCCATTTTGTTGGAATAGAATTGTTCATAGTATTTTTTCATAATCCATTGTATTTCTGTGACATTGGTTGTTACTTCACCTCTTTCATTTCCGATTTTGTTTATTTGGGTCTTCTCTCTTTGCTTCTTGGTGAGCCTGGCTAGAGGTTCATCGATCATGTTTATCCTTTCAAAGAACCAGCTCTTGCTTTTGTTGATCTTTTGTATTGTTTTGTTGTTGTTGTTGTTGTTTGTTTCTTTTTGTCTCTATGTTGTTTATTTCCACTCTGATCTTTATTATTTCCTTCCTCCTACTTACACTGGGCTTTTCTTGTTGCTCTCTTTCTAACTCTTTGAGTTGTAGGGTTAGATAATTTATTACCATTTTTTCTTGTTTTTTGAGGTAGGCCTGTAGTGCTATGAACTTCTCTCTCAAGACTGCTTTCACTGTGTCCCATAGATTTTGGATTGTTGTGTTTTCATTGTCGTTTGTTGACTTGATGCTTTCTATTTCTTCTTTGATCTCTTTGGTAACCCAATCATTGTTTAATAGCATGCTATTTAGCCTCCAGGTGTTTGATTTATTTTCATTGTTTTTATTGTAGTTGATTTCTAATTTTATGCCATTGTGATCTGAGAAGATGCTTGAAATGCTTTCTATCTTCTTGAATTTGAAGAGACTTTGCCTGTGTCTCAATATGTGGTCTATCTTTGAAAATGACCCATGTGCCCTTGAGAAGAATGTATATTCTGTGGCTTTGGGGTGAAATATTCTGAAGATGTCAATTAATTCCATCTGATCTAGTGAGTCATTTAGAATTGATGTTTCTTTGCTCATTTTTTGTTTAGAGGATTTATCCAGTGGTTTTAGTGGGGTATTAAAGTTCCCTACTATGATTGTATTGCTGTCAATCTCTCCCTTGATATCCTCCAGAAGTTTTTTTTTTAATGTATTTGGGTGCTCCTGTATTGTCTGCATATATGTTTACTAGAGTTATTTCTTCTTGTTGAATTGCTCCCTTTAGTATTATGAAGTGGCTTTCCTTATCTCTTGTTATGGCCTTCAGTGTGAGGTCTAATTTGTCAGATATAAGTATTGCTACCCCAGATTTTTTTTCATTTCCTTTTGCCTGAAAAAACTTTTTCCATCCCTTCACCATCAGTCTGTGTGAGACCTTTGTTCTGAGGTGGGTCTCCTGTAGACAGCAGATATATGGGTCATGTTTTCTTATCCACTCAGCTACCCTATGTCTTTTGATTAGGGCATTTAATCCATTTACATTTAAAGTTATTATTGACAGGCACTTGTTTGTTGCCATTTTTATTTTTTATGCCAGTGTTCCTTCTTCCCTTCCTATTTCTTCTTTTCACTGCAGACCCTTTAGCATTTTTTGCAATCCTGGTTTGGTGGTAATAAACTCCCTTAGTCCTTTTTTGTCTGTGAAGCTCCTGATTTCACTCTCAATTTTGATTGATAGCCTTGCTGGGTACAGTATTCTTGGATTCAGACCCTTGCTTTGCATGACTTTGTATATTTCATTCCATTCGCTTCTGGCCTGATGTGTTTCTGTTGAAAAATCAGTCAATAGTCTAATGGGAGATCCCTTGTAGGTAACTTTCTGTCTCTCTCTGGCAGCCTTTAAGATTCTTACTTTGTTGTTGGTGTTTGCCAATTTAATTATAATGTGTCTTGGTGTTGGTCTTTTTGGGTTCATCTTGTTTGGGACTCTGTGAGCTTCTTGGACTTGTGTCAGTTTTTTCTTCCATATATATGAGAAGTTTTCTGTCATTATTTCTTCAAACAGGTTTTCTATTCTTTGCTCAGTTTCCTCTCCTTCTAGAACCCCTATTATGCAGATGTTGTTTTGTTTTGTGTTGTCCCAAAGTTCCCTTAGGCTCTCCTCCTGTTTTTTAAGATTTTTTTTTTCCAGTTGCTGTTCTGCTTGTGTATTTTTTCTTACCTTGTCTTCTAGCTCACTGATGCGGTCTTCTGCTTCTTCTAGTCTACTGTTGATGCTTTCTATTGTGTTCTTTATTGCAGCGATGTCATTTTTCACTTCTTCTTGGTTCTTTTTCATTTCCTCTTGGTTCTTATACATATTGTTGAATTTGTCTTCCATCTTTTTCAGCGTCTTTATGACCATTGCTTTAAATTCTTTCTCTTACATATTGCTTGCCTCCATTTTGTTTACTTCCTTCTCTGGTGATTCCTCTTTTTCTTTCATATGGGGGCTGTTCCTTTGTCTCCCCATGATCGCTCCTCTCAGGGTGTCTGGTTATGTAGCTCTCTCTCTTCTGCATTGACTCTCTCTAGGCAATCTCTGACCTTTCCATTCACAGATTGCCTCACCAGATGTGTTTAATTTGCTTATTCCAGGTGGATGTTATTCAATTCAACTGTTTCTTCTATCTGCTCTGTGAGAACATGCAGAACCCATCCACATATTCAGTGCCACTCACGATGTCTGCATATTCGGCGCCACTCACAAGGTAGAGTTTTATCCTGTGTCCAATGTTTAATATAGCCACATAGTACCTCATCATTAGTGAGATGGATGTTGGAGGGTGAAAATCAGCCGCTCATCTGAGAAGGATCATGTTCACTCCTCTGGTGATGGATGGAGCTATTTCTTTGTTAGCAGCAGTCCTCCTTTGTTGTCATGCAAGTCCTTAAAATCTCCACAGTAACTCTAAACCAGGGAGAGTTTGTGGTTCCTTCATCACAGAGAACCTGCAGGCCTTCTGAGAGTACCACATTTCTTGAGGGCAATTTTCTTTACTCCGTCTACTGATTCAAATGCTAATCTCTCCCAGCCACCTTCACAAACACACCCAGAAATAATGTTTTATCAGCTGTCTAGGTATTACTTAGCCCAGTCAAGTTGAGACATAGGCTTAAATCACACCATACAACTCAACAATGGCACTCCATCATATTTATCCAGAGGTGGTAAAAAGTTATGTTGACACAAAACCTGTACAAAGATACTTACAGCAACTTTATTCACAATTGCCAAAATTTGGAAACAACCAAAATGTCTTTCAGTAGTTGAATATATTCAGATGAGGGTATGTTGTTCAGCAATTAAATAAATTTGAGTTATCAAGCTATAAAAAATGAAGGGAACTTAAGGTGAAAGAAACTAGTCTGAAAAGGCTACATATTGTATAATTCCAATTATATGATATTCTAAAAAAAGGCAAAGCTATGAAGATAAAAGTATCAGTGGTTACAAGGATTTGGGGAGAGAAAGGGTGAACATGTGGAGCACAAAGGATTTTTAAGGAAGTGAAACTACCCTGCAGTACTATAATGGTGGATACATGTCTTATTCATTTGTCCAAACCCATGGAAGATACAACACCAAGAGTGAAGCCTAATTTAAACTATGGATTTTGGGTGATAATGATGTTTATGTAGGTTTATCAGTTGTTACAAATATACGACTCAAGTGAGGACTATTGATAGTGGCAGAGGCTATGCATGAAAGGGGGCTAGGCAGGAGGTATATGGGCAATATCTGTACTTCCCACTAAATTTTGCTGTGAAACGTAAGCTACTCTAAAAATAAAGAATATTTCTATAAAAAGGCAACTGGGCCAAATACTTCCAGCATGAACTATAGGCAACAGGTTTATACCTTTAATAAAAAGAATCAGATTTATTTTTTTTAAATAGCTATAAATTGTTCTTTTATTGAATACCAGACTTTTATTTATGTATTTAAGAGTCTCTTTAATTCAAAAAGTATTTGGGGGTTGATCTGATTATGTTCAAACTCAATATTATAGGGCAAGCCAGATAGTTGAGTTTTACTAAGCTTCTATATTTATATAGAATACTTGCATACACTAGTTTATATAAGAACAGCAATATTTAGTATAGCTGGTTTAACTATAATTATTCTGAAGAATTTCTTATAATGCCAGTAATACCATCTTTTCTTCATTGTTGGTTATTCTTTGGGACAATGCCATCTATTTTAAACATCATAAAATATATATTTGTGTTAGTTACCCACTGCTGTCCAGCAAATTACCCTAAAACTTAATGGCTTAAAATAACAACATTTATTTCTTGCCATTTCTATGGGTCAGAAATCCAAACTCAACTTTCCTACTTACTCTTTCTCAAATTCTTCTCCAAGGCTGCAATCAAGGTGTAGGGAAGGGCTGCAGACACCTCAAGACTCTACTGGAGAAAGATCTGATTTCCAAGCTTACTCCTGTGGTTGTTGGCAAGAATCAGTTCCTGTGGACTGTAAGAATGACACAGTTCCTTACTGGTCATTAGGTGGAAGACACCCTCAGTCCCTTGCCATGTGGGCTACTCCGTAAGATCATAGGGAAATTCATAATATAGCAGCTTGCTTCACTGTAGTGTGCAAGTTGAGAAAATCTAAAGAGAAAATGCAGGCAAAATGGGACTCACAGTCCTTAATAGGCTAATCTTAGAATTGACATCCCCTCACTTTTTTTGTATTCTGCTTATAAAAGCACATTAGCAGGTCTAGTCTACACTCATGGAGAGTAGATTACAAAGGGTAATAATCCCAGGCGGTGGGTATCATTAGTAGCCATTTTTATAAGCTGCCGGTCACAATGTTATTTTCTACTATAAACCAATAAAATACTATTATATAATACACATTACTATTAGAAACATGAGTTAGATGAGTTTCTTGTTGTCCTTCTTACATGAAAAATCAGTTTGCATAATTAGCTATCAAACATTTTTAAATAAAGAATGAACCTCGAGGCAATCATTCATCTTCACATTGGCCATTAATATAGCTGCCATCTATATTAATTAATACATCTGTATTAAGTCATACGTTTTACATAAAAAGAAGTACTTGGAAAAATTTTCTTGTAAGATGTACAGAGACACTTAAATATTTAAGAAGGAAAATGTAGTCCTTTTAGGGGAATAATTTAGAAGGGCAAAGAATGGATCTTTTTCATGAAGCTTTCATTAATTTCCTATATTGGATAGCGGTGCAGTCAAATTGGAGGACCCTAAGTAGAAACCATAGTCCCTAGAGTTCTCCACTAATTGTGATCCTATGGCAAATCGTTAAGGCAAACTTCCCTTAATTAGATATATTTCCCAAGTTGGAGGCAGAATATGCAACTCCCACTACTGTGGTAAGGATCTTAGCATTGATTGCTTTCTCTTCCACACTCAGTCAATAAAGTAGGACTCCAGTTCAATCAAATGCATTTATTTCTCAATATTTTTAAGTGTTCTGACTAGATGAAGTTAGAGTTATCTTGAACTTTTCATCAAGAATTGTAATTTTCAAATATACTGATATATTCATTGATTTGTATAACTAATTGTTTTCCTGTACTCAAGCAAAACTCCTAATCATTTAATTTAAATATAGAATTGAGCCTTGTATAATTTTTTATTATATAGCACTGCAATAAGGCAGAGGAAAAGAAAAGTATATGACCATATTTTAAAATGATACTTCTATTAAAATATACTATTTTACCCAATTTTGAGTTATTTCACTCCAAATTTAAAGAGTGAAATAACTCAAAATTAGAGAACAGTTTACAAAAATGCATCATGATTCTATTTAACACTCTGGGTGTGGAACTAGCATCGATTTCAAACCACTTTGTAGCCAGTTTGTGTAAACAGCAGAAAGATCATTCTGAAATGACCTTTTTTTTTTTTTTTTTGTTAATCCTCACCAGATGATATTTTCTCATTGAGTTTTAGAGACAGTGGAAGGGAGGGAGAGAGACAGAGAGAGAGAAACATCGATATGAGAGAGAGAGAGAGAGAGAGAGAGAGAGAGAGAGAGAGAGACATCGATTGGTTGCCTCCCACACAGGCCCTGACCAGGGCTGGGGATCGAGTCTGCAACCTAGGTACATGCCCTTGACAGGAATTGGACCTGGGACTCTTATGTCCAAGGGCCGATACTCTATCCACTGAGCCAAACTGGCTAGGGGTAAGATGACCATTTTTTATTGAAGTCCAGGCTCTCCACATAGTGTCCCCTGACACTGTAGGAGGAGGGTCCTTGTTACCACCCATTGGCTGATGCATGTTCCTAACCCCCATTTTTCCTTCTCTGACACCATGGAACCAGGTTTACTACATGGTGAGAGTGAGAGACTAGGCTCTCCATTTGGCTTCACGTTGGGGGTGGTGACATAGTTATACAATTATTTTATGTGTATCTGGAGTCGAACAGTTATTTAATTTAAAAACAAAAAAGATTTGTTCTGATGATTGCCTATTTCCTGGTTGTTGTCTAAAGAGAGAGAACGTTTCTAGGAATGTACTTGGCTGTAACTGTTAGCATTTCCTAGTCACTGGCTCCTCCAGTAACTGCTACCCATAGGGGATATACTAGAACAAAGGAAATTCAGAGAACTCATCCCTGGGTTGTTCCTCAGGTGCTAAAGTCCTAGTCTCTCCAGCTCCCAATCTTCCTATATTTGTTTTATATATAGTGCTCAGGCATTTTAGCAGTACATATTGGCATAAAAAGGGAAAATACACTGAGTGGCCAGATTATTATGATCTCTGAACGCATAATAACCTGGCCACTCAGTATATATATATTAGAGGCCCGGTGCATGAATTCGTGCATGGGTGGGGTTCAGCCACCCTGGCCAGGGAGAGGAGATATGGGCAGTCACCTGGCCTGCCTGCTGGTTGAACTCCTGGTCGAGAGGACAATTTGCATATTAGCCTTTTATTATATAGGATATACACTGAGTGGCCAGATTATTATGCGTTCAGAGATCATAATAATCTGGCCACTCAGTGTATATCTACTACATCCTCCCAGGAGTGGAAGTCTCTTCATACTCAAGTTTTATTTTATTTTTTCCTCTTTGCCTTCATAAAAATTTTAGCAACACTTTAGGAGAGGTTAAGAATTACCACGCAGTGGCCATTTAAAAATAGTGACAAAAAATTATTATTCCTTAGAATTATGCTTTCTTGTAACATTTTTCTCTGTTTTAAGACATTGCATACAATATCAACATACTAAGTCTCTGATTATGCTGTGAACCTACTTCAAAAAAAAAGGAAGATGTCCTTCTCTGGAGCTAATGAAAACCCTATACATACTTTAAACATTCTTTTCAAGACCACAAAAAACAATAGCTGTAATGCACAAAATAGATGCAATGCACAAAATGAGGCCTACGTGTGTCAGCCTCATTTTGTTCCACTGATCATTTATTTCTATGTAAATACTTTACTGTATTTATCACTGTTGTTTTATAGGCAATCTGAAATTATGAAGTATAAGTCTTTCAACTTAGTTCTTTACAGATTGATTTTGACTTGTAGGCTATTTGTATTTACAAATATTATTTAGAATGAACTTGTCAATTTCTATTAAAAAGTTGACTGTGATTTTGCAATTTGATAGCACTGAGTCTACAGATAAATGAGAATTGAAATTACAATAATAATGAGCCTTCCAATCCATGCACATGGTATAATTCTGCATTTATTTAGTTTCAGTTTGTCACAGGAGGACTTTTTTTGTAATTTTTGGAATACAGGTTTTTCACATATTTTGTCAAATTTATTCCTTTGCCTGTAAATCTTCCTCTTTAATCTTTAGGGTTTTATTTAGTTTTTGTTTGTTTCTTTGTTTTATTTCAGTAGTTAGAAACTCTAGTAAAAATTCCTGCCTTGTTCCTGATATTCCTGAAAAAAGATGTTTAGTCTTTAAACATTGGGAATGTGTTTGCTGTTTTCTAGAAGCCATTTTTTAAAGTTAAGGACATTTCCTTCCATTTCAGGTTTTCTGAGCATTTTTATCATAAGTTGAATTGTGTAAGACAGAATTAGAACTACCTATTCCAATCTAACAGCATAGCCCTTCTGTTTCCCCTTTCAATATTTGCATTTCCCTTCTCCCATAGTGTAAGCACAGTTTCTCATGAGCATCAATATAGTTACTCATATCCTTAATTTTAAAAGAAATACAAGAAAAATAGAATTATTGCAATTCAGTATTACCAATAACAAAGTTACTAAGCAAAGGTAAATTTTTATTTGCAGTTCTTTATCCATTTGAGGGTGTACAGTCAAAGAAACACACTTAAACTTTCTATGTTAACTCTATTTTTCTTCTATGCAGATATGCTATAAATTTTCTCTAGTCAATTTACTATTATAATTTACATTGTAAACACTTTGGTATGTGATGAAGTCACTATGAAGTCATTCTAATAATTCAAAATTTAGTGTCAAGGATACATGTTTGTCTTTTAACTTTCTCCCAAATTATTCACTATTGGTAATGAAGAAAATATGGAGCCTTAAAACTTTCCCTTCTCTTCCTGTGGATAAACACAAATCTCTGCTGTTACAAATTCAGAGTGTGTGCACCAGAACAATGGCTTCTATTCCTATACTTGAAAAAAAATGGAGTTTTCTATTTTCTAGTGAAGAAGGTAGGCAAGCTAGTCCCAGTTTAAACATTTACATTTGAATTTGCATCTCCAGATTTAGACTTCTATGACTGGGGTTAAAGTAGACTTTATTGATGTGGACATAATACAAAAGATCTATTTTTGTGGCACAAACATGATATTTATATATGTCTTTTAATGTTGTATATAGTTCTATAAATAGCTGTGTTCTGTGCAGTTTTCCAAATGCCAGAAAATATCACTGTGGTAGTCCCGGTTTCCAAATGCATAAACAAACTTGTGCCCAGATGCAGAAACATTAAACGCCATTAACAAAGTTCTCTCTAATCTAAAAGGATAGTGGGAAATGCATTTCTGAAGAGAATGGCTGGTTTTTAATCTGTAGTGGAAATAAATCTCTCACTAAAATTCAAGGATACATTATCATGAGACTGTGTAGGGAGCAATGAAAGTAGATGAGTTAGCAATCAAATTTCATGCTTCAGGGCTTGAACTGTTTTTATAGGGGTTATAATGGGATCTTTTGAAATAAGTGAAGAAATTTTTCTTGCCTTAAAATGTATAGAGTTATCTATGTAGATCATGGTCCAATCTGGAGTTTCAAACGTACAGTTAACATAGCTATTCAAAAAGTGAATTCAACGAAGTTTAATCTGTCTCTTAGTTTCCCTCAAGTGACATAGAATAGTAGGATATGAAACTTTTTGGACACAAAAGGTTTCCATGAAATTATTCAACTGGCATTCCTCCTCATCTCAGAGGGAATAGCATCTTACTCTTTTCTGTACTTGTAACCAAAAGAAACATTTTTATTCACACAATAAAGCTCACCTTCTGCTCTCCAGTTCATAAATCACAGCTGTATACAGAATCCATAGAAGGCATGGATGGAAAGAAAAAGAACCGGGAAAGAACTTGTGATATATATATATATATATATATATATATATATATATATATATATCCTGAACTGGGGTGTTTCTGTCCCAGGAATAGCTAATTTTCTTTCCCTTTAGGAAAATATATACATTTTCTTATAGTTTAGTGGTCCCTTTAAATCGCTTCTTGTGTGGAAATTAATGAAGATTTTTTAAATCTTCTATTTCTCTTTGCTTTGATATCTCTGCTATAATTTATTGTAATAGTGTTATATGTTCACTTTTAATTTCCTGGAATCACCTGCAAGATTACCATACTCTGATATCTTAACATCCAAAGTGTCCTCTTCTGTAAATAATATCAACATTTTATACTTAAGCAAGTAGGATCACTGAAGGGAAAAAATACTTTTTAGAAGGTATCTATTAATTAGAAGATATGTGTAAGAGGAATTTTATAAAGTGCTATGTATTAAGTAAATGTTCATTTTTATTTTATAGCCCCTGGTATATAAGGCATTCAATATATATTTCCTGGTAATAAAAAACATGATCAATTGTTAAGGTTCATGTTAGAAAAATTGAGAAGTATTAATCAGTAAGTTATTTACCCAAGGCCACATTAATGTAGTAATTCATGCTACTTTCCAGTATATTGAAATTGGAATTGTTCACTGAAGCTTAACATACAATTTATCAAAATTAGAAAGCTACCTGGCCACAGTAAGAAACAGTTCAGATGATTGTTAAGTCACCCATAACTCATTTTGTATTTGTTCTGATTAATATATCCTAATGAGCCTAGAAGGCTATTCAGAGAATAAAACCTATTTCAAGAATTGCCTCGCATTAATTTTATGGATTGTGAGTTCATAAGTCCTAGACCTTAGAAGTCATATCTTAGTTCTGATATATTTAAAAGAAATAAAAAATAAAAATCATAAACATTATAAAAATTAATTCACATCTTGCTAAATTAAATAAATGTTGCCTGTGTTAAACTTATACTAATTCAGATAAAGTGTTTTATAACACAAATTTAATGGTAATGGAGATAGCCATAAAATGTATACTATTTTTAATTTTTATCTCCACCATAGCATTGCATGTATTTAAAAATACACCTGAATCTGTATTTGAAAAAAAGAAAGGTTTGTACAAAAGGTATAAATCACTACTTTGAAAACATTATCATCTACAGTTCTTACTTTGAGATATCACATTTTATCAGGTATGTGACTTTTTAAAGATACTAGCCCGCACATAACCAGCCATGATTTTAGCATCTACTATTGACATATACAAATGATTAGATAAAAAATTCCTATAACATTGTTTTAAAAAGGTTGCTAGAATTTTACTTACTTTTTCCTCTTCTTTTTCTTCTACTCTTCTTCTTCCTTCATCTCTTTAAGCATTCTAATACAAGGGTATTCAGAAAATTCAGATTTCAAAGAAAATGTCATTTAAATGTGTTTTCTAAAATAATCAATATTGATTACTTATTTTCTAGTAAATATAATATATCCTGCAGTGACATTAAAAATAATTCACAGAGAATACAAGAATAAAAATGTCTTATATAATTTTATGTAGAGAATTTCATACATATAGGGTATCCCACAAAAGTGTATACACACTTTGAATAATTATTAATTTCAATGTGTTAAATCTAAAAAGAAAGAAACAGCAATCAAGCTATCAGAAAAAAGTGTGTATACATTTTTTGTGATACTCTGTATATATTTCATATATGTACTATGGATAATACTCTAATAATACTTCCTTAATTTTAAATAAAACAAAATACATAATTATATATTTTCATTTTAAAATAAATACAGTATTTTATTTTATATTTCATGTAGAGAGTATACAATTAGGTTGAACCATTTGGGAATTGTCAGTATTCTATTTTTTAAAAATATTTTTTTGCTGAATTTACTGGAGTTACATTGATTAATTAAATTGGTTTCAAGTGTTCAATTCTGTAATAAACCATCTGTATATTGTATTGTGCATTCTCAATCCATAGTTTAGTTTCTTTACATCACTATTTATCCCCCTTTACCCTCTTCGGCCTGTCCCCACTCCCTTCCCTCTGTTGTCTGCGTCTATAAGGTTTTAGTTCTGTTTTGTTTTGTTTTTTGCTTAATCCCTTCATCTGTTTCAACCAGTGCCCAAGCCCTCTCCAGACAGCTGTCAGTCTGTTCTCTGTATCTATTAATCTGTTTCTATTTTGTTTACTTTGTTCATTAGTTTCCATGAAATCATATGGTATTTGTCTTTCTCAGATAGGCTTATTTCAGTCAGCATAATGCCCTCTAAGTCCATCCACACTGTTGTGAAAGGTAAGATTTCCTTTTTTTAAGCCTGAGTAGTACTCCATTGTGTAAATTGTAGCACAGCTTTTTTTATCCACTCATCAACTGATGGACACTTGGGTTCTTTCCAAATCTTGGCTATTGTAAAAGGTTCTGCAATGAGCTATTGTTTTCAAATCAGTGTTTCAGGTTTCTTCTAATATATTCCCAGAAGTGGAATTGCTGGGTCATAAGGCAGTTCCATTTTTTTTTTAGGTAATTCCATACTGTTTTGCATAGTGAGTGTACCAATCTGCATTCTCACCAACAGTGCATGAGGGTTCCCTTTTCTCCATGTCCTTGTCAACACTTGTTTGTTGATTTATCGATGATAGCCATTCTCACAGGTGTGAGGTGATATCTCATTATGATTTTAATTTGTATTTATCTGATGAATAGTGACATTGAGTATCTTTCCATATGTCTGTTGGACAGCTGTATGTCCTCTTTGGAGAAGTGTCTATTCAGGTCCTTTGCCCATTTTTAAATTGGATTGTGTTTTTTTTTTATTTTGAGTTTGAGTTCTTTATAAATTGTGAATTTCAATCCCTTATAAGATGTATCATTGGCAAATATGTGCTCCCATTCAGTGAGCTGTCTTTTCATTTTTTGATGGTTTCCTTTACTGTGCAAAAAAATTTAGTTTGATGTAGTCCCATTTGTTTAATTTTTCTTTTGTTTTCTTTGCCTGCGGAGACATATCAGAAAAAAATACTGCTAAGAGAAATGTCAGAGATTTTACTGCCTATGTTTTAGTCTAGGATTTTTATGGTTTTGTGGCTTACATTTGCTAGTAAGTCTTTAATCCATTTTGAGTTTATTCTTGTTTATGGCATAAGGAGGTGATCAAATGGCTGAAAATAAAATCCAACTCTACACTGTCCATTACAGATACATTTAATATGTAAAGGGGCAGAAAAATAAAATTAAGAGAACTAAAAATTATACCAAAAAGATGATAGTGCAGTAATGTCAATATCAGATAAAGTTGATAGTAAGAAAGAATTACGGGGAAAGGATGGCTACTTTGTAGTTGTACAAATTTCAAGTTACAATGAACCAATAAAAATTCTAAATTTATAAATTAATATGCAACTAAGAACCTAAGCATAACATACATAAATCAAACTAATGATTAGAATAAAAGAAAATGAAACTACCATTCAAATGTTTGTGCAAACGTTTAAAAACATGCATATGAAATTTTAGATAAAATAAGTAGTAATTGCATCAACATTTCTGGATATCACTCAAAAATATTAATTGTATTTCTATACACTATAAGCAGTTAGAATGTAAAAGTTAAAATGATATTTATATTATCATTAAAAAACTAAACAATTTTGAATAAACGATCAAAAGATGTGTGGTTTTCTTTTTCATTTTTCTTTATACATGTTTTATGTAACAATATATGGAAAAGTTCTAAACAAAAGTTATCAGAAGCTCTATGTGCCTAAGTGGGGTTTGTCTGATGTAAACCTGACTGCAGTGTGATTTGGATGGGCCATTTCACTGTGGATCCCACGATGTCACTGTCAGGCTTTAGCTCTTTTTAAAAATATGTTTTTATTGATTTCAGAGTGGAAGGAAGAGGGAGAGAGAGATAGAAACATCAATGATGAGAGAGAATCATTGATCTGCTGCCTCCTGCATACCCCACAGTGGGGATGGAGCCCGCAACCCAGGCATGTGCCCTTGTCCGGAATCAAACCCAGGACCCTTCAGTCCACAGGCCAATGCTCTACCCACTGAGCCAAACTCGCTAGGGCTACAGGCTTTAGCTCTTGATGTGTTTAGGTTTCTCAAAGAAGACTTTTCCTATATTAGAGGTTATAACATTTTAAGCAAAATTGCCAGAGTCCTGGGAACTCTGTGGATTGAAACATCTGAGGATCTCATGATTCAACGTGCAAAGTTCACAATGATTTTATTATCAGCACCATGGTCTGGCCTGGACTCTGCCTGTTGATTGGCTGTTTTACCCTCTCCTGTAAAAACCAACCCTCTAATCTGCTTCCTGAATGTTCTGCAGAGGTGGTATGTATATCTAACGATTAAGCTGCTTTTCAGTTACTCAGTTTTCAGGCTCATATTTACTTGCAATTCCATTGGTATCTACTACTGACAATTCCCAATATTTTTGTGGATTATAGAGATTAATGTGTTTTAAAGATTTTGGTATGTTCTAGACCAGGAGGAGTTTCCAGATCTATTAGAAGATTTTGCTCTTGTCTAGATGAAAGTTTATTTTTTAAAATATTACCTTTCTTATTTTTAAAATTAAGATCACAAAATGAGTTAGCCAGATATTCATTACATATCTTCCTCTAAAGCAATGTTTTCGATCAGTATTAAATAAATATTGAAAGCAAGAAAAATGTTAATGGATTAAACTGAAATACTAATGCAAGTACATGTACATGAAAAATATATCAAAAATTGTCTTTTGGATTCACATTTCTTTAATACTCAGTATTTTAATGTCAAGTAAAACTGTTTATAGGTTAGTGGCTCTCAAACTTTTTATTTGAATTTCTCCAATCTATGAAGCAAAGTGAACATATAGGGAATGAAATTTTAGCTGAAACTGAGTAGTACAGCACATTTTATTTTTATTTCATACTATATAAGTATTTGTTGCCATCTAAAATTATATTTCCACATTTTTCTAATATAATTGGTTTTCCATAATACTACGCCGTGTACTGTTATTTCTTTTAGTTTCTAATACCCCAGAACATAAAATTCAGTGAAAGTACTTGTTTCAGAGCCTGTAAAAATATATATGAGAAAATGAAACATTGACTGAATTAAGTGAACTGAACTTTTGAGCTTGTGTTTTTAGTGAATCTAGAAGAACTTGAAGAATTTTGAAATGGTGGTTCTATTTCTTCTATAATGACAAGACATCTCCAATCAGCACAGTTTACCATTAGAGAAGGAGAAGAGAGAAGAGAGCAGAGAGGGGAAGGAGAGAGAGGGGAGAGAGAGAGAGAAAGATAAACTATGGAAATTGCTCAAAAATATGAAAACTAAATGTCATTGATAGTATAAAGTTAGACCAACAAGGACAAGCAATAAACTCACATTTTTAAGAAACTTCTTTGTTGCAAAACAATGGCCTAATTGTTTAATAATTATCACGGCCATGTGGGAGTGAAGGTCAGACAAGATTCTGCCTGCCTGCATATCAGATTTCATTTGATGTTTGTCTGCCAAAGCTTTTTCTAATCTCCAGGGAACCCTGAAACCTACATAGAAGACATTTGTTACAGTGACCACACTTCATTGAAATAGGAGAACTGAATTCCTGAAATTTCAATGGTCAATAATGTGTTAGTTTCAAACTGCAATATTTTATTTATAAAAATTGTAGAGATACTAAGATGAAAGGCAATGGATTATAAAAGCATGAAATGGTACATTTTGCTCTTTGGGTAAAGTAGTTAATAATTTCCAAACCTTTTGACATTTTTCTTTTAGAAAAAACTGTTTTCTTTAGGCCCTTTGCTCCTTGCTGTTTCACCTTCCTTTTATACACACACACACACACACACACACACACACACACACACGCATGCGCACGCGCATACATGCACACACATTCTGGTAATTGTTGGAATTTTCTCTCCATTTAAAAGATGATGTATTCTGAATTGTACATAATTTCCATTAAAGTGCTAACTTACTGAACAATGAGAACGTCCAGTCTCCTGAGATTGGACATGTTATCACAAGAAAACATAGGTGCAGAAATACGAGAGAACTGTTGAAATTTTCCTCGTTTATTTTGAAGATATGACATTAATCAGTCATTTTTCTTCAAAGTTATTTTGTTATAAATCTATTCCTTGGAAGGTATGGATATGGACAGTGATTTTAAACTGTGAATTTAGATCGAGCTGAAAGGACAAACCTGGATCACTACTTCCCTTATGGAGCACTTGTCATTTGTTCCTTGATCGAATCTGCAAGGGCTAATATAAACACCTCCTGTTATTTACAACTTTCCTAAAATCTTTGCCAAAAAAGAATAACACCTTTCCTCATAGCATTATGGCACAGTTTTCCAAGCAGTTACTGTGTTTCCATGAATCCTCAATGTAACTGCCAATTTTCAAAATATATAATATATACAAAGTATTGACATATCCAAATATTTTAAACAATTTGGGTAAAGTAATAAGTGATTCAAAATTCTTCAGAGCAATAGAAATTGGCATGAAATAAATGAAAGGCCAATTGTTTTAGGTATATTGCAGACAATTTATAAAATTAATATTATTTCCTCAGCAGAGTATCCCTCACATGAATAGCACTTTTCACAGTAACTTGAACATAATAAATTCTGATAAATATTATTTAGATTATGGAACATGAGACATTGGAAATTTAATTACTTGAACATTAGACTTTGAAAATATTTCCATAATAGACAATGAATCAGCCAGAAGGAAGAGATTTAAACTATTTCCAAAATAACTTTCAAAAAGCTCTCTTAACATATATATTAAATATTTGCTATAATATGCTAATAATCAAAACTTTATTATTCAAATAATTATATTCACATAAAATACAATATATTGTAATTTATATCACTCATGACTATTGTAACATCTTTTGCCAATAAATGACTGAATAGACCTATTTTGGCATGCAGAATAGCTTTACAAATGTCAATTTTTAACTCTAAAATAATCTATAAAAAATACATCAAATAAAATATATTGATGACACTAAAAATAAAGGGAATAAATATAATTATAGAATTTAGATTGTCAGTGATTTATGTAAGAAATCTCTAAATGTATATTTCATATAAGCAGAAGATTGTTTTAATTAATTTGGTATAATGAGACACATTTGTATTTGGACACATTCCACAAGCTCTGTTTTTCATGTTGAATCCTAGTTTTCCCAGAATCTCCTGGGAAAATGTTTTTTGTTTCATGATTGGGAAATGCTTCAGTATGCTTTCATACTGAACTTACTCTTGGGGCTTAATTTAACAGAAGTGACAGACACATAATCAACATTTTTTTGGACTTTATGTTACAACTTGTTTTTCTTTTAATTGTGATTAATTTAATTCTAAGGGAATTGTTATTTGCTATTTAATGTGATGTTCATATATTGAAGGTCATAAGGTCAAACACGGTCATTTCAAGACTTTTCTGATCCTTTAAATAATGAACATTAAAATGTATGCTATTCCTTTGGCAGTCACAATGAAATCATAAAGAAGGTTAAGTAATAAAAAGTTGGCGAACTAATTTAAAAAGGCAAAACAAAAACAAGTAAGCTATTTTAAGTCAATTGCTCAGTTATCTATATGGTAAACATTTCCTGGTTTGATCACTGTTTCTATGAAAAGAGAGGCAAAACCAGAATGACTAAAATTAAAAAACAAACAAACAAAAAAAACACAGAAAATACCAAGTGTTGACAAAGACATGGATTAATTTTAATACTTACACACCACTAATGAAATTGCCCATTTTAAACTTTTTTTAGTATGTAAAAAATGGAACTGTACACATTTATTGAACATATTCATATATAACCTTTCCAAATATAAGCATATATAAACTTCCCAAAGGACAAGTTTAAGAATGTTTATAGCTGCACTATCTTTAATATTTAATATTCCTAAACTGGAACACAACTATTGACATAAAATCAGTAAATAATTTATATGATATTCATTCAATGGAACACTATACAGCAGTGATAATGAATAATTTAAAATTTCTACACTACAGCTACACAAAACCTAGATAAATGACACAACTAATATAGTGAGTGAAAGACATAAGAATCCTAAAATTACATACTATGTGACTCCAATTATGTAAAATTCAAAACCAGACAAACATAATCTATTAAGTTAGATGTTAGGCAGTGGCTACCATTAGGTTAGTGAATAATTACAGGAAAGGAGCAGGATGGTACTTAAGGGATGATTTTGTTTCTTGACTGGATGGTAATTCCCCAGGTGGGCTAAGTGCATGACAATTCATCAAACTGTATATTTATAATTTGTGACTTTTAGTTTATACATACTGTAAATAAGAGCTATGCACAAAAAGAGAAATTTAAATAAGCCTGATTATAATGAAACATATGTATCACTCTAAAACAAGATAAGCATAGTTATTAAACATTTGTTAAAATATATGCAGGGTTATGGGTATATTAAAGTACTAGAGACCCAGTGCACGAAATTCATGCATGAGGGGGGGGGGGTGGTCCCTCAGCCCAGCCTGCTGCACCCTCTCCAATCTGGGACCCTCGGGGGATTTCCGACTGCCGGTTTAGGCCTGATCCCACAGGGTTTGGGCCTAAACCGGCAGTCGGACATCCCTCTCACAATCAGGGACTGCTGGCTCCTAACCACTTGCCTGCCTGCCTGCCTGCCTGATTGCCCCTAACTACTCTGCATGCCAGCCTGATAGCCCCCTAACCTCTCCCCTGGCGGCCTGATTGAAGCCTAACTGCTCCCCTGCCGGTATGATCGTCCCCAACTGCCTTGCCGGCTGGATCGCCTCAAACGTCCCTCCATTGCGGGGCTGAAGGGCCTGGGGGACCCCGGCTGGATGAGGCAGGGCTTAGGGGTAGGGGGGAAGGAGGCTGGCTGAGGCGGGGCTGAGGGGACTGGATGCCGCCATCTTGTGGCTGTGGGTGCCACCATCTTGTGAGGAAGTGGCAGTCAATTAGCATATTCCCTCTTTATTAGATAGGATACCCATAAACTACTCTATATCCTAATAAAAACCTAGGTTATTTTATAAATGTTTTCTATAGAAAACAACATTTTGTAATTTAAATCAATCATGAAATTTTTTTTCTATCAGTAAATAACAGAAGCTTCCCATTACAATCAATTCACATACAGATCTAGTTGTATTGTTCCAATGTAGATTACACAGTCATTTGTTGCTTAACAAAGGGGATACATTCTGAGAAAAGCCTTGTTAGGTGACATTGTCATTGTGTGAACATCACAGAGTGCATTTACAGAAAACTAGATGTTGTAGCCTACTATCTATACTGTATAGCCCCATAGTCGGAAATCTGAGGCTCGCAAGCCACATGCAGCTCTTTGGCCCCTTGAGTGTGGCTCTTCCACAAAATACCATGGCCTGGGCGAGTCTATTTTGAAGAAGTGGCGTTAGAAAAAGTTTAAGTTTTAAAAATTTGGCTCTCAAAAGAAATTTCAATCATTGTACTGTTGTTATTTGGCTCTGTTGACTAATAAGTTTGCCGACCACTGGTATAGCCTATTTCTTCCAGGATACAAACCTCTATAGCTTCTTGCTATATTGAATAATGCAGGAAATTCTAATGCAATGGTAAGTATTTGTGTATTTATATCTAAACTAGGGCTCCAGTGCATGGATTCGTGCACATTGAAAGGAAATTAATTAGAAGGTGGCCAGCGAGGAAGGACTGGGCAAGACCGGCTGCACATGCTCTGGAGCCAACCTCCCGTGCTCCCTCCCCAGCCAGCTGTACCTGGGGTGGTGCCATGGGTCGAAGAGCATCTGCAGAGTGAGTGGGGTTCCTCTGGCAGGTGAGGTCCCTCAGCCTGGCCTGTGGGGATCAGGCCGAAACTGGCTCTCCAACATCCCCTGAGGGGTCCTGGATTACGAGAGGGCAGTTCTCAGGTGACACACCCTGGAATCAGGCTCCCTCCTCTCTGATTCTAGGATGCTCACCCGAGAACCACCAGTGCCAAGTCATGGTAGCTCGGCAGCTCCTGCATTGAGTGTCTGCCCCCGGGGGGGTCATTGTGCATCATAGCTACCATTCGATGGTCGGACGGTTGCTTAGCCTTTTATATGTATAGATAACATCTAAACATAGAAAAGGTATAGTAATGATATGGTATAAAACATTTTCTTTTTACAAATGGTACGCTTGTATGGGGCACTTACTGTGAATGGAGCTTGCAAAACTGGAAGTTCCACAAGTCTGTGAGTGAGTGGTGCCTGAACGTGAAGGACTAAGACATCACTGCACACTACTGCAGATTTTATAAACACTATCCCACAGCCCTCTTCTTGCTTCCTTCCAATAGGGTCAGAAACAGAACATAAAAACTATCAATACTGATCCATGAACAGAAATATGAACTGGATGGATTGGAAATATCAAGAGGAAACTCTTGGTGAGGCATAAATCACCAAAATACCAGATATATCGGTTAATAATGCGGATTTTTTTCAATAGATGGAGTTACACATATGTTGATATATATGTGATTTGATATGAATGCTATTTTGTTATATTGACAACAAGCTTCAAAACTTCATATGTCAAATTTTCTGAATGTGTTAACATCATAGATATTTTTACGCTTAAAAATGTCAAATTTCATGCCAAAAAAAAAAAAAAAGAGCGTTTGCAGGAAGTTTTAATTCATTACTTTATTTTGAAGAAAAGTGCTGCTGAAAGTTATCCTATACTTCGGGAAGCTTATGGTGAACATGCTCCATCTCAAGATACTTGTGAACGCTGGTTAAAACGCTTTCAAAGTGATGATTTCAATGTGAAAGACAAAGAACGTCCAGGTCAACCGAAAAAGTTTGAAGACCAACAATTACAAGCATTTATTGGATGAAGATGCATGTCAAACTCAAAAACAACTTGCAGAAAGATTAAACGTTGCTCAGCAAATAATTTCCGATCATTTACAAGCAATGGGAAAGATTATAAAGGAAGGAAAATGGGGGCCACATCAACTGAATGAAAGACAAATGGAAAACCGAAAAGTCATCAGTAAAATGTTGCTTCAACAGCACAAAAGAAAGTCTTTTTTGCATCAAATTGTGACTGGCAATGAAAAGTGGATTTATTTTGAGAATCCCAAATGCACAAAATCATGGGTTGATCTAAGTCAACCATCAACATCGACTGCAAGGCCAAATCGCTTCAGAAAGAAGACAATGCTCTGCGTTTGGTGGGATCAGGAAGGTGTGGTGTATTATGAGCTTTTAAAAGCAGGTGTAACCATTAATATTGATCGCTACCGACAACAAATGATCAACCTGAACCATGCTTTGATCGTAAAATGACCAGAATGTGCCAGAAGACACGGCAAAGTAATTTTGCTTCATGATGATGCACCATCACACACTTCAAAACCAGTTAAAGACACGTTAAAAGATCTTGCCTGGGAAGTATTAACCTACCCACCGTATTCACCAGACCTTGCTCCTTCAGATTACCACTTGTTCCAATTGATGGCAGATGCACTTTCTGAGCAGCACTTCAAAACGTTCAAAGAAGTGGAAAATTGGGTCTCTGAATGGTTTGCCTCAAAACAAGAAAAGTTTTATTGGGACAGTATGCACAAATTACCTGAAAGATGGGGGAAATGTGTAGCTAGCAATCGGCATTACTTTGAATAAAGCACTTTTGATGTTTCTCTTGAAATTACTGTGTTTTCTTTGATTACAAAATCTACATTATTAACTGGTACACCTGGTAGTGACTTTCAGGAGAGAGTGAAAGATGGCCTGAGGATCCGTAGGACTAAAAATTCAAGATGGAGATAAAGGAACATATGGGATTGTCATAGCAATGATGCTTTGGCTACTGCATATTGGAATAGTAGTCAAATTAAGGAACACTGTGGTATCCATAAAAAATAAAAATAAAAATTTAAAAAAGAGGGTGTTGCCCTAGCTGGTTTGGCTCATTGGATAGAGTGTCAGACTGCGGACCGAAGGGTCCCAGGTTCGATTCAGGTCAAGGGCACATGCCTGGGTTGTGGGCTTGATCCCCAGTTTGGGGTGTGCAGGAGGCAGCCAATCAATGATTCTCTCTCATCATTGATGTTTCTATCTCTCTTTCCCTCTCCCTTCCTCTCTGAAATCAATTAATATATATATATATATATATATATATATATATATATATATATATATATAGAGAGAGAGAGAGAGAGAGAGAGAGAGTGTTTAACATGGAGAGGGTGGTGTAGAATTGATGACTAAACATTTTGACTTTGGAAATTGTTTTTTGTTTCATTGACCTTATCTGACACAAAAGATCCTCTCTGGCATTGAATTGATGGAAGGAATAAAATGTATCGATATGTTATATCATTAAACCTAAACATATTTCCAAAGTACCAGGGCAGGCGGGCTCCACACTACAACAGAAATATTTTACTCAAGTGGCAGGGGCACTTAATGCTTGCTAAGGTAACTCCTGAGGACCAGTGTCCTTTTACAGGATCTTAGGCTCTCAACAAAGAATGGGTAGCATGTGCCCTGGAGACCATCAAGGTAGATGTGGAAGGCTGTAGTACTCTCTGAATAGGTAGACTGAGGGAGCAGGTTCCTCCGTGCTGACACAGGTCAGTGGCTGACTGGTTAGGATGTAGTTTGTGAACTCAAAATTAAGGTGCAATAAATGAGAGGGAATCTATTACCAAGCCCCACAAGGATTAGTCCTATCAAAGAAAAAAATCCTCCTGAACCAAATATCCTTCCCTTTCCTTTTTTTAAACTTATTTTTTATTGTGGAGGGTTTTACAGATGTCTCCCACTGCCACCCCCACTTTCTCCCCCTCTGCCTGGCTCCTGCCCCACCCCAGACCTTCACCACACTCTTGTCTGTGTCCATAGGCTATGCATATATGCATCTAAGTTCTTAATATCCTTCCATTTCTTACAGGAAACTCGGCTCCATTATAATCTTATGGGACCACCCTCATATATGTTGACAGAAACATCATTATGCAGCACATGATATATATTAAGATCATGTTATTATCTTTATAATTTTTGCTTGAATAAAACAAATTACAGGGCATTTAGCACTTCTTAAATTGGATAATATACTTCTCTAGAATAAATACCAATTAAAGATTATCTTATATAATAAAAGGCTAATATGCAAATAGACCAAACGGCAGAACAACCGGTCGCTATGATGCGCACTGACCACCAGGGGGCAGATGCTCAATGCAGGACTTGCCCCATGGTGGTCAGTGCACTCCCACAGGGGGAGCGCCGCTCAGTTAAGAGCCAGGCTCACGGCTGGTGAGTGCAGCTGCAGTAGCAGGAGCCTCTCCTGCCTCTGCGGCAGGTGTACATCACCCAAGGGGTCCCAGACTGTGAGAGGGCGCATGCGGGGCTGAGGGACCCCAGTGCACGAATGTCATGTACCGGGCTTCTAGTGTTTATATAACAGTGTCAGAGTTGACTCTGTAAAAGTTTTGGGAGGATTAACATTAGTTAATTTTAAAAGTTTCAGAATATTTTACAATATGGACAGAATTTGATTTGCAAATCAGTTGACTTCTTATTTAAGAAACAAAAAGTGACCCAGCAGTGCCCATACTTGAACAGACTTAGATTATACTTCCCCAAAGATGGATAAGGAATAGATACATTGATAATGTCTGTGCAAAACTAAAATCTCTAAGAAATATTTTGTATACAAAACAACAGCAGCAACAAATCTTTGGGAGAGAGATATTAGAAAACTAGAATTAATTCTAGTTTTTCCTATACAGCTTACAGGTCATAACCAGCTATTTGTTCATTAGTTCAACATATATTTATCAAATATCCATTACATATTAGGCATTTTTCAGTCTTAGAATTTAAAATAAATATAAATATTTTTCATTTCCTTTTGCAGAGACTCAAGGACATGGAAATAAATAATTAAATGCAAGGGATGAGAATGAGAGGTAAGCAGAAAAATCCACAGGTCGCATGTGAGAAAACAACAATCGGGTGAAGGACAAAGCACTGTTGGGATTCCTTAGTGCTTCTAAATCAGTGGTCAGCAAACTCATTAGTCAACAGAGCCAAATATCAACAGTACAACGATTGAAATTTCTTTTGAGAGCCAATTTTTTAAACTTAAACTTCTTCTAACGCCACTTCTTCAAAATAGACTCACCAAGGCCATGGTATTTTGTGGAAAAGCCACACTCAAGGGGCCAAAGAGCCGCATGTGGCTCGTGAGCCGCAGTTTGCTGACCACTGTTCTAGATCACCTGTCGCATTGTCTTCTGACTCAAGGTAGGCATTCAAAGAACAAGCTACTTGAAATATTTTTAGGAAAGAACTTGGAAGAATATCTATACTACATCCAATGATTGCTCATGTTGTTTCCAAATATTCCTGACTTACAGACTTAATGAGATTTGGTCCATACTTTTAAAAAATTGAATAGCCTAACTCTCATAAAGCTCACCAAAAAACAAATTATAAATCCACCGTGTGTGTGTGTGTGTGTGTGTGTGTGTGTGTGTGTGTGTGTTTACTTTTTTAGTTACACTGCATCCTTTCAACAAATTTGATTAACAGAGTCTTTTTCAACATTTGGCTCCAAATTCCAAACCAGGATACAATTTCTATCTGATTTATGAGATATACATCAGGGATCAGTGCACTGTGTTTATAAATTATAATTCACTGGCTATCTTTTCTGCTTCCAACCCCATCAAGAAGTACAGCATTTAGTTATCCCATATCTGACCAGTGTCTGTCAGCAAATGAAACAGTTGGTATAATTGGAATGAGAAGCGACAACACAGTGAATGTGCCTTTGAAACGAGATTTCAAGAGTGTTTCTTTTTTCATGTTCTTTATTCTTTGCCTTCTTCCTCTCTGCATTCTTCCATTCCTTATTTCTTCTTTACAATATTGAGACATACACAGAACATCATTTCAAGAATGGAGAATTTAGTCATGTACCATGTTTGCACGGTAGCTTTAATGCGATGTTCTATGATTCCTTAGGCAAACATAAGAACACTGCATTGCACACAAAGCTGTAGTCCTATCATCCGTGGCTACAGATGGAAAACAGCCTGCACAAACAGGAGGTATTGCTCACCAGGTGGGTTTCCAGTTTCAATATGTTTGAACAAATCTTTGGGTAGCAAACACAAAGACATTAGCCACTGGGCAGTGTTGAAGAGGTGTCAGGAGAAAGTACTCTCAAGTCCAATCCTAAACATGTTTCCTAAAATCCAAGAATTAATTGAAGAATCTTAATACATCAGAGCCACCTATCTATGTAATTAGCTTATTTTCTCAATTACTCCTGTGGCAGCATCACACTATAAACTGCCCCTCCTCTCTTCTGAGTTTGGTAGTACCGATGAGATGACCAGGAATTCAAATAAACTAAATACAGTCTAAATTAGCTGAATGCTCTCAACCTCTGGAGCAGTGGTTCTCAACCTTTCTAATTGCCGCGACCCTTTAATACAGTTCCTCATGTTGTGGTGACCCCCAACCATAAAATTATTTTCGTTGCTACTTCATAACTGTAATTTTGCTACTGTTAATGAATCGTAATGTAAATATCTGTGTTTTCCGACGGTCTTAGGCGACCCTGCTAGCGGTTCTCAACCTGTGACTCGCGACCCACAGGTTGAGAACCGCTGCTGTAGAGCCTAAGACCATCGGAAAACACAGATATTTACATTACAATTCATCAACAGTAGCAAAATTACAGTTATGAAGTAGCAACGAAAATAATTTTATGGTTGGGGGTCACCACAACACGAGGAACTGTATTAAAGGGTCGTGGCATTAGAAAGGTTGAGAACCACTGCTCTAGGGAATTTTAGAGTCAGGAAAAAAATTACCATGTATGCCTGTTCTTATATCTTGTTTGCCTTTAATTTTTTTTTCAATTACAGTTTACATTCAATATTATTTTATGTTAGTTTCCCTTGTACAGCCCAGTGGTTAGACAATCATATACTTCACAAAGTGTCCCCCTCCCAATATTTGCAGTACCCACCTGTCACCATTCATAGTTATTATGCTACTAGAAGCCCGGTGCACAAAATTTGTGCACAGCGGGGGGTTGTCCCTCAGCCCAGCCTGTACCCTCGCCAATATGGGACTCCTGGAGGGATGTCCGACTGCCTGTTTAGGCCCGATCCTGGTGGGATCGGGCCTAAACAGGTAGTCGGACATCCCCCTCACAATCCAGGACTGCTGGCTCCCAACTGCTTGCCTGCCTGCCTTCCTGATTGCCCCTAACTGCTTCTGCCTGCCAGCCTGATCACCCCCTAACCATTCTGCTGCCAGCCTGGTTGATGCTTAACTGCTCCCCTGCCAGCCTGTTTGCCCCCAACTTCCCTCCTCTGCCAGCCTGGTCACCCCTAACTGCCCTCTCCTGCAGGGTTGATCACCTCCAACTGCCCTCCCTTGCAGGCCGGGTGCCTCCCAACTGCCCTCTCCTGCTGGCCATCTTGTAGTGGTCATCTTGTGTCCACATGGGGGCAGCTATATTGTGTGTTGCAGTGAGGATCAATCTATATATTACTCTTTTATTAGATAGGATAGAGGCCTGGTGCACGGGTGGGGGCCAGCTGGTTTGCCCTGAAGGGTTTCATAGATAAGGGTGGGGGTTCCCTTGGGGTGTGGGGCGGCCTGAGCGAGGGGCCTGTGGTGGTTTGCAGGCCGGCCACGCCTCCTGGCAACCCAAGGGGAGGCCCTGGTATCTGGAATTTATTTTCCTTCTACAATTGAAACTTTGTAGCCTGGGGCGGCAGCAATTTCTGGGGCGGCAGCCATTTCTGTGGCAGTTAATTCACCTTCTACAATTGAAACTTTGTAGCCTTAAGCGGGTGAGCCCGGCCAGGGTGTGGGGAAAGCTTTGCTTCCCCTGTTGCCGCCGGCAACCCTGGCCTGCTCTCTCAAGCTCCATTCTGCCGCCATTTGTTTGAATTTGTTTACCTTCTATAATTGAAACTTTGTAGCTTGAGTGGAGGCTTAGGCCTGCAACGGCTATGGAAAGCTTGTCTTGCTCTGTTACCTGGGAAACCTTGCTCTCTGTGGCTGTAGCCATCTTGGATTGGGGTTAATTTGCATGCTCGTCCTGATTGGCTGGTGGGCATGGCTTGGCTGGTGGGCGTGGCTTATGTAGCGGAGTGATGGTTAATTTGCATATTACCATTTTATTAGAGAGGATTACTGACTATATTCCCTATGCTGTACTTTACATCCCCAGGACTATGTTGTAACTAGCAATTTGTACTTCTCAATCCTTTCATCTCTTTCCCTTAGTCCCCCAACCCCTTGCACAGTGACTGCCATAATCAGCAATTTGGGAAAGGAGAGATTTTCCTGTGATTGTTCTCTTCTCCCCACCTTTTCTCACCTGAGTGATCACAGTGACCCCTAATGCTCCTTGAAAATGAAGCTACTGGATTGTGGCCTGTTCCCCTGGCACCTCACCCACACAGCCTGATCCCTGTTTCTGAGGGGGGCCTGGCCTCCCAGCACCCATACAACACAACAGTCCAGGGAACATCCAGTTTCAACTTTTGCCTTCAGGACCACTTCCCTCCTCAGTGACTCATTCAGCAGGAAAGGGAAATCAGTGTTGGGGTGTGGAGTTTTCCCCTCAGATTAAAATGCTTCTGGCTGCTGGCAAAATTAGAAAAACAGCTTCAAGGGTAAATTGGTCTTATTTTATTTCACGCTACCAGTAGGAGACATTTTTAACATCCACACCCAACAAGCATGCCCCGCTGGCTTCAGAAGTCACCCACCCTCATTATATAATACATATTGCACTTTACCTCTGAAAACAATTTCTGATGATGACCCGGAAATCAAAATGAGGAAACAGCCAGAAAGCGTTTCCTTTCTTTTATGTTTTATGTCTGATGCCATCCCTGCGTCTTTTCATTTATCCTGGTAGAGGTTTGTCTCTCTGCCTTTAAAAGTTAAATCCACCTTCATCACACAATACAGAAAGAAGTGAAATTAAACTGCAGTGTGTTCCAGAGGAGAAAATCTACTTTATTCATCTCTCAGCCCTACTTTAACTTACACTGACCTAATTACAGCCCACACCAGGAGAGGTGGAAGAGTTGAAGGAGCGCTTCTGCCACCTAGTGGTCACTGCCCTGCACTGTGCACTGAGACCTCCACGTTTTCGCTTTATTTTTCTAATGTCTGGCACACAAGTGCAAATGACCTTCTCTAGTCTCTGCGTGAATACTGAGGATATGCATCACACACTGTTCTGTTTCTTTAGAGATTCAACATGTAATGGTCTTCTCAAGAACTCTATTTAGAAAAGGTTGAATTAGTGGCTCTTAAGATGAACTATAGCTTGAAAACTATGAGACTGCATGACATTACATGGAAGTTAAATTGAAATAATAATGCAAATATTAACAGTCATTAAATCAATCTTTTAAAAATTATGCATTGAATTTAATATTTAGGAATATTAGCACCCTCCCCACTAAATCAATTACCGTTCCTTGTAGAAACTGCACGATTTAGCTGGCTGAGTGATTTCTTCAGCTAGCTTATTTGTTTGCTTTTGGAGTGGTAGTGGACATTTAAGAATGCTTCGTTCTCTTTTTCAGGCTTCATTAATGAGTTATTGATCAGTGACTTGAAAGAAAAACTGCGATGAAAAATGTAGTCAGCCTTAAATCACCAATGCTAATTAAAACCAGGGAAAAGGAGGAAAATGAAAGCACTTACAATGCCCAAGTCTCAAGATAGCTGCTCTCCTCCACCAAAGCGTTAAGACAGTAGCCAGGAGCTCAGCCTGGCATTTTTTTGCCTGTATCGCGGAGCAGGGAAACAGACCGGCACCAAAGTCCCTGTGGATAGAAAACAAAGGAATCGCCTGTGTATAGAGTGAGTGATCAATTCCAGAATCATTAGGGTAAATAATGGTCAGGGTCACAATTACACTCCTTTCAACAAAGCCATCAAAATGGAGTGAAAATTTTCAGTGTTAGAGTATATTAGGATGCTCTTTAACCTTGTGGTTCTAGGTTGCTGATCATATTCAATCTAAAGAGAAAATTATTAAAGCATTTTCACCATTATTCACAAGGACTGTTAAGTACCTCCTGCTTTGGTGACCTTATTTAGAGCTCTAGAACAGAAGAGTATATTATTAATGGCTTAACTAAACCTGTTTTGTGTTATAAAAACTTAAGAGTGTTAAAATTAATATTTATTCAATAAATATTTACTCATCAAATATTTATTGGAGAGTGAATTGTGAGCAAGTCTCTGAAACAGACACAAGGTTTACACATTCCAAGCAAAAACCAATATGTTCAGGCTCTCATGGAGTTTGCTTTGATTTTTCCCCTACTATCTGCAACCTGTAGACTAAAGAGATGATGTATAATGATGCGTTGTACAGTATCTAAAAATTAACCCTGTCCTTTCCATTCTGCTTCCTTCAGTCTACTTTATTTTAGCCTAGATTATTTCAATGGCTCCTGACAGGTCTATGTTCAGTTTCTCTTTGTGGCCCTCCAAACTTCTTATGCTGAAATCCTAAACCCCTATGTGATGGCATTGGGAGGTAAGTCTTTGGGTGGTGACTAGCTCATCAGGGTGGATCTCTCAGGAATTGAGTAGGGCTCTGTGATAACAACCCTAAAGAGTTCCCTCACCCTCTTTTTTTGCCAAGTGAAGATACTACGCAATCTAAACAGGTTGCACCTCAGAAAAGGACCCTCAAGAACCAAACCATGCTGAGATCCTGATTTTGGACTTCCAGCATTTAGAATTGTGAGTAATAAATGTCTGTCATTTATAAGCCATCCAGTCTATGGTACTTTGTAACAGCAGCCTGCACAGACTAAGGCAGCATCTTCACATTTTGACTTAATTAATGGATTGAGACTTGTAGGGAGAACTGTGGAAGTGCATTCCAGACATAGAGAACTGCCAGTGTGGAGCCTGAGATCGGACCTTGGTTAGCGTGGCTGTAGAATGAAAGGAGGCCAGCGAGCAGAAGAGAGGAGAAAGGAGATAAAGTAGTGTAAGTGAAGCAAAAGCTTTAACGTACATCGTATCACGCAAGGTCTTGCTGGCTTTTATAAAAACACTGACTTATACTCTTAGGGAATTAGAATGACTTTGGAAGATTTTGAGTGGGAGTGGGGTGTGTGTGACATTATCCTGATGAAACAAGATCATTGAGGTTACTGTGTTGAGAATCTACTTTTTATAGACAAAAAAGTTATTTTTTTTTATATTTAAAACTGAAAGGAAGGAGTTGCAATTAACGGTACAAGGGAAGCAAGATTTTCAGAAAAGATCAGGATATTAAGCTTGCAATATCTATTTGAAGTTGAGTTGGCAATTGTAGACCTGTGTCTATAATTCAGGATGTGATATCTGGAAAGATATTTGGAATTCTCAGAATACAAATGGATTTTCAAGCCATGGGATTGTGTGAGGTTGCCAAGAGAGGATACAGATAGCAAAGAGCAGAGTTTTAAAGATATTCTTAATTCTGGAGTAATGAATCAAGAAAAGGGGGAACCTACAAAGAAGATTAAAAGATAAGGCCTATGATATATCCATGAAAACAAGAGAGTTTTGTTCTGAAAGTCCAGTGAGAACTTCTAACAAGAGGGAAGAGCAATCAAAATGTCACTGCTGCTTATCAATCAAGTAAGGTGAACACTGAGACTGACCATTGGATTCATCAACACGGATATCATTAATGACCTTGACAAGAGCATTACTGGTAGAGGATGAGAAAGACAGCGTGATTGGAGGGGATTCCAGAGAGAGAAGCAGGAGAGCAAATAAAGAAATTAAATATATAGTATAAACAAATATACCAATATAGATCACTCAATATTTTTTGTGTTTATATCATTGCAAGCATTTAACAAATCAGTCATGATTATTATGGACCTCAACCCAAAGCATAATTAATTCTTGAGCCTCTTCAGATTTAAGCACACAAAGAATTAACAGAATTTGAAGAGATGCAAAAATAAATACTTAAGAAAATACTCGTACTGTTATTGCAATTGTTGTTATGTGTCCTTTATATTCTTTTTATTATTTATATTTTTCCATTGAAAATTTAGATATAGCTTATAGATTTTCACAAGTGACCTTTTGTACAGGAATCACCACTGAATGGTTCATATACTGGTATATGAAAGTGTCTCATAACTTGCCAGGTACTTACTACTAAAATTAGGAAACCATAAAATAAACATATTCCTTTTAAAGGAAAGAACAGAATTCAAGAAATAAATTAATATAAATGTCTTAATTTTTTTCATTGATAAATTGATAGAGATTTAATAAAATTTGCTGTTAAAAGACAACATAACATAAAACAAATAAATTTAGACCACGATTTATCATTTACATGGATCGTTATCCTTAAGGAGTCTCTTGTCTTCAGTGTCTACAGTACTTAACAGACTAGAACACAATGCCTCACTAAAGAGAGGAGAATATTATGAAAGCAAAATGAAAATGCAATTTTAGAAGCAATTCACAAAATACAAACAAATAATAAAAGCACAAACATTTCTAGGTCTGAAGTATTAAGGGGAAAAAAAAAGACAAAAAAAGTCAATAAAATCACAGAGGGCCACCTTAACAAAAAAAATGAAAAGCAGGCCTGTTAATACCTGAAACTGTCCCCCAAAGCATGGTGCTATGGAAGATCTCTATGTAGTTCAAACAGGTTTGCCTAGAAACAGGCTATTTCATGGTTCTATTGCAAAACATCATGTAGATTTGGATCAGATACCATGACTTTGAGCCTAGCAAAGGGAAATGAACATTTTATGAGTTTCTTAATCCTTAAAAGTAAGAACGTTTTCCAAAGAAGAAGGCAGAGCATTTGAGGATATGATATTCCTGGTCTTTGGCCTATAAATACACTAGATCCGCTTTATTTATTTATTTATTAAACTAGAGGCCCAGTGCACAAAATTTGTGCAAAGGGGGGTGTGTCCCTCAGCCCAGCCTGCACCCTCTCAAATATGGGACCCCACAATCCAGGACTGCTGGCTCTCAACTGCTCACCTGCCTGCCTTCCTGATTGCCCCTAACCACTTCTGCCTGCCTGCCTGATTACCCCCTAACCACTCCCCTGCCAGCCTGATTGATGCCTAACTGCTCCCCTGCCAGCCTGATTGCCCCTAACTGCCCTCCCCTGCAGGCCTGGTCCCTCCCCAACTGTTCTCCCCTGCAGGCCTGGGTCCCCCCCAACTGCCTTTTCCTGCAGGCCCAGTCGCCCCCAACTTCCCTCCTCTGCAGGCCTGGTCCCCCCCCCAACTGCCCTTTCCTGCAGGCTTGATCGCCACCAACTGCCCTCCCTTGCAGGACTGGTCCCTCCCAACTGCCCTCCCCTGCTGGCCTGATCACCCACAACTGCCCTCCCTTGCAGGCCTGGTCCTTCCCAACTGCCCTCCCCTGCTGGCCATCTTGTGGTGGCCATCTTGTGCCCACATAGGGGCAGGATCTTTGACCACATAGGGGCAGCCATCTTGTGTGTTCAAGTGATGGTCAATTTGCATATTATTCTTTTATTAGATAGGATAGAGGTCTAGTGCATGGGTGGGGGCCAGCTGGTTTGCCCTGAAGGGTGTCCTGTATCAGGGTAGGGGTTCCCTTGGGGCGTGGGGTGGCCTGGGTGAGGGGCCTGTGGTGGTTTGCAGGCTGGCTACACCCCTCGGTGACCCAAACGGAGGCCCTGGGATCTGGGATTTATTTATCTTCTATAATTGAAACTTTGTAGCCTTAAGCAGAGGCCAAGGAAGGCCAGGGCTGCTGAAAGCTTGGCTTCCTCCATCGCTGGGAGCAACTCAAGCCTCCTGCTCTCTCCAGCTCTGTGCCTGCTGCCATTTTTGTTGGGATTTATTTATCTTTTATAATTGAAACTTTTTAGCCTTGAGTGGAGGCCTGGGCCCACCAGGGTGTGTAAAAGCTTGGCTTCCTCCATTGCTGGGGAAACCCAAGCCTCCTGCTTGCTCCGTGGCCGCAGCCATCTTGGTTGGGTTAATTTGCATACTCTCTCCTGATTGGCTGGTGTGTGGCTTGTGGGTGTAGCAGAGTGATGGTTAATTTGCATATTATTTTTTTATTAGATAGGATGTATTTTTATTGATTTCAGAGAGAGAGAGAGAGAGAGAGAGAGAGAGAGAGAGAAACATCAGTGATGAGAGAGAATCATTTTATTGATCAGTTGCATCCTGCATTCCCCCACTGGGGACCAAGCCCAAAACCCAGGCATGTGCCCTGACCTCCCTGTTCATAGTCTGACTCTCAACTACTGAGCAACACTGGCCAGGCCTAGATCCAGTTTTAAATCCTCTCTTCATTTAGTCTTAAAGTATGTGAAGCCAGGAATATATATATATATATATGGTATATAATATATATATTTTTTCTCACCTTAATGTTTTTATGAATGATAAAAGGTTCTGTTAAAATCAGCACTGTCTTAGCAGAATGGATTAAAACACAGATACACAAATATACACATATATACATTGAAAAAATAAATAAAACAGAACATTCATTTAGTATTAAAAATTCAGTAGTATATTTGAGGGAATAAAATATATTCATAAGCTGTTTTAAATATTTAATGTATAAGATTTTACTACCAAGTAAATTCATTAAAAAGTAATCTTAAATCGATGTGTGCTTTTTCTCTTTAATAAATATGCCAGGTTTAATTATCCCAATCTAAATAGTATCAAAGATAGTGAACATTAAATCCACCATAATGTTATTTTTATGTTGTATTACCTTCATTGCTATCAATTTAATTAAAGTATGCATTGGCAGGGACCAAAATGACTTAATTGTTTAAACAAAGCTTTTCTTAGTCATTGCCAAACCTAAAAATCAAGCACCCTCAGATGAATCTTTATTTAATGGTTCCTATAAAATTATTCCATGGAAATAATTTAGAAAAAACATAATTTGTACATTTTAATTTTTATCCAATAAATAGAAAATTAAAATCAGCCACTTTAGAAAATACTGTTTTTAGATAGACAAAGAATAAAATGCCAAATGAATATCCAAGGAAATCCTGTTTTCCACAATTCTATTTTAGTTTCATATATTAATAATAAACTTTTCTTAAACTACTATATTTTCATTCATTTGTCTTCCTTTTTATTTGCTTTTAAAAATCCAAGTGGGGCTTGCAGATGTGGCTCAGTGGTTGAGTGTCAACCCATGAACCAAGTCCGCAGTTTGATTCCAGTCAGGGTACATGCCCAAAAAGGCTTGATCCCCAATCCCCTGTAGGTTGCATGGAGGAGGCAGGTGATCAATGTCTCTCTCTCACTGATGCTTCTATCTCTCTATCCCTCTCCTCCCCTTCTCTAAAATCAATAAAAAAAAACAAACCATTAAAAATTTTAAAAAATATGAAAGATGAGACTTGAACTCCTTGCAGGTGAGTTTCAGACATATATTTTTTCACTTATGCATTCCTTGCTTATAGTTGATTCCCTAGAACTTAGTGAGCAATAAAAAAATATTTAATATATGTATGTTTGGATAAATTATCTGAAAAATGAACGAATGAAATATCACTTCCTCTGCCATTTAAATATTTAAATGAAGACATTTAGACTTAGATATGTTAGCAATTGGTTTTAAAAATTATTAGTGGAAACACTGAAGAGCCTGTTGTCAAGCTGAGGACCGTCCACCACGACATTCTTCTCAGTTGGTGCAAATGCTTTGTAAGCAAGAGGAGAGGTAGCACCATGGGACATGACAGCTGCCATAGAAGCACAAGATAGTTTTAAGTAGTTTCCCAACATCCACTTAGACATTGACTGAAATGAGCGGAGACAGGCAGATCATGAAGGAAATGATTATGAGCTGGATTGGTATTGTAGATAGAAATACCAGGAGGAAAAATAGTATTTTAGATACCTCATAAGAGAAATCTCTAAAACCCGGGGACTAAATGAATAAATAGATCAGAGTGCTGAGAAATCAAAGGAAGGTTTGTAGGGGAGATCCAAGAGTGATGTTTTCATTTTGAATAACAATAGATGACACATTGAGGAAAATATGATGATTCCAAGTTTCAAAATACTATGTTGTAAATAGAACGAAAATAATAAAATAAGTGTCTTACAGGAATTAATGAAGCACGAGATTTGTTTTTAAATGTTAAAATGGCAAGTTTGACAATTCAGCACTAATCTTTATTCACATTGGAGAAACCTTGAAGTACTCAAGTGAATGAATGACTTTCAAGGACATCAAGTTCCTTATCTTGGAAACTGTACCTTGCTGTATCATTGCAATGTTCTTGCACATATCTCTTTAGCTGATATGGTTTTCTTATTCATCTAGCAACTGAAATACCCCTCCTCTGAGTGATTGCTGCTGAGTTAGGACTATTAAGTGCAAAGAACTACTTTGTACATCTTATATATATTAACTCATTGAATCCTGATAAAAGCCCTATGAACTAAGTACTATCCTAATTACATTTTACTTAGAGATAATGGAGACAAAGTATAAGAAATCTGTAATAATAGCTAAACAGCGGTCAGCTTAGTAAGTGAAGACAAATGAGATTTGAACAGGGCCGTTTGTGTCTTAATATATGCACCCAGTAATCAATCAATGCTGCCTAAGTACTTGTTAATCCTTATTGACAATATCTTTGAATGCAACCCACCCAGACATCATTGCATTCATTTATTTCCTAGTACATTTTCTGCTCTTTCCAGAGATTTCGCATCCATAAAGACAAAATGCCAAAGGCATGTACCTTCACTGTAAGCAAGCTTGGAATGAAATAAACCTGCACCAGCCAAGCCGGGAGATTGCAAGTTGTCTTAGGTTGTATTCATTTATATATTCACACCCTTTGTACCATGTGATTTTGCAGCTCTTCTCACAAAGGAGGTGGATATAATTCCCCATCCCATGGCTTTATATTTAGTCTTGTGATATGTTTTGGCCAATGGGATATTAAAGTCTAGAAAAGCATATATGCAACACTTGTGTTTTCACCATGAGAACATAATCTGGCTAGTTTGTTAGTTCAGAAAGCAGATCCAGCTGAGATGAGCCTACGCGCCCCTGTTAACCCCCCATACACACCCCAATAATATGCAAACTCATGAGCTAAATAATGATTCTTGGGTCTTCTGGTTTGTACTAAATCTGACTGATGCAGAAATTGGTACCAGAAAAAGGGGTACTGCCATTATAAACAACTAAATTATCTGGTATTGCCTTTGCAACAGGACACAGAAGACAATGGGAAAATGTGAAGGGAACTGTTTTAGGAGGATGAGAAATTTGAGACATGCATTCTGTAATGGTGAAATATTTGGTGAAACTCTCACATGAGGTTACTTAGAAGATTAAAAATGTATCTAATGAATTTTTGGAATTGCACAAAGAGAATTCCAAGGAAAATAGAATGTTGACAGCTTGGGTTTTGCTCTTTTAGCTGCAAAAACTAGAAAGTGAAAGCAAGAGATGACCTCAAAAATAAGTTGGTGAGCTGAGTTTTGGTACCCAAACCTTGCCAGATTGAAAAATACAACTTTTTCTCCTCTCTACACCTGCATCCACAAAGTATTCTCAAAATAAGATACAGACTGTAGATAAAGAGACTCTCTTCAGTATTATAAGTGGAGGCCAATAAAACATATGTACACAGCCCTGTCAGGTACTAAAATATATTTTAAAACTAGGTTATTTTATGGCTTTATTGAAGTATAATTGATATACAAAACTGTGTATTTTAATATATACAATTTGACAAGTTTAGACATATGCGTATGTCCATGATACCATCACCACAATCAAGGTAACAAACATAACTATCACTTCTAAAAGTTTCCTTGGGTCCTTTTGCAATTTTTTTGTAAAACACTTAACATGAGATCTACATTCTTATGATATCTTAAGCGTACAATAATACCATATTGTCAACTATATGTACTACGATGTGCAGCAGATTGCTAGAATCTATTCATCTTGTGTAACTGTAACTCTATACCCATTGAATGACTTCCCCATAACCCTCACCCCATCCTCACTCTAATCACCAATCTATTTTCTGCTTCTTTAATTTTGACTTTTAGATGTCGCATATGAAGGAAATCATACAGTATTTGTTCTTCTGTGACTGACTTATGTCACTCTCCATAATGTCCTCCAGGTCCATCCACGTTGTCACAAATGGTAGAATTTCTTCATTTTATAAGGATGAATAGTATTCAATTGTATGTGTATACCACATTTTTTATCCATGTGTCTGTTTATGGATTTTTGAGTTATTTCCATATCTTAACATTTAAAAATAATGGTGCAGTGAACATGGGCATGAAAACATCTTGTCAAGATCTTGATTTCAATTCTTTTAAATGCATACTCAGATGTAGGATTGAGTTACTTTAAATGTACAGTATTGGTGCAGGAATGAGTAGATTAATGGAATAAAACTGGACAATAATAAGATATACATTTGGATAATTGCAAGTGATAGGTGTTGGTTCTATGTGGTTGAGAATCAGCACATGCTCTGCCCCCAGGGGTTTGGGAAAAACTGGAAATTAAATATGATCACAAATCTTTTGCTACTCTTGTTAATGGGAGGCAGAAAGTAACTCAACTCCCTTTGAATTTTATCTTAATGACTTGTATAGTCACTGGGAAGAGATGGTGACCTGGAAGGTGATGAATGGAAGGTGGCTGAGCTCCCAGCTGACAAATGGCTTCTCCAGCTCTGAGAATCATCTTGAACATACAGCACAAGGAGGTCTTCAGATAACTGCTTGGTGAGAAACTCCAGGCAAGTTCCATGCTGCTGAGCTCAGTCAACCCACAGAAATCTGAGGTATACTAACAAAGTGAGGTTTAAGCTACTAATTTTGGGGTGCTTTGTTACAAAGCAATAAATAACTATAAAGAAGCTTTGAAAACTAAAGAAATAAAATAAATTCAAGCCATGTAAGAAATTAATGAGTTTGGAATATATAGATGCATTAATTGATTTAATCTTCACAACAGTGAAATTTTACAGTTAATAAAAGCCAGAACCAGGAATTTAGTCTGAATACCCTTGGGCCAGAATGAAATTATTATGAATTGCTTATAAATAATTTTGGGATTACTGGAAACCAATACTATCTCTCTCTCTCTCTCTCTCTCTCTCTCTCTCTCTATATATATATATATATATATAGAGAGAGAGAGAGAGAGAGAGAGAGAGAGAGAGAGATAATATGCAAATTAGGCCAGGATACCATAATAACTGCTTGGTGAGAAACTCCAGGCAAGTTCCATGGATACCATTATGAATTGCTTATAAATAATTTTGGGATTACTGGAAACCAATACTATATCTCTCTCTCTCTCTCTCTCTCTCTCTATATATATATATATATATATATATATATAGAGAGAGAGAGAGAGAGAGAGAGAGATAATATGCAAATTAGGCCAGGATACCATAATGGGTCACGACCGGACACGAGGAGGTTGCGCATGCAGGTGAGGCCTGGAGCAGAGAGGGAGACAGAGACAGGGCGGTCTGCCTGAGCCAGAGCGGAGGCTCAGGCGGCCCCGGTGGCCCCGGAGTGGACACAGGCAGGGGGGCCAGGGGAATGCTGTGCAAATCAGGCATGGGTCCTGGCCCCCCGCAGGATGCCGCCTTTAACGGCGGGAGGAGGGGAGCCTCCTTGCGTGATTTCAATTGTGCCCTGGGCCTCTAGTGTGTGTGTATATATATATACATGTATATATATGCATATACAGTGGTCAAATATAAAACATCCTCCATTAAGAAATGTAGGTAAAAGAAATATGCAATTGGCAAAATATTTATAAAATAAATGTAAAAATATCAGATTATTTAATATGCAAGAAGCACCTAAAAATCAATAAAAGAGGAGTAAACATCTTAATTTTAAAGTGTATAATACAAAGATACATTTGTAAAAGAAATACAAATTGCAAATAAATATATAAAAATATATTTCACCTCATAAATATTAAAATGCCAATTTAAATTATCAGTACATTTTACACATTCTGTCCTTAATAAATATTTTAAAAATTAGGTCATCTCTTGGAGTCAGAAATGAGAACCTTGTGTCTGCTATAGGCACATATTATAGAGACAATACTTTTTGAGCACTTTATGACATTACCACAAAACTGAATATGGCTTAAACACCTTAAGATCTTAAATAAATATTTAAAATGAAATAAAAATTAATAAATAAAGTATATTAAATTATTAGTTGCTGTTATTCCCAATAACATAATTTGTAAACAATATGAATAACAATAATAAATGATATCATATAAGTAACAATCTTTAAATGTTAGTTTAGGATAATATATACTTGTCATGACACAATCTTTTTTTAAATCTTTATTGTTGAAAGTATTACATATGTCCCTTTTTTCCCCCATTGACCTCTTCTAGTCTGCCCCCGCCCCACGTATTCACCACACTATTGTCTGTGTCCCTGGGTTATGCATATATGCATAAAAGTTCTTTGGTTGATGACAAATGTTTTTGAAATAGTTTTTGAAACGTTTTCAAATTATTTTGTAATATTGCCTCATGGAAAATTCAAATATGAAAGAAATGGGGGAAATGGTAGAGCTGTATTTTTGCAACAGATCAAGAATAAGGGGCAACTATAGAAACTGAAATCAAGATAGAAATGGAGACAAAGATGGTACAGTTAAAGATACAGATGGGGCTCCTGATATAGTAAAATATTAAAGAACCTTCACTAAATTGTTAATGGACTCAAAGTAAGCTTAGGTGGAATTTTTTTATAATCAGCTTTATTGAGTTACAATTTACATAAAATAAAAAGTGCTCATTTTAAAGTGTGCTTAGATGAATTTTGACAGTTATTCACCCATGTTAACCCCCAAAAGGCCCTCCTCAACCTTTAGGCATTTTACTGAATGTATAGGGGAACACCAGTGTTTTTTTAAAAAGCTGTATTGATGTGTAATTTATCCACCATAATGTACAATGATTTATAGCATAATATAACTAGATTAAGGTCTTCATTATTAGGTTTATGTACTATAAAATATTGTTACCCATTTGTTGTCAATAGTATTTTATGGGAGGAATGTTTAAAACCCTGTAAAATATTGTTCTTCATCAAACCCTGACACACCATTTTGGTGCCATTGTTTTATGTTTGCTTGTGTGAATTATTACTATGATGGTTTCAAAATTTGTTGATTTTCTAAGTCCATTCCTTATTGTATATGTAATAGGTTCTATTCCACTCTTGGAAAGATCTCTCTATCATTCATTGGTATGATAATACAGAGAGAGAGAGAGAGAGAGAGAGAGAGAGAGAGAGAGAGAGAGAGAGAGGAGAGAGAGGATCTTACTTTCTACAAATATATTCAGTTTCCATTTGGACTTTAGCCCATAGAAATATTTACATCATTTAATTTAAAAAATTTACAAACCATGCAAGAAAACTAATTCTAAGATCGCAAAAAGATTGAGTATAATAATGTGAAAGTATTTTTTCCTTTTAAATGGTCATGTAATCCTTTCAAAATAATATTTCTATAAAATTATTTTCAAATTTTATCTCTTTATTCTTGAAAAAGAGAACATTATACTTTGAAATAAAAACTATTTTCTTCTTTAAGTTCTTTATTTCTTTAAAATTCCAATAAAATTAAATGTGAAATTCACAGTTATATTTAGTTGAATCAGTTAAGTTTTATCTTTTTAACAATGAATGATGATGGTCTAACAAAGCAATGGTCCATTGCAGAGTGTGAAACAGAGATAAATAAAGAATTAATTTCTATAAAAATTTAATCCTAATGTGTAAGAGATCAAGTAATAAATTTTCTCATTTATGAAGTGGAGATGATAATAACAATGCCTATTTTATAGGACTGTTATGAAGATTAAATGAGGGCATTAAAGGAAAAAAAGCAATAAAGTGTGCAGAACAGTAGCTGATATATAATGAGTCATTTAAAAGCTATCTTTATTATTAGATGGTATTGCTATATCATTAACACTAAATATTCTTTATTAAAGGAAAATAAAAGACTGGCAATAGGACACGTGGATATTAGGTATAGTGAAAATATCTTGAAATTTTAAATCCATCATTTTGTGTCTGAATGCTACCTGTGTTACTCAACGGTGATGTTATTTGTTTGTTCTGTGAACTTTTGTGGAAGTAACTATTCTGCACTGTCAGTGCCTTTAACCATAAAATGGCAAGGATTATTTTTTATTATAATTCTTTTTAATTTACATGAGAGCTCTTCTGAATTCACTTATTTAATAAAATTTGTGATATAAAACATCCCATAATCAAAATAATGTAGCACACACCATATACTTATGTAGATTTAGCAAATATTAACATCTCAACCAATCTGTTTAAAACTTTTTTCTTTTAAATTAAATATAAACACTCACTACCCAGGGGTGTCCTACACAGCGACACGCACGACTCTAAAGTTGGCATCTATGTTTCCTATTGGCATTATCTGTGGCACTATCCATTTTCTATACAAAAGGGTCATTTTTAATTTTTAAAGATTCATAAATGATATTATTTTATACATGGTTTTCCAAACAATGTTATCCAGATTTATAAACACTAATAAATCCAGTTCACTTATTTTAATACTCATGAATTTAAGTGTAGTTGTTACTTCCAAACATGTGTAAGTATTACGCTAGTTTTCTGAAATTTAAGATAAATTATTTAGCATTTTAGGATGTCTATTATAACCTATTAAGCAATCAACTTTTGGAAATTATACTTTAAATACAGGGTGTCCTGTATTTAAACACTTTGAATAATTATAAAGGCAGTGTTTATTAAAATACATTTCATTTTTCAGAATTGAGCTATCAGCTGTTAAAGTGTGTATACATTTTTTGGGATACCCTGTATATGTTGCCGGCTCCATCCAATTAGAATAAGCTATTATCTTGTTACACAAAAATATTTACAAAAGCACTAATGTTTGCAGCCTCTTGTATCAAATTATGAGTTGTATTATAATCTCCCCAAGGGTTTCTGATTTTGGGTAATATTCCTTGTATTTGATCAGCTTTATTTTAGTCTCTTTTATTAGTTACACAAAGTTCAAGAATTGCATTTCTCATATATAATTTATTTAGTAGCAAGTAATGATCCCAATATCTAGTCACCATCAGTTTGTTTGAGAAAACTGAGGATGTGCCTGGAAACAAGGTCTTAACAGATTGAGAAATGCTCAGAAGAATGGCCGTTTTGCATTCATTTCATACATTTCGAATCAAAGGAGAAAACATAAAGAAGATTTCATGAAACCACTAGTGGTAGATTTAGGAGGCCGGAGAAAGCAAAGAGGAAAATTTCTGGATTTGGATAAAGCAAGATAGAGAGATGGTGGGTACACTGTGGTTAACATTTACAGTTAAGAGAGATGGTCATACAGGCAACAAGGCAACAGTGAGGCATTTCCGTGCTTGTGCTCCCTTGAGGGTGGCTGAACCTCAGAGGGGTCTGGAAAAGAAGAATACTCTAGTACAGGGGGTCGAACGACCCTTTCACAGGGGTCGCCTAAGACCATGGGAAAACACATATTTCCCATGGTCTTAGGAACCGAGACACCACTCCTCTTTCCGTCTCCAGGCGGGTCCTCCCACATGCAGATACGCCCGCATACGAGTACCCGGCGTGATGGCATCATCGTGCCAACCCCATCACATACACCCCGTATAAATACAGGTGTATGTGACAGGGTTGGTGCCATAATGTACTTATGTGGACCAGTCACACATGTCTAGAGAGCAGCTACTGTGTAGAGAGCAGCTACTATGTAGAAAGCAGCTGCTATGTTGAAAGCAGCTACTGTGTTGAAAGCAGCAGTATTGGAGGTAAAACGACACTTCATGAATTATAATTACTGTGTAAATGTAAAATCACGTACTGTAAAATCATCAACTACAGCAACAACAACAAAATCTGTACCATGGGAACTTAATCTGGATGCTGATGGGTCTTTTTATATTCAGCTGTGGTTGATGTGAATACTGCCCCCTTGTGATAGTAACAGGTATGTAAAAAAACAACACAGAATGGTAAATCATAGGAAACTTTAATGAATTGTATTGACTGAACTATGCCACGTATCATCTTTTGTATTATTAAAGCTATTGTTATATATTATTTTCATTAGCAAACCATCCCATGACAATGGATCGTGTAGAGAAGAACGTTAAGAAAAAAAATATATAGTGAGGATTTTTTTACAGTATGGTTTTACCTCAATAATTTCAGCAGGAATTGAGAAACCGCAATGTGTTATTTGTTGTGAAGTTCTATCAGCCAAATCTATGAAGCCGAACAAACTAAAATGCCATTTTGATAGCAAGCATCCGGGCTTTGCTGGCAAGGATACCAACTATTTTAGAAGCAAAGCTGATGGACTCAAGAAAGCCAGGCTTGACACTGGTGGCAAGTACCACAAACAAAACGTAGCAGCTGTTGAAGCTTCATATTTGGTGGCACTCAGAATCGCCAGAGCTGTGAAACCTCACACCACTGCTGAGGATTTACTGTTGCCAGTGGCCAAAGACATTGTTCGAGTTATGATCAGAGACGAATTTGTTACGAAATTGAGTGCAATTTCCTAATCTAATGACACTGTCCGCAGAAGAATAGATGACATGTCTGCTGATATTCTTGATCATGTAATCCAGGAAATTAAATCTGCTCCACTTCCAATATTTAGTATCCAGCCTGATGAATCTATAGACGTTGCAAACTGTTCACAGTTACTGGTTTACATGAGGTATATTAATGATGGCGACTTTAAAGATGAGTTTCTTTTTTGCAAACCTCTTGAAACGACAACTACTGCACGTGATGTATTTGACACAGTTGGTTCATTTCTGAAAGAGTATAAGATCTCTTGGGAAAAGGTTTGTGGTGTTTGCACAGATGGTGCTCCAGCTATGCTAGGATGTCAATCTGGATTTCAATGTTTGGTACTGAATGAGTCACCAAAAGTCATCAGAACACACTGTATGATTCATCGGCAAATATTAGCAATGAAGACACTGCCACAAGAGTTACAAAAAGTAATGAAAAGTGTCATAAGTTCTCTCAATTTTGTAAAGGCGAGCACTTTAAACAGTCGACTGTTTTCACAACTGTGCAACGAGTTGGATGCGCGGAACAATGCTCTGCTATTTCACACTGAAGTGAGATGGTTGTCAAGAGGAAAGTTTTAAAACATGTTTTTGAGCTTTGTGATGAACTCAAAACGTTTTTTAATCAGAAAGCAAGACCGCAGTTCGAAGCACTTTTCAGCGATAAAAGTGAACTGCAGAAAATAGTTTACTTGGTTGACATCTTTGCCATCTTGAATGAGTTAAATTTATCACTGCAAGGACCAAATGCAACATGCCTCGATTTGTCTGAAAAGATCTGATCATTGCAAATGAAACTTCAGCTTTGGCAAAAAAAAAAAAAAGTTGGATGAAAATAAAATTTACGTGTTGCCTACCTTATCTGCTTTCTTTGAGGAACATGACATTGAATCAGACAAAAGGATTATGATGATAATTCCTGTGAAAGAACACTTGCACATGCTTGCAGACGAAATTTCATTGTACTTTCCAAATCTACCTGACACCCCATTTGCACTTGCCAGAAGCCCATTCACAGTCAAAGTTGAAGATGTTCCTGAGACAGCAAAAGAGGAGTTCATTGAACTTATTAACAGCGATTGCAGCGAGAACTGATTTCTCTACAATGCCAGTTACAAAATTCTGGATCAAGTGTTTGCAGTTATATCCTGTTCTGTCTGAGACTGTGTTGCGCCTTTTTCTTCCATTTCCAACAACATATCTTTGTGAGACAGGGTTTTCCAGCTTGTTGGTTAAGTCTAAATACAGACGTAGACTGGTTGTGGAAGATGATATTCGTTGTGCTCTTGCAAAGACTGCCCCGAGAATTTCTGATCTGGTGAGAAAGAAGCAATCTCAACCCTTCGCACTGACATTGGCTTTTTACGCATACTGTCGCAAAATGTAGCAATGTAGTTTACTGTTGTTATATTAAGACTGTTACCCATGCTACACCATGCTTCAAGACAAAATTTCATTTATTTGTAATTAGAAATAAATATTTCACATTATATAATTACATATTGTTTTTGTGATTAATCACTATGCTTTAATTATGTTCAATTTGAAACAATGAAAATACATCCTGCATATCAGATATTTACATTACAATTCATAACAGTAGCAAAATTACAGTTATGAAGTAGCAACGAAAATAATTTTATGGTTGGGGGTCACCACAACATGAGGAACTCTACTAAAGGGTCGCGGCTTTAGGAAGGTTGAGAACCACTGCTCTAGTATGTTAACCTGGATGCATAAGAACAATGGACAGGGCTCACTTAAGGCAAAGATTAGCTTTTACTAAGGAAGCTATACGCCTGGGGTATGACTACCCACCATGATCTGCCCAGTTAAGAATTTATGATCAGATCATTTTCTGTGGTTACTTTCAGTCACTGAACTTAACAGGCCTGTCAATCAGGCCACTGAGCTTCTTGGGTTGGCTACTTAGACACTTTTTCCCATAATTGAAAAAAAAGAAAAGAAAAGGTGTGGCATATACATACAATGGAATAGTACTCACCATATAAAAAGATGAAATAGTGCCATTTTGTACAACATGTATGGATCTTGATAATATGCCAAGTGCAATAAGTCAGATGGAAAAGGACAAGAACCTCATGATTTCACTTATATGGGCTATAAAACTAAACCAACAAACTAAGAAATGAAACTGTTTTTGTTTTAACATTAAGAGTTACAGGTTACTGCATTTATTGGATGATATAATACAAATTTGGATATCTGAATTGCACATCTTGATGTGGTTTTAATCTAGAGTTTAATTATCTCATTTTGGATCCCTACACCCCTCCCACATGCCTGGTCCCTAACACTCTCCTCTCAGAGTCTTAGGAAGACTATCCTTTTTTTTTTTTAACTCCTTCAGTGTTTGGAGTGGAGTTTCTTCAGTAATTTTAATTAGGGAGGTTCCTTTATGTAGGGTTTTCACTTTCAGCTCTGAAGGGATAAGACTGCATGCATAGTCTCTTTCTGGTAAGGTAATTCTACCTAATTTTATTCCATTATCAAGGCTATTTTCTAGTTTAACCATGAGTTTTCCATTCTCCTTTTGAGTTCATGCTTCAATCCGGCATCCAGGGTTTCCTGATTTGCTCTTGAGCTCAACTCTGTTTTAAAAAAGATGATTCTATTTACCCAGCATTTCTGCATATTTCAAGAAGGACATTTTTTTTTATCTTATCAGCCATCCATGTTGCTGTAAACCATTTCCATTTATTTTTCACTTGTCTATTACTATTATGAGAAAAAAGCTACATAAGCAAGATCAGAAGAACTGAAATTGCCACAGTGAGAGATTTCAATACTTTTGCCAAATGAAATAAGAAAAACATGTGCTAGAAATTGGTGCAGGGAGACCTTTTCAGTTTTGCAACTTCATAACTCTAAAAACTCACCTGACTTTGCCGAACATGTAAGAAGAAACAAGCTGAAACATAGCAGCACAAAAGGTATCTTGCCTTCAAGTTTTTATAAAATTCTACAGTGAAATTTTCATAGAAAGAGGCTTTAAATTTTTCTTTGTTTTTTTCTTTGGTTAATCCTCACCTGAGGATATCTTTTCCACTGATTTCTTTTAGAGAGAGTGGAAGGGAGGGAGAGAGGAAGAGAGGGAGAGAGGGACAGAGGAAGTGGGGAGAGAGAGAGAGAGAGAGAGAGAGAGAGCGAGAGCGCATGCCTCCTGTGGGGCTGGGGATCACCCAAAAACTGAGGTACATGCCCTTGACCAGGAATCGAATCCAAGGCCTTTAGGTCTGGGAGCTGACACTGTAACCACTGAGCCAAACCGGCCAGGGTGAGGCTTTAGAAATTTTCTATTCTGATGTCTTAATTTAACAAATAAATAAATCCATAAACATGAACAATCCATGGTGTCAAGTTCTAGCCTAGAAACCAATCTCCTTGTATACCAGTGTCCTTTCCAGTTTGTGGTTCCAAAAATTTCATTTCAAAAACTCGAAGTACTTAGGAATAACCATATTTCAATCCACCCTGGAAGCAACTTTCAATTTGGGTAAGTTTACTAAAATTTATATTTCATCATTTACTGCTAATGTTCATCCACACATAATAAGCAATTGGTAAGCAAAATAATAACCATTATGCCATTTATAATTATATTCCTCATACAAAATTAAATGTTGCGTGTGTTCTTTCAAACTTTATATTTGCTTCAGGGAATTCCTCCCAAATCCTTATTCCTAATATATATGTGTGATAACCCATCAACTACTACGCAGATTTGGTTAAGAAAATGAAAACAAAAATAAGATTGAAAAAACTATAGTTTATGAATCATAATTCTTCCTAAAGCTTAAAGAATAGTGCTGGAGGCAGAAAGCCACTCAACGAACTGTAGTCATTGCAATGTCAGATATGAAGACAGAGTGCTAATATATGGAGAAATAATCTAAGTAGAAGAAAAATTGTGACATGATATAGTCATGCTTTGCTTAGTGTCAAGGATACGTTCTGAAAAATGCATCATTAGACAATGTTGTCATTGTGCAAATATCATAGAGTTCACTTGCACAAACCTAGTTTGTATAGCCTACTACACACCCAGGCTATATGGTATAGCCTATTGCTCCTAGGCTGCACACCTGTACAGCATGTTACTATACTGAATACTTGGGGGCAACTGTAACACATGCATTTATATATCTAAACATAGAAAAGGTATAGAGCACCTAGCATGAATGGAATTTGCAGGACTGGAAGTTGCTCTGGGTGAGTCAGAGTGTGAGTGGTGAGTGAGCATGAAGCCGTGACAATAGTGTACACTGGTGTAGACTATATAAGCACTGTACATGTAGGCTAGAGCAAATTTATAAAACATCCTATCTAATAAAGAGGGAATATGCTAATTGACCATCATGCCCTCACAAAGATGGTGGCGCCCACAGCCAATAAGGAGGGAATATACTAATTGACTGTCATGCCCTCAAAATGGCAGTGCCCACAGCCACAAGATGGTGGTGCCCAGTCCCCTCAGCCCCCCAACTACCCAGGGCCGGCCCAAGGCGCAGGCAAGCCTTGGATGGCGGCTGCCCAGCCGCCCAGGGCCACCCAAGGTGCAGGCAAACTTCAGATGGCGGCTGCCCAGCCACCCAGGGCCAGCCGAGGCTCAGGTAACCAGGGCTGGCTGAGGCTTGTGCTGCCGGCAGTGGCAGCAGCCGAGGTGTAATGGGAGCATTGCCTCCCACCCCTGAGGGCTCCCAGACTATGAGAGGGGGCAGGCTGGGCTGAGGGACCCCCCGCCCAGTGCATGAATTTTCATGCACCTGGCCTCTAGTCTTTTATAATCTTTTAAAACACCTAGCTTAAAACACAAAAATGCTGTACAGCTGTTCAAATAATTTTCTAATTATCCTTATTCTATAAGCTTTTCTCTATTTTTAATTTTTTTGTTTTATTTGTACACGTTTTTGTTAAAAACTAAGACACAAAGACATACACATTAATCTAGGCCTACACAGGGTCAGGATCATCAGTGTCACTGCCTTCCACCTCTGCATCTTGTCCCACTGGACAGCCTTCAGGGGCAATAGGATGCATGTAGCTGTCACCACCCCTGAGAACAGCACCTGCTTCTGGAACACCTGAAGGGCCCACCTGAGCTCTCCTCAAGGAGGCGTCACTCTTCTCAGAACATGTCCATGGTGGTTTTCTTGATTTGTTTCAATTTTTTATCATAGATTTGCTTATAATAGACTAGTAACCTGGTGCATAGATTTGTGCACATAGAAAGGAAATTAATTAGAAGGTGGCTGGCAGGGCAGACTGGGTGAGAGGGGTCGCACATGCCCTGGAGCCAACATCCCGCAGTCCCTCCCTGGCTGGCAGCACCTGGGGCGGCACCACGGCTCAAAGGGCGTCTGTGGAGTGAGTGGGGTCCCTCTGACAGGTGGGGTCCCTCGACCTGGCCTGCGGGGATTGGGCCAAAACTGGCTCTTCAACATCCCATGAGGGGTCCCAGAATGTGAGCGGGCACTCTGCGAAGTTGCTGTCGTACAGGGTGTGGAACACGAACACAAGGGTGTAGTAAACCAGATTCAGGGCCAACAGTGCCCCAGCAACAACATAATCCATGGCCAAAGTTGGAATTGTGTGGCCCCACGAGGAATCAGGCTCCCTCCTCTCTGGCTTCGGGGTGTGTTACCTGTGAACCACCGCAGCCAAGTCACTGCAGCTTGGAAGCTCCTGCATTGAGCATCTGCCCCCTTGTGGTCAGTGCGCATCATACCTACTGGTCGGTCAGATGGTCGGACGGTCGGACAGTTACTTAGCCTTTTGTATATATATATAGATAGGTAAGATACCATGCATATTCTTCTGTATTAATAAAAAACTTTCAGCATTGGGGTCTGTTTTCAAGCTTTTTAAGGCGTTTGTAGAGGTCTTATAAAGTTTCAGCTGAACCCTTCACTGTGAGTTTTCTTGTTTGTTTTTTCTTTTTCTTCTCCTGCAATTTCCTTTGCCCTTGCATTTTATAGAATTTTAAAAATATATGTAAAGAGAACACTCTAAAATAATGATGAAAGTGTAGTATATTAAATATATAAACCATAAGTGTTTATTATCATTATCAAGTATTAAGTATCCTATATAATAAAAGGCTAACATGCAAATAGACCAAACAGTGGAACAACCGGAACAATCGAACAACTGGTCCTATGACGTGTGATGACCACCAGGGGCGTGGGCAAAACATGGCAGGCATTGGCCGTGTTGGGATGGTGAAGCAGGTGAGCAGGGACGCCAGACCAAGTCGGGGCACTGGTCGCTGTCAACAGGGCGAGCCTCTGGTGGTTACTGAAAATTCTTTGCTCTCGCGCCGCAGTCCCGCCTGGTGCTCGCACCTGCTGCCGGCACCAGCCCCACTCTCACCCACGGCCAGCACCGACCCTGCTCACACCTCCTGCTGGTGCCTGGCACTGGACCCGATCACTCAGCGCCATCAGCGGATGAAAGCGGCGGCTGCCAGCCCCAATTGCCCCTGAGGGCTTCTCCACACCCCCTGCTCCTGAGGTTTTTTTCCCTATCACCATAAACATGTGAGTTTATTAGTTTATTTCAACCACTTTGATGATGTCACTAGGTGACAGAAAATTTTCAGCTCCATTATAATTTGTCATTGTGCCGTGTATGACTCTATATGAATCTTAACAAGTTTAATAGTTTATGAGGATCCTTAGCATTTGGTTCACTCTGTTTCTATTATCTCCAAATTACACTCTTACCATCACCCGCACCCTCTAAAATTGGAGTAAATTTGTTTTCCAATGAAAATCATGGACCGCATACTGTATAAGAATTTTAAAAGAACAAGAGTATTACTTCCTAGAGGCAAAAATTTTACCACATTGGTTTATTACACTTAGATAAGAAATTGTGGGTATGTGCATAATTTGTGTGTGTGTGTGTGTGTGTGTGTGTGTGTGTGTGTGTGTGTGTGAACAATTTAATGACTATAAAAAACATATTTGGAACAAATGGGTAATTTTGATATGGACTGCAGCATATTAGATAACAGTAAAGCACCAATGTACATTTCTTGGATACTATATAATAAAAGGCTAATATGCAAATTGACCGAACAGTGAAATGACTGGTCACTATGACGCACACTGACCACGAGGGGGCAGATGCTCTATGCAGGAGCTGCCCCCTGGTGGTCAGTGCACTCCCATAGTGGGAGGGCCACTCAGCCAGAAGCAGGGCTCACGGCTGGTGAGCAAAGCAGTGGTGGCGGAAGCCTCTGCTGCCTCTGAGGCAGTGCTAAGGATGTCTGACTGCCCGCTTAGGCCCACTCCCCATGAGAGGGTGCAGGCAGGACTGAGGGACTCCCCCACCCCCTTGGAGTGCATGAATTTCATGCACTGGGCCTCTAGTAATGTAATAATTATGGTTCTATAAGAATTTATGTTCATAGAGGATACATGCTGAAGACTTAGAACTGATATGCTATCTACAACTTACTTTAAATTTTTTAAAATATATTTTACTGATTTCAGAGAAGGAAGGAGAGGGGAGAGAGAAATAGAAACATCAAAGATGAGAGAGAATCATTGATCGACTGCCTCCTGCACACCCCCTACTGGAAATCAAGCCCACAACCCGGGCATGTACCCTGACCAGAAATTGAACCATGACCTCCTGGTTCATAGGCTGACACTGAACCACTGAGCCATACCAGCCAGGGCTACAAGTTACTTTTAAATGTGTTTGCATGTGTATACTTGTGTACTTGCATGTGTGTTTATGAGCATGTGTGTGTGAAGAGAGAGGAAGAGAAGGGAAATGACAAATTGTTAAATGCTGGATACAGGTAAAGTGTAGATATATGATCTTTTTCATTTATTAGACAAATTTCATAGGCATTTCAAAGTGGACATATCATTGAGTTTCCTAAATCTCAATAAATAATTTGATCTTTCACTCATTTATCAAATTCAGAAACACTTCTTCTTTCCATACACATTTTTAATTCCCAATTACTACTGATTTTAGCTCTTGAATATTTTCAAATATAACTGCCTCTTTCCAAACCTATGTCAAATTTTAATAAACATCATCTTTGAAATCTTACATACTATAATCAATTTTCCCCATAAAAGCCAGAATAATCTTACCAAAATATCAAATATGATGATGCCATCACCCCTTCAATGCTTTCTGTGGCTTCCTGTTGCCCTCAGAATGAATCCCATAAGGCAAGTTTCAAGAGCTCTGCTGTTTACCTTATCTTTGGGCTTTAGCTAAATGTTGGCTCTTGGATGTTGCTCAAGCTCTTCATTCTGACTAAAATTATTTTCCTGCCATCTTCATCTGCAAGTTATTGTACTTTCTTCAGGTCTCGACTGAGATGTCATTTCCTTCAAAAAATCTTATGAGCCCCAAGACTGTACTGCATGGTTCTACATTCCTTCCCAGGAGACTCTATACTCACTCATCATCCAAAGTTATAATTGCCAGCTATGCTTATGTCCTTTAGTGGACATTATATCTTTCTTAACATGGCATGTCAGCATCTGACACAGTGCCTAAATCATGGCACACCCTCAATATATAATTGCCAAATGACTATTGTGTGGGCTATATTGTGTGGGCAATTTGTAATTAAATATGTATTATTTTAATCACAATGTTATAATAAAACCACATGAAACTGCTAGATGAACAGGGAAAGAAGTAATTTTTCATAAAATATAGTTTAGTCTATATGGATCTCGGGTATAACTCTGGTTGATTTAATTGTCATTGGAAGAAGGTCCCACTAGGTGAGAAATAATAGAACTAAAAAATATGAAAATATAGTAACCTATAGGGACAGAATCGATAGAAAGTATACCTATGATTTTCTAGGCTAAGGTGGAGGGAGAGTGAAATTTACTGGGATGGGCCCAAGGATAATACAAATGCTCTAATTCTTGGATGCGTGATCCTTACATGGGTGTATAAATTTGCAACACTCATCAAAATGCATACTTAAAAGTGGTACATTATACCTCAATTAAGTTGATTTTTAAATGCCTCAGTGATTTAAACAGTTTCTCAATAACATTTCCTGCAGAGAAAGTGTTCAATGATTTTGTTATTAGATAAAAATGCTATGAGGTAATAATATCTAAAAATTCTAAATAGAAGAAATGCTGAACTCAGTTTTAAGAGCTTTTCATGGTAGTTTGTGTATAAATGGAAATTAATGAGTCCCGCACTAATTTTATTCAGTGATTAAATCACCAAACTACTGATCTTTTCCTTGTTTATTCACAGACCATCAGGTAATTAGAACTGTCTCTACTATATCATCTGCCAGCTGTGAGGAGAATGAGAACAATAGTTATTCAGTTCAGTGGGAACATTATCATTTGTATAGGAAAACAGGACCTTTGAAACTGTTAAAAACAGGGCTAGATATATCTCTTTTCCTTTTCATCTTTACTTATTGAATAAAAAGCCAGAACCAACTAAAGACTTCGATGGCTACATGCAAATGCAATTCATTAAATCTAATATATTTATTAGAACCATCTAATGTTGTTATAGTACTATGGCTAATTTTAAGGAATAAGGGGAAAAAACTCAACTAGATATAAGTTCTAATACCTAGATATCTTACAGAAATTCCTTTTAAACATACAGTGATCTTTATCTAGATCATTCATATGGTGTCTAATAAATACCATGTCCAGGCAAACTGAGGCAAAGTGAATAAAGCAAAGAGAGCTGTCTTAGTCCATTTGGGCTGCTGTAACAAAATATCACAGACTGGGTGGCTTATACACAGAAATTAATTCCTCCCAGTCTGGAGGCTAGAAGTCTGAGATCAGTGTGCTAGCATGGCAGGATTCCAGTGAAAGCCATGTTGAAAATGTGAGGGTTCAAAAACAATTATCCTTCCCTGCCAGGGAGCTAAGTTGGTTAGGGTGTTATCCCTAAAAGCCAAGGTTGCAGGGAGGCAAATTCTCACCAAGCAACCCAGAAACAATGGGACACAGGGAAAGTTGGGGGGGGGGGGCATGTAATTTAGTATCTACCAAGCCCACACCTGGAGTCTATCTATTGTTAAAGTGTATATGTTAAGATTCTTGGGACAAGGCCTTCCATCTGAATCTCTAGGCAGGAAAGGGGGAGGGTCAAATGTTCTCTCTAAGTTCTTAATAACCAGATAAAATTCAATATCACAAAAGGCACAGTCTTGGGGTGGTACAACTTTGTCCCTTTCACAGACTGTCGACTTCTTATGGTGTCCTCACAAGGCAGAATAGGCTAGTCATCGCTTTGGAACTTCTTTTATAAGGACTATTCCACCCTCATGATTGAAGCACTTCCTAAAGGCCTCACCTCCTCATAACATCACTTCCTGGGGTTAGGATATGGACTCTGGGAAGACACAAATACTCACTCCAGAGCAAGAATCAACCACAGTTTGGCTCTGTTTTACTAGAAGTACTCTTATGTCCATTGCCTTACCTTCAACTCTACTGAAAAAATACACACACACACACACACACACACATTGAAAAATATTAATAAAAATAAAACATAATATTAATAACAATGAGAATAATAATTATGGTATATAATGATAGAAATTTGGGTGGAATTAACTAAAAACTCATTTCTTTTATTTAAGATATAACTTATATAAAATAGAATGCAAAGTTTTTAGGGTTCCAGCCAGTGAGTTTTAATACTCAATTAAATATATATGTCTTCCACTCAAAAGATAATGCACATTCCCATCATCTCAAAAAATTATCTTCTTTCAATTGATAATTTGAGCTGACCACTTTCTGATTACTATTACCATAGATTATCTTTGCCTATTCTTAGAATTCTTATAAATGCAATCACAAGTATTTTGTATGTGTGTCTGGCTTCCTTCACCCACCCAACAAAATGTGTCTGAGTTTATAGTGTGGTGTGGTTATATAAGTAATAGGCCTAGTGCTTATAATATTGCTTCAATTTTTTTTAATGCCTATAGAATACTTTTATAGTGGTATTTATAGTTTTTATTCTTGCCATCATGAAGAGTCTTATCGTGGGTTTATCAATTTTATTAATCTCATCAATATAAACAAAAAATTTAACTACCACTGCTGAGAAGTCCTGTTTCTTAAAAAACAAAAGAAAACACACACACACACACACACACACAGACACACATACACACACACACACACACACACAGCCCATGATGGGGCGTGGAGTCTAATCCACCAGCATCATGACTAGGTTGAAAAGACAAACATGCCTGCCATTCCAGAGTTTTGCAAGAGTTTTTATACTTCAAGCAGGGGGGAGAAGGTAAGCCATTCTGAAAGAATTTACATTAGCCATAGTCAAAGCAGATGGGAAAAGGTAAAGCAGGGTTAGTTCTGAGATAGGCTCAGCAGAGCCCATAAAGCTCATGTGTAAACACAAAGTGGAGGCTCCTGGGGTTAGAAGGCACCTGGCTATTCTCTCTTTTCAAATAACCTCAGCAATAGCTACATGGAAATTAATTTAATAATTCCAACATACACTAAGGAGTCTAAACAGTCCTTTGTTGGTTTTGTACTACCACTGTAACTGACTAATCCTTTTTTGTCCCTAAGTCTCAGGATTATTTTCTTGTCAAATGTTTAACTTGATATTTAAATTTCTTCTCCATTGTTATGTCACTGATTTTCATCCCTATTTTTATGACTAGAGACCCGGTGCACGAAATTCGTGCATTGGGGAGGGTGTCCCTCAGCCCAGCCTGCACCCTCTCCAATATGGGACCCCTCAAGGGATGTCCAACTGCAGGTTTAGGCCCGATCCCTGTGGAATCGGGCCTAAACCTGCAGTTGGACATCTCTCTCACCATCTGGGACCGCTCACCTGCCTGCCAGATTGGCCCCTAACTGCTCCCTTGCTAGCCTGATTGACACCTAACTGCTCCTCTGCAGGCCTAATTGGCCCCAAATACCCTCCCCTGCTGGCCTGATCACCCCCAAGGTTTTTATTAGTATAGATATGACCCTGCACAGAAAATTTTAATAACCCTGCTTTACAATAAGGGCTTGACGATTGAATCATTAGGACCAGACACCAAGATTTCCTTTCTTTGAATAGTGGAGGGAACAATTATCTTGTCTTTAAGTTGCCCCAAAATTAAAATGAGATAATGACTTAGAAAAGTATAAAAGCACCATATAAAGACAACTCTTTAAAATGAAAAACACTATTTTTATTCTCCCCTTCCTTCCTTTACAGCTTTTATTTAAACTTTGAAATTTATAAAAATTTCACTCCAATTTTCATTTCTTTACATTCAATATTATTTTGTATTGGTTTCAGGTTTTATATTAGTTACAGAATAGTGGTTAGAAAATCATATACTTTACAAAGTGTTCCCCGATATTTCTAGTACCCACCTGGCATCATACCATCATTACAACACTATTGACTATATTCCCTATTTAAGTGACAATGGGTTTACAGGTTCCTTTCAGTCTTTCTTTTGTGTTGCTCGTCCTTCCTTTTCTTTCTCAATTCTTCCCTCATTTTCTTTATATAGTATCTCAATTGGCCATCAAAGCTCAGTGAAGGCACTGGGACACGCTTCATCTATTTTACAGACCAGGAAACTGAGGCCAATTCCAGTTGGCTGTGGAAGTTGACTCAGCACACAGGAAGCCCTCAGAGCCATGCTCTTTGCGCTTCCTAAGGGGCAGCCGCCCAGCAAACAGAACAAACCTTCCAGTCAGGCTTCCAAGCCTCTTTCTCAAGCACCTCTTCATTGCGGATGCTCCACATTCTTTCCTCTCCCCGTCCCCTGCCCCCCATTCTTTACTGCCCCCGCTTCTCCGGAGCAGGTGGAAGGCTTCGCACTCACTGCCTAGGCATGCTCTGCCATGGGACAGGGCACCACGGGCTTGCTTTTGGGTCAAGGCAGGAGCAGGAGTCACTGCCTCTGAAGTGTGAAGGCTGCCTGAGAAAGGCCGGTTAGCACTGGGAGCTTCTCTGAATCACGTCAGTCAGTCCAGTACCCTGCAGTGCAGCACCCCTCCACTGAGGTGGCACCGCCCCTCAACCCCCGTCTCAGGGGTGAGGGTCCTTACCCCTCTGCCCGGAGTCCCTCCATGCCCCTTGATCCCTGGCAGGGCTCTAGTACCCACCTGGCATCATACCATCATTACAACACTATTGACTATATTCACCATTCACCGGCGTCTTGGGGCCACTGCAGAACCTCTGTCTCTCTGCAGATGAGGCAGATTCCCTTGGTCTCCGTGAAACTATGAATCTGTGGCCAGAGGCCAGGTCTGGGTCTCAGCAACCCCCTGCCTGCAATGTTCCCAGGGACCCCCAGGAGCGGCTAGGCGGTCCGGCCTCACCTCCCCAGGGCGGCGATGTTCCCAGGGACCCCAGGAGCAGCTAGGCAGGTCCAGCCTTGCCTCCCGGGCAGCAATGATCCCAGGGACCCTCGGGAGTGGCTAGGTGGGTCCAGCCTCGCCTCCCCAGGCGGCGATGATCCCAGGGAACCCTGGGAGCGGCTAGGCAGTCCGGCCTCGCTTCCCCGGGGCGGCGATGTCCCCAGGGACCCCTGGAGTGGCGGGCAGCGATGATCACAGGGACCCCTGGGAGCAGTGGGTGGCGATGCTCCCAGGAACCCCTGGGAGCGGCTAGGCGGGTCCGGCCTCACCTCCCCGGGGCGGCGATGCTCCCAGGGACCCCCGGGAGGGGCTAGGCGGGTCTGGCCTCTCCTCCCCGGGGCGGCAATGCTCCCAGGGACCCCCGGGAGCGGCTAGGCGCATCCGGCCTCGCCTCCCCGGCGGCGATGAACCCGGACCCTTCCTGTGCAGTCTGGCGCTGCCCACCCCACCGCCTCCCCGGCCATGGGGTGGGCAGCGCCAGGGCCTACTCCGCTCCCGATGGGAAGCAGGCCATGGTGCTGCCCGCCTGCCTTCGTATTCAAATTAACCGCCATCTTTGGTGGGTTAATTTGCATACTCATTCACTTTGATTGGCTGTGGGCATAGCGAAGGTACGGTCAATTTGCATATTTGTCTATTATTAGGTAAGATGACCCCTCTTTAGGTTTAAGTTGCTTTTCTGTCCCCTAGCTTCTATTTTGGAAGATTAAGTAATTCATTGTTTCTTTTCTACTATAAGGCATTTATATTAATTTAGTTACTAATACTAAAAATTTCCATTAATCAGTATTTGATTTTAACCTACAAATAAATGTTTTGTTTCCTTTATCATTCAGTTCAAAATATATTCTGAATTCTCTCATAATTGTTGAGTCATGGCTTATTACAAACATGCTTTTATGTTTTATTTTATTATTTTTTATCTTTATTGTTGAAAGCATTACATATATTCCCCTTCCCCCCCCTCCCCCATTGATCTCTTCTAGCCCCCCACATCACCCCCAGGCCTTCACAACCCTGTTGTCTATATCCATAGTCTATGCATATATGCATACAAGTTCTTTGGTTGATCTCTTCCCACCCACCCCTGCCTTCCCTCTGAAATTCATCAGTCTGTTCCATGCTTCTATGTCTCTGGATCAATTTTGTTCATCAGTTTATTTTGTTCATTAGATTTCACATATGAGTGAGATCATGTGATGATTGTCTTTCTCTGACTGGATTATTTCGCTTAGCAAATACTCTCCAGGTCCCTCCAGGCTGTCTCAAAGGATAAGATATCCTTATTTTTTACTGCTGCATAGTGTAAACGTACCACAGCTTGTTTATCCACTCATTTACTGATGGGCACTTGGGCTGTTTCCAGATCTTAGCTATTATAAATTGTGCTGCTATGAACATAGGGTTACATACATTCTTTCTGATTGGTGTTTCAGGTTTCTTAGGATATATTCCTAGATGTGGGATCACTGGGTCAAACACATATTTATGGATTTCATCAATACCTTATATATAAAGTGACTTATAATTTTGTACCATTATCACTACAGAACATATGTTTTATGTTTTTGGTTCTTTGAAATGGATTGAGACTTTTTTCATGATCCAGTCTATTGACCATTATGGCAATTATTTCTTCATGTAATTAGAAAGAATATATATTCTGCATTTGGGGCAGCACTCTATAAATATCACTAGGCCAAGTTGTGGATAGTGTTATATTCAAGTATTCTACATTATTACTTAGTTTGTGCCTACCAGTTTGTTAAAGTACTGAGATAATAAAGTGTACAGAAACATGATTCTGGATGTATTTTCTGCCAATTTTTAATACACATGTTTGGAATATCTTTAAACAGGTCATAATAAAATCTGAAAGGGGATGGAGTAAAGGTCTGGATTTTCAAAGGGGAATGGAGATGCCGGGAACCAATTCCAGCATGTAATAATTACAAGAGTTCCATCAAAAGGTTGATGGGACTTGGGGGGCTCAACAAGGGTGAGCCACATATGTAGTTTACCTGTGGGAAATGGCTAAATGGCACTTCCCCCAAACCTGAATAGGATTGTTAACTGCCAGACAGTTCAGGGAATTTTATTGCTTCCTGTTGGCCAAACATCTGAACAGCTGTAGGCTATTACCCAAACTGACAATGCTTCTGTAACCTTACCCTTTGAAGTGTATTATTTCCACCTTGCCTTAGGACAAATTGTGTTGAATAAAAGCACGGGTCCTTGGTCAAGGTAGGAGTCTTTAGCTCCTTTAGCTGAAGATCCTATGACCCCCAATACCTTTCAAAATTATCTTTCGTCTTTGGACTCCTTCTTAATCATCTACGCATAGCCCCTTTCTCCAGAATGCTGAACCCTTTGTAAGGCTGGGAAAAGAACCCCAGCATTATGACGCCCAAACGAGGGACACCAAAATGGAGATAAGATGCATTTTCTTCAAGAAGAAAAAGGACTACTGTATATATGAAACTTACTTTTGTATAAACTTAATGGCAAACACATACACATAAAACACACACACACACACACACACACACAAAATGAAGGCATATAAGATAAAAAAGAGGAAACAGATGGGAAAACCACAGAATTCTGCCAAACTAAAACAACGGACAGAAACACAAGAGAAAAGAAACAACAAAGACAGAGAACTATCAGAAAACAATAGATAAAATGCTATAAGAAATCCTCAGACATCAATAATCACCCTAAATGCAAATGGAGTAAATTCACCAATAAAAAGGCACCAAGTAGCTTGTTAGATAAAAAAAAAACAAAAACCCCAAGCATATGCTGCTTCCAGGAAATACTTCTCAGCTACAAAGATAAATATAGTATCAAAGTGAAGGGTGGAAAATGATTCTCCAAGCAAATGGCATCCAGAGAAAAATGGATGTAGCCATACTTATATTTAACAAAATAGATTTCAAGATAAAAAAGGTAACAAGAGACACAATGGACATTTTATAACAATAAACGGGAAAATACATTAAGAAGACATAACAGTTACCAATATATATGTACCCAATGAGGGAGTACCAAAATATACAAAGCAACTACTAACAGAACTAAAGAAAGAAACTGACAAAAATACTTTTATAGTAGCAGATCTAAATATCCCATTGACAGCCATGGATAGATCATCCAAACAGAAAATAAAAAAAGGAACATCAGCCTCAAATGATACATTAGACCGAATAAACATAATCAACATTACAGAGCCTTTTATCCCAGAACACAAGATTATACACATAGAAAATTCCCAACGATAGACCATCAACAAATTTAACAAGCTTGAAATCACACCAAGTATATTATCTGACTACAATACTTCGAAATTAGAAATCAACTGCAAGAAGAAATTGGAAAAAACCACAAATATGAATTTCAACAAATTTAAATACCTTTGTAATCGCCATCACAATCAAGATATAGAATATATTTGTCACCCCTTAATGCCACCATCCTTGACTTCAAACAACCCCTGATCTGCTTTCTGTTACTACAGATTGAATTTGTTTAAAAAATTTCGTATGATTTTTTGTTCTGATTTCTTTTCTTTAGTATGATATTTTTAAAAGTCAAATATGTCATTTTATGTAACTGCTAAAATTACTTCATTTTTAAAATAATGAGTAGCATTTCATTGCATGTCCATATAACAATTATTTACCCATCCACTGTTGAAGAATTAAATAATTTCTAATCCTTGGTTATTATGAAGTGGCAATGAACACTCGTGAAAAATTTTTTATGTGGAGTACATTTTCATTTCTCTTGGGTAAATTTTTAGTGGTGCAATTGTTGGGCTCTCAGGAAAGTTATAAAATTTATAAGGCTACACTCCAAATAAATGGTGTCACTTTACGGGCAATTTATGAGTATTCTAATAGTTCCAAATCTTTGCCAATATTGATTATTCTCAGTTTTATTTTTTAACCATTATAATGTGTGTTATTTAATTTATATGCCTAGTCCTCTTGAACATTTTTTCTTGAGCATAGTGGCCACTCATATGTATATATTTTTATAAGTTGCCTCTATAAAAATTTGCCTATATTAATAATGCTGTTTGTTATTATCATTATTATTACATGCAAGAATATTTCAGATATATTTTTTACACTCTGGATACAATGATATTTTCAGATTTTTTTAACAATGATTTATCCTAATGTGTGGTCTAAATTTTAGTTTTATTTATAGTGAGTTCCAATGAGAAGTTTTTAATCTTGATAAAATATTTTTTAAATATTTAAGCTACTTTTTAAATTAGCCTTTAGAAAGAATAGTTAAGTAACCTCTTTACAAAATTCCATAGTACATAATTAAAGTTTCTAAAACAAACTTTTGTTAAAACAGGTCCCAAAATTAATCATCTATCTTAGTTTAAAACTTGAGGAAATACCCACAATTATTTTTAATTTTATCAGACTACTAAATGCAGGCAAAGACACAGCCCTGCTAAAATCAGAGATTCTGTACACTGAGTAAATAAATGTTAACTTAAAATCTCCATTTCATGCCGAAACTGGTTTGGCTCAGTGGATAGAGCATCAGCCTGCACACTGAAGGGTCCCAGGTTCGATTCCGGTCAAGGGCATGTACCTTGATTGCGGGCACATCCCCAGTGGGGAGTGTGCAGGAGACAGCTGATCGATGTTTCTAACTCTCTATCCCTCTCCTTCCTCTCTGTGAAAGATCAATAAAATATATTTTTTAAAAAATCTCCATTTCCTAAAGAAATTAAAGCTTAAACAGTTACTGAATAACTATCCATTACAGTGAAATGCATTATATGTCTTGACGTTTTTAAAGTTATCTGAGCAGTAGTAACTAAATAAAATATAGATAGATTTTTTTTCAAGTCTCCCTTTTTTGATAGGACTAGCATGTTCATTATTTTCCAGTAAATGGAATAATCAGCTAATTAGCAGTACTTGTTTTGTGATGAATATTCAATTACCAGAATAGAAAAGAGAAAAGATGCGTCATACCTTAGTAAATTAATTCCTTTTTGAAGAGTAAATTTGCATCCACCTGGCAGAAAACAGAAACAGTCTTCTAGTAAAAGCCTTGGGGGTTTGCCAAAGTGGAGAAATTAAGGGGTGTTTAACCCTTTCACTCTCTGTCAGAATCATATTGTCTCTCACAGATGTTTTCTTTATAATGTCATTAAAGTCATATCGGTCTAAAACTAGTATATTTTACAATGGCAAGAACACTAATTTAGTGTATTTCCTTTCATATTCAAAGATTCTTGTATTACATATAAAGAAAAATTGTTAAAAATGTAAGACTCTTGCACATACAAGAGTAGGTGATATTTAACAGGAAATAAAAATAATTTTAAAAAATTCTCTGAAGCCTATTACCACCCAGGGCATTTTTAGTCGGTTGAAAATTTTCCTCTTTTCTTTCAGCTGCACCTTCTGCTTTCCCTTCTTCTCTTGGTTGAAGGAAAGCCAAGTTTGACCACTCCCAAGTATGCCTTTTGGGGTACTGCTTTTAAGCTGGTTGTTAAGGAACAAAAGACTCAGGGAAAACCTTTGACCTTCCCCCTAAGGGCCTGAAAATAATTTAGATAGAGGACCTGCTTCAGGAAAAGAGGTGTCATCAAAGATAACTAGAGTTCAATATAAACTCTTGTGTGATAAACACAACTTAGTAATGCCTATTTGTTAGGAGTCCTTTTTGTGTCCCATTGTTAAAGTTGGCCCAGGACACATTTATTTACCAAAAATTTGCTTTTCCACCTCCACGTAAATGGTTTTCCTGCCCTTTCAAGTCCCAAACCACTATCCCCTCACCTTCTCCTCCTTAGCTTGAGAATGATATTAAGCCTCAACTGTCCAGTCTGTCCTTGGGTCTCATATCTTAGGACACCCCTGTCTGTACATCGGCAATAAACTTTGGACATTTTCTCCTGTTAATCTGCCTCATGTCAATTTGATTATTAGCCTAGCTGGAAGAACTTGACAGTTGGGACAAAAGTTATTTTTTGTGGCCCCATAGTATTTATTTTTCCTCACATTGAATGACTTCTTCCACAAATTTGGAGGTCTAAAAACGGAGATATTGGTCTCCTGATTATTTACTGATATCAGTGGAAAATACATTGTTTCAGGGAGTCCTATACCTTCCTATAGTTATTAGTAAGAGAAAATATTAGTGGCCCAAGAAAAAATCAAGACCTTATCCAGGTTTTATAGACATTACTATCTTTCACAGTATTCTGTAGAAAGTACAACAATTCTGCCTCTATATCAACCAATCTTACAGCCCAATGTCAAAGGAGGAGCTTGTTTGGCTGTTTTGAAAACAGGAGGGGTAACATATAAGCCAGTTAAATGCGTTCATGTAAAGAGGGTTGAATGATGGGCTGCTAAAGCACCAGTTGAGAGTCAGGAAGTATGATTTTGTTTCAGCTCACCTTCTAAATCTTTAATCTTAGGCAAATTACAGTATTTAGGGGCCTACTATTGAGTTGTAAAATGTGGGTATTCCATTCAGAGATTCTAAGGATATTTGCAGATCTAATGTCCTAGAATTATGTGTTTCCTGAATAGAGAATTTGTAAGTCCCAATTTACATTCATCCTAGATAATAAAATGAAGTGTTAACATTTAAATTGTTATTCTGATTTTTCTGGTTTGTCTGATTCATAATAATCATAAAACAATATTGCATCTATTTAACATTACTGGCAACAGATTATAAAACCTTTCTTTTTACAGTGAGTTCTATTGCAGTATAATTTATAAACAGAAATCTTTAAATGTATCCAATCCTCATAATGAATTTCATCAGGAAATTTGATCTCATGATACAAGTAAAAATCAGAAGTATTTAATTAGTGACTATTTTCATTAACTAATGATCCAATTTAGGATTGATTAAGGTAGAGTGCCACTATTATGTGAATTGAATACAACAACATTATTTAGAAATGATTGCTCATTCTCATTTTACTGAAATATAACTTATTATGGGTTGCTTTCCAATATGCTTAAAATTATGTATATATTTTATTGCCTATCACTTATTTCCTAATTGCTAGTGTTTTGATGATGGACTTATTGGAGGGGAATCATGGGTGTACATGTGAGAAAAGGCATACAGAATGAAGTTTAAATTTATGAGATCTCTTTCTCTCTCTACCTGTGTGCAAGCAAGCACTAAGGAAAGGCCATGTAAAAGCATAATGAGAAGATTGGAAGAGCACTCGTACCAGACAATCTACTATCATGTTGATCTTGGACTTCCCATATTCCAGAACTGAGAAAAATAACTCACTTTTTAAGCCACCATGTCTATTGCATTTTGTTTTAGCAGCTCAAACTAAGAAAGAGGCCCTGTTTGTGTACATTCATTGTTTCTCTACTTATAAAGAACTGAGATACTTAAAGAAAGGTGATAAGTCAAAATTCTACTATTCTAAGTTAAACATACATAATAATATTTGAAATACACCATTTTCAAATAGACCCATCCCTTTTCTCATAATACCAGTGAGTGTTTTGTTACTAGCCTGGAAGGTTTTGTGAAATTAAATATAAATATAATACTTCAAATATTGAATAATTTATAGCCATGTTTTATAAAATCACCTCTGGTTATCAGACTGTTAATACTCAGTTGACATTCAATAACCAAGAAATACGACTCTTTTGTAGGATTAAAAAAAGAGGTCAGTAAAGTGTTTATTTGTTTAAATCATATTCAGAGATGTAAAGTACTTTTTCTACTAGAAAAAACAATTTTCCAACAATCCTATATAAATAAAAGTGTATTAAGCACTGAATACTATAAACAAATCACAATAATTCCACACCATGATAGGTGTGACATATTCTTGACAAAGTTGTGAAAGATACTCTTATAATGTGGACCTGGCAGGCAGTTGTGAATTTGGTTTAAGTTTTTGTAGAAAATGTGAAAATAGAACAGCACATTTATTTCCATTCCTAATTGAGTTTGCTCTAGATCAGAAATGATCTACATTAAATCAGAAGTAGCTGCTTATAAGCAATCTGCAATGAGATAACATCGATTCATAAAAGAGGTGTTAAAATGCAAACCTATTACTGAAAGGAAAGAACAGATATATTCTCTCTGACTTATATAGTTTATACTTTATAACTTTTCTTTTTGGAAAAACAAATACTCAGAAGGAAATACTCCCTTCTCACTGCATTAATACCTGGATATTACCCAAAATATTATTTTATCACTTGCCTAAAGAATGTAACAGTGAAATGAAATGAAATTTTACTTTAGGATGAACAATAGTTGAAAAAACTGGAAAAATGGCAAGCAAACATTACAGTTTCTAACAATCAAAACTAATCAAGATACCTAGACATAAAATGGAGATCTATAAAATCAACTTGTATTAGGAAATGGCAAATTGTCAGGTGGTCCTCAGGGCGGGGGGAGGATGAAAAATTAGATATATTTGCTATTATAGGCAACAGCATAGTGAAATAGTTGTAATAGAGACTCTACAGCTTGAAAAGCCTAAAATATTGACTTCCTCATTCTTTATTAAGACCACAGATCTGAACAACATCATTGTTTTCCTTGTCCCAGAGATTCAAAACATGCATTCATCTTTTTTTGCCTCCCTCTCCCTCTCTTATTCTGTGTATGCCTCTCTGTTTCTCTATATCTCTATTTTTCTCACTGTATCTCTTTGTTGCTCTCTTTTTATCAGTTGCCCCTCTTGAATACTGTCCACATTTATTATTTTTTTGTATTGTAACCATTATTCCCAGAATATCATTTTCTTACACAGATTACTTTAAATCACTGTTCTTTAGCCAACCTTCCAGGTATCCCAGGCTAATCTTGTACTCTTCTTTCTATACATACTCCTTCTTGCTCTAATCATTTTATCTGTCCCTCAAACCCCTAAGAGTTTGAATTCCTATTAGTGGACAACATACCATCTACAGTCTTCCACACAATCATCCCAAGCTTATTTCACAATATTCCAAACTAATTCCCTCAGTTATTAGTCACTCTGGTCTCTTAATTTTTCCTAAGTACACATCCTACCCTAATCTTTGGGTATGGGCTGCCATGATTTCTCTTTCCTTATTTGCTTTCACTTTTTTCTCTGCATGATAGAAAATACCACTCATTGTTTAAGAACCAACCTAAGATCACTGTCTCCTTGGAATCTGCCTTCGTTTATGGCTTTCTATGAGACCCATCATCTCATTAGAGCAGACTAGAGGTTTTCAGGTTTGAAAGAGACTTTTGGAGGCAAGAAGTCCAAAATCAAGCTGTTAGCAGGGCTGTGCTTGTTTGAGTGGCTCTTGAAGAGAATCCATCATTGACTCTTCCTACCTTCTGGTAATTGCTAGCAATCTTTGGCAGTGTTTGGTTTGTAGATGCATCACTCCAGTTTTTGCCTCTATTTTCATATATATATATATATATATATATATATATATATATATATATATATCCAAATCTTTCTCTCCACATTAGAACACCAGTCATCTGATTTAAGGCCCATGCTAATCAAGTATGACTTTATCCTAACTTGATTGTACCTGCCAAGACCTTGTTTTCAAATAAGGTCAGAATCACAGATAAGGGTGGTTAGGATTCAACACACTTTTTGAGGGGACACAACTCAATCTACAATAGAGACATTCAAATGTATCTAGACCAGTGGTTCCCAATGTGGGGCACATGCCCCACAGGGGGCAATTTGATTTTTAAAGGGGGGCAATTCGAGAATGAGTTATTAACAGTAAATTTTTTGCATTTCTTATGGTCCTAGGGTTCTCATATATAGTATATAAATATATATTGTGACATTTTTATGCATTCCAGTTTTCTATTATCTGTTTTGAAAATTTATTTGCTATTTTTTCATATAACTTCAATTATTATTTAACAATTTCTTCGTGATTTCTTCCGCAGTACTTCAACTGTTCTTTTGTTCTTTTATTTTTCTCTTTCATGGATGCCATGTTCTTTGGAAGCTTGTTTAGACCAAGTTAATGGCCCTTTAGGCTTCCTCCACGTGAATTGGAGTTCACTTTTTGAATAATAAGAATTATATGTCACAGGGTGGGCATCAGGATTTTAGAGATGCTTAGGTGGGGCATGGCCAAGAAAAGGTTGGGAACCACTGATCTAGACTAATCACTCATTAATATGACATAGAGAAGCCCTAAGTACTCTGTTTAAATAATTTTGCTGACATTAGAAACTCACACTTTAGGAAATTACCAGTTTCATAAGTGGATAGCTTAAAACTACAGTAAACAAAATAATAGCTTCCTTGTAACATAATCCCACTGGCCTTGTTTCCCTAGTTCTATTATTGAAAACACACAGAATTGAGAGTATTGCCTTCTCAATATTATAGACTATTAAATGACTAAAGATAGTTTATTTCTCCATGATAAACATTCCTATTTTACTAGATTGCCTCTTTTAATATGTCATGAATAGAGTGAAAACTATGACATCTGTCTTTTAGGAAAATGGATTTAATTCCAATTGTCTGATTTTGAGAGAATGGCTTATAATTGCCTACTTTCATATAGGATTAGAGTTCATCATATCAAAATGGCTCTGATGTCAGACAGATGTAGTTATTAATCCCAAATTAGCCACTAAGCAATCATGTTATCATTAAAATAAAATAATTTTTCCAATTCTTAGTATCCTACTTGGTAAAATTGGAGTGTTACATTTGCCATAAAGAATTAATTGAAGTAGTAATAGAATAATAGATAATTAACACAGTGCTTGGTAGACCTAATAAATGATAACTTGCAATAACATAATTTTATTGGTCTGGTTACATAGAAATCTCATTTAACAGGTCAGAATCTATATTATATTGAGCATGGCCCAGAGCCTTAGTGTTAATTCATTCTTTTACAGCAACATCAAAGCTAATATGGATTTGTACATTGTTTTTCAGACTCACCTATTCTTATATTGCTGACTCTCAGAGTGTAGGATCAAAATAGTTCCAATCACATCCAGAATTTCCGTGTAGAGTTATGCTTAGAAATTTGGTAAATTTTCACATTGGTAAATATGGGTAATGAAATTCTAACCCTCACCATTAGTAATCACTTTCACCTCTCAAAGAGTAATCTCTGAAAAAAAAAAAACACTAGAAAATTCTCTGGTTTCTCTAAAGAAATAGCAACTCTTACCTGACCTTTAGTCTGTTTGCAGAACCCTAGTTATCCATTCTGCATATACATAGGCCATCAATCCCTGACAATGCCCATTTTCCCATTTTCCCTTGAAAACAGCTGAAATACTGTTAGATAGATTTGGTCAATGAGTTGTAAGTAGCAGTGTCTTCAGGGCACCCAAGAGGGGAGTTTAAAGAGACCTGACTTAACATGGGAAACAGCCTGAGAATACAGCCATCATTTTTAAAGCTCTGGCTGGTCTCTTCAAATATGAAGTGACCTTGATCATGGATGTCAAGATGATTTCATAGAATAATAGGAGGAAGGTGGTCCCAGATATCCTTAATGACACCAATCTAGCCCTGGGCTTCCTGTACATCGGAGACAATTGTACCTCTAGCTTTTTAAAATCACTGCTGTTTTATGTTTTCTGCTATGTGTGTATCAACCTAATGCAGTTTTTATCCTCAATCTAACTGGGGATGGATTTCAAATAGACATTTAGATCATTGAAAAAGAGAAATTATTGGCCTTTGGGTCTTTTTTTATCAACTGTCCTTATGTTATGAGTTGAATTGTGTTCCCCCGAAATTCATATATTGAAGTTCTGGCCTCCATTACCTCAGAATGTTACCTTAATTGAGTGGTAATCAACTTAAAAATGAGGTCCTTAGGGTGGGCTCTAATCAAATATATCTAGTGTCCTAATAAAAAGAGGACATTTGGAGATAGATAAATAGATATGCAGAGAGAAAATAAGAAAATAAACAGGGAGAAGACAGTCATCTACAAGCCAATGAGAAAGGCTGGGAACAGATTCTTCCTTTGTAGCCCTGGGAAGGAACTAACTCTGCCAACACTGTGATCTCAGACTTCTAGCCTCCAGAACTGTGAAAAAATAAATTTCTCACGTTTAAGCCACCGACTCTGTGGTATTTTGTTGTGGTAAACCCAGCAAATTAATACACAGGGGTTACTTAAAGTATTGCTACCAAATGGTAAGCCTGTAAACAGATTTATAATCATCTACATGAAAGCAAAGCTGTGATATTAAAAATATTTAGTGACCAGGAAGGCACAATCAGTACCAATCAATCAGATGATGCCAGCTATATCTGTGTTCACTAGTTGGATATAAGCCCTAAATGAAGTGAATGAGATAAAAGTCTTGTGAAGCAAATATTCTGTATCCAAATAGCAAACAATATATGTTATTATATGAGTAAATGTGTTTATTCATGGTTAATCAGTTGTCTATAAACTCATGGAAAGTTCATTCCAAATTTTGTAAATTACTGTGCTTGTTCATCATTTTCTGAATGTTATTTTCATAGCATTTAGGATGTAATAGTCAACATTTTGAGAACCAGTAGCTGTAGAGAGAAACACTTATCTCTGACTAGATTTAATATCATGCTATAAGTTACACCAGCACTTAATAACATAAACTTTATAATATGAGAGCATATATATATATATATATATATATATATATATATATATATATGTGTGTGTGTGTGTGTGTGTGTGTGTACAATAAAATTTTAGTATATTTTCATATATGAAGCAATGTTATTGCTTTTATAATTTCAAAAATATAATTTTGGACTATCCTTCTGAGGTCTATCTCATTGGTTAGTATTGGTCATCTTCTCCCACTGTCTGCACATGATCTTCCTTCTGTGTCTTTCTGTGTCCTAATTTCCTTTTATATGGGCATCAGTCATATGAGATTAGAGTCTGCCCTCGTGACCTCATTTTAACTAAAACACCCTTTGAAAGACCCCATCTCCAAATAATCACATTTTGAGGTACTAGAACTTAAGACCTCAACACATGTACTGGTACTTTTAGGGGACACAATTCAGCCCATAACACCTTGCATTCCTATTAAATTTATCATTTAGTTGTGTTGCTTTTTTAATAGAACTACTAGATTAATACCTAGGCAGCCATGATGCTGTTACTGGTAACAGACTATAATTTATATTGTAAACAATTGAATTACTATCCCAAATGTATTAAATACCTATTTTCAGCATAGGATTGAGAGAAAGAAAATAAACATGATGAGCCCAATCACCCTCGAGACACTTTCCAGACTGTGGTGCAAAAAAGCAATAACTGAAACAGGGGATAGCAGTATTATTAGGTTGAGGAAAAAGCTTCAAATGGCTTAAAAATTGGTATAAGACTGTAAGATAAGAAGAGCTATATAGTTGAAGACTTCTGTAAATGTGTATAGTATTCCTTTGAGTCTCTGTGGAATACTAAACTACACATGAACAGAGTGAAACTCTATGAAGCTGAGCAAAAACAACTACTAGATAGAAAACAATTAAAAAGGTACTAACCATAAACCAAATAGTACTGGCTGGGATATATTCAAATTCTCAGCAGGCATAGCAGAGGAACATTATTAAACATCCAGAGAATTCAGTAGCGACTTCAGAAATGTCACACTTTAGGATTAAGCTACTTCTTACAGTTAATCTAGATGTGCCCTAACAAAGCTTAAATTAACTGCCCACTAGCATAAATCCTTATATCCCTCAGAGGAAGACAACATCAATATAACTTTCACAATATCCAGCATTCAATTAAAAATCACTACTCACAAAGAGAGGAGGAAATGTTACTCATGACCAGGAGGACACTTAGTCAATACAAATAGAACCAGAAATGACAGAAATGATGAAATCAGTAGTCAAGAACTTTAAAAGAGCTATTATCCATATGTTCAAGCATGAAAGACAAGCATTATCTCAATGTAGAGATATATTAAAAGTAATTAAAAATCCAATACAAATTCTAGAGCTGAAAAAAATACAACACCTGAAATATGTACACTAAACATAGAGTTTAGTGCACATATTGTAATTATTTTAGGCTTTGTGGGCCATACAGTCTTTGTCACAATTACTCAACTCTGCCATTGCAGCACTAAAGCAACATCCATAGGCAAGATATACAAAAAGAAATGTGGCTGTGTTCTAATAAAACTATTAACAAAAAAGGTGGCTAACTGAATTTGGCCTTATTTGCCAACTCTTGCTCTAACCATCAAAATATAACTCCCAGAATCTTTTTGGTTAAGGAATTAGAGGTATGAAACCAGGCCAACATTCTCTGTCTGGGAGAATTTTTTTTTGCATGGTAGTAGCTGGGCACCATGTACTCAAACCCCTGGCCCTTTTACAAAACTTGCACTATCCAGGCTTCGTTTACTCCTTTAAGAATATTTTACCTGAACCTCTTCCCCTAGCAAGTATTCAGGAACTCATGGCATATCTGTTCCTTTGCTGTCAAAACTAGAAAAAAAAAATCAGATAAACTAAAAATAGAGCCTCATAAATTAATATCATGAACTGTTTGAAGGAAATAAAATTCAAGGGAGAGAAAAACACTTCTAAGATAAATTATGCAAAAACAAAGGAAAACCAAAAGAGGCTATTTATTCATAACTTGCCACAGAAAGAGAGTCAGCTACCATACCAGCATTTGGTAGGGTTGCAAAGGCAGGAGGGAGGTGGAAATGCTTTATGGGGGAAAACAAGGTTTAAGTATGCTTTCTTTGGAAGTTGTTGGTATGTGCAAAGCGGAGGCAGGCTAACTAGAAGCGAGGCTTCCTGTGGGATTGTTTGGGGGACCAGCTGGCCTTGAATTGGAAATGAGGACAAAAGTTAGGGAACCCAGTAGACATTGTCCAAGCTCTGACTCCTGATGACTGCTGTATAGATTTTGATTTGGCTTTCTGGACTGTTTGCAGCAAGTTGTGGCTCAGATATCTGCTCTCAAAATTGGTCTTGCCATTGTCCATTTATATATTCATCACTCAGGTCAAACATTTTTACTCCTGAGGGCATTTGCAGATCCTGGACACTAGTTGAATAATGGGGAAGCTTAGGCTAAGAGTTCTTGGGAAAAAGAAGCCAACATTTATTATCTGGCAGCTGTGCACAGATGGAAGTAACACATTGTAACCTGAAGGGCTTCAACTGCTTGACTATGTTTCTCCATGAGATAAGTGCTATCTGGCTATTCTATGGACAGTGTGAAAGGCTGAAGAGTTAATGTGAAAGTTTCTAAAGATAGAATAAAATCTCTGTCCATATTGCCTGATTTAGGAAACAAAGACCTGTTGGAGAGTGGGGTAGCCTTAAGCACAATGCTGTTTGTTCTTTGCCTTAGTCACCTGCCTGTTAATGAAGCTGTATAAGGCAGGTAGCCTAAGAACAGGGCAGGAAATCTCTGAAGTCTTGCAAACTTTCAGAGCTGAGGAGAGAAAACTCTGTGGCTCACAATCCAATAATTCAGAAAACTTACAAGGCCACACCTCTATAAAGGTAAAACAAAAGACTGAGTCTTCCCAAAACTACAATCCAGCCCTGATTAAGATTAATCTTACCATGAATGGAGAGAATAAATATTTCCCTTACTTTATTGTCTTATAGTTAAAAAAAAAAAGGGGGGGGGGGACCTGGAAAATGTGTATACATGAAACCCTATTTTTTACAAACTGCCTAGATTATATTATAAATATTCATAAACTTTCAAATTGCTAAATATATAAAATTAGTATATATAACTAGTACTCAAGATAACAGAGATAATAGCAGCAAACCCAGAAATGCTCTAGTTCTTTAACATATTTTATATATTATTACATGGAAATTATATATAGTATGTTATGATTATGTAAGATATTTCAAAATATATTTTAATACCTTTGGATTTCTTTAAAGAAACAATACATTATATAGAAGAATATACAAATAAATAAGTAAATCCAAAGTTAAAAAGTAAAATAGAGTGCATAGTTACAGAAGTAAAAATCGCTGGTGTTTTCCAATAACAGAGAAATAGGTTATTGGAATAAAATAGAGAGGCTACAGATTGACTCGTGTATATGCAGAAATTTAACATAGGATCAATTGGCAGCATAAATCAATGGTGAAACAAGATATCACCCATAGATAAATAGTAGAAAGGCTCAACATAGGAGAAAAATGAAAACTCATTCTTTAATCCTACAGACAAAAGAGTCCCAAAGAGATTAAAAGAAACATGCCAAGATAGAATTTCAAAGGCTATCGAAGTAAATGAGGGAGTCTATATTTGTGACAAAAGAGTAAGGGTGATAGCTAAGAAATACTTAACCAGACAAAATTTCAAAAGACAAACTATAAACAAAAAAGATTAGTGTAATACATCAAAATTAAGGATTTGTCTTCAATGAAGGACACCAAAATCAAAGTTAACAGATACATGTAAGATTGGGAAAACATTTTTGTTTGGTCTAAATCAGAAAGAGAATAATATTTAGAATATAAAAGCAACTTCTGCATATCATCAACAAAAATTCAGCAACCCTGACAGAAAAATGGAAAAGGTTGTTAATCTACATTTTTCAAAGAATAAACTCAAAAGGCTAACAAGCACATGAGAAGGTTTTAAATTAATTAGAAAACAAAGAAATGCAATTTTTTTAATGGGATATTATTTTTAACTGGAAAAGAAAAGCTGGAGAATGCCAAATATTGGTGGAAAAATGTGAATATAAACATTCCAGTAGTGGAAGCTTAGACTGGTTCAGTCATTCTAAGAACAATCTGTCAAATCTTCACCAAATTTAGTATATGTTTTATAGTTTGGCAAAAATTGTAAGCTCTTGGATATGTCTTAAAAATAATTTTACACATATTTTTACAGGAATAAGCCTGAGTAGGGTAGAAGCAAAATTTCTCATATTCAAGAATCCTAAGTATTACAATCATACTAACTAAAAATAAATCTACATTTATACGTATGATTATAAACTTCTTAAGTAAAAGACAAAGAAAAAAGAGTTCAAATAGCCAGAAGAAAACAAAAACACAAGTTTTCTTCAAATGAATGGCAATAATACTGACAGCTGATTTCTACACATTAAACCTGGAATAAAGAGGATAATAAATACCTTTATTTTAAAAAAATAATATATATATACATACATATATATATACAATTAAATATATATATATATATATATTTAATTTCAGAGAGGAAGTGAGAGGGAGAGATAAAGAAACATCAGTGATGGGAGAGAATGATTGATCGGCTGCTTCTTGCATAACCTCCACCGGGGATTGAATCCTCAGCCCAGGCATGTGTCCTGACTGGGAATCGAAACATGACTTCTGGTTTATAGGTCTATGCTCAACCATTGAGCCACACTGGCTGGGCAATAATAAATATCTTTAATGTATTTAAAACTAACTTTAAATTTAAAAACCATTTTTAAAACATATATTAAAATAAAAATTTTCCACTAGAGGACCACTGTCCCTAATAAAAACCTTCACTTAAGGAACAGTAAAATGATCTTATGTAAAATTCAAAAAATAATGAATAAAAAAGTGATAAGTGGTTAACAATATAAATTTAAATTAATAATAATAATGTTTTACCAAATAAAAATTTTTTAAATAAAGAACTAAACCAAATGACAACTTCATAAAATTTTGGAAGAGTTTGATTAGTTGAAGTAATCTAAATTTATGATAGTAAATCAATATTTTTCTCAATCCATCATAGAACATTTAAAAGTAACACATAAAGTAATTACAATATTTATCTAAATATTAAAAGATTGGTTTTATGTAGAATATTATTTTTCTAGTTTTATTAGCTATTTATTTTATACTCACTCTTCAATTTTCCCTTCTCCAATTATTTACATAAGGATTTTTTAAGCATGTAAATATTCTTTGAAGTGAAAAGCTATTTCAAATGGTGAACCACTATCACTAATTTTACAGTTAGTATTGCCAGTCATTTTATAAAATAATTAGGTCTAATACATTGGTCACAACCTTATAAACCATCCTGTATAAATCAATGTAATCTGACAGCTTCTTGGTTGACATAGAAACTGATTATAGCAAGCATGTTTAATGCAACACATATTTTATGCATAAATGATTAACTTACTAAAGTTTAAAATTGAGCTTAATCAAAGCCATGTTTACCACAGCTTTCATTATCACTCTACATTTTATTTAAAATAAATAGATAAAGGACATCACTTTAGCTAATATTTGGTAGTTCTCTCCTAAGGGAAGAATTTTGCCATACCAGATGAAATAATGCATCAGCGAGACTTGTTCTAGCAATTGAATTGCTCTTGCTTCTGATGTGTCTAGGTGTTCCCTTCACTGCCTAACTGTTATAATTTGGGGAATGAAATAATGTGCACATCCAACATTTGGATGCACTGAACTGCATCATCTTAAGGATTTAAAATGTAATTTGTGAGGAATAAAAATAATACAATTGGAGCCTTAAAACAACTAAGCAGAGTTTTCTGTGAAAATATTCAAGATCCAGTCAAGGGAATATTTGTTATTCAGAGGCTTCACCCATAACTGATGAAGACAAAGTATGTCATTATTTTATGCAAAATGCATTTTTATAAATTCCTTCTTTTTGTGTGTTTTAACAGGTACTACCAAAACATAAAAATATTATAATGTAAAGAGAGAAGCAGACCTATTTCAATACAGAATATTACTAAGTCTAGCATACAATTTAGGTATTTACATTAAAGAATATCATTCAGGAAAAACGCTAAAAGATGTATGAATATGTTAAGAATATCCATGAAATACTTGTATATGCTAAGAGTATCCACAAAAGACTTATTATATATATGGAGATGGAGAGAGAAAGAGAGAGAAGAGAGAAGAGAGAGAGAGAGAGAGAGAGAGAGAGAGAGAGAGAGAGAGAGAATGGCAATGTAGCCATGTACCCATCACTCAGCTTCAATAAATTAAAATTCATAACCAATTTTGTTTTACCTTCATTCCTACTACTTCACCACACATCACATTTTTAAGGAGTTAAACTGAAACATAATTTCATTATTCCTATATATTTCATATGCACCTCTAGAAATAAGCAATCTTTCAAAAAAACATAACCATAACTTCGTCAACTACCACTAAGAGTTAGTTCCTTATTATCATCAACTATCCAGTGAATTTCTCTTTCTGTTTTTTCTTGGTTTTCTATCTTATTATCTATGGATAAATAGTTAGATACAGAGATTCAGTTTTAAATTTTAGAAATAATTCTACATAAACAGATGTTGTGTACTTGCATCAGGAGGCCATAATGGATGTTTGTCTTGAGTTTGATCTATTAGAAATAATAGATGATAGTTATCTGTATACATTAATGACTTTGGGGTTGCAAAATAGTGAAATGATAATTCTAATATCCTATTCATTTATTGGCTATGATATAATTATAAAAATACAGTTTATATAGAAAGGAGGGAATAAATACTTGATTGTTTATTTTATTTAACAGGTTTAAGGACAATAAATGATTTTTCTAGCATCTTCCAAGAAAATCAAAACATTATTTGTGTACATACACCAATATTTAATATTTAAACCATAGCCATAATTTCTCTTTTATGCTCAACTTATGTATTAGTAATAGCTTTATTATCTGTAGAGTCATTGGAGAATTTAAAGGAATCCTACCTAATAATAGAGTAATATGCAAATTGACCACACCTTCGCTACGCCTAAGCCACACCCGCCAGCCAAGCCACGCCCACCAGCCAATCAGGAGCAAATATGCAAATAAACCCAACCAAGATGGCTACAGGCACTGAGAGCGGGAGGGAGGCTTGGGTTTCCGCGGTAACAAAAGAAGCAATCCTGTTGCCGGCCTAAGCCTCCACTCAAGGCTACAAACTTTCAATTATAAAAGGTGAATTAACTCCAACAGAAATTGCTGCTGGCCGAGGAGCAAGCAGCAGGCTTGGCTTTGCTCCAGGCTACAAAGTTTCAATTGTAGAAGGTAAATAAATTCCAGATACCAGGGCCTCCTCTTGGGTCGCCAAGGGGCGTGGCCGGCCTGCAAACCACCACAGGCCCCTCGCTCAGGCCGCCCCACGCCCCAAGGGAACCCCCACCCTTCAGGGCAAACCAGTCAGCCCCCACCCATGCACCAGGCCTCTATCCTATCTAATAAAAGAGTAATATGCAGATTGACCATCACTGCAATACACAATATAGCTGCCCCCATGTGGTCAAAGATCCTGCCCCCATGTGGATACAAGATGGCCACCACAAGATGGCCAGCAGGGGAGGGCAGTTGGGAGGCACCAGGCCTGCAAGGGAGGGTAGTTGGAGGCAATCAACCCTGCAGGGGAGGGCAGTTAGGGGTGACCAGGCCGGCAGAGGAGGGAAGTTGGGGGCAAACAGTTTGGCTGGGGAGCAGTTAGGCATCAATCAGGCTGACAGCAGAGTGGTTAGGGGATGATCAGGCTGGCAGGCAGAAGCGGTTAGGGGCAATCAGGAAGGCAGGCAGGTGATCAGTTGGGAGCCAGCAGTCCTGGATTGTGAGAGGGATGTCCAACTGCCCAGATCGGGCCTAAACGGGCAGTCAGACATCCCTCGAGGGGTCCCAGATTGGAGAGGGTACAGGCTGGGCTGAGGGACACGCCCCCCCTCCGTGCACGAATTTTGTGCACCGGGCCTCTAGTCTATACATATAAAACCCTAATATGCAAATAGACCAAACAACGGAACAACTGGTCGCTATGACGTGTGCTGAACACCAAAGGGTGTGCGCGGAACATGACGGGTGTCAGCAGCAGATGACAGAGTGTGGAACATGGTAGGCATTGGCCGTGGCAGCATGGTGGAGCAGGTGAGCTATGGCACCAGACCAAGGTGGAGTGCCGGTCGCTGTCATCGGCATGAGCCTCTGGTGGTTACTGAAAATTCTTTGCTCCCAGCTGTCAGCACCGGAGCCGCCACTTGCACCCGCAGCTGGCACCCAGTGCCAGCCCCGATTGCTCAGTGCCATCAGCGGGTGTGAGTGGCAGTGGTGGGAGCAGGGCTTCCAGCTGACAGGACTGAGGGTCGCGGCAGGAGGGTCCAGGCAGTGGCACAAAGGATGGGCTGAGACCCACCGCTGTGCCCACCACAGCCTAAGGCCCACAGTTCCTTTCAAGGTGCACGAATTCGTGCACTGGGCCCCTAGTACTATTTATAAATACAGTTTAAGTGGCAGTATTTTTTGGTATCTCAATTATGAATGTGTAAGACCATGTGGTTTTTCCTTTTCAAGATCCTATTATGTAAAGGATGTGTTTTAAGAGCTTTAAAAATAATTTTAGTATGATTTTAATTCTATTGCATCAACTAGTGTTCTTCAAGATATCTTATTGATAAACACATAAGTAGCTATGTTGCAAAATATGAGGTGCAGATGATATGGTGTGAGAAGGCTCATTGAATGCATATTATAAAAAAAAATGGTACCTGGTATTATATGTATGTATATCTGATGTAAACTTCATAATTTCTCACATGGAAGAAATGTTCACATATAGCATTCACATAAAGGAATAAATTTTACATTTATTATTTGACATCCTTAAATATATTGGCACATTTTAAAGAGCCAAGGATTTATATTTCACATTTTCCCTTGGCAAATTAATTTAAAAACTTCAAAATTCAAACTTATTTCAAAATTCTCATACTATTCTAACATTGATTTCTTAATAGCGAGAGATAACAAATCACTTAAAGAAAAATGGAAGATGATTAAACCAATTTGAACAACAGATTTGTGATCTACACTAATAAAAGAGAAACATGCAAATTAACCATTACTCTGCTACGCCCACAAGGCACGCCCACCAGCCAATCAGGAGCAAGTATGCAAATTAACCCAACCAAGATGGCTGCTGGCCACAGAGCTGGAGCAAGCAGGAGGCTTGGGTTATCCCGGCAATGGAGGAAGCCAAGCTTCCCACCTGCCCTGGCCGGTCCTGGCCTCCGCTCAAGGCTACAAAGTTTCAGTTATAGAAGATAAATAAATCCCAGATACCAGGGCCTCTGCTTGGGTCACCAGGGGCTGTTACTGGCCTGCAAACTACCACAGGCCCCTCGCCCAGGCTGTCCCACTCTCCAAGAGAACCCCCACCCTGATCCGGGACACCCTTCAGGGAAAACTAGCCAGCCCCCACCCCTGCACCAGGCCTCTATCCTCTCTAATAAAAGAGTAATATGCAAATTGACCATCACTCCAACACACAAGATGGCTTCCTCCATGTGGTCAAAGATGGCTGCCCCCATGTGGACACAAGATGGCTGCCACAAGATGGCCAAAAGGGGAGGGCAGTTGGGAGGGACCAGGCTTGCAAAGGAGGGCAGTTGTGGGCAATCAGGCCAGTTGAGAGGGACCAGGCCTGCAAGGGAAGGCAGTTAGGGGGTGACCAGGCCAGCAGAGGAGGGAAGTTGGGGGCCACTGGGCCTGCAGGGAAGGGAAGTTGGGGGGGGGACCCAGGCCTGCTGGGGAGAGCAGTTGGGGGGGACCAGGCCTGCAGGGGAGGGCAGTTAGTGGTGACCAGGCCTTCAGGGGAGGGCAGTTAGGGATGACCAGGCCTGCAGGGGAGGGCAGTTAAGGGCAATCAGGCTGGCAGGGGAGCAGTTAGGCATCAATCAGGCTGTCAGGGAAGTGGTTAGGGGGTGATCAGACAGGCAGGCAGAAGCAGTTAGGGGCATTCAGGAAGGCAGGCAGGCGAGCAGTTGGGAGCCAGCAGTCCTGGATTGTGAGAGGGATGTCCGACTGCCCGTTTAGGCCCAATCCGGATCGGGCCTAAACGGGCAGTCGGACATCCCTCAATGAGTCCCAGATTGGAGAGGGTTCAGGCTGGGCTGAGGGACAACCCTTCCCCCCCCCCCCCCCCGTGCATGAATTTCGTGCACCGGGCCTCTAGTTTAAGTATAATGAAATACCCAACTAGTAGCAACAATTTGCAATACTGTATTTATTTCTGTTGTCATATAACTTTAAGACATTTTGAAGATGATTTCTATAACTGAAAAGTCATAAGCATAAATCAGATTAGAATATAACCTTTGTTGTTTTTAATCAAGAAGCTTGGCTATGTGATTCCTGGAGTCATTAAAATATGTTAATTAAAAATTACATAGCAATAATATTTTTAGAATTATTTGTAAAGATTAAAATTTTTAACAAATAGTATAAATACAAATAAGAAATTTTAAGATTTATAAACAGATTTTAAGATATTAATCTTAAGGAGTACTGTGTACATAAATAATGAGACTGTATTAACAAAAATATAATTATTCTGTCTATATAATATATACATCATATATGCATATGATATAATTATATCAATCTTGCCCTCAATTGATTGTAAGATGTATTACACTTAATAATTCATTATATCTGTTAAATCATTCTCCCATCCTACTTACTCACAAGTGCAGGGACATCAATATCAATACACCATGAACTAATCACCGAAGAACACATATTTGTGTTCCACATTGTACTTAAACTGCTTAAGAAAAATTTTCTGGTTTTATAAACTACTAGGGGCCCGGTGCATGAAATTCGTGCACTGGGGTTGGGGGATCCCTCAGCCCAACCTGCCCCCTCTCACATACTGGGTGCCCTCAGGGGATGTCCTACTGATGGATTAGGCCCGCTCCTTGTGGGAGAGGCAACGAGGCTGATCAGTGGAAGGCACCAGCCCCATCACCCTGCTGCTGTAGCCACCGCCAGTCACCACAACCACCAAGATGTTTTCATCAACACGAACTCCAGTCCCCTCACCAAAAAAAAATGACAACTTTCTTTAGGCATTTTCAAGATGTGTCGTTCATAGGATATGCATTTTTTTCTTTTTAATCCTCACCTGAGGATATGTTCCCATTGATTTTTAGAGAGTGTGAAAGAGAGAGGGAGAGACAGAGAGAAACATCAATGTGAGAGGGACACTTTGATTGGTTGCCTCCTATATGAGCCCTGACCATGGGCACCAGGCTGGGGGGCATGCAGGGACCCCTGGGCCGCACGCAGCGGTGGCCGCCGAGGTCTCCACACACCTCAGAGGCCAGCAGCCAGCCCCCCATCGTGGGCGCCAGGCTGGGGGCATGGACCCAAACTGCCTCTTGGTGCTGGAGCATTCCCAAGCGGCTGGGGGCACTATGGTGACACGAGATGTTCCTGCCCTGCCCCCAGCCCCTTGGCACCTGCACCTATAGGCTCAAAGTGGCCAGGGGGCGTTCTGGGACCACTGCCTCTCAGGACCTAAGCGAGGGCCTACAGGCTTAAGGCGGCCTGGGTCCCGAGGATGTTTACGGGACCCAGGCCGCATTCTGGGGCCCCTGCAGGCCTACAGGCTCTGAGTGGCTTGGGTCCAGAGGATGTTTCCCGGACCCAGACCGCTGCAAGTGGCTGGGGGCGGGGCGGGAACATCCCCACGTCGCTATGGCGACGTGGGAATGTTCCTGCCGCGCCAAGGCTCCCAGTGGCCAGGGGTCGTTCTGGGACCCCTGCTGCTCAGGACCTAAGTGCGGGCCTACAGGCTCGGACTAGCCTGGGTCCTGAGGATGTTTGTGGGACCCAGCCCCTTGGCGCCTGCACCCTTAGGCTCCGAGTGGCCAGGGGGTGTTCTGGGACCCCTGCTGCTTAGGGTCTAAGCGCAGGACTACAGTCTTGGAGTGGCCTGGGTCCGGAGAATATTTACGGGATCCACGCCACATTCTGGGGCCCCTGCCGCTCAGGACCTAGGCATGGGCCTACAGGCTCTGAGCGGCTTGGGTCTGGAGGATGTTTCCCGGACCCAGACCGCTGCAAGTGTTTGGGGGCGGGAATGTTCCCACCCCGCCAAGGCTCCCAGTGGCCAAGGGGCATTCTGGGACCCCTGCCGCCCAGGACCTAAGCGCAGGCCTACAGTCTTGGAGTGGCCTGGGTCCAGAGGATGTTTATGGGACCCAGGCCGCTCAGCGCCCGCATATGCAAATTAACCGCCATCTCGTTCACTCTGATTGGCTGTGGGCGTAGTGAAGGTGCGGTCAGTTTGCATGTTTGTCTATTATTAGGTAAGATAGTCTAAAACAGGCGTCCTCAAACTACGGCCTGCGGGCCACATGCAGGTGTTTTTGCCGTTTTGTTTTTTTACTTCAAAATAAGATATGTGCAGTGTGCATAGGAATTTGTTCATAGTTTTTTTTAAACTATAGTCCGGCCCTCCAATGGTCTGAGGGACAGTGAACTGGCCCCCTGTTTAAAAAGTTTGAGGACCCCTGGTCTAAAATAATGAGATGTAAGGTAACTGGTTAGTTATTATATTTTTTATTCAAAATTAAAAGTTTATTTTATTTTTTTAGGTGTACATTTCTATGATACATGATCTATATATTGCATTATGTGCCCACTCCCCAAAGTAAAATAATATTTTGTTACTATATATTTGGCCCCCTTTACCCTTCACTACCTCTCTATGCTGTTCCTCTGGTAACCACCATACAGTCGTCTGTGCCTATGAGTTTCAGTTTTATACCCCACATATGAGTGAAATCATATGCTTCTTAACTTTTTCTGACTGATTTATTTCACTTCCATAATATTCTCAAAGTCCATCTATGTTGTCGCAAATGGATGTATTTCATCCTTTCTTATGGCTGAGTAGTATTCCATAGTATATACATACTCCATCTTCTTTGTCCAAAGGCATTTATTTTTCTTGATGTTACCTCCATGAATAATCCCAATATAAGAGAACCAATGCTCAATTATCTAGCATAAGTTAAAAAATGCATTAATAGAAATGTTGAAAGAATTAAAAATAATTCATTCATGGTGTGTCCGCAAGAACCATGCTATTTGCCAATTATATATAGAATGATTCTATAATTTATCATCTAATTCAGTTATTGTTTAAGAGTGAAGGAGGCACTATTAATCATTAGACTGAAACAATATATGTAAAACCAGTCAGTCGAGGGCAACAAGGACATCTTGGTTAGAGTGAAATAATTAAAACAAATCTGTCCCTACTTTCTTAGAACTTGTTAAAGTATGACAGATATTTTATACATAAATAATTAAAAGTAAACCTTCAAAGTATTTAGTAGCTGAATAGGCATATTTACAATTAAATATTTATCTGATTGCATATATTTCAACCTTCCTCTGCTATTGCAATTTTTTTCCACCAGATGGTAGCCAATAAATGCAGAAGAAGAGCGATTAACAAAGTTAAAAGAAAGAAAAGCAAATTGAAACCAAACTCAAATTGAAAATTTGATTATAGCTTGAGATATGACAATACTTGTAAAAATTCATATATGAAATATGTAAAAACAAATATTGTGCAAATTATTTAGAGTTAACATGACTTCCTAGGTTTCTGAGACTGTTGAATAATGTAGACAGGAAAATGCTAAATTTGAGCACAGGAGTCAATGCTCTTTTTTTCACAGATCATTCACAAACACATAAATGCAGTCTTATTTTAAATATTCCTCACATCTTTGTTTATTTATAAGAAGCACTATGATGTTCTAAAATATGATTTTTAGAATATGCATTTTCTGACAGTTCCTTTTTAAAAATCCATCTGTCCCTCTTATCCTTAAAAAATCAGATAAGTGGGATTATTTCCTCTGTGTGGAGTTTTCTCCTCTAGTCTTGGCTTGCACATGAAGTATTCATTATTTTCAAAAACCAATTATCATCCCTGTCTGGATACATTAAGATTTTTCCTACAAGTCTTTTCCTCTCTATCACATTTAAGCAACAGTTTGCATGAATTATTCATAGTTCCCATATTGCAGGCAAGTTTTTTTTTTATTAAATTTGATCATAATAATAGTTATTACCCCAGTCATGGCAGTTTTATGAGTCTTCTTCAATGCCATTACATGGAAAGATTTCAATCAAGAAATATAAAAGATGCAAATCAATTTCCATAATAAAATTAAACTGTGTCATCTACTCCTTCATTCTAGCAATAGAGCTGATTGACAGCCTCTTCCTAAAATCTGGAGCAGATAACATTCACAGAGAGAAATAGAGAATGGCAGATTATTTGCTTTTAAGAATTTCAGTGGCTTTTTCCTTCATTGTTGCTATTTGGTGTTTGCTAATCTGACCAGAGCATAATATTTAAATCAGAGTCTATATACAAATTTATTTTCAAGCATACTATTTCCTTTTCTAAAAGTAGTTTATTTTCTCAGGTAGTTGTGCTTATAACAGAATAAATACAGCATTAAGTGATATTGTTTTCCTCCTAATGATAGTGTAACTTCATTTTGTATAACAAAATACTCTGTTATTGTGAAGAAAGAGTGACTGATTTATTTCTGGGTGTCAATTTTTTAAAAAATAAAAAATGATCAGACTTTTATGGTGAGAATTTTTCTATAAAAGTGTGTCATAATCTCTTATCATTTAGTGAGGGGAGGTGTTCCGTTAGATTGAACTGTAAGATTGTAGACTTCTACTGGGAAATTTTTACAATGAGAGATCATGATGTCTGAGAACAGAAGAATTTCCATGAATATGAACACTACATACCCTGATTTAAAAGAGAGGGTCTGTAGACTTATGACCTTCTTTGCTTCCTCAAAACATAGGTAACTGGAGTAGCAACCATCCAATTCTACTCCTCTCAAAAATGTATCTCAGGATCTGAGTACAAGATGAGATAGCAACTATGATTTTTAAAAAAAATGACTCTTCACCATTCTTCAAGGCAATGGCACCAAACAGATCTCACAACTTAATTCTTCGTTTTTTTTCTTTAACAAATATCCACAGTTAACAGTTAATATTGACTTAACATCTAAAACGTCTTCAGCTTAATATCTTTATTCTTTATATTTCTACTCTCACAAATACTTCTGTGATTTTGAATGAAATTAAAATATAATTTTAGGAGGAGAAACAAATTATTTTTAATGAAGGAGAATAGATAAATTGATGTTCATTTGGCAGCAGTAGTAGCTCCTAAATGGTTTCATCATGCCAGCCCTACTTATCTTTCACATAGTAGCTTAAACTTTACTATGTCATCAAGCCTTTAATAACTATCCCATCTGGTATAGGAGCCTGTTCTCTCTGCTTGTCTATATCATAGCACTTATCACCACAAACGTTTTTTGTTTAATTGTTTAGGTCCATATCATACTATAAATATTTTCTAGCCAGAAATATTGGAGATATATATATATATATTTCATATCTAGTACAATAACCAATCAATGCTTATTGATTTGAATAGATGGACTGATAAATATACCAGCAACACATGTAAGCAGTTTCCATCATTGATATTGGTATTCCATAAAGATATATTCTCTTCAATAAGAAATTGTTTTTCTCCTGCTGCATAATAGACCATAATATTTATTTTTGTATCCTATGGAGTGTTCACTTCATTTCTAGTTCAATTAACATCAAGAAGGAGTTAATCTCATTCATAAAGCCATAAAACTGATTTGAATTAAATTATGTTTATAGAATAAAAGTATTATAATTTCAAAAAACAAAGGCATACACAGCATATGTAGTTTACATATTAAATTCTTTGAATGTAAAATTTCTACACACTTAAAACTAGCTAAAATAATTTAAATAGTAAACTTAATTAACAAGATTTCCTGAAAATTTGTTGAATATGAATTATAAAATTATATTTCATATTCCTAATATATGAAATAAAAAATGAAAATAAATTATACCATTTGTATTACTCATAATGTAGGGCTATAGGACAGGTGACTGAGTTGAGTGAAGATTGTCTGAGCTATAAGTAGATTTTTTCCCATAAAAATGTCCTTATTAAAATAATAATAACAATAATACATGTCACCACAAAACTGTATTAATTAAGGGAGTATGGTGCTGGCACAAAGATAGACATGTAGATTAATGAAAAAGATTTGAAAATCAAGAAAAAACCCTTTATATTAATAGTTGATTAATTTTTGACAAAGGTGCCAAAACAATTTAATGGGGGGAAATGATCTCTTCAACAAATGGTGCTCAAACAATACAATAATCACATGCAAAATACTTCATATCTTATATTTCACATCAGATACAAAATTAACTGAATATAAATCATAGATCTAAATCTAAGAACTAAAACTATAAAACTCTTAGAAAAAAACATGAGTAAATCTCAAAGACCTTAGATTAAGCAATGGTTTCCTATATAGGAAACCAAAAATCACAAGCAATGAAAAGAAAAGAAATGAGATAAATTGAACTTCTTCAAATTTAAAAAGTCTATGAACACAATAGAGTAAAAAGACACCCCAAAAATTGAGAGAAAATATTTCCCAATCATATAGTATATGATAAGGGGCTTGTTTTCAGAATAAAGAACTCTTACACCTAAATGGCAACAGACATATTAATTTAAAATACACAATAGATTTGAGTAAATAGTTCTCCAAAGAAAATATACAAATGACCAATAAGTATGTAAAAAATAGTCAATATTATTAAACATTAGAAAAATGTAAATCAAAACCACAATGAGGTACCAAAGAAGAGCAATAGCAAGTATTGGTGAAGATGTAAAGAAATTAAAACCTTCATATGTTATTGTTGGGAATGTAAAATGGTGCAGCTTGGCAATTCCTCAAAAACTTAAATATAAAATTACCATATGAGCAGAAATGCTACTAGTATAGAATGGGGTAAAAGTACATTTACAGTTGTATGAAAAATAATACAATAATCAATAAATAATAATGCAAGAGTAAACTCTGTATTTTATATACTCAAAACTGTAAACCTACTTTTGTCCCACCCTATATATACAAAAAAATGGAAAACATATGCCCATACAAAATATGTAAATATCCATATCAGCATTCTTCATAATAACAGAAATGTGAAAGAGACTCAAATGTACAACAACTAATGAATAGATAAATAAAATAATTCATACAATGAAACACTTTCTCAGCAATAAGAGAAAAAGTACTTATACATGCTACAGCATGGATGATACCATTATGCTAATTGAAAGATGCCAGTCAGAAATGACCATATATTGTGTTACTTTATTATACAAAAAGTCCAGAAAAACAAAGAAAAAATTGAACAAAAAGCAAAATGTAATACTTTCAACAAAGACTTAATTTTTTTAAAAAGCAAACAGCAAACAATATGATAGATTCTCATTATGCTAAGTGAAATAAGCCAGTCAATGAAAGATAAATACCACATAATCTCACTCATTTGTGGAATATAAAGAACATTATAAACTGTTGAACAAAAATAGATAGAGAGAAAGAAGCATCGAACAGACTGTCAAACTACAGTGGGAAGGTAGTGGAGGTTTGGAGGGGGGAGGGGTAAGAGACCAACTGAAGGACTTGTATGTATGCATATAAGCACAACCAACAGACACAAGACACTGGGGGAGGGGGAGTGAGGACAAGTGCTGAGGGGAAGGGTAGGCGGGGGGGGGAGGTCAATGGGGGGAAAAAAAGGGAGACATATGTACTACTATTTGTAATACCTTAAACAATAAAATAAAATTTAAATTTAAAAAAAAGGAAAACCAAAAATAATAATAATAATAATCACTTTAAATGTGAATGATGTAAAAATATTACTTAAATAACAAAGGTTGTCAGTATCTTTCTTTCTTTCTTTCTTTCTTTCTTTCTTTCTTTCTTTCTTTCTTTCTTTCTTTCTTCTTTCTTTCTTTTCCCTCAATCTATGAGTGATCCAATGCTTTATGTTCTGCAAAGTGCCTTCCACAGCCTTCTCTCCCTATAGCATCGAGGGTGGAGCACTACTCAAATTACACCTATGTTCATTGCAGTATTTTTTATAATAGTCAAGATTCGGAAGTAACCTAGGTATCCATTAATAGATATAAGTGGATAAAGAGGATACTGTGTATCCATACAATCCTATCTAATAAAATAGTAATATGAAAATTAACCATCACTCCAACACACAAGATGGCTGCCCCTATGTGGTCAAAGATCCTGCCCCCATGTGGACACAAGATAGCCATCACAAGATGGCTAGCAGGGGAGGGCAGTTGGGAGGGACCAGGCCTGCAAGGGAGGGCAGTTGGGGGTGATCAAGCCTGCAGGGGAGGGCAGTTAGGGGTGACCAGGCCGGCAGAAGAGTGAAGTCGGGGGCGACCAGACCTGCAGGGAAGGGCAGTTGGGGGGACCCAGACCTGCAGGGGAGAGCAATTGGTGGGGGACCAGGCCTGCAGGGGAGGGCATTTGGGCAGGACCAGGCCTGCAGGGGAGGGCAGTTAGGGGCAATCAGGCTGGCAGGGGAGTGGTTAGGGGGTGATCAGGCTGGCAGGCAGAAGTGGTTAGGGGCAATCAGGAAGGCAGGCAGGCGAACAGTTGGGTGCCAGCAGTCCTGGATTATGAGAGGGATGTCCAACTGCCCTTTTAGGCCCGATCCTACTGGGATCGGGCCTAAATGGGCAGTCGGAAATCCCTCGAGGGGTGTCCGACTGTCAGTAGGATTGGGCCTAAAAGGGCAGTTGGACATCCCTCTAGGGGTCCCAGATTGGAGAGGGTGCAGGCTGGGCTGAGGGACACACACACCCATGCACAAATTTCGTGCACTGGGACTCTAGTGGAATATAATTACTCAGCCATAAAATAGAATGAAATATTGCCATTTATAATATGCATGCACCAGGGTGTTATGCTAAATGAAAGAAATGAGACATAAAAAGAGAAATACCATATGATTTCACTTACAAGTAAAATCTAAAGAACAACATAAAGTAAATGAATAAACAGAGACAAGCTCATGGATATAGATAATAAACTGATCGTTTCCAGATGGGATGAGGTAAGGAGATGAATGAAAAAGTGAAGGGGATTTAGAAGTATAAACTGCCAGTTATAAAATTAGTCACTCGGATATAAAGTATAACATAGGAGATATTTTCAATAATATTGTTGTAACTATGTATGGTGCCAGATCAGTACTAGACTTATCAGGCTGATCACTTCATAAGATATATAAATGTCTAATAGCTATGTTGTATTCCTAAAACTAATGAATGTCAACTATAATTAAAATAAACTGTAAATAAATACTGTGAGAATTATTGAATATCCTGAATGTAAGTCACAATATATGAGTAATTTATTCTAAAACATATCACTGAGTGGCTTTTGTATTTTAAAAATCATAAACAGCTAGCAATATTACTTTATGCAGTAAATAAAATATTTACTTGCCTTGTTAATGTCTCTTTTAATATCTATTTTAAACCTTGGCAATGTAAATTAATTTTTGCTTTTTCAAAAACCAAATTTTTGGTTGGTTTTTAAATAAAATGTGGCATTTAAGAAACTTGACTGCATAGCAAAAAGAAGTTTCTGAATCTTCCTTTTACATAATATTTCCATATTATGATGTTTCTAGAAGAAAAACAAAATGGACTACAAATAAGCAGTAGCTATTTTCTCAGCCAATTCAGTATTGAAATTCTCTGATAGTTGATGTGCCTTTTGTATTTATTCATCTTGAAAATATATTTCACATTCCCAAACATGTAAAGAACCTATAATGGTTCACTCAATACCTGCCATGGGATTGAGTGACCAGCATTGGAAAAACATCTTGTGTCTGGCTGTTTTGTTAAAAATATTTTTTCTCTCATATGGAAAAAAAAAATCAGTTAAAACAAGTTAATCTTATCCAAATATATGCTTATTCAAGAATCTCTGCAGCTGACTTTATTTATTTTTAATATTCATAACTATCGGATGACAATACAACTAACAAATACAGTTAGTTGTTCAGTTTTTCTGACTTACTTAACTGAAACACTTGTTTTAGAAGAAAATAGCTGTTTAGAAAGAATCCCTAAATCTCTTGTGAATTCCATTAGCCATGAAATAATGCTATCATTTACTCACTGAAGTCAAACTATATACAGATAAATATTTGCTGACAAAACAAAAAGTAAATATGTAAAAACAAATTTTAGGAAGCTTCTAGACATGTGAATATATTCCCAGTAGAATAAGGTCTCTAACTTGCTTTTTCTTTTGCAAGACTGTTCTGCCTGTTACAGGTCTTTTTATCTTCCATATACAATTTAGAATAAGTGTTGTCAATTTCCATTTTATTTTTTTAAATATATTTTATTGATTTCAGAGAAGAAGGGAGAGGGAGAGAGAGATAGATACATCAATGATGAGAGAGAATCATCAATTGGCTGCCCCCTGCATGCCCTACATTAGGGATTGAGCCTGCAACCTGGGCATATTCCCTGGCTGGGAATGGAACTGTGACCTCCTGGTTCATAGATTGATGCTGGATCACTGAGCCACGCTGGCCAGGCTCAATTTCCATTTTAGAAATCCCTGCTCAAGTTTTAATTTGGATTGCATTGAACCTAAAGATCTACTTGGGAAGAATTTATATCTTAACAATATTTAATCATTTAATAGATGAATATTATGTATCTTTCAACTCATTTATTCTTAAATTTTAAAGATGAGTCATCAATGTACAATTATTACACATAGTGTATATTTTTATACACTACTAGAGGCCCAGTGTACGAAATTCATGCATGAGGTGATGTGTCCCTCAGCCCAGCCTGCACCCTCTCCAATCCAGGACTGCTGGCTCCCAAATGCTCACCTGCCTGCCTGCTTGCCTGATTGCCCCTAACTGCTTCTGCCTGCCAGCCTGATCAACTCCTAACCACTCCCCTGCCAGCCTGATTGATGCCTAACTGCTCCCTTGCCGGCCCGATTGCCCCTAACTGCCCTCCCCTGCAGGTCTGATCACCCCCTAACCACTCCTCTTCCAGCCTGAATGATGCCTAACTGCTCCCCTGCCGGCCTAGTCACCCCTAACTGTCCTCCCCTCCAGGCCTGTCCTCCCCTAACTGCCTGCCCCTGCTAGCCTGGTCACCCCTAACTGCCCTCCCCTGCTGGCCAGGTCACCCCTAACAGCTCTCCCTTGCCAGCCTGGTTGTCCCTAACTGCCCTCCCCTGCTGGCCTGGTCACCCCCAACTTCCCTCCTCTGCAGGCCTGGTCACCCCCAACTGTCCTATCCTGCTGGCCATCTTGTGGTGGCCATCTTGTGTCCACATGGGGCGGCCATCTTTGACCACATGGGGGCAGCCATCTTGTGTGTTGGAGTGATAGTCAATTTGCATATTACCTCTTTATTATATAGGATTACTTTTTGTCCTTATTTTCTAACTTTAATTACTGGTTTGTCTGTGTTTCTGTCTCTCCACATGTGTTCTAGTTACTGGGTATGAAAGAAATGAAGTGACTCCTTTCACCAGTGAGCGTCCCCTTTTCCATATGTTAGGAAGATACCATACCTAAATGAAACCATGTTTGGAGTTGAGATAGAACTGTGTTCTAGTATTGGTAAAAGCCCATTCTCCACTGCTTGTCTTTTAGTCCTTCAGCATGGCCTTCCTTGGATTTTGATTGAGAGCTTAGGGAGTTTATAATTGGAGCACTCAGATTTCTATCACATGGATATTTAGAGATTGACTTTTCAGCCTCGCTCACAGATTCAAAACTCCCTCTGTTTTTTTGTTTGTTTGTTTTTCAGGTCTTCTCCCTCTAGCAAGACTTTGTCCTCTAAATACATAGCAATGATGAGATTCCCTCTGCCTTACCAGTTCTGTATCACTGTTTCCTTTGAAACCCAGAATTTACCAAATAGCCTATGGTAAAAACTGACCTTCTATTTGGGATTCTTCTGTTTTCTATTCAGGTATACCAGACAAACATGGCTTTCAGAATCTGTTTTATTTTACTTCAAAGTGGAAGCCTACCTGGTTACACTCTATAATGTGGGTGGGTCTCATCCAGTGAGTTGCAGGCCTTAAGAAGGTGACTAATGTTTCCTAAAGAAGAAGGAAACTGCAACATAAAAACACTATCTGAGTGTGTAGCCTGCTTCCCTATGGAATTTTGAGTCAAGACTGCAACATCGACTATTATCAAATTAGCAGTCTGCTAGCCTGCTCTCTAACTTTGCCAGCTCTCACAGTCTTATGAGCCAAGCCAAATCCTTGAAATAAATCTCTATATCTATCTCTAATTGGTTCTGTTACTTCAAAGAACCCTGACTAATACAGTCTTTGTGTGAAGAAAAAAAGAGATGAACTTTTTTCTTCTTCTTCAAAAAAGAGAAATATTTAGATCTTTAAAGTTTAGTACAGCCTAGAGTTCAGGAGATTTTATATAGCGAGAGAGAAACAGGCAAAGGAGAAATCCTCTCCCCTTCACCCCCGTCCAGTTCTGGGAAAACAAAGACATTGTGGACCTTGACAAGTGGAGTCTTCTGGATGCTAAGACAACGAAAGCATTCTAGACATTGGCCTTGGACAGGAATATTGGTTCTAAGAACTCAAATATGTCAGAATTGAGACAGATTGTAAAAAAAAGAGATTGCAACTTATTCAAGGATTCCCCAGATCTCCAGATAAGAAGGCCAAGCTAAGGTAGAACTGGATATTCTTAAGAACAATAAACTAAGCAAGCAAAAACTACTTTTCTGCTATTCAGAGAATAGTTTAAACCAATGTAGTCTAGAACACAATACCTATCCCAGTGGAGTGTAAAATACAATTGTTATTGGTTATGGTTAAAGCTTTAAAACTGAAATTAATTTTGAAGGGAGAAGATTCACATATGGTAGCAGAGTTAAGTATGTATTTCTGTGCCTAAGCTAAGAATATTAGAATATATAAAGTAAAATAAGAAAGAAAGAAGTGTTTCCTTAAGTTGGAGACACTGAGATACCAATATTTTGTATATAACTTAGGAGGTACTTCACATATCTATTAAGATACTTGTTTTAAAATCATCAAAATCTTCTTCCAACATGGCTCTGCTCTTCAAGTTTTATTATTAATCGATAACATGACTTAAAAGAAAAAAAAATCTACCTTTCTCAATGTAGGAGGTATTACCATGAAAACCACTAAGACACAGAAAAAGCTGTCTGCACAGTAGTACACGCAGGCTGCATATTAAATGTACATATATGAAAGACTCCCTAGGGCAGATGAGCTTTTTAATCATAGTGTTTGACTTTCCTTATTTGATTTGTTTCTCCTCCTATGGCAGGAGGGTGGACATGGTTGCACATTTTCCTCTAATTTCTTGATAAGCACTACTATCAACATGACAGCCTGGACTGATTAAATAACCCTATTAATATGCAGATATAACCACTGCATTTAAGAGTCTCTGAGGCCAAAATTAAATGTAAATTAACAAGGGCCAAAACCCCTCTTCAGCTTCTTTCCTCTCAGGCAATTATTACATATTGCCTTGTGGGGAAAGACAGTGTACTTACAAATCACATTTATTTGTTTTTATGTTATTGGTCCAGTAGAGGTCGGATGACATACTGCCAGGGGAAGAATAGTGAAAGGTCATAGTAAAAGCAAGCCAAAATCAAATTTAGAAAAAGAAACGTGTAAACAGTGAGTCTGATAAATATGCAAGTTGAAACAGGAAAATTCAGAGTTTAGGGAAGTAAGAAAAAAGCAAGAATGTCTTCTAGGCCTAGTTTAGCAAATACTAAATGATCAGGAAAGAGAGAATGCAAGACAGAAAATCCAGGTTAGCGCCCTAGGGACAAAAATGCCCGGCAGCTCTTATGGACAGTGTGGGGCTGAAACAAAGACAAACAGTTGGCACAATAAAAATGTGCAACTTTGAAGTGGAGTCATGATCATCAATGAAAATAATGGCGCTCTTTAGGTTCTGCGAGTGACTTAAAGATTCTGTGATCTAGGATTCTTGGTAGCCATCTACTTAGGGTCAAAGTTGATCATCGGTCAGCAGAAGACCTGGACTCAGAGGGAGAGAAAAGGTGGTACAGCTGGGTCAAATTGGGGGAAAAGGTTAAAATATTTCTCTTCTTCCTGACAGTATGCTCTCCATGAAGGCAGATGCTATCTATAATTGGTTAACTGCTGAGTTTCCAGGACTTGGAATACAGTATACATTAGAAATGTATGTTGAATGCATTCATGCTCTCTTAAATTCTGTATCCATATTAGTGAGACTTTCACTCATTCTGATATGGTGTCCTGTATTGTGCTTTTTTAAACGTTCACTGAACCTCATCGACTATGAGACTTGGTTTGGCCAATAAAATGAAGGGAAAGTGACATGTACCAGTTATGAGCATGGGATTTTAAAAAATAACATTTGGTTGAACAGTACCCTTTATTCCCTGCCTCTTCAATTGTGAAACAGACAGACAATGAGCAGTGCTCCTGGTGGGTGACAGTTAGGGTTAGATATAGCAAATAAAACCACAGCATATTCACTAAGTTTTAATTTCAGATAAATAATGCATACATTTTATTATAAGTATATCTAAAATATTGCATAGGACTTAGTTATACTAGACATTTATTTTTATCTAATATTAAAAATTAATTGGGTGCCCAGTGTTTTATCTGGACCTACAATGAAAATGTAGACTGAGTAAAAACTAAACTTTGCTTTTGTAAGCCATGTGATGTGAGGGTTGTCTTTTGCCACAATATAATCCAACCTTCTGATCTATCTTGATTAATAGAACCACAGTTTATCCATTATAAAAAGAAATGATGGAATTAAATGCTATTTCATGATATTTAGGCTTAAAGGTATTTCTCCCCCCACTAAAGACTAATATGTTAAACTGCAAAAGCATTGCTTTATCCCAGTGACTCCCTTCTTTCCAAACCATGCACTATGGTCATAAAAAAAGCTATAACTATTTCCATACTAAGTTTTAGGAAACTCTATAAATCAAATCAATTGCCAAGGAGTAGTATAAACTTTTAGCACCCCCCTCCCCAACAATATGTTTGAAATTAAGTAGTATAAGTTACAGGTAATTCTTTTGATGTATTTAGCTTCTGGAGATGCCAAAAATACACAGATCTGACTGATACAAAGTTACACTTAATTATGGGGGGAAATGATTGATTAACACTTAGGTAGGTGACTAGGGAAATGATGACTCTGTACAAGGAAGGGCTGGGATAGAGAGCTCTGTCTTCACACTTTTCTCTCCCTCACTTTGTCCTGGATCAAGTCAGGCCAGGAGTTTCAGTCTAGGGAGCCAACACTGCTGTATGTGCCTGCTTCAGCAACTTCCTTGGTGAAGCACAAAAAAGAGGGGGAAAATGGAGCTCAGCAAAGGGAGATGCATAAGAATACATCCAATGTCCTGAAACTCAAATTCTGTGTGGTGTTCCCCACAACTGGTGCACAGTGGAATAAGTAGTTCCACCTGGGGACAATATGTTCCAAGGCAGCCTGGAGCCAGGATGACTGAATGAGCTGACCTTGATTTTGCCAACACATGTGCAGCATGAGGAGAGCACCACACAGCACATTTATGTCTTTCAATGAATGAGTCAGTAAACAAATGTCACCACAATAAATTAGGTAGAACTTTATAACAAGGGCTTTGGAAAAGAGCTACAGACAAAACACTAATGAATGTGTGCATGTGGTTGTGTGCTCTGTGTGTGTGTTTCCTTGATCAGTTTTACCAGGTAACTAACTTACATAGTGCTACTTTTCATTTTTACTTGCATTGCTTTCTATAATGACAATACAAAAAAAAAAAAATCTACAGACAGCCTAATAGAACTAAGAAAAGCCCACATAGCGACTGGATACAAGATGAATACTAAAAAAAATCAATACTGTTCCTATGAATCTCTCTTAAGTCAAATTCTCTTTGAAGCAGGCCTGGATCCAAGGATTCAGGTACACGTGACTTTTTTTAAGGAACTATTCCAGAAAACACCAGAGGAAATGGTGCCAGCAGGGCAGGAAAATGGAAGAAGCCAAACAAGGGTGTGAAAACAGCCTCAACCTAATTCTACCAGGAACACCATATATTATATTTTAGAGTTGGTCCGACCTTGGTTGTGTACTTTTACTCTGAACAATCATTGGTTGTGACATGCCTAGACTAGTGAGAATAAATACTTTAAGATCTCCACCAGTGGGGTTGGAATTTCTCATAGTAGCTAAGCACAAATAAATCCAGGTTTGGGCACATGAAATGGCAAATGAAACTGAGGTGTCTAGACATAGCACAAGAGGTGTCTGCTCTAACAAAAGGAATATCTAATTAGAACACTGAAGTCAGATATAAGAGCCATTTATAAAAGCTTGGTAGACAATCTAACAGAAGTGTAAAGTTCCTTTTTAGAAATTCAATTGAAATAAGAAAATAAAACCTTGGAGAGGTAAATAATGTTAGTGGATAAGAAATGCAACACTGTAAACATATCACTCTTCCAAAACTGATCTATAAATTCAATAAAATTATAATCTAAAAATCCCAATAGTATTGGGGGCATAAGAATTCATAAAATTAGTCTTATCTTTGCACAAAAGAATACAATAGCATAAATAAATAAGACAACACTGGAAAGGAAGACCAAAAGGAGGATTTTCCTACCAAATTCAAATACATTTTATACATTATTAATAATTAAGTTATGTAATATTGGTTTACGAAGAAAATACGATCAAGTCTTGATGAGAGATTGTCTTTAACATGGTGATGATCCACTAAGTGTGTGAAAGCAAAGGTTTGGAAGTAAAATATTAAGGACAAGAATCAGAAAAATGATAGGATGAAGAGGTCTGAGCTAAACTAACCAGAACAATAATAAGTTACCATTTGTGCACACAATGGAATCTTATTTGGCCATAAAAAGAAATGAAGTATTGATTCAATCTACAACATGACTGAACTTTAAAAACATTGTGCCAAGTGAAAGAATCTAGATACAAAAGGCCAAATCTTGTATGACTCCATTTATATAAAATGTCCAGAATAGGCATATCTATAGAGTCAGAAAGTAGATTAGTGTTTGCCAGAGCTATGGGAGGGAAAAATGATGAGTAACTGCTAATGGGGTTAGGGTTTTGGATGATGAAATGTTCTGGAATTAGATTGCTGTGATTGATGCACAACTTTGTGAATGTACTCAAAACCACTGAATTGTATACTGTAAAAGGGTGGACTTTATGGCACATGAATTATATCTTGCTAAAACTGTCACTACAAATATTTCTATTTTAACTGCTCCTGTAAAATCTCTTAGAGTAAAAAATATATTTTTAAAAAATAGGAAATCAGAGAAATGTACTATGGATTTCAAGGGAGCACAATATATTTCCTATTGAATAAGAAATGGCAAAACTTAGGAACTGTAGATTATGTTACAGAGATAGTGCTTTCCCTCACCTTTCGTTTTCCAAACAGATTTCAGTACTATGATAAAAATAGAGAAAAATTTATTTTTTCCTCACATTGATGGATTTTAAACAAGTGAAATAATTTCTTTCTTAAAGTGTTAGACATAGATTTAATCATCTATTATGAAATGTAGAGTCTTATACCAATTAGCTTTCAAAAGTGTTTATTGTTTAATAATATGTGTAATTCATTCTCAGTTTCCTGGAAGATGACATGGGGTCTAATATATTAGAGAATGATTAACAAGTTGAACCTTAAAACACTATTCACTTTACCTGGTTTTATTTGTTTTCCTTTTTATTGAATTTATTGGGGTGGCACTGGTTAACATTATTCAGGTTTCAGGTGCACAATTTTATAGCACATCATCTGTATACTGCATTGTGAGCTCACCACCCCAAGTCAAGTCTCCATCCATCACCATTTATCCCCCCCCCCCCCGCCCCATCCCCTCCACCACCTCCCTCCATTTCCCTCCCCCAGGCAATCAGGGCACTGTTTACCAGGTTGATTTATATAATTATAGGAAAATCCCCCAAAGCAGCCTTTTCTCAGGTACATTTTTTTGTGGCTCTAAACTCAGGCTATTGATCTGATTCTCAGTTGCCGTTTTATAACATAGTTAGAGTGAATTCAGTTGCTTTACCCGATGCTTTTGGATAGATTTTGAAGAATATGATCGACACTTTAATAACTATTGTACTTACATCAATAATTGTTTAGTACATTTCTAGGGAGATATTAAAGTTAACTGCATTCAGTTGTCTCAGTTATTAAATCTGAAAAAGACTTCAAAGAGAAGCCATAATATTTATCCTAACAGATTCAGACTCTTATATTGTTCCTCTCAATAAACAACACTTATTTCTTGCCTTGTGGTTTCTATCTCTTCTTTTATATCCATGAACATTTTTAACCAGTTGTGTAGTTTTTATTTTTTGCATCTACTTACTTTCCAAAATAATTTGTTGACTGCACTTAAAAAAATTGCTTTTGCTCTGTTTAATTCATCTTTGATAGTTGATTTTCCATGAGATTTTTATGTGCCCTAAATTGTAAAAGTATTTCAAAAGAGATTTTGTATTTGCCCCTTTGGTAAACCTTAGGTGTTTCACCCATTTGAGACAAAATAATTTTCCAAGTTGTACCAAGTGGGTATTTTTAATTTGGACTAATATCACCATTGGTATTTACAAATTACTCTTTATTACAGACAGAATTATAACTGCCTCACAAAGCTTATAGTTTTAATCCTAACCCCAGTGTGAATATATGTAAAGGCAGGTAATTAAGGATGAGTAAGGTCGTACAGGTAAGCTCTCAATTCAATATGACCGGTATCCTTATAAGAAGAGGAAGAGACACGAGAGTTCAACCTCTCTGCATGCACACAAGGAAGCAGCCATGTGAAGACAGAAACAGAAAGCAATCTGCCTCAGGCCTAGGCTTTCTTTATACATATTTTTATGGCAGTAAATTAGTACCATTTCACTAAAGCCAGGAGATACATCATTAGCCTTATATTCCTTGATATCACAGAAGTTGATTACGTTGCCAGTATTCTGTAGTTTTTCTTATATTGTTTTAATTCAAGTTCAGAGAATTAAGTTAATCATAATTCTCAGGACAACTCATCATTAACATGATTGCAAAATACCATACCTATTTTCCCCTTTTTAAATTTATGATTTCCATTTTCCCCTCTCTAGAGATATACAAGGTAATAGATTTAATATTTTTAAATTGCATATGTGTACATCATTTAAATATATATATATATATTAGTATATCAATATATATATGTATATATATATATGTGTGTGTATATATATATATATATATATATATATATATAGTGTTTTGTGTGTGTTGTGTTCTTGTTCTTCAGTGTTTATATGAAATTACATATTGGCAATGTCTTATATATCTTATTTTGTTTTCTTTTATTACTTGGTGCAAAGTTTTAAAAGACATAGCAATACATGTTATTCTTCAAATACATTTATATGTTTCCCTAATGATAAATATTTGATTTTGATTCTACGTCCCTGCTACCATAAACAACACTGTGATAAGGATCCTCATACATTTTGACATTAACTCTCAGTGTTTTACAGACTCCTCTTGCTCTAGCCATATCAAAAATTCTGAGTGTTATCATGAAGGCACTCATTTTTCTAGGTTAATCTTCTATTCTCACTATGAAGGATCTCACCAGTCTGTCTGATTTCCTCCAATAGCTTTAACTGGGAGTAATAGTTGTAATGTGCCAAGAAATGACAGATCTCTTGTCCTGCAGCTATCTCTCCAGAGCCTCATTTAGGTATGTCCACAAAGTCCAAAGTTGAATTTATGATTTACCTCCTAAATCATAATTCCCTATTTCCTATTTTTCCTATGTTATTTAGGTCGCAGCAGGGTCAGTTATTAAAGACAGAATCTAGAAGATCATCCTTTATTCCTTTCCCTTCCTTTTCTCAAATATTTAATCAATAGGTGAGACCAGTAGATTCTGCACCTAAATATCTATACAGTTGTCTTCATTTCTACTGCATCTGCTGTAGTTCCCTATTTCTGGTAAACTCATCTTTCCCAATTTAGCTGGATAAATTCTACTCAATCAATCCTTCAGACTTGAGTAGACCTCAAGGGTGTTTTTTTTTATCAGGTGAAAACTATGTTCCCCTGTTAAACTCTAACAAAGCACTTTGTGTTTTCCAATACATTCTTTTGAAACTAGGCACTTACCTCTAAAAGTATTAATTTAATTCCTATTTCATATTCTCTGAACTAACCAAAATTGTAACTTTTTGTTGATGGGCTATATTACCTGGGATAAAATTGTCGATCAAATGTTCATTGAGCTTCTAACAGGTTTCAGACATCATTCTTAGCACCTTAAAGATAGCAGGAAACTAAACAGAAAAAAGTCTGCTCTCAAGAGAGAGACAATCTATACTAATAAAAGGGTAATATGCTAATTAGACTGGACATCTTTGGGACATCCATCCGGATGTCCTTCCGGACAAAGCCACGGTGGCGGGGGCTGAGGCAGAGGTGGTTAGGGGTGATCAGGCCAGCAGGGGAGGGGAGTAAAGGGCGACCAGGCCGGCAGGGGAGGGCAGTTAGGGGCAACCAGTCTGGCAGGCAGAGGCAGTTAGGGGCAATCAGGCAGGCAGGCAGGTGAGCGGTTAGGAGCCAGTGGTCCTGGATTGAGAGAGGGCAGTTGGACATCCCCTGAGGGGTCCCGGATTGGAGAGGGTGCAGGCCGGGCTGAGAGACCCCCCCCATGCACAAATTTTGTGCACTGGGCCTCCAGTTAAATATAATAAGTTAAAAAGAGAAATGTAGCATAGGCTTTTAGAGCACGGACTCTGAAGCTGTAATGCCTAGATTCAAATTACAGTTCAAACACTTCCTAGCTCAATGATTTTTGCACATTAGTTATTCATTAAACATGGATAATATAATATACTTCATAAGTTTATTATAAAAATTAAATAAAATAACATTTATAAAGAAATGGGAACAATATCTTGCATATAGTAAGCATCATATAAGTTTGTTAAATAACATTTATATGTTATATTGTAAAATATATACATATAATGAAAAATAAAAATCAGGTTAAAGGAGACTAACCATAGAGGATGAAAAGTTAGGTGGCAATTTTTGATAGGGTACTCAGATAGACTAAAGTGACATTTGAGCAATAAGTTGAAGAAGGTTCCAAATACATATTTTTTAGATGAATTAAAGGATAATTTATAGCACTTTAAGCATATCCCAAGATTTGGGTAAGATAATGCAAAAAGTGAATTAGTCACACACAAAAAAATAAACATACAGGACTTGGTAGTTGTTAAATAAAAATAACAGATAATCTTAATGGATAAAGAATAAGATTCTGCATGAATATAAAGTATAATGCTTCCTTACTCGCCTATCCACCACTGGCCCAGTGGAACATAGAACAGGAGAGGAGAATAAACCACTCCCCTTATGAGGGAGCTGTAATTCAGTACTCTCACAGTGAGAAACTATTTTTTGTTAAGGTAAGGAAATGGCCTGAGAGAGAAGGATGAGCTGGTCAGGATAGCTGTTAAAACAAATAAAAATCCCCTTTCTTAAAATTATGACTTTATTTGTGAAAAAATGAAAGCATCATTTTCTTACCTTTATATTCCTATTATAAAATTGGTATTAAAATTAATACTTAAATTTACTAGGAGACTTTAGTAAATTACATAAATTCATTATCAATCACCATTTTGCATTTTTCCTATGTGGGTGAATGTCTTAAACATAATTGGTTCTGAAAAGAATTATGATGAGGAGGAAGAAGAGGAGGAGGATGATTGAAGTGATAGCATGGAAAATCTCAAGGAATCTAAAGAGAAGGAGGAAGAAGAGAAGTTAGCTTGAGGCTCCCATATGGCTTGAATTCCTTTGCCAATATGTTGCTGTTTTCCTTTGTGAAATGCTACACTAATGAATCCTCAAAAAAATCTTTATACATCACTCTATAGTACATAATCCTTGATGTGGAAGAATAGGCAATTTCTGTTCTATATCCAGTAGTTGTTGCTGAAAGAAGATAAAGGTATTAAAACTGATATTACTTTTCATCTCACTGGGCAGAGACCATGTCTTTTCTATTGTCGACTCAGCACTGAGTGATAAATACACTCTTGCAATATATGAAGAATGGATTTTTCTCTGTTCAAATCCTTTGCTCATTAAACAAACCTCTCTGGTGCAATGTTTTTCAATAAACAGTTAATAAAATGTATCTGCCTTTATAAATTCACTTATAAAAATTATTAGACATCTGCAGACAATAGAATCAGTCTTTCTCAAACATTTCATTTACTAAATATAGATTTATAGGGAGAAAGAAAAAGAATAGACAATTTCTTTTTATAAACAATGTCACATAATAGATAAATCAGAAAGCAAAAATTGACATTTTAAATCTCACTGGCCATTGCAAATATAATAAAGTACCTCCATTCACCTCCCACAATATTTGGAGATCATATTTTGAATGCCTCTCACCAGTCCAGCTGAAAGTAGAAATGATTTTTTAATGCTATTTTTAACTTCCCAGAGATTACTTCACAGGAAGAATAAAGTGTCGCCAAAAATAAAAGAAAGAAATACCTTACTTCTTTGGAATGTCATTGTTACAAGATAGCAAGGAGCTAGAAAAATTCCTGGGCAAGTGGAATAGAGAAACTGAGACAAGGAAATTAAACAAGGCTAATTTGGGAAGCTTTCAGCTAGCCTGTAGCAAGACCTTATCTTCCCCAATTAAGGAACTTGCCAGCAAATGCTGAATACCTCTCCTCCCTCTACTTTATTGGTTTCTCCATTCGCATGCTAATACTGTACTTTTTAAATTACAGGTGCTATTTTAATTGATTGCAATAGCTGGTTTGATTAATTCCTCTTCCCACATTGATTTTTAAAGGAATTTTGTCACTACTCGTAATTGTTTGTTTTCCACATGACCTTTAGAATCAATTTATCTATTTCCATACCCCCCCAAAGAAGCTGATATTGTTATTGGGATGGCATTAAATTTTATTGACTTAAGGCAAATTAACATATCTCTGATATTATATCATCTTAACCTCTCTTTTTGTTTAAGTCCACTTCTGGATCCTTCAGGAGTATTTTATAGTTTTCTTCACTTAGGTTTTGTACCTTTTCTGATAAGCATATTCATGAAACTATTACCTTAGGATACCACCTTTTGATTGTGATGGATCATTGCATAAATTATACCTTCTAATTTGCTATTGATTTTATATATAAGAATCATGTTAGCTTCTCCAGAGAAACAGAACCAGCAAGATATGTATGCATAGGCATTTTAAAGAATTGGCTCACATGATAATGAAGCTCACAAATCCATAATCTGTTGGATAGACTGGCGACACCAGGAAGAGTTGATGTTGCAGCTTGAATCCCAAGGCAGTCTCCTGGCAGAATTCCATCTTCCTCATGGGAGGTCAGACTTTTTCTATGAAGTCCATTAACTACAGTATAGAGATAATCTGATTTTTTCAAAATTACTGACTTAATATTAACTTCATCTAAAAGATACTTTCACAGAATACCTAGAATAATGTTAGACCAAATATCTAAGTTGATACATAAAACTAACCATCACAAGGAACTTTGATTTTAAAATTTTAGTTTTATATTGCTACTTACTCAGTTTTATACCCCTTTCTCTCTTGTCACTTCCCAACCTACCCTCTCTCTGTTTTCACCATTTTCTCCTTTTCTTTGATTTTTTGTAGCTTTCTAGATAAACTATAATAGCATTTGCAAACAGAAGTCGTTTTACCTTTTTTTTCTTTCTCTCATGCCTCTAATCATTTTCTTTTATCCAATTTTATTTTTAATGTATTCAACATAATATTAAAAACTATGGCAATAATGAGCCTCATTTCCCTTTTCTCTACATTTTAATAGAAACTGGTCCAGCACATCCGATTATTTAAGATATGGATTAATCATATTTTAAAATCACTGAGTCAATTATTCTTCTATTGGGTGTTTTTATTAGAAAAAGGTATTCAATTTTGTGTTGAACTTTCCTTGGAAATAACATGACTTTTTTCTCCTTATATCTATTTAAAACATGAATTATATTCATAAAGTTTTGCATTGTGTTCCATCCTTGTAATACTAAAAAAGTCTTATTTAGTCATTATTTACTAATTGAATGTGTTTTTCCTCTAATGGCTAATATTATTTCATTTCAAACTAGAGGCCCGGTACATGAAATTTGTGCACGGGGGTGGGGGAGTGTCCCTCAGCCCAGCCTGCACCCTCTCCAATCTGAGACCCCTCGAGGGATGTCTGACTGCCCATTTAGGCCCAACCAGGATCGGGCCTAAATGGGCAGTCAGATATTTCTCTCACAATACAGGACTGCTGGCTCCCAACTGCTCGCCTGCCTGCCTACATGATTGCCCCTAACCGCTTCTGCCTGCCAGCTCAATCACCCCCTAACCACTCCCCTGCCAGCCTGATTGCCCCTAACTGCCCTCCTCTGCCGGCCTGGTAGCCCCTAACTGTCCTCCCCTGCAGGCCTGCTCGCCCCCAACTGCCCTCCCTGCTGGCTTGGTCACCCCTAACTGCCCTCCCTTGCCAGCCTGGTCGCCCCTAACTGCCCTCCCCTGCTGTCCTGATTGCCCCTAACTGCCCTCCCCTGCCATTCTGGTCACCCCTAACTGCCCTCCCCTGCTGGCCCGGTCACCCCTAACTCTCCTCCCTTGCCAGCCTGGTCACCCCCAACTGCCCACCCCTGCTGTTTCAGTCACCCCTAACTGCCCTCCCCTGCCGGCCTGGTCGCCCCTAACTGCCCTTCCCTGCTGGCCTGATTGCCCACAACTGCCCTCCCCTGCTGGCCATCTTGTGGCAGCCATCTTGTGTCCACATGGGTGCAGCCATCTTTGACCACATGGGGCAGCCACCTTGTGTGTTGGAGTGACAGTCAATTTGCATATTTCCTCTTTATTAGATAGGCTATCTGTGTCAGTATTTGCATAAATAAGGATTGTCTGCAGTTATCTTTTAAGTGAAATATTGATGTTTGACCTATGCATTTGTTAAGATCCATTTGAAATCAGAAACCATTCAGCATATTTCAAACCAAAGGTATTTAATGTATAATTAGTTGTACGATTTGGAAGGATGAGAGGAACAAAAGAGATGAAGGTAACATTATTAAGAATCATTTATAACTGCAAACCAGTAAGTAATGTTACTGCAAGCTCTGTGTCACAATCCTAACAGGGGTCAAGTTGCCTGATATGGAATCCATAAGCATCCAGTCTAGGTCACTGCTGCTGTTGCTGGGAACCACACTGCCTGGGCAGGAAATAGGCGCCAACATTCCCAGGTTACTGACTGCAGCTGTATCTGCCACTCTCGCCACCTTCAACATTGCTGTTATTTCTACTGTTCTTGAAGCCAGAAAACCATGAAGAAAAAAAGGAGAATCACTTCTCCATATCTCATTCCACCACATTTTGCACTAGCACATCCCTATTGTATAGCCGATCTGTTTGGCATGGGTGTCTGGGAACTGTGGTTTGTGGGGCCCCAGACCCTGAGCTACAGAACAGATCACAGAAGGGCTGAAAACATGCAGAGAAATTTCTGGGAAAGCTTACTGGAATTTGGAAATGTTCAAATTAACTAGTATAATTTAAGTAACATTGTCATATATGACATTTGAAGTATCATCTAAGCCAATGCTTATTTAGTGGATAGCTCTTTGATAATATTCTCATTTTGGGGGGTATAAAAACTGGATGTTTAAAACTTTTTCCTGGGGCCAGATATGAGAAATTATATTTTTCCTAGAAATTTGTCTATTTCAAATTTGTTGAAATCAAACCAATCTAGATGCCCTATATCATGATTTGGCATCAGAAAGTTATTTGAAGTAAATCATTCTCCCTAGTGCCCCTACATATTTAGGAAAGCAATGGGAAGAAAAGTTGGGGTTTTTTCCCTATTTAAGTTATCAGATGAATATTTAATAACTTTATACTCAGATAAAAAATTAAGCCAATTTCATCTTGAGGGAAAGAACCAGTAACAAAGAAATAGACAATTAACAATGAGTTTGAGGTGACTGGCTAGTAATTTGGTCACGGGAGGAGTAGCAAGGAGATAAAAATCTAGTTAAAATGCCACCTCAAACCTTAAGCCAAGTAAACTGTAGATGAATAGGAAGGTAATATGTAAAAGAGATGGGGTGAGGGAGAGACAGAGAATAGATAATTATACAGGTAAAAATTATTTCCTTTGGTCTATTTAACTGAAAAGAAATAGAAGCTTGTCTACCTTTAAAAATGTAGGTTATCCTTTTACAAACTGGAAGACAGAAATAAAGGATTATTTGTTGCAAAATGTTCTGGAAGCAGGTTTAGTAGTTTTCATTTTAGAGAAAATAACACTGTTTTAAGAGAAGAAAAAAAATTTTTGCAAAGAGCATTTAAAGCTTCAGGACTTTGCCTACTGGGTCTTATTTTATGTTTTGGGGAAATATAACCTGTTAAAAATGATCTTCATAGGATGTCCTTGTGGTAGAAACTTCTGGGCTTGACTTAAAAGTTTAAATTATATAGGAAGGTGGGGCAACTTGGAAATTTGTCTCTTGGACAGACATGGGATTTTTAAAAAATATTTATTTATGCCGAAACCGGTTTGGCTCAGTGGATAGAGCGTCGGCCTGCGGACTGAAGGGTCCCAGGTTCGATTCTAATCAAGGGCATGTACCTTGGTTGTGGGCACATCCCCTGTGGGGTGTGTGCAGGAAGCTGCTGATCGATGTTTCTCTCTCATCAATGTTTCTAGCTCTCTATCCCTCTCCCTTTCTCTCTGTAAAAAATCAATAAAATATATTTTATATATATATATATATATATATATATATATATATATATATATATATATATTTGTTTGTTTAATTGTCTGACTCATTCAAGAAGTAAAAATACTGCAAAATTTACATTGGCAACTTTGAAAGACAACAAGTCACAGAAAACCCTATCTAATACAGAGAGAATATGCTAATTGACTCCCATGCTGTTGCAAAGATGGCAGTGCCCACAGCCAATAAGGAGGGAATATGCTAATTGACTGTCCCACCTCAAAGATGGCAGTGCCCAGGCCCCTCAGCCCCATCAGGGTGGCAGGTGTGTGGCAAGGCTGGGCCCATCCCCAGGCGGGCCCAGCTGCTCCACATACCTGCCTCCAGAGTCCCCCAGTCCCCTTAGCCCCCAGCCGCCCAGGGCCAGCCTGAGGTGCAGGCAAGCCTCAGATGTCAGCTGCCCAGCCTCCCAGGGCTGTCTGAGGCTCAGGTAACCAGGGTTGGCTGAGGCTTGCACTGCTGGGAGTGGCAGCAGCAAGGTGTGATGGGGGATCATCTTCCCCTGATCGCCGGGTCGCCTCCCGCCCCTGAGGGCTCCTGGACTGTGAGAGGGGGCAGGCCGGGCTGGGGGACCCCCCCTTCAGTGCATGAATTCTCATGCACCGGGCCTCTAGTACTGAGTAATTTAATTTTTTAGCATGTATCCTGAAGTAATAATCTATATGGTAAAATACTGCATCTTGAATTAGAATATATGTCTTGCAAAGAGTCATGAAAAAGAAAATTAGAACAAAAAGAAGCAATGACAAAAAGGGATACACTTGATAAATTATATACAAGTACTACATATTATTGTACTTGTGTTGATAAAATCATCCTTTAAAAGGATATAAAACCTCAAAGATAAACAAAACTAAAATATCAAAGTGTAGCTGAAAAATATGGGTTTTAAATGTATATGCAATCAGTCATATTCAATTACTGGCTTTTAAGCCACTTGGCATTTAGATCAATTTAATTGTTCCCTATTTATTTGAAATTTCCCATTTTATAATAAGATATATTTACTCTGCAATGAACAAGCAGATGTTTTTTGTGTGTTTTTTCCAGAAACCATTTTACATTGGGTGTTACTTCAATTTCAGTCCATCTCTTCTCTACCATTTTCCAGAAGAAAACTTGGAATCAGGTCATTTCTTTTGAGGTATATTTTTCTTTATCAACCTCTAATTGTTGCTCTTTGCACAATGCCCAGATGGTTCCCCTTTTACAAAGTACCATAGTGTAAAATAAAAATAAAAACCCACAGGCCTGAAGAAAGTCATTGACAGCGTCTCTAAAGAAAAGGAACAAAAAGAGGGTCCAGAAAGGGCAGGGCAGGTGGTCATTCATAATCTCTAGTATTGGTATGAACTGATTCTAATTCTTCTGAGAAGTCATTAGAGATTACATCGGAGGCACTGTAGTCCCATGCATTTACAACTGGCAGCATCCAAGATGAGAAAAGATTTGAAAACAGATACTGTCTGTTTAAATGTATTTTTAATTCAAATGAAGCTTTCTACACTCATTGTAATGTGAGAATATGATCATTTTTCTTTATATATTCAGATCATGATTCACCTTGAAAAAGCTGTGGAGTCAAAAGTCTGGCAAAGAATAAAGACAAACTAGTACAGAATATGACAGCTACAGATGGGACTGGTGATGTGGAGAAATGAAATAAATGATTTGCCTCATTAATTTTGTTCTCTGATTCTTGTCTTAGTATATTGGACCTATTTTCATAAAAATAAATTAAATGTGCAAAGAGTTTTTAATTCCAACCTATTTCACCAGTTATAATTATAGTTATAATATCTTCAACTTTTTTTCTCCAAACTAAAATTTCCAGAATCTGGGATCTATTATTCCATTAAACCCTTGTTTTTAGTGGCACTTTAAAAAGTAATATCTGTGGAACCCAGGTGAACATTTATGGGAGTTTTTTTGTAAGCTATAAACTGAACAGAGATGTTCACAGAATATGCAAAGGGAAAATTATTTCACAGCAGTGTAATATTTTAGACAGCCCAGGTATTATAAAGTGAATCACTGAAATAATATATAAAGGCCCTTATAGTAGAGAAAACTAAAAACATCCTTCTATTTCTAATACTATAATATTTTTCTGGAGGATAATTTGTACATGGAGAGAGTACAATTCAGTGCAAATACATAACAGAAACTCCATGCTTTGCATACTAAATTTTATATATTCAAGGTTTGTTGTAAAGAATCAGACTAAGTTTTTGTTTTCCACAAATGGATTTTATGAAAACCTGTGATTTACAAACTTATCCTCTCTAATAAAATGGTAATATACAAATTAACCATCACTCCACTACATAAGCCACGCCCACCAGCCAAGCCACGCCCACCAGCCAAGCCACGCCCACCAGCCAATCAGGGCGAGTATGCAAATTAACCACATCCAAGATGGCTACAGCCACAGAGAGCAAGGTTTCCCAGGTAACAGAGCAAGCCAACCTTTCCGATAGCCGTTGCAGGCCTAAGCCTCCACTCAAGCTACAAAGTTTCAATTATAGAAGGTAAACAAATTCAAACAAATGGCAGCAGAATGGAGCTTGAGAGAGCAGGCCAGGGTTGCTGCCAGCAACAGGGGAAGCAAAGCTTTCCGCACACCCTGGCCGGGCTCACCCGCTTAAGGCTACAAAGTTTCAATTGTAGAAGGTGAATTAACTGCCACAGAAATGGCTACCACCCCGGAGGGAGCAGCAGGCTTGGCTCCACTCCAGGCTACAAAGTTTCAATTGTAGAAGGAAAATAAATTCCAGATACCAGGGCCACCCCTTGGGTTGCCAGGGGGCGTGGCCGGCCTGCAAACCACCACAGGCCCCTCGCTCAGGCCGCCCCACGCCCCAAGGGAACCCCACCCTGATCCGGGACACCCTTCAGGGCAAACCAGCTGGCCCCCACCCCTGTACGAGGCCTCTATCCTATCTAATAAAAGAGTAATATGCAGATTGATCATCACTGCAACACACAATATAGCTGCCCCCATGTGGTCAAAGATCCTGCCCCCATGTGGACACAAGATGGCCACTACAAGATGACCAGTAGGAGAGGGCAGTTGGGAGGCACCCGGCCTGCAAGGGAGGGCAGTTGTGAGGGACCAGGCCTGCAAGGGAGGGAAGTTGAGAGGGACCAGGCTTGCAAGGGAGGGCAGTTGGAGGTGATCAACCCTGCAGGAGAGGGCAGTTAGGGGTGACCAGGCTGGCAGAGGAGGGAAGTTGGGGGCAAACAGGCTGGCAGGGGAGCAGTTAAGCATCAACCAGGCTGGCAGCGGAGTGGTTAGGGGGTGATCAGGCTGGCAGGCAGAAGCGGTTAGGGGCAATCAGGAAGGCAGGCAGGCAAGCAGTTGGGAGCCAGCAGTCCTGGATTGTGAGAGGGATGTCCGACTGCCCATTTAGGCCCGATCCCACCAGGATCGGGCCTAAATGGGCAGTCGGACATCCCTCCAGGAGTCCCAGATTGGAGAGGGTACAGGCTGGGCTGAGGGACAACCCCCCGCCGTGCACGAATTTTGTGCACCGGGCTTCTAGTTTGTATATATTCAACTAGTGGCTTTTGATCTCTGTTATATGGCAGGCACTGTTGATGGCCTTGGAGCAGCACCATGAAGGAAACACTTCCTCCTTGCTGGGTGATAAAAATACCCTGTGCTATCATCCCAATCACTGCTCTCTGCTTTTCTTGTGCATACTAGGATTCTACAGAATGTTTTATTTGGAAAAGAGATTTCAACTTTTCATGAAGTTTGAAAAACATACATTTAAGTCTTTCAAGGCGAATCTCAAAGAGATTTCATAGTAGAAACAGTTGGCAGTGTAAAAAATATAAATATTTGAACATCTGTACCTATTGTAGTTACTGCTGAATTTTAAGTGTGGGGTGGAGCTATAGAGGGGAGTTGAAATAATCAACCTTTATGTCAATGTTATCATCTCTCAAAAGTTCTTGGGTTATGTGAAAAGGTGAGAAGTGGAGAAAACACCCCATGGTTTGAAAAATGCAATAGCAGGGTTGAAACAGGGCCTACAAATGAGTTTGGGTTTAGTCACTAGAATTATACTGCATAGTTAAGAGAGAGTAATGTTTTTTGTAATTGCTGGGAAGTAGCAGGAGCAAGCAAAAGTGCCAGGCTTCGCATCAACAGATCAACAGACTGGTGTCCAATGGTCAGTATGAAGATTGTGTGTGTGTGTGTGTGTGTGTGTGTGTGTGTGTGTGTGTGTGTGTGTAAATAAAGAAAAGGAAGCTGAGTTACAAAAATAGGTCACTAAGTGACTGAAAGAAACAAAATCTGGTAAGAGAGGCAAGTGAAATAAAGATCCCCTGGAGCAGTATCAGGAGAATATAAATCCCTTAGCATGTGCAATAATCTTGCAGTAGAATATTGGTTATAGGCTTTACATCGAAATTACTAATGGTTGAGCCAAAACTTGAGGGATGAGTCACAGTTTGTGAAGTGGCATTAGGGCAACAAAAGGTAATATGGGGAACAGAATGGGAGGAGGAGGAGGAGGCAAGTTCAATTGATGGAAATGACACATGCAAAGCAAATATCAAAGAGTGCAGAGATTATTCAGGTAAGTATATGTTACCAGAATAGTGAAAAACAAGATGGCACTCACTGTCTCTTGCTCATAGTACACTCATAAACTGTCCAGCTTCTATAATTTACATACTGGGTAAATGAATAGATTTAATTAGGCAATTAAATGTCATTTAGTTTACAGCAACTTGGACATATGCATTCATTTACAGTTCACAAATATGTATAAATATGTCAATGTTGTAGAGTGCACTGTAAATTATTCTGCTACACTTTTTGTTTTCTTTTGTTTTGTTAATCCTCACTCCAGAATATTTCTCCATTGATTTTTAGAGAGAGTGGAAGGGAAGGGGGGAGGAAGAGAGAGAGAGAGAAAAACATTGATGTGAGGGAGACACATTGGCTGCCTCCTGCATGCATGCCAAAAGGCTGGGGATGGAACCTGCAACCAAGGTCTGTGCCCTTGACTGGGAATCGAATCCAAGACCCCGGTGCTTAAACTAATGTTCTAAACCTGAGCCACACCAGCCAGGGCTTGCCACACTTTCAGTGGCACTTCTTTACAGCAATGGTTTTAGAAAAAAACTACTTCTCAGCGGTCAACTGAAGCTTTTGTTTGTTTTTGGTTTTTGTTTGCTTTTTTGTTGTTGTTGGTTGTTGTTCTTTGATCCAATCTGTGTGCCATTTTTAAGTGCAAATCCTGGATTCTTCCCAGTGAAGATATTCTAGGGTATCCTATCATTCATGTCTCAATTATTCTGTTGTTGCACGACAATACTACAAGTTCTTTAACTTTATGATGATAATAAAACCACAGATGCATAATTAAATGTCCTCAAGCTTAAGCAAATTAAGTAAAGTAAAACCCCAGTGTTCTTTTCATCTGAGAAATATAAATACACAGGCTTATGTGGAATTTGCATTCTTGCTTAGTAAAGAACGATGTTTTATCATGCAGTTATGCTGCCAGGTGGACAAAAAGCAATACTTTATTATCTGTCACAGTCCATCCTTATTTTTAAAATTCTCAGTGTTTAGTTAAAACAATTTGAGAAAAACGTACATAAAAACAGTAAGAATAGAAAGAGATGTCAGATGAACTTCAAATGTCCTATATGATTAAAAAAAGACAAGCTAAAAATTGAGAAAGAAAATAAATTACTTAAAAATGTACAATAGAAAAGTTAATTAGAGAAACACTTATTGAGTCCTTATATTATGCCATTCACTTGAGACACTATCAATAAGGTGTAATCCTCATCAAGTTTATAATTCAATAAGGGAAACAGAAGTTGAGAGTTTACATCAAAATGCTAATCACTAATAAAGGTATCCCCAGATACACTGGCAGATTAGAGAGAAGCCTATAACCTCTGTAGATGACAGGGAAGATTTCATGTGAATAAAGAAGAGCCTGAGGGACTTAATGAGTGAATAAAGTTTTAAGGAGTTAAGACACTTTCATAAAATAGTAAGACCAGTTTTACCATCTGATAGTACAGATATGGCACATCTCTTATTTTTCTAGAAATGATAAAAGCCTGACTTTGTTTTTTAGCTGCTTTTTGTTATTCATCTGAAGGTACTAAGTGATTTTTTAAAATTTATTTTTTATTTTCCTTTTACTTTTGACAGGGGGATGCAAAGCAATTATGGTGACAAAGCCCTGTGTCAATTTATTATCATTCTCTCTTTGAAGATAAATTCCACAATTTTACCACATAATTAAATTTAGACATTTTCTCTTTCAAGGTCATTTATTTTATGATTTGTGTTTCTGGCTCTTTCTTATTCCACAGATACCACAGGACACATTGATTAATACATAAAAACTGTGTTATGGTTAACACAACTAGAAGAGTATGATATGATACTTGTCAATACTAGGGCTTGAGAGTTCATGTCTGTTTGGAGACACTCTAAAGTTGTGTTGATTGAATCACAACTCAATCACATTACATGCCAGAAATAGTTTTTATTGCTCTTATAAGCTTCTATTGACTACTTCAAGGCTAGAAATAGGATGATATGCCTCATCTCTACCAGGTTTGCCTACAGCAGTGGTCAGTAAACTCATTAGTCAACAGAGCCAAATATCAACAGTACAACGATTGAAATTTCTTTTGAGAGCCAAATATTTTAAACTTAAACTTCTTCTAACGCCACTTCAAAATAGACTCGCCCAGGCCGTGGTATTTTGTGGAAGAGCCACACTCAAGGGGCCAAAGAGCCTCATGTGGCTCGCAAGCTGCAGTTTGCCGACCACTGCCCTACTGGACCAATCTAGGACTACCTTTTTATTTTCTTTGTAAATCAATATGTGTTTGAATGCACTTGACCACTGAGGAAGACACATTCATTATTACCTATAAGTATAGATTTATATTATATAGAAAACATATACTATGCTAGTTTTCTTAGAGGACATTTAGGCATCAAATACACAAATGAAGTGCAGGCCTTGGGTGAAACATGAATTCTTATTGCACCTTGTCAATAGTCACATGGTTATGAATTGTAAGAGGACTTACCAAAAGTACTTTGCATATTTTACTATAGTTCTGAGTAGTTTTGCAGGAAAGGCCAACCCATCTATTTATCCTTATTTCTAGTCCCTATAGATTTATTATTAAGTTTTCCTATTGATTTATTAGCTCATACTTAAGAATTTTTACAAGCTGTATTTTCTGAATTATACGGGGTTGATTTGAGCAAGAAACTAACTAAACAGTATTTCTTTATAGATATTAATATAATCTGTGAAATTTATGCTTATATATAGCTAACAAAGAAAAACAAGGGTTATTTCTCTTAATGTCCATTAGAAAATAGAACTTTGACTATAATAAATCTATTTTATTTAGTCTAAGAATTAATTATTGTTCTGATTATCTTGGTATAGTTAAGAGTCTACATTCATGAAGTTGTCAGCTAGTAGACTTGAAAGAATCTTGGAAATCCTGACTCAGTTCCAAAGAATGAAAAGAATCTCTTTATAGTGACAATGTCAGCAAACTTGGGAAACCTGCCTATGTCTACTCTCTTAAATATTAATAGTCAAAAATACATGGTAAGGCTCTTAATGAGGTTATTTTTCTTTTGAACTTCCTTCAAGAATACTCAGGCAGGGACTTATAGACAGTTGTAAGGGAAGAGCAGAAACCATCTGTCCATAATGAGACTGAAAGATTCTGGTTATTATAATATACTGAAAATTCAAAAAAGAGACTGGAATTCTCTACTGAGGCAATGATCAATTTTTAAAGAGTAAGTCAGTGATAACTCTGACAGTAAAAATGTATTATGAATAGTGAGATATTGATGGATCTTCAGGGACTTCTCATTCATCTCATAAAGTGTTTGTTATGCTTGTCACAAATTGACAAGAAATTACAAAATAAATTTATAAATCAACTAGAGGCCTGGTGCACGAAAATGAATGCACTCGGGGAGGGGGCCCCGGTCCCTCAGCCTGGCCTGCACCTTCTCACAATCTGGGACCCCTCGGGTAGGGTCCCTAGGCCTGGCCTGAGATCAGGGCCTATCGGGGCTTTACTTCCCCCTGCTGCAGGCAGCTGGCCCCACCCCCACCACTGCCACTGCTTGCCATCTGTGCAGTGCTGCCCCCCCTTCCCTGCCACCAGTGGCCTCCCTCTGCAAGTGACAGGTGTGGGGTGTGATGGCTTGGCTGGCCTGGGCCTACCTATTTCTTTGCTGGGGGGTGGGGCCAGCCTGCAAGGGGCTGTCTGCCTACCTGATCACCCCTAACCACTTGCCTGACAACCTGATCGCTCCTAACTGCTGGCCTGCCTACCTGATCACCCCTAACCACTCTGCCTGCCTGCCTGATCACCCCTAACTGCTTGCTTGGGGGCGGGGCCAGCCCTGCGAGGGGCCAAGGTGGTTCTGGCCTCTGGTCATTCCAGTCGTTATACTTACGGTGGCTGGCCTTTTATTGTATAGGATTTGATGACACCTATTGACAGTCTTTAAACATGAACATGATGTTGCTTTTATTCTTTCTGAAAGGGGCACAACTGCTGAATTATTTTTCACAGACTGTTGGTATCTACTTAATCTAGGGACCCTGTCTAAGTTTCTTCTTTTGATTTGTCAATACTTTCCACAGTGAAAGTTTTGTACCTAGCACAGCAATCTGTATATTTTAAACTACTTTAAAATACAGAAACTGCCAAGTGTACATAAATATTTTTGTATCTCTTCTCTTATAAAGTAATATTTTAAAAGTTGGTGTCAATTATTTATGCTGGAAATCTCAAAGGCAGTATGGTGTGAAGAAATATAACAGTTTTATTATTATTTTGATTTTTTGAGTTCTTAAATTTGAATTTAAGAAAGCCAATATCATAAAGACGCAGATAATGCAAAACAGGATCATAAGTATCTAAAGCAGCTTAAGTAATTAAAGTGAAGAAATGGTTTCAGTTTTAATTTAGAGTAATAATATTTAAAGTGAACAAAAAGCAAGTAATAATGATTAAGAACTCTAGCTTGTATTTTAAAAAGAAAAACAACAACAGCCAACACAACAATACCTGTCCATTGTGAATGAGTCAAAATTATACTTATTTTTCTGTCAGACTGGTAATATATATATATATATATATATATATTCTTGGTGTGCTACAGATGTTTAGTAGTTAGTTTTATGTGCCATGAGATGAAAAAGGTTGAAAATCACTGATCTAATTATTAATTTTCTGTGGTGGAAAAAAAGTCAATTAAAATGGCCACAAATTCTTTGTGACTCAGTTTTTTCTTACCTTTTATCTGGCCACAAGGTTTCAGTGGCTGCATCACTGCAGGAAATCTGCGAATAAGTCACAAAATGTTCTTCGGCTTCCACCTGAACTTCTTGAAATGCTCTCCCTTAGGTGGTACTTTTCGTGTGCCACCTCTTGTAGTTGTTTGGGGGGGGGGGGGGATTTATGGTTAGTTTTTGTCCTTAAGCTCCTGACACCTTTGTTGAGATGATCCACAGGGCCAGGAGGTACTGGGGTTGCAGACAAACCCACCAACACCTACGCGGACCTGGAGCCACGCAGCCCGGTGGCACCAAGCCAACCCCCCACGATTCCCACGCAAAGTCCTTCTGAGCCTCCACCATCCATCAGCCACGGCTCCTCAGACCACGGCCTCATCCAGAGCACCAGGCAGCCAATTGCTGGCAACAAATGTCTCATCCAGTTGAGGTTTCTGCGGCATTACCACTCCAAATCCCTCTCCCATGAAGAGAGAAACTTCAGAAAACAAATCGACAGCAGTGAAGAAAAGAGAGACCCAAGCTGCTCCGCAGTTTCATTTATGTTCCTGGCTGGAGGGTCTCTGAGCTCATAGACACAGGTGGTAGCTGGGGGTTCGGAGCGTCGCCTTCCCGGCACCCTGGGTCCTGTGCCACCAGGGCACCTCCTCCATCGGGGTGGCCGGCGTCCGTTCCTGAAAAAGGGGAGCCCGGGGAGCCAGCCACCTTGGCAGAGCCGGGGAAGACCCTGGGGTCGGAGCCAGCCACCTCCGCAGAGCCGGGTGGAGACCCTGGGGTCTCGCTTGGCCTGAAGCACGTGGACTTGAGGTCCACTTGGGCGTGGATGCCACACGTTTCCATCATTTTGGCCTTAGGAAATGGGATGTTTTCCTCCAAGATCTCTGAAGCATTGCTCCTTCTCACAACAGTCAGGCTGTAAAACTCTTCCAGCCTGACGAATATCCCCTCCACCTGCCTTGCTCCAGAACACAAGTTCCCAGTAAGCCATGGTGCACCCTCCACGTGGTCTATATCTGCCCGCATCAGGTGGGGATGGGGAGGGGGGAGGAGGGAGGGGGAGGGGGAAGGGAGGAGGGGGAGGGCGGGCCCAGCAGGTGGAAGTAGCCTGGAGCTATTTCCCTGGGCCCTGGGCTTGAAGCTCTGCCCAAGGCTAGCTGCATGCCCCTAGGCCTAGGCCATGCAATAGACTAGTCTACCCTTAGAACATAATGTGATAAACTCATTTTACAGAGCAAAAATCAAATGTAAGGGGATAATATCAGTAAAATGTGGTTCAGGTTCCGTTCCTGATCCAAGTTGTGGCTGTAATACCTTTTGTTAACCCGGAAAGATTTAAGTAGAGTCTCTTAGACTATAGCAGTTAGATGGAAAGGTTTCAAAAAAATATTAATTGTGTGCCCCCTCTTGGCCAGATGAAAGGTCTTCTGGGACGTTAGGGATGTGTCTCCTTGCCTTTATGAATAGACACAAGGTCGTCTAAAAGATTTAAGGATATCGTCCCATAGCATCCTCACTCCCAAGATAGAGAGGGATCTGTCTCAAAGAAATTTATGACAGTAGCCTTTATCTTGGACAGTGAATCCCAGTAAGATCCCTGGGAAACTAACAACCATTTTTAAAAATGTGATATTAGTAGCAACACCATCTGTCAGCTTGGACTGAAAAAGGTCAGACATAGTTCAAGATGGAAAGAAGCCGCTGAGCCCTCAGCCTTCCACAAACAGAAAGCATGCTGGAAAGCTACTCATCTACACAAGCAGGCCATTTCTATAGCAAGAAAGGATGACTCACCCAGGAGAGGAATCAGGCTCCAGGACCTGTACCTGAGGGGCTCCCCTTAGGGCAATGAATCTACATCCAGGCATAAGGTGCCGAGCTCCTGGTGAAACACATGGTGCTGTTAAGGGTCTTTAAGGAGCTGTGTCTATTCCATGTGTTAGGAATATAAATGATGTTAGGCAAATGGTAGTTGATTAAGTAGGAACAAAATTGGTAGCAATTGGGAGCTGGAATCTATTTCACCTCATTTTGAATCTGGGCTGGTCCAGTGAACTGCTTTGACCAAAAAATGTGGTGGCAAAGACACCGTGTGACTTCCAAGTGCGGGCTATGAGAATCCATTCAATATCACTGAGCCTCTTGGAACACTTACTGGTAGGACGTTTCCTCTTGGAACTTAAATGCCAAACCATTAAAAGCCCAGGCCATGTGTTAGGCCAAGTATAAATGCTCCTGTGAACAAACTCATTTGAGGTTCCAGATGAAAGGAAGTATGCCAGCCACATGAGTGAGCATCCAGGTGGAGCCTTTATTGTCTGCAGACCCAGCCAGTAACTAACTGCAATTGCCTGTAATTACCTCAGATGAGAACCCCCACCAAGTCTAGTAGACACACAGGTCTAACAGATAATATAATGATGTTTTTAGCCACAAAGTTATGGAGTGGTTTGCTAAGCAGCAATAGATCAAGCAAAACAATAGGCAAAGTTATAGTAATCTGCTCAGAAAATATTTTGTATTCATATAATAGAATTTTAAAATAAAGAGCAAACTGTAGACATCTGGAGTTTATAACTGAACTTTATATATTATTATGTTGTTTTCTTTAGTAATTATTACAAGTTGTTTAAATTTAAGGTTTAATAACATCCTGTTTTCAGCACATAAAGCATTTTCTCATATTTTGGCTTGGCTTACTTACGTATTTCTGTAGGGATTTTGTATTTTCCTTGAGAAAAAAGGGAAGAAATATGATGTACTCTAAGCTCTTTGCAGGTCAGAAGCAATTAATTCCATATTATTTATATTTCATTCCAAAACACCTTTAAGCTGATCCATACAATGGTAATTTTAACCAGGTAAATTTCTTACATAAGAATCAGAGCTCTGCATCTTCTAAGCTGCAATGTTAAAAAATGCATCTATTTTTCCAGTAATAATAGACATATGTTTTTTTTTAATTACACATTCTTAAAGAGTAGATAACTTATTAAAAGTTTTGACCAATTAGTAAATATAAGTTTCCCAAAGAAGGAAAGAGGAAAAGAGAAAAAAGAATAAGCAAGGAAAAGACACAGAAAGAGCTGTAAATATAAACAGACCATTGTAAAAAAGGAGGCAAATCACCTTTCTTTTTTGAGAACAAAACTTTTATTTCTTTTTTTTTTCCATTTAAATAAACATACACACAACCACACACGCACAAACACAGATTGGGAACCTCAGTGTTACAATTTCAGCCATAGGTCAAATAAATATAGAACACAAATTGTTGTATCTCAGTAAAATTGACTGATTGGTTGCATCAGTTCCAGAACAGAAGGTCAAAATGGCATAGACAATCTCAAAGGCATCTTTATCCTGATATTGTCTGATCTAGTGTCTGCTCTTTATTCTAGTGGACATAAATTGTTTCTTCTATGCTTGTTCTGACTTATTTGAGCACACAAGAAAACAAATAACACGAGATATAAAAAATTGGCAGCCAACTAGGTAGCAGTGTAGGCTTTGATAGAAGCTTTATTTTCAACACTACGAAACCATAATTTTGTGACATGATGAAACAGAAGCAGAGGACTCAAAAGCCAAGAGAAATAATAATTCTTAAGATAAATTATTTTCAAAATGTTTTTAAAAACCCTTAAACAATAAAGGGTAAAGATAGTTGGACAATATAATCAAAATCACCAAAACCAAAACCAGGAATAAAAAGGATAGCTAAAAAATAGCCACACCAGAGTTGGAATCACAGACTGTCTTAGAGTCTTGGAAAGGACTAAATGTAATCCAGAGAGTCAGTGTGAGACAAAGCTCCGATTCACTGACTCTGAATCAGGAATGGAGTGGGAGTCGAAGAGCAGAATGATGAAATGCACCCTGCAAGTTGAAGAATGTACAGTTGGGTTTAATAGGTCCATGAGATCTAATGGCAATATTATTAGGGCTGGTGACGGGATCCGCTGGGGAATCTCAGTGAAAGTGTTATCTGTAAAATAAAGACTAAAAAAAAAAAAAAAAATTAAGGAAAAATTACTTTAAAATGATGTTTTTGCATGAAGTGAAGACTTATAGTTTTCAGTTATCACACATTGCTACTATAAGGGTCTCCAATAACCAGTTCAGTAAGTAACCAATTTGTTGAAGATCCAATTAACTAATGATCAATTTGTATATTCTTAACTTTCCAAATTTTCCAAAATAAAACATTTACCTGTTTACCAAAAATGGTTTAGGTTTCATAAGAATTCACAGGAAATATATTAGCATTAGCAACAATCTATACTAATAATAGAGGAATGTGCAAATGGTCCAGGACGCTGTCACAGTAATGACCATGTGGGGTGACCAGGCCGGCAGGGGAGGCAGTTGTGGGTGGCCAGGCTGGCAGGGGGCAGTTGGGGGCAACCAGGTCAGCAGGGGGGGCAGTTAGGGGTCACCAGGCCAGCAGAGGGGGGTAGTTAGGGGTGACCAGGCTGACTGGGGGTGGGGCAGTAAGGGGCAACCAGGACAACGGGGGGGGGCAGTTAGGGGCAACCAAGCCGGCGGGAGGGGCAGTTGGGGGCAACCATGCTGGTGGGGGGGGCAGTTAGGGGCAATCAGGTCAGCAGGCAGAGGCAGTTAGGCCCGAGGATCGAGCCTAACCGGCAGTCAGACATCCCCCAAGGGGTCCTGGATTGGAGAGGGTGCAGGCTGGGATGAGGAGGCCCCCCGTGCACAAAATTCGATTTTTTAATCCTCTATAGCATTTAGTTTTACCAATCTTCTTTTATCTTTTGTCTTTGAATTTTTGTAATTTAATCTATTTTAAAATTTTATCATTATTATTAGATTATACCAAATTTTAAGTATAAAACACAGATAATATCATTCATATTATTGTTCTTTTTTTATATCCAACAGTTTCTTTTTTTAGCTGCAAACTGCCTCCAGTTAGCATATCCAAACTTCTCTGTATCAGAAGCATAGAATTTTAATACATCTTATTTGTCATAGATACCTTACAATTCTCATTTAATTGTAATGTATATTATTATTTCTGTGAAATAATAATTAAGAATGATATTAAATTCTATTTGAAAAAATAAGAAGTGACATTCAACCATTTAAAATTAATGAGTAAACAATCCTATTATAGCTGTTAAATTGTTCAATCAATTAATTGCTATTTTGCAAGTTGTTTTTTTCCTAAATTGATTCTAACAAGGTGTCTCTTTAAAACATTGTATTTTCAATCATTGACTTTAACCGAGCCCCTTTCAGTGAATCATTTTGCTTATACTGTTATGCGCACTCTATCAAAGCAAAAATTGAGTGAGGCTGGAGACAGGAAGGTCAAATGGGAGACCCTGATATACCTTACAATTAATAACTAGCGCCAACATGATGCTATTAGATAGTGATGGATAAGCATAACATATATTAGAAATAGAATACATAGAATTGCATAATTTATTGGAGTTAGATTGCAGGTAAAGTGGGAAAGTTATGGTCTGAGTGCATAGGTAAATAGCCCTTTTTTCCATAAAGAAAGTAAATTGAGGTGGAATGATTCTTTTGGAAGAGGAGATGATGAAGTCAGTTTTATAACTGTTAACTTTGATTGTGACTCATCAATGGAAATATGCATTAGTTAATACCAGTACTATTCGGATTGGGGTGTGTGTGTGTGTGTGTGTGTGTGTGTGTGTGTGGAGAGAGAGAGAGAGAGAGAGAGAGAGAGAGAGAGAGAGAGAGAGAGAGAGGATCAGTCTGTATGAAAACATATTTTAGAATCATCAGCATATATATGGTAATTGAAGCCATGTATATGGATGAGACTGCAAAAAGAGAATGTCAAGAAAAGATATTGGCCACAATAGAACTTTGGAACACTCTATAAAAGCATAGAAGAAATAAAAATATTCTGGAACTCTGAAAATGGACAATCAAAAGAACAGAAATCAGTCTATGATAAAGTGGTAACTTAAATGCCAAGCAATAAAAAGGAGTTAATTTTTAGTTAGGACTCAATTGACAAAATAAGAAAATGCCCAATGTGTACTGAACAACTGTATTAAATGTAGGAGAAAAGTCAAGTATGAGAGACACAGGCAAATGTTTAATGTGTTTCTTAGTAAATCATTGGTAATATTAATGAGAGTAATCACCATGGAGGGTAGGACTAGATGTGGACTTCCTAGGAAATCGCAAACTTCCTTTTGTATTCCATGCTTAAGAAGAAACAGATTTTGAAAATTTTTCTTTGAGAGATAATTTTTTTAAAAATATTCAGATCATAAAAGCAGAATGGATAAGATAAATACTGGATAATTCAAAGCTACTGCATATTCCTCCTTTGTCCAAAGTCAGGAATACATGACTTTGAAATTTCAATACCATGTATTCCTAGGCAATATATAGTGAACCAAAACAACAACAAAAAAAGACAATTAAAAACCAGTAAGTAATTAAATATGTAATAAGAAATAATTGCACTTTAAGTAAATTTGATAGAAAATAATATAAATGTATTTAATAGTAATTGTTCTTCACATTAGTTAATTAGGCCAGCAGGGGAGGGCAAGATCAGGCCAGCAGGGGAGGGCAGTTGGGGGCAAGCAGGCTGGCAGGGGGGAGAGTTGGGAGTGCGCAGGTCAGCAGGGGAGGGCAAGATCAGGCCAGTAGGGGAGGGCAGTTGGGGGCAAGCAGGCTGGCACTGGGGGCAGTTGGGGGTGATCAGGCTGGCGGGAGGGGATTTGTGGGTGAGCAACCTGGCAGTGGGGGGCAGTTGGGGGCAAGCAGGCTGGCAGGCAGAGTGGTTAGGGGCAATCAGGCAGGCAGGTGAGCGGTTAGGAGCCAGCAGTCCCAGATTGCGAGATGGATGTCCAACTGCCGGTTTAGGCCTGATCCCTGTAAACCAGCAGTAGGACATCCTTCGAGGGGTCCAAAATTGGAGAGGGTGCAGGCCTGACTGAGGGACACTTCCCCCGTGCACAAATTTCGTGCACCGGGCCTCTAGTATAAGATATAAATTCATGTGTATATTTTCAACCTAAGGAATCTAACTTTATAAAAAGCATTGGAAAATACATATGCAACCAAAAACACAGTTGTTACCATGTAATATTTTAAACATTTTTAAAAGAATAACAATGTGTTGCTATTTTTTGTGTTTTTTAAATATATTTTTATTGATTTCTGAGAGGAAGGGAGAAGGAGTGATAGAAACATCAATGATGAAAGAGAATCATTGATTGGCTACTTCCTGCATGCCCCACTCTGGGGATCGAGCCCGCAACATATGCCCTGACCAGGAATCTAACCTTGACCTTCTGGTTCATAGGTCAATGCTCAACCACTGACCCATGCTGGCCAGGCAAAATAACAATGTGTTTTTTGAATACACAATAACAAAGAATTCTTAGTTGAAAGTTAAAGAGAAAAAACGAGTCTCCTTTCACTTAGATCATATGATATCAAAACTAGTGCTTCTAAAATCTATTCTACACTGTAATTTGGGAAGAAGAAATAATGTCAGGTTGGTCTATAACTTAGACACCCAAAGTGGGTCGAGAAAAACGAATGACTTGAAAACACACCCTTTCCCACAAAAGGCCTTGTAAACATGCTAGTAGTATAGATAACAAAGAGTTCCTATAAGTAGAAGGGTTGAGCAGAATATACCAAGTTTGTCCACATAGCTTATTGTAAATTAGTGTGAAATATAAATATGTGGGGCAGAGTAGGCTGAGGAAACAGGTGAGTCATGTAAGAAATCTTCTGTATGTACAGCTGGGGATAAAAACACTGAAACAACGGAGTAATATTTCCACATGCATTACACAAATTTTCCACTCATCTGTTATTTGAAAACCAAAATGTGCCTAATACAAAACAAAAAGGGTATTTATTCTGAGAGTGCTGTGTATGACTGCCTCACATTCCTCAAGGGAAGGAAAGTTTTATCTCTGATCATTTGAATCATTAGCAATTTTTGTATGAGCAAGATCTATGATTCCTGTGGTCTGATGTTATCAATCAAGTAGCCTTAGGAGCACAAAGAAGAGAGCGTCAACTTTGCCTGAAGCAAAGTTACAAATAGCGTCACAGAAGAGATGGCTACAATGATAGTTTGTGAAGCATGAGCACAGTTTGCCAACAAGTAAAATTAAGTATGGAGCACAGATGGCTGAGGAAAACATGACAATCAATACTTTATTATTTGCAACAAAATAATGTAGGCAAACTCTAATAGCGCTATGTTTAATAGTCTTTTCCTTCAAAATATAAATGATATTTGTAATTGACAAAAGTGGGCTGTTTCCTCAGACTGAGTTATTCATCCATGAAACCATTTTGTACAAAAGATCATAGGCTAAATAGAAAACAAAATCAAATTAATAGATGGCCTCAAGAGCAATTATCATTCACCACCAATGCAATTACTATGTTTATTATAACTAATATTAATTACTAGGCATTATCTTAAGTGCTTAACATTGCTTATCTTATTTAATCATTAAAAAACCTTAGTACATTTGTTCTACTCCTGTATTCAATTTTGCCGGTAAATTAAAATAGAAAAAATAGAATCAAACATCCACCAAAAATTAAAAACTCTGATAAAACTAACAACAGAAAAGAACTAGGGACAGTATAAATCGCGGCAACTTTTATAGTAATATTTTGTGGAAATATTGAAGATTTGAAAACTCTATAACCCAAAATTTGATTTTCAGCTCTATACTACAGAGAAATACTTTCTCACATGTCTTAGGGTGAACATAACAGCAGTTTGTAATACATAAAATTGCAGAAAACATAAATGTCCGTCAATAAATCAAATTAAAAATCAGGCCAAAAAATTGCTATGTGGCAGTAAAAATTAATGAATTAGAGATACACATAGCCATCTAGAGATATTTCACAAACAGTACAGGGAAAAGAGTATATCACAAAAGATTATCATGGATAGATCAATAGATCACTAGCTGTAAAGATAAGATGGTTCTATTCCTGTAAAGTTCAAAATGCATAGTTAAATAACATATTAAACAATCTATTTAAAATGCATATGTAGAAGGTAAAACCCCAAAGGAAGGATAAGCACAACCTTTAAAAGACTTGCAGTTATCTGAAGGAAGAGAAGACAAGATATCAGGATTGTTTTATTCCTTGAGCTAGGATTTGGTAAATATGTGTTTCCTTTATAATTATGTTTTAGATTGTAAATATACATTATAATCTTTTGTAATTTGACTATCATAATAAAAAAACACCTAAATCTTAGAAAGGTTAAATATATTTTTCAAGGCAGGTGTGGAGCAAGTAATGTATTCCATCTGTCACAGTCAACAAATTGTGTTTTCACCCACTAGGCAAAGACAAATATTAAATTTATTATTGTTGTCCTTCTGTGTTATCTTGATGCATACTTTAAATATAAAATGCTGAACCGTCATTAAATTACTGATAATTTTCAAGTGCCAGCCAACTTAGATGTAAATTCTTTAGTTAAGCAGTTAAGCCAGACATTTTACTTGACAATTCCAATTTGTTGGCAATGACAGCCAAGGTTTCTATAGCTGAGTGGCTATGCTAACAACAAAGTAGACTTCAAAATGAAGAATATTACTAGGGAAAACAAGATATATGTAATAATGATAAAAGGGACAATTCACCAAGAAGTCATAAAAATTCCATGTGTTTTTATTCTTAATAACAAAGCTTTATCTTACTCAAAGAGAAACCTAAAAGAAATAAAGATTTCATGTACCAGCAGCTTTATTTTTATTCAGCCCTCATAAGTTGATGCTCATACATCCTTCTTAATGTTGAATCTACTTCTTAAGATGAGGATATGTAATATAATCAATCTTAAGCAATTTATCCAAGCCATATAGCAGATTCTGATTACCTATTCCCAAACATAGCAATCCATCTGCAATATCCACATTACTTTCTGCTTAGCCAACATATTTTATTTGTTTTACTCTGTTAGAACAGAGATACAGATGGTAATTAAAATATAACAACAATCTTAAATATATAACCACTCCAATTGATTTAAAAAAAAAACATATCACTACAAAGGAGTAAATAAGAAAACTTAATTATATAATTATATCTAAACTTATCTCAACTGAGAGAAATTTCACACCAGTTAATTTAGAGGCAACACTAATATCTTAGATATATAATTTCACATTGCTAGGCATAATGTATGTACTTTGTAATCCAGCTAATTCTGAAGGATCAGAGCACCAGATGATAGAATTGTTTTACTGATGCATCAGTTATGAAAAACAAAATTTGGAATATTGTTTTTCTTTGAGAAAAGATTTTGGTCACTTATTTAAAGACATTCTGACTCTCCAATGTATTATATTATGTACCAAGGAGACAAAAGGTGATCAGAACAGACACAATGAGTTCACAGCATATTAAGGAAGAAAAAATGTGAAAACAAATTAGAATATGATTTAAGTTACATAAAATATGAACAATGCATACTGTGGATGACAAAGAGGAAGTGATTAATTCTATATTTGAGCCTTAGGGAGGAAAGGTCTGAAAAGTCCATACTTAATCTGGGTAAAGAAATTGATTTTTTAATCCAAATGGAAAGCACTTGTTCAATGTAATTTGAGTTCTAAATCCAGAAGTTAATATTTTAAAATTTTGGTATTAGTGTTCAAATATGTTTTCAACTATTCGTAAATTTATTAAGATTGCTTTTTAAAGGTAGCTCTTCTTTAAATATTTTCTCTTATTAATACAGCCCTGACTCTGACTTTGACCACAGCAAAATTTTTGTAAATGTAAATATCAAAAGGCTTATGCTATTCATAAGCCTCAGTCCTTTTTTGGGTGAGATTTCCTAACAATTATTTAAATACTACACACTTGCCTTTAGAGCAAATATGTCAAACTCAAAGGCTAACACGGGCCAAATAAACAAGGCTTAAGTATGTGGGCCACAAAAAATCAAAAGCTTCATTTTTCATAGGTTTATTTCGATAGAGACATACTGAATACAAAGGGCTGAAATAAATGAGTAATTGTTAACATAAAATAATAGAACATTTTAATAAAAATTAATATTTTTCTTTAACATTAACTTATCAGACACTGAATAACTGCACAAATTAATAAGCGTAACGCAAATAAACCTATTTTCCTTGTTCTCCAAAAGCGAAATATTTCCTGTTGTGCACACCAAACAAGTCAGTACTAATGTTGTAGAAATTGGTGGCTAAAATACTCCCTGCTAGTATTAGTGGAGAGAAATGCTGTGCCTGCATGGAAGGCGCCTAAGGGAAATGAATGCAACACAATGACAGTAATCAGTCATTGGCGAACATTGTAGTTCGTTATTAATAACTAAAGGCCCAGTGCATGAAATTCATGCACTGGGGGAGTTACCTCAGCCCAGCCTGCACCCTCTCCCAATCCGGGACCTTTCAGGGGATGTCCAACTGCCGGTTTAGGCCCGATCTGGTGGATCGGGCCTAAACCGGTAGTTGGACACACCTTGTGCAACCTGGGACCACTGGCTCCTAACCACTCGCCTGCCTACCTAATCACCCCTAACTGCCTCTGCCTGCCTGCCTGCCTGATCACCCCTAATTGCCTCTGCCTGCCTGCCTCATCGCCCCTAACCACTCGCCTGCCTGCCTCATTGCCCCTAACCACCTCTGCCTGCCTGCCTCATTGCCCCTAAACACTCACCCGCCTGCCTGATCGCCCCTACCCATTTGCCTGCCTGCCTGATTACCCCTAACCACTTGCCTGCCTGCCTGACCCTAACCACTTGCTTGCCTGCCTAACAGCTCACTGAGGGGCATGGCCAGCCAGGGGAGGGGCCATGGTCGTCCTGGTCTCTGGTCATTCTGGTCATTCCACCGTTTTAGTCGCTGGGCTTTTATTATATAGGATTATGTATAACAGGATAGTGTAAAAATTAAGTTACAAAATTTTTATTAAAACATTTCTTACATACCATTATATTGGCTGGGCCACAAAAATATTCACTGTGGGCAACATGTGGCCAGTGGGCCACGAGTTTGACATGTTTGCTTTAGAGCCTATCTGAATAATTCTAAAAGTTTTCAATGGACATTGATAACCCAGCTACAGAGCATATACCATTAAATATTGGATATTTGATATCATTATTTCACCCCTTTCATTTTTACTGCAGCTTTTAGAAGAAATAATAATCATGCACCAAGCAGACAGCACATACCACATACCAGGTACTATGTAAGTCACATTCCACGCTCTGCTTCAGAACAGCTTTACAGGATAAACTTTATTATAACTTTGATGCATATATTTACTCTTAAGTGTTCATGATTGTCTTCTATGCAATATCCAATACATCTCCAGTGACAAATGCAGAGTATACCTTAACATATGAATAATGCAGACTTTTAAAATTCTAAGAACTGATGTATTAGGGACGTGGTTCATGTCTGCCTGTTCCCTTGATACTCTTTGTTTCCACTTGGTCCTTTCTGTGTTGACTTACCATGGAAGTATATCTCACCTTAACACTGATATGATTTTGTGTGAGTGAGGGCTTATTTTTAAAAATGTATATTTTATTAAAAAACAACTCATCGCATATTTTTCATTTGGAAAAAGAAAGACTTTGCCAGCAGCAAAATACATATACACTGAGCCAGCTGCTCTGTTTCAAAGATAGAAAATATGCCATGCAATCTTTGTAACTTCTGGAAAAATATGATTCAGACTTTTAAAATAACTCTATAGCTAAATTAGCTTGAAGATGACACTACTGTCAGACGATTCTGAAAGAATAACCAAAGGTGAAGACATAATCATTTCACATAAGAAAAAAATTAGTAATTATATATGTGAGTTGTGGAGGGATTGAGCTAAAATGGAAAAATAAAAAAGAACTCATGGATATGGACAACACTGTGGTGATTGTGGGGAGGAGGGGGTGGGTGGAGATGAAAGAGTGTATGGGGGGATAAATGGTGATGGAAATAATGTCTTTTACTTTTTAATAATAAGATGGTAAGACATTAAAGAGAAAACTATGTAAAATATAAAAGAAATTTTAAAATTCTGCACTTTTTTCTTGCATATTACATAGTAAAATATTAAGGCATATTCCAACAAACATGATTACAGGAAACAATGCAAAAATATGAATTTTTATAAAATTGTATAATTTTTTTAAAACTGAAAAATAAATTTGAAAAATGAATACCAGTGAACCTCAACAAGTGAAGCATTCTAGCAACTTGAAGAGACCAGCCATGTTTTATTTGCTTCTCCATCTATTTTCTCTTTTGAATAAACTTTGAACACTTTATGTGCTAAGTGACCAGATATTTCATATCTACAGAAATAGTCTTCATTAAACAGGATAATAGCTAACCCAATTTTATAACTTCTCCAAATTATTAGTTAAGAATATCATCTAAGATTTTGTAACTGAACAGGGGGTATAATCAAAGGATATGGCTTACTTTGCACTTAATTTATACAGTAGATATTATTTTAAGTGACTTCCATTTAATGGTTTTGCCAGAAAAACTCACCCTTATGCATTCCCATTGAATACCAGCTTGGTTATCCATGGGACACTGAACTCTGGTGGCTTATTGTCCACTCATCCATACATCCATGTTCTGCTTCAACAGTTCCATCTCTTTATGTCAAGTAGTTATTGTGACTACCTAACTTTTAATTAAATTTATTGGGTTGACATTGGTTAATAAAATTATATAGTTTTCAAATATACATTATCTACTTATTGCATTATGTGCCTACCACCCAAAGTCAAATCTTCCATCCCTATATATTAAGCCCCTTTACTCTTTACTACCTCCCTACCCCTTACCTCTGGTAACTACCATAATATTGTCTGTGTCTGAGTCTTTGTTTGTTTTTCTTATTTGCGCATTTGTTGCTTTTGGTTTTATATCCCACATATGAATGCAAATGACTTATTAATCCCCTATCCTGCCACCATTGAAAAATAGTTTAAAGTACACTCAAATTAGAAACAAATGTAAAAATATTGGGGTTATTTTTTAAATTAGAGAACAATCTACAAATAATTACATTGCAATTCATTTGAAGTTTTCATTCACTCTAATTAAAATGAGAGTGAAAGTGACATAGGTTTTTATGGATATAAATACTCAAGAAATATCTAGAGGACAATCAAATGGACTAATGTCAAAAAAAGGCTTTGATTACCTCAAAATATTGGTCAAAGAATGCATATATGTACATGTGTATGATTTAGGTTATCATCTAGGTTTGAATCCAAAATTCACTCCCTGTGAGTTTGCCACGTGGGATCCAATGACTAATTCCCATTTGTCTTCATTCTCTCTGGAGGTGTATTTCCTGTTATCGTATTTTTTTCCTACAAATTAGACAGTTTCTGAAAACAAGTGAATGAAAAAATAGGACACCACAGGAGGTGATGATTAACTTTGTAGAAGTTATTTAGTTAATATTAATAGATATAATCCTATTACTCACCATAAATAATTTTGGAATAGTAATTCATCCAGCAATCAAATTAATTGTTTTAGTGTTCCATGGTTTAAATTGAGCACTTTAAATTGAGCACTTTATATTCTAGATGTGCCATTGGAGGCATTTTTTTTCTTTGTAACCTAACTTTAATATCAAGGCACATTTGGTCACCCTTAGTCATGTAAATTGAACTGCATTTATTACTCATGGGTCAACATAAAAAGTAATGACTTAACAAATTATGATATTTTTTCATGATGAGTAAACATTTTGAAAAGAGTTGAATCAAGATGAAATGGCCCTTTCTTTCTAGATATTTTAGTCTCCATTGCTCCCTCCTTTGTTTTTGTCTTTTTCTACTGTTGGAAATGGAGGGTATATACTTTTTTAAAAAAGTTTTATTACTAAATGTTTTTATCATGTTTGGCAGATGAAAACTACTAACTGCAAATCCTACTGGCTGGAGGTGGATGCAAATGACTACTCTTCTAAAAGCAAGCAGGTGTAGGCCTGGCTCCTGAACTACTCAGTAGGAAGCTGACATTTCAACATTAAAGTTCAATGCATTGGAGCATTGTTCTAGTCATAATAAACTGTCTAAATTGCAAAATCCTGGCAACACATTCTAGCCATTAAGCTGTATATCCCCCTATTTTCAGTCTGGAAAGCTTCTTTTAATTTATAAAAAAGATTTTCTCAGCTGAGAGAAATTGGAAGCTAGAAGAACAAACAATGAAAACAGGTCCACTCATTTCCCAGCTGGAAAATATGACTACATACATTAGCATCTGAATTACTTCTGAAAAATTTCACCCATCACTGATTACAATATTATATATATCCTACCTAATAAAATAGTAACATGCAAATTGACTGCACCTTCACTATGCCCAAGCCATGCCCACCAGCCAAAGCCACGCCCACCATCCAATCAGGGTGAGTATGCAAATTACCCAACAAAGATGGTGGTTAATTTGCATACGATAAGGGAGGGAGGAGTGAAGACTGAAGACAACTTAGAAGGAAGAGGGAGGAAAAGCGGAAAGCAAGGTGGCTGCCAGAGGGAAAGCCCGGGCAGGGCGCAGCGGGGCGGAGCGGGGCAGAGCGGGGCGGGCGGCAGCGGCGCACGGGTGCAGGCGCGGAGGCCGCAATAGCGGCAGCAGTGGCAGCGCACACGGCTGCAGTGGCTGCTTGCAGGATTCTTCCTGCAAATGGGCTACTAGTATATATATGTTTATTGATTTCAGAGAGGAAGGGAGAGAGAAAACCATCAATGATGAGAGAGAATACTTGATTGGCTGCCTCTGCACACCCCACACTGGAGTTCGAGCCTGCAACCCTAACAAACATGTGCCCTGACTGGGAATCAAACCATGACCTCTTGGTTCATAGGTTGACGCTCAACCACTGAGCAACACTGGCCAGGCTCTATAAATAGTAGTTTATTACTGCAGACTCATATTTCCATGCCTTTTCATCCAATTGCGTTTTACAGAATATTTTTTTATTTATAATGTTCTAAGCATTGTATATTACATGTTACTCTAATATTATAATTCTCTTTTGGATGGGTTAAAAATAGTCACAGTAAAAGGATTACCCAGAACAACATGATATCCTTTAAGCTGAAGCTGTTCAGGGTACCCAGTAAGCTTTTTTTCCTTTTCTTTCTTTCTTTTTTTTTTTCCCAGTCTCATCAAGGATTCAATCAAGAATTCAGTGTGTCCAGGGCCAGGGCTTGGTTGAAGTTTGCATTAGTTTCATTTTCACTCTGGTTTCAAAGATCTTAAGGAAATGACCTGTCATGTTTCTTGAACACCCTCTCTCTGTCAGGATTTCAACTTATAATCATCTGTCAACTGTATGAAATTTTATTCCATGTTTCCATTCCAACTCCCAGCTACTTCAGCACTCAGCTAAAGTCCAGTGGGAGAAAATTGGCAGCTCTGCATTTTAGCTCTCCAAATTCCACACCACCAACGCAGCAATCAAAACTATACTGGCTTATCTTCACGCCAGCAGAGACTCTCTGCATAGGTCAAGCCTGATCCTCAGTCCATGCCCAGGTCTGAAATTGCTCTCTGAGGAAAAATAAGGAAAGGGGTGTAGAGGAGGCCTCCGCTTAACTGAGAAGGGGTCTTCCTGTATAGTGTCTTCTGAAATAACATGATTTTTGTAGTAACTTTTTTTTCTAGAATAAGGAGTGGAAATAATGATCTACCACAGCTTTTATATAATGATTGGATGCAGAAATATGTGTGATGGATGTTGAAATGGGTTCTGGTAAATATTTTAGAGATGCACCATGTAACGAAAAATGACATATCACAGCACCTATCTTTAAATGAAACTTATTAGCAGACTGAGATCAAGAAATATTACTCAGAATGATGCAGAACTTTCTCAGTGCAATTACTTATTCTTTTAAAGGCATAAAGAATATCAAGTCAGTGATAATTTAATCAGTTTTCTATGAAATAAATATAAATTGTTAAAATGCCTGTATGCCATGTGGTGGTTATAAAAATGAGAAGTATATAATGTCATGATTTTCCTTGCTCACTAATTTAAATACTCTTTTATTTTTATGGCGCTTTAATTGCTTGCCTCCCCCAAACATTTATTAAGTACCAACGATGATCTATATAAAAGAAAAATAACAGAAGATAAACAAGGGCCACTGGGATCCTAAAATTATTTTTTTTCATACAGTAAAATCAGTAAAAAACAAACACTGTTTAGCTCTGGTTGTCCAGTTGGTAGATTAGAAACTATCAGCTATCAAGAGTTCTCAAATGCTTCTCGGGGAAACTCACAAATAATTAGCTCTGCCATGGACCCCCCTTCTCTACCTCATTCTTCTTCTCTTCCTCCTCCTGATCCTCCTTACCCTCTTCTTTCCCTTTCTCTTCTTCTTTTATAATTGTCCTTTGAACCCTAATGTTTAAAACTCAAGGAAAGAACAAAATGAAACAAACACCATCCTCTACTTGCTCAGCTCAGAGGCTTTATTTAGCATTCCCTCATTCTTAGTTCAAATCAAAGCAAGACTAGTTCATAGTAGCTATTGAATAAATATTTCTTATATAAACAAATTAATCACATTCAGGAGGTACAGTAATAAAAGAATTATTGAATGAGTAAAAAATATCACTTTACATTTGGAACCTCAGAAAATTATTTTTCACTTCAGATCATGTAATATTGTCAAAAATATTCTCATTTATTCCTTTTTTATTAGAATAGAATGAAATATTTTTTACTCATGTTATTGAACATTTCTTATGTATCCTTGCTATCTTTTGGTATAACCTAAGTATCAATTGCCCTTCAACACTTTGTCTCTGATGGTTGTCTAAATTATATTTCATGGCACATAACAACATTTGAAGTGTTATTCATAGTAGATGAGTGTAACTTGCCATTTCAATAGTTTTACAGTTGAATGTGCACTTGTGCTTTTTCTACTTGTTTTATAAAAAGATTCTCATAAAATATACTTTGCCTGTAAGCATATCCTTTTATTTAATGTTATCTGTTTTACTCCATATTGAGTATATGAGCCAAGAGAAAAAAAAAAGATTAAATAGAAGGAAAAATTATAAATTAATTTAAGCAAATTAAACTTCTGCTTATCAAAATACTCCATTCATAAATTCTCAAGCCATAGATAGGAAAAATATTTGCAGTCCATATACCAGATACAGGACTTGTATCCAGAATAAATAAGAATACTATAAGTCAGTAATAAAAAGTCAAACAAATCAATAAAAATGGGAACATTTCTTGAATAGATGTTTCACAAAGACAAAGAAGCTAATAGCACATAAAAATGCTCTCAATATTATTAGTTGGTCAGGGAAACAAATTAGAATTCAAATGAATTACCATCACATATTCCTGGAATGGTTAAAATTTTAAATACTGGTAACGCCAAGGCTTATATGAACATAGAGCAACTGGAACTCTTCTAATAGTGGAAGAACTAAAACAAATTTGGAATGTTGGTTGTTTCTTAAAACAAAATAAATTTATCTGCCTTATAACCTAGTGATTTCGTTTCATGTATTTATGCAAGATACATGAAAACATATATCCACAAAACTATTTGTATGAGAATATTCATAATAGCTTAATTCATTATAGGCAAATTCTGGAATGCCCAAGAAGAGGAAATGGGTAAAAACTAATATACCCATACTATGGAACATGTCTCAGCAATAGTATGAACAGATCTCAAAATTACTGTGATGAATAAAAAAAAAACAGACACAAAAGGGAATTTAACATGTGATTCCACTTATAGGTTAAGTTTTCAAACAATAGGTGACTCAGGAATTGCGGTGGGAGCTGACTGGGAAAGTGTGCAACAGCACTTTATGGAAGATGGATATGCTCCATATCATGCTAGTACTGTGAGTTAACCAGGGGTATGCATTGAACTATAAACAGAAAATATATACATTTCACTGTATAATTTCACTATTTATAACGTCTATTTCAATTTATAACAAATGAAAATATAAAAGTGAAAAAATAAGCTGATTTTTAAGTGTAGATTTTCAAGATACATCTATCAGAATTTTATTCAATGCTATTTCACAATATGAAATAGGACTCTTCTAAAGACCTAAGAATAACTGACAGCATCAATTATCTTCACATTATAGAATAAAAAATTAAGATTCAGAAATATGTAATTTACTCACAGCCACATAACCTTTAAAGCAATAGGCCAAGAATATAAAATAAGGCTACATTGTCATCACAGCCTCAACTCTTTTCCCTATGCTATGCTTCCTTTGCATATCAAAACATTTAAGGCTGATCTCTCCTACATAATAAGTTTATTTTAATGACAAACAAAATTAGTACTATGATTTTAGAGTGGCAAAATCACAAAGAGCTTATAGAATAAAATAGTATTTTATGACAGTGAATAATTCACTAATCCTATATAATAAAAGGCTAATATGCAAATAGACCAAATGGCGGAACGACCGAACAACAGAACAACCCAACAACCACTCGCTATGACGTGCGCTGACCACCAGGGGGTACACATGGAACATGGCAGGCATCAGCAGCAGGCGGCAGAGCATGGAACATGGCGGGCATCGACCTTGGAGGGATGGTGGAACAGGTGAGTGGGGGCACCAGACCAAGGCGGGGCACTGGTCACTGCCATCAGGGCAAGCCTCTAGTGGTTACTGAAAATTCTTTACTCTCACACACCGCAGTCTGGCCCAGCGCTCACACCCATTGCCAACACCCAGTGCTGGCCCAGATCACTCGGCATCATCAGAGGGTGCGGGTGGCGACTGCTGGCCCCGATCTCCCCTAAGGGCTTCTCCACCTCCCCCTGCTCCTGAGGGGCTATTAGGGCTGGCAGCTGCCTCTCACACCTGCTGCCAGCAATGGCCCCTCTTGCATCTGCTGCCGGCGCCGGAGCCACCATTTGCAACCACTGCCAGCACCAGCTCCGCCTGTATCCGCAGCCAGCACTGGAGCCACTGCTCACACCTGCTGCTGGCACCCAGCACTGGTCCTGATTGCTCGAAACCGCCAGCAGATGCGAGCAGTGGCTGCCAGCCCCGATCACTCCTGAGGGCTTCTCCACCTCCCCCTGCTCCTGAGGGGCCATTGGGAAAGCAGCCGTTGCTCGCACCCACTGACTGGGCGGAGCAATTGTGGCCAGAGCTAGTGCATGGGAGCAGCTGCGGCAGGAGAGGGGCTGCAGGCAGCCAGGGGACCGGGGTCCATGGCAGGAGGTGCTGGGCGGGGGCACAGAGGATGGGCCAAGATCTGCCCCTGTGCCCACAGCAGCCTTGCAGCCCACAGTTCCTTTCAAGGTGCACAAATTTGTGCACTGGGCCCCTAGTAGAATATATAATTGACCTCAGAACTTAATGTTGATTGTGAAAAGACAAGGTAACCAAAGGGTGCATACTTCTTAGTTCGGATAAACATAAGAAATAAAAGAGAGATACATTAGCCATTACTAAAGATTTTATAAGTATAGCTAATAAATACATTCCAGAGAATGTGCAATGATAGTACTAGGAATCAAATGAAAACTACATGATGTCTGCTTTAAGTTTTCAAAACAAATTGTCAGACTTACAGAGGTATGATTTACATACAGTAAAATTAAATCTATTGAGATCTACACTCAGTTCTGTGAATTTGAAAAAACTCTTACAATTGTATAACCTCCACCACAATGTGCATATAAAATATTTCTGTCATAACCTGAAAGTTCCATGACATTTCAGTCTTCCTCTGTCCACCACTCCCTTCTATGGTGACCACTGATTGATAGGATTTGGGGCCTGCAGTTTTACAATTTCCCAGAATTCATAAAAATGAAATAATATAGTGTGCAGTGTTTTGAAACCTACCTGCTTTTACTCACTATTATCTTTTGAGAATCATTCATGTTACTGCATATATAACCATTACATATTTCAACATTTTTATTACACATTTTAAATTTCTGAATAGACCTGCATTTTCTCTCCAAAACTTTTATTTTCAATAATCTCTACTGCTTAATATTTAGTCTAAATTTTGAAATATTGCAATGTTACTAAATATTAGAAAATCACATGTTTTATCCCCATTCAGCACTTTTATAATCCAATATATCCTCAAGATTATTACATCATCACCATTATCAAATAAGACCTCTTTCTCTGATTTGAAAACAACTCACTCTATGACTTAATTTTCATAACATGACACATTTATATCATACTATTTTCAAAGAGGATTTGAAGCATGTTATGAGGAGTAAAATATGCATACAGTGAGGCTAATAAAATAAATGTGACAAAGTTTTTCCTAGACCTCTTTACCTTTAAGGTTGCAATAGGTTAATGGTAGTTGTCATCACTCTGTCAAAGAAAAGAAAAGAAGGTTCCTAACCTTCCCTACTAATATAAGGACTTTTAGTGACAGTCAAAGTCACTCCCTGTCATTTCCCGAAGCCCTCATGCAGTTGCTCACATGTAATTAACAAGAAGGTCAGCCAAAGTTATCCTGCAGAGCTTGTCATATTTTCTATTTTTGTTCTGATCTTTAGTCTATGTCAATCTCTATTAACCTCAAACCACCTGACAAAATCTTACCATTATACCACTGGCATTTGTTCAATTTAAGAGTCAAAAATCCAATAAGAGTTTTATAGTAAAAAGAAAGGTCAATTATATTACTCTTTGCAGTCAAGGTAAATGTATAAAGTTACAACATTTTTCACTGTAAGCTCTCTTGCATTGTTCTCTAGCACCGTTCTAGGACTTATACTTATGCCAGTCTATTTCAATTTACTGGGGAAAATATAGAGAATCAGAAACTGGAATAAATATCTACCTCTGAGATTATATACAAATTATTTCCTATCCTTTCTCATCAGTTTTCAATATACCCAATATACAAGTTTCTTGAATATGTTGTCTTGCTGATAGAGGGTTGCCATTATTTTCTATGTGGGACACTAGCAACCAAAACAGGTACAAGGTAAACATCATCAGGTGAGTTATGGGTTGAGTAAACAGGGAATGCCATTATTATCCTGGGTCTCTAACCCTGCAGAAATCAAATTCAAAAGATGGACTTTTATCAAGTCAATCACATTTTTTGCAGATAACTCATTAGCTGTATGAAATCTGGTTGCTCTTTCTGTCACACTTATGAAATTATGTTTAAAGCTCATTTATCTGTGGTGTCTTGAATACCAAATCTCATAAACTTGGTCTTCAATTTAAATATCTTTCCGAAGCATTTTATATAAATGACCATTTAATTTTTTTATCTCTATATTTCTTGTCTTTATTCAATAGTAGTTACCAGGGTTAATCCCTAACTAACATTAGCCACAGGAATAATCTTTCCATAAAATCAAGCAATGTAAAATTTTAGGAGACAAGTCAAAGTCTATAAAAATTAATCTGTGCTTATAGGAACTGTTACAATATAGAATTATGTGAAAAGGAAAAGAGCAGGTAATACAATAGAATTTGAGCATGAATCCATTTCTCTGTATGAATGGATAATGCATATGTATATATACATAAATGTGTATATATGTATATATGCATACATATAAACATATAATTTGTAAGTGCACAAATAAAACTAGAAATATACAATGATATAAGTGTTAGCAAAGTTTACAAAATAGTAACTATAGCAGTTTCAAGATGACAAAATTACAGGTTTTGTACTTTAAGAAAAATTCACTAATAGCTAATACTATCAGTGTACCTCCATTTGTCAGAAAAAAATCAGAAAGATGTGGTCATCTATCCACTTTGCTGTATATCCGAAACTAATACAGAATAATAATAAATTTAAACTATAATTGCAAAATTTAAAAAAGTTTATAAAATAACCAAAGTCATAGAATACACATATAAAAATCAACTGTGCAAAAACATATTTAATTCTGAAAATTTTATTAAAAGTAGTGGCTCTCATAAAATTAAAACAACTTTAAAATGAAATTACATTTTCTTAAATAGGAAGAATATAAAATTCTTCATGTTTTTTACATCAAAGATGTGACTAAGCCCTGCCTGGTGTAGCTCAGTTAGTTGGGTGTTGTCCTGTACACTGACAGGTTGCCAGTTCAATTTCTGATCAGGGTACATGTCTAGGTGTCAGGATCAATATTTCTCTCTCTCTCTCCCCCCCTTTTCCTCTCTCTCTAAAAAGCAATAAAAATATCTTTAGAAAGTTGTTGTCTAAATATAACTGGTGTACAAGATATTCTAAGGCAATGTTCTGCAAAACAAATTATGATGAAATTTTACAATCTCATCTGGTTACTATGGCGATGAGTTAATCTGAAATTAATTTTGTTTATTAGCATTTTGCCTCACTCTTATATTGCTAATGGAGCTGTAATGTAGTAGCAGAGAGATTATAGAAATTGAATATTAAATGATGATTAGGAAATGTCTGACATTGAAATACTAAGCAAATCAAAATCTCATATACAGTTACTATATATATTACACAACAATGTTTACCCAATAATTTAAAACATTTCTTTTCTGAAACAATTCAAAAATATCAGTCACAGACTTTGAAGGTGCTCACCTGGAATCATTACAGGACATATTTCCAAGTACAAGAGAACTGAAAATAATAATATTTATTCGGCATTTTTTATGTAAAGTCCCATTTAGCAGTAGACACACCCTACTGACACACCTAGTTGAGCCAACTTCTGAGATCAAAATAGAGGTACCTGGAGCCAGTGCTTCCAACTCCAACTACCTAACATGATTGCTTTGAAACCATTGTTTCTGTCCCCTCTCCCACCTCTTTAGGTATAATATACATACAATAAAATTCTGAGTGTGAGGAATTTTGAAATTTCTATGTAGTCTTGTAATCACCGCCACAATCTATAATAATAAAAGCACAATATGCTAATTAGACCAGACAGCCCAATGACCTTCCAGACATCATTCCAGACGTCCTTCCAGATGAAGCCATGGTGGCAGGAGCCTAGGCAGAGGTGGTTAGGGGTGATCAAGCAGGCAGGCGAGCAGTTAGGGGCGATCAGGCAGGCAGGCAGAGTGGTTAGGAGCCAGTGGTCCTGAATTGCGAGAGGGATGTCCAACTGCCAGTTTAGGCCCTATCCCACAGGGCCTAAACTGGCAGTCAAACATCCCCCGAGGGATCCTGGATTGCAAGAGGGTGCAGGCTGGGCTGAGGGACCCCATTGAGTGCATGGATTTTGTGCACCACACCTCTAGTCCTATATAAGGCTAATATGCAAATCAACCAAACAGTAGAACGACTAGTCGCTGTGACACACACTGACCACCAGGGGGCAGATGCTTAACTCAGGAGCTGCCCCCTGGTAGTCAGTGCTTTCCCACAGGGGGAGCGCCACTCAGCCAGAAGCTGGGCTCATGGCTGGTGAGTGCAGCAGCAGTGGCGGGAGCCTCTCCCGTCTACACAGCAGTGCTAAGGATGTCCGACTAATGGCTTAGGCCCGCTCCCCAGGGGACATCCCAGAGGGCTCCCGGACTGCGAGAGGGTGCAGGCTGGGCTGAGGAACCCCCCTGAGGTGCATGAATTTCATGCACCAGGCCTCTAGTCAAGATATAAAGTACCTCTATCACCCCAAAAATGTTTCCTTGTGCCTTTTGCATCTCCTTAAACCTATTAACTTTTTGTTACCATTTCACTCATTCCTTCCTCTTCATGAAGGACTGACGAATTAATTTACAGCTTATCCTTGGAACATTACTTCTATTTTCTTAGATGATTCAGCTCTTTCTCAAATATCCCTCTGGGTTTGGCTTCTACTATAGTTATTCTGAATGACATAAGTCATATATGACCCATCACATTCTTTAATACTGAACTCATGAAATATTCCCCAAATAACCCATCTGCTACTGTGTTTATTTAAAATGGTAAACCATATGCTGTATGTGCATTTTAATTTTAGGTCTTATTGAACTTAGTAAATTCATACAATCATTTCAAATCCACAGATAGCCATCGTCCTAAGTTCAAATCTTCATTCACTCATTGTCTGTCATGCAGGTCATTGGAAATGAAAGGATAACTCAGGAAAAAAAAAAAAAAGGTATATCTTAAAAGAAATTACTTAAAATAATAAACAATTGAATTTATCACTTGTAGAAAAAATTAACTATTTTTGTAGAGAAAACAACTACTTTCTCCATTGATATATTAATCTACAAAGTTATTTCAAATCTCCAGAAATAAAATATTCAAGACCAAAAATACTTTTGAATAAAAAGTAGATTAGACGGGATATCATAAGATCAGAGATAAAAATAAAATTAATGTAACATTTTTGCAGATATAGAATTAATATATTCCAATACCAATGTATTCAATACCTGACAGAAAACAGGTATCCAGCAATTACTCTAATTTTCAGTTCTTATTGTATAATAATATTGGACAATCTGGAGAGCCTTAAAAGTGGGGAAGGAAAAATTTAAAAGGTATGAAAATATAATCCCTTTTAAAAATGTTAAAGCAACGATTAATGTTTGACCCTAAGCAGGGTAAGACTAAAGGAGGTTTTGATAGATGTCTTGAAATGGCTCATGGGTTCACATGAATTTGAATGAGAAAACAGAATGCATGTTTCTCTAGAAGGCTGGACTTGATCGAATGATGACAGAGGCAGAATTTATAAAGAAAACATTTTCCATAAAATGGACAAGAAATCTCTAAAGCAGTAGTTCTCAGCTGGGAGTAATTTTGTGCCCCATGGAACATTCAGTAATGTCTGGAGACATTTTGTCACTAGTCTGGATAGGGAAAACAAGCACAGACCAGCACCCCACAACAAAGAATTATCCAGTTCAAAATCACAACAGCCCCAAGTTTGAGAAACTCTGGCCTAAATTACCAAAATGTTCAGGAGGGAGATTGGCTACCTTCAGGTTCCTGAGATTTTCCTTTACTATCATTACTCTAAGGAGCAGCTTGTTTCAGTATTATTATTGTATAATTCTTCTTTGTGATCTTAAGCTCTAGAAACGTGAATTTTATTGTGTAAAGTAGGATGTGTATCTATGAGAACCTAAGCAACATTACAAATTAAAATATACTAAAAGTATAAATTAACTAGGTACTACAAAACTTCAAAGAAAACAAGGGCCTCTATATTTGAGAATTAAGTATACATATTCTGGGCACTTTGAATGCTGCTTCCAACTTTAACATTTCTCATTATGAGACTCAGAGCAAAATATTTGGCTTCTGAAAGCTTCTATACTCTCATCTGCAAAATGAAGATCTAAGTTTTAGATAAGAAGTAAGTCAATATTTGAAAGGTGCTTCTGAAAATGATTAACATACAATATCAGCTATCAAATATTTTATGTTGACACCCAGGCATTCACAGATATTTTTATGGAAAAGATGGTATTTGAGTTGAAGTGATAGGATAGGTAGACTTTATTTTTTTAAAAACAGAATATACAGAATAATTTTTATTTTATATATAAAAGTACACACACATTCATTCCCATAAATGCCAGGTGCCAGATCACAATATTTGTCATGCCATCATCACCTGTGACAGTCTGCCCCCTTTTAAGTAAGTGGGTGAGGGGTGCACATCATTCAGAAAAGAGTGGGAGAACACATCTAGCCCTTGGCATTGACACAGTAACAGAACTGACCTTATGCGATTGAGAGATGTAGATGTTATATAGGTGAAAAAAGGTCATTCTGTATTATAAGAATTCAGGCCATATGGAATGAAATACATAGCCCTCCTCCCACCCTCCACCCCTGCATCTCTTCTCATTGCCTTCTTGGGGACTCTACTTCCCTCTAATCTCAAAACTTGTGTGGTCATATCCAATCTGAACCAAGGTGCTACCTAGTGTGGCTTGATTAAGTGGGCTAGGAGAAAATAATGTAATAATTATATATTTTTATGTTAGAAAATATTTTTCCACTTTTGACATGTCTATTTTTATTACTAAAGAGAAACAATTTTTGATGTTTTTAAAGTGTTTTAAAAATTGACTTAGGTGTCAAATACATAATATTTCATGAGAATTAAGAATTAGGCTGGTATAAAAGTCATGTTATTTACACTATTATGCCAGAAACAAGAAAAAAGCTGCATAGTTTTCAATGTCATGGTGAGTTATTTGATGTCCCAGTATGGGTTTGGGTATATTCTGGAAGGGGGATAATTCTTATGTTAAAGTAGAATCCAAAATAAAGCTGCCTTTGACTCATTCAAATATCACATAATCATCATAATACATTTTCATGTGGAACATAGAAAGAATTCTACATATATCCTAAGTTGAGGCAGTATAATAAATAGCCAAATGAAATGCCAAGTGCATTCATCTATACACAGGCAATTTAAAAAATAATCCAGTCTCAATAACAAATATTTTTATTCTAGAAAATAAATAAGACTGGAGAGCATAAGCAATTTTCTCCAAGGTCATTCAAAACAATATTTTTAAGGGTAGAATCCTCAGTTTGCAACAAGATTTTCAAACTTGTTGATTCTGTAAATCTTCTGGATTGTTTTCAGGGTCAACAACCATAGCCCTCGACATAAGGTGATAACATAGACAAACCAATGCCTGTCATAGGTAATGCTTTATTTTTTCTAATTCTTGCTTCCAAAAACCCACAGTCCTAGAACATATTGCTTTTTATTCACTTCTGTACAGTTTCTATGACCTATTATTCACATGAATGAAAAACTGAAAAATCTTTAAGATCCTATTTATATCTGACAACTGTAAACATTTCCAAAAATGTTTTGACAAAAAAAATGTATAATCTAAACAAAGTCACTGAAGTGAGTATAATGCAAATAAATATTGTACAAACGAAAGAAATAACTTTGGATAGTGATTTAAGAGAACTCAGAAGGGGAGGGAGCACTTTTTTATACATGAGTGTATATATAATATATATACATCTTTTATGTATTAATTTGGTGGGAAACTGCCAATATTTTTTCTTTTATCGCTACAGAGTAGTTGAATCACATGTGTCTTTCTGCTTTAAATGGTCTCAGGATATTTTGAGAGAACAGTTGAAATTGATTTTAGTGCTCTGCCAATATAGCTATAGTTGAGAAATAGAGTAGAAAATGCATATAAATTAGGTTATTTTGCAAATTGGTAACATCTTCAATATTATCTTCCTCTTCTTAATGGATTTAAATTAGAAACACTAATGACTATATTAGCATATTTTGTGCTCAGTAGGAGACACGATAGAAGGGTTCTTTAGGTACATTTGGAGAGAGAAAAACAGTTGAATATCATTAGCAGCAAAATCAAAATAATATTTCACTGAAAATATTTACTTCTAAAGAAATGTCAAATGCATGTCAGAAATTTTTTAATAAATTTATGGGGTAGTTGTAAACCATGCTAAAATGAAGAACTTATTGAAAAGCATAATTTTCTTTCTACTATTTTTTTTTCAAAAGCCTATTCTTCTATGATTCATTCTCAAATGAACTCTGCTATGTCTTGCGTTAGAAAAATATTATCTTACACATATTTACTCATCTGGTCTACAAATAAAGTTTTTGGTGCTATTTTGGTAGAAATAATTTGCTTATATTTATTTCTTTGTTTTCTTTTATATGGTCATTTTTATATTGAAAAATTGGAATAAGAACTGGTAAAGTCAAAGCATGTTTGGTTACTCAAACAGAATTATTCTCAATGGAGATTTCATGACATGCACAAACAGGGAAATTTCCAAGAACATAAATGCAGCTAATACTGCTCAAGGGACTAGAGCTGAGAATAGGAAAATCAGAAACTGAAGCTTCTTTTTCTCAGGGACCATGTGATCTGTATTTCTGCTTCTTTTGACAGGCCTGCTGCTTTTCTTCCTTCCTTCCTTCCTTCCTTCCTTCCTTCCTTCCTTCCTTCCTTCCTTCCTTCCTTCCTTCCTTCCTTCCTTCCTCCCTTCCTTCCTTCCTTCCTTCTTTCCTTCCTTCCTTGCTTTCTTTCTTTCCTTCCTTCTTTCCTTTTATTTTTTTGTTCTACAGGGTAGTTTTCTTGGTCTAAACACTATAGACCTTAGGCATCCAGGCATGTAACCAACATGCTTTACAAGTTCAGCTTAGTGCTAACTGCCCAGAGTTCTGGTATACCACAGGTTTCAATTGCCTGGAACAAAAAGTATTAATTCAGATCAACTCTCTGTCTTCTGAGAGCTGTGTGTTTAAACTTGACCCACTCAACTGATGTGACCACAAATACGCAATGCCATGAAGCAGGATCTTTCATTCATCCAATAAATATTTGTACTTACTGGTAGATAAATACTGTGACCAACGCAGAAAAGAAAGGCAGTCTTTTATATCATGAACTACACAGTTTAGTGGAATAGAGTTTTTCAAATAATCATACTACTTAAAGTATAATTAATTAACTGAGCAAAACCAGGAAGGAAAGTCTGAGTTTTCCATGAAAAGTCTGCAGTTCTCTGAGAGTACGTGACAAAAGAAATTTATCTAAGTTTGAAAGGTAAGGAAAAGGTTTTCTGAGGTAGGGAAGTTACAGATATGATGGAAAGAAGTAATAGAAGTTCACCAAGTTAAGAAAGAAACAGAAGGTAACACAATATTTCTCTAGCAAAGTTATTCTAATTTACCATTTACAACAACCACCAGTGAGTTTCTATTTCTCCACATCTTCATTCATATTTAAAGTGGGTAGAATTTTTTATTTTTGCCAATCTGATGTGTGTGAAGCAATATATATTTTTAATTGATATTTTTACGGTTGTGTGTCATATTGAACATTTATTTTATATTTATCTTTGAATTTTAAAACATGATTTACAATTTAAAAAATTGTTAACAACGTCGACATTTACCAGTAGAGGTTATTAAACAAATTATAACAATTATAAAATACTATGTAGTTGTTAAAAAAAAATAAGATAGAACTTTAAGTCCTATGAGGAACATATTGACTAGACAAGTGGTGCTACAAAGTAAAGGCCCAGTACATAATGAAGACTATGAACTCATTTAAGTACATATAAATATACTTATATAAATGTTAGAAAAAGTCTTAGAAGGATATAGTCCATGTGTAAGTAGTGATGTTTATTGGCAAGAGAAATCCATTTAGTTTGAAATGGCCTCTTAATCTTTTCTCTATATCATTTTTTTGAAATATATGAATGATGTAATGGATTGTCACATTTATAACTTAAAATAATAAGTAATTAGAATAAAGAGAAATAAGTATTTCTTTTTAATTCTATTAAATTTATTGGGTGACAATTACTAATAAGATTATGTAGGTTTCAAGTCCTGGCAAGTATTCTCAGTGGTTAGAGCATTGGCCTGTGCACAGGAGGGTCTCAGGTTTGATTCCCAATCAAGGGCACATACCTGAGTTGCAGGTTTGATACTTGGTCCTGGTAGAGGCTTGTACAGGAGGCAGCCAATTGACTGTCTCTCACTCTCTCACATAGATTTTTTTTCTCTCTCTCTCTCCCCCTTTCCCTCCCTCCCTTTTATTCTCTCTAATAGACAATGGAAAAAATATCCTAGGGTGAGGATTAACAACACAAAAGATTATATAGGTTTCAAGTATATAATTTTATGATGCACCATCTGTGTATTGCATTGTGTATTCACCAACCAAAGTCAAGTTTCCTTCCATCACCATTTACTTGATCCCTTTTACTCTCTCTACTGCCTCCTTTATCCCTCTTACCCTCTAGTAACCGCCTTAGTGTTGTATGTGACTATGAGGTTTCTGTTAAAGGTAGCAACAGGGTAAGAGAGAGGAAAACTTCAGCTTTGCTATTTAATTGTTCTATATTCACATTCTTATATAGATAAACAAGGTACTAGTAGCCCATCGTACGGTATCACGCGCAGTAGGCCGGGAACCACAGCGCACCGCCAGCAACCAGAGCGCACCGCCAGGAGCCACGCTGCTTCTACGGGAGCCATGCTGCTTCTGCGGGAGGCGGGCCCACCGTCTCCTCTCCGGGCCTGCGTTCGGCCGCAGAGGCTGTAGGCCAGCCCCGCTGTCGCCCACAGGCCCTCCATGGCCAAGGCGTCACCACGGCGATGAAGCAAGCATCCCGCCCCAGCTGCCCCGCCCCCGCTGCCCAGAGGCTCTTCATCACCACAGCGATGAAGCAAGCATTCCACCAGGCCGCTCACCCTGCCCACTCTCAGCAGCAGCCCCCCCGCAGGACTGGGGGACTCCAGCGAGGCTGAGGGGACTAGGTGCCACCATCTTGTGGCTATGGGCGCCGCTATCTTTGTGACGGAGTGATGGTTAATTTGCATATTACCCTTTCATTAGATAGGAAGGATGTTGGAAGTTAACTGTGACTATATAACTGAATTGTAGACTACAGGATGAGGAATAAATGTGAGAAACCTCTCCATAGTGTATGCTATATAATTGCTAAAGTTACAATTATTCAGTATCAGAGATTCAAATGCAGAAACATAATGTTATAAGATAAACACCCAGATAAACTTTTATAAATAGCTATCCCATATAATAAAGATGTAATATGCAAATGGTCATTATGCCGTGAAGAGTAATGACCGACCACGTAATGACCAGATCACGGATCAGCAGGAGGGTGGGGCAGCAAGCTACAAGTGGGCAGCGGAGAGCTACAAGAGGGGGCAGGGAAGCAAGCTATAAGGGGGGGAGGGGGCAGAGGGAGCTACAGGAGGGCGGGGCAGCGGGCAGAGAGCTACAGGAGGGCAGCAGCAAGCTACTAGCTACAAACGGGTGGCGGAGAGCTACAGGAGGGAGAAGGGCAGCAAGCTATGAGGGGGGGCAGGGGAGAGGGGAGGCAGGGGGAACTACAGGAGGTCAGGGCAGTAGGCAGAGAGCTACTGGAGGGCGGCAGCAAGCTATTGGTGAGCTACTGGCACACAGATTCGTGCACAGGGCTACTAGTAATAAATAAAACTCGAGGCCCAGTGCACAAAATTCTGCACGGGTTGGATCCCTAGTGGCTTCCCCGGCTGCCAGCCGGGCCTTCCTTCATTCTGCACTGCCCCCTGGTGGTCATCTCACGTCATAGTGAGTAATCGAACTCCCAGTTGGTCAAATTCCTGAGGGAACACTTTGCATATTAGGCTTTTATATAGATATCTTCAAGCATCCTTATTAGAATCTCTCATTTATCCAAGTAAAATTATTAGCTGGTCAATGTTCTTGGATGCTGCTACTATTATATTTGTATATCTTAAGCCCTCGAAACTCCAGGGATATGTTTACATACTACATATGTGTCTTTACTGATAGAAACATATTCCTTCATAAAAAGAAAAATTAGCAGAGTTTTATTATTTATTTTCATAATCATTACTATTGTGTTGTTGGGATCTGTCTTAATTGAACCACTTTTTATATGATAATCTTACCCAAGTGTGTATGCCTAATGAGATGACACAACCTATTTAAAGCCAATTAATTGGACTGCAAAATCTTATTCCTGAGAATTTCACATCACGCACCTGGGGCATATTTCACCTCTTTGTGACCAACAGTTTGTGAAACTAAAAACGAGTATTAAAATGCACATAAGCATCTTCTTTTCTAATAAATTTCAGGAGAGATATGTATAATATTTAATAAGTACATATTTAATAATTAATATTTAATAAGTTATAATATTAAATGTACTTCTATTAGTTTGTCATTGTAACTACTATACTGTCTGTGGGTGGGAAGAGATATATCTCTTTTCTTTATTTTTTAGGTAAAACAAAGGGAATAATTTTCTCTCCAGTTTCCCTCTTCATGAGCATACCATTTATAAAGTTCAGCGACAATAATGTTCATAATAATTATAATAATATTTACAAGGCACCTATTATCTGTCAGGGACTTTCTAAGCATGCTACATATTGACACATTTAAAGCTCCCACAAACTACAATAAAGTAGGTATTTTTATTTTTACCTTACAGGTAAGAAAATGGACACACAGGGAAACTATGTATCTTTGTCCCAGGTCACGTGGCTGGTCAATTGCAGAGCAAAAATTCAAAACCAGATAATATGTTCTAGTCCTCTCTCTTAACCACTGAACTATAATGCTCGTAACTAAATCCAGTGACTGCACCCATATGCTATGTTTATACATTTTCAAGAGTGTTTTTTACTCTTTGTGAGGTTGCTCTTCGTTTTGGTTTGTTTTGTTTTTTTCCCTGATGGATTCTCCAGTGGCTGATTATCTCTGCCTCCAAGAATTTCTTTCAAGACAGTCAGCTAGGGATTTACCCACTCAGCAGGAGGACTGCTAGTTAGTGAGAATTCCTGAACAACTTAAGTAGAAAAGGCAGTATGTACTTTACATTTCTAAATAAGACTTTGTGGAAATTTTAGATGAAAATAAAGTGTAGCTCTTCTTACCACTCAAAAGAAAACATATTCTATTTTCCTCCCCCACTCCCTTCTCTCTCAGAGGAAAACATAATCAGAAAAGCTGACCTTTTTCTAACATAAAACTTGGCTAAACCCTAGACAGTTCTGTGTCAACATTTCCCTTATAACATTTTCAGGAAAAAGTCCACTAAAATCCTTATCTCTGGTATTATTATGTAAAAGTTACCTGATGAGGATATCCCACAGTTCAGTTAGCACTATTGTTATTTTAGTTTACATAATAGTCTATTCTTTTTACTCATAACTTCAAGTGGAAATATTTCTGTGGAAAGAAGAGAAATTGAATATTCAATTTATTTTAACCCTCACTAATATTGGCCAAAGTTCTATTTATACTTTATCAGAAAACAAATTCATTTTATAGCAGTAGGAAAGCTGAGAGCAAAAGTGGTTTTCTTTATGACAAAGACCATTATTATAAATCAACAAACTGTACTATAGTGAATTATTAGAAAGCTGATGTGAGCATCTTAACAGAGGAGTTAGACCTCGGTTCTTGAGTTAAGCTAAGAATGAATTCAGACCCCAGAACTCTAACCCAGGAAGTTTATTTAGAAAGTTACAGAGGTAGAAGAAGTGAGCCAGTTGGGCTGCGTGGACTCAGGAAACAAATTACAGAGGCAAAAGAAGGACACATGGAGCTTAGGAGAAAGAAATCAAAGGTATGGGCCTCTGAGAGAAGGTGGGCGCATAAAAGAGAGAAAGCGCGTATGCACTGGGTCCCTTGTCCTGAGAGTTTTTATCTGTTTTCCAAAGGCAGGGATTTTAGGGAAAGTCTCAGGGGAGAATCTCAATAGAATATTAATTCTCTTTCCAGGTGTGTCCTTCCAGGGTCATGATCTCTACTGATTGGTCGGTGCTAGGATAAGGGGTCATTAATCATTGCCTCTGGTCCTAATGTCAGCCATGGCATCCCTTTGTCTGGTTTTGCTGCTTCTCTGGGACTGGAACTGAAACACAACTGAGGCCTAGATATTATCAAACTCTGCCTCTGTGGTCGACAGAGCCAAGACTTTGTTCCTAAGATTATTTGATGCTGATCAGAACCTCACTGTCATGATGGCTTAATGCTTAAGAGAGTGGTCATGCAAAGACTTGTATGAGTGAATCTATTATCTGGCTCCTCATTTCTCCTCTAAGTGGGAGGGGGGGCGGGTGTCTAACCCACATGACTAGCAACATGGGAGTTCAGGGGGTCTAAACCACATGACTAGAGACATGCTAGAGAAGAAAAGGTCCCCTGGAAGTAAGGTCCTAGCCTATAATATTTGTTTTCTCTAGTTTTGTCTGTTGCTAGACACCGGGGACTTTCTGCCCTGCTGACATTCTGTACCTGGCCTATTATCCCTGCTCTGCTCATGCCTGTCTAACTACCTACTCTATCAAATGCTCACCCACATTTAGTTCTTCTTTGCTATAAGATTATCATTTTCTGCTCGAACTGAGCTGTCAAATAGAAAATATTTTCATTAAAACAGAGTGAGTCTTGTAGGAATTTCTCTCCTAATAGAATCTGCTACCTTAATTTATTTTATAATTTTCTTAATGAACCCATCTTTCTTAACCAGGAATCTTAGACAAATAAGTTGATTTAAACTCAAGATTCACAACAGATGATAATTGATTTGCTCCACGGGGAATTACTTTGCATCCATCATAGATATCTCACTAATTCAGAGATCCAGACAGTTGGCAATGCCATGTATAAGTAATTTCTGTTGAGTGAGGATGGAAACATAATATGGCTGTATAATGTGGCACTGCCTTTAAATTTAATTTAAAGAGCAAAAGAATGAAGGAAACAAACAAAACCAAAAGTTCTCACTATAAAAGGTAACTACATAGCTCAGCCTGCATGGCTCAAGTGGTTGAGCATCGACCTATGAACCAGGAGGTCACAGTTCGATTACCGGTCTCAATCCTCAGTGTGGGATGTGCAGGAAACAGCTGATCAATGTTTCTCTCTCATCATTGATGTTTCTAACTCTCTCTCCCTCTCCTTTCCTCTCTGAAATCAATAAAAATATGTATAAAGAAGAACCTATGTAAGAATAAAAAGGAAGTTGTTTAAAATAAAAGTCTGTGGTCCTCAATGCAAGAAGAAGGGGTGAAATTATGAGGCTATTAAATACTAGGGCCAGGAAATCCATGATTTTCTGAATATTATACCTCAGACCACAGTAGTATATGTCTACCTGTTTTTCAAACACATATATTTTGTAGAAGTTATAATTGCTATTAAATGAGAGACAGGCTGAAGTAATGTAACTCAGTGCATAGAATATTAATGAGCCTGACTATACTATGCAACTCTGTCCTATAATATTTGAGATCTACATAATTTCAAGCTCAAAAAACTTTTAAAAAGATACCTTTGTTGCCAGGACTGACCAGCAGACCCTGATCTATGGATGAATAGATTACTCTGACACACATTTCTGTGAAAGAAAAGGCTAAGGGGCTGTTTGGCATAAGGAGCCAAAACAGCCTCGATTGCCTGCCTCCTTAGGCTTTTATTGTAACAACAGCTTGAACGAAAATTAACCTCTAGATACAATCAGCAGGGTAAGTATCCTTGAGAAAGCTCATGCTTCTGCAATGTTGGGTTTGAAGACTAAACATAGAGATTCCAGTAAAATACCTGGGACCTTGGACTTATTTGGAAAAGTCAAGGCAGGGGCTGCCGCCTTCGGCAAGGTCCCCTTAAAAGGCCCCCAATCTTTTGGAGAATCCTCCTTACAGACTTTCTAACCAAGTCCTGTGCTTCTCCACATCTCCTCCCTTTTTGTTTTGCTGGCTGCAGAGCACAGAGGGAGGTGGGGAACTTTCTGCTTTAGAATGTCGGGGTCCACGAAGCGCATTCACTGCTTGAGTTCTGATTTTGTAGACTATAAGAAAAACAAAGAGAATTATAAGACAGCAATGGTTAGTCCTATCAGGTACCAATTGATTTTAGGAAACCATGTGGTGGCGTCTATCCACTCCAAATGCTCCTTTACTGTATTCTAAGCAGTAGTCTGGTTTTTATGTTTATTGATAGCAAGTAAGGACTCTCTAATTTGCCTTTGTAACATGTTTACTTCTTTACTAAGGTTATCATAAAGACTCCTTATAGATGCTTTTTAACATCAATCTACTGATAGTGACTACTGTTTCATTTTAAAGGGGTGACACATATGTGCTTATGCTCCTGATCACAATTAAGCACTTGCCTGTATGCTTTGGTGTCCTGTCTTTCCCCCAGATATCTGATGGCTGCTTCTATTGCCTGTAGTCCAGCTAATATTTTTTTTATCTATGTGCTGTTGTATAGTGAATTCCCTAGTTATATTATAGACCATATTGTCTACAAATGTGGCCATCTGCACAAACTCAGAAAGGCCCACCACAGTGGTACTAGCAGTAGCAAGAATAACAACAGCCAAGATGATGGCTGCAATGAGCATTCCCAAAAATATTTTGGGCAGTAATTGGCTCAATGCTCTTTCTAAGACTTTGATAGCTGATGAGCCTTGCCATTTCCTGATGAGATCAACAGGTATTAGGATTTCTGCTTCTCTCCTAAGTACCATAATAGTGCTGATGTTCAATGAGGTAATATTCTGGGTGGTAATACAAGATGCAAATAAGCTCCTTCTCCATCCTGTACTAGAAAAGGTGAATTATGGTTTATTAGTAGATTGGGGCCCATAACAAAGATACAGGATGAGTTGTGAAATCAGGATATTGTCAGTAAGATTATTAGTAAGTTATACTATAGTGGCCAGAGGAGTTCTGGTAGTCACCGTGCCACAGTTTCAAAGGGCTGAAAACATGGCTTAATCTCCATAAAGTTTTCTGAACTGGCAAGCCTAGTACTTGAGGTCATGGAGAACTCATCCCTCCCTCAGTCCAAACCTCAGGCATGCCTGCATAACCGATGTAACTAGCATTAGAAACATGGTGTACCAGAATGTCAATGTGGTTGGTTGGCTTGCAAATGACCATGTGGGCTCCAATCCATAACCCGTTGGTCCCCTAGGACAGTCAAATGGGCATGATTTCCTCAACAAGCTTCCCAATGGAATGCCTCAGCAGAGGCATTATTTTGTTTACACGGAGGGATGGGAGGCACAGTAGCATTAGTCAGATCACCACAGGCCAGACTGCCTGCTGAGAGAAAGGTTAGCTGGGCTTTAATCTGATCATGTTTAAAGAATGATATGTAACCAAATTTGATTAGGAGCTCTCATAAGGTACAGAGAGGAATTGGAGGAGGGAAGTAATGCATAAGGGTAGTAAATTGGAATGAAAAGAGGGATTGGGCGGGACAGGTAGGGAGAGAAATATATAATTTACCAAATTGCTTTAAAAATGCTTCCTTATATCTGAAAAACTATATAATTATTTTTATTTATTCTGCTCTATAATAAAATTGTTGTTTCTTTTGATTTTTTCTGCTAGTATTTATATAAATTCAGATACCTTATAGAGTAATGCAAATGACATGGAATTTTGTCCTTTCTGTAAAACACAATATTCTACAATATTATAACTTATAACTATTATTTATAAATAAAAGCATATTAAATCTATTTAATATGCATATATAAATAGAATATAGTTATTATTTTCTTATTTGACAGAGCTTCTCATATACCTTAAGTATAAAATTTCCTTCATAAGGAGAGAAGGCAAATCTAAAAATTTAAACCCTGGGAAGGTAGTCAAATATATTAGACTAAAAATTATGTATTATTATTATTAAACAATATTCAGTAATTTATTAATTTAAAGTAATCAACTTCCTGATTAACATAGCATGATTATTTAAATTATATATATATAACCTTTGCTTCTTAGGCAAATACAGGAAAAACCTTTTTTTCCCCTTACTTTCAGAAATAGGCTTATTTTTCCAATGGAAAATATACTCACATTCTTAAGAAGCATAACAGAGATAACATGACCTTGACGACTCTCAGGAGGCTGGCGAAAGGGTGGGTGTGTATGTGGGAAGATAGCAGGCCCGGAGGTTTGTTCCCAGGACTGCAGTAACTCCTGGGCCTCTAATGGCTTTAGTTGTAAAAGTACCATTTTTTTTTTTAAACAAAAAAGAGTACCTCCCTCCCCCTCCCCCACCTGTTGCTGCTGCTTCTGCAGCCTATTCAAGGGTACTTCTGTAGCTCCAGCCTTCTAGGATAAATTTTGGGGGAGTTTAAATAATTATTTCCCACATTTTTATCTTTTTGAGTAGACTAATAATATGAAATCTTGTATATAAGAAGAGATCTTAAAAACAGAAACAAAAAAAAACCCTAAAGTAAATAAATGAGTACTTGTAAAAGGTGGATTGGGACATTAGTCTTAGAATCTTACTTCATACTAACCTAGCACAGTAAAGAACACTAATCAGTAACCAAGTTATATTATAGACAGACAAGAACTTCTACTAAGAGTTTCTAGTGGCTGATGTCTTGAGAGGGAGAGCAGAGAGTGTCCCTAAGATAAAGAACTCTCAGCATCTGCTGGGAAGTTCCTACTACCCCTGCCACAGGTTCAGCCTACTACAAGTAGTCGGGGTTCCTAGCAAAGTGAAATATGCCCTATCTTTAAACAAATTAAAGTAGACAATAAAGACACAAAACAACAATTAACAGAGACACTCTATGTACAATATTTATAGGCATGCACAACCTAGACAAGACTTAATAAATCAGTGTCCTTTCCATGAATCTTTCAGAAGATGTCTTATAGTGCCCAGGACTTATAGGTAGAAAGCAGCTCAGAGTGCTCCTGGGTGGGGTGGATGGTGAACACACACAAACAGCCTGTTGTTCACAGATTTCGTCATATTTTGCTCTTCATAATAAATATTGACTGGCGTCCAGAGTTGTTTTGGCCAAAATCTGCCAGTCCCAAGGAGTCATGTGATAATTTTCAGACAAGGCATTAAGGAGTCCTTTTGTAAATGGACTGTCAGCCCCATTTTCTCCAAAACTTTTCCTTATTTCTTTAAAGATATTAAAGGAGAGTGGCTCATAAACTCTATCACCTTGTTGATCTTGCATAACTGGGCAAGCCGAAAGTTCTCCTTCTAACATGGCTTGTCTGACACAGGATCCCATATCTGAGGATCTAATTGGTGGACTCTCCCACACCAGAGGCGGAGGATCAGGAATATTTCCTCCAGTGGCGGGGCTTTAGGTATTACAGGCTCTAAAGGCTCAGCTTCAGGAGGAGGGGGCAGTGGTAAATCCTCCTGTCGCTCTGTAGGCTTTTAATCTTCAATATGAAGGGGGCATAATGAAGCTCGAACAAGAGCCCACATAGTTAATGATGATAAGGGCACTCGTTTTCCCTGGGCCTCGTTTCTCTTTAAATTCCTGCCCACTTGTTCCCAGAGATTAAACTCTAGTGTTCCAGCATCAGAAAACCAAGGATTATAAACTATAACAGATTTTAATAAGCTTTTTAGTTGTTCTTCTGTAACAGAGGCACCACCTGCTTTTAATAACTGTTTCAGCACTGTGATATATTGCTGCTGTTCGGTGGATAACTGTTGTCCCATATGAAACCTTAGCTGAGAAAGAATTCCCTCAAATTTGGAAATCCAAAGTGGGCTCCAATGACTTACTGCGCAGTTACTTTCATTTTCTTCCTCTTCATTTTTGAGGGTTCCACCATGTTTTGTTGCATTCCTGGTTCTTCACATGGGGCTCCAAATGCTGGGACTGACCAGCAGACCCTGAGCGATGGATGAATAGATTACTCTGACATACATTTCTGTGAAAGAGAAGGCTAAGGGGCTGTTTGGCATAAGGAGCCAAAGCAGCCTCGATTGCCTGCCTCCTTAGGCTTTTATTGTAACAACAGCTTGAACGAAAATTAACCTCCAGATACAATCAGCAGGGTAAGTATCCTTGAGAAAGCTCATGCTTCTGCAAGGTCAGGTTTGAAGATTAAACGTAGAGATTCCAGCAAAATACCTGGGAGCTTGGACTTGTTTGGAAAAGTCAAGGCAGTGGCCACTGCCTTTGGCAAGGTCCCCCTAAGAGGCCCCAGACCTTTCGGAGAATCCTCCTTACAGACTTTCCAACCAAGTCCCATGCTTCCCCACACTCTGTCTTTTAAGAGTTGAACATTAACCCAGCATTAGAGTAATGGAACTAGAGATATAGAGCAAGTGATAACAAGTTGGAACATGGTGCCCATGTTACCACCACAGACTAATTCCAAATAGGACAGGAGGGTGGGCTTGTGAGAGAGCTCAACCTCTTTCCATCAGAAACAATCCTTAGCCCTTTTATTATCTCATCTTATAGAAGGGAGAAGAGAAAGAGAAGCCACAGCTATGTATCCTGCCCTTTTAATACATAATGGTCCCACCCTTTTCAAATGTGAACCAAAAGGTAATGTCGTATAAACGTGCCCTTCCTACTCTGGAGAAAACAGGATTCCTGTGGGAGAGTGAGCCAGACACCTCAATACCAATCTTCTGACTTACATCCTACTGTCTTTGTTACTTCTCACCAAAACCAGCTCCTATACCACATCTAATTACCTGTTGAAAACACAGTTGGTCTTCAAATGACATTGTTTTGCTCAGTGTCATTTTCTTAATAATGTTGATGACATGAGGTAGAAATTTAACTCCTGTTGATGCCAATTAGCCTATGGCAAAATTTATTTTGTTATACTCGTTTCCATTAAAGATGCAGAACCTATCAACAATGTTGATAACTGAGGACATACTGACACATTCATCCAAGTTGTGAAAATAAAAAGGAAATTTGCAGGGATATATTGTGTTTATGGAGTTGAATGTGTCAATTATATGAATGTTGAACATAAAAAGTGCTAATATTAAGCCCTGAGAGACAGAAGAGATTACATTTTATTTTTGTCCCCTCAATTTTTACATTGTTTGAATCAAGGTCCTAGTTTAGGGAGAAACAGCACAAAACAAATGTCCTTGTGTTTGCCTACTTATTTTTCTGCTTTCAAAGGATTTGATTCATTACATCACATTGTCTTGCTCTTGATACAAATCTATATGTCCCCTCAGATATGTAACATGGAAAGAATTTAAAACCTTTGAAACAGCTATGAGCCACTGGATATTTCAGACTTCTAAATTGGTGGTGGTAAACTATGATTGTTAAAAAAAAAAATCCTATCACCAATGGAAACAGCTCTTCCTGCCCCTTTTTTCCTATTTATTATGATTTGTGAATTATTACCAGATGGGGTAAATTTGAGAAAAATTAGAGAAGACATTTAATATTAGGGTTGGTAGTGTTTGTGAAGGTTTCTTTCTTTTACACCTTTTAAATAAGACAAATCTTACATCAATATTTTCTTTTATTATTTATGATGCCAATAAATCTCCTGATATTTAAAGAAAAAGTAATAGTGACAAAATAGTCTTTAAAAAACTACTAGGAAAAATATAAGATGCCTCTTTCCAAAGAGCTTTTAATGGCAACAACAACAACAACAAAGCAAAAAAACAAATATTTATTTTGTGAAAGGAGTGTCTGCCAACCTCACTAAAGTTTCCAATACAATAGAATAAGGATCACATGTTTAAAACATTTTACTTTACATGCCTAGAATAAACCTGTTTTTATGTGCATCTTTTTGTCACTGTGGGTAATTGATATTAGCAAAAGAGAATACTACTATATAATATTGAATGAAGATATATTATACATTTTTTCTTCTTCCCAACCCATTAGTCATATACTTGTCTCTATTTATTCTACTTTCCATCTGTAAAACTAAACCTCTTGGGAAATATGTCTACATATTTTATAAAATTCTTAGAAAAATGTTTTATTGAAGCACAGAAATATTATTTATAATCATAAAATATATTAAAATAAAACTACTTATTTTTACTCTTCTCTAGTTCATCAACACAATTATGTGTCACAATTTTCCAAATCTAAGGAAGCTGAAAACAAAGAATAGGTTTTATTGATTTGTGACTAATGTTCTTACATCAGAGCTTCATAATCTCAATTTTATCCTGAGATACACAAAATAGAAATGTCTATTTGTTAAGTTAATAGATTCCTGCCTTATAAAAAGTAGCAATTTATTTCCATCTCATTTCAAATTTCTCCCAAGAAGCTGGATTAAAAAAAAAAAAGAAGAAGAAGCTGAATTTAATTACCTTTGCTGATCCCACATGGGTTTCAGCTCTATGTTTTTTGAGATGTTATAAATTCTCCAAAGAGAAGATATGCTATGTATTTTTAGTAACAACAAATCAACACAATAAACTTCCTTAACCCTTTGCACTCGCTTGATATTTTCTCGATTCCTTTATTCTACTCAGGATTTAATTTTTTAAATACCCCAGATTTTACAAAGCGCGGCAGTAGAATAAAAAACTGGAGTTTCTTTTCATACAAACTTATTTATTTGGATTTTTTTTATATTTCAAATTATTGATACATTCAAAGAGTATAAAAAGAGCTGCTACCAATGCTAACCGTGTTGAGTCACACTCGACATCCGAGTGAAAAAGGTTAATTTATTTCTCTATTTTCAAAAATTAAAGAATATAGTCTTCTATCTACAAAATGCTAAAGTTACAAATTTAGATACTTTGACAGAAATATATATATATGCCTATGCGAATGACCGAACAACAGGAATGACCAGAACGACCAGTTGCTATGATGCGCACTGACCACCGGGGGCAGAAACTCAATGCAGGAGCTGGCCCCTGGTGGTCAATGCGTTCCCACAACAAACCTCCTGTGGCCGGCCAACCTCTTACGGCCCCTCCCCCAGCCAGCCGGCCCCCACCCCATAGGTCCCGATCAAGGGGGACAGGGACGGGAGGGGCTGGCCAGCCAACCTCCCGCAGCACCTCCCCCCAGCCAGCCAACCTCTCGTGGAACACCCCACCCTTTGACCAACCTCCCGTGGACCCTCTCCCCGCCTGGCCGGCCCCCCGATAGGCCTTGATCAAGGTCCAGGCTGAGGGACCCCACCCATGCACAAATTTGTGCACTGGGCCTCTAGTCTGACAATAAACATGAATTTTGTTGCAAAGTGATAAACATAACACACATTGTGACTCATTCTACTATAGGCACTGTTATCTACTTAGTGTTTTAGTTTCTAATTACGTGAATTGACTTTTTTTCTGTTTATTTTATAACCTTTTAAATTATATACCTTGAAAACATCCTCAGCCTGAAATAATAGTTCAAATTATAAGCTCTTAAGTAAAATTTAGGTCATGTACCAGAAGAGATTCTTGACAGAAAAAAAAAAAATTCTAACTAAAACTCTAGATAGACAAAGAAAGAAAGAAAGACTATAGGAGAAAAATTAACCACTAAGAGAATATAGATTTTGGCTGTCTCCTCCTATTTCCACCTTTTATATTTTGTTATGACATCTAAAACTTTTTAGTGTGCTTCTTGGACAAATATGATGGATTAGTCAAAAGACAGATTATTCAAAATAAGTAAAACTCTTTATTTGCAGATGACATTATTTACATAGACAATTCTAAATACTATATAATAAAAAGATTAAATCTAAAAAATTAATTTACCAAGGATAGAGCATAAAAAATCAATATATAAACTCAAATGTTATTCTATTTGCAGCTCCAAACATTTGGAAACAAAATGGGAAAAACTAATATAAGTAGTATTTAAAATAAACTATTTAATAACAATTTTTCTAAAGATGTAGAAAATTCTGAAAACTAAAAAGCATAGCTGAAAGAAGATAAAGACCTAAATAAATAGAGAAATATGCCATGTTTATTGGTTAGAAGATATAATATTATTAAGATGTCAACCCAGCCCTGATGGCATGGCTCAGTGGTTGAGTGTCAACCCATATATGAACCAGGAGGTCACATTTTGATTCCCGGTCAGGGCACATGCCTGGGTTGTAGGCTTGATCCCCACTTTGGTGCATGCTGGAGGCAGCCAATCAATGATTCTCTCTAGTCATTGATGTTTCTATCTCTCTCTCCTTCTCCCTTTCTCTCTGAAATCAAAAAAATATATATTTTTAAGAAGATGTCAACACAATCTACGTGTTTAATGCAATCTGAATAAAAATTTCAATTCATTTTTAATGGACATGTTCCAAAAGTTACAAAGAAATGCTAAATGCCTAGAATAATTGAAGCAACCTTTATGAAAGAGAAATTCCATTGAAACTGACTTCTCATACCCTACAGCAATCATACAGTGTGGTATCAAAATATAAAGAAGCAAATAGATCAATAGAACATAATGGTCCACAAATAGACTCACACATAAAAATATCAATTTATTTTCAACAAAAGTCCTAAGATAATTTAATAAGTGATGGAATGCAGTTTCAATAAATGAGGCTACCATAACTGGATACACGTATTTAAAAAATGAAACTTGCACCCTCCAGCTCAATATTAAAAACTGTAAAGATTTATAACAAAATGTAGGAGAAAATCTTTAAGATTTACCTTGGGGGTAAGCAAAGGTTTCTTAGAGAGGATACACACACATAAACATTAATGATAAAAGAAACAATTATAGGTCAGACTCTATCCACTGAGCCAAACCAGGTCGGGCGGTGTGCTGCATAATTTTAGTGATTAATTTATGTGTGTCATGAAGTGTAAAAGGTTGAAATTCGTTGGTCTATAGAAAGCCCAGAGACTGTGAAGCCAAGTCTTCCACAGGTAATACTCGGCCTGTAAGCTTTGACTCTTCAAATAAAATGCCTCAATCATGCTCTACTATTGGCCTGAAACTGTGGTTGAAGAGTGTTATGTCTACAGGAAAGAATGGGAGCTCAAAGGTGAAATGTACATGAAGACAAATTTCACCTCAATATTTTTTAAAAATATTTTAAGGAAGTAGATTTCCCACTGGAAGGGACTGTCTCCTGACACAGGAAAATTTAAGTAAGGAATAATCTAAAAAGTCAACCAACCTGCTTTATGAAAGAGGATGCATTCGATTAATTGAGGTTTTTTTCTAATTAAATGTCTGTAACTTTTGAATAAACCTAAAAATTCAAATATCCTATCCTAGAGTTAAGAAAATAATAAACTAAGCCCTTCATAATGTTTCCAATATGAAGTGTTTTCATTTTCAACATCCTATTTTGGGATTATTTAATTCAAACAAAAAGAAAAAAATAAGAAAGCTGTGATGTGTCTGATAACATATTATCTACAGCCTTTGAGCTCTTTGAAGATAAGCTTTTGAATATCACTACATTATTATTATAGTTAGAATATAAATACAGGTTTAGCATCCTGTCAAGATGATACAACTTTCTAAAGAGTACAAAGTGAGACATTCACATGTGTAATTTTGAAGAAAGCAAGATTCAAAAGATTAAATCAAACAAAAGATACATTGTATTTTATCAAATGCACCCTCTTCATGGAAATAAATGATAGATAAATAGATAAATTAATTTAAAATTTAAGTTCAGATGCCCTTTATTTTTTTTGGAGTGTTTCTTATGACCTTAACTAAAATGAATTGTATAACTGACTTATTTACATTTAGATCAATATTGGTATTTAAACTGGGTAGTTTTGTAACATTTATTTTAAAAGTAAAAATTGGTCATAATAATAAGTCCTTAATTATTTAATTAAATACCATGCTGAAAATAAAAAGACAATAAAAGTTTAGCATTTTTGTATTGTTGCCTATAAAGCAAAGCAACATTTCCCCAGGGTGTAGGCCTCTAATATAAGTGAAAAGGATTAGTCCTCAAAAATGAACACTGTTTAATTACCACAAGGCACAGAATCCACAGCACAAATTTAAAACATCAAAATGGGAAAAGTAATTAGTCTTTTGGTATAATTAATCTGTCTACTAAGAATTGGGCTAAATTGTAGTGTAGTCCTTTCTACAATTAAGAAGCCAATTTTAATTATAATGAAACATTATGCTTCCAACTTGTGGACATAGCTCTAAGAATGCTATACCTTTATGTTTACAGTGTACCTGGGAAAATACAGGACATATGGAAAAGAAGTCTATGCTCAGAATTAGACCCACTGCAAATATTCAGAATTGTTTAGAGAAACCAAGATGGCGGCATAGGTAAACACCTAAACTGCAGCCTCGCACAACAATTTCAAAAATACAACTAAAAGTCAAAACGGACATCATCCAGAACCACAGGAAAGCTGGCTGACTGAAACGCCCACAACTAGAAGGAAAGAGAAAACCACAGGAAAATCAGAGGAGCCGTAAAAGCCTGAGGTACAGAGACACGGGCGGAGACACGGGCACGCATGCGTGCGGGGAGGATGGAGCCGGAGAGGACGGGGCGGCTGAGTGCCTGGCCGGCGTTCTCTAGCGGGAAGGAGATAAAAGCTCCAGATTGTGCTGAACCCCAGCTCCGACTGCACTGAACCCCAGTTCCAGGCGAGACCCTGGGAAACCAGGCTCATACTGGGGGAATCTGGGCTGTAAGGCGGAAACTCAGGGGAGTGGCAAAAGGCAGAGATACGGAGGCGCGCACGTGAATGCGCGGAGAGGACGGACTGTTGACTGTGCCGCTGAATTGCCTTAGCGGGAAGGAGATAAAAGCTCCGGACTGCGCTGAACCCCAGTTCCAACTGCACTGAACCTCAGTTCCTGGCGAGACTCTGGGGACCCAGGCTCATACTGGGGGAATCTGGGCTATAAGGCGGAAACTCAGGGGAGTGGCGAAAGGCAGAGCTCCGGAGGCACGCACATGAATGCGCGAAGAGGACGGACTGTTGACTGTGCTGCTGAATTGTCTTAGCGGGAAGGAGACAAAAGCTCCAGACTGCACTGAGCCCCAGTTCTGACTGCACTGAAACCCAGTTCCGGGCGAGAATCTAGGAATCCATATTCATTGGGGGAGAGACTAGACTGTTTGTCAGCAGGCGAAACTCCAGGGTGCCTTTCTCTCAGAGGTGCTTGCAGGGAGTACAGAGGGACACTGAGGGACACTGAGACCCAGGAACCTCATAGGGCGGGGCTCATGGGAAGCCAAGGCTGTAGGCTCCACCCTGAAACTCCGCCCCATCCAAGCTGAGCACAGAGGCTTTTACAATTTTGCAAGTCTAGTTGAATAAGGCAGTCTCCCGCGTAGACACAGCTGATCCTCACAGCCAATTGGCCTGGAGGTCAAATCCTCCCAGTGTACCAACAGCAATCAAGGCTTAACAACACCAAGACTTTACACTCAGCCCACAAAGGGGGGTACCAAGAGCGACCACCTAGGGAGATTGGGGAAGCTGAGCTACCGGCCCCTATAGGTCACTGACCACACAAAGCCACTCCATCAACACAGGGAGGCAGACAAAATGTGGAGACACTGAAGCAGGTCACGAATAGAAGAGATGGAGGAAAGTAAACTGATGGACGACACAGTGTTCAGAACCACATTTATAAGGTTACTCAAGAATCTTCTAAAAACCGCTGAGAAACTTGAAGAGACCTTCAAGGACCTTAATGAGAATACCAAAAAAATGGAAAAGGACCAGTCAGAAATTATGCATACACTGTCTGAAATAAAGAATATACAGAAACTCAACTGTAGATCACCGTACCCCAAGAGTCAAACCAAAGATCTGGAACATGAGGAAGCAAAAAACACCCAACCAGAGAGGCGGAAAGTAAGAAGAATCCAAAAGTGTGAGGATAGCGTAAGGAGCCTCTGGGACGGCTTTAAGCGTACCAACATCTGAATTTTTGGGGTGCCAGAAGAAGAGAGAGACTTCCCCCACCTGGTGAAAGAAATAGACTTACAAGTCCAGGAAGCGCACAGAACCCCAAACAAGAGGAATCCAAAGAGGACCACACCAAGACACATCATAATTAAAATGCCAAGGGCAAAAGACAAAGAGAGCATCTTGAAAGCAGCAAGAGAAAAACAGTTAGTTACCTACAAGGGAGTACCCATACGACTGTCAGCTGATTTCTCAACAGAAACTATGCAGGCCAGATGGGAGTGGCAAGAAATATTCAAAGTGATGAATAGCAAGAACCTACAACCAAGATTACTCTACCCAGCAAAGCTATCATTCAGAATTGAAGGTCAGACGAAGAGCTTCACAGACAAGAAAAAGCTAAAGGAGTTTATCACCACCAAACCAGGATTACATGAAATGCTGAAGGGTATTCTTTAAGAAGAGGAAGAAGAAAAAAAAGATAAAGGTAAAAATTATGAACAACAAAAAGACATCAAATACTTACCTACCAATAAGTGAATCTAAAAATCAAATGAATAAAAAAATCTGAAGAACAGAATGGACTGGTTAATATAATAGAATCAGGGACATAGAAAGGGAGGCAACAGACAATTCTCAGGGGGAAAGGGGTCTGAGGGGTGCAGGAAGAGATTGGACAAAAATCTTACACCTATGGATGAAGACGGTGGCGGGGGGGTAAGGGTATGGGGTGGGGTGGGGAATCAGGTGGAGGGGAGCTATGGCGGGGGGGGGGGAAGAGGAACACCTGTAATAATCTGAACAATAAAGATTTATAAAAAAAGAAAAAAGAAAAAAGAAAGAACTCTTAATGGTGACTTTGAAACCTAAAATAAATAAATGAATAAATAAATAAATAAATAAATAAATAAATAAATAAATAAATAAAATGCCCATAATAAAAGATAAAGCAATAAGAGATTTTAAAAAAAAAGAATTGTTTATACTCTTTTACAAACTAGATATGACTTAGGAGCCATACAGTGATTGGTAGGTCTTTCAAAAAGTAGGTATAGTTTATTTCTACTGCACTTTCATTTAAAAATATTAAGCACAGAGTTACTGAACACCAACATAGAGCAAAAGACATAAAAATTAAAAGTTTTCACAATAAGCTCTTAAGAAAAGGGAATGCTATTAGCTAGCAGAAATGGGTCACTTTACCAAATATATACTCATTGTTTTACCAAATGATCAATACAAGAAAGGATTTTTCACTATCTTTACTTAATTTGGTAAAGTTAGGTTTCTTTTAAGAATTTATAAATTTTACAACAGTTCATATGTTAATAGCTTTTATAGGTTCCAGCAAAGTTTTCAGTTTGTCTTCATAGTAGCAGTTTAAGAAATGTTCCATTTGTCAAAGCTAAGGGCTATAGGTAAGTTTAAATTTCCTGTCAAAACACTTCGTATTCACAAAACCCCCCCTTTTTTTAACCTGTTAACTAAATTCAAGGATCACTTTGTAGAAGTTGCTAATCTATTTTGAATCATATTCAATATAATTTGCTGTTTTGTGAGCCATGTAACATGATTGGGATACTTTCTCCAATTTTTCAAACATTATGTCAATCCTAATATTTTATATATATCATTCAGAAGTGAAAATTCACTTGACTTCATTTATTTCTTATATAGGAACTATATTTTTAATTTTTTAAGAATTTCTAAGTAATGTTTTTCTTTACCATTTTGCATGTGTAATTAGTGTATATGAAATCTGAGGTATCAAATTTATGTTGTAAATTTAGTCAACTTGCCCATGTTCCAGCTCACCAGTACTTAAAGTTTATTTTTTAAGCAGATAAATTTGACATAATATACATATAAGCTAGATTGAATAAATAGTGTTATATGCAAGTCTCAAGTTCAAGAAAGTACTAACTAAGATGTGTAAACTTGAGAGTCATCAGCATCCTGGTGTGTTTAAAGTGGTGAAGAGAAATGAATTTAAGAGAAACATAGTTATAGAGGAGAGAAAATCAATTGTCTGGTGGCTGGGGCATCCAGCATTTAAAGGTTGGAAAAACAAAGGAGAAGAAGCAGAGGACAATGAGATGAATTTCCAGTGAAGCAGGGAGGAAACCCAGAGGATGTGCCATTTCTTGGTAAGAATTAAGAAAGGTTAAGAGGTCCAGCCAGTATATCCAGAGAAAGATATATAGTTATGGAGATTATAAATGAAATGAAGAGGCAGAGCTTTCATGTTCACAAGGCATATGTTGGCCTATATATAGAAAACCCAATAGAATCTAAAATCTTTATAATTTACAAGAGAATTTAGTAACTTTGGCAAATATACAATTAATATACAAAAATAGATCACTTTTATCTGCAACAGCAAAGTTAGAAGCATGCACAAGTAAGCTTTGTACTACTATTTCAACTTTTATGTCTTAAACTATTTAAAAATAAAAAGTTATATAGAACTTTCACACTCTTCTGATTATACCTATATTCCATCATGCAAAAGAGGCCTAACCAAGTATTCCAGAAAAAAATTTTTTTCTTCTAAAAAAGCCTGAGCATCTTTTTCCAAGAAACACATGTATACACCATCTACAATTCAAGCATGTCAAACTCAAAGGCTAACACGGGCCAGATAAACAAGGTTTAAGTTTATGTGTGGGCTGCAAAAAAAAAAAAAAAAAAAAGCTTCAATTTTCATAGAAACATAGGTTTATTTCGATAGAGACATGCTGAATACAAAGGGTTGAATATATGAATAATGTTTAACATAAGAGAATAGAACATTTTAATAAAAATTAATTTTTTTCTTGAACATTAACTTACCTGTTGCTGAATAACTGCACAAATTAATAAGCGTAGCGTAAATAAACCTATTTTTTTTGTTCTCCGAAAGTGAAATATTTCCTGTTGTGCACACCAAATAAGTCAGTACTAGTGATGTGGCAATCGGCTGCTAAAATATTCGCTGCTAGTATTAGTGGAGAGAAATGGTGTCTGCACATAAGGCGCGTGAGGGAAATGAATGCAACAGGGTTATAGTAATCAGTCATTAGCGAATGTTGTAGTTCGTTATTAATAATTATGTATAATAGGATATTGTAAAATCAAGTTATGAAATTTTTATTAAAATGTTTCTTACACACTGTTATATTGGCTGGGCCGCAAAAATATTCATTGCGGGCTGCGAGTTTGACATGCTTGATCTACATCAGTAAATAGTACAGTCATACAGCAGCTTTTGACAACATAAGGCTTTTCTGAATTGCCACAAACAGGACGTTTTTGTAAGAGTGACTTTGCTTCCCCAAGGAACTTGAACTCACACACACACACACACACACACACACACACACACACACACACACACACAGCAGGAAAAGACCAACCTGCTGGGCTTTCAAGAGCATAATGTAGTGAGAGAGAGAGAGCCTCAGCATGGAGGCAGTAGGGAAGATGTAGATGGAACCTTGCTCAAACACATCACTGGTGTAATTCTGTTGTCTTATAGTGGCATATTTGGCCTGTTACAAATGTTAAAGATTTTTAATAATGGTAAACCTGTGCAAACCAAGAGGCATCTGTATCTGAAAAAGCCCAAATAAAATCTATAAACTCCCTGTATATGTTTATTTGCATTCATTGAGAAATCTGATCCCCTCTCCCTTCATTAGCTGTTGTGTTATCTTTAGTAAAATCATGAAGAGAAAACACTTAATTAGTATTTTACCTTAAGTGAATAGATTGAATAAGAAACCAATTAGTATTTAGATAATGGAAAGTCTAATTAGCCACCAAGCACACAACAGAACATCTTCATTATTTTCCTCTCCCTAACTGAATCAGGAGGTACAAAGCAGATCAGCATCTCAGGAGTTTCTGTTCTAATTCCTCTCTTGCCATTCATTTGCTGCTAAAGGCACAAACAAGTAACTTAATCAGGAGAGTGAGGTATGTGGCAAATATACTTGAGGCTGGTTCCACTTTGGATGAGAGGGAAGTGTTTGGGAATGCTCTTGGAACCAAGTTTACTTCTACACAGGCTCATATATGTTTATTTTGTGAAGAAGAGGCAATGAAGAACCCAACACTAAAAGCATTTAACTGAACCCGAAAGTGTGTGTATATTGGAAGGGGTAGTATTCAACCAGGGCAGAATCAGCCTTAAGGGCAGAAACAGTAAACATGACTATGCCTTCAACTTTGAACATTCTGAAAGTGAGAGTTAAAATATGGAGGGAGTTCTACTTAAAGATGTGGAACATAGCTATTACTCCATTTATCAACATCCCCCCCTCCCAATTCTGGATGAGTTTGACTGGTTTTCCCACGATGTTCCCCAGATAAATCAACCTGCAAGCTACAATGGCAAGCTTCCGTGTGGCAGTTGAAGAAAAAGGTGAAACCTCAATCCCCACAGGCAGGTGACTCTAATCCTGGGATTACCATGAAGGATAAGGGTATTCTCATTCTCCAGAATAAGATAAGTACACTTCTGAGGGTGGAGAGAAACTAGTATTTTCCTAACATCTCCCATGGCTTCACTTATGGTTCATCTAGAGTAGAGGAAGACACGCACACTAAAATGTAAAGAAATAGAAAACATTGAGAGCATTAAAATTTCTCCGGCAACATATTTGCTTTGGATTACCTGGTTACCACATCTTTCATGTTTTAGAACTGAGTGTTTTTCTAATATATTAGTTTTCATGAGCACTGCTAGCATTTAGGAAGCAGTAAGATGATAAACTTTCTATGCCATTTCATGTAGTATAATCTCCTTGTACATCAATTCTTTATTAGTGAAACAGCAACAACAAGGGTACCTCTTCTCCTGCCATAATAACTGATACCCCCCACCCCTATAAAGAAATAGAGAAGTAGGAAAGAAAGTTTGGAGAGTTTTTCTTTGGAGGGCATATGCTATTCTTTGGCACTCATGATTCCTGACTGCAGACTTCCTGTGGCCCTTTGTCCTTGGTAAATACTAGGTAGGAACATTATGTGTTATTCATCTTTTTTCTGCGAGGCCCTTTGATCACAATCACAAGTTCCAAAGAAAAATGCTTTCTGACTTGCCAGCTATCACTTGAGTAATGAGGATTATTAATGAAAAAGAGTGCTTTGAGGCTGGAAGAGGATAAGAGAAAAATCAAAAGTGCTAAGCCCTGATTTTACTCAATTTCTGTCTGAATAGGAGCCAATGTATAATGAGTATTAGGTTCTTAAAAACATTTACACTATAATGTGATTGGCTTTGTTCCAGAGCCTCAAAGTAATAGTATTCAATAAATGGTATTTATCGTTATGTGTATGTACATGTGTGTGTGTGTATATATATATATACACCCACACCCATACCTAAATATAAAATATCAAGAAAGGTGACATTGTGTGTAATGTTTCCTATATCTATGTTGATGGGCATAGAATTCTTGTTGCTTGTTTTTTGTTTCCATCTTATTATCTTGGTGCCAGTATTAGCCAAGCTTTTCAGGAAGAAAGAAGATGAGGCAAGAATTAAAATGTTAACACTTTACTTGGGAGGTGAAAACCCAAATATGTGAAAGATGAAGTAAAAGATAATTGAGGTAAAGAAAAATGGATATTAAGAATTGGATATGGTGTATTACAATACAGGCAATTACTTCAGGAAGTGTCAAGAACAAAAATAAAACCTTAGGTTCTTCAGCAGGTGCATTCACTGGGCACCAAGGACATCTGTCTATAGACTGAAAACCTCTCCTCTGAGCAGCATACAAAAGGGGGAATTTATCAACTCAGCTCCTTCACTCCTTGAGTATTTCATTGATTAGGGTTGTCTTGTTAGGAAACTGACTCCCCCACACTTGCAGGTTGCATAATCCATTTCTAAGTGGCTGGTCAGAAGCAAGAGCCCATGCTGTACATAGGTCATTTCAGCTAAGTTCAGATGTATTAAGACAACTTAGTCAAAACAGGGCTGAATATTTGGGCTTGAAGGACATGCAAACATTAGGCTTCACCTTAGATACTATCTAGCTAGAAGAGTTGCCTAAGGACGCTGAAAATAGTAGAAAGATTGGTTATGCCTATATGTATATGAGTTCTTTGGTCCATCTCTTCCACATGTGTATGCATAACCAATGGACACAGACAATGGTGTGATGAGGGCCTGGGGTTGGCCAGGGACTGGGAGGAGGGGGCTAAAGGGAGGGAGATTGGGGGACATCTGTAATACTGTCAACAATAAAATAAAATCTAAATAAATTAATTAATTAAAAAATTTTTTTTTGCCCTATAGCAGCACAATTTACAATAGCTAAGATTTGAAAACAGCCTAAGTGCCCATCAGCAAATCAATGGATTCAAAAACTATGGTACATCTATACAATGGAATATTACACTGCTGTAAAAAAGAAGGAACTCTTTCCATTTGCATGGAAAGAACTGGAGATGAAAAGAGAAAGAGCATGGATGGCACTGGAGAACATTATGCTAAGTGAAATAAGCCAGTCAGAGAAAGATAAATATCACATGATCTCACTCATTTGTGGAATATAATGAACAACATAAACTGATAAACTAAAATAGATCCAGAGACATAGAAGCATTGAACAGACCATCCAACCTCAGAGGGAAGACAGGGGAGGGGGGGTAAGAGATCAATCAAAGGACTTGTATGCATGCATATAAACATAACCCATGGACACAGACAGTATGGAGAGCATGTGTTGTGTGGGGAAGGGGGGTGGGAGGGGAGAATGACCGGGGAGAGGTCAATGGGGGAAAAAGGAGACATATGTAATACTTTAAACAATAAAGAATTTAAAAAAAATAAAAATACATTTTTAAAGATAGTAGAAACTTGTGAAGTTCACATTTAGAAGGCATAAATCAGCTCACTAAAAGACTGGAACCTAATCATAGGATTATAGAACACTTCCCTTCTCCAACACCTCACCACCACAAACCTCACTACCACAACTACTAAAGGCTTGTTTAGAGTGGTTCCTTTTACCTGGAACATCACGCCTCGTTAATAAGAAAAAAATCACTATGCATACTAAAAGGCAAAAATACAATGTGAAGAATCAAAGCAAAGACATGGCTGGGATGTTGAAATTATCAGACCAGTAATTTAAAACAACTCTAGTTAATATGCCAGGAGTGCTCATGGACAAAGTAGAGAACACTCAAGGACAAACAATGTACTAGTAAGCAGAAAGATGGAAATCTTAGTGGGAAAAATGTAAATGCTAGAGATAAAAAAAACAACAACACTGCAACAGAAATTAAAAGTGCCTGTGATAGGCTTACACTGAAGGGGGGGGGGGGGAATCTCTGAGTTTGAAGATAGCTCAGCAGAAGTCACCAAATTTGAAAAGCAAAATGAACAAAGACAAAAAACAAAAAAGAAACGGACTGTGGGACAACTGCAAACAGTGTAGCATAGCCAAAATACCAGAAGGAGGACAAAAAGAAACACAGAAGAAATATCTGAAGCAATAATGACTGCAAATTTCCCAAAATTAATGTCAGACACAAAACCATAGAACTAGAAAGCTCAGAGAATAAGAAGGATAAACAGCATATCATTTTCAAATTACAGAAAATCAAAGAAAAAAATTATGTGAGAATGCACAGAAAAGAAATACATTACCAATAGAAAAACAAATATATGAATTACATATATATATAAATTATATATATATATAAAAGCCTAAGTGACCATTTGACTGTTAGACCAGTCGCTATGATACGCACTGACCACCAGGGAGCAGACGCTCAATGCAGGAGCTGTCCCCTGATGGTCAGTGCGCTCTCACAGCAGGAGTGCCACTCAGCTGACCAAGGGGCGCCAGACACCGGGCTCATGGCTGGCGAGCACAGCTGCGAGCCTCTCCTGCAGACACTTCCCCTGTGCGCCCCTCCCCCATCGGGACCAGGACTGGGATCAGGACCAGCATGGGACTGACTGGGCACAAGCCTGCGGCTGCTTCTCAGTCATGGGCATGCCAGTATCGCCCTAGGATGGGTGCACGGAGACCACAGAGGAGCGCTAGCTAGCTTACCGAGCGACGGCGGCAGCAGGTTCAGTGGGGCAGGGATGAGCGGGAGCTGTGCAGCGCTTGGTCCAGGTCGGGCTCCTCCAAGGCCGCCTGTCGCTTTGTGCACTACTACATCCTTTGGGGGATGTTGGACTGCTGGTTTCAGCCCAAACCCCTCAGGCCAGGCCGAGGGACCCCACCGGTGAATGAATCCGTGCACCGGGCCTCTAGTATATATTGTCATAAAGTTCTTAGAGACAGAGAGAACAGTGATTATTCCAAACATGGATGTGCTTATTTACTTTATTTAAACTAAGGTTTCAATATTAACTCTCTAGAAAAATAAGCAAGGGCTACATAGACTATTCTTTTTTAATGTGCTGTGTAAAACATTGCATACAATGAAGTAATACATTTTATTTATTTATTTATTTGTTTGTTTGTTTGTTTGTTTGTTTGTTTATTTATGATAGGAAGGGAGAGAGAGAGAGATAGAAACATCAATGATCAGAAAGAATCATTGATGGGCTGCCTCATGCATGCCCCACACTGGGGATTGAGCCTGCAACCCGGGCATGTGCCCTGACCAGGAATCAAACCATGACCTCCTGGTTCACAGGTTGAAGCTCAACCACTGAGCCATGCCAGCCGAGCTACATTTTATTTTAAATAAACAAAGCTAAAGTTTTGTACTATAGCCTTTGTCCAAGAAAGATTAAATTAAGTGATCAGTACCTGATACTGGCTAGGACTAAAAGGAAGGTCTTTAATGATACCTACCTATATTTTTACATTTTTTGTGCTAATTGCACATTAGTTTTTTTAAATCATTATTCATATTAATTCAAATTTCATGATTTTCTAGAACAATGAAGGATATTTTAACAAATTTTTTGTAAAAGCATTCTATTATCTTGATTAATCACATCATTAGAAATGTTTAAAAATTAGGAATTTGGACTTTGAGGGCTACACCAGAGTAACTACTGTTCATCTAAGAGAAGCTGGCCATAATTGAAAACAAAATGCTAGACAGATTAAGTTCTGGATTAAATCTATGAAAAAAATTCAATAAAAATCTTGTCTCTTTTAAGGGGTTAACTGGACAAACACAGTGTTTCATACATCACTACCAACCATTTGAGTTTTCTTGCTAGAATTGGGGAAACTTTTGATACTAAAAAGTTTATTTACTTAAATATTATTGTCAACTTTTAGTGATCTATCTTTAATTTACTGCAAATAAGAATATAATATCAATTAAAGAGAAAACTATGTTGAAGAATCATGTTTTTCACTTGCAATTATAATAATAGTATCAAAATAAGTGAGATTCCTATTTTTATAGGCAAGTGGATATTTAATTGAGTGTATTCTGGGCAAAAAGATCTCAATATTTTTAATATGTCATTGTTTTATTATTATAGTGTGGTGATTTGTCCTAAATAATTATTTAGCTGGAAAACAATTGATGAAAAAGTTATACAAATTTGTGTAATATAGTAGTTTTAAAAAAACAACTTTCAAAATATTGCAAAATTGTCTCTTCCAATACATAGAGCATTTGCTGAGGTAAATGATGTTCACCATTAATGCTTTCAATATGAGCAAATTTGTTCAAAGAGATAAACAATGTGGTTTTTATTTACTACCATCCTTAGAAACCTTTATTTTAAATGATCACACTTCTATTAAGTATTTTGTTTACATCATCTGAAAAAACAAACATAATTTGGCAGACACAAAGAAAAAATTCATAAAGAGTAAAAAGAAATTAAATTAACCCTTGATTCTTTCATATGTCTATCTTAGTGGAAATGCATCAGTACAAAACACTGTAGATATTCTCAATTCATCAACTTGACACATTTGTCACACAAAATCCCACAGTCCTTGATTTCCAGGGATGAAAATATAAGTGCCAAGGCAGTTATTACCACCTTATCAACTCATGACACTCATAGCAGAATTACCAGGAATTTATGATTTTATTTTACTCTGCTTTGACAAGTAATGCATAAAGCTTCCACTTTTCCCCTCAGATGTTGTCTGTTTGAGCTTTTATCTGAAAAACGATGAACGTGGTGGTTTATAAAAAAACAGAAATTTACTTCTCACAGTTTTGGAGGCTGGGAAGTCCAAGATCAAGGTCTTAAAAATGTAGGTGCCTGTTGATAGTCAGCTTCCTGGTTCACAGGTGTCTTTTTACTGCAACCTCACATGGCGGAAGAGCAAAGAAGCCCTCTCAGAGTCTCTTTCGTAAGGGCACTGATCCTATTTATGAGAGCTCTGCCTCAATGCCCTAATCATCTCCAAAAGGCCCCACCTCCAAGTACCAGCACACTGGGAGTCAGGATTCCACATGTGAACTTTGAGGAACTCAAGCCTTCAGACCATAGCAGATGTATTTTCTGACAAAGTATTCAATTCTGCATGCCACAGACACCGCTCTCTGTGAGTTATTTAAAACCTTTCAACTTAAAAAAGCGTAGGGATAAAAGAAAGATTTTGCCATTTGACACATATAATGAGCAAGATGAGCTGCTTGCAAAAAAGGCTGCAGAGGAAGTTAAATTTCAGCCATGTCTCCAAAGAACTTTCATATTAGTGAGAAGACAGACAGAAGAGAAATTCAACCATACAGCACCGTGAAGGCATGAAATATGCAAACTCAATACAGAGCTGTGAAAAAACTCCCAGAATTATGACTAACCCCAGCCTTAGTAGAGGTGAAGAGTAAGATAACTCAGAGCTGCTCTTTGCGTAAAGTCATACAGGATGAGTAAACCTCTACTCTTCTGGGAGATCTCCTTATCCAAGTCAGAAAAAATTGCTTATTCCAAGTGTGAGACAAAATAAAGCATGGAACTGTCTAAAATTGCAGGATTTTTTTGTGTGTGTGTAACTGGTGTATGTCAGAGAATAATGAAAAACTATGCTGGAAAGATAGCATAAAGTGTCTTGAAGGATGTAGCAGTTTGGCTGATGAGAGATATTGCAGAAGACTTATCATATATGTATTTTAGATAAATCATTTCAGTGCCTGTGAATGACACATTAACAAAGAAGTATGAATGGCACATTTAGAGGGTACTACAATGGAAATGGAAAATAGACAGCAAGTGGCTCAAATTGCAGAAGTGAGAAGCAAGGGAAAATTAGAAAATGAAGCTAAAAAAATAATAAACATTTTTCTGAACTAGAAAACAAATCTATGATTATAAGTTAATGAGTCCAATCTTATAATATCTAGTAAATTGTCTCTAGAAAATAATTCTATATTATGGAACTTTATGGAATGAATATATTCTCTCATGAGAGGATTACATGAAAGCACAATATATTTCTAGATACTTAAGAGCCTGAATACTTACTTTAAATTAACTTCATTACTGTACATGGAATGCATATTTATTAAATCATTAAAATAATTGATATAAAAAGCATTATGCCATAAAAATCACAATTCATTTTTCAAAAGCAAGGGTCAGCAAAGTTTCTTCGTAAAGGGCCAGATATTAAGTATTTACCTCTTGCTGGATAAGAGGCAAAATCAAGCATATTATGTGAAACTTATATACAAAGAAAGAAAAAAATTTCCCCAAATATTTAATTTATTTAAATTCAAAATTTTATTTATAGATACAAAAATTTGGTTTTCACATTATTTTCACTAAATATGATTCATTTTCATTTTTTGCCAACCATTTAAGAATATAAAAACTATTCTTTGCTGTACAAAAAGAGGCAGTGGGCTGGATTTGGCCCTCGGGCTATAGTTTGCTCACTTCTACTCTAAAGCAAAATCAAGAACTCCCTTTGAGATGACCCACTATTCAAGAGAAATTGAGGTTTTAATAGTGAAATATAACAATAGTGAAAATAATAGCATATGCAAAGAATAGTTGCCATATACATTTTTAAGAGCACATATACACTGTGTGTCATTTGAAAAAATGAAACTATTAATGTGAATGAGAAGGCAATTCAAGAAAGAAAAACAACCCTTACTTAAAAGCAGAATGGCTTAATCTTTAATTCATTATTGTTTAGAAAAGCCAGCAAACCAGAATAAATTTCTCAAAGTGTAATGAGATGTCACTGAAACTCTTGTAAAAAAATTGCCTGTGAAAAATCATCAAAGAAGCTATTTTGAATTTTATACCTCTCATGATTTGCTTCATTAATTATAAATTTTAGACTGAAATTGTAAAATAGGAAAATTCAATTTGTAACATTATAGTAAGGTATATAGTGTTCAATTGAATGCTGTTATTTACTCTGCTACTTTGTTTAAACTACCATTATACCTCCTTAGTACTTTATAATAGAGGGCCATAGAAGTCCTTATTTATTTAAAATGAATAATATTTTGTTTCATTTCTATAGTAGGTTGAGCTTTAAAGCTTTGGTTAATAAGAAAATAATTATTAGACTATTCTTTAATGTTAAAATGTAGACTTTATTTTTATTTTTTCCATTTATACAAAAATTAATTCCCAGGAGAAAACAAAGTTGTGTAGAGCGTCCAAATCTGAATTTATGTATTCCATTTCCCTCCAAATGAGCATTAATATGAGCTCATTATTCACATTTAATGATCTCAAAAAGTATAACAGGGTTTAAGTGAAGCAAAACTAATTCAAATTAGTACATTTGCAATCAGTTCACTTCAAAAAATTTTCTCTGCTTCACTTCAAAATAAATATGCTCTATATGTGATGTTTATCAGCTTCTAAATTAATCCTTATCATGCAGAGAAACATCTAATGAATCAAGTTCATTAAATAATCACAGCAGAGGCATATTTGGTTTAGCAACTCAAGCAGGGATAAGATATCCAACAGCATACTCTACATAGGACCTTTCAAGGAAGTTACCAAATGCCCACTTCCCCCTTAAGTTCCGTTCTTGCTTAATGGCTGCGAATCTATCATATCTGAGCATAGTAGAATCCCAGATCCTACATCATATCTTTACAAGAGGAGTTACTACTAGTTTTTGCAAATAGATGTCATACAAACTTAAAACCATTAAAATACAAAGCTCTGAAAAGTAAAAAAAAAAAAAAGTAATGAATGTTATGAAATGCCAGAATAACTATATCATCAATAAAAATATTAACTGTCCCAAAATTAATGAATAGCTACCATTAACTTAATGCTTAGCACATACTAGCTATGTGTTAGACATCTTATATGAAAAATCTTCTTTAATATTCATAGTCATAATAACTGGATAGAACTATCTCAGTTTATACTAGTTCAATTTCAATAACAACAACAAAAAATATTTTGGTCATTTATAGCTCTGTCTCCACTTCTTTCAGTTAGTGATGTAAATATATATATATATATATATATATATATATATGTGTGTGTGTGTGTGTGTGTGTGTGTGTGTGTATTTTTTGCACTTATATCCTAAAACATAAACTTATAATTGTTTTTAATGCATTCGTTTTTTAAATTATGTAAAAAAACAAATTCAGAGTTACAGAATGTGGAATTACAATCATACTAGTTTTTACACTAATAATTGCTAGTTTTCAAAACATGTGTCATTCTTTTTAAATCTTGTAGAAAATGAAAAATGAAGTGTTGAGATCTTTATTTCTTCAAATGACTTTGAATTACTATCTGGTGTCCTTTTATTTCAACCTGATGAACTCTCTTTAGGATTCCTTGGAAAGCTAGTCTAGTGGTAATGAATTCGCTCAGCTTTTATTTATCTAGGAATGTCTCCATTTCTCCTCACTCTTAAAGGACGGTTTTCTCAGATATAGAATTTTTGGTTGACAGTTTATTTTTTCTTTTAGCACTTTGAATATATCAGCTCAATGCGTTCTGGCCCCCAAACACTCTAATGAGAAATCTGCTGATTTCTTATTGAGGATTCCTTGTACACGATGAACAACTTCTTTGTTGCTGCTTTCTAGATTCTCTCTTTGTTTTTCTCATTCACAGTTTGATCATGCAATTAGTCCTCACTTAACATTATCAATAGATTGTGCAATTTTTAAGCAAAATGACATCTAACAAAATCAGTTTTACTGAAGGCTAATCCTATCTAATAAAAGAGTAATATGCAAATTAACCATCACTCCATTACACCCACATGCCCACTAGCCAATCAGGAGCGAGTATGCAAATTAACCCAACCAAGATGGCTGTGGCCACAGAGAGAGCAGGAGGGAGGCTTGGGTTTCCCCAGTGATGGAGGAAGCCAAGCTTTTCACACACCCTGGCCAGCCCAGGCCTCCACTCCAGGCTTCAAAATTTCAATTATAGAAGATAAATAAATCCCAACAAAAATGGCGGCAGCCACAGAGCTGGAGAGAGTAGGAGGCTAGGGTTGCCCCCAGCGATGGAGGAAGCCAAGCTTTCCACACACCCTGGCCAGCCCAGGCCTCCACTCCAGGCTACAAAGTTTCAATTATAGAAGATAAATAAATCCCAACAAAAATGGCGGCAGCCACAGAGCTGGAGAGAGCAGGAGGCTAGGGTTGCCCCCTGCGATGGAGGAAGCCAAGTTTCTGTAGCCCTGGCCTGTCTTGGCCTCTGCTCAAGGCTACAAAGTTTCAATTATAGAAGATAAAGAAATCCCAACAGAAATGGCTGATGCCATGAAGTGAGCAGAAGGCTTGGCTCCGCTCCGGGCTACAAAATTTCAATTGTAGAAGATAAATAAATCCCAGATACCAGGGCCTCTGCTTGGATCGCCAGGGGGCGTGGCCTGCCTGAAAACCACCATAGGCCCCTCACCCAGGCCGCCCCACACCCCAAGGGAACCCCCACCCTGATCCGGGATGCCCTTCAGGGCAAACCAGCTGGCCCCCACCCATGCACCAGGCCTCTATCCTATCTAATAAAAGAGTAATATGCAGATTGACCATCACTCCAACACACAAGATGGCTGCCCCCATGTGGTTAAAGATCCTGCCCCCATGTGGACACAAGATGGCTGCCACAAGATGGCCAGCAGGGAAGGGCAGTTGGGAGGGACCAGGTCTGCAAGGGAGGGCAGTTGTGGGCGATCAGGCTAGCAGGGGAGGGCAGTTGGGAGGGACCAGGCCTGAAAGGGAGAGCAGTTGGGGGCGATCGAGTCTTCAGAGGAGGGCAGTTAGGGGTGACCAGGCCGGCAGAGGCGGGAAGTTGGGGGTGACCAGGCCTGCAGGGAAGGACAGTTGGGGGGGACTAGGCCTGCAGGGGAGTGAAGTTAGGGGTAACCAGGCCTGCAGAGGAGGGCAGTCAGGGGCAAACGGGCTGGCAGGGGAACAGTTAGGCATCAATCAGGCGGGCAGGGGAGTGGTTAGGGGGTGATCAGGCTGGCCGGCAGAAGCCGTTAGGGGCAATCAGGAAGGCAGGCAGGCGAGCAGTTGGGAGCCAGCAGTCCTGGATTGTGAAAGGGATATCCGACTGTCCGTTTAGGCCCAATTCCACCAGGATCGGGCCTAAACAGGCAGTCGGACATCCCTTGAGGGGTCCCAGATTGGAGAGGGTGCAGGCTGGGCTGAGGGACACCCCCAACCCCCGTGCATAAATTTCGTGCACCGGGCCACTAGTTGATCTATAAGAGTTAAGTTCCTATGGGCATCTCATTAATGTTATAATGAAGCAACTTTGAACAAAAGAAAATTATTTGAGGACTTGCTGCCCATGTGTCTCAGGTTGGTCTCTTTAAATTCATTTTACTCAGAATTTTTGAGCTTCTTAGATTTTTAATTTCACGACTTTCATCAAATTTGGAATATTATGGCCATTGTTTATTCAAATTACTTTTCTACCCTTTCTTTTCAATGTTCCTTCTGGGACTCCCACTATAATTATGTTGGATTATTTGATAGTGTTCCATTAGTCCCTTGAACTCTATTTACATTTCTTCAATCATTTTTTAAAGTCTCTAATACTCAATAATTATAATTGCCCTACCTTCAGATTTTATAATTTTTTCTTCTATCTGCTTAAATCTGTCTGTGAGTTCTTCTAATGAAATTTTTATTCCAGGTATTGTAATTTTTAGTTAAAGAATTTCTTTTTGATTTCTTTTCTGGTCTTCAATTTTTTATTGATATTTACATTTTACATACATTATTTTATTAACTTTCTCACATCTTCCTTTAGTTCTCTGATCATCTTTATGATAGCTGTTTTAAAGTCTTTATCTAGTATGTCTTTCTTCTAGTCTTTATCAGGGACAATTTCTATTGATTTTACTTTTTTGGTTGAAAAATGTACATCTGAATTTAACTATATGGTAACTCTGATGATCAGTTTTTCCCCTCTCCCAGGGTTTGCTGCTTTCTGTTTTTTATTCTCTGTTTTTTTTTTAATTTAAAAAATATATATATTTTTATTAATTTCAGGGAGGAAGGGAGAGAGAGAGAGAAAGATAGAAACATCAATGATGAGAGAGAATCATTGATCAGCTACCTCTTGCTTGCCCCACACTGGAGATTGAACCTGCAATCCAGCCATGTGCCCTGACCAAGAATTAAACCATGACCTCCTGATTCTTAGGTCGATGCTCAACCACTAAACCACTTTGGCCAGGCTTACTTTTTTGTTTTGTTAATTAATGTAGGCTGTTTCCATGCTGAACATCAGCCTAAGATGCAAACTTAAGATCTTCCTATGTCTTTTCTGAGACTGACTCTATTTCTGTCATGATGTTAGCACATATGGAACATGCAATAAACCAAACATTTCTAAATCTTTTCACCCCCTATACCAATGAGTTACATTTTTCTGACTTTTATTTTTAAGCTCAAAACACAGAATTACACATTTGTCCCTCTTTTAATTCAATCTCAGACATCATTCCAGGCTGTCCTAAAAATATATTGTAATCAAATGCATAGACATCTTTACCTGGAAAATTTTAAAACAACATTTATCTAAAGCTAGAAGAATGTGAGATGTAGATTATAGAAGTTTAGGAATGTAATATCGTTACCGAAGGTAGCTAGATATTAAGATAGGAAGTAAAGGGAATCAGACATTGCTGAGCATAATAAGCTGGGGAGCATGAGCCTGTTTGCTCACCGGAAAGCTACAGCTTCACACACTCTCCAGAGGATCACAGCATTGCCCTGCCGAGAATGAGCACTCCTCCCTTCCCCCTCTGGTACCAGGTTGTCAGGTGGGGAGTGGGGAGGAGGGGGAGGTAAGCACATGCACAATAGAAGTCAAAATTGTGCAGGAGAAGGTGCTTGACCATAGATGTCTGTCTGTCTAACCCAGAAAGGGATCATTGGCTAAGGGGTGGACCCATCAGAAGCCCATGAAAGCTTGGGAAGTTCAGTGGTTATTTTGAAAAAGCAGCTGGTCCCTTATAACCCCAGGGGAACAAGGAAGCTCTCTCACCCACCCAGTAAAACCCTTGTCTGTCCTTTCCCCAGGGAACATATGACCCTGTGGGTCTGGCAGCCAACAGCATGCCATGTAGGCTCCAAAGGATAAAGCTCTAATATAAAATAGAAACTCTGGACCCTGGGCTTTGTTTTGGCCTTGCTGAAGGCATGGTTGAACTTTTTCCATGGTGGGACTTACGGAGATGGGACAACGGGAACCCTGGAGGGGAACTCCTTTAAGTTTGCATCACAAATAAATCTTGCCACGCCACAATCTCCCTAGTGTGGGTCCTTGGAATGCTTTCCTCAAGATCCCATGCAAGAACACAATTTCCACCAGCAATGATACCATTTAAAGAGGAATTGCTGAAAACAATCACACCATAACTAGCATCATATCAAAAGGCAAGAATTGTTGTCAAGTGAGGCTTTTTCCTAATCAATCAGTTACACAGGTATCTTCAGAGTCACCTATTGAATGGAGAGGAATACTCCATTCCAGAAAATAAATGCACAAAAAGGGCCACAAGTTGTATCTGAGGATTATAAATTAGAAATAAGCAATGACAAGGAAATGAATATTTGTTTAAAACCCAAAAAAGTCAAAGGGTCTTCCTATGTCAATTGTTTGTAGTGTTAATGTAAAAAAACATTCAAACCTGTAAATAATTTTTGTGAGCTTATTTGAGCCAAACTAACCACAACTGCTGGGAAGCAGATTCTCAACATATTCAGATAATGCTCCCCAGAGAATGGCAGTTTTTCACCTTGTTTTTTACATTACAATCAAAGGAGGAGGTGTAAGTGGGTTACATGAAATCTATTGGTGATAGATTAGGGAGGCAGAAAGCAAAGGTGGGGGGAAACTCTGGGACTGGATAAAAAGTAAAATGATAGACACATTACTTAAGTGGGTACAGGATAGTTAACAATCAACAATTAACATGACAACAATAACAATGAAGGAATTTGTGGTCTTCATTCTGGTGCCCAGGTGCATTGGGTTGTACCCTGAGGGATCTGGAATAAGGGAAGTTACAAGTTACCCTGACATTTCACAGGTATGTTATCTTAGATGCAAAAAGACAATAAGCTCAGTAAAGATCGAAGTTGACCTTTGTCAAGGAAGATAATGGCCAAGGACAGGACTACCAACTATAACCTGCTTTTTAATTAAAGGTGTTGTTGTTGTTTTTAATTTCAGACCATCCTTTGTGGTTACTTTAGGTCTCTTAAGTTTGCAAGGCCACCATGCAGGCCTTCCGTAAGTCAGGTTAGCATGTGGCCCTTTTTTTTTTCCCCGTCCACAGTGGTAATATTAAAAATAGAGAATGTACACATGGAGAGTCATGTGGTATATAAATGTAAAACTTTATTATTATCTTAAAAAGTGCCAGCTCTAATTATTGAATGGATTTAACTAAATATGAGGTAAAGAAGCTTCCATAATGTTTTAGTTTTGTTATTAGAATACATCTACTTTGTGCAGAAAATGAATTATCTCTTCCAGTATTAACTGACATAAATTTTATGAACACTGGTAAATTAAACAAGATTCTATTATGTTATAAATTACACTTGAGTCTTCATGCCCTTACTACTCCACTGGTGGCTGTTCAGCCTTTTTGGCATCATCATATAAATAAATACATGTAAATAAATAAACAATACTAACATATAGTTTTCTTCATTCTTTTGACAAATATTTATTCCTAAATCCTTGCTGTAAGCCCACCCATCCCAAGTGTTTAGGGTGCTTGGGTAATTTAAAAAACAATTAGATGCTCTGTAATGGATTATTTGCAACTGTCCACTAGTCATTACTGAATACATGTCTGAAACCTTCCCTACCAATTAGAGCAGCCCATTGAATAAAAAAACAGCACCATGCCTGCTATTCAAAACAGAATTAAGGTATGCACTATTGCTACTGTTGCTATATAATTCAAGCATAAAATCTTGAAATATATTTGCCCAATTAGAAAACATGTGAAAATTATTTGGAAGCTCTTTTCCCAGCAATATGCAAATGTGAAAGAGAAATGTAGTTTCTTTCATGTCATATTGATTGTTTTTGGCTTTCACTGACTCAAACAGGGTAGATCAATGTGAATTTTACACTTTGCTAGAAACAGCTTCAGCAAAACATGTTATTATTAGCCTCATTTGCAATTGTAATTTCAAAGGCACATTTTGCTGGAGCAGAAAGTGAGGCCAAGGAAAATAGAAGCCATAAATGAGAAATAGCCTGGTCATGCCAGCAATTTATTCAGCTCATTGGATTCAGGTTACCTCTTCCCATTTTGTGAATAATTCCATTTCCTTCACACACCCTTTATGAATGAACTAAGTGATTGTTTTAAAGAAAATGTAAATGTTACTTTTTAATGACTAATATATAGATCCTGAGATATACACTGAGTGTCTAGATTATTATGATCTCTGAATGCATAATAATCTGGCCACTCAGTGTGTGTGTGTGTGTGTGTGTGTGTGTGTGTGTGTAAATATATATATTAGAGGCCCGGTGCATGAATTTGTGCATGGGTGGGGTCCGACCAGCCTGGCCAGGGTGAGAGGACATGGGCGGTTGGCAAGCCTGCCTGCTGGTCAAGGGGACAATTTGCTTCAATTTGCATATTAGCCTTTTATTATATAGGATATACACTGAGTTGCCAGATTATTATGCGTTCAGAGATCATAATAATCTGGCCACTCAGTGTATATCACTGTCAAAAATTGTTCAGATTTTTTTCTCATTTGTATTTTAACTCCCTCCATAAATATGTAATCAATGTTATTATTACCCATTAAAATAAAGAGAAGTCCCATAATTTCTTTGTGCTTGGTGACCCATCGGTCATTGGTAATGAATGAGTTTAGTGAAACTATATGACACCTCTATCAAACACTTTGGAATCAAGATGCACGGTCTTTAGTCCATAGTAGTATTCTTGCCATCTCACTCAAGGAAGAGTCATTCACCTATCTAACTTCTAGGTCCAGTCTTAGTAAGTTATACTTTTCTCTGCTTTCCTTCCAGTTTTTTGTTGAGATTCTGGTTTACTCATGGTAGTTTAAACATGAGGCTAACAAGAGCACAATGATAAAGAAGGACCAGAGCAGTAAGGCTCATTGTTCTGAGTTCCAGGTTCTTCAAGGGGTTCCTCAACAGTTATATATGGTTATATACAGTTAAATGGTTTCCAATGTTGCTAATAAAAATATAGAGCCAAGCTTATAACTGAGCATAAATAACAAAAATCTTTTTGTTAATTTTTAACCCACAGGTATTTAAGTTGTTTCATTTTTACTTAACTATGATTGTATCACTTTTCTTTCTTGTTTATCCAGCTTTCTTCCTTACTTGTATTAGTTAAATGATTCATTAATTATGAATACATATTTTATAATGAATGAGCATCATATAATATATATTTTATATCACACATATGCTAAATATAGGATATATATATACCAAATATGATATATCAGTTTTATTTAAAATCATTTTGATACTTTGTATATTTCTCTGTGAGGGCAACTCATATCCAATTTGGTAAAATAGCATATTGCATGCTACATTGAATATAACTTTTATGCATCTGTTCCTGGAGCATCAAATCTTGAAGAACAAAATCATATATCACTACAAAAAATATGCTTTTATTTTTAGTTGATCTCCACATCTGTATTCCTTTGCTGGTACTTCCATAGCAAGTACCACAGGCCAGGTTGCTTAAACAATGGAAATACTTTCTCACAGTTCTGGAGGCTAGCAAACCAAGGTCAAGGTGTCAGCAGTGGTGATTTCTCCTGAGGGCTGGGAGAGAAGAATTTGTTCCAGGTCTCACCTTGGCTTGAAGATGACCATCTTCTCTGTGTTTTCACATTATCTTCCCTCTGTGTACACCTGTGCCCAAATTTCCTCTTATTATAAATACTAGAGGCCCGATGCATGAAGATTCATGCAAGAATCGGCCTTCCTTCCCCTGGCTACCGGCACCAGCTTCCCTCCGGCACCTGGGACCTGGGCCTTTGCTCTGGCCACCGCCTTCGCCTTCGCTCCGGCTGGAGCCTCCTTCCACCTCAGAGACTGCTTCACATGGCCTACATCACACATGACAGGCTTCTTTATAATAATTCAGAAGAACAGAAAGTGAAATGAGAATGAGGTCAGAGTATTTATGCTTTGGTTCCCACCTAGGGTGGAGAGGATGAGAGAACATCCTGGGGTGGCATCAGCTCTTAAATGAAGGTCATAGTTAACATTAAACAGCCTACCTACACCAGCCTCTGTGTCTCTTCCAGTTACCTCTCCCTTTCCTCAACCGTCCAGGCCTTGGGGGTCCTCTCCTGTATAGCACAGGTCCAAGGATGTTGTATTATTCATCATGATTTTCCTACACCCTCTATATCTTATAAATTATCCCTTTTATGTCTCCTGAAATTATCCCAATTTGTGCATGCCATCTTCTGTTTCTTGCTGTGACATTGAGTGATAGAGGAAACCTTTGAAAATTATATGAATGCTAAAACCTTCACTTCAAAGGTTAAAAAAAAAACACCTAAAAGACAAACCTATATATAATTTTCTATTTCTATATGTATAAAACCAACCAAAATTATGCATTCTTAAATATAAAAACAACTTAGGCGGCATTTTGTAGCATTTAACAGAGCTATTTTTTCCAGTCTATTTCAGCCAAGGAAATTAATATCAACTCACAGATAATATCAAGTAATCCAAGAACCATACAAATACAGCTTCCTTCTGAGTATCTGATGGATGAATCATTGTTCACATAAAAAGAAAAACATAAAATGGAATTCTCTCACTTCTTTTGACTTTAGTTGATATTTCAGACCTTTCCAAACACTAAATGACTTCTGTTATACTTGCAAAGCTCTTTTGCCATGGTTTATCAAAGACCATTTAGTATCTTTTAACAAGTGTAATTTGATTCAATAGATTGTACTATAATAAAATGTCAACCTTACTTTTCTTGACGGTATTTTTAGATACATATTCATCATTTGGTATTATCTCCTCATATCCACACAGCAGACATAATACTAACAGCAACACAATGTGTGAGCAGAGGCTTCAGATTAATCTGGAGCTAGACGAATGCAGAACATTTCCAGACAGCGCCACAACGGAAGGCGTCTTTGGCTTGCCATTCAGAATGATTGCTAAAGGAATGTGCTATTGTTAACAGCACTCCATGAAGGGGGGTGAAGGGGAGCAGCTTTAGTGTCATTATAAGATACAGTCTGTTCTCAAGTACTGAGGACAAATGCTAAGACAGGGAAGCCAATGGCAAATGAAATGCTCACACTTACCCAGGGGAGACCTGCAGTAAAATCTCAAAGTCAGTGGACTTGGTGTTTCACCTCTTGCCATATCTCCTACAAAGATCTAAGAGATTCTTCGTTGACTCTTATCCCAATTCTCTCTTTCAACAAACATTTGATTTTCAGGGCTGCATTTTCAAAGTTTATTTCTATAGAATTTAAGCTCACCTTTACTTATCAGCTGGTAAATGATTAATGAGTGTATTTGAATTTTCATAAAAAATGTATAGATAAATCTTCTTAAAAACCCCAACTTGTGTATGCCATCTTCTATTTCCCTGTGACTGTTGGAAAAATATTAGGATGTTTGTCCTTCTGGTTGCACAGACATGCATTTCTTTATGTAGCACTGTCTCCGTTTCTATGGCTCTCTGGGACATTTGAAAGCTATTCTTAAACCCCATTCCTATTCTCATTTCATCACATAGCTCATTGTACTCTAATAACAGTCCACAAAACATATCTGAAAAGCTATAAGAAAAATTTAAAAGAAAAACTTTATTAACAATATCTGAACTTTAGAAAGTGAAAGCTACATTTCAAAAAAGCAATCAAAGCTAGGTGGCAAGCTTTGAGCATCCTACAGAAGGATATTAGGTAGCAACACTTGACTGGAGCTTCTGCCCTGGAATCCTGCAAAATTCACATTGATTTCACTGGCAAATTTCTGTCTCTTTTCCTAGAGAATCCTAACAAGTCAAGGAAGGAGTTTTAAGATGGGCTTTATTAATCATGATTTTAAGTAATTGATTCAATATTCAAATATGTTGTTAACCAGACACTGAGTTCTTGTTCAGGGAAAACTATCCAGCCATGTACTCAGCAAGAGTTTAGAAAGAGCTATAAATGATTATAGAGTAACTAGAGGCCCGATGCATGAAATTCGTGCAAGAGTAGGCCTTCCTTCCCCCAGCTGCTGGCACCAGCTTCCCTCTGACACCCGGGACTCGGGCTTCCCTTGCAGCCCTGACTTTGTCAGGAAGGACGTCCAGTCTAATTAGCATATTATGCTTTCATTATTATAGACTAGAGACCCGGTGCATGAAATTCGTGCAGGGGGGGGTTCCTCAACTTAGCCTGCATCCTCTCCAATCTGGGATCCTTCTCACAATCCAGGACTGCTGGCTCCCAAATGCTTGCCTGCCTTCCTTCCTGATTGCCCCTAACCGCATCTGCCTGCCAGCCTGATCACCCCCTAACCACTCCCCTGCCAGCCTCATTGATGCCTAACTGCTCCCCTGCCAGCATGTTTGCCTCTAACTGCCCTCCCCTACAGGCCTGGTTACCCCCCCCCAACTGTTCTCCCCTGCAGGCCTGGGTCCCCCCCAACTGCCCTTCCCTGCAGGCCCAGTTGCCCCCAACTTCCCTCCTCTGCTGGCTTGGTCATCCCTAATTGCCCTCCCCTGCAGGCTTGATCACCCCCAACTGCCCTTCCTTGCAGGCCTGGTCCCTCCCAACTGCCTTCCCCTGCTGGCCTGATCGCCCACAACTGCCCTCCCTTGCAGGCCTGGTCCCTCCCAACTGCTCTCCCCTGCTGGCTATCTTGTGGTGGCCATCTTGTGTCCACATGGGGGCCACCATCTTTGACCACATGGGGGCAGCCATCTTGTGTGTTGGAGTGATGGTCAATTTGCATATTACTCTTTTATTAGATAAGATGGGGATTTGTTACAAGTATCTCTAGATTGCACAAAGCCTATAAAATTTAAAAGGAGAAAAAGACCTAGCTGGTTTGGCACAGTGGATAGAGCGTTGGCCTGGGGACAAAAAAGTCCTGGATTTGATTCTGGTCAAAGGCAAGTACCTCAGTTGCAGGCTCAATCCTAGGCCCTGGTTGGGGTGCATGCAGGAGGCAAATAATTGATGTGTCTCTCTCAAATCAATGTGTTTCTCCCCATCCCTTCCACTCTCTCTAAAAATCAACAGAAAAATGTCCTCAGGTGAGGGTTAACAAAAATTAAATAAAAAGGGAGAAAAAGAGGGAACATTCAAAGGAAAAAGATCAATACACAACTTCATTTTTGTCTTCATGATATCGTTTTCTCATATTATCACTTAGTAGATTTAAATAATAAAAATGATCTGCTATCTTTTATGTAGTCACCAGCAAACTCATTTATTTCACATGACTCAGAGCATTACTAAAATAGCAGTGTACTACTCAGAAAATTGCCAAATAAACACCAATACTGAAATATTATCAGTCAGATGAATTCTGTTTTCAGACATAAAATTAAAATATTATTTTATTCTGTTCCTCTCAGCCTAATTCTCTCATTTAAATTCTCTCATTTAAAATTTCTTTGGCATTTTCTATAAATATAAACCATGACTCTGAGAATCATTATAATAGAGTCATAGAGTACTTTGAATATTAATTTTTAAGATGTTTTCATGGATTACATATGTTTCCTGGTTAGCTTTAATTCATTTTCTCTGCAGAGTGGTTTAAGACATTGAGGGTGAGGCATGTAGAAGCCGGTCAGCCTGTTGGCTTCTGCTAGTTCGTAGGGGAAATAGCGGTTCTTCAGAGGATTCAGTCATGTTCACAATATCCATTTGTCAAAGCTGACAGGGAAAACAGAAAGACTAATGGGCAGCACACCAAGAGAACACTAAATTATTGGCTCAGTCGTTCTCTCTATGCATATCCTACTGGGACACATGCTTGGCCATCTCTGTCTATTAGTTCCAGCATTTGTATGTGGGAGGGAAAGTGCCATCTCTCTGTACTTCATTAGCTTGTTTCGAAAATAATGTGATACTGGGAAAATGCTGTATAAAAAGTAGATTTGAAACAATATCAAGGAGGTTATGTAAGAGATGTTATTATTGCTTTCCAGAAATATATTTTTGCTTCACTTAGCAGTTCGGAATTAGGCAGTGTTTAGTATAAATACAAAAACAAATTTTAAGAAAACATGGCATGCGTGGAAATGTTTCTAAAGCAGTGCTGGAAAATTAGCTTAGGGATTTCCAACAGGACTTTATAGAAGTCTGGGAATTTTTATGATTATAAGAAAACAAGTTGAACTCTGGAACTAAGAAAACAAGTTGAACTCCAGAACTGAGTAACACCAGAGGGTGCTACTTAGGGCAAATGGAGACTGGACTTCATCCCTGGAGAGGTCAATCTCTACTCCAAGGGTGATAGCACAAGAGCTCAGTTTCAATGTGTCCAAGGAAAGGTCTAAGGAAAAGGGTTAGGGGAAATGGTCTCTGTGGCCTTTATAAATATATAACAGTTATTTCCATTTACCCTCACACCTTAGAAATTGAGAAACTGAATTGCCCATCTTCCAGGCCCCCTCACACTACCCCCAGGTCCCTTCTTTCTGTGCCCCTGATGTTTCTTGTAAATTATTGTTTATAACAAGGTTTTGTTTTTATGGATGACTTTAGACACCTCTGAGGATATAGATCAATGTCTGGTGAATCAAATTAATCACAATATAGACTGAAAAATTGTGATTCAGTGACTCCTGTCCTCACTACAGATTTCAGTGACAGAATAGCCAGTCAAAAATAAAATGTAGCTGAATCTTAGTTGAATATTACAGAAACAAGTTTTAACAAGGAAGAATTACCATTATAAAAGATCAGAAAATCATGTTGCAAGAAAACTAGTACAAAATCAATGCATTTGGTTTGCGTTATCGATTATATGTTCCAATAAAATATATTCTTCTTCACTTACTGAGAGTTTGGCTTTAGATAGCTTTGGTTCAAATCCTTCCATTGTGACTGCTGGGCGTTTATCATCTTGAACAGCTCTCTCAGCATCGATTATGTCTACCGTTTAAAGATTAAATGAAATAATATAAATAAAACTTAGCATAATATCTGCAACTTCAGTATGAGGCAAATCGAGGGCTGGATTTTAAAAGTTTTTATTGGAATTCATCAGCTAGAAATAGAGGCAGATACTCCAAGTGAAATGAAGCAGATAAGAACAGGTCCAATATATCTGTTTCACCTGGAAAAATGTAAGACAGTGGTTCTCAAATCTATCAGATATCAGAATCACCCAAGTATTTTTTGGTAAAAACATTTTTTTATTTGGTTCTTACTATCAAACTTAGAATTCAATCTTTAGAAGCTTGGGTATTCTGATCATTGGTTGCATTTGGGAACAATGGCAGAGTCTGCTGAAAAATATAGTGAGAGATATACTTGCAAATTTGCAAGGCATAGTGAGAAAAATATAGAGGGATTGAATGCCACGTTAAGGAGTGTGGTCTTTACTTACTAAAGCTTGGCACACCATTACACATTTCTAAACAACAGAATGCCATGCTCAGAGCTTTGCTTTACTAAGAAAAATTTGGCAATAATAAGAGGTAGATTAGGGCAAAAGTAGGCTTGGGGTAACCTAGTTAGGATTCTACTGATAGACTAGTTAGGAGTATATTAGACTAGTCCAAGAGAAAATTAAGAATGGTTAGAATTAGGGAGATGATACTGAGCTTCATGAAAGAAATCAGCCAAGATTAAATGAGGAGCAATTAGTTAAAATAGGCAAAACACAGAGTGGTGGAAAGAGGGTCAAGAGTATGTAAAATATGGAATATAATTTAAATTAAATACAAAACTTACAATACAAATAACATTATGAAATTATCATGAATCAAAATCAAATATAAAGTAAGTTACTAACTCCTGCATTAAAAGAATGTTGATGAGTGTGTTGCTGCCTGGCTGTGAGCTCCAACTACATACTGCATTTCCTCCTCCAGGTTGTCTGTAAAAGTCAATCACCCCTTTTCATTCTTTGAAGATGTAAAGACTTGGTATAGCCGTATGTGGGACTCATCAGACACCTCTCCTGTAATGTCCTTCACTTTTTAAACTATAATGACCCACACTTCTGCTACACTTCAGCCAACCACAGGTCAGCTTTCAAAATCAAAAAGCCAAATTATGGCTACAATCTTTATCCCTTTAAGATGTCATTTTTTTTAAATAAGTTTTTTTGGTTTATTTTTCAGAGAGAGAGGAAGGGAGAGGGAGAAAGAGAAATATCAATCTGCTACCTCCTGCACATCACCTACTGGGGATCAGTCCTGAAGCCTGGGCATGTGCCCTGACAGGAATAGAACTGGCGACCTCTTGGTACACAGGATGACGTGCAACCAAATCACACTGGCCAGGGCTAAAATGTCATTATTAATATCATTCTTCCTGTGACTGCTTTTTCTTCCAATCTGACATCCACTTCCTCCCTGATACTTCTTGCCATACTGACACATGCTTTATGGCTTTAAGACTTCTCTTTTCTGCATTGTCATGCCCTTGTCCATGTATCCTGCTGATTTGCCCAGAATACTCTGGGTCAGACTGCCTTCTTTTCTCCTACACCCAAACTACAGGACATTACTGCAGAAACTGAGTTTGACCAAATTAATATAACTACAAATTTATGACCTTCACTTGAACATTGCTAAGGACAAGGGTTTTTTTTTTTTTTTTAATATTCCTGATAGCCTTTCTTTTCCATCTTTAGAAGTAACAGATCACTCTGTCCTAGCAAATAAACTTACCTATAAATCCATAGTGAAAATTAGTTTTAAATCTCACAGCTATAAAAGTACTGTGATATTTATTTCTATATATTTACTTCTCTCCCTGGGGGTCTCAAAAGAAAATTGTTATTTCTTGCATTCAAAGATAATGCATCAAGCTTGTCCATCCCCTCAGGGAACTGACCCTTCAATTGCTCATGCTTTCCCCTGTGCTTTCCACATCACAGTGTCTCCTGGATCACTCTGTAGAGATTGTAATCATGTTCTAGTCCTTTCTTATCTTTAAAACAATCATTTTCTATAAGCCCAAAGATATTTTGATGAATCAAAGAAACATAGCCCTGGCTGTATGGCTCAGTTGGTTGAGTGTCTAAGGTGCACCAAGCTGTTGCCTGCTCAATTCTAGTCAGGACACATGGCTGGGTTGCGGGCTCAATCCCCAGTAGGGGGCGTGCAGGAGGCAGCTGATAGATGTTTCTCATGGATGTTTCTCTCTCCCTTTCTCTCTCACTAAAATCAATAAAAACATAATCTTTTTAAAAGAAACAGAAATAAGGACATACAGAAATAGTTGAAGTATAAAGATAGTTTGCAATAAACGTAGTGGATGTGAGGAATTATAAGTATAAAGTCAAAGATAAAAGAAATTAATCATCATACGTAAGCCACATTTTTCTGCCATTCACATCTGAATCTAATCCTGCTTAATACACAAATTTGAATGTGTCTACCTTACCATGTTTACTTTCTTTCTATTTTTCCTCTTGTACTTAATGCAATAAGGCTTTCATGAAAATCACTCCACCAAAATGGCTCTGGCTATGATTACTAATGACCTATTGACAAATTACAGGGTTTGCTTTTAATTAACGTCTCTATGACATTTTACACTTATTTGACCTTCTGTTTGAGCTGCTTTCTTCATTTATTTAGTCAAGAGATATTCATATTCTTAACATTATCTTGTCCTAACTATGATAATATATAGTTATTATATATTATGATTTAAAATTCTTTTATTTCAGGTATTCGGGGTAGGCAAAATAGATGAATGTGGTCAAAACGTACAAACTTTCAGTTGTAGGATAAATAAGTCCTGGTGGTGTGATGTACAGAATGGTGACTATAACTAACAATACTGTGTATATATTTGAAAGTTCTAAGACAGTCAATATTAAAGGTTCTCATCATAAGACAAAAAAAAATATGTAAGTATGGCAGTAGATATTAGCTAAACCTATTATGGTAATCATTTTGCAATGTACTCATGTGTCAAATCATTATGATGTACATCTGAGCTAAAACTAAAACTAGCCCAAAACGACTAATGTTCATCAATAGGTAAATTAATAAAGAAATTAAAATATATTCATACAAATGGCTATTACTCAGAAACACAAAGAAAAAAAAACTATTGATCTGCATAATATGGATAAGCTCAAGAGCATTCTGAGTGAAAGAAGTCAGAAATATAAGAGAACCAACTATATAATTCCACTCTATAAAGTTTGTCAATAAGCACAGTTTATCTAAATGAATAAAGATCAGAATAAAAGTTGTGTCTACTCAGTGGAAGAGATGGGTTAGAAAGGAGTAAGAACTTTATTTAGGAAGATCAAATATTCTATATGTGGTTGGGTATTAGCTACATGAATAAAATCATTTATCAAGCCTCATTGAATTGTCAATTTAGGATGTGTATTTGTGTAATCATCATACATAGATTTAATCTTAATTTAGGAAGAAAGATTAGAAATCTCAGTTTACAAAGAGTTATAAGAATAAGAATAGCTGTTTTTTCTGAGCACTTGTTCTATTACTATTAGTAGCCATTACTATTACTATTCTATTGTTGGGTAAAATCCTCCTCTGTTAATGGATTTAGCTTGGTGGCATCTCGTATTAGGTGCTCAGGTGACAGTGGGTATTATTGTAAATGTGTAAAATATATGAAAATATTTAGGGGATAAAGATGGCATAGTATAAACTTCAGAATAATCACTCCCCCTTTGAAATAAATGCCAATTGCCTTCTGTTTTCTCTGCTTTCTGTCAGGAGCAAAACACAGTCTATGCAAGTATTCTATAAAATAAAATTTGTTGTAGGCTATCTAAACCGTATTTTATTTTTTCTTTTCATATATTTGTGTCTTCTCTCCTCAAGGATATTTAATGATCTGGTAAAGATGGGGAGGTCTCCCTGTTTCCTACAATGTTTCTCCTATAGTTAAGCTCTACATGCCTGATTATGAGCTTCTGATTTAATGGAAAAGCTCTCAAAAACAAATGATAGAAGATTAAAATTATTTCTTCAATCTAAATCAGAATATATCTTCTATATTTCTAACTAAAGGAAGAAAGTATAGCAACAGGATAGGAACATATCAAGCGCAGAGCTACCAAAGGTAAATATGTATGCATAACGTTCCTAGGTCTTGGGAACCTTGCCTCTGAGATAACCAGTGCAGAGATCAGTAATTTGAGAGACAAAGAGGTGCTAAAGAAAACTAGGAGCATATCAGAAAATAAGCAATTTTTATATCAAGGTCCCTTTGATACCATTATAATAATCTGATTATTATTTAATAGGAAAGGAGCAAAGGGGAGATTAATTATATAGACATGCCATTTGTACAGCTTTGCCAGGAAGCTGCAGTTAACATTCTCCAAGTCTGTTCCCCACAGATTTCTGGAGGAAGGGATTGGACAATAGACACATGCCCAGTAAGGTCTGGGTGACATGGGAAGATGCTTACCTGTGAGACACACCTGGGAACAAGTCAGAGGCCAGAATAGGAGTGGCCACTGCAAGGGTAGGAAATCTGAGATTCTTAACTCCTGAACAAAGAACGTTCTCTCTCTTGGCTCTTATCTCTTATGCTCGTGGCCCTCTTACTCTCTAGGGACTCCTGTTCTAGGGGAATGCTCCCCTGCATTTGCCCTCATGGCTCATGGCCACATGGGAGCCACACAATGGACTAATGGACTGTATCTAGCCTATGATCTTCAGTGTGGAATGAAAACTCTGGACACTGGCCCTGCTTTAAGCTCCACTAAATCCCCAGCTGCATATTTTCCAGGACTCATTTAAAGACAGTGGGACTTTGGAAGCAGAAAAATATAATTCCTGTGAATAAAAATCATTCATTCTCTTGAGAAAGTCTTAGAAAATTCCTTTGCTGAATATATCACAAGAACCTCATCCCACTAGTGACAGAGAAATTCCACCCACTCAATTCTCCAGCAACTCCTTGGGTATCTTGTAAAACTTGGTGTTTGGTGAAAAAGAGCTCAATCTTTAATAGATTATTATTATTTTACTAGAGGCCCAGTGCACGGATTTGTACATGGGGAAAGGGGTCCCTCAGCCTGGCCTGCATCCTCTCGCAATCCAGGATCCCTCAGGGGATGTCCAACTGCCAGCTTAGGCCCAATCCTTGCAGGCCAGGACTGCGGGGATCAGTCCTAAAACAGCAGTCGGATATTCTCCAAGGGATATAGCAGTGAGTCAAGCAGCAGGCGGCCAGGGAGGAGCGTCAGCTGGGGCCGGGCATTGCACTGCTCATGCTCATCCTTGCCCACTGTGCCTGCTGCCGCCACCTGGTAGTGCTGTTGCTGAGTTGGGAGAGGCTCCTGCTGCTGTAGCTGCACTCCCAAGCCATGAGCCTGGCTTCTGGCTGAGTGGTGCTCCCCCTGTGGGAGTGCACTGACCACCAGGGGGCAGCTCCTGTGTTGAGCATCTGCCCCTTGGTGGTCAGTGTGCATCATAGAGACTAGATGACCAGACATTCTGGTCGTTTGGTCCTAACCGTCACTTAGGCTTTAATATACATAGATAAAATATCAGTTAAAAGGTACTTGCTGCAAACAATGACCAACTAATGTGCTAAAAAAGAGGGCACTGACAATATTTAGAGTTCTTTGTTCAGAATTCAAGGTTAATTGCCTTCCAACATCACACTGAACTCCAAGTGAGCCCCCAAATGAAAGTAAGGTAATAGCACCAGATTATATAATCATTTATATTCAAGGTAATAGAAGGTAATTAATCACTCTTCATTGATGTTCCAGCTATCTTAATGTGTCAAACACTTTTCTCACTCTTTTATCCTAATAAGGATAATATAATTGCATTATTACTGTGATATCCTCTATAGGATTTGTTTTCATATCATGTGAAGTTTTTCCCCGCTTTTATCTTTTATACTTAAACGTGTGATAGCTACTACAACTTGAGATGTACTTTTACTTGCAACAGTGAAATGGAAAACTGACTAAAACAGAAGAGGTCAGGACACAAACCAATTTTACTGGCTTTCATAAAATGCTTAAAGAATAACCTTCTGAGGCTGGGAATGCCTTTTTTTGTAGAAATGAAAAAGCATCATAAAAGGACATTTACTTGGTTCATAAAATTCAAATGAATATGTTATTACCAAGTTTCACAATATTAAAAGACAGATGAAGAATGGAGAAATGAAATACATGAGCAAATTGAAATTGATCATCAAAAATGCTAGAAATAAAAGCCTTAAAAAATTCACTGGTAAACCAATTAGAATTATATTACAGTTCAAATGATTACCATAAAATCTGATATGATTTAATATGAGATTTCATTTTTCTATTTTTACAAGGAAATGACAGAACTTAGCCAAGTATACTTAAAATTCTTGTCATTTATCAAGTGTCTGATAACCTGAAATAAATCATACTCTGAAATGGTGATGTGATAGAGTGATTCAATAAGATTCTGGTTAATTTGAGTAAATTTATGTGCCCTTTCTTCATTTTTTATCCAGTGACTAAAATGAAGAAAAAGCTATCGTTTGTATCTATGATGTAATCATCATTTGGTCTGTCATTACATCTCTCTGTAATCACTTTAGCTCTATAAAATGAAAGCAGAAGCCAAATGAAGCTCCTATTACTTATCTGATTGATACCAACTCTAAAATATTCTACAGAACTAAAGTATCTATAAGACCCAGCCTCAGGTAGGCTACCAACCAACAAAATAAGTCCTTCTCTTCAATAGAAGCCGCTCTTTGTACTTTATATGCTGTTAGAGATGAGCAGTCCTTTTTTTTAAGGACCTGACTATAGAGTTATCACACCCCTTTCACCACACCGATATTTTTTCAAACCCTATAGCAGTGCTATTTCTATATTAATTGTCTTCATGAAATTAAAGCTAATCAATAGTAAGTAAATAAAAAGTTCCCATATCGTCCCTTCCCTCACCCACCTGCAAGTTTCCCCTATTATTAACACCTTGTCTTAGTGTGACACATTTGTTACAATTGTTGAACCAATATTTATACATTATCATTAACCAAGTCCATAGTTTACATTAAGCCCCACAGTGTGTTGTAAAGCTCTATGGATTTTAACAATGCATAGTGTCACATATTCATTCTTACAGTATTATACAGGATAGTTTCACTGTACTAAAACTCACCTAGGCTTCACCTATTTATCCTTCTCCCTATACTCTGGCAACCACTAGTCTTTCTATCCTCTCTATAATGTTGCCTTTTCCATAAAGTCATATCATTGGAAACAGATGTTATGTAGCCTATGTGCAATATGCATTTGACATGTCTCCATGTTTTCACAGCTCATTTTTTTGTTTAATCACTGGAAAATATTCCATTCTATGAATGTACTAAAGTTTATCCATTCACCTACTGAAGGATATCTTGGTTGTTTACAAGTTTTGGTAATTATGAATAAAGCACTATAAATATGTGTGTGCAAGTTTTTGTGTGGACATATGTTTTCAATTCATTTGTGTAAATAACCTAGGAGCACAATTGCTGGGTTGTATAGTAACACTAGAGGCCTGGTGCATGAATTCGTGTACAGGTGTGGGGGCAGTGGGGGAAGGGGCCACGGGTGGTTAGCTAGTCGGCCCCACCCCCGATTGGGGTTGCAGGGCACTGATGGGGGCAGGGCCGGCGTGGGGGAAGGACCGCAGGTGGTTGGCCGGCTGTCCCCGCACCCTGGTCGAACTCCTAGTCGAACTTGCGGTTGAGGGGACAATTTGCATATTAGCCTTTTATTATATAGGCTATGTTAAGTTTTATAAGAAACTTTCAAACTGTCTTCCAATGTGGCTGCACCATTGTGGATTCCCACCAGAAAGAAATGAGAGTTCGTGTATTCCACAGTCTTGCAAGCATTTGGTGACATTGGTGTTTAGGTTATTTTGCTATTTTCATGGATGAAATGATATCTCATTTTTTATTTGCAATTGTCTAATGACATAGGAAGTTAAGCATATTTTCATATGCTACTTGCACTAAGCTCAGATGGGTTCACTGGTGGACTCTATCAAATATTTTAGCTAGAAATGATACCATTTCTCTACAACGTGTTTCAGGAAATAGAAGCAGAGAGGATACTCCCTAATTCATTCTAAGAGGTCAGTATTATCGTCACATACACACACACACAGACACACACACACACGCACACACATGCACACACACACACAGAAACATGGGAAACTTCTATACTATAAAAGATAATATCCATAAAGTTAAAAAATAAAGCTAAACCAGTGAAATTTACCTATGGCTATATATTAGAATCATCCTGGAAGCTTTTAAAAATTACCAAGGCCCAGGAGCCACACTAAACCAATTAATTCAACATATTTCGGGAAGAACTGACCTCTGATATATTGAAATACATAAAGCATTCCAAGAATAAGCAAGTCCGATATAACAACTTAATAATGAAAAAACATATAAACTAGCAGTTCACAGAAAAAAGTGTAAAATATTTTCAAGTTTACTAAAAATCAAAGAAATTCAAAATAAACAAGGTATAATTTTTACATATTACATACAGAAGATTCACAAGATTGAGACTATCTGTGATTTATAAATCTGTGGGAAATGGAAACTCATAAACTTTTAATGGAGTAACAAATAGTTTGGAGAAAAAATAGTGATCCTACCTAATAATAGACAAATATGCAAATTGACCATACCTCCGACACACCCACAATCCACGCCCACCATCCAATCAGAGCGAGCATGCAAATTAACCCAAACCAAGATGGCTACAGCCACAGAGAGCAAGGTTTCCTAGGTAACAGAGGAAGCCAAGCTTTCTGGCTGCCCTTGCCAGGCCTAAGCCTCCACTCAAGCTACAAAGTTTCAATTATAGAAGGTAAACAAATTCAAACAAATGGCGGCAGAATGGAGCTTGAGAGAGCAGGCCAGGGTTGCCACCTGCAACAGGGGAAGCAAAGCTTTCCGCACACCCTGGCCAGGCCCACCTGCTAAAGGCAACAAAGTTTCAATTATAACCCCAACACAAATGGCTGCCGGCCTCGGAGGGAGCCCCAGGCTTGGCTCTGCTCCATGCTACAAAGTTTCAATTGTAGAAGGAAAATAAATCCCAGATACCAGGGCCTCCGCTTGGGTTGCCAGGGGGCGTAGCCGGCCTGCAAACCACCACAGGCCCCTCACTCAGGCCGCCCCACACCCCAAGGGAACCCCCAACTGATCCAGGACATCCTTCAGGGCAAACCAGCTGGCCCCCACCCCTGTACCAGGCCTCTATCCTATCTAATAAAAGAGTAATATGCAAATTGATCATCACTGCAACACACAATATAGCTGCCCCCATGTGGTCAAAGATCCTGCCCCCATGTGGACACACGATGGCCACCACAAGATGGCCAGCAGGAGAGGGCAGTTGGGAGGCACCCGGCCTGCAAGGGAGGGCAGTTGAGAAGGACCAGGCCTGCAAGGGAGGGCAGTTGGAGGTGATCAACCCTGCAGGAGAGGGCAGTTAGGGGTGACCAGGCCGGCAGAGGAGGGAAGTTGTGGGCAAACAGGCTGGCAGCAGAGTGGTTAGGGGGTGATCAGGCTGGCAGGCAGAAGCGGTTAGGGGCAATCAGGAAGGCAGGCAGGCAAGCAGTTGGGAGCCAGCAGTCCTGGATTGTGAGAGGGATGTCCGACTGCCCGTTTAGGCCCGATCCCGATCAACGGGATCGGGCCTAAACGGGCAGTCGGACATCCCTCCAGGGGTCCCATATTGGAGAGGGTACAGGCTGGGCTGAGGGACAACCCCCACCCTCCGTGCACGAATTTCGTGCACCGGGCCTCTAGTAATCTATAAAAATCTTAAATTGTCAAACTCTTTGAACCTGTGATTCAATTTTTTGTCAAGCAAAGGAAGCATGTGAAAATGCATAGTAGAAGCTCTCCTAACTGACTTCCACTGAGTTAATATACCAGGTTAACTGATACTCTTATTTTGTAACCTCTTTAAACAGTTATATAGATACCCATGGCTTGCCACATACTGACAAGACAGCTTTCTAGTACACTCAGCCACTCCTGCTCACATCGGTGAATTTAATTATCACCAAATCAATTTTGTTTGTTATCAAACACTGAATTTGTAATTGTAATTATGTGATTTTTATCAAATATTATGCACACCAGAAATAATATAGACCAGAAAAAGACAATTTTTTGAAAGTTTTAGGAATACCTGAAAAGAATCAAAACACTAAAATGTGCTTGTTAAATTACATGCAAAAGATAATAAGAAAGAAAAATCCAAATTATTCAGAAATTAACTACTTTATATTTATTTATTTTTTAATCCTCACCCAAGGGTATTTTTCCATTGATTTTTAGAGAGAGTGGAAGGGAGCAGGAGAGACAGAGAGAAACATCAATGTGAGAGAGACATATTGATTGGTTGCCTCCTGCATACACTGAGGACCATTGCTCTATCTACTGAGCCAAACCAGATAGGGAAGACATTAACTACTTTTTAAATGTGTTTAATTTCTCCAGTAACATTTTACAAAAGTAAATCTAGATACCAAAGAACAATAGATGCAGAACACGATGGCATGGTAATATAATTAGTATTGGCCTAATATAGAGAGTGGCTAAAAGTTATACATTGATATGTATTCACATTTAAAAATTAATATATCATATACCATTTTCAAAATTATTGAATTATCTTTCAATTATTTTCCAACCTTAAGTTTCTCCTGCACTAAGAGTACTTAAACTATGTGCATAAGTATTTATCATACCATTGTTGTAACAAGAAGCTAGAATCAAAAATTAATGAAATAAACTATAACATTATAAAAAACAGAGCTATATGAAGTACCAAGAAAATATATAAAAATAAATTTCTAATTAGAAATCTAAAAAGCAATCTGTAGAATATTAAATAGAATATGTCCCCATTTGTTTGAGAAAATGATGCCCCAATATAGACAGAGTAATATCAATGTAGATAAACAAAACAAAAGGCTGAAAAAATATTCATCTACCTATAAATACTGGTTTTTGTTGCTCTTAATTTTCTTTTTTATTGATGTAATTTATTTTTTAAATATATAATTTATTTTAAAAATCATTAGTATCTGTTTTCAAATAATTTACAACAGTTTATAATCAAATTGTCTTTTTTTTAATAAAAATGCTCTATATGATGAATAGTGCATTTGTATCAAACTGATAAAATGTATTTCACGTAAATGGCATTTACTTTCTCTACCACCTTTTGCTTTTGAAGACTAATGCTTGAGCATATAAAGTTGTGTGGTAGGTCTTTAGACTTTAAACAACTTGTCAGTCACTTAAATTGCTGATTAATTTTGACTTGGCACCACTTATCATTTTATATCAAGAGCTTGATGAAATAATCAGTCATCTGTGCCCGGTTTGAGAAATTAGCACACATATTTATTTGTAAAATGTCAAAGTGAGTCTTTAACTCATAAGTAATGTCCTGGGTAGTATATGTCAACATTTCTCAACATTAAGAGGGGAATAGTCTCAGAGCAAGAAGCATGATTCTTACCGCAAGACCACCTTTTAAACCTTCTTCGTGTGTATTTTTCATTAGAAATTAAGCAGAGCTAGAGCTTCTGACTGAAGTGATGAGCTCCACAAAATTTTTGTGAAAAACCATACTAAAGCCCTAACCGGTTTGGCTCAGTGGATAGAGTGTCCGCCTGCGAACTGAAAGGACCCAGGTTCAATTCCGGTCAAGGGCATGTACCTTGGTTGCGGGCACATCCCCAGTGGGAGGTGTGCAGGAGGCAGCTGATCGATGTTTCTCTCTCATCGATGTTTCTGACTCTCTATCCCTCTCCCTTCCTCTCTGTAAAAAATCAATAAAATATTTTTTAAAAATACTAAAACTTAAAAAGGTGTTTGTCTTAAGAAAAAGGCTATTGAAATTCTTTTATTTAATAGAGTTATTGAATGTAAAATAAAATGCTATTCTAGGTGTTAAGGAAATGAGCCAGAAATAATGCCAATCGCTGGAGGTAGGGAGTGGGGAATACTGGACATAGAGTGAGCACTTTGAAATCAAACCAAATCAGTAAAAACATATTACTGTTTATCAAGATCATTATATGTGTAAAACTATGACTCAAATTACAAAGAAAGGCAATGATAAAAGTAAACTGAATTGGCAGGCAGAAATTACATTAAATCGATGTCAAATTTCAATATAATGACTTAAAAAAGAGAGTGATATTATTGACCCCAATATTAGCACCTAGAATTTCAATTGCTCTCCCAATAGTAGACAAAATTTATGCTGATGCAATGTACTCTTTTTTGCAAGAATAATTCTATCATTAAAACTGATATCTTTATATAGTTATCTGTTTATGGTAAACTAGTAAAAGTTTTACCCTTCTCTAAATTGTATTATCTGAATCTTAGATATCCTTTATATACAATATATGTAGATAACATGAAAATAAAGGTAAACAGAAATTTTTGTTAACAATTATTTAAAAACATATTAATATATTCCCATAGAGGAAAAGAAAATTAAATATATTTGAAAAGATATCACTACTTTTATTATAGGGGGGAAGTAAAATAGATCCAAGTGAGAGTATACAAGGGTGGGCAAAGTAGGTTTACAGTTTTTGTATGGAAAATAATGAAATAATTAATAAATAAAAATAAAAGAATAAACTCTGTGTTTCACATACTCACAACTGTAAACCTACTTTTTTGCCCATCCCTGTATGTGTTGAAAAAAAAAGAAATCAATAAAATAAAGCAAGGGCAAGATTATGCTTTCTGGCTCAAATATTGGATTTTTATTTTAAGAAATGTATTATTATGTAATAGTTTATACATGCACAATACTAGCCAATCTGGCAATTTTTTTTAGTTGGTGTGTAAAAGTAAACAGCTCAGGAAAAAAGAGTTGATAGGCCAAGTAAAGACTAACAAATTCGCTATTGGAACAATATCTGACTTTTCAAATGTATACATACATATGCACACCCAAATATAATTAAATATCTCTTGCAGAATTTTGTTACTATCTTTATCAGAATTTATAACTTCTGTCTTCTGATGAGAACAATTACTAATGACATTTTCATGGCATAAAGGGGGGAAAAGAGAGAAGGAGAGAGAGAGAGAGAGAGAAATGGCAAATCTGTTTAGACTGAGCACCATGTTTCCGAACGCTTTCCTTCCTATAGGTACCAAAAAGCTGGGCTCCTTTTTTGGGGGAAGGTCTCTCTTTATAGAAGAAACAAATATGAGACTCAGTGAAGAAAGGGAACGCCTGCTTAGCCATCCAGACCAGTCAATCAGCATGGTGGTCACTGAAGCACAGAGACAATAGACATACATCTTCAGGTCTTCTAAATCATGGCTATAAACACTTTTTTTTTCTAGAGAAAACGAAGCATTAGTCATAGCCTGCTTAGGCAAATATACTTAAAGTTCTTGAAATCACAAGGCAATTACTCTAGGTTTGGAAAGTAGTGACATCTAATTAGAATGTTAAATTAAGTTCAGTAGTGTTATTGCACTTGTTTATACATTCAAACTAATTTTATTAGACTAAATATAGAGAACAGAGATTATTTACTTTGTCACCACCCATTATAGTAGAATTATGTAGGAGATTTAGAGGTTAGATGATAACTCTCTAACTCTTCCAATGTCACATTGGAAGATTCATTGAGAAGAAGAAGGAGGAGGAACAGAAGAAGCGGTAGAAAAAGAGAAAGAGGAGGAAGAAGAGGGAGAAGGAGAAGAAAAAATACACAAGGAGATGGAAAGTTCTGACTTCCTTGGAAACCAGGACTATTAATCAATGCTTTTTGTCAAGTCTCAAAGAATTTCCACTAATCAAAGCATAACTGAATTCCCTAACACAGACTAGTAAAGCCCCACACATATCCCCAGCACAGCAACAGCCAACATTCACCAGCCAATAAATTCCACTAGGCCATCTTCATCCATTTAATACCCTTTCACAAAGATTTTGTTTCTCGTGTTTACAGTGAGAGATCTATGTATGCATGCACCAGCTTAAATGTATTAATTAGAAGGTACTTGGTTAAGTCTCCCCCCACCCCTTTCTGACTATCCCATCTCACTGCATTTGATTATGCTGATTTCTTACCCCTGATTTGATTACAGAAAGAGTATTATTGTTTTTCTTTCTCCTAAATTTCATTGCTGTCTGGAGCACCCATTTATGTCCCCCAAGGGATACAATAAGCTCCTTGAGCATCAGCAGTGTATGGGAGTCTACTGCTCCTAGAGTTTTTCCCCTCAACCTGCAGCCTGGTTTTTTGCTCCTCTGGTACATATCAGTTCATTCTGTCTGTTTCTCTTCAGTCTTTCCACATCCAAATCTTAAATAGTTCTCCCAGAAAAAAGAAAAGAAAAAAAAAGATGATAAAAACTTCAGCTATTAAATTAAAATAGTGTCTTAAATCAAAGGAAATGTTTAGGAAAACATTTGGGGGCAAAAAGAACTTGGAGAATTAGAAGAAGAGCGTAGAAAGTTGTATGAAAGCCTTCTGGATACCTTTCCTAATTGATCCGGGGAGGAGAGTGTGTACATTTATTCGTTTGGGGTGAATATGTAGCAGTGTGTTTCTTGCCGATGATTTTGAAGTCACTTTTTCAGTTCCTGGTGTAATTTTTATTAGGATTTTAATATAAAGTAATGCATTTCATTGTTTTATGCCACTTGAATGGAATCTTTAGTGCAGTGCAGCTCAATGAACAAACCAAAACACTTAGTTTTCTCTCACCATTAGTTAGCAGAAGCAAAACCTACACACAGAGTCAGTAGGACTCCAGTATTAGAGCCTCACTGTGTTCTACTTCCTCCGTCATGTTGAAGAAAGAAATGACTACTGATGTGTCTGTTTTCTGCCTTCTTTCTTACAGTTTCCCTTGTTCCCTGACTCCAAGGCCTCCTTAGAAAGTGATGGAGATTGACTTGCTCTGTGTCTAAACATGAGCTATTGCGAAGATCCTTTCATCTCTTTGGAACACTGTGCTCGTTTTTGATGTTGTTGACAATTTCTCTTAAGCATTTATATTGCAAAATATTCTCCAGTAAAGCAGTTCTAGTAAATTTCCTTTCCCCGTTGCCAAATGTCATTAGTTCCTTAAATGGCAGCACTTTGTAGTCCCCAAGCTCTCCCTCTGCAGGGATCTGAATCCTGACTCAGATTTGGTGATAACTTGTTCTTTGTACTTTCACTTGAACTGCATTTTTTTTTCATCCTTAACCTCTTGAACTACTTTTCTAAATGGATCAAGCTCATTCCCAAACCAGCTCCAAGAACAAGGTCCTTTTATTTTCCCTTCAGTAGCATTTGTTTCCATTACCACTTTCACTTGATTACATTCCCTACAGCCCCTATATGTCCACTTTCGCTTACTAACTGTAACTTCAATTTGTTCGCTTGCCATCACTATCTATACCATCTACATTCTAACTATGTTAGGGAACATCTGTTAAAATGGGAAGTCAGCTTAATCTTTTAGCAAGTATTCTACACTCTCTGTGTTTTAGACAGTATGCTTAGCACTGAGTATTGAAAATATCATTGTCTTTAAGTATGCAAAAATTATCTATTTTTATGTTAATATTGTGGGATGATAGAGTTTTGAGTATGTGATATTACCTACATAAATTTTGTTAAAATTGGTTAAAATGTGCAGGCATGATATTTGCTTGGGGATTCAGACATACTTTCTTTAGTTTGAGATATTTTAATCAATAATATATATCGTACACATTCACATATCATTTAGAGCTAATGTATTCATTTTAGGAAAATAGAAGATTTTATAAGCTAATTTAATAAAGTATTTATATCTTAAAAGGAAATAAATACTAAGTCTAAAATAAGCTAATCTGTATTTTAAAATATATTCACACAGTTTACTCTTATAGACATACTAGTGGTCCTGTGCATGAAATTCGTTCACGGGGCGGGGGGAGGGGGGGGCGTCCCTCCAGCCCAGTCTGCACCCTCTCCAATCTGGGATCCCTCGGGGGATGTCTGACTGCCGGTTAGGCCCGATCCCACAGGATCTCGCAATCTGGGACCACTGGTTCCTAACTGCTCACCTTCCTGCCTGCCTGATTGCCCTAACCACTCTGCCTGCTGGCCTGATTGCCCACAACTGCCCTCCCCTGCTGGCCTGATGGCCCACAACTGCCCTCCCCTGCTGGCCTGCTCATTCCCAACTAGCCCCCCCCCCCCCCCCCCGTGCTGGCCTGCTCACCCCCAACTGCTCCCCCTGCTGGCCTACTCACCCATCTGCCCCCCCCCACTGGCCTGATTGCCCCCAACTGCCGCCCCACCAGCCTGATCAACTTCAACTGCCCCCACTGACAGCCTGCTCACTCCCAACTGCTCCCCCACCGGCCTGCTCACCTCCAACTTCCCCCCCCCCACCAGCCTGCTTGACCCCAACTGCCCTCCCCTGCTGGCCTGATCACCCCCAACTGCCCTCCCCTGCTGGCCTGATCGCCCCTAACCACCTCTGCCTTGGCCTAGCCACCATGGCTTTGTCTGGAAGGACATCCAGAAGGTCTCCTGATCTAATTTGCATATTACCTTTTTCTTAGTATAGACATTATTATCTCTAATATCTAAGATTTTTTCCCTTTAAAAATTACAGATTAGGTAGTTGCTCTCTGGTCTTAGGAGTTCTTGGTATCATAAGAAAGTAACCAAGCATCATTTCATTTCTGCATACTAGTATCCTTTACTTTTCTGTACAGAGATGAGGAGAAGAGAAAGCATGAGAGTGATTACTATATAAAAGTGAAAAAGGAAATGTTCTATAGCATTTTCTCTTCCTTTTCAACCACTTTTTTTAACCTGAATTCTTATGTTCCAGTTTGGAAAAACTTTTTTTCTTTTTAAGGGTCAGTAATAGAAGCCATCCCACACCACCACTCACTCTTTTATTCAACTAAATTATGGGCCACACATTCATTTAAAGTAAAATTCTGGGAATTAAAAGAGAAGAGTTTTTATTTTTGATTGCCCACCACTAAGAATTTAATAGCTTCTAGTTGGAAGGCATGACAGGTGACTTTGTAGGTAGATAATTACAAAAAATTATCACTTTGCTTCTGCCCAGAACTGCCTGATACCTTAATACACAGTAAAGTGAAAATTTTGTAATTGTCACTATTTTATAAGGTGGTAATTTAAGTAGTTATCCAAAGGGATTATGTGGCCGCATCAATTGTCAAGATGTGATGCCAGTGAACACCTGAAGATAAATACAGGGGTTGTCATGGCAACACTGAGATTTGGAGAACTGCTCAAAAAGCACAAGTGTTCCTGTGCATCTCAGGAATGGGTGACTAATGGTTTCTGCTTGCAGGCCTTCCCAATCATTTAGCCAGAATAATGCAACCACTGGGCAATCAAATTCTCAGCTGTAGCCCTGGTTCTACGGGCTTATAATGCTCAGAGAAGCAGGGCTCTTTTGAACTTTGCTTCAATCATGTCATCAATCTCACTTTGAGTATTTGGAGAATACATAGTACCAGTTAATATTGAGACGGATCTTGACTTCACTTATAGCATTGTGTAATTTGAAAAAAAAAATAAGAACAAAAGACATGAGGGAATGTATTAGAAGAATTTAAAGTGATTCTAAAGATTAATCTAATTAAAAATCAGTATGATTTCTTTCTCCTTTTTTTTTGTATTTTCTTTTCTGGAGAATAAAGAATTAAGGTGAGATGAATTATTTTATAGACTCATAACATTTTAGAGATGTGACCAAAAAGATATTAATTGTTGATCTTACATCTAAGTGAATGCATACTTATAAATGAATATGAAAGGCCTTGAAAAGCAAAGATCTAACCTCCTTTCCTCTGAAACAGAACTAAAAATTCAGTTAGCATGACAGCACAGTTTTATATCTTATTCAATACTTTCTACTTGTTTCTAGAGAGAAAGTTAGAGTATTTTTCTAGAGCTTTTGAGATCTAGATCATAATGTACTTTCTCATCAAGTTGTTTTTCAATATATCTTCAAATCAACAAGACTGGAATGTTTACTAGGAACTAGGAAACACTAAATCTATCCTCAGAAACATAAAATTAAACACTGTAATCAGACCCAATCACTCCAACAATTCTCATAGTGTACTAGGAACTATATTAAACTATAAGCATTTTACTGCATTGTAATTGATGTCTCTTTAGAGAAGGAAAGAGGCAAGATGCAGGCAAAAAGGCAAATGTGAACACAGAGGCAACACTGAGGAAGAGCGGCAAGTGCAATGTTCACAGAAAAACCTGTGAGAACTGGAGGGTCTGAGAGGGGAGTGTCAGGAAATGAATGTAGGGAGATAGGTTTGAAGCATGTTGTGAAAGGCACTGAGTGTTTTAAGAAGAGGTGAGATATCATCATATTTGTAATTCTAGTATCACTGTGGAAATGAATTGAAATAGAGAAGACCAGATCTGGGGAGACGAAGCCAAAGAAAGGGAATAAGGACAGAACCAATAAGGAGGAAGAGAAGGGATGTTGACTTTGACACTGTCAACAAACACTAATATTTTCCAAGAGCTTACTATGCATTTGCAAGACAACTGCTTTTCAAAATATAGTCTCATTTAATCTGCCCCAGACTCTCCTTCCTCACTACTATAATCCCCTCTTCATAGATGACAAACTGAGGCACTGGAAGTTGAAAGAACTTCCCCCAAGTTCACACAACAGATAAAGAGATTTTGAATCAACTCTGTCTGATTCCAAAGGCACATCCATTGAACTGGACAGGAGCAGAGGAAATGAACGAATGATTGTTTTTAGCAGCAAATCATTTCTCTCCATTTCTGCTTTCTATAAACAGTACCCCTTCATTAAACACTTCCATTAGGTAGGAAAAGTAATGGATCCTGTGCAAAGATTTCAATTAATTTCACACAATAATAAAGAAGCTATGATGCAGTTAGAGATTCATTAACAAATATTATGATGTTGAACCATTTTAGAGGCTGAAAAAGATCCAGAGTATAATCGTGTCTTTCCCCCCAATTTTATCTTCTTATCTGCAATATCTAATGCTATGAGTCAGGAAGATACAATATGTTGTTTAACAGAGAGGCTGGGATGTCAACTTGACCAATCTTGTTGTTTTACAAATGAGGAGCCTGAGATTCAGCTCCATCCTGTGACCTAAGTGGCCGGATGTAAAACTTACATCATCTGATTTCAGTGACCCCAGGATAGCTTTTGTAAAGAGTTCATTTATTCTAATAGAATACTTACAGAAACAGCACAGAGAATGGGCATTACAAGTATGTGTCTGCATGTATAAGAACTCAACTAGAAAGGTATAATCAATGGATGGAGCGTATTCTGCAGGGTGGGGGAAATGTAGGTTTATATTTGTGAGTACATGAAACACAGTTTATTCTTGTATTATTATTTACTAATTATTATATTTCCAATAGTATCTAAAAACAACTGCAAACCTACCCCCCCCAACACACTTTGTATAATAAAATATCTACAGAAACCATCTAGTTGTCACCAATAATAAATTTATTGGTTTTAAAATATCCAAAAGCTGACATTACACAGAACAACTTAACAGATTTACTAATGCTTGTTATAATGTGGAATATCTGAAACTTGTTTACTGAAACATTTTGACTAGCTTTAGTTCTTTAAGTACAGAGATTTAAATTAAATTCACACACAAGTGAAACTGGAAAAATGAGATAACTTGCTAATATCTGTACTTGTGGCCTGTGCTTTCACTTCTTACTAGAGGCCCGGTGCACAACGTTCATGCACTGTGGGGGTGGGGGGGTCCCTCAGCCCGACCTGTGCCCTTTTGCAATCCAGGACCCCTCAGGGGATGGATGTCTGACTGACAAGCTGTCCGAGGGGTCCTTAACGCTGCCGCAGAGGAGGGAGAGGCTCCCACCACCGCTGCTGTGCTCGCCAGCCATGAGCCTGGCTTCTGGCTGAGCGGTGCTCCCCCTGTGGGAGCACACTGACCACCAGGGGGCAGCTCCTGCATTGAGCATCTTCCCCCTGGTGGTCAGTGAGCATCATAGTTCTGGTCATTCCACAGTTTGGTCGATTTGCATATTATGGTTTTATTATATAGGATCATATACTTAGGTTCCTTCTGATTCCATTAGGCCCCATGGGAAACTGCCAATAACAGGCAGAAGAAATTTTTTGTTGTTTAGTTAAAAATGAAATGTTTCCTCTCATAAAATATTTTAGCATGTTGTTCACATATGCAGTAAGCTAGCAAGACACTTTTAGCATAGTTGTCATAGATTTGCCAGAGGTACCACATAGGTAGGTGAGGTTAAATGGACAGTTAAGCTTCACTTTGCTCCTGTGAAGCTTCCACGGCAGTAAGTGCAGATCTAAGCCCCAGGCAAGGTTATTGCACTGGGATGCGGAAATGAAGTCTACCCACCAGTGGACTTATGATTTGAGATGTCACAGTGCCAAATTACCCAAGGAGTGATGATGTCTCTTCACTTTCAGAGGACACACCGTTGTCAGAAGCTTTTATAGTTGGTTCCTCCCAGAATATTTTAACAGCATTTGGTTTGTGCACAAGGCATTATAGCAATGTTATCAAAGTGTGGACCCCAAACTGGCTGCTGACTGCAAACCGTCCCTAACGGATCAATACCAGATAAGGAGCTGGAGCCAGAGCAGCTATGTCACTACGCGCACTATTTAGTTGGCTTAGCGATGCGTGTGTGGGAAAGAGCAAGATTCTCTCACAGAGGGCAGCAGTGCATTGGTTTTTATTCTGGAGCAAGCCATCTTTGACCAGGTTTTGGAAACCTTACGTGGCTCCGTTTCTCTTTCTGATGGAGGTCTGCAAGTTATAAGTAGTAATGCATGCTAGAAAGCAAAATACAGGCCCCAGGGCAATGATTCTTTTTCTTGTCTAAATTGTATATGATTTTTAGTTAGCCTAACATAAGTAAGCATTCCATATTATGATCTTGGAAATAAAAATAAATAACTTTAGTTTTCCTTTGATTGAAGACATTTGGCTCTTTAAAATCCATTGAGTTGCATTCTATTGGCTTTTTATGAAATATTGTTTCATAAGTGTTCATATTAAGAATAATTAAAAATTAAGGATGTTTCACAGATCCTAAAAGTTGCTATGAGGTGTGCATACTAACATGTTTGGAGGGATTGATCATTATTGACTGCATAGTCATGATATCTGAGCTTTAAGTCAACCTTGGCATTGTATGAGTAAGAGAAAATATATTTTATTTTCAGATTTTTCTATAAAATTTACCCTAGATTCAAACCAAGTTTTCCTTTCTTAATCTGGGCAAAAAATGTATTTTTAATTATTCAAAATGTCCTACAATGTTCTACATTGTCACCCTAATGCTAGCTAGTTACAATGTAATAGAAATGCAAGGCGTTAATGATCCCTGCAAAATATAATAGATGTATTTGGCCATTTCTTGAGTCTCAAACATATTTGTTTTTCTTTTCATTTTTCTTTTCAAAAAGCAATTTAAAAAGTTGAGTCAACATAATATAAATATTTTGTTTTCACATCAATTTCAAAGATAAAAGGAGTAGTTTAATGGAGTGTGAGAATTAGCATCAGTGTTATAAAGATATTTATTTCTAGTGTAGAAGCTTTTAAGGACATTCCCTTTAGAAAAAACAATATAAGAAAAAAAATTAGACTATATTTTTCTGTTGTTTTAAAACTATTGTGCATCATAGTTTGCACACTATTCTGGATTAATCAACCATCTCATCTATATATATAAAAGCCCAGCGACCAGAACAACCAGTGGCTATGACACACACTGCAGCAGCCAACCAGCCTGATCTGGGCTCTGATAAGCCCCCCTGGCCGGCCTGGCTCCTGATTGCCCCCCACCCTGACCAGGGGTGGGGCCAGCTGGCCATCTGCCTGCAGCCCCTATCACCACCAGCCTGGCCCAAATCGGGGTGGGCCAGACAGACCCCACCTGTGTAAGAATTCATGCACCAGGCATCTAGTAGGACTATAAAATTGAACCAGAATAGAAGCACCATTTCAGGACTAAGCAAAAGCATTATGGACAACTAATATATTATACATTATGGAGTACCAACATTTACAGTAGGTAAAACCAGATTTCCCTAAAAGACATATCATATGAGTATTTCCTATAAGTTTTCCCATTCTTTCAATCAGATGTTAAATGGCTTGAAAGCCTGATGCTACTAATCAGAGAGTTATATATCATAGGCCCTCCCCTAAAAATACAACCTCATTTGAAATAGTTGTTTCTATGGTTGGTCGCAGACTTTCCAGAAAATGAGTTATACAGATTGTAGCATATTCCTACGATGAACTAACATAGTCAGATACACATTTGAGCATATTTTACACAATGACTGTACATACCACTATGGAAATCATTAGTCAAAGCATCTGTTAATGGTGGAAACTTAGCAATCTTATCTGTCTACAGACAATAAAGTTTGTGAAAAATTCCTCCAATTAACAGCTGCTGCAAATTATTTTATCTTTTGCATGTGAAGCAGTTCTCAAATACTTTAAAGTCTTTAAGATAAGATTTTAGTTCAGCAAAATGACAGTTTGGTAACTTCACATATAGGTAGATCTATGTGCTCCTACTTATAAAAGGCGGAATGATCAACATTCTAAGATATAATCTTTTTTTTTCTTTTTTATTGAATTTATTGGGGTGACATCTTATATAATAAAAGGCTAATATGCAACTTAACCAAACGGTGGAACAACCATTCGCTATGATGCACACTGACCACCAGGGGGCAGATGTTCAATGCAGGAGCTGCCTCCTGGTGGTCAGTGTGTTCCCACAGGAGGAGTGCGACTCAGCCAGAAGCTCTGAGCTGGGCTCATGGCTGGTGAGCACAGCAGCAGTGGTGGGAGCCTCTCCCGCCTCTGTAGCAGCACTAAGGATGTCTGACTGCCAGCTTAGGCCAGCTCCTAAGCCGGCAGTCAGACATCCCCCGAGGGCTCCTGGACTGTGAGAGGGTACAGGCCAGGCTAAGGGACCATTGTGAGTGCACAAATTTCATGCACTGGGCCTCTAGTTGATTAATAAAATTATACAGGATTCAGGTGTACAATTTTATAATACATATCTGTATATTGTATTCTGTGTTTATCACCCCAATTCAAGTATTCTTCCATCACTATTTATCCCCCCTATACCCTTTTCTACTTCCTCCTCTCTCCTCATCCCCTTTCTCTCTGGTAATCATGAAACTGTTGTCTATGAAGTTTGGGTTTTTTTGTTGTGTTTTGCTTAATCTCTTAACCTTTTTCGCCAAGTCCTGCAACTCCCCTCCACTCAGCTGTCAGTCTGTTCTCTGTATCTATAAGTCTGTTTCTATTTTGTTTGTTAGTTTATTTTATTCATCAGATTCCACATATGAGTGAAATCATGTGGTAATTGTCTTTTTCTGGTGCTTATTTCACTTAGCCTGCATGATTTTTACTATTTTATTTTATTTTATTTTATTTTATTTTATTTTATTTTATTTTATTTTATTTTATTTTGATGAAGTCTTATTTACCAATTTTTCCTTTTGTACCCAGTGTGGTTGTTTTTTGTTTTGTTTTTTTTTTTGTCAAATCTTAGAACACTGCTCAGCCCTAGGTTCTGGATATTTTTATCATTTTTCCCCTAAAAATTATAGTCTTTCAGTTTACATTTAAATCTAAAGTGAACTTTAACTTAATTTGGTATAAGGTGTGGGCTTTAAAAAGTAGATGTTTGCTTTTTTTGTCTATGGACATCCAATGGTGCCAGCACTGTTGCTTTAATGGGGTGCCCTTTCTCCATTGAATTGCTTTTGCACCTTTGTCAATATCAGTTAATATTTGTGTGAGCCTTTTTTTGTGTTTCATTCTGTTCCATTGATCTATGTGTCTATCTCTTCATCAATATCACACTTTCTTGATTACTGTAGCTACATAGTAAGCCTTAATATTGGGTAGAGTGAATCCTTGAACTTCCTTCTTTTTTTGTCAAGATTTTTAAAGCTATTTCAGGACCTGAGTGTTTTGATGTGAATTTCAAAATAAGCTTATCTATGTCCACAGAAGATCTGTGAAGATTTTGATAGGAATTGAATTAAACATGTAAATAATTCTGTGGGGCATACACATTGTTATTATGTTGTCTTCCAATTCAGGAACATGGTATGTCATTCCATTTATTTCAGTCTTTGATTTCATCCAATAATGGTGATACTTTTCAGCCTATTGACCCTGTACAATGTTTTGTTAAATATATGTGAGTGGGAATGGCTTAGAGATGGATATTAACTTTGAGCTTTCTAAATTATATCTACTTGGAGGTATTCAGTAGATTATGCATTTTCTCAAGTAGCTCTCAGCAACTGAGTATAGAAAAAAAAAAGAAAAGATAAAAGTGGAACTGGTTGAGAGCATTTTGTCAAGCAGGTAGAACAGAAAGGTAGTACAAAGTAGCACTTTTTTTTTAATCCTCAGCAGATGATATTTTTCTTTTTTTATTAGAATTTATCATTTTATTTAAATTTTTATTGAATTTATTGGGGTGACATTGGTAATAAAATTATATAGGTTTCAAGTGCACAATTCTAGAATATTAAATATATATATATATATATATATATATATATATATATATATATATTTTTTTTTTTTTTTTTTTTGTCTAAAGTTTTACATATGTCTTCTCTTTCCCTGATTGACCCCATACACACACCAGCCATTCCCACTCTGGGCAAGCCCCCACTGCCCTAGTGTCTGTGTCCATTGGTTATGCTAAAATGCATGCATACAAGTCCTTTGGTTGCTTTCTAACCCCCCCCCCACCCCACCTCCCCTGCCATTTATCTCTGGATCTATTTTTGTTCATCAAATTATGTTGATCATTATATCCCACATATGAGTGAGATCATGTGATATTTATCTTTCTCTGACTGGCTTATTTCACTTCGCATAATGCTCTCCAGTTCCATGCATGATGTTGCAAATTGTAAAAGTTTCTTCTTTTTTATAGCGGTGTAGTATTCCATTGTGTAGATGTACCATTGTTTTTTTTAATCCACTCATCTGCTGATGGGCACTTAGGCTGTTTACAAATCTTAGCTATTGTAAATTGTGCTGCTATGAACATAGAGGTGCATATATCCTTTCTTATTGGTGTTTCTAGTTTCTTGGGATATGGTTCTAGAAGTGGGATTACTGGGTCAAATGGGAGCTTCATTTTTAACTTTTTGAAGAAATTCCATACTGTCTTCCACAGTGGATGCACCAGTCTGCATTCCCACCAGCAGTGCACGAGGGTTCTGTTTTCTCTACATCCCCACTAGCACTTGTCATTTGTTGATTTGTTAATGATAGCCATTCTGACAGGTGTGAGATGGTACCTCATTGTTGTTTTGATTTGTAGTGACTTTGAGCATGTTTTCATATGTCTCTCGGCCTTCTGTATGTTTTCTTTCGAAAAGTGTCTACTTAGGTCCTTTGCCCATTTTTTGATTGGATTGTTTAGCTTCCTTTTGTAGAGGAATTCTATCAAGCATTCAAGGAAGAACTAAAACCTATCCTCCTTAGACTATTCCAAAAAATGCAAGATGAAGGCACACTTCCAAGCTCTTTCTATGAAGCCAGAATTACCCTAATTTCAAAACCAGATAAAGACACCACAAAAAAAGAGAATAACAAAAGGATATTTTTTCACTGATTTTTAGAGAGAGGGAAAGACAGAGAGAAATACCTATATGAGAGAAACACATCGATTGGTTGCCTCCTGCAGGAGCCCTGACCAGGGCCTGTGCCAAGGAGGATCCTGCAACTGAGGTATGTGCCCTTGACCAGAATTGAACCCGGGACCCTTTCGTCCGTAGGCCAGTGCTCTATCCACTCAGTTAAACTGGCTAGGGCCAAAGTAGCACTTCCAAGGCAGGTGCACCTCTGGTTATACTCAGGAAGAGAATAATGAAATCGGGTCAGGTTGTAAAGAGGGGGGAATAAATACATGATGTTGACTTCAGTTTAACAAAAATAAAAATTAAAAATGTAATACAAATCTATATGAAGAGGATAAAAGTTGAATAAATTAATATCAGGGAACATACAGCAAATTAGAAATAAAATTATGAGAATGATGTCCACAAGACCAAGAAAGGAGATTATGATGGCAAGAAAGAAGTTCCAGCCAACAGTTCGATCAAGGAAAATCTATGTAATTTACCATTTTCCAGGCACCATACTACTGGTGCTGTAGAGGTTAGCGTGAGGAAAGGAGAAATATAAAGATGAAGAAAGCAAAGTTCCTTGCTCTCAAGAAGCCCACATCTCAGCAATGGCATCAATTACTGTATTTCAATCTAATAACCAGAGCCCTGATTAAGGCACACAATTAGAAGAGCCCTGAGCAAGGTACAGAATGAGACATCAGAGCCAAAGGGAAATCAGGACAGATTTCACAGTGGAAGGGTGAGACAAATGTTGCAGGATAAATTGGACTCCTTTAGATTTAAACAGCGGAGCTTTAGAAATGACTGAGGATGAAGTGCTGGAGCATGCCCAGATGGCAGCAAGCAGCACAGATGAAAACCAAAGGTTTCAGACAATTAAAATAAAGACCTTTTGAAATGTAAGCACTATTCCCTTTGTAGGACTTCTGCAATTCAATATATCTGTTCTGTAAAAAGAATATATATATATTCCACCTATCTGCTAAGTCTCCTCAATGCTGAAATGTTTTTGTCACTGGTATTATGAAGAAAGTGTTACTCAAACACACAAATCAGCCATTATGTTATTTCCTGCCCAAGCATAGCTGATCATTTACCCCAAAAAAAAAAAGAAAAAGAAAAAGAAAGAAAAGCATGAGCATATTGCCTGCCACGCTTTGCAACAATCCACAAGACTAATATCATTTTATGCTTCAGGGTTTTGGCAAATATAAATACATTTTTCAGGGTGAAAACAATTTGAGGAACCACAGTGTTCCTTAGCTCATCAGTGGAAATGGTAATTAGCACATCAGTAAATTACCTGTAGAATTTTATTTCCATGAACAAGAAAATAATGTTATCTCACTCAGTGCAGCAAGCTGATGTGAATTATGACTTTCAGAAAAATGAAGCCTTATGATTATCCACCAAAGGCGCAAATTCATGATGATGACGTTGCTGTTCCAGCAACTCGTTATTCCAAAGTGCAGAGAAATGCTCACAGAATATTCTAAAGCAGTCCCTAGAGTAACTGGAACACAGGCATGTCCTGCCTGATTCCCTTCTCTCTGAGATCAGGATGCCAAACCTTTTACTATTTCCCTTTGTTTGGATTGGTGTCCTTAAACAATCCAAGAAAAGGTCTTCAAATCTATAGTAAATTACTGTTGTACCAAAAATTAATTTTGCTAACTAAAATTTTAAGAATTAAGCTGATTTAAAGGCTGATGAAATGATATAGGTTATTCTGTATAATTGCCATCTGCACAGTATTTACACATTATTTTAAATCTAAAAATAGCTTTTAAAATTTAAAAAATTCTACATTTTTCAGTGATTAAATTTTTATTATTAAGCAGCTTACAGAAAAGAGATGTGATTTTTTTTGGAAATTGCTAAAGAGAATATATGACTGCTTTGAATTACCCATTAAGAATCAAAAATCCTTGTGACTAATTGCTTTGCAAAAATGAAATAATGAAATAACAGAATTAAAGTACTGAAGTGAAATCTTATAAGTAATCTAATTTTAAAACTACCATGCTTAAATCTACTCTACATAGATCCCACCAACTTAGTACCCTTAATCTATACTAATAAAAGGGTAATATGCTAATTAGAGTGGACGTCTTCTGGACATCTATCCAGACAAAACCACAGCGGCTGTGAGGCCCCGGTCTCAGGCCTCACGGCCGTGGCAGCCAGCAGTGGCAGCAGCAGCAGGTTGATGGGAGCAGAGCCTTTCCCTGATTTGCCTGGTCACCTCCCGCAGAGGGAGGCCAGGCTGCGGCTTAGGCCCGCTCCCCAGGGATATCCCATGAGGGCTCCTGGACTGTGAGAAGGGGCAGGCTGGGCTGAGGAAACCCCGCCCTCCCCCCCCCCCCCCGCAGTGCACAAATTTTCGTGCATCGGGCCTCTAGTATAGTATATTCTGTCTCTATACACTTATGATAGTCATTCCTTATATCACTCATGGGTCTTACCTACTGTTCCACACACCACCTGTGTAAGATAAAATAAAATCTGCTTGTACATTATACTGCTGTTTAAATTTTAGTTTGTTTCTAAATAATCTCTATAAAAAAATCATAAAGGGACATAGATTCTGCTTATATACTAATGAAGAACATAAAATATAAATACTTAAAATAAATCTAATGATGTGTATGGTGATACATGTCTTTAAAGATAATTAGATAACATTCTATAAAAATTGAGGTATTAAGAATAAATTTCTATGTTTAAAAGGCCAGAGTAAAGACAGTTATCCTAATCTTCTTAGGAAATCATCATTAAGTGATAAAAATAAGAATCAGAATCAATTACAGCCATAAAAATAATGCATTAATTAGCCAAATATTTATCATGTGCCCACCATGTCCCAGAGATTATACTCTGCGTACCTTGAGTAGTAAGACAGATAAATATGATAATTGTCTACATGGAACATGCAATCAATTGAGAAATTAAAATCTAAAATATGCTCTTCTACTACGGTTTTAAATAATGAGAAGATTTTATATTTTGCAGAAATTATTTATATATATAAAAGGCTAATATGCTAAGTGTCCTTCTCACTGAGTGGCTGCATTGGGCAGACGCTCTTTGCAGGAGCTTCCCTGACGCACACTTGCCATTTACAGAGAAATGGCAGCGTGGACCTGGCATTCACAAAGCAACACGTGGCTTTCCCCAGTGGGACACAGGCCCTGCCACCACCCAGAGTGACAGCCCACCAAATCACAAAGATGCTGCCGAGACCCCATGGGCAGCCCAGAAACCATCACTGTGGGCACCAGGTAATGACATCATGTAGCAATGCCCGGCTTCCTCTCCCTAGCAACTAGCCTCCTTGCAGTTTCTTCAGCCCAGGAACATAACTTGCTTTATACCCAGGTGGAAGCATTTACACTGTAACCAAATGTCTGTGAATCATTTTCCCCATGCTTCATCTCATTTGATCCTCACAGAAGTCCAGGAGTAGGTAGATAGAAGATTCCATGGAATCCTATTTATTTTCATTAGCCAGAAAATGGAGATTTAGAAAGCTTAGAAACTTGACCCAACTGAAAAGAAGTAAGAAATGGTGGACCTTGAAAATGACTTCAGGTTTTCTCACTGCACAGAATATAGACAAACACTGCTGCAGTTAAATATTTTACCCTTTGTTCTCCCTGTGTGATCTACAATAATAATCTGCTTTGTGTTGATATTTACTGCTGTGTTGCTTACAATTAATTGAAAGAGAAGTTGGAGTGTTTCACTGGGCTGGAAAAAGTTTAGCTAAATCAGAAAGCAGGCCTAATTATTCTATATATATAAAAGGCTAAGTTGACTCACGCATGCACAATACATATAAAGCTCTCACTGGCGCCAATCGCACGTGTGTGTTTTGATCTGTCATTGTTGATCGTGAATTTGGTTGACACTTGTATTATAGAGAAAGGGCGAATAGCAACATTAAAGTATTTCTTCTAATTAATTTCCTTTCAATGTGCACAAATTCGTGCACCAGGCCACTAGTAACAAATAAATGGAGAAGAAATAGCATAATTATAATAGGCAGAAATTATTTAGTCATTTCTAGCTTGCTGCATGTGACAAAATTGTCTACATAAATGTGACAATGTTGATTTAGAGATGACTAAATTAATAGATGATCATTTACCCATTTATCATCACTTGTTTTATGAACAATGAATATTTTGCAATCTAACATTGGAATGTACTGTGCATCATGTATAAACTTTAAAAAATGAATTGTTATGATGGCAATTCTTATAAATTAAAAATATTTAGCATTCATGAATACTATTGAAAGTTTCAAATGGTTTTGTTTTGAAAATAAATTTTAAAACCCTATAGAATGCAGTAGTATTTTATATTCAGTTGAATACATAGACAAAAATATATGTATCACTTAAAATAGTTATTATAAGCCTACTATGCATAACATCTCAATATATTACTATATAGTTTATGTCCAGGAGTTTTACTTCTAAATAATCTCTATCAATTATGAGAGAAAAAGCAGAGTTTATTACCTAATAAGGTTCTTAACTATACAGATACTATATAGTGATAACATTATTTAAAAGTTGTTGGAATCCTGTAGTAATTCAAATATTAAAATCAAGCTTATTCTTTAAAAGGTGAGACTGAAGAAGTTTCCTCATCTCCTCAGTAATCATTATTAAATAACAAGATCAAGAATCAGAAGCCCAACTATCATCCTTTAGATTCCAGACAAAGCTCAGAGAAAACCTTTTTCCAAAGTGAGAGGGACCCCAGTCATATGCTTTAACTTTGGTTCTTCTCTAACCCTATACACCTGCCATACCAAATTCCTGAGATGTGGAGTTTCATTAATGTGCCCTGCTCTGTATCCCCCCTTGTCTCCCTGGAACACTCTGCCCAAAATAGTTTACCTAGCACTTCAACTTATTCATCAGGACTTTGTTCAAGGTCACTCCCTTCTTTTTCTTTCACTAAAGCATATAAACATTCACTACTTATGTCCTCTTCTGGATTGTGAACTTTTAAATTATAATGTCTCTATTATTTATCTCCATGTCCTCAGGACCTGGCATATAGCAAAGACTCAACGATGTTCATGATTCTAGGTGTATTATGAAGGTAAAGCAATACTCCAAGCATAAGCAAAGGGTAAAGGGAAGAGGATTTAGTTCCCAATAAGAGCAACAAGGCAAATAGTAGCTTAAGAAAATCTAGGAAAAGCCATATCCATAAATGGATAGGCTGGAATTAGGGGCAGAAAAATAAAAACATATTACCTGACATAATTCTTATGTAAATAAAATATACTTCAAGAGCGTTGATAGCCCATTGGAGTAAGGCATGTAATGCACAGAAGCTCATCACAGATTCTGGAATCTGGACAAATATAGTAAGTAGAATTCTAAGATGACTGTGACCCTGGTATACACACACCTTCTTTGAGGTTTTCAAGGAAACATTTATCTAGGTACTTTTGTAAAAGGATTTTGCAGATATGATTACATCCTAAATCAGTTGAATTTTAGCAAGTTGACTTTCAGCAAGTTGACTTGATGGGACTGACCTAATCATGTGAGCCCTTAAAAGGGACTGGGCTCTTCTTGGCAAAAGAAATTTGAAGTGTCAGAAGGATTCAACACAAGAAAGATTCTCCATTTCAGGCTTTGAAGGTGAAGAGGAAGATGTGGCAAGAGACTGAGAGTGGTCTTTCACAAGGAAACAGGGGCCTCAGTCCTACAATTATAAGGAACTGAATTATCTAACACATGAATGAACTTGGAATAGGTCCCTGAGCTACAGATGTAAACACATCCTATAGATACCTTGATCTCAATCTTGTGAGATTGGGAGTGGAGAATCCAGTTTTTCTGTGTCCCTACTTCTGACCTACAGAATTGTAAGATAATAAGTATGCATAGTTTCAGCTGGTAAATTGGTGGCAATACCAGTACATTGTGTAACAATGGAAGACAAATATAACAGGTAGCTAATTTTATACCCCAATCCCTTCCTAATGTGCTTGATCAAGATCTGTGGATGGGCCTTAGCTTATAGCTTGCAGATCTTTAACATTTATATGTGGACAAGTTTAGGAAGACAGGATTGACTTCAGCAATCCTTCCAGAGACTGAGTCCTGTCACTGAGACTCGGTGCCCATGATTGGAGCCCAACCTCCTCCTGTAAAAGGAATCCTCTGCTACCTCCTGTGACTGGCAGCCAAACTCCATAGTTTTTAAGCTATGCAGGTATCTTTCAAATCCCATTCTATCTTTTATTTACTAAATGATCTTGGGCAAGACATTTAACTTAACTAAGCACCTATTTCCTCATATGTAAAATAGGAATTGGAATAACAAAAGATTATTATGAAGATTAAATTATATAATATCTTTTAAGTCTTTGATGCATTTACTAGATTATAGCAAACACTCATAAGCTATAGCTAATATTAATTCAGTAATCCAGACAAAGTGTTTTCCTTCTCTGATGTTCTTTCCTGGCTTAAAAACATAAATATGTATATAATGTCCAAGGATGAATACCCATGTGCTCAGACTATAATAGACAAAATTTTGTAAATAATGTCTGTTTATAAATGTTTGCATATAAATGCAAATAAACACTTATCTGGCTTCAACAGCATGTGGATTTAAGTAAGTAGAACACAGTTAAATAACTGGGATTTTGTCCATTTTACCAATAATTTTATAATATGCTGTCTATATTTTAATTGCAACACCTGCTACTAATTTCTAAATAGAAAAGTATTATTTATACTCTAATTAAGTTAGGTAGATAAATATTGCCATGTTGCTACACATCTTATATTCTACAATCATTTAGTATTCTAGAAAAATATTTTCATTATAAGAAGTTCAATAAAAAAAATTTAACTCAATGATTCAATCAAGCATCATACTAGTTGCATGGTTAGGTAGTTTGTGTGATGATATTAAAAAGTCATTGTTCTGTCCTAAAACGCAGGAGATATTGGAGTAACAGAGACTAACTAGAAATAATTACTAAAGGAAACAATATGGATGAACTAAGGAAGGACAAGCTTAAGGAAAAAGATGATACAAATGAGAAAATGTTGCTAAAATAAATCAAGGGAATTTGGGAACCAACTGGGTGTAAAGTATGAGGAAAAATATGGAATGAAAATGCCTTCCCATTTTTCTTATCAAGGACCAATGAATTAGCAAACTCTGTCAAGTCTACCCCCACAATTCTGAAATCACAGGTAAAAGAAGAACACAAGTCTTTCCAGTTAGACACACTTGCTGCCCTGCTTGGACAAATCCTCTTAGAGAATCTTCCTTTTAGGTTTGAGATATTACTTTTTACTTCTCTTTTCTGAGTACCTCTGTCCCATTCTCTATATAGTTCTCTATCAGAGAACTTAGTCAGTAATCAGCTATATGGGAATATTTTTTAAATCTATGGAAGTTGTACATCAAAGAGGTAATAAAATGAATTTTTGTGTGATTTATGAAACCATATCCAATGCCACGTGGGCCCTTCTAATCCTGGCCTAATGACTGTGGTTTAAGATTTATTTTCCTTGGAGATATACTGATCATCTGCTTTCCAATATAGCCAAAATAAAATGTAAATATTTCTGTCAAATAACAGTTCTATAATATGAACTATATTTTCACTGCCCCCCAAAAAGGAACCTAGAGAATCGAGAGACCACTGTACCTTTATTTGTTTTCATTCCCTTTGCCCAGAATGCTGTCTTCTCGTTAGGCAGCCCAATATTCCTTTTTAAGACCCACCTTCAATTTGAGACTTTTTCTTGCCCTCCAGTCAAGTATGTTCTTATCCTCCCAGAACAAAATTCATCTAGGACATAGCCCTGATTTCTGCATTTATAGAATTCATTTCTGAATTGTAAATTATATCCATATCTGAACATATTTTTTCCACCTTTAAATTCAAATCATCTCAGGAAAATGAAATTTCCTTAAAGATCTATAGACACACAGTTGTTGCACTATTCAAAGAGGGTAGACCTCATTAAAAGTTTGTTTATGGTTATTAGCAGCTTAGAGTAAATTGCCTTTTCAGTTAACTGATTTTAGTGAAGTGAGGAAATGAAAAACTTGGGTTGGCAGAAGAGCACTGTTGAAAGAAAACTTAGTAGAGAGATTTAACATGGGCAGAAACTCATGCACACCAGGAAGCAGAGAGGAGCCAATAAAGAACCGAAGAGACAAGACAATGTACTTTGTTCAATTCACATTTTTTTGAGGCAATCCCCTTCTCCAAAGTCAAAACTGTAAACTTTAGCATGCCTCATAAATTCATACACTTAAGAATTTTTGTAACATCTTATAAAAAGATTCAAATATGCTGCCAAGTTGAAAGAATTTTAATATGAAACCAGTATATTCACTTCCTAGATTCTGCCATTAACATGTACTTACGTTTTTTTAACCACAGTCACCTACCTGTCTATCAGTCTCTCCCAGTTTTTGATGCATTTTAGAGTGAATTGCAGAAACTGTACACTTAAACTTAAGTACTTCAGAATGCATATTAAAACTTAAGTTCAGTATTTCTTTATAGTTTATTTTCTTTAAATGCAACATTTATGGTATAAGATGCCATTATATGACAGCTAACTGGGTTAGTTCTGTGCTTATTTCCAGAAATGCTTAGAAGTCTGGTACCAAGACAAGAAAAGGTGGGTTAACTGAAGAGTTATAATGCATTGTTTAAATTTCAAACTTTAAACTTTACACCCAGGACCAACTTGGGTATTAATCACTTACACCTGGTGTAACTGGTTAACCACCCTGGCTAGTGGGGCATAAGGACTCTGCTGGACATTTTCCCTTGTGGTCTCCTGAAACCAAGGTTCCTAACTTGTGGTCCACAGACTGAGTGCAATCCGTGAGGCTGAAACAGACCCTGAGAGGTCTCTGGCCCCTACACTCAGAGCAGGCCAGGCCATTCTCTTTGCTTCGACTAAAGCCTTAGGTGAGTGCACTCTGTGAAGTATTGTAAGTCCTTTCGTTTATCTAATCCTGTGAAATCATTACATTGATATACAATTAAATACATAAAATGTATGTGATTTATACTGAGTTTTGGCAAATGGATACAGCTGCATAACCCAAACTCTTCTCTCAACATAGATTATTATTGTTATTTAGCCCAGAATGTTCCTCCATGCCCATTCCCAGTCAATCCCTAACCTATCACCAGGGACACCTATTTTTTGTTATTTTTTTCCACTATAGATTAGATTTGCCGATTCCAAAACTTCATGTATACAGAAGGAACCATATAATATGTGCTTTTATGTTTGCCTTTTGTATTGGCACAATTTGGGGATTTGTTGTATGTGTCAATATGTTGTTGTTTTTTTATTGTGTTAATATGCCATTGTATAAATACACCACAAATTGTTTATCTCTTCTCCTGTTATTGTACACCAAGGTGTGTTTTTTTCTTGTTTGGAACAATTCAGAATAGATTAGTATGAGTATGATTATAAGAGTTGTTTTGTTTTCATAACTTTTGGAGATTACCCAAGGTGGAAAGTGTGGGGTCAAAGTATAAATATATGTTTAGTTTCATAAAAAACTGCCAATACTTTTCCAAAATGGCTGGTGCATTTTACATTCCCATCAGTAATGTATGGAGTTTTAGTTAATCCATATTCTTGTCAATATTTGATGTTATCTGTCTTTTAATTTTATTCATTCTAGTTATTTTATAGTGATATATTATTATAGTTTTAATTTATATTTTCCTGATGACTAACGATTTGAGTAATTTTACCTATGATTAATAAACATTTCTATATTTTCTTTTGTGAAGTGTCTATTAAAATATTTTGCCATTTTTAATTGGATTGTTGTCTTTTAATTTTTGATTGTGGGAGTTCATTATATAGTTGAGGTACCAGTCTTTTTGCAGTTACATGTTTTATGAATATTATCATTGAGGCTGTGGTTTGCCTATTCATTTATTTTATTGATGATATTAGAGGCCCAATGCATGAAGATTCGTGCAAGAATGGGCCTTCCTTTCCCTGGCTGCCAGCACCACCTTCACTCCGGCTGAAGCTGCCTTTTGGCTCTGGCCCGGTGCCACCTTTCTGCCTTCCCACACTGCCCAGAGGCCCAGAGTGGCAGCTGAGGTGGTGCGGAATGCTTGCATCTTTGCCATGGCAATGACGCAAGCATCTCGCCCCACCCCCAGCCACTTGGGGCCTATGTATGTAAATTAACCCACCATCTTTGTTGGGTTAATTTGCATACTCATTCCTGATTGGCTGGTGGGTGTCGCGAAGGTACAGTCAATTTGCATCTTACTCTTTTATTAGTGTAGATATTTTGATGAACAGAGATGTTCAATTTTAAAGAAGTCTAGTTTATCAATTCAATCTGCAGAATCATAAAAAAAAGAATAAATCATTGTGGTTTTAACTCATAAAAATTTGGGGGTGGTTTGATATCCAATAATATACAATGGTACTAGCCTATGTCTAATGATTAAAAGTGGAAAAAGAGGTTTATGTCGCATGCATGCCCAAAAAATTACTGGACAGGTGTAAAACTGAACATATTTACTAGAATAAATATAGGTCATGACTTTCTGATACATTCCCCCATCCATGCATGAATACTGAGTATAAATCTCTCATGCATTATGCAAAGGCTGACACACAAACCCTTAAGCCTCCCAATAATGGAGCTCCACTTAATAATTTTGATTAGTCCTTTTTTTAAGTGTGGCTCTTGATAATTTGCTTGACATAACTAACAACAGCTCTTCAATGTGAAACAGCAATTGATGTGAACCACAAAAAAATCGAGACTAACGTTATGTAATTATGGTCGTCCTGGCTATAGTGTAAAACAATCAGTTATAAAGATTGTAAGAGTGTCTTTTGTCATACACACCAGGGGATAATACTTAATGATATGATAGACTCTTACTGAAGGCATTAACTAACGTCAACGAGGAGTATGATTTTTTTTCCTGAGAAGACAATTCCAAATTACAAAGCTGTCTTTGACTCATTTATATTTTAATACAAAGAGATTAACATAAAAAAAATCAGTACATATTATTTTGATTTTTAAAGTTCCATGCCTTTTAGTAAAAAAGAAATAATCTTAAAAACACAATGGCAATCTAATTTTTAGAAAGAGAAGAAAAAGATTTAATAATTTTTTCTCAAAGTCAAAAACACAGTATAATTATGATATGATAATATTATGATGAGGATAAGTTTTTAAAGAGTATTCCCTTATTCAGACTAGATTGGGTCCTTTATCATTGAGGCTTTACCTTTAAGACTTGGTTTTTATCTTGAGAGGGTAGGCTAAGAAAGAACTATGTCCATTCATTCTTTCCACAAATATTTACTAAATACCAGCTACATACCAGATATTGGTGAAAGCTCTGAAAATGCAATAATAAGCAAATTAAGTAAAGGTTGTGAAAAAGCCATTCATTTGTCTTGCTTGAGGAAAAGTGGTCTAAGGAAAGGAGAAAGGGCAAAGTCTTTGGTGAAATTATGAATCCTTCTAACAGGAATCCAATGAGTCTGGAGCAGAGTGACATTAGAGAGAAGTAGCTGCAGCCAAATCATCTAGTGTCTTTCAAGTTATTGTAGACTTTTGCTTTTTTTTTTTTCTCTGACTGAAGCCATTAAATGATATTGAGCAGAGGAGTGGTGTGATTTGTTTTATAATTCACTTTATCTAGTAGATGGAAAAGATCATAGAGAGTAAGAGTGAAAAGAGTGACACCAATTAGGGGACTAAGCAATCCAGCTGAGAGATGATTTTGTCTTGGGCCAGGAGGGGTAACATTGGAAATGATCAATAGGTAGCTGCATAATCAAGTCAGAAGTTCAACAGAGAAGATGGGATTGTAGATACAAATTTAAAGGGCCATACCAATATAAGTGATATTGAAAGCCTTAAAGGGGGTTAAAATGACTTTCCAAGTGGGTGTGGATAGAAAAGAAAGAATTGAGAAAAACAGAGAAAGATCTAGTTAAGAAATTAAGAGGTAAAGCCAGGTTGTAGGTAAACTAGGAAAATGTCGTTTTCCACCAAGCAAGTGAGGAAAGTGTATCAGGAAAAAAGGAGAGAGAATCAACTGTGTCAAATGCTAGGCCATTGGATGTGTTATTATGAAAGTCACCAGTGATAGGAACAATTTTAATGGCTTGGTAGGGGCAAACATTTAAATGATAGTATTGGAGTTAGCAAATAGACACAATTCCTTTTTGAACAAGAAAAGAAAATGTATTTTTCTGTTAGCAAATTCTGAAATCTATTGGACCATCTTTGGGGACACACATTAGATTTCTCACTTTTCCTAGACACAGTCTCTCCAACAGGAAGTGATCCTCCCCATGAGAAGCAGCACTCACATCTTTCCATAATATCACTACTCCACCTTTGGTCTCCTAATATCTCTCTCTTCCTCTCATGCCTTTTTGAAAAAAAAAGGGAGGGGGTTATCTTCTCTGAGTGCAAAAGTAATGCGCCTTCACTGTGAAAAAGATATGCTAAAGAACTATAGGGAAAAACTAAAGAAACATTACTCAAATTTTTATCCCTTAACATTTTGAATTCATTTTACTATCACTATATAAACTGTTTAGCATACATTTAAAATGCTAAAACTGTTTATAGGTTATATATTCTTTCACTGTATAAATACACCATTGTTGAGTTTGAATATTCTGGTATTGGCTGAATTTTTGCCATTATAAAGTAGGAATTTTAAACAGTTACTCTATTAATCTTTGTCTTCTCTTAGGAATATACCTTAGAGTATATATTCAGAAGTAGTATTTCTGGGTGAAAGTGTGTGAACATAGCTAGACTGTGAGTCATATTAACAGTTTCTAAAAAAGTTGCTTTTCAATTTATACATCCACTAGCACTAAATAGTGGAGTAATGATTATATCTTTCATAATTACTGAAAATGGAATATCATAGTTATGATTTACTAACTCATTATTAGTAGCAGTAATTTTTTTCAAATGTTAATTGACCATTTGCCTTTCTATTTTTGTGAATAGTTCATGTGCCTTGTCCAATTACCTGTAGCTAACTTTGTGGCATTTCCTCTTTTGTGAAGTGGGTTATGTCTTTATAACTTAAGAGTACTAATAATCTGTCTCATTTTATTTCAAACTAGTGGCCCAGTGCATGAAATTCATGCACATTAAAAGAGAATTAATTAAAGGCAATATTTTAAATATTGCTATTTGCCCTTTCTCTATAATAGAAGTGTCAGAGATGAAAGAAAATTAGTAAAATGTATATGAAAATCTCCCTTCTGTCAGAGTCTGGGGTGCGTTGCGAGACCCAGAGTCAAGTTCCTGCCCACCCGCGCACACCTCGAAATTGCTGGAGATCCAGACCTGGCTGGCCCCACCCCTGTCAAGCCCCACCAGGCAGGGGGCACAGCCTCAGGTCCCCCGGCCTGGTGCTGGGCTGGGGGCACGGCCTCAGGTCCCCCAGCCCCGGCGCAAGGGTGCGAGGGCACAAGGGTGCAATGACCATTTGCATATTAGCTCTTTATTATATAGGATACATTTTCAAATTTTTATTTAATTTAGTTTTGTTGGGTTTTTTCTTTTGCTTTATTGACTTAAAAGTATTTACCTTTAGAAAGATGTGTTACTCATTTGTAGGATGATTTTATTCAGATTCATAAAGCTTGTTTGAATTCACAAATTTTGTTAATATTCACCAATATTTTCTGTGTGGTTTTTTTTTTTAGTTTCAATTTCTATGTTTGGCTCTTTAATCCTTTTATAATTTATTTTAATGAAATAGAGTGAAGTATAATCGAAATGGATTTTTTAAACTGCTCATCAATACTCTCAGCAATACATTTGAACAATTCATCTCTTTCACCTGATTCATCCAGATTTATTTATCATGTATTACATGATAGGATCTTGCTCCATGATAGCTATTCTGTTCCATTGATCTGCAAGTCCATTTTTCACCCACTAATTGTATAGTTTAATCATTTAAATTACACATTTAATTATTTTAGTCTTACAGAAAGTTTTATTATCTTGTAAGACGAGTCCCTATGTATTATTCTTTCTTTCCACAAGTTTTGGAATGTTTCACATCTGCTTGTTTGTTAAGATAAGAATGAAGGACCCATTTTTGTTGCAGTTTTGTACAGTGACTTAACAGTGTTCACTCTAAATCTGATCTGCATGGGTTCAAAACCCCAGCCCAATCACAATGATTAAATATATGTAACATGCTTAGAATAGTACCTGGCAACATACTCTGTAATATAGACTATGATACAGAGGTGTTTCCTATTATGATTTAGTGGCAACCACTTTGCTAAGCTTTATGTGTATAATATCATTGAATCCCTGATTAGGCCTACCTCTCAGAACTCTCCTTCTGACTTAATGATCTTGTGAAAACCAATCAAGATAAAATAATTTCATGTTTGGTGTGAGCAAACAATCTCACAGGGGAGGGGAGAAAATCCAAGATTTGTATTTCCATTCCTTTTGAAATCATTTTCCTAGATATTGTCTCACTTGAGGTTACTGATTCTCTTGACTTTCCAAGCAACAGCATGGGAAGAAAGAGGACAAGTGCAAGTGTGCATACATATTCTTAAAAGCATTGTTAACTCATTTTTCTTGAAATATTGCACTATCATGTGTCTTCTGTTATGCTTTTATCTAATCTATAAAATAAAATTTTAGGAATGACTCTTTGCAGCTTATAGTTTGTCCCAGTGCAGACCTGTATATGATCTTGGTTGGTCCTTTATAATGCAGGCCCAATAGTTTTGGCTCTCAGTTGTTATTGAAGAGAGAGAGATTAAGAACACGGGTTAAAACTAAAGGTTCCAGATATTCTTTCTGGCTTAATAAATTTAAACATCTTATAACTGCCCCCACCAAGTGATGGAATACAGATGGTTCCAAGTAGCAGATTTTGAGGAATATTGCCCAAAGGAGGGAGATAACAGCAGCATCTGGCAATCTAGCATTGCCCATAATTGTGGCCGCTTCCTTATGAAAAAACAAGACCAACTTTTCAGATTAAGAGAGATGTTATGAGATTACAATGTGAAGCAGAATGAGTCCAGAATAAAAAGAAGATATAGACACACTGGATATGCTGATAGTGTTGCAACAACAGCTGCTGAAAATCAACAGCTGCATTGTCAAGAGGGTCTGGAGATCACTTTTCTTTTCCCAAGATATGAAATCTCTTCCTCAATGCCACTTCTCTGGTTTAAAAAAAAACCCTGAGGTAGTGGGAAGTTCAGATAAGTCTCAACACATCCTCTGTTTGAATTCTATATTTCCATAATTACATCAAAATTCAGAAGGTAGCTTCTGTGTTTCCACTTCCCATGGCTGACTATAAACATGTCCAGTTAGAGGGAGAAGGGGACGTCATTAAATCATCCTATATTTCAACATAAGTATGTGACATAAGAATGTCTCTTCTAAAATGCCTCCCATTCATACCGAGGATTATACATTCAATGATTCTACACTATTTGAGATTTTTAACTCTATAAATATCATCACCAATATGTTATATATTATGGATTAAACTGTCCACTTTTCCAGTTGGCCAGCAGAGATGTCTTCTCTTGCATATATTACCTCCCTTTCTCTGGTCACTTCTACCAGCACTTTATTGTAATGAATTCTGCATGTCAGTTAGATCCATGGTATTTTGAGAACCATTTCAGGGATTAATGTTTCAGAAAGTTCAGGAAAAGTGCAAAATTTGAGTAAGAACTATGAGAGAATGGGTTCCCAGAGAAGTATTAATCATGTTTAACTTGCAACAAGTTAATATGTCCATGGTCTAACACACTTCAAGTATTTGATAAAATTTATAGACAGAAAATTATGCCTGGTTTCTTCTTTCTGCAGATTGGTTATTATTCACTGAGTTTCTTTTATGGTTTAATATTTGCTTAGAGTTTTATATACCATCCATTGGGGTCTGTTAGAAATATTCATCTTTAAGTGGTGCTTAAGGATGGTAGTTTTTAATACAGTCAGTTATCTGGGCAGTGATAAAATGGTCTTCGCTAATAACATCCATCATCATCAACTCACTGAAGGCAGGTGGTTTAGTGAACGAGTTGTACATTTCACTGACCAATTTGCTTCACTTAGGAAACAATGTCAGTGGTAACATAAAGCCTATGGAGCAAAATTTCAAAGACATAATGAATGGGCAAAAAAAAGATGGCATGAAAAGACAATGAAGCAATATCTAAGAACAGAAAAAGTAAGTAGGATTCAGTGAACATTAAAAATCTGAGATGTGAAAAATAATTAGATCCTAATAAGAATGAAACAAAATCAGACTCTCTTTTTCTTAGGCAATTTTAAAGACATTTTTAAAAAATATTTTTATTGATTTCAGAGAAGAAGGAAAAAGAAGAGAGAGATAGAAACATCAGTGATGAGAGAGAATCATTGATTGGCTGCCTCCTGCATGCCCCCTACTGGGGATTGAGCCCATAACCCAGGCATGTGCCCTGACCAGGAATTGAACCATGACCTCCTGGTTCATAGGTTGACGCTCAACCACTGAGCCACACCAGCCAGGCAAAGACATTGTTATATTAAGTATACCTGAGAATAATTTCCACCACAGCAAGTAAACAATTAGGAACCAACAATTGACAACATTTTCAGATTACTATAGTACCCATTCAGGGAGCATAATGCAACATTTTAATCTCCTTAAAACTGTTCTTATAAGCAAGAACCATCCCTTGGACACTGCCACACCCCAAATAATAACATTTTACTCTCAGTGGCTATGACTTTTCCCACCCCCATCCTCATCTCACAGACTGGTTTGATGCCAGTGGATACCATGAGACTATAAGACCAGTGTCTTAGGACTCCAGAGGAACTTTAGAGCTGAAACACAAAGCAGTTAGCCCAGGAACATCATGTGACAAGGCCAACTTCCAGGTGGCTAAGGCACAGTCAGAATAACAGCAGACATGAGGTCAGAAGGCCCAGGTTAAAATTCAGATTCTTCTGTTTGCTATATGTGCAATCTTGAGCAAATTTCACCACCCTCTAAGCCTCAGTTTCCTCATAGTGAAGCAGTGAAGGTTGCACCTAACTCATAGGATTAAATTTGGCAACATATGTGAAATTGTTGTCCAGCACTTGACTATAAGCAAGCATTCAGAATTGTGGCTGGACCTAAATATAAATGTTGAGGCAATCCAGAACCCGTTATTGAATGTCTGCACTCACTCAGGGTCCAGTCAAGACAGCAGAGTAGGTAAATGAGGTACTTGAATCCTCCCACATCCACATCAAAATTACAGTTAAACTACAAAACAAGCATCATTTAGAATTGCCTGAAATCTAGCTGAACAGAAGTCCTAAAATTGAAGATATAAAGAAGCTGCATCAAGATTGATAGGACTGAGTGGAGTCAAGGAATGGGCTGGTCACATAGCCACGTGTGACAGATAAAAATCGGGAGGGATATCACAGCTGCAGTGGTCCCCCAAGGAGCGAGGGACCCCAGTCCTACCCCGGCCCCCAAACCCATAGTTCCAGTGCCAGGAAGAGAAGTCCCCATAAGTCCTGGCTGTAAAAACCAGTGGGGATTGTGTCTTAGTGAGAAGGAGGACTGCTGGAATCCTAGGAGTTCCTCCTAAAGGGCCCATGCACAAACTTACTCAGATTCACTGGCTCCGACTCCATTGCTGGGCCAACAAGTTGAAAGGTACCAGGGACATATTGGGAAGAACTGAGTTTCTGGCATTGGGGCAAGAACTAGAGGAGCAGTTTTCTCCAGACAGAATTGCTGGCAGAGGCCATTGTTTCTTTTCTGGGCCCTGCCTCTTCTTAAATAAACGAGTCATGTGCCTCACCTGCCGCAAGTTTGACATGCTTGCAAGCCAGCAGGTGGGCACTGTATCTGAGTCTCCATCCACTTGGCTCACGTTGTTTGCTGCCTAGTGATTACCGGGGACCTTGCCCCACCCAACTTGTGGGCCGAGCCCAAGCCATTTCCAGTCGCTTTTTCAAACAAATGGCTTGATTTCACTCATGCTTCCAACTTTCTTAAAATCTCTCAAACAAGCAGCATTTGGCCTCAGCATGCCATGTACCTCTCTCCAAGGGGCTCCAGGAGTAGCATTGTCTGTAGCTGACCAAGCCCAGCACAAGTAGCAGCAGCCATCTGCAGACTGATTTGTAGCTTATGCTGGGTAACTCAGGCAAAGACACAGGTGGCGGCTGACCTGGCCCTGCACCTCCCGGCAGGCCCCTGAGCCAGCAGGCCTGGTGGACAGTTTCAGACTACATTGCAGCACCACCTAACCTCCTCCACAAGGAACACACTCAAGGGACAGTGGACTCTGTAGGCACCAGAGCCCCATTAAGTAAGTCCTGTTCTGTGGGGTTGGCCCCTGCACAGCCGATCCTCCAGGGTGGTTGGGGTGGTTGTAGCTGGTCCTTGAAAGCAATCAGCCTGAGAGTAAATTCCTCCAACTGAAGTGTCAACAGCAATCAAGGTTCAACTACAACAGGAGGATGTACACAGCCCACTCAGGGTAAGGTGAGTGCACCTGGAGTGCCCAGTTCAGGTGATCGGGGAGGCTGTGCCACCGGACCCTACAGGACACCTACTTCATTAAGGCCACTCTACCAAGCCTGGGAGATGTGGCAGCTCTACCTAATACATAGAAACAAACACAGGGAGGAAGCCAAAATAAGATGACAAAGAAATGTATCCTAAATGAAAGAACAGAACAAAACTCCAGGGGGAAAACAAAACTAAACTAAATGGAGACAAGCAACCTACTAGATGCAGAGTTCAAAACACTGGTTATAAGGATATTCAATGAACTTAGGAGAAGAGTAGATCAACTTAGTGAGTGTTTCAGCAAAGAGATGGGAAACAAAAAGATATAAAAAACAAAAATGAATCAGTCAGAAATGAAGAATACACTAGTTGAAATGCAGAATACATTACAGGGAATCAATAGTAGAATAGATGAAATAGAGGATAAAATCACAGATTTAGAAGGAAGCAGAAAACACCCAATCAGAATAGCAAAAAGAAAAAAAATTGGTTTTAAGTGAGGATAGTATAAGGAATATCTGGGACAACTTCAAGTTGGTATCATGAGGGTGCCAGAGGAGAAGAGAGAGAGCAAGGAAATAATAACCTATGTGCAACAGTAACAACTGGAAACTTCTCTAACCTGGTGAAGGAAATACAAGTCCAGGAAGCACAAAGTCCCAAACAAGATAAACCCAATGAGGCCTACACCAAGACATGTCATAATTAAAATGCCAAAGATTAAAGACAATGAGAATCTTAAAAGCAGCAAAAACAAAACAGTTAGATATCAACAAGGGAGCTCACATAGACTATCAGCTGATTTCTCAACAGAAATTTTTCAGGCCAGAAGGGATTAACAAGAAATATTCAAAGTGACAAAAAGCAAGGACCTTTCTCCAAGATTGCTCTACCCAAGAAAAGCTATCTTTTAGAATCCAAAGATAGATGAAGAGCTTCCTAGACAAGAAAAAAGCTAAAGTAGTTCATCACCACTAAACCAGTAACACAAGAAATGTTAAGGGGTCTTCTCAAAGAAGAAAAAAATGTAGACTATGAATAATACAATGGCAAAAAAACAAACAAACAGATCTACCAGCAATTACTTTAAATTCAAATGGATTAAATGTTCCAATCAAATACGTATGGAGGTTGAATGGATAACAAAACAATACCTTTACATATGCTGTTTACAAGAGACTCACTTTTTTCACAAAAATCGCACACAGACTTAAAGAGATGGAAAACGATATTTTATAAAAATGGAAACAAATAAACAAAAAGCTGGGGTAGCAATACTTAAACCAGAGAAAATAGACTTTAAAACAAAGGCTGTGTAACAAGAGACAAGAAGGACCCAGCAATTCCACTTCTGGGGATTTAGCTGAAGAAACCCCAAATCGAAAAGAAATATACATCCATATGTTCATTGCAGCATTTACAATAGCCAAAATATGGAAGCAACCTAAGTGTCTGTCAACAGATGAATGGATAAAGAAGTAGTGCTTATATACACAGAATATGACTTAGCTATAAAAAAGAATGAAATCTTGCCAGCCACACAACATGGATGAACCTAGAGAGTTATTGTGCTGAGTAAAATAAGCCAGACTGAGGAAGACAAGTGGCTTATGATTTAATTTACATACGGAATTTATAAAACAAAATAAAGGAACTAGAACAGAAACAGACCCTTAGATACAGAGAAGATTTTGACAGTTGTCAGATGGAAGAGGGGTTAGGAGGATGGGTGAAAGTGTTAAAAGGATTAAGAAGTACTAATTGGTACAGAATAGTCATGGGGATGTAAAATACAACATAGGGAATATAGTCAATAATATCGTAATAACTATGTATGGTGTCAGATGGGCAATGTATCTATTGGCATATCACTTAGTAAGTGATATAATGTCTAATCACTGGGCTGTACACCTGAAATGAATATAATATTGTACGTCAAAAGAAGTATTTCAAACAAAGAATAAACTTGTAAATGTTTAGTGGCTGGAAGCTGCAGGCTATAGGCTGAAATGCATTAAAAGAAAAGCCTTGAGGGGGAAAAAAGCTAAGAGTATTTCCACAGGAACATGAAGGTGCTGCTTCTCTGGTGCCTATACATACAGTGTCAGTAATTGTCCACTTTGTGACACGGCAGGGGTCTGCAGGACCCTGGCACATATTTCCTGGGTAGTCCACTTAGTGGCAGGAGAAGTAATTTTTAAAATGTTACTGATTTGAATAAAAATAATAGGAAACACAATGTGCCAGGCACTATTCTAAGAGCATAAACCTGTGTTGATTTATTTGACTCATACAATGAGCTAACAACAAAAAGAGAGTTCATTTATTTTTGTGTGCCTAAAGAGTATGGGCAACAAAGAGAATAGAATCTCGTATGTCTCAGAAATGCTTCTAAATAACAAGAAGCCTGATTTTGTACAGCTGTTCTTCTTTGCATCCGCTTAGCTCCAGTTTGTTTTAAGATTACAGGGAATCACTCCAAATCCAGGAGGCAGGATTCCATTGAAATGGTCCAGGTGGCTGGCTGGTTAAAAGAGTGCCCAACAGCTAGAATTATAAGCTGTTGGAGCTAAACAGGAAAGGTCAACCTAATTCAATCATAATACCATTAATCAAAACAACTTTTCCGTAAATCACTGGGGATTATAAAGGATAAAGAGAAATTTTCTTCCTTTCACTTTTTACTCTGTCTTCATTTTTTTGTATGCTCCAAATCAAGAACTTACTTTTTTTTCTTCAGATTGATGGCTGGTGTAATCTTTTCCCAGATACTATCAGTTGGTTGGAAGTATTAAAAATATCTCATTTTAAGATGTCAAAGAAAAAGTATAAAGACAGGCTCATGTTGAGAGCATTAGGTGCCATTTAGTGACATTTTCACTTTTGAAATGTCCTGTGCTGCTTATTATTGTTGGTTTCCCCCCACTAAACTTGCAGCTGTTATATAAATGTTTGTTGGGATTCAAACATTGTTTGCTTTAAAGTATGTATTTTTTAAAATTATTGAGTCATCTTCCAGCAATAAGCAAGAATTATTATATTTGTACATTTTTAAATAACTACTTCAAAACAGACAGAAGACATTCAAAGGCATTTGCCAGACATTACAGTGATTTTAGAAATCAGCACATTTTGAAAGGCTATATATATTAAATTTTCCAGTATGATAAGGAGACAGTGCTTCTTCCTCTCTTATTATATCTCTTTTTTATATCAAATTTTTCAGTATATGGTTTTCTATTTTCAAAAATACAAAGCTCATTTTCAGTTGTTTTCTTTTTCATTGCAAGACCTTAATACAAATCTGAGAACTATGTTACCATGCTGCTAATGCCTATGTTTCTACATCAATTGGATTCTCTTTCATTATATAATCAATTTTAAAGGGAAATTGTATTCATTCATCTCTAAATTTATTATATCTAAATTTATTACCAAAGATTTTGGTAACCATATAGTTTTTAATAATTTGGGGGTGGGTATTATTTTAATGTTGAGAATAAAGTTATTTTTATAATGTTATACACTTGATTGCACTGTTTGTGGTGATATGTATTAAAACAAATGCATATAAAAAAGAATAAAGTTATTTTAATTGCTTAAGTTATTCTGTAGCAATATGACATATAAAGTTATAATTATAATTAGTTTGAAATATAAAATTAAGAATTTTAGGATTATGCTAAATAAGATATAAAACTGGGTCATAGTCCATCTTGCTATATTTGGACATGTAATGGTCTTTAAAATCCTGAATTATAAAAAAGAATAAGCCTTATTCTGATAAAATAAAGGGAGGGATTAAAGTTTGAAGAAAAAATGTTTAGGCAGAAAAACAAAGAAAAGGAGAGGGAGAAAAACCCAACCACTGGCATATGCAAAGAGAACTTGGTGGAACAAAACATGACTCCAAGTAGAAGAACTAAAAGTATTTTAATATTGCTGAAGCAAAGAATTCAAGTTGGAGAGAGATGAAAGAAAGGTTAGGGGAAAGGTAAATCAGAGCGGGCTTTTAAAACCTATAACCAAATAAGACCCAAAGCATAGAGCATGGAACAGACTGACATACCATGATGTGGGGAGGAGAAGAGATAAACCAAAGAACTTATTCACTTACTAGAGGCCCAATGCATGAAATTCATACAAGGACCTTGGCCCCGGCCCGGCCTGCTGTCCTGAGGCTGGGGGCCTCTGCCGCCTCTGCCGGGGTCTCCGCCCACTGCGGCTTTGTCTGGAAGGAAGGACATTCGGAAGGACATCCAGTGTAATTAGCATACTATGCTTTTTTTATTATAGATTATTATAGATATGCATAGCCCATGGCAATAGGGTGGTTAAACCTGGAGGTGGGGGGGTCGGGCTGGCAGAAGGGGAGGAAGGGGAAGGATGGGAAATATCTGTAATAGTATCAACAATAAAAAATGTATTTTAAAAAGAAAAAAAAAAAGACTATAACCATGAAAGGAGTTTGAAGGGCATCCTAAGTCAGTGGTTCTCAAACTTGGGTGTGAATTGGAATCACCTGGAGAGCTTCTCCAACTGGAGCGCTGGACTCTACCTCCAGAGTTTCTGCTACAATAGATCTGGGGTCAATTTGCAATGCCAGCAAATGCCCTGGAATCCTTGATGCTGTGATCCACACTTACTCTTTGAGAACCTCTGTTTTGAGGAAAACCTCGGAAGGCCTTTCAACAGGGAGAGACTTGCTTCTAGAAAATTCATTTTACTATAGAGTGGGAAAGGACTTCAAGAGGAGGAAGTGAGAGGATATGTAGAAGCGGTTGCTACAGTACAAGCAAGGCAGCAGAGAAGGAACACGGTGTCAGTCAAGAGCTTTTCAATGGTAGATGTCAGAGATTATTCTCAAGGTTCTGGCTTGAACCCCTGGGTGAATGGGATAATTTCTGCAATAACACTGGCAAAGGATCACTTTTAGGGAAAGGGCAATGTTGGCCATGTGAAGGTTGAGGGATAGTGATTTTTCTCATAATTGTTTAACACCTGCTCTTCTGCAGTGTGTGTGTGTGGGGGGGGGGCACAGAGCTCCCCAATTCACATGGGTAAATAAGCCCACCATGGCTGATTTCAAGCTACCAACATGATGTCACAGAATAGATAAGAGACGTGCAGTAGCACCCATGGTATAGTATTTCCACTTATAGCCGCGAAGCCAAATTCTGGAGCTAGGAGTGCTGCATAGAAGTTGTGAGCACAACTTAGGAGCATATTAAGTTGCAAGTATAACTATAAGATTCCATCAGAAAATAAAACACAGGCAAGAATCTATTTGTGTTGCTAGATCACAGTCTAGGTGAGCCCAGGAGTGACCAAGGCAGTGGGGTATGGGTCTCAAGAGATGTGGGAGGAGAGGTGGGAGGAGATGTGGGAGGAGAGGTGGGAGGAGATGTGGGAGGAGATGTGGGAAGAGAGGTGGGAGGAGAGGTGTGGAGGGGGGGGGGGGGTAGTCCTGGAATAACACGCAGTCACAGAGGGTGAGGCTGGGATCAGCCATCAGATAACAGTTGGTGAGCAATGTCCCAGCTATAATTCAAGATCAGGGTTCTTATCTCCCCAGAATAAAGCAATGACTTAGTATCTAACCTAATAATAGACAAACATGCAAATTGACCGCACCTCCGCTACGCCCACAGCCAATCAGAGTGAACAAGATGGCGGTTAATTTGTATATGCGGGCGCTGAGCAGCCTGGGTCCCGTAAAGATCCTCCGGACCCGGGCTGCTCAGAGCCTGTAGGCCCGCGCTTAGGTCCTAAACAGCAGGGGCCCCAGAACGCCCCCTGGCCACTGGGAGCCTTGGCGGGGCGGGAACATTCCCACCCCCAAACAATTGCAGAGGTCTGGGGTCTGGGAAAGATCCTCCAGACCCAAGCCACTCAGAGCCTGTAGGCCTGCGCTTAGATCCTGAGCCGCAGGGGCCCCAGAACGCGGCCTGGGTCCCATAAACATCCTCCAGACCCAGACCGCTCAGAGCCTGAAGGCCAGGGTCCCAGAATGCCCCCTGGCCACTTGGAGCCTAAGGGTGCAGGCGCCAAGGGCTGGGGGCGGGGCAGGGCGGGAACATCCTGTATCACCATAGTGCCCCCAGCCGCTTGGGAATGCTCCAGCACCAAGAGGCAGTTTGGGTCCACGCCCCCAGCCTGGCACACATGATGGGGGGCTGGCTGCTGGCCTCTGGGGTGTGTGGAGACCCCCAGCGGCCACCGCTGCGTGCGGCCCAGGGGTCCCTGCATGTCCCCCAGCCTGGCGCCCATGGTCAGGGCTCATACAGGAGGCAACCAATCAAAGTGTCCCTCTCACATTGATGTTTCTCTCTGTCTCTCCCTCTCTCTTCCACACTCTCTAAAAATCAATGGGAACATACCCTCAGGTGAGGATTAAAAAAAAAAAAATGCATATCCTATGAACGACACATCTTGAAAATGCCTAAAGAAAGTTGTCATTTTTTCTTGGTGAAGGGACTGGAGTCCGTGTTGATGAAAACACCTTGGTGGCTGTGGTGACTGGCAGTGGCTGCAGCAGCGGGGTGATGGGGATGGTGCCTTCCCCTGATCAGCCCGGTTGCCTCCCACAAAGGGGCGTGGGGAGCAGGCCTAAGCCATCAGTAGGACATCCCCTGAGGGCACCCAGTATGTGAGATGCGGCAGGTTGGGCTGAGGGATCCCCAACCCCAATGCACGAATTTTGTGCACCGGGCCCCTAGTTAATAAATAAGAATATTAGGTTACCTAAACAAGGGTTATGATATGAGGCAGGAAGGAGCTCAAGTAATAAAGGAGGGGCACTCTATGAGGTATATTTTAAAGACAGTAAAAAAACAACAACAGCACAATACCCCCAGTTAGGGGCAAAAATGCTGAACTGTATATAACACTGGGATCAATCCAGTCTTTGGGACATGATAGAATAGGGGTCTAAGACATTTAGGGGAGGGCTATACCCCCCAGGTGAAGTTAAGGGAGGGTTTTAAAGGCTGGGCGTCATTCAGAGTACAATCGTTATACAACTTGTTTGCACTAGCCGCTCTTGATTATCCTGTAGAGCATATCTTCCTCATGAATTGTCACTGTCCCTGGGTGACCTGTGAGGATTGTAAGAATTGTCATGATTGATTGATATGATACAATCATGTCATTGTTTACTCCAAAGATATAGAAGAAAGGCACTTCCTTAAAGTGCAGTTTTTATATGTATTACTTATGATCACTTGCTAGTAGATTTCATGTGAAATTTAACGGTAATAAGACATAAGCCCCAGCCGATCCTAAATATAAGGAGGGATCTTGAGTGTCTTAATGTTAAATGTGCTCATTGGAGTAGTCAAAAATGATCAATTGCACCTTGTAGATCACATAGTAAATTCAATGAAAGCAATTATCTGAATTATTAATATCTTGAGGAGGAAGAAACAAAACAATTTTGTTTTCTAAATTTAGCACTGTTCTAAATTATTTCTTTATTGAAAGCCATTATACTCAAAAGCATGAAAAGTATCCTAATCGATATCTTGTAGTGAAACAAATCTTTTCAGATTCCTACTCATATATTTATTGCACTTACAACAATACAAATTAAATTAATTTGTTTTAAAGGAATAGACTATTTCAAAAGCCACTTTGAACATATTTGTTAAAAAAAAAAACAAAAAAACAGAAAAGAAACTCTCCAAAAGAACTTTTAAGGGCCCAAGGGTTTCATAATGCTGCTATAAGGGGTAAAAAAATAAAGTGTTTTGTTTTCACTGTCACTTTTTTTCTCTCTAATATTGTACTCTGTTATTTTTACTTGATTTTTTGAGACTGTTTCTTTAAAAAAATCATTCTGTTTGGTTTCTATAGTAACAAAAACTAATTTCTGGGTTTCTTCATGAGCTATGATCATGTTGAAACCAGAGAGGACCCATGGGTCTTGCAAAATTCATAAAGTCCTGAACAAATAGGACTGCCATCTTCTGGCATTTGTCTGAAATGACAGATAATTGTATCAGTTCTGCATCTTAACCATAAGATTCCTTCTCTCCCCTTCCCCCCGTATTTTCTCCTGCTATTTCTAACAGCATAATGAGGTGGCACACACTCAGACAGTTCATGAGTGACCTCATCAAGTTGCAAATAAGCCTTTTGTCCCAAAGTGAGCATGAAGAAGTGAGGATGTCTTCATGCAAATATTTGTTCCAGAAAGTTGAAAGATGGATACACTGGGGATTGAAAGGATCAGAGTCTTCCCACTTCTTTCAAGAGGTTTGTTTTAGTTCAAAAAACTTAAAGCATATAAGCCTTGAGGTTCAAAGGGAAATTCTGCCAGTGATTACTATGACAGAGTATTTCTGTCCAAGGAAAGAATGCAAGGAGGACTAATGGGAGAGGGCATTTGGATCTGGGGACTTCCTCCCACCCTTTGCAGCTGACAGCAGTGAGTTATGAGGTGTTACAGAGTAAAACAGAGTTACCGTAAGAGCTGTCCAAATAACTTATGGCATCGAATCACAGCACCATCTTCGGGAGATAATTCATGTCACCAGTGAACGTTTAGTAATATGGATTTTCTCCAAGACACCATATTTAATAAACACCACCACTGAGAGGTGAATTTAATGGCAAATTAAATTATTTAATAGAATTGAACTATACTCCAACATGGTACAAGAGCTGATTAAAATGTATGCAAAGTTGACACAGTCATTGAAACTAAATACTGGCTGTGGGTAGCAACTAATCATCAGTCCAAAATGTTAAGATGCCAGCCAAATCAAAGAGTAAAGAGAGTAAAGAGTAGTTTAATTAGTGTATATATATTTCAACACTGAATTTTCATTATTTCAGACATAACAGTAAATTAAAATTTAAATGCATAAGGCAGATATATATTCTACCAGAATAGTTTATTGTTGCAATATCTGTTCTTTACAATATTAGGCACAACACATAATTACTTGAATGAATGATTTACTTATTCCAATACTGATGTTACCATTTCTAAAAGAAAAACATTTCCCTATGATTAAATCCAGTGCAATTGTGGAATTTCAGATTCACAAAGTAAAAATGGTTTCATAAACCTTTTATTTATGAATTGGAAGATTATATGTAGGCTGTCCCAAATGTAAGCCAGAGTGTGCTCATCAATAATAGATTAATTGAGGTAACTATGGAACATTATAATGTGTAGTGGTAGTAGTAAACTGTTATTTTATTTGAACAATATCACTACCACTTGCTGTGAGGCCGCGACTGGCACAGCTAGGTTTCAAGGTCTGGAGAAGGGGTCACGCACAAACGGATATACTAGACAAGAAATAAAAATTTAGAAGGCATGGGGGGGAGCCAGGCAGAGACCTTACTCTCTAGTGGAGAGGTTCCCCGAATGCCCGGACCCATTAGCTTTTTATTTACTAGAATACACATTTGCCCTTTAGCAAAGCAAACAGACATATCAATGGTAAGGTTTGGTAAACAATAAAGGATTATCAGGTTAGGGGATTGCCTTCAGCCATTCAGCCAGCAGCAGGGTAATACAATGCTGATTTTCAGCTCTTGCTGAATATCAAAGTCTATTAGCCTTCTAACGGACTTCTCGCATAATTATGCTAACTACTTGTTGGTCATAGCCTCTGGCAACTTGCCTCAAGTAAAACTGACTCAAAAAGACCAAAATGGGACTTTAAAGCACTTACCGCAGATCATACATACCCCCATGAGAAGAGTTGAAATACTATAGTTAGCCCTTGGTTTTGGCTCCTTGATCAGTGCTGTCCCAGCATGAATCCCCACCTCTGATCCACTTCTAATTGTATCTGGTTAGTTTACCCTGCAAGGCTACACACATTTACCTGCAATTGGTGATGCTCGTAGATTTCTCTGCACTGTGTGAAAATTGAGTCCCAGTCTGGGTGCCCTTGCTTTCTTTCCAGATCAAGAAAATGTCTACTTCACAGGTTCCCTCCATAAGAAAGCTAATTGTACCAGTCGGAAGTCTTATATACAAGCAATTATTACAGTAAAGAATAAGTACCTAGTACAACTCTATAGACTGCATTGAATACCATGTGGGCTCAATTTACCTTGAAATTATTTTTGGCACTCACCATCTTCTTTGGATTCCCACTTTCAAGATCCTAGTTCAGGTCTTCCCAGTTTTAATCTGCACTACTCTGAGCAATAATCTCCATCTTGTCTTTAACTGTTTTCCCTTCAGCAAACTATCCAGGCTACTTTCATATTAATAACCTGAAGGAACAACTCCAATTAAAACATCCCTTTGCTCAATGTCAGCAATTGCCCTTGACTTGCAACACAGAATCCAGTGGCGGTGTGCCTCTCAAACTGTGTACAGTCTGACACCAATTCCCTTTCTAACTCTTGCTGCTACAGTTGCACCTGGGAAGTTTATCCTCACAAGTACTTCAGGATTTTAGTTTTAAGTTACAAATTATGTAATTATCTTAACCTAAAATTACATGTATAGTAATATTTAAACTTTGAATGGTATTAGGAAATGATAGTAAAGGAAAGCATATAATTACAAGAGAATTTAAATGGAAAGTTCTCTGCTGGACACCAAAATAGTGTTCTAAGCAGACTGTAGAACTGAACTCCAGAACTTTGTGATTTTTGTCTTCAAATATGTACTTTTTCCACCCTGATTTTATTAATTAAAAAGAAGCCAATACGGTATTCTAAAACTAAGGTCAATATCAAAAACTAGAAGCGTCAAAAGTGTCTGAACATGTATCTTTATTTTGTATTTTTTATTTCACTCACTAATAATAAATTCTCCAAAAGAAATGTATCTTCCTGTCCTATGCAGTCATATAAGCCAGATCATTTTTTCCAACAGTAATACACTTCATTAATATGCTTCTTGGAAAACTGCCTGGAGAGGAGAAACCAGTTCTAATTTTTAAATACTCTAGACAGCTTGTTATAGCTTAGGCTGAAATTACTGCAGGCAGATCACGCACACCTGAAATCTACCGTACACTTTTATATGGTCCTTGTTGATTCCAAGAGATTTACTGAATTGAACACATAAGCAGAAATAACACTACTCTTGGCAATTTGTTATATGGATAAATTTGCGTTTTTAAAATGAATTAGGAGTGTCACTAAACTCAATTTCCTATTAGATTGTATTAAGTATCTGCAAGACACTATACAGTTATTTAACCAAACTCTTCCTCCATTGCCGTAAAGAAGCCTTACCAATTGAAAACTAGAACTTAGAATAAACAGGTCCAATGGAGACAACAGGTTCATATTAAAATGACCCATCTTTACATACTCTTTTTCTTTATTATACATGCACATAAATAAACACGTGCAAATGGTAGAAGATGGGTCATATGGCTGAGCATTTACACTTTTTGATTTGAAGAATATAACTGAATACCACACTTAAAGCAAATGGGTACATTTCTAATATTCATCAGAAAATTAGAAGTTTTAAGCATAGGCTCATATTCCCCAATTAAATTTTTGCAGTATAAACATTCAAGTATTTCACTTTCAGATTTGGTTAACTACAATGCTAAGATACCTCAAAAGATTACAGGTTTCCCATTTCAAATAGTTCTATTAAGTACCATTAACATACTTTTTAAATCCCGAAGTGGTTTAAATTTATATTCTTTTTCTACTATGCAGAGTAATTATTATGTTTATTGCCCAAGAGGAGAGTTAGTTCCGAGAAATGAAACCTTGGTTAAACTTTTCTGTACACAACTTCAGATACAATATATGGAAAAATAGAGCTCTTGGAATAACTTTGTAAAATAATTTAGAAAATAAAATGGTGTAAAATAACCACTGTCTATAGTTAACACTTCCTCCAATAATCATTAAGGATACAGTGAAGCCAGACTTTCTTTAGCATTCAGTTTTGTTGTAGAAAGCAATATTTAAGTCATTCTTCTGCAATGACTTAAATATTGCTTTCTGCAACAAAACTGACCGTATTTACTCACACTTTGCCCTCTTGTTTTGAAAAAATGTGAGTAAAATATGCACACAGGTTAATTCATTTGGAGTTAAAATAGAACACATGCTTGTTCTATTTTAAGAGAAGCCTGATGCTTGAAACATTTCATTTGTCAGAAGCTTAATAGAAATATTTCCTGTGTGCAATGAAACTAGTAATAAAATATTAGTAAATGGAAAAATTATACTTGTTCAAAATCCATTAACTATTTTACAGCTCTATGGAATCATATAAAAACTTAAAACATGTCCTAACATGCAATAATCAAATTAAATATTTGCCTTGGTATCAAAAAATGTTCTATTAATTTTTATTATTCTCTTCCCCCCTTTTTATATAGCAAGCACAAAATGGGGAAACAAATTTGTGGTTGTAAAGTTATTCACATGGGTGATCTGGAATTTAGTTTATAATTATTACCTAAAGTAAAATCAAGAGAGCCATTCTTTTTTATCCTTTATCTTCAGGTAATGTCTGCATCTCAGAGAGGAAAATGTTGACATGCTTATTTCTATCTTCCAATGAATTATATAAACTCCAGATTGCTGCAAGTATTGACTCTAAAAACAATATATAAATTTAAATTCAGATAGACAAGAGTTCAGCAACAGGCTCTTCCATCCTCGTATTACCTGCTTATTACCCCTAGTTTCCTCATTCATGGACTAGAAATCAGGATAATGCCTGCCTTGTGAGCTGACAAGAGCATTCCCGTGAAGGACATAACACAGGATCTGGCACATAGTAAATGCTTAATAAACTTTAGTACTATTTTGCTACATGAGGAAAAATAACTTTAAAACATGATGATAAAAGCTACCTTTACTGGAAACTTACTAATGTGTCAGGCACCAAATGAATACTTAACATGCAGTATCTAATTTAACACATAATATTAACCCATTTTATAGACAAGACCCTTAAGGGGGAACATTCTCCAGTATAAGCATTCCAAGGATCCTATCATGTTGTAGTTCTTTTCAACTACTCCTGGTTTAAAGAGAAAATTGACATAAAAGGATAAATCCTATTCTTACATTAAAAATAATAATTTGGTGATATCTCCCTCCATTATGGCAGATATTACCATATTAGCCAAGGTTTTTTCCTAACCTTTTCTTGACTCAAGACACCATTAAATTGACATAAATCAGGAAATTGATTACTTTTTTAAAGGTCTATTTCATTTCACTCTATGTTTGGACCAGATTTGGAATTTGGCATTTTTGTTATACTCTCTCTAATACGCATGATTAGTTTGATTTGCTCCTGTATTTTTGATTTCACCAATAAATTTAGGGTTTTTTTTTCTTTTATGTTATTCTTTAATAAGAAGAACAATAAAATCTTTAAATGCTCAGAAATAAATAGTTTAAAAATAAATATGTAACACATCAATGCAAAAGTTTAAGTTCAATTTTAAAATGAACCCATTCTCATGAGTTTGAGTGTATGTTTGTGTGTGTAAGACATAGAATTTTTTGTGACTTGAAATATATATGATTAAAGAAAATCTATAATAATAAAAGCATAATATGCAAATTGACCAAATGGCTGAACAGCGGAATGACTGACGATCAGAATGACCACAGTATATGACATGCACTGGTGCCAGGCCAGCCAAGGTGGGTGCAATGTGATTGGTCAGGAGGCCGCCATCACCCCATAATCGCCCACAGAGGGAGGCCCAGGCCACGGGCCAGATGGACAATCGATGGGGGGGGCTCCACGATCGCCCCAAAGAGGGAGGCCCAGGCCACCCTCTGTGGAGCAATTGATCAGGGGGCTCCAGAACTGGGGAACCAGGGTGCGTGGCGGCAGATGGGGACAGCGCCAGGCCTAAGGTGGGCGCAGGCGCGGGGCAGGACCGGCCGTGAGGCAGCAGCGGGGGCTGGGAGGCAGCTGGGGCTGTGAGGGCTGCAAAGGCCTATCCTTGCACAGATTTCATGCATTAGGCCTCGAGTATTAAATATTTGCCTTTGTCATACTGAATATATAATATGTACTAATATATTACCTCTCAGGTATCCATTTCTAAGATAGGACATATTTTAAAAAATGGTATAATTCACAGGACTTCTTGAAAATAAGAAATCATAACAGTGAGTGAACTGGAATTCTAACTCAGCCGTAGAGTACAACAGCCAGATTCAAAAAAAAAGTTTGCACAGTCCTTGACCTATTAATTTATGAACAGAGTTGTATGTATTTACTGATTCTAACAAAACAGGGACCAACCTCAAGAGAAAGTCTGACTTTCACTATTAATATAAATAGTGACCAGAAGGAAAAATTTTAAATGCATCCAAGAGTTTATTTGGCTTCTGTTAAAATTCTCCTTTTTAAAAAGGAAAACTGAAATTTGTGTTGCCGTTTTTACTTCACTAGTGTCATTATAGAAAAACACTTTTAACAAAATATGTGTAAATAAAATCTTCTAAAGTATGTAATGAATAAATATATTTCATTCCTGAAAATTAAATCAGATAAAAGATTATCTAAAAATTTTATTCTCTTAAATTTTAAATTATCAGTACTTTATACTTAAGATGTACGTATGTCCCTTAGCTTCATATACCTACATAAAATAATTTGTATGTATATATTTGTATGTAATAATTTGTATGAAACTAAAAGGGTCTTGCAAAATGTATATATCTTGCAATCTTTCATATGTATATTTCTATCATCAATGTAATATCAGCAAGAAAAAAAATTCCACATTGGCCAAGGATTAGCCTTAGTTCTTTAAAATTTAATGGATGAATCTTAAAAATTTATAATACCCAGAGTCAATACAAAATTTGTGTGCAATATCTTGTGCCTTTCTGATGAGTGGATCTACAACTTTCTCAATGATTGAGAACAACTATTCAAGACAAAAGAAAGCCACGACTGAGTGGTGGTGGAATAGTGGGTGCAGGCACCACGGTGTGGTAACCAATCTTAAATCCCATCTTTCAATGGCTGTGTTATCCTCACTAAGTTTTGTAATATCTCTGCGCTACAGTTTCCTAATTTTAAAAATAAAGATAATAACAAGACATATTTCAGAAGTGGATTTACTATGAAGTCTATTAAGCTTAAATTCAGAGCCTTGGAAATGTGTTCATATCATCAAGTATTTTTGTAAAATTTGCAACATTGTGTGTGTGTTTTTTTTTGTAATGGAGACATTCCAAATTGTGTAACTTCATACACTACCAATATTGGATCCTTCTCTTTTTCACCTCAGGAGTTTTTTTTAAGGATTAAACGATAGTACATGTAAAACTTTAGAATTAAGCTTAGAACACAGAAAACATTTGATTAATATTCATTCTCATGATTATCAACTATCATAGGCAATTTGTGTGTGTTTATTCTTCCCATTATTACATACAATTGAGAGTTTTAAATAGTGTAGGTTAGGGTTGTTTATGAAATGGCTTAGTATACTAACCAAGTTTTCTTTCTACTCAACAATTTTGGTAAGAGAAATAGTATGAAATACATGAATTCAAATATTAGACTTATTGATCATACTAAGAAGGGCTAGCTTTAGAATTTAATGAAGACCATCTTTTATTTTGGCAAAAAAAATCCTAGACTTTTATTCAGAGAAAGCTATGAGGCCAGGCAGAGTAAAGTTGCCTTGTCAGGTGACTGCTATGAGAAAAGATGAGTAGATGGATGAACTCACCAGAATTACACAAATCTTATCATAGCTATACAGAATCATCCAAATATCCAGGGATTCAGCAATATGTTCAAAAAAAGGCCATGCCAATTTTTGTGTCATAGTTTTACATTTGGAACATATGATACCTATTTTACATTCATAATGTAAATCTTATTCAGGTGACCTCTATTTTACTATTTATGATATAAATGCCTGCAAACCTAGAAGTTACAAATAGGTTATTTCTAGAAACCATGGTTTATCACACAAAGAATCACAATAAATATTGGCTTCTGATTTAAGCTCTACCTTTGGATTTTCTATTATCTTATTCAAACAAAGGAAATGTATACATGCATTAAATATAAATAAAATTCACCAAAAAAAATGACTTGTATTTCAAATATTAGGAGTTTGTATATTAAACTCATTAAATCATTGAGTCAATATAGAAATTTATTGCCTGCTTCAAGTTAAAACAAATTTAAGATAACACTAGCATTGGCTCTAGCAACAGCTTAAATCCTGAAGCAATGTTGATTTATATTCATGTAGAATTGGTGTTTGAATCCCTTTTAATGTTAACAATATGTATATACATATATATTTATGTAATTTAAAGTTCATTTTAGAGAAATATGCTAGCTATGTTTGTCTTGCCTTTCCTAAGTCAATCCTAAATTGTCTAATGAATTCGCTCAGAAATATTAAGAAAGAAAATTGTTTAGTTTTGCTCTGCTCAATAGAAATAAAACAAGTAAGTTATTTTCAGGTAGTAAGCTGCATGGCCAAAATTACAGTGCCATTTTCTGCTTCATGCTGTGCCCATTTAGCAAAACAGAACTTGTCACCGGGTTCTTAGCATTGCTTTTCAGAGATGTCATACGCACTGCAGAAGAGCTGACTAAGTAGCTGGTTGATCTCTCTGGATAGGACTTCCTCCCACAACAGAGCTGGCTATTGAAATGCCTCCTGAAGCTTTCACTGAGTAGATACAGGGCAAATGGATTGACACAAGAATTGCAAAAGCTCAGAATCCGGGCAACTAAGGTGACAATCATGTGGCCCAGAGATGGATCAATCTTGTTATAGTTGAAAGATCTATACATATAGAGGATGTGATTTGGAAACCAGCAGAAGGCAAAGCAGCCCACGAAGACCAGCACAATTTTAGCCAGGCGTTTCCGAGTTTCCATCTACAAGTACAAAGAAAAGGCCCATTGGTTAAAATGAAAGGGGAGCCAGCCACATCCAAAACTCATGACATAATAGGGGTAAACCTAATATAGCGTGTTAACACATCCAAAATACCAAAACTATTTATTTTCCTCAACAATTGGATGGTTTCAACAGTTTGATTAAGCCTATTGTGGTCACTACACTGTTTCCATTCATAAAATTTTACAGTTTATACAAGACTAGATAATAAAATATTAAGAAATGGCTGTCTTTATGTGAAAACTGTGATCTTAAAAAGTCTCTTATTTTAAAATACTTTCCTTTAGCTTTGTTCATTTCAATTATAAACCTCTTCTATTTGTATTAAATCCACTGGATTAATGAATCATAGAATATAGTCAACCTTAGAATTTCTTTTTAAAATCAGGGTATTTTAATAGGAAAAACACATCTAATAAAATAAGTATAACTTTTTTAAACCATACTGCACACACACAAAAACCTTGGGATTTAACTCCAGACTCATAAACTCAAAACACCTGACATAACTGTCAATAAGTATTACTGGGTTAGTTACCTTTAAAAATGAATATATAGTTTTCTGTATTTTCATAAAATTTATATACTGGGTTTATTACTTTATAGGCAGGTTTTCAGGAATGTGATAAATAGACATAATTCAAATATTGGACATTGATCTTTTTAAACCTAAATATCATCTTCCAATATTCTAGAGTCCAGGGTTAGCTGATATTTGCCTGATTTGTTCAAATATTTAAATAAGGCAACATGGATGTGAAAACAATTTATCAAAAGATATTGATAATATGAGACATGAGCTAAAACTAAGGGTAGTCAACTAGAATATGCCGGAGGACACTGGAGATGTTTAGGAATCAAACAGGTCTGACACAGGGGAGAAGTAGTTAGTGGCAACAGCAAAGGAGGGGGAAAGTGCAAAGGAGTGTAGTTTAGAAAACAGAACATGGCACTCCAGATGTTTCCCTGGGGCATGTTAGGCGACCCGGCAATATTAAGAAGGCCGATGTAAAATTTTTATTACTAAGCCATGTCCTTCCTAACAGGTGGAGCTTGGGTGGAAGAATTTCATGGCAATCTATACTTGGGCGGTCAAAAGCACAGGCAGGCTGTTGGCATTGAGATTACTTCTCAACAGATGTCAAGCACAATTACCCAGCCTGAGTTTATAGGTCTCATTTGGGAAATTTATAAAAACAAGGCAGAACTAAGGCCAATATGAAAAAATGATGGTGGGGAGGGTAAGAGGAACCCAACTCTAGAAACCAGCTCCCCAGGCTCTGAATTAAAGAATTATATAAAAAGGAAAAAGCACATGACCTGGACATTGTTGCTTCAATTATGCCAGATATTTAGGGAAAAAAAATCTATTAATTTACCTAACAATTGCTTTAATGCTTGGTTGATGTTTTTAAGGCTTTCAAGCAGACATGGATCTTTGATGTTGATGGTCATCAATAAATAGAGGCGACCTTCCAAGCCAGAAACCTTGATGAGATCCTGCTGTTGCTAAAGTGCCCAAAGCCCCAGCCTGTGTCTCCATCTACAGTCCTGAAAATCCTAATGATCTGCCATCCAACTTGTCTTCATTCAAATTAGGGAACAGTCACCTATAACCTCCCTGCACCTTTGGGAGAAGGTCCTCGCTAGGAGTGCACAAATGCACAATTTGAAACTTTGTCCCATAAGTACAGTTTTTCCATCCCTTTGTGGATTAACATGAATTTTCCTTGTATTAGGGCTGCATATTCTTTAAGGAAGGAAGAGTATGTAAGGTATATGTTGCAATTTTCAAGTTAATGTACAATCTTTATAGGAAAATCTATAAAGTTGAATTAGACTAAGTATGACTTTAACACCAGCCTCCTTTTGATCATTCTCTTGTTCTGCTGCCCTGTATCCAGAGCCTCCCACTGCGGCATCCCACCGAACCTCATCCCCTGCCCCAGGCAGTGTCCTACAGCCCTTTCCCAATTCATCCTTCTCCCAGACTGCCTGTCATCCTTACCTTAGTGGGCTAATGGAAGAAGGCAATAATTAAATAAATGTATACTTAAACTGTGAAAATTTTCTGTTTCATTGTGTGGTTCTTTGCATAAACACTTCATGTAAAATAAATTCTTCTGAGACGTTACATTTTAATGGTTGTAGGCCCAGAAGGCACAGTAGCAGGACCTTCGTGGGCCTTTTCAGAGCTGTAACATGGCCACATATTAGAGACCCCCAGACCCCTTCCAGTTCAGGCCAGTGCATGTCCCAGTGCCCTCTGTCTCAGTTATCATCCCTCCTGGTATTGAGAACCCATGAAATTGAACCCAAAATAGCAGTACTGCAGCTGACCAGGGCACCCCCAACACACACACACTCACATACACACACTCACACACACACACACACACACACACACACACACACACACACATACACCGAGCTTACCTGTTTTTTGGTATGTTCATTGTATTCTCCAGGAAGATTATGTGCACTTTTAATTAAGGTCTTTGCAATATGATAATAATAAACGCTAATAATAGCAAGGGGTATGAGGAAATACACCAAGAAGATGAGCACTGAATGAATCTTTGGGTGTAATTCGTCAGTCTGAGGGTAGGGTATGCACGCTGTGAAGCTGCCGTTATCCAAGCTGTCAATGCGCACCACTTCCGAAAACACAGCTTCGGGAACAGCCAGCAGCACCGAGACCACCCAGATACCCACGGCCTTCACGCAGGTCCACAGCACCGCCCCTGACGTCTGGATGTCCATGGGGTTTACAATGGCTTTGTACCTGCGAAGACAACATGCCGCAAATTACTCTTAAGAAAGGAAGTGAAAAAGGAGGGAGGGAGGCAGGGAGGGAAGGAGGGAGCGAGGGAGGAAAGAGAAATCTTACCCGCTAAGAGAGAGATGCCAAACCCCATTATGCCCAGCTGTTTTGTACTAAGATCCCCTGGTGTCTCTGTCTGCTTATTCTACTGCTTATTATCACCGAAGACAAGAAGACAGAGAAAAATATCTGAAATTGTTATTTCCCAAATTGCAGTAATTTGTTAACTGCTTTCACAAGTTTTTTTCTAAATCTACACATAAGTGTCATTATTTATTGAATACTTTTAATTAAATACTGTTATTTTTGAAAAATCTATTGCTACTATGATTGCTATAATGTGCAGTAACCATAAAATATAAAATGCCCACAAAATATTTATTAAATTCTACCTTGATACACTTCTTTAGCTGATAAACCTGAGTCGCCCACTTTTTTTCGAAGGATACTAGAGGCCTGGTGCATGACATAGTGCACTGGGGGGGGGGGGGGCGGTGCTCAGCCCAGCCTGCGCCCTCTTGCAGTCTGGGACCCCTCGGGGGATGTCCGCCTGCCTCAGGGGATGTCCACCTAAGCTGGCAGTTGGACACCCCCCACCCCAGGGACCCTTAGCACTGCCACAGAGGCGGGAGAGGCTCCTGCCACAACTGCTTTGCTCACCAGCCATGAGCCTGGCTTCTGGCTGAGCGGTGCTCCCCCTGTGGGAGCACGTTGACCACCAGGGGGCAGCTCTTGCGGTGAGTGCCTGCCCCCTGGTGGTCAGTGCACGTCATAGTGACCAGTCGCTCTGCCAGTCAGTTGATTTGATATATTAGCCTTTTATTATAGAGGATCAGTAAATCTTAGAGACTAATTTAAATGGGGATTTTTTTTCCATCATCCAGTTATAAGGACTGAGAGAAATATTCTATCTTTCAATTTCAAGTTTATTTAATGTGGAGACCTCATGAAGTCCTCTCTCCTCCCACCTGCCACCATCATAGTGGTAAAGGGTCCACTCCAGGACATATGGGCTTCAGCAATCCAAACCCTCTGCAGCTAACTCAGTCAGCACATTGGGGTAATAATAACACAAACAAACCAAAATGGTATGTAAACCTCACACTATTTATATTTGTCTTTGAAGATATGTTAGTTACAGTATACCTAGGAGATTAACAAGATACAGTTAAAAGTGATTTTGGTCAAACAAATCTGCAGTGTTATTGTATCTCTGATAACCACTGGAAAAATCACTTAAGGTCTTTTCCTTTCCTCTGTGGGGTGGGGATAAAAACATCTCCCTCAAAAGTTTATGATTAGAAAAAAAGTGCATAGAGTACCGGTTACAGTGCCTGGCAATTAGCAGATATTAACCATGTGATGACCCTGTACCTTCTCCTTATTTACATTTGATTTAGTCTGATGTTCTAAAAATTCAAAATATTCCAAGCTGGATAACAATCATTTCAGGCCTCCTTCAGGTTCTGTAAGGATGCTTTCTATTTCCCCCAGGAGAGGAAGAGCGCCCTCAGCCTCAGTCCCACTCGGAGGAAGCCTCTTTCTCCTTTGGGGCTTGAATCCAAGTGTCACCCCCAGAGCCTCCATAGAAAGAAGCTCATTTGCATTTTGATCTGGAGGCTCTTCCCATGTGAAGCAGGAAACATGGAAATTAAAGTAGAACAACAAAGGGCCTCAACACCAAATTAAGTAAAATAGCATGAGTCATGCATTTTGCCCAGACTTAACACAGAGCATCTTGTTTACTATTCTGTTTACTTGTACATTCTTCTTAAGAAACTTAATTACAATCAGTAACTAGAATGTGCTATTTTTTTTCTGCTTTTTAAATTTTTTATCAGCTTGATAACATTCAAAGAGGTTTATTTGCTTGTTTTTAAACTCAGAGAGCACTAAGAGTACTATAAAGATAAATAGACGTCCCTTGTAACTAACATCTCAGACCTGGCTCCTGGGTTAAAACAAATTTCACATCATTCCATATACTAGTATATAGGAAATGTAATTTTGCCACTGTCTCCTGAATCAAATATTACAGATATTAGCTCTTGATATCCCATTGTGGTAATTGAAGATTTTCTCCCTGCAACCTCTATTTCCCCCATTCCCAACTTCCTGATTTAGTAAGTTATATCGCTTATAAAATAGTCAATAGATTATTATGACTAACAAATATCACTCACTATCTAGTTAAGTAGTATATTATGACATTCTCTTTATTATATGCATGTCTGATTTTCTTAAAGTTGTTACTTAATAATTTTTTCATTTGTATGATTTTCCATTAACCTGAATTTAATCCTTTTCTAATTGCTATTTCATCAGCTTCCTGAATAATTGGAGTCCCAGTGGTTGAATCTCAATTATTCTTCTTTCTTAATGTTTTACTTTATCAAACTCACCTCTGTCTTCTTTGAGGTTTTATTTTCTAAGCTGTCTTATTAGCTTTAGCTTACTTCCTTTCTTCTAGACTTTTTATTATATTTTTATTTTTTAACTTTTATTGTTGGAAGTATTACATATGTCTCCTTTTTTTTCTCCCATGACCCCTTATAGCCCAAATTTTAGAAGTTCTTTCTAGTTTTCCAGTTATTATATGGCTAGGGAAATAATACAGAAAATGTTTCATTTTCTTTTCATTCTAGAATAGTTTCAAGTTTGTTTTGTTGTTGTTTAGTTTCTTTATTCTAGAACCACTCCTCAAAAGTTAAATATTTATTGCCTGACAATTCATATTTAAGATCAAACTAAGAAAAGGCTGATTACAAATTCTTTTTTATGTGGAAGAATAGGGAAAGACAGAAATATGGGGCGGGAAGAGGGTGCTGTTGATCACTCAAACAGACTAATTAACTAGACTCTCTTTTTAGATTGTTAGAAAGAACAAAGTATATTCTGAATTTTCCTTTATGGTTTTTTGTTGTTGTTGTTAATCCTCACCCCTCACCTGAGGATATTTTTCCATTGATTTTTAGGGAGAGTGGAAGAGAGAGGAAACATCGATGTGATAGAAACACATGATTTTAAAGGAGAGGAGTCTGCAACTGAGGTATGTGTCCTTGACCAGAATTGAACCCAGGGCCCTTCTGTCCACAGGCCAACACTCTATCCACTGAGCCAAACCAGCTAGGGCTTTCATGATTTTAAAAGGGAGGAAAAGGTCACTTCCCTACTCTCACCCCTACCCCATAGCAAAGCACATTAGCAGAAGCACTACAATCATAAAGGATGATGGGAAAAGTTCAAATAGGAATAAAAGTAATGACTCTCTTGTCCTGATAAGATTGTCATGGTAAAGCTAGCAACACATCCAGAGTTTTTGGTGGAGAAGGAGTAAGAGACCTAGTGGGAGTCAGGGCACACGTTTTCAGTAGGGATGATTCTTAGCCACCTCCTGCAGGAAAGGGAAAATAGATCCCATGGATCTTCCACTAAATGATACACATTTGATCAAAAAGAGTATTGCTCTCACCAGGTTTGCTCAATGATTAGAGCGTCGGCCTGTGGACTGAAGTTTCCCGGATATAATTCTGGTCAAGGGCATGTACCTTGGTTGCATGCTCAATCCCTGGGCCCGTCAGGTTGCATGTGGGAGGCAAACCAGTCGTGGTGGCTCTCTCACAGTTATGTTTTTGATGTTTTTCTCTCTCTTTCTCCACCCCTCCATTCTCTCTCCAAAAAAAAAAAAAAAAATCAATGGAAAAAATATCCTCAGGTGAGGATTAACAACAACAAAAAATATTCCAAATGTTATAAAGCCAGAAATTATAGTTAAAAACACAGATTACTGAAGGGTCATTATTACTACCAAACCAGAGCTTATAACTGTCAGATAATGTTATACACCAACCAATACTTCATGTGCATTTTTTAAAGTAAAAATTCATAGTGCAAATTAATATGAACATGTTTAATCATATTTCCTTTAAATATATATGAAAATGTAGGAATAAAATAGTCCCTCGGTATTCTATCTCATTGAATTTAGTAGCATAATAGTATTTATAAAAAGTGTGTGTGTTTCTTCATGCAGATAATCTCTGAAAGATATCTTTAACTGGAAACTAATCAATCAAAATTCATATAAAGATAACATAATCATCATTCACATATTAAATATCAGTAAATATATATGCTTTTTTATTGATGCCTATTTGAATATTGCTTATTATATTTGTATACAGTCTTAATTAAATCTAAAGAGGTAATAATTAAATCATATTACACAATATATAATGAAAATTAGATAATTTTAGCTCATATAAAGTTATCAAGACTTCTAAAAATCTCTACCTATAAATGTCTGCAAAGTTATACCACCCATAGTTTCTTTTTTTATACCAAACTTTTATTTATCAGAGACCAACAAAGTCCAAGGTGAACTATCTGACAAGTAGAGGATTTCATGGAAGCAAAAGAAAGAATTTCAAAAAGGCCCAGCCAGCGTGGCTTAGTAGTTGAGTGCTGACCTATGAACCAAGAGGTCACCATTAGATTCCCAGTCAGGGCACATGCCCGGGTTGTGGGCTCGATCCCCCATGGGCAGGGGGGAGGATGAATGCAGGAGGCAGCTGATCAATGATTCTTTCTTCTCATTGATGTTTTTTTCTCTCTCACTCTCCCTTCCTCTCTGAAATCAATAAAAATGTATTTTTTTAAAAGACTTTCAAAAAGAAGTGTAGGCCTCTGTGTCAAATACTCTAAAAGTAGACAAAAATCCTCTTGAAACCAGAGCTTGTGTCCTGCTCTCTGCTGTTATCTGTAATGTGTAACCCAATGCCTGACCCATAGTAGATTCTCAATAAATCTTTACTGAACTTATGTGGAAATCTGGCCTGAGCAACAAGGAGATGATTTTATTAAGAGCAGTTTTGGTAGAGTGGGGTGGTAGTTGCTGGCTATTAGGTTGCTGTGAGTATGGAAGTGAAAAATGGGAACAGTCTAGTCTACTGATGACCAAGCTAGATCAATCCCCAGAACCACCTAGAACACTGAAAATAGATATAGAGTATTATTACATTTCCTCCAAGACTTACTAGCACAGAGTCTCTAGCCTGCAAAAGGAGACATTCTGCATTTTATAAGATTTTCAAGTGATTCTCACCATAAACCAAGTTTAGAAACCACCTCTGCGGAAGACTGACCGTGGCAGTGAGCGTCTCTATAGGCTCCCTGTGATGCATACACATTCAGCATCGGTGAGGATCAGAAACCCAGCAGAAGTTCAGTGTTTGAGAATCAGATGCCTTCACAGTGTGTCATATCATGTTTTAAGAGTATTGATAACTTTTAGCAGTAATACTTATTCTGAATGAAATTACTAAATTTATCATTTAAAAATATCTAAGCATTGTTGTACAATAGAATGGCTAGAACTATAAATAACATATTAAAAATAATATAATATATGGATTAGGAAAGGATGAGAAATACCTTTCTCATTACAGAGGGGTCAGCGAATCTAATTGTTCTTTACCAGGGGGAAAAATCACTTTGTTCTTAATTTGTTAAAATGTATGACTTAAATGACACAAATGTTTGATAAGGAGGAGAATGATAATGACAACTTATGTTGATGAAGACAATGATTGGAACTAGCCAATCTATGATTATAAAGGGATTGAGGAAAGGCTATAGATGCTGAAGAGATTGTCATCATTAATTGTACAAGAGAACCATTTTGCTCTCCACTTCAGTGCCTATTTTCTGATAATTAACTGCATGTGTGAATAAATACTGATTTGAATTAGTGAGTCATTTGTCATCTTGACTCATAGGTGACATGGAAGTAGTTACACAGTAACCCACAGCTTAAAAATGCTTTCACATTATTTCACTTGCTAAAATAGTCCTGTGCTGCTAAACTGTTAGTGTGCTCATTTCACAGAAAAGCTTATCAAGACTAAAGGATTACATGATGCTTAAATGATTACAGAGCCAGTAGCATAAAACTCAGAATTCACTCACAGGTTGTGATTATAGATTTGATATGTTTTAAACTATAGCATATTACAGAGAATACAATTGAAGCACTAAATGCTTTATCTACTCTCAATTTTTAGACATTTGATCTCCTATCTTCATAAAGTCAATGGTATTTTTAACTGTAAAGACTTAACTTATATCTGTAATTATGCTTTCTTAATTGATCATGTTTTTTAGTAGAGAAACTAAGCTTCAACAATATCAGCAAGTACTGTTTCATATTCTTTTAATTCATCTCTTAAAACTGCATTTTCATAGATTCTATATAAATGTCTATAATCATTTGTAGGTTGTACTTTCATAATCTAAATCTGGTTCCAAATGAGATGTTAAATGTTTGGCTCTCTCTTAAAATGTGGTTCTTTTTCAAAAATTAATTTGAATTCAACCACATTTAATAAAAATTTTAATTTTTAAAATATTCCCTCCAAAATTTCACAAATAATAAATGTGAAGAAGGAGGTCTACATTGAAAGTTTTAAAATATTCTTAATGAAAATCTGTATAAGAAAAAAGTTAAAACTCAAGGGAGTCAAGGGAAGTGCTAGGGAGAAGTGAAGGTTTAGTATTTATTTCTCCTCCCCATGAGACCTAGGAGTAACTGGAAATAGAAGATACTGCCAAGAGTCTTAATAAATCAGTAGTGTTCATAAGGAGTAGGGTATGGACTAATAACATTTAATATTTTATATCAATAATTAAAACAATAAGTTAAGATAGCTCATTAGGTTTGAAGCAAGCAAAATTAAGCTGGATCATCGCTTTGGGGCATAAAAATGAAAATAACCTCGATCATATGAAAACAAATGATAATAAGGAAACAAAGAACAACAAACGATAAAAAAAAAAATAAAAGGATGTTACCCTAGACAGTTTGGCTCAGTGGATAGAGTGTTGGCCCATGGACTGAAGGGTCCTGGGTTTGATTCCAGTCAAGGCAAGTACCTTGGTTGCAGGTTCCCTAGCTCTGGTTGGGGTGCATGCAGGAGGCAACCAATCAATGTGTCTCTCTCACATCAATGTTTCTCGCTGTCTCTCCCTCTCTCTTCCACTCTCTCTAAAAATCAGGGGGAAAATATCCTCAGGTGAGGATTAACAAAAATTAAAAATAAATTTAAAATAAAAGGATGTCTAATGAAGACATGCGTCCTTTGGTACAGAAAAGAAATAAACTTTGGAAATACCAGATTGTCAGTGAATTGGGGATGTGGGTGAGGTTCTCCAAAGAGCTGAAAGTAATCTGGTTACACTATGATCTAAAACCTACACAAGACCTAGGAAATTGGTGAAGTCTCCTGAGAAATCTGCATTTGAAAGGGCCAAGGTAAGTTATTTTGGGTTTTGAAAAACACCAATAAGAACTGTACTGTCGGTGACAACTAACAAGAAGGAAAACCTTGTACTTGACTGTCTGACTTTATGGCTCAGCCAGAACAGATGTCAAATGCATTATTACAGGCAAGAGACTGACAGGGACATCTTAGAGGGTCCTTTTTCCCACTGGGAAGTGTACAAATAGAACCAGCACAAGTTATTAAGTGAGAGACTTGTCTGAGATGTGGTGGCATGGAAGAGTGCGACAGGCAAGCACTGGAGCACTGGACTGAGCATCGGGTTGCCTCACCAGTTATCAGTGCCCCTTGCTCTCTTTGTCACTGTTTGCTCAATGCTCAGAGAGGCGGTAACAGGGTCCCATCTTAGGACCCTTAGCTCTACAGTTGAAAACATTATTTTTATTTTGCAAACAAATAAAATACTTACTTGTGGGCATGTCTTCAGTGACGTTTTATCATTTTCTCCAACTTGAACATTTGGACATAATAGAGTCAGAACTAGCACCCTGGTGCCATAAGCCCCAGACTGGTGCATTTTCTCTTTATTTACATCGTGTGTTCCAAAGGTTTTAGATCAAGGCGGATGAATAATCTTTAAAACTTATGTAGTAATATATAAATAATAGCAGTAGTGTGAATGTTATGAGGACTATACAACACCTAATTTAATGTGTGAACTAGAAGAAAAAAGAAAATAAGCTAGAAGTATTTGAGACTAATGAGTAAAATATATCTGATTATTGGAGGCAAAAACAACAGCTTTTATCTAATGAAAAACCATATAAATTCAAATTAACTAATAAATTAAGTGCAGATTACAATTCATCCTGTTTCTATGGTTATGTAAAAACAACAACTGGGCACTTGTTATGCAAAACAAATTTTCCTTTTGAATTGGCAGCTAGAAAGCCTTTAGACAAATGTACCGTAGGACAAACATTGTGTGAAAGTATGGGTCATTTTCTGTTTTTCAACTTTTATTTCCCTACTAGAGGCCCAGTGCATGAAATTTGTGCACTGGGAGGGGGTGGTGTCCCTCAGCCCAACCTGCACCCTCTCCAATATGGGACCCCTCGAGGGATTTCCAACTACCGGTTTAAACTGGCAATCTCAGACATCCCTCTCACAATCCAGGACTGCTGGCTCCCAACTGCTCACCTGCCTGCCAGCCTGATCATCCCCTAACCACTCCCCTGCCAGCCTGATCGATGCTTAACTGCTCCCCTACCGGCCCGATTGCCCCCAACTGCCCTCCCCTGCCGACCTGGTCATCCCCAACTGCCCTCCCCTGCAGGCCTGGTTGCCCCTAACTGCCCTCCCCTGCAGGCCCAGTCCCCTCCAATTGCCCTTCCCTGCCAACCTGGTCGCCCCTGACTGCCCTCCCCTGCTGGCCTGATCGCCCACAACTACCCTCCCCTGCCGGCCATCTTGTGGTGGCCATCTTTGACCACATGGGGCAGCCATCTTTGACCACATAGGGGTGGCCATCTTGTGTGAGGGCATGAGGGTCAATTTGCATATTACCACTTTATTATATAGGATACCTGGTTTTCCTCCCTTTTTTATACTCATTCTACTATATTTGTACCTTTATCTTTTAGATGCCTTAAATTCTTTTGGAACAAGTTGAAAATAAATAAGTTATCATGATACCTTTGTAATTAACTCGTTATTAATAACAGGAAAAGAGCAAAGGGAAATAACCCTCTCCCACTATTGAGACAGGGAAGGCATGTTCCCTGCAAAATATTGGGGGGAGAGGAGGGGAATGGATAAAGGAAAGATAGCTTCCTGTCCAGTAAAGTTTGGGTGACTAGGGAAGCTGAGGTCTGTCAGTCACACCTGGGAGCAGAGGTCTTTGGCCAGATGGGCATGGCCACCGCAAGTCCATGAAGATTTGGGATACATAACTCCTACACAAAGGAGGTCGCTTTCTTCGACCCCCTTGGTGTGTTGCGCTTGACTCCTGGCTTGTGGGGCTCTTTTGCTCCTGCTCCCTTGCATTGTGTGTGGACCCAGCTCCAATATGGAAAGGAAACACCAGTTTTGCTGTTAGCTTTACTGAAACTCTCGCTACACATCTATGACTGGACTAAGGGGAATGAGAGATATTCCATGAAAATAAAGCTTTCTGCCATATCTCATTCTCCCATGGGGGCCTCTGGAAATGCTTCTTACAATGGTACTCTAAGATCCCACCGCCCACTAGCAATGGGAGAAGATGAGGCACTTTTTTCTCTGATAGCCATCACTCTGGAAACATGGGTTATTGGTAGGGTGAGTGTGGATTACTGCCTTAGGTATGCATGGCCAGCCCAAACTCCTCAAAAGAGCTTTAGAAGCACACTCTGAGAGCCAATCTCAGCACACTGCCCCAGGCTACGGACCAAAAAAAACCAAAAAAACAACAACACAAAAGCCAGCTATTCAATCAGTACCTGAGCTTCTGTAAGGAGCTTTGGTGAGAAACCAGCAAACAGATAATGGCATTCCCTTTCACCACTGGACAAAGACTGATAAAAAAGCTTCCTAAGGCCTCAGGAGTGTTAGACATAGGGCCCACGTTTGATCTGTTTCAGTATTTTAACAAATAATTATAGTAAAGGAAATATATGTTTGCATTGATATAACATGTAAATAATGTTAATGATTCAAGGTTCATACCTAAGAGCACGAGTTCAGTTATGGAATTAAATATGTTTATCCTAACTATCAAACAAAGGCTTGAAATAATTAATACATTAGCACTTTAGTCTGATTAGATGAAATATTATTTTTGTATTCAATCCAACATTGGCTATAGAGTATCAGAAAAAACATAACCTGATATATTAAATTAATATTAATTTCATTTTTATTGTCTTATAGAATTTTAGAATTAAGTTTATAAAAGCATTTTAGTTAACATTTATATTAAAAAACAGCATAAGAATTTATTTCTAGTTTTACATTTGTAAGTACACAAAATAATGAAGTTCATACTTTAGCATTAGGAGTCTGTGGGAATTTTTTTTTATTATTATTATTATTTTTTTGCTATGAAAGAAAAAGGAGAACTCATTCTTAAAAATTACTACCATTTTAAATATGGGATTTTGGAGGCCAAAATGTCTTTAAGAGTTCAAGAAAAAAATATCCCGAGTTTGGAATGCAACTAGTGTAATAGGTCGTGAAGAAGATTTCTGTAATGCCAATCATAAGCAAAGTGTGGCTTATGGGGGACCCCTACCTAGTATCATAGCACACAAGTCTCAACAGTGGGAGAGAGGAGAAAGTGAGTGTGTATGTGTGTGTGTGTGTGTGTGTGTGTGTGTGTGTAAAACTGGTAGAAATGACACAATGCAGAATATGCAAATACTTTTAATTAGCTATTTAATTCGAGCAAGCAAAAGAAGTATATTTTTTATATACTAACAAAAAATTCTTCAACATAAAAGTTAAAAGTAAAATGGTGGCACCACTATCACCATTTCAGATTATGCACAGCCTTTCCTCCCATTCTGGTTAGGCAATGTCTCTGAGGTACATTCCCAGTGGGCACAATGATCTTTCCTAAGGATGAATCAGCTGATACTCCTCAAAAGAATTTGGAAAGTCAAAGATTAATAACCAGAACTACCACACAGTGTTATCCATACCACCCACATCAAACGAGGTGATGTAGGCCTCAAGGTAGATTCATAAATATTTATTTTTTATTTCAGTCTCTGCTATTTGGTGATACTGTCATCAATGACATATAATTAACTTTCCACTTCACATTGGGATATGCTTGCTAAAGTCTAATTATCTGCCTGTTTCTTTTTCTACCTTTATTTAAGCCATCTCATGAGGATAAAATATTTAGTTTGGTTTAACAAACAATTGAATTTGTTGTTGAAAAACTCTAATAACGGTTTTTTTTAAGTGATCCTATTGCTACAATTACTACTTAATTTTGAATTCAGGGTGTGTTTTTGTACTTGGCAGTTACATTTATTACATTTTTTTCCATTCTATTGAATCTAATGAATAAGCTTTTGCAATTTTTTTAAATCTTGGTGCTATGTTTTAAATGTAATTTTTCAGTCTGTCACTAAATAGGAAAAAAAATAGTAATTTCTTATTCCTGGAAATGTGATAATGTGCTTAATAGTGAAGACTGCAGGCTTTGACCTGGATTCAAATATTGGCTCCACTGTGAGATCAGGAAAATGTTGCTTAATTTCAAGCCTTAATTTTCCTTACTTTAAAATGGTAATGATGATAGTGCCTACTTCATGGAATTGTGAGGATAATAAACTCACACAAAAACACTTAGCACAGTGCTGTGTGCAATTTGTCTTATTCTTGCTTCCAAATCCACAAGAAATTAAAATATTTGGAGAGATAAAGTATGAGGAGATCAGGTCCAAATCAACACCTAGATTACTATGTTCTGGAAGAACAACAGAAGTATACACAATATAAAACAAAACATTCCCAAGCCATTTACGTGACTTTTAGAATGTATGTGTGATTTCACCACCAGTGATTTCAGTTCCTCAATTTATATTTCCAAAACACACACTGATAGGCAAGAGTAGCTTCTGGACCAAGGAAAAGAGACATCCCACTTTTCTTTATCATTATTATTAAAGGATCCATGCTTTATTTACAGAGTACATGATTCACATAACACACTGAAAAAGTCAGTTAAATGTGTGAGGAATAGCATTTTCTCTGACCTTTGTCAGAGCCAATTTATCTGTGTGTCTCCATGACAAGAGAGAAAAATGGTGTGAAATAAATTTAAGCCCTGGATCTTGTTCCTAATATCACCTTTAAAAATGAAAGCGTAATGATCATAATTTTAACTATTGTAGTAATAACTATTAAGTTTTATCTCAATCCTTACCTAGTATTTCTTCAAACTTTCTATTTAAAATGGGTTCCCTGAAGAACGGCAGTTAAAATAAAAAGTCACATTTTAATTATGGAATCCAAAGAAAACTTTCCAAAAAAAGATAATAGAAATCATCTCAATCAAAATGAGGTGGATAATTTATCCAAAGGCACATATCTTCATAGAAATGTGGTTTTAAAGAAAATATTACACAAACCAAAAAGCTAACCAAAAATATTCAGTTTAAAAAGACAATAGCTCTCAAATCGCCACTGAATATTTTCTCCCTTTCATTAAAATTAACTCCTAAAACCAAAGTAATGTAAAGGTATTACTGCAAATACCAGGAAATTTAGATGCATTTATTTTTCATTAGTAGCCCAAAATGTAAATTAAAGAGAAGGAGGATGAACACCACTTTAATCATCAGAGTTCAACAGTTTAAGTCAACACCCCACCCCCAAGGGAATTAGACTATAGCTTCATGCAAAGATGCCCAATTGAACATCACTCCAAATTTGGACATGCCCAATTTTGCCCCCACTCCCATCCAGTTCATCCCTCCTGTTTAAATGCCCAAAAGCATGGATATGAGAACCTGCAGCAGCAGCACTGGACCCAGGTTCAGCAGGCCTGCGTTCTCCTCCCAGCTCTGCCCAGGAACTTACATGCCTTGTGCCTCAACATCCTTACCTGGAAAATGGCCCAGTTGGACTAGTTGATCTGCAAGGTAGAGTAATGGACACTTCCCACCCTTAAAATATGTGAAAAGCAGATTCGATACCAAAGGTGTATTTTTACAACACTGTTTTAAAATACAAGTATTTGGTACCTGCCTGTTTGTGAAAAAAAAACAAACAACATATCATTTGACTTGAGGTATTAAAACAAATGTGTAAATTCATCTATCAGAAGAACAGTTACTATTCTAGATGTTTGTGCTTCAAGTAAATAGTATAATTTAGTTGTTACGTGTAAATGATGTTTCTCCTTATTTGGAAAAAAGCAAAATCAAGCATTTCCCTAATATTAAGGAAGACATTCTTACTAATCAGGTTGTTAAGCTACCAAATAAGAAAACTGCACGTCTAAGTTTTTAAGCACACAGAGAAAACCTATACAAGATAGCTACATCGGCCCAGCCAGTGTGGCTCAGTGGTTGAGCATGGACCCATGAACCAAGAGGTACCTAGTTTGATACCTGATCAGGGCACATGCCCAGGTCTGGGTTTCAGCGAGGTCCCCAGTGGGGGGCATGCATGAGGCAGCTGATTGATGTTTCTATCTCTCCATTCCTCTCTCTCTAAAAACCAATAAAACCATATATTTTTTTAAAATAATGAGTTGCTGAAGAACTTGTAAGGTTAAATAAAAAAGCCCATGCATTCTATAGCTGTTCTATGAAATAGAATAAAAGCTCCCAAAGTGTGTGGAAGGGAAGAGGAAGAGTAGGATATGCAATTTTAAAACTACTTCCAAACTAATGCAATTTTAGTTATTTTAAAAGTAATCATTTTCGTATTTTCTCAAGCTTCACATCTCAGTCCTTTTTACCTTCTTTTACTCTAATTCCCAGATACTCACTCTCCTTCTCCTCCTCCCAGCCTTTTCTTTCTGCCCCCCTCCTTCCCAGGTGCACTCCCCAGCCCTCTCCACCACTTTTTTAAGCCACCCCACGGATACCTGTTCCCTTACCTGTCGGCGCTGAGGGCAGTGAGCGTGAACACGGACACCCCCACGGAGGTGAGCTGGATGACCGGGATCAGTTTGCAGCCCACCTTCCCGAACATCCACTCGTCAAAGAAGTAGCGCGAGGCATCCACCGGGACGCAGGTGAGCAGCAGCAGCACGTCCCCGGCGACCAGGTTGGAGATGAAGATGTTGGGGGCGCTCCTCATGGCGCTGTTGGTGATGAAGATCTTCACCAGCATGATGTTGCCCAGCAAACCCACCGTGATGATGAACAGGTAGAGGGACGGGATCACACAGCGGATCACCAGCTCGGCGGTGGTCCCCTCGGGGGCGGGCAGGAAAGCCCCGTCCGACAACCCGGGAAAGAAACCGCTCTGATTCAGGCCGGCGGGCTGGGAGAGGTTGCCGAGAGACTTGGGGGGCATGGTCTTCTTTCCAGGGGCGTGCGCTGGAGTCTTCGTGCGTGCGCCCAGGTGCCCTGAAAAGTGGATTTCCGCGACAAGTTTACTGCCTGTGGGGAACGCGTCACACTGCGCGTCCCGGAGGGGACGGGCGGGCGTGTGAGAAATCTGTCCACGCGCTCCTGAGCTTCACTTCTAGAAGAGGCACACTGGCTCCGAATTTAAAAAAAAAAAAAAAGGCAAAGCAATTTGCGTCTTTGTTTCAGTCTCCACTGGAGGAAGGCTCTTTGGTGAACAAAGACGTATCCCTGAGGGATGACTGGAAGTACCTGCCTGCCTGCTCTTTGGGAGCGGAGGAAGGCATCCTGTCGCTGTCCAGCGAACCGCGGCTGAATCTCTGGCAACGAGCCTGGGGCGGCTGGTACTCTGCTCATCCCACGGCTTGTTTTCGCAGTTCCTGTTGTATTGTGTGGGATTGGAGGGGATCTGGGCGCTGTCTGTCTCACAAGGTGTCCCTGCAGCCATCCATCAATACCAGCCTCTGAGCAGGAGGAGCCCCAGCCAGAAGTTTGTGAACCTCTAAGGATTTGGGAGGCTGGCAAGTGTCTGATGCTGTAAAACAAGGAATTTAGAGAAGAGAATGGGTGACAAAGAATAAAGTAAATGAATGGAATTCTCTCCCCACTTATTCTTCCTGGATCCAATTTTCTCATTTCCTACAGCTGGGATATTATCATTAAACTCATATTTTATTGAAATATAACATGCATAAAATGCACACTTCTTAAATGTATAGCTCAAGCTAACCACCATTCAGAACCTACAAGCTAAACACTGTCCCTAAGGTAACCAGTACTGGTTCTGCCTTGTATCATCTAAGATTAGTGTGCTGCTCTGGAGCATAACATAAATGGAATTATAAAGTATGTAATCTTGTGACTAAATTCTTTCACTCAACATTATATTTATGAGATCCACCCATGCTTTTGTATGTAGAATTTTTCACTGCTATATAATATTCCATTATAAATATGCCACTGTTTATCCCATTTAAGGCTATTGAAATTAGGACTCTTTATAGTTTTAGCTACTTTGAAGTGTTTCTTTAAATATTCTTGTGTCTCTCTTCTGGTGCATATTTGAATCCCAGATGTAGATTTGCTAGGTTACAATGATTATGTTCAACTTTAACAGGAATTGACAACTTTTCAAAGCAAATTTCAACTTTTCTTTTGGAATCCTGCTTGACAATATCATTTAAGGCTAAACATATGTATGCCCATGACTTTACTTTTTAATGCCAGGTTGCGCTCTCTCTCTCTCTCTCTCTCTCTCTCTCTCTCTCTCTCTATATATATATATATATATATATATATATATATATATATATATATAAAGAGATATTGACTTAGAAAAGTATAAAACACCATATATATATATATATATATATATATATATATATATAGAGAGAGAGAGAGAGAGAGAGAGAGAGAGAGCAACTGGCAGTCAGACATCCACCAAGGGGTTCTAGATTGGAGAGGGTGCAGATCAGGCTGAGGGACACCCCCCACCCCCCACCCTCGTGCATGAATTTCATGCAACAGGCCACTGAAATTTGTGAAACTCTAATGATTACAATGATTATGTTCATAATATATATATGAAATTCGTGCACGGGGGTGGGGGTTGGGCGGTGTCCCTCAGCCTGGTCTGCACCCTCTCCAATCTAGAACCCCTCGGTGGATGTCTGACTGCCAGTTTAGGCCCGATCCCAACTGGCAGTTGGACATCCCTCTCACAATCCGGGACTGCTGGCTCCTAACAGCTCGCCTGCCTGCCTGCCTGATTGACCCAAACCACTTCTGCCTGCCAGCCTGATTGTCCCCTAACTGCTCCCATGCTGGCCTGATTGACTCCTAACTGCTCCCCTACTGGCCTGATCACCCCCAAGGCTTTTATTAGTATAGATATGACCCTTCACAGAAAATTTCACTAACCCTGCTTTACAATAAGGGCTTGACAATTGAATCATTGGGGCCAGACACCAAGATTTCCTTTCTTTGAATAGTGGAGAGAATAATTATCTTGTCTTTAAGTTGCCCTAAACATCAAATGAGATAATGACTTAGAAAAGTATAAAACACCATATAAAGACAACTATCTTTTTCATGTACTGAAAAGACAATAATGTGGTAAAATGAAAAACACTATTTTTATTCTCCCCTTCCTTCCTTTATAGCCTTTATTTAAACTTTGAAATTTATAAATATTTCACTCCTATTTTCATTTCTTTACATTCAATATTATTTTGTATTAGTTTCACATTTTATATTAAAGAATAGTGGTTAGACAATCATATACTTTACAAAGTGTTCCCCGATATTTCCAGTACCCACCTGGCATCATACCATCATTACAACACTATTGACTATATTCCCTATTTAAGTGACAATAGGTTTACAGGTTCCTTCCAATATTTCTTTTGTGTTGTTCGTCCTTCCTTTTCTTTCTCATTTCTTCCCTCACTTTCTTTATATAGTATCTCAATTGGCCATCAAAGCTCAGCGAAGGCACTGGGACATGCTTAATCCATTTTACAGATCAGGAAACTGAGGCCAATTCCAGTAGGCTGCGGAACTTGACCAGCATGCAGGGAGCCCTCACAGCCTTGCTCTCCGCCCTTCCTAAGGGGCAGCTGTGGGGCAAACAGAACAAACCTTCCCATCAGGTTTCCGAGCCTAGTTCTCAAGCACTTCTTCATCGTGGATGCTCCACATTCTTTCCTCTCCCTGGTCCCCACTCCTTTTCTTTACTGGCCTCCCTTCTGGGGAGCAGGTGGTAGGCTTTGCACTCACTGCACAGGTGTGCGCTTGCCATGGGGCAGGGTGGCGCGGGCTTGCTTTTGGGCCAAGGCGGGAGCAGGAGTTGCTGCCTCTGAAGTGAGAAGGCCGCCCGGGCGAGGCCTGGTTAGCACCAGGAGCTTCTCTGAATCGCGGCAGCCAGTCAGGTACCCTGCAGTGCGGCACCCCTCCACTGAGGTGGTGCCACCCCTCAACCCCCGCCTCAGGGCTGTGGGTCTGCACCCTTCCACCAAGGCATCCTTCCATGCCCCTTGTTCCCTGCCTGGACGATCTGCATCTTGGGGCCACTGCAGAACCTCGCTCTCCACAGGCGAGGCAGATCCCTGCCCGCGGGCCCACTGCCCCAGCCCAAGCCCCCTCCGGTGCACCCTGCCTCGCCAGGTTTTTGCCTTTCATCTGTGGCATTGGTGACAGCACACTCCTAGCAAGCCTGGTACCCAGCGGGGCACAGGGTCAGTTCTTTGCCCAGAATGTTAGAGGTTGCAGTAGCATTTGCAGATGTCGCCCAGAGCCTGCTGGTGAAGGCAGCGCCTGTGTGGGGTGTCCTCATAGAGGGATGGTGCGGAGACGCTCTGCACCCCTTGGACTGCCCACCTCCTGGCTGGCTGCTTTGCCAAAGCCCCTGAGCTCGCCCGGGAGCCACCCCTCAGGCAGCCCCACAGTCGGGCTTCACGCCTCTGCTAGGTCTCCACTCTCACCTGGGTCACCTCCTTTCTTCCACATTCGGCCTTCATCCATCCCTCTCTCCTGCACTGCTTGCGCTCCAGGCCCGAAAGAAAAGGACCAAGGCCAAGAAGGACAAAGCCCAAAGGAAGTGAGTCTTGAACCCCCACATCTCATTCTCTGGATTTCCTCCTGCACCTCCTCTCTGTGTCACATCTTGAACGGGTACCCTGCGGCCCAGCCACATGGCCTCGGGGCAGCCTGGTAGAGTTGGTCTCCGTGAAGCTGTGGATCTGTGGCCAGAGGCCCGGCCTGGGTCTCAGCAACCCCATGCCTGCTGGAAAGGGCTGTTGGAGGAGGACCGCAGTCCATCGGTCATTAGCTCCCCAACTCCAGAGGAGGCGCCACAGGCTCATGTCCCCAGGGCAGGCCCCGTTCCCCCCTCACCCCTCACCCCCTGCTGAGCGGTCATGACATTATGGAGTCCCAGCCTAATTTGCATATTCCACTCATTATATAGGATATATGTTGGAAAAGGCAAACATTTTTGTTGTAATCAATGTTATGTTTTCTAACTCAATCTCCTCTTCTTGGATACTCTTCTCAATAAAGTCTTCTGGATTTCATTACTTAAAATAATGTTACTAAGTGAAAGTTGGTTAAATAGAATGTTTATATACATAAAACTGACTATATGTAAATACTAGAGGCCCAATGCACGAAATTCGTGCAAGGGTCTCGGCCCCCGCTGCTGCCACAGCGGCCTCGGCCCCCGCCCACACAATGGCTGGGACCTCTGCCACTTCTGCCTCAGCCCCCGCCGCTGCAGCTTCATCCGGAATGTCTTCGGAAGGACCTCCGGAAGGACATCTTGAAGGATGCCCCATCTAATTAGCATATCACTCTTTTATTGTTATAAATTATATTGTTGTAGATTATATCATAAATATAAATTTTAGAGTCTATAACTATTTTATCTTTATTTAAATTTATTATTTTAACATCCAATCACATTATGCAAATTGTATTACTAAAGCAATCTTCTAAATGATGAAATCTCTCAAACTTTCAAAATACAACCATCTTATTTTAATCTATTTCATATGAAAACATATTGCAGTCTAAATTGCTGCATACACATATATATTTTCTTCTAATGTTTTCCATATTATGCAAATTGTTTATTTTAGGTGAAAAAAATTATTGAGCCTAAAAACTGGATTAACATATATCCAACTGTTTGGCATTATAGAAATAAGCATCTGGGTTATTGAATTGTTTCCATTTCTAGTGAATTCACGTGTATTTACTCAAAGCTTTGGATTAATGGGAGTAGAGAATATAATGAATGTTTTAATAGCAAAAGCCTTACTAATACTTTATTAAAATGTTATAAAGTTATTATAATTATGTTCATATTACTTAGACTCATCACCAAATTATGTATAAGTACATGGGCATTGTCTCAATTGCCCATAGAATCAATGCATATCAGAAATAAGCATCCATTGAAGAAATAAGATTTTTTTTATTAATCAGTGTTCCATGTACTATATTATCCCATCTTATAAAGAGGGAATATGCTAATTGACCATCATGCCCTCACAAAGATGGCAGTGCCCACAGCCAATAGGAGGGAATATGCTAATTGACTGCCACACCCTCAAAGCTGGTGGCGCCCACAGCCACAAGATGGCGGTGCCCAGTCCTCTCAGCCCCACCGGGGCGGCAAGCTCACGGAATGACCGGGCCCACTGCCAGGCAATTCCAGCTGCTCCGTGCGCCTGCCTCCAGAGTCCCCCAGTCCCCTCAGCCCCCCAGCTGCCCAGGGCCAGCCCAAGGCACTGGCAAGTCTCAGATGGCAGCTGCCCAGCTGCCCAGGGCTGCTAGAGGCTCAGGTAACCAGGGCTGGCCGAGGCTTGCACTGCCAGCAGTGGCAGCAGCTGAGGTGTGATGGGGTGTCGCCTTCCCCTCATCTCTAGGTCACCTCCCACCCCTAAAGGCTCTCGGACTGTGAGAGGAGATAGGCCAGGCTGAGGGACCCCCCCTCCTCCAGCACATGAATTTTCATGTACCAGGCCTCTAGTGTTAATATAATAGTATACAATTATATACAGTACATAACACTTGATAATAATGATAATGAACTGCCATGGTGCTGGTTTATGTATTTACTATTCTATACTTTTTGTCATTATTTTAAAGTATATCTTTTCTACTTATAAAAAGAGTTTGCTGTAAAACACTAATTTATGTCATGCTGGACCAGCAGCAACTTCATACATCTCTTGTTTACCATGGCTCTTGATTGCATTATTTTTCTTGTGCTTGAGTCAGTCGTGTGCTGTTTAGTTTATCATGGCCCCTAAGGACACAAAATCCATTACTAATGTTTTCAATAAGAGGTCACATCAAGCGACTGACCTGGAAATGAAATTAAAAGTGATTAAGGACTAGGAAGTTGGAAAATTTGTGATGGCTATGGCTCACCAGTCAGGCATGTCCCATTCCACCATAGCTATGATCTTGAGAACAAGAAGAAAATGATGGAAGCTGTTAAAGGATATGCTTCATTGAAGGCAATGAGACTAAGAAAGTTCAGAAAGATCCTCTATCAAATTTGGACAAAATGTTAATGACATGGATTGCAGACCAGACACAGAAATATATCCCTCACAGCCCCATGACAATCATGATCAAATAAAAAATTTTGTTTTTGTGATGTTGAAAGAAAAGTCTGGAACTGACTACAATGCTAGACTTACTGCTAGTACTAGGTGCTTTAAACACTGCAAGAATTATTATTTATTGCATAATGTGCACGTGATTGGTGAGTCTGTGAGTGTTGATGTAGTAGCAACTGAAGAATTTTTGGAAAATTTTAGATAAGCTGATTTTGGAGGAAAATTACTTGCAAGAGCAAATATTCAGTAGGGATAAAACCCTATTCTGAAAATGGAGGCTATACCATCTAGGATTGTGTAAATGGACTCTGTAATGTTCACTAAACAAAAATCAACTAACAATGCATTTCCATTTGTTAAGCACTGCATGACTGCACAAACCAAGGGCACAAGCCGTGAAAGAAAGAATTGATAAGCTTGACTTAATGAGCTAATCAAAATTAAATACTCTGCTTTGCAGGAAGTATTGTCAACAGAATGAGAAGACAATGAGAAGACAAGTCACAAACTGGAAGAAAAATATATTAGGAACAGTTGAAACTCAACAGTATGAAAACAAATAACCCAATTTAAAAACAGGCAAAAGATATATCTGAACAGACACTTTGCCAAAGAACATGTAAAGATGACTAGCATATGAAAAGATGCTAAATATCATATGTCATTAGGGAATTGCAAATTAAAACAACAATGATGTCGTCCCATTTGTTTATATATATTTTTTGTTTCCTTTGCTCAAGGAGAAATACCAGAAAAAATATTGCTATGAGATATGTCCAAGATTTTACTGCCTATATTTTCTTCTAGTGTGAATGTCATATTGTACAGCCGCTTGGGAAGACAGTTTGGCAATTTCTAGCAAGCCTAAATATACTCTTACCATACATTCCAGTAATTGTGCTCTGTGATATGTACTCAAATGAGTTGAAAACTTACTTTACACATAATCCTTCACTGCACATGGGTATTTATATAATTCACAATTATCAAAATGTGAAAGTAACCAAGATGTCCTTTAGTGGGTGAATGTATAAACTGTGATATATACAGACAATGGAATATTATTCAGCTCTAAAATATGAGCTAACAAACCATGAAAAGACATGGAGGAAATGTAAGTGAAAAAAGCCAATCTTTAAAGGTTACATACTGCATGATTCTAAGTGTATGACATTCTGGAAAAGGCACAACTACAGCGAAAATAAAGGGAGCAATAGTTGCCAGGGGTTACCCTAAGGAGGATGGAAAGAAGAGGCAGCTCACAGAAGACTTTTAGGACAGTGAAACTACTCTGTAGGGCATCATAATAGTGGGAACATGTGTCATTTGTCAAAATCCATGGAATGTACAACTCCACGAGTGAACTCTAATGCAAATGGTGATAATACTCTGTCAATATAGGTACATTAATTATAACAAATGTACTGCTCTGTGCAGAATATTGATAGTGGGGGAGTCTATCCATGTGTGAGAAAAGAGGGTATATAGGAAATCTCTGTACCTTGTGCTCACTTTTTTTGTGAACCTAAAACTGCTTTTAAATTGCTCTAAAAATTAAAGTCAAATTTTTAAAAAGATAAATATTAAAAAGTTATATTTGTCTAATAAGGTGCTGCATTTTACCTAGATACTTATGTTTATGAAAATTACTTGTTAGGATTATCTGCTTTAAATTTTACTGTCAAGAGAAACCTTACTTGATGTTTTGTTGTTGTTGTTATTATTGTTTTGTGCCCTGACTAGGAATTGGAATTAAACAGTGACTTCCTGGTTCAGAGGTCAATGCTCAACCACTGAGCCCCGCCGGCTGGGACTTGAGTTTGTTTTTTATTTTAAATAGACTACACCTATGGCTTAAAAAATTGTACCAAGGAACATCATAATCAAATCACAATTACAAATAAAAAATATTACTATCAGCCATTAATATAAATAAAATAATAAGCAAACAACCATGTACCGAGACACAAATAAAACAATGACAGGAAACACTTTACTGGGAACAATGCAAGCCCAAGACAATGGAGCAGTATGTTTAAAATGCTAAAAGAAAAGAAAATGTCACTTGAAATTTTTTACTAAAAAAAATAATTTTGAAAAACAAGATTTGATACATAACTGCACACATACAAAAGGTCAAAAATGTATCACCAGCAGACCCACACTAAAAGGCTAAAAGAAGTTCTGCAGGTGTAATTAAAATGATTCTATCTTTATCTTCAAATATAAATAAAATCATGTAAATGGTAAGTATGTAAATTAATTTGTTTTTATTTAAATCTCTTTAAGAGATAATTGAATAAGCAAAAGTAAAATATATACATATTATGTGAATTATAACATACATAGAAGTAAAATATGATAATAATAGAACAAGGAAAAGGGAGAGGGGAAATGCAAGTATATTCTTGTAATGTTCTTATCTATATCTGAAATGGTATAATATTACTTGAACATTGACTGGGACAAACTGACTGGGATAATTAGGCTATGTAGGTTGATAGCAATACTATCAACCCACTTGAACGAATTAGCATTTATAAATTACTTCTTTAAGCAATGGCAGTATGTACATTCTTTTCTACTGCCTACAGAGAACTTACAATGATAAAATATATTCTAGGACATATAAAAGAATACAAAACTTAAAATTCTGTTCAATAGCAGCAAAGGAATTATATTAGAACGCAATAATAAAAGGTTACTTGGAAAATCCTCAAATCTATGTAAAATAAAACATTTCTAAATGACTTATTCCAAGAATAAATCAAAAGGCAAAGTAGAATGTAATTCCAGTTAATAAAATTTACAAAAGCACAATCTATGAATAGGATAGAGGAGTGATTAGAGGGAACTTTATGGCACTAAATGCCTATAATAGAGCAGAGTCAATGCTTTTTGCTTATATCTTAAAAATCTAGAACAAAAATAATAAATTAAACCCAAAGTAAGCAGAAGAAAGAATATAAGGTAAAAGCAAATTCAATGATCTAGAAAACATAAGAACCATAGAAAAATCAATCAACGCAAAAGCTTGAGATCAATAACATTGATTTGCCTCTAGCCAGACTTATCAGAATAGAGAAGACACAAATGAGAAATACCAGTAATGAAGTCAATACATTCTGTAGATATTTTTAAAGTATATAAAATACAATAAATAATTCTATGACAATATATTAAACAATTGAGAAGAAATGGACAAATTCCTTTGGAAAGAAACAAATTACCAAAGACAACATTAAAAAAATAATAACCTAAATAGTCTTATATTAAATAGGCTATTACATTGGAAAGCTTTGCCATAAAGAAAATTCTAGGTCCAGATGATATCACTGCTAAATTTTACCAAATATTTATGAAAGAAATAATGCCAATTTTAAACAAAGATTATTCAAGTAATTAAAACAAAACAAAAAGTAAATGCTAACAAGAAATAAATCAGGATAAGAAAATATGATGGAATGACTTGATTTTAAATGAAATATCCTATAAAATGGAAGAGGAGAGAATATTTCCCAACTCATTCTAAGAGGCTGGCACTATGTTGATACTGAAAGCAGATATACAAAGTACAAGGAAATAAAATAAACTATAGACCAAAATCTCCTATGAACACAAATATGAAGATTCTTAACAAAATTTTAGTAAATCAAATCCAAAATTATGCATTTGAGCAAAAAACACCACATGATGACCAAGTAGAGTTTATCCCTGGATTGCAACATTGGCTTATCACTTCAAAAATCAGTGCAATTCACTATTAATAGACTAAAAAAAGAAAAACCATATTAACATCTTAATAGATGCAGAAAGGGCATTGGATATGATCCAACATCTATTCACAATAAACTTTCTCAGCAAAAAAGAAATAGAAGGGGTCTATGTCAATATGATTTTTAAAATCTACAAAAAATACCTGTAGTGAGCACTATATGCTTATGGATGAAAGACTAAATGCCTTTCTCCTGAGTGTGTGTGTGTGTGTGTGGGAGAGAGAGAGAGAGAGAGAGAGAGAGAGAGAGAGAGAGAGAGAGAGTTTTTTCTTACACATCTAATTTAATGTTGTTATAGAGATTTTAGCTATTGCACTAAGGCAAGAAAATTAGTGAAAAGACATACAGATTTGTTAAAGCATATGATAGGAAATGTATAGGGCAGTGATGACGAACCTATGACACGCGTGTCAGCACTGACACGTGTAGCTATTTCTGATGACACGCAGCCGCTGAGGCAGCCGCAAGCTGAGGATGAAACATTTGCTGCTCCTGAGGATGAAACATTTGCAAAATAATGTTTTTTCCTCAAAGTGACACACTACCCAAGTTATGCTCAGTTTTTTGGCGAAGTTTGACACACCAAGCTCAAAAGGTTGCCCATCACTGGTATAGGGGTTGGGGTACCAAAGATATGGTAGTTCAGCTATAAAACTAAATCTACCTGACAAACTGGACTTACGTTGGGAGGAAATGTTTAGGTAAATAAATTATGCAAATTAATGAAAGAAGGTGAATTATAATTTGAAGAAGGGAGCTAACAAATTAATTATTCAAGAGGAAAAAGTAAACATAACTTTGGTGCCTTGTGAGATACATTTAGGAAGATACTAATAATTTTGTCTCTTAATCTTGAATTTTATTTCTATCAGGGCAAATTACTTTCTTGGCTGAAGCCTCTGCCATTACTGCAACAAAATGCCATGGCCTGAGGGGCAGCAGACCTGTGAAACATTGCTATTAGAGTGATTTAGTTCATATCTATCTATATAAAAGCCTAAGCTAGCATCGCAACTGAACGGACGACCGAACAGGCTGCGTGGAGCGACCAAACCGGCAGGGGGGTTAGTGAGGGGCAACCAAACGACCGAGCAGCAGGCTGCATGGGGCGAATAGGCTTGCAATGGGGGCAGTTGGGTGTGACCAGGCTGGGGGGGGGCAGTGAGGGGCAACCAGGCCGGCATTGGGGGGGGGGGGGCAGATGGCAGTGACTGGGCCAGCAAGGGGGCAGTTGGGAGCGACCAGGCTGGCAGGGGGTGCAGTTAGGGACAACCGAGGGGGCAGTTGGGAGCGACCAGGCTGGCAGGGGGACAGTTAGGGGCAACCAGGCCAGTGAGGGGGCAGTTGGGAGCAACCAGGCTGGCAGAGGGGCCAGTAAGAGGTGACCAGGCTGGTGGGGGGGCAGTTAGGGGCAACTAGGCTGGCGGGGGGGTGCAGTTGGGTGCAACTAGGTGGCAGGGGTGCAGTTGGGGGTGACCAGGTCAGCAGGGGGGCCAGTTAGGGGTAATCAGGCATACAGGCAGGTGAGCAGTTAGGAGCCAGTGGTCCCAGATTGTGAGGGGGATGTCCGACTGCCGGTTTAGGCCGGATCCTAAACCGGCAGTCAGACATCCCCCAAGGGGTTCCGGATTGGAGAGGGTGCAGGCTGGGCTGAGAGGACCCCCCACCCACCCCCCATGCATGAATTCTGTGCATCAGGCCTCTAGTTTATTTGATAAAACCACAGAAACTCTTACACTGGCTAAATGAAGAGACACTAATGTGATTACCTGTTGTCTCTCAATTTACAGATGACATGCACTACCACAAACCCTTCTGGAACATCTATAGGAATGACTTCCCTCCCGATCAACCCTTAAGAGGCCTATTCAATAGTTGAGTTAAAGATCATTGTGTAACTATAAATTTTGATGACCATCTCTTACAAAAATACCAAGTTATGGTGGAAAGTTGTCTGCCACTTGCGTAGCATGTCATAAATGTTACATGTCAAAACACTTTCTATCTTACTTCTTTTTAAAGAATATATAACATGAATATTACTCAAGCAGACAGATTCATGAGCAACACAACTGGACTCACAACCTGGAGACTAACCACAGCTCCTGTAATTCAGGTGGTCTATGAGAGACCCTCAGGCATACATAGATAAAGGTATTATTTAGGGATAACCACTACTGCATGAGTTTGTCTTAGAAAACACAACAATTTTGTAATAACATTTCGTAATTTTATTCAGGCAGTTAGCATACAGTGGATACAACATATATGGTAAGTAAAGCAAAATTGAATACCAGATCATAAAGACTTTGAGGGAAGGTAGGACTAGGCATAAGAAAATCAGTACTAACAAAATTCACCATTAATGCAGAGACATTAAGAGGATAGAAATTTCTTGCCAAGATAAGATGCCCCGTGGTTATCCTGTTCCAGGGAGCAGGTAAATGATAGCAAGCTTTTTAGTCTGGTAAAGAAGCTTTAATTAAATTCTTCTACTAGTAAATAAAATAAATGTTAAGAAAACATGACTGAACAAAATGGTGGGAGGCACTTGCAGTCTGAATCCAGCAGGGCTGTTAGATGTGCCCTTACAAATGGAAGCAGAGGCAGCTCAGGGTGGGAGGACAACTTTTGGAATGGCAGCATAAAGGGCTCCAGTGAAACATCTAGAACTGGTTAAAACTATGAATAAACATAAGAAGCTATTTAATGTCTCTAGAAATTGTCCAAACTGCATATAGCAAATGAAAAAAAAATATTATTCAATAATATCTACTAAATCTCAATAAAAAACTTCCAAAGTCTGGCATTTAGGACTCAATTTGAGACTTCATCCCCTATACTGCCAGCTCAGCATGATAGAAGCTATTTTCCATGTGAGAGCAGCCAAGAACACAGGGTTTCCTCTCCCCAAAGCTCCCCATCGAGTGTGGTGGTATCCCTCCCAAAGGGGCAGGCAGGATAGTAGCAATTCTCATCCTTCTCGTTTCCAGGCTCTCTTCCCAAAAAAAGCAGCTGAGTGGTCTGGACCTATCTTTATCACACTCAACTCTTACTACTAGGGCAGAAATTCTACCCCACGTGCAGCAGGTATGAATACTGCACCCCAATCCCTCTCACCCCAGCTAGCTTGTAGTGGGGAGATGAGATTCTGTGCTGGAAGAGGCAAGCCAAGCAGACCAGAAGCTACCATCCCTGCCCAAAGCCATGCTAATAAATCAGGGGTGTCACTCAAAGAAAAAGAGTCATAGTCTCTGACCCCAAAATGAACTCCAAAGCTTTTCCTAAGGGAACTGACTTTACTGGGAATAAAGTATGGGTAAATTCAAGCTAAAGGATGCTCCTGAAAACAATGGAGATTCTAGTGACAAGAAATTAAGAGGAGGCTGGTTGTAAGAGCAACAAAATAAAATGTAACCCAGGTACAAGTTTACAACTGGAGAAATATAGTGAAAAAGGAACCTTTTGGAGTTGAAACAAACATAAAAAGCAAGTCTTAAAGAATGCTCTTGCAAAGAGGCCAGATTTAATTGGAACATACTGTGGGCAGATTTATGACATTAAGGAATTATTGAAAATGAGGCAGCAGACAGACAGCAACTAATGGAGGCTAACAGCTCCATGGTGTACCTACAGAGGCAGATAGCTTAACATAAGGATCAGGAAAAGAGAACACCAAAGAGAGCACTGCTAAAACCACTTCATCCCAGTGTGACTGTACATACACCAAAGGCTGTGCCTGGTCAGGAGTGATATCAGAGGCTGCACGATGCAGGGAAAACAGACAACATTGAAACGGCCCCACGTAGTCACTAAGCAAATAAATAAGCAAGCAATAACAAGTGGGTGGGGACAGGGTTAGTATACAAAGTGGCTACAATATATTATCTAAAATGTCCAAGTCTCAACCAAATTATGAGAAATGCAAAAATTAGGGAAGTGTGACTCATACAACAAAATATTAACTTTTGAGGGGACCCACATTTTGTATGATTCCATATCCTATATAATAAAAGGCTAATATGCAAATTGACCAAACGGCAGAACGACTGGTTGCTATGACGCACACTGACCACCAGGAGGCAGACGTTCAATGCAGGAGCTGCCCCAGGTGGTCAGTGCGTTCCCACAGCGGGGAGAACCGCTCTGTCAGAAGCCAGGCTCACGGCTGGCGAGTACAGTGGCGGTGGTGGGAGCCTCTCCTGCCTCCGCGGCAGCACTAAGGATGTCCAACTGATGGCTTAGGCCTACTCTCTGTGGGCTCCCAGACTGCAAGAGGGCGCAAGCCAGGCTGAGGGACCCCCCTCCCGAGTGCACAAATTTTGTGCACCAGGCCTCTAGAATGTATATGAAATGTAATGCATGAAATTTATACAATATGTCTAGAATGAGCAAACCTATAGAAACAGAAAATAATTTAGTATTTTCCTGACTGGGAAGTTGGGGAAAAATGGGAAGAAATTTGGAAAATTGCTAATGGGTATAGGTTTGGTTTTGAGAGCAGTAACAATTTTTAAATTTATTGTAGTGATGGTTACACAACTATGAATATATTATAAAGCATTTAATTGTATTTGTTAATTAAATGCTTTATAATATATTCATAGTTAAATGTGTTAGTGGTATGGTATATTAATTATATATTAATAAGGGTGTAAGAGAAAAGAAGAAAGAAGAGGAGGAGGAGGAAGAAGAGGGTCATCAACTTATCATATTTACTGCCTCCTCCATTATAGAAAATTTATGAAGCCATTAAATTATGGAAGTTTCTAAATAAGGGATGTAATTCACATCATTCTCCTTGCCAGCTTGGTTTCAAGAATAAATACAAATAAGTCACACACAATTGTTGACCATGTGTGGACAGGAATTACAGTAAATTTATCTTAGACTAGAGGCCCAGTGCATGAAATTCTTGCACAGGTAGGGTCCCTAGGCCTGGCTGGTGATCAGGGCTGATCTGTGGGGCAATCACACCTGCCTTGGCTGGCCAGGTTCCACCCACTCACCAGCCCTACCCCTCCTCTGCCGCCACCACCAGTCGCCTCCCTCTGCGGGGCAACCAGCAGGGCAATCAGGGGGGCCCCACTCGCAACCACCTTGGCTGGCCTGGGGCCTGCAGGCTGGGGGAAGCTCCTACATTGAGCATCTTCCCCCTGGTGGTCAGTGCATGTCATAGCAACCGGTTGTTTCGTAGGTCATTCTGATGTTTGGTCGATTGGCATATTAGGCTTTTATTATATAGGATAATCCCACTGAGAACTTGGTTAACTCTTTTAGAAGACCCCTCCCAAAGGGAAACTATTTCAAATGAACCCTATAAAATGATAAAAGATATGTAGCTACGCCCACAAATATTTGACTTCACTAATGTGCGGCTTTTGGTTTACTCACTGTACACAACAAAACCTGGTATCTGGGAAAAGGTCATTTCTGTTGGGAAGGGGCAATATATGCAACAGTCATAATTTCTGAGATGTTAATAAAAACCAAAAAAATTAAATACTTTTCTTAGTAAGAAAAAATTTGCTTTGGTTATATAATATTGCAATTTCTATGATTTTTCCAATTGTTAAAATTACTTATAAAAAAACTAATTAGACCTTCACTTATGCAGCAGTCTCTTAACCATTGTCCTTTAAAGGGAAGCTTATTTAAAATAGTATTATCTATCCATTAGTTTCAATTAAGATTCAAAAAATGTGAAATGAATTACCTTATGCAAATTAGAACATAGAATTGGAATGACATTGGGTTTTATTAGCAAAAAATTAAACATTGAAAACCTTAGGATACCATAAATGTCAATGATAATTTAATTCGTGTAGAAACATGCATTAGTCTGTTCTTAGAAAATTCCTCTGAATTCCCATTTAAAATTCAGCTCTTTCTCTCTTAGTGGGATATCTCTCAAAGAACTTGCTCAGAAGCCACCAAGGCAATACCTAATACAAAAGCATGTTATTTGTGTTGCTAGATTGACAAAGTAAGCAAATACTTCAATCCTTTCTAGTTAAATAGTATTTTCTTATTCAGAAAGGTCCATTTAATTGCCACAATACATCTGATTTTCATTCTGAATGTTGTGGAGCCAAAAATCAAAAGAAATTTTCCAACTTGAAACCCTTGGCCTAATAATCTGCTAGGTATTTCTCAAAGGTAAACAGGATTATAATTTTTGTGTTAGTAGCTCCTAAGAATCTCATTTGAATTTTATATTTGTGTTTAATGGAATCACCACAATGTGATCAATTATTTCCCCCTCTTGCAACATATGACTGGAAGGCAGTTCGTCTGTAGGCAAACAACTAGGCTTAGTTTTCAGTGGAAGAAGGTTCTTTATTATATATATTTTCTAATATTATGAAGTAAACAAGAAAGACAACACTATCTTCAAATCCAGTATAAAGTAGGAATTGAATAAATCTCTAAAATAATTTGATGTGGCATCAGCATGCCTCAAATGGAAGACAATATGATCAGCCTGTCTTTACCCCTAACATCCTTATTACTAAACTACAATAATAAATAAATCTTTGACAGTAGGTGACAGTTCAGTATTTTATGTCTCATTAGTGCCACCTACTGAGTGCTGGTCACATTTCAGAAGGCAACTTGCTATGCACACCCAAAAAGAACTAAGTGGAACTAACAAAAGGTTGGCAATAGAATGATTATACTTCCAGCATTTTCTTTTCATCTAAGCTATTTGAGAATAGGTTCAGTAGCCAGAGCAATGAATGTCAGGAAAGAATTAGCTTTACATTTCATTTATATAAGTATGATACTTAATTTGATTAAAGGAGGCTTTAGCTTGAATAAAGCAAATATTAAGCCATACCTGACTTAACTATATTACAGATTTATAATAACAACTATATAAAATAATGCATGTGAAAAATATTTGGTAACCACAAAGAATTTAAAAATGTAAAATATTCTATATGATGTAACCCATAATGAAGTAACATTTTCAGTTTATTTAATTTTTTCCAAATGCTACAACTGAATTTTTTATCCAAGCTAGGCTGCTACTTTAGGGTCAATTGATCTAAGCATTTGGAAAAGCTGAAGTATGTCATTTCGCCGGCCTGGTCACCGCATTTGGTGGTTTAGAACCGCTTTTTTGGTAAATTTTCATTTCTGACAAAAATAAAGGAGTTATTTTTATAGCTTAAAGTCACTTATTTTTCAGTTGTAAAGATGCATTGACTCATACACACCGAACATGACCTATGAAAAGCTAGTAATTCAAACTTCTGATTTTGGTGAAATTATTGAAGAGACATGAAGTACATGAAGAACTTAATGTGGTTAAGTATCAAGGTCACTGATATTCAACTGTTGGTGAGTTTTATAAAACAGAATGATTCTATATAAGAAAAGTTCTTCTCACAAACTTTAGCTCTTTCACTACCTTTATGTAGACCTTGTCTGAAGTAATCTACACTAATAAAAGAGAAAGATGCATATTGACCATCACTCCGCTATGCTACCAGCCAATAGGAGTGAGTATGCAAATTACCCAACAAAGATGCCACACCCATAGCGACCAGGCGACTGGCACCCAGCAGCCCCAAGGCCCACCATCGTGGTTCTGGGGCTGCTGTGGGGGTTGGGGGACAATGGAAACACAAACCCACAAGAAACCTGTGGAAAGGGAGATAAACTATCATAACTTTATCTCCCTTTCCACAAGATGAGAAAACTGACCCTGGTTTATTTAGTGATGTGGCCCACACCTTTCTACAAGCATAGGGCATGTTATGACCACTCCCAGGAAGGTCTGGTCAGAATACTGTCTACAGGGAATAATGCTACTGTGGCAAATCATCTAAGAGAGGAAACAAGCTTTTGTTGGGTTTATTCTGAAGGTCAGAGAACATGCCACCCCAACATATGCTGTGTTGTTATATTGATGATCATGAGCTGCAGATGCTTGAAAAACAGCAAATGCATGCAGAGGCTTTCACTGAAGTCTCCTGATCTGCCTAAAATCGGACCCCCCTAAAGGAGCTTAAATGTCATAGGTCCCTTTGAAGGGAGAAGTGTCATCAGGCAGAGAAGACTGACTCCTGTCATAGGACAGACGAGTAGAAGTTGACATCACACCCAAACTTTGTTACAAACTATTTCCCCCTACCCCCATTCATCTTTCCTAAATATCATTTACTCTCCTCTAAGAGGCCTACATCTCCCGTCCCCTTTCCCTAGGAAGAAGGTATTTAAATCTGCATTCTAAGCCACCTCAGGGAGTTACTCATTTTTCCCTGGGATCTCCCACATATACACGCAGTACACATGTTAATGAACTTTTGTTTTTCTCTTGGTGATCTGTCTTTCATTACAAGGGCCTCCACTAAGAACTCAGAAAGGTAGAGGAAAACTATTTTTCCTTCTCCATAATTCTATCTCAGGAAATCAAATCCCCAGCTGAACAATGAGGTTGGCTCAAGTACCAAGCAGTCCCGGCTGACGGGAGGGAAGCTTCTAGGAGAAATCAATGATATTGGCATCAAAGTGGGACAGAGGGCACACGCATGGTTGCTAGTCAACATTTGGTAAATTCGATAGAAATGTTCAAAGTACATCCAAGAGTCTTCTACTAGGAATCGCATCTGCTGAAATAAAGCACAAGCACATAAGCCCTGTTCAGAACCCAGGATGCTACTGCAGGCTCCCCTTCCACGATAGGAAAACCTGGGAACAACCTGCATTTTTAGGACAAGGTGGCATCTATACTAATAAAAGGGTAATATGCTAATTAGACTGAACATCTTCCAGACGACCTTCTAGATGTCCTTCCGGACGTCCTTCCCAACAAAGCCATGTTGGCAGGGACAAGGCAGAGGAGGTTAGAGGCGATCAGGCAGGCAGGGGAGAGCAGTTAGGGGGATCAGGCTGGCCGTCAGGTGAGCGGTTAGGAGCCAGAGGTCCTGAGGGGTCCCAGATTGGAGAGAGTGCAGGCCGAGCTGAGGGGACCCCCTTCCCATGCATGAATTTCATGCACCGGGCCTCTAGTATAATAATAATGAATAATAAAATAACATAACATTATAATTAAGAATAAACTAAAAATAAAATAATTCCATATATCTGATTAAAGACATTCATCACTCTCATTTTTTTCCTGCCATATTCCTAATGCAGATAGAACACTGAGGAATCAAACAATGCTCACATTGCATATTTTCTTATCTGTAGTCTCCAACTGTATAACAAGCAGCTTACCAATTTGGAAACATCTAAATACCTGTAAACATTTAAATATTTATCATTTTTGATTGGATTTTCAATTTTGCCCAAATGTTTCCTTTCCACATAAAGATTTTGATATATTGTAAATAAAAGCCTAGCCAAAATATCAAAGTCAATTACATTGTGCACATGCAAGTATATTAATGTTTAACAGACATTTTCCTTTTCCCAGTTCCCTTCTACTTTCAAATTTTCCTGGCTGCCCTTCCAAATCCCCCAAAGGTTTCTCAGCATATAGAGGCCAATTATGAAATAGGAAAAGCTCCACTCAAAGCTGATATATGCTGTTACAAAGTGCTCTGGAGAGGTTAAAAGACTGATAGGAATTTGGTCCACTGAATATAACCTGCAGCTATATTGCCAGAGAAAACAAGAATTTGAATGAGTCTAGGTTAAAAAATAAATTACCTTATTGCCTTGAAGGCAGTCTCCACAGGTCACGGCTAAAGCCTTTTACTTTGGTGTTGTATGGAGAATCATCTCTATTGCCTCCCACCCCACACCCCAGATAACTAGGTGGTTTTGACATTTTTGTGGTCAGTGATCTGATAATTTTTTACAAACTGTCTTTCAGAAAATGGAAAGTGTTCTCATTAGTTGAATGGGGATAATTGATCATGCTAACAAATGTCTTTCTCAAAATTCATCATAATCTTAAGTCAAGGTCAGGGTATTAATAAGACTATTACCTTCCTCATATTTATTGTCTCTCACTGGGTTCATATGTACATATGTGTCTAGCTAATGTCAACAGCAGATAAAAATGCATCACAGTTTAAGAAATGTAGTTGTGCTAATATTTATTTAAGAGGTACTGGCCTGATAATGATCATCAGTAAAAATTTTAGTCAAAGAATGCATTGTGTCTAGAAATATGTTACATTTCCATATCAAAAATCTCAATTCAATGAAAAACAACAGACTAGTCCTGAAACTAAGGGTGGCAGCATAGAACATAAGAATTGTAAAGGTCAGTACTAATTACTGATTGGCCTGTATATGTCAAATATCCAACTAAATAGTTTACATTCATTATCTCATGTCATATTTTTACCAACACTATGAACTCCATATTATTATCCCTATTTTATAAAGGATAAAACTAAATCTAGAGAGGTAAAGCAATATATCCAAGGTCACCCAGCTAGACAGTGACAAAAAAGAGAACTAAAGTCTAGTGAATCTCCATTCGCTAATCCTTGCATATGCAAGGTTTAAGACTTCCTGTTGTTGTTTTTTAATATATAAGTGAAATCTATGGTATTTGTCTTTCTCTGGATGATTTATTTCACTTAGCATAATACTATCTAGGTAAATCCATGCTATCACAAAAGGTAAGATTTCCTTTTTTTATGGCCAAGTAGTATTCCATTGTATAATGTACCACACCTTTTTTATCCATTCCTCTAAAAAAAAAAAAAAAAAAAAGAGTTCCTTTTTTCTAATTCACGTTGAGTCAGTCTGTTCACTAAGCTGTGTCCCTGTGGGACTGCTCGCTCAAATGGAGTGAGTTTTTCCAATTTATACAAAGACCTCAAGTGGCCTAGTATTAAGCCCTGCGTGTTGCCAAATGTTCTAAAAATTCAGACAGAAAAGTTTGCTATTAGCTCAGTTTATTAGGAGTGGGATCATAGACATAAAAAATTAAATTTAGTCTGAACAACAAATAGAATTTTAATGGGGAATATTAAGAGTACAGTATGTGGGTGGGTTGGGGAGTGGGTAAAGTAGGGTCTTTTGGAAAATTCAAAGGATCCATTTGTTGAAAAAAAAATAAGGCACATTTAAGGTATATAAGATAGTCAAAAGTGGCTGAAGCATAGATTTTTCTAGAAAGATCCAAGATCCCATGGAAAAAAGACAACTTGTGGAATACTCAAAATGCTAAATTAAGGTGTGTAGTCTATGGTTAGTAAGATTTGGAGAGCAATAGAGAATTTTGGAGGGAAATAATAAAGCCAAATATAAGATGATTATATATTGGGTGCAAAACTTTTTGTGCAGGTAATATGGCAATAAGAAGACAATTGAAAAATTATTATACCAGACCTGAACCACACTAGTATAGAAGTAGTGGAAGTGAAGAGGAGGGATAATCTATACTAAAAATGCAGTTTTGTTCTGTCTTCCTGTGAGCATTACTTTTTGTGTTTTTTAAAACTTAATAGCTCTAATATATGTCCATGTAGGTATCAAGTTAAAACACTAAGATCTTTTGGAATTTGACATAGGGATAATGGTCATGAAAATTTATTTAAAGGTCTTGAATTGTGATTTAGTAGAATTATTAAATCAAAGAAGGAACTTTAATATCCAATATCCTCTTCCTTCATTTTTTTAATCCTCACCTGAGGATATTTTTTTTTATTGATTTTAGAGAGAGGATGGGAGAGTGAGAGAGAAACACTGATCTGTTGCTTCCTGTACACACCTCAACCGGCGATCAAACCCACAATCTGGGTATGTGCCCTGACTGTGACTTGAACCCACCACCTTTCGTTATACAGGACAACACTCCAACCAACTGAGCCATATGGTCCAAGGCTGCATCCTTGTAACCCCACAGAAAGATATACCTACTCAAACACATATACCCACACCTACACAAAAACATACCTTCAACCTACAATTATTGTAGGTAGCTGGACATAGAATACTTGGCTCTAAGGGGATGTTTGAGTTATTAAAATCTTCTGTGGACACAGATAAATGTCTTCAAACAGTTCAATTTTTAGAGCCATTTATGGACTCACCCTTAAACCATACTTCCACTAACAGTCTTGAAACCCTGGTAGGTTTTGAGTAGATACTGAAAGCCTAATGCTCTTGCGTTCTGACCTATCAGGAATCAGTGGAAGGTCTCTATATCATATCTGTGATATCAGTTGATTCTAAATTACTCCATCTACCAACTCAAGGGAATTCATTTCAGCAGGGTTTTGCTATTTCTCAAGATCTGTATCATCTGACGATTGATTAGCAATTTTCAGCCATATATTATTTAGACATTTTTAAATTTTTTATCCATGAAGTTTCCATTCATAAGTCAGTGTTAAATAATTTTAACAGACCTATGGCATAAAATCACCCTTCAGATTATTATTACTGTAAATTTTATCCACTGTTATCCAAATAACCCCATAATCACTACCTTTGTTGTTAGCACAATTGCTTTTAACAAATTATTAACTTCTAATATCATGATTAATAGTATTAGAAACCTACCACCTCACCCAAAATAAGTTAGGAAGTCCTATATACATTTTTATAAACTTTTAGCACATAAATTCACCTTAAATATTTGTATCTCAATAACATAAATGCTGGGATTGCTTTCCATTCATTGTAGTGTACAAGAATGCTCGTGATGATAAGGTCACTAAAGGTCACTAGACATTCACAAGACCTTTCATTATACCTTGAAAACTATATACCTTTAACATATAAAGCTGAAAAAGTAATTTCATCTGAAACTATTAGAGAATATGTGACAGTTTTAGTTCATATGACTCATAAAACTCAAATAATTATAGTCAGTAGAATATTAATATAATCATCTCACATATGGTTTCATATTTCACCAGCTCTAGTACATTTGCATTCCAAGATCTATATTAACATTTTAAAGATAAATTAGCACATCTTAATACTTAATAAGTAGAAATTCATAGAAAAATGGACATTAAATTTTCCTTGTAAAAGGGAGCAAAGGTGGTTTTATATTGGGTGTTCATAACAGGGGAATACATTAATCAGCTTTCAAAAGCTAAATTTGTCTCAAGCTCATTACTATTCAAAGCAATGAATTTTCCCTGGTAACATGTCACAAAGGGAATAAGGAACGGAAGTTCTAATGATAGCCCAACAATTTAGCACAGAGTTTTAATTCAGTAATCTGGAGTTCATCACATATAAGACTAATTACATACACTAAAGTTTGATTCTACAAGCATTTCATAAGTCAAATGAATGCTCTGTATATTATAATACAAAATATGATTCAACATATACTGAAATTAAGAAACATAGAGTATATTGCTGTGCCAAACATAAATAATCATTAATTTTCCCCACACTAAGGCATGCAACAAAAACATTAATACTTTCTCATTATGTCCAACACTGAAAAATTATAACAAATTGATGGCTTACAGAACTTACATTGATGAAAATTGGGGTGAAGTCAGGAATAAGCACTGACAAAGGAACAGTATTAAGCCTGAGCTTCTGAGTTTGACTCTATAGCAAATAATTTCACAGAAACCATTGACGGTCAATGTTTGGTACTTACAGTTGCAGGTACTGTGTTAAATACTTAAAATAACCCATCTCATTTAATCCTAATAGCAACCCTATGGGGTGGGTATTATTATTTTTGTTACAGATGGGAAATTTAAGTCCAGAAACTAAAAACAGAAATGCATCCAATTTCACACAACTGATAACTTAATAACAGAAATTGAAAGGAAAGTTGTCAGATGTCTTCATTGTAAGAACTAAATGATCTACACAGTCTGACTTATTACTGATCACATACTACTTGATGCTTGAACAGAACTCTGTTAACATCTTAATTTTAAGTATAAAGTCAGATCTACTTCATAATATTACAAATATTACAAAATTGATATTACATTTATTCAGGGGTCATACAATCTTAACTCTTCAGAATTGTTGAGAAACATGAAACCAGTTTGAAAGGATGTTTGTTCTGGTAGATATGAAGAGGATTGGATGTTCTTTTCTGCTTTCTGCTTTAAACAACTATAAAACTGAATCCAAAAAAGTAACAATCATTCTAAAATATAAGACCACTATTAGAAGAGTTGTGAAATTACTTACAGATTGTAGAATTCTGTCTATTCCTTTTGGAGCAATAGAAGACAAGCAGGACTGTAATCACTGAGAAGAGGAAAGCAGACCATGCCAGTCCTGATTGCATTGAGTTTATGACCTACAGGCAGCTTTCAGGAAGGCCAGCTTTAAGAGGCCACACACTGCTCAGGTAGTGGAAACCCTAACTGAAGCACCAGAGATCAGTGTTTAAGGAGGCAAAGATGGATAGAATTGGAAGGGCGGAGTACTACAGAAGTGGGAGCCAAACAGAGAGAACTCCAGAAGTCTGCAGGAATCCACTTGAGGCTCTGGCCATGTACTGACCAGCTCATACCTGAGAAAAAGATCCCATTGCCTGAGAAAGAAACACCCATAAAGATATGAAATATAAGCTGGGCTGAGAATAGTTCTGCCTACACAGCCAGAGTGGGAAGACCTTGCCATGCAATGTTCATCCTTCAGAATACTCAGTAGCACATTACTTTAGTTGTGAGCCTAAATTTGCCCTGTACCACAAGCTAATCTAAACCTATCTGAGCCATGCTTAAATCAAGCCTCAGAGGTATCCTACTGATTCCAGTAACCTATCTGCATGCCAGAGCAAATTTTGACACTATTAAAAGGAAGACATAAAATACAGTAACCAACAAAATGTCAGGCATTCAGTTAAAAATTACCAGGTTAAAAAAACACACATAGAGGAATATAAAACCCATAATGAAGAGAAAATAGTCATTATAAATGGACACAAAATAAGATAGAAATGATGGAACTAGGGTAGAGAAAAATATTAATATACTGATTTGAAAAATGGAAAATTAAAAAAAAAAGATAATCAAATTCAACATCTAGAAATGGGTTGGCTCTAGAAAGTCTGGCAAAATTTTCCTTATAAGGGAAGATAGTAAATATCTCAAGGTTATGGGCCATATGATCTCCATTGCAACTATTCAACTCTCCTTGTAGCACAAAAGCGACCATAGATAATATCTAGATGAATGCTGCAATAAATGATGTCTTACAAATTGTGTGTCTGATCAATGAGCAATAGTTCCCTGACTCTTGATCTAGAAGTTAATATGTCAGAAATAAAAAGTGCCCTAAATAGAGTTAACTTCCAATGAAGTTATCCTGTATAAGAAAAGATCAGTGGAAGTAGCATAATAACTATTCACAGTGAAGCACAATGATAAAAAAAAGCACTTATAGATAGGATCAGGTACATTTGGGACCACATCAAGCAGTCTAACATATATGTAATTAGAGTCCCAGAATAAAAAAAGAGGGGGGTGGCAGAAATAATATTTGAAAAAATAATGGCTGATATTCCCCCTAAAATTTGTTGAAAACAAATTCACAGATTCAGAAAGCTCAACAAATTCCAAGCAGATGAGAAAACTGAGGCTTGGAGTTGTTAGATTATTTTCCGGAGGCATTTTCATAATAAGCTATGATTCAATCTGTTTGATAATTTGAAGCCCAAGTTTTTACTTATTTGTTATACTTCCTCTCAAGCTTGATGGTATGAGTCTAGTCTTCACTACAAGAGGGAAAATCATGTTTATTGAGAAACCAGCTATATATCAGGTGCTGTGCTAGATGTTATCGCATATACTACCTTATTCAATTACAATATCTCTATTAGATAAGAATAATTTTCCCCGTTTTACAGGTGGGAAAGTTTAAAGTCACAGAGTTAACACAGAATGCTTAAAAAACAACCAGTAATGGTAGAAAAAGACAGGTAGAATAAACCTGAGGGCTTCTGGATTTACAGACTATCTTCTCCTGTAAAACTTGGCTATATGGCTAGAGTACTTGAAAAAGAAATAAGACATATGCATTCTATAAGTAGAAATCATGTAGTTTAGAAACATTTGAAATAGAAACCTACTGATAAAGGAGGAAATGAGGCCTTTGATTTTAGCATTAGTTCAAGCAATCACTGGCACAATACAAATTAAGAACAATAAATTTCAGAGCTAGTACACTAGCTCCCGGTATGGCTATAATACTTAGAAGTATAAAACCATAGAGTGGTGAAATTATTTACAGATTGTAGAATTCTGTCTATTCCTTTTGGAGCAATAGAAATGCAACCCAGTAGATTGTATCATTTACCTAAAATAGCATCATTGGTTATTGACCCTCTCTTCTAAGCAGTCCCCAATTTCATTCCAGAAAATATAAATTATTCATGCAGAAAGACAAACCCAATTTTGGCAGGTCAGAGATTTCAATGCGATGTGAATTGGTTCAGGACTGTGATGTATGAATTGAGGCAGCTTTCCAGATTGCCTTATCTCAGCTGTCCTTCTGTGAAACATACTATTTTGACTATCTAAATTGACCTCTATTCCATCCTATTCAACAGTCATTGGCTATTTCATTAAGAAGAAGGTAAAGTAACAAAATGCAAAATTCTGAAAATCAAAGGATGTTAAAAAGGATACTTATAGAGAGGTCATTTTCCCTTTTTTTTGCCACATGTAAAATAACCCAAAATAGTTTGTGACTGTACTCTAAAGGATTAAATATAAATGCTTTACTTTAAGCAAATTATCAAAAATATAAATGTCAACCATATGCATGCATAGTACATAGATTCAAGCACACATGCTGTTCTGTAAGCCCCATGAAGACAGGGGCTGCATTATTCTCATGCATTCCCAATACCTTGCATAGCAGCTGGGCAGCTGGTGGCTGTAGGTGCTCAATATTTATTGGGTGAATGAAAAAAAAATGAGTGAAAAAGCACAAACGTTTGGAAAAGCATAGATCTAAAGCAATACAGGTAACTAGATTTTAAAGTATTCATTAGAGAAGATCATAAATGACAATAATAAATAACATTTATAGATTGATTCTCATGTGTTAGCCATCATGGGTAGTGCTTTTCTATACTATTATTTCAGTCAATCCTGTCTTGGGTTCTGCATGAAATTAGAAGTCTATCCCCTTTCAGGATTAGACCAAACAAACCTTAAATGTTTTTAGTCTCAGAAATTTTAGGACCCCAAGAATATATATTCAAAGACTATATGTGACTTTCAGGGTTTAGAGTAGTAGTGGAAGATAGTGGTGATCAAGAAATGTCAGCAATGTCTGTGTGTGTGTGTGTGTGTGTGTGTGTGTGTGTGTGTGTGTGTGTGTTTGTTCATCATAGAAGTGGCAGATCTGAGCTTGCCTTTTTTCCTCTATCTGAAAGTAAAAGCTTTTAGCAAATTTGAGCAAGCAAGCTGATGTGGTTTCCTCAAATGTTAGTCTTTTATTCAGGAAATTGCTGGAGATGTAATGGACATTTTTTAAATTTTTAGGGCTGGTAAAACAGAAGTAATTTTAATGATTAAATTTTCTCAAAATACCCCCGGGTTTAGATCCACTAGTCCATACTGAACAGAAGTGCATGTCTTGGCATCTTAATAGTCTCTAAAGGAAGGGACACCCCCTCCCAAAAAGAGATAGATAGACATTGTAAAAAGACGTCAAATCTTTGTACTCGGATAAACACGAAGGTTCTTTACATTGGAGAAATAGTACTCTTCCTTGCTTAAGAAAGATGATTACTTTTTTAATTTTCTGTAATCTACACAAAAATGGAAATTAATAGAAAATAATAGATAGTTCACTCCTGGCTAGTGTTGCTCAGTGGTTGAACATTGACTTATGAACCAGGAGGTAATGGTTTGATTCCCAGTTGGGGCACATGCCCAGGTTGTGGGCTCAATCTGGGTAGGAGGTGTGCATGAGGCAGCTGATCAATGATTCTCTCTCATCATTGATATTTCTATCTCTCTCTCCCTCTCCCCTCCTCTCTGAAGTCAATAAAAATATATTTTAACAAAATAATAGATGGCTTAGGCTCTCATTAAAGATGGGAGGAATGTTCTCCCAAGTGCTTTAATAATTCTCATACAACAACCCAGTGAGGTAAAAACTACTGTCATCCCCCATTGGAGAAACAGACTGAGATGGTCAATATTTTTTTGAGATCCCAAATCAAGCCAAATGGTAAACCAGGGTTCAAACATAGTTTCTATGACTCCTGAGCCCATGTGTTCCTTTTCCTTCACACTGACTCCACATGAGAAAGAAGCATGTACTGAATTTATTTCTGTGAAGTCCTTCATGCTTCTCAAGAGATTCCCCTGGCACATAGGATATGTAGTTAGTTCTCTGTTTGGCCTTTCCTCTTCACATGAGATTTGGCCAGGAGCATGGGATAAGGGCAAAGCTCTGTAGCCCTCTCCAGATGCTATACACCCCAATAATCCCCTAAGCTCTTCACAGAAGTAAGAAAGTCTGAGCTTATTTCCCCCTGACTCCCCAGGTTTTTAGGGCTCCAGAAATCAACCTAACAATATTCTCATGTGCCCTATAGCCTACCAGTTAACAACAAGCAACTCGGTCACTATATGTTACTACCTGGTTTTGCCGCTTACTAATTGTAACTTTGAATATATTACTTAAACCCTCTAAACTTTGTTTGCAAAATAGACCTGTAAGAGTGTATGCTTCATGGAGTTGTAAAAATTCAGGGAGATAATTTGTTTAAAACACTAGTTAGCAATACAGGCCATTTAATCAGCACAATGCATTTACAGATTAGCTTGTTTTTATTTCTTTCCCCACCTGCTCTAGTGGAGTACAGTAGACTAGAGAGCAGCTCTCAGGGAATAGTACTGTGCCATATTCATGGAACACTCCCCTCCCTCCAGAGTAGGAAGAACTAGCAATATCGTCGCCGAAAGATTTCAGAATTGTTATGAACTAGTGACACCAGTGTGTCTCCTGCTCTTCCTCAATAGAGACATGTCTATTGAAGTCATCCTACCCCTCTGTCACCATCGTACATTGATCTAGTGTGGAAGATAACTTTTCCTTTTGTTTCATTAGACTCTGGATGACAAGGAGCCACATCTGAGTCATATCCAGATTTGAACGTGATACAAATCACAAAATCCTGGACTTCAACCCTAATGCTGTAATTAGATGAGAGTTTTGACATCCAGGGATGAGGGCGAAGACATGTGGAAGTGATATGAATATATGTGATCAGAGGGCACACTGTGGTGAAATATAAAATTAGCTACAATCCCTGAAGCAATGTGACTGTATAAAAGGCAGAAGCTAGTTCTTAAATCTGAGTTGGCGCTAACTTGCTTTGCCTAATGTAATAGCTGACATGAAGCAAGCAAAGGATTAAATAATGCGTGCACATTAGAGATTGCCCTCTTTTTCTGCTTTTAGACCCTGCAGCTGTTCACATGTAAAGAAGCTCAGGTTATTATCCTAATTAACAGCCCTACCAATTGCCATACATGTGAAGCCAGCTTCACTATTCATTGCTATCTTCTATGGTGAGTTTAATTTACATCTGGAAGGTAAAACTGGGCATGCGTCCTTTATTTCACAGCACTTTTCCCTTAGGAACAAGTTGTCCACAAGGGTCTTCGGTTCTGTTCTGCTCCTCTCATGCCTAAATCTTACAGAGTCAGGGGGCATTCCATGAAGCAAAGGAAGCCATGATATGGCACTGACCAGGCGTGCATGGCATCTAAGAATAACACTTTCCCAAAGAGACAAGACATGTCTCTCCTCCAACCTAATCTTTACGGTAATAAGAGTGTAGTCAGGTGATATCTGCCATATTCCTTTGTCTTGCAACTCAGTTGGATGATACTCTATAATGGTAAGACTGGTATCATTTACTGGGTCCTTCACAGTTACCAACAATGAAAATGATGCTGCATTTTTCTCTTGTACACATGCAACTATGGTTCAGGTTTATATTGTTTATCTCTGAAAGGACACAGGAAGACTGATGGTTTTTTACATGTCTGACACTGGTATATATTTGTCTAAACAAAAAAATTCATTACTGTACAATGGTAGAAGTCAAACAGAATTCCTCCCATGCAAATGTTTGTTGTGACTTTTGGGAACCCCTTTGAAGAAATCAACACATAGCAAACCTATAATTTTGTTTCTGAGAAGAGGACAAATACTCAAACTCTCTTATCCAACAGCTCTGAAAGATCATTATGTTGTTCTTTTTTATTTTTTCCTATCCAAGACAACATTGATTCGACAAGGCCACTGTCCCTTGCCCGTTGGTGACAGTTACATGTGTTATGCAGTCATTTTTCTACTAGTTGAAGAGAGCAATGAAGTTTTCTGTAGTCACAACTTTCGCAGAACACAAACAAAACAAAGATGAGAAAGGCAGGTGAAGAAAGCAGATTTGACCCACCACTGGCTGTATGACAGTCTGGGTAGATGGAAGATATTAAGCAGATATATCAATCCGAAGGCAATTACTTGTCTATCTTGGTACCTGCTGACCACCAGCACCCATAACAATGTCTAGCAAATGATGTATATCTGCTGAAAGACAAAAGAAGGGGAATTATTCATATAATTTGTGCTAGATCCTGGTCTCATCCTGGTTAGCAGTACCCTATCTTTTTTCCTAGAACAGAGCTCTAACTTTGGATTTTGCCATAAATATGGTAAGCATTCAGCCAAAAGGAAAATATAGCAATACATCAGTAATAGTTAATGAAGTAATAACTATCATAGCTTCCCAGAAATCAGGTCTATTCCATGGAAGAAAACAAAAAGGAATCAAGAATATTTCTTTGTACTTATTTGTTCAGACACATGTAAATGGAAGCCAAAATAATGATAATAATAGGTCATGATATATTTTTTAGAAAATTATAAGCCACAGTTCACTGATTTACATATGGGCAATTCTCAGGTAATTGAGAAGTATTGAATGCTTGGGGCCTTTGTGAGTCTGGCTTCCTGCTTTGCTGGCACTCCTGTCTGGCTGACTGTGCTGACAGTGTAAATCAAGGCATTATTAGATTGAGCACATGCCCTAGGCTTTTGTTTCTTTGTTTTGGGACAGAGATAGGAAATTTGCATGGGGCCCCAGAGATCTATGGGTGAAAAAAAAAACAAACAGAAAAAAGTAGGAGGGGAAAGAAATGCGCAGTGATAAGTGATTTCTGCTGTAAAAGTCATGACACAACATGAGTTTGACTCTTGCAGAAGCAAACTGGCAATGTGGGTCAAGAATTAACCTACAGGGATGCGAGGATAACATCTCCTGAGACATGTCTCTAAATTACATCAAAAACTTCTATGAAGGATGTGTAAGTATTATACAAATATTTTTAAAATGTATGAGTCCAGTCTGTGTATTTTAACATGATTCTTGTGAGCGTCGATGAATAATAAGTTCCTCTACATATATGGAGAGTAATATAAAGATTAACCATATACTTCAAAATATTATGAATTTTAAACTATAATTAGGATATTTGAGGAAGTACTTTTAGCTGTTGGTGTTTTAAAGTAGCCCACTCTCTTGCAATTCAATAAAGTAGTAGAAAATAGACTGTAATGAGAACTACATAAACATTATTTGGTTGTTAAGATAGTGTATGAGTTTATTATTGAATTTGTTATTTACTTTTCCAAAAGAGGTCCTAGATATTCTAACATTTTCTTGATTTTATTATAAAAGGATTACGGATATTAATTGAATTTTAAGCTTTTTAAGTATTTCCAAAATTATACATTTGATTAGTAACATGTCACTGTTGCCCTTCATATTTTCAGTGTGAAAAGGGGTGAAATCTCATAATACAGGATTTGCATTGGGCTTGATGATCTTTAAGGTTCTTTCTTGCCTCAAAACTTTATGAATCTTAAATTTTAAAAAATGTGGCAATGAAAATAAAACTTTAAAATGTCCTCCTCTAATGTTTGTTTTCAAAAGATTCTTTTCTCCTAAAACTATAATAGGTGAAGCCTCCAACTGTGATTGGTCAATTCCACACCCTTTTCTTTGGATCCATCCGAATGTTCTTTCTTGGGGTGTTAGGCTTTGCAGTCTACGGGAATGAGGCTTTGCACTTCAGCTGTGATCCAGACAGGAGGGAAATAAACCTCTTCTGTTACAATCAGTTCAGGCCAATCACTCCACAAGTAAGTTTTTCTTTGTGCCCATAAGCCTTACTCTATACCAGATAAAATTGTTTTCTTTTAAATATAAATTAATGCAATAATGAAATTAAAAATACCTTAATAGGTATAATTTACTAGAATTATTACTATTTTTAAACAGTTGTTTATTAATTTGAGTTGATTGACAGTTTCTTCCAACATTTTATTATCTACCAATGTTAAAATTATACTCCAGACCTGTAATTAGAAAATGGAAATTACATAGCTACTAAAATAAAATATTTCAACATTATTAGGTAATTGGTAGGTGATGATAGATAGTATAATATGACTACATTTTCACAATTTAACTTATTTATTAAAAGAGACATGTTCTTCATTACTACCTTCATTTATATTAATTTTATTGCTTATAAGACTTATGAAACTTGGAATTCTTAAGTTAGCCACTCTTGATAATCAATGAATTTTTAAAATGTATTTTGGCTATATGTTGATTGGTTTGACTAAGATATTTCTTACATGCTTTAGGTGTTTTGGGCATTACAACTAGTGATTGTCCTGGTTCCTGGTGCTACTTTCCATCTTTATGCTGCATTTAAAAACATCAGTCAAGAATGCATTCTTCAAAAGACCATCTACACTGTGGTTTATATCGTCTCTGTTTTAGTAAGAATCAGTCTAGAGGTGATGTCATTTTGGCTTCAGATTCACCTCTTTGGTTTCCAAGTCACGCCTCTCTACCTGTGTGATGCTGGATCTCTGGGGGGAAAGTTTACTATTATAAAATGCATGGTGCCAGATCACTTTGAGAAGACCATCTTTCTCATCGCAATGTACACATTTACTGTAATTACCATGGTATTATGTGTTGCTGAGGTTTTTGAGATCATATTTAGAAGACTATGCTTTCTAATTAAGCAGTGACCCAGAGGTTGATTAATTGCTATCATACCACAGTTATTTATCAATCATTGTAATTATTTTTACTTTATTCAGTGAGTACCTCAATATCAAACATAAATATTTATTCTTTCAATATACCTCAGTGTGTCCAAAATGTATGTTTAATATAAATATAATGCTAACTTCTAAGGCAGGAATTCTTGAACAAATATTTCAGTCTATTTTAATTTTGTCATGCATTAGAAAATATACATAGAACTAATGTTAACTTGTTTAACCTGTACTTTTACACAATGGAATACTATGCAGCTGTAAAGAAGATGGATCTATTGCCCTTTAGGACAGCTTGGAGGGATCTGGAGAGTATTATGCTAAGAGAAATAAGACAGTCAGAGAAAGACAAATATCACATGATCTCACTCATATGTGGAATCTAATGATCAAAATAAACTGATGAACAAAATAGATCCAGAGACATAGAAGTATGGAACAGTCTGTCAAATCTCAGAGGGCAGGTGGGGCGGGGAATGGGGGTGGAGAGAGATCAACCAGGAAACTTATAAGCATACTAGAGGCCTGGTGCATGAATTTGTGCACCAGTGGGGTCCCTCGGCCTGGCCTGTGGGATCAGGCCCAAACCTGCTCTCCAACATCCCCTGAGGAGTCCTGGATTGCAAGAGGGTGCAGGCCAGGCCGAAGGACCCCACCGATGCACGATCGGGGCCGGGGAGGAACACAGGAGGCTGGCCAGCCAGGGAGGGACTGCGGGAAGGCTCCAGGGCGTGTCCAGCCCATCTCACTCAGTCCCCATCGGCTGGACCCCAGCAGCAAGCTCACCTACTGGTCAGAGCATCTCCCCTGTGGTGATCAGTGCACATCATAGTGATAGGTCGACGGTCAACTTTCTGCCCCCTGGTGGTCAGTGCATGTCATAGCGAGCGGTTGAGCAGCCTTAGCATATCATTAGCATATTACACTTTGATTGGTTGAATGGCCAACCGGAAGGCCAGGCACTTAGCATATTAGGCTTTTGTTATATAGGATATGCATAGCCCATGGACACAGACAATAGTGCAGTGAAGACCTGGGGAGGGGGTGTAGAGTGGAGGGGATTAATGGGGAAAAAAGGGGAGACATTTGTAATACTTTCAACAATAAAGATACATTTAACAAATAGTACTTTTATAGAATTCTCTGACTTACAATATCTTAATAGATCACAATATTTTGTGGATAGAGAAACTTTTATTATCCCTTTTACACAGAGTGAAAAATTTTGGCTCAAGGAGGTTAATACATGGGCCCAAATTCATACAATCATACTGGAATCCAGATTTCCTAACTCTGAAGCTATCTCCCTTTCCACTGAGCTATGCAGTTTTAACTTAAGGATATAATTATATTTGCAGTCATGTAAAGTATAACTTATTTAAGCACAAAAGTTGTAAGTTAATTATTAAAAGAGTCATTCCATATTTGATCATTAACTTGAAGAAATGTGGCAATTACATTTTTAATATTATACTCTACTGTTTTTTTGAATTTTTAAACATTAAATGATATGGTAATATAGCCTCCAAATAAATAAAAATGGTATGAAAAATATTGTGCAAGGCTTTCTTGTTTCTTGTTGAAATAAATTAAAACCTCTGTGCTCATAGATATAACTATCGCTTCTATATTCAAGATTATTGAAATGGAAAATTATATTTATATTACATTAGACTTTCTAAATAGCCATGAAATTATTGCAAAGACAATTTTATATCAATTCAGTGCATTTCTTTCTATCTGTCTGCCTTACCAATAATCATCTTCATTTGGTGTAATTTAAAATCTTTATGTATGACTGCCTTCTACTGGTGCCTTATTAGAGAAATAAGTAGAGTCAGTCAATTACTGAGGTTTTCAATCTTTCCCTCAGTATTATTCAGCCTATGTTTGATGTCATGAATTTCTACATTTAGGATTTTTAAATTCTTGAGGCTTTCTCCACATGAGTACACAGGAGAAAAATCCTGCTTACCAACATTCAACAAATAGCTGCTGAGTATCATTTACCATTTACTGCACTGAGAGTTCATATACAACGATAACTAAGATTTAGTGCCTTTACGAGATCATATTCTAGTGGGAGGTTCAGTGGCATAACTAGAGGGGTAGCTGGTAGAAATAGCCCACTCTGAGGGAAGGAATATTTATTTACTGTCTTTGTCTAGAATCCCTAGCCCCTAGTGCTAATAAACAGCAACAATGTTTAGTCCATTTCATTCTTATTTTTAAATTCATTAAAGATAATGCACATTTTATTGCCTGCCCCAGGGTAGTCTGCTACCACCAATCCTCGCACACACACAAATGTCTTCATATTGAGTAATACTTTCCTGCACCTTTGGAAGGCTGGTAAGTTTTGATTGGATGCCAGAATGGGTGTTTGACTTTGTTGAATGCTGGAGATATTTTTGTCTTCCTTAAGTATACTTAAACTTTATTCTGAGGCACAGTTAAGTTAGTTGGAACCAGTTTATTCTTTGTGATTTTTTAAAGCTTTATTAGGTGGGACCAGTGTAGCCCTCACTGAAGGGCTAATGTTGCCCCATTACTAAAAATAAAGCCTTTCTGAGAGCTCTATCAGAGTCTCCTTTGGTGCTTCAGAAATATTATCCTTCCACCATTTTCAGGACTTGGAATAGCCAACACAATGTTGAAAAAGCAAAATAAAAGTAGATGACTCACACTACGTACTCTCAAGACTTACTATAAAGGTACAATAAGCCAAACAGTGTGGAGTTGGTATGGGATAGGTATATTGATTACAGTAAAACTAAAAGATTAGAATTAGTTCTACAAATATATAGTTGTGTGGTTTTGTTTTTGTTTTTAATTCACTAACATGATTCAATTATGCTGAAAAAAAACAAGATATGCATGTTGAAAAAAATAAACTGTAATTTTTACCTCCAGTCCTGTCCCAGCCATGGAAGTATAAATAGGCCTGGCCAAGTCATCAGGGTCTTCTCTTTCAGTCTTCTGCGGGAACTTTTAAGGAAAAAACTATCTCTAACTAATAGGATGTGAGTCTCATGGTACTGGAACCCAAATTTCTACAATATACAGTGTACCCCAAAGATACAGCAATGGATATACTAGTATATTTCCCTGATTACATTGATTGAGCCCTGTCATTTGTCACCAAAAGAGTTGTGACCACAATTGGAACATAAAGTTTTGCTGTGATATGATCACACACACACTGGAGTCTGGGGAGTAGTGCAAAACATTTACTTTTTTCTATCAAAACACCTGTCAGTTCAAGTATCTCTCCCTTTGCTTCTTCCTGTGGTTGCCATGAACCCCTATCTCTGCCCTCTCCTCACTGGCCAAGATTCTACCTCCATCCTGAAGGGTAATGTTAGATTTTTCAGCAAAGAAGAGTTGACGTTTTTCTTCATAGTAAAATATCATAGTGAATTCTTTGCTGTAAAATATCAAGAAGAAAACCCAACCTAATGTTGTTCATATTTACTTTGACTCATAGCATAATTTCAATGTATTATTAGGCTAACAGTTATCTATGTTACTTTCCCTACTCATATAAATTATCCTCTACTGATGGTAGTATGGTGCTTAGGGAAAAAAAGATCATGTGTTGGCAGATGGAGTAAAATCCAATTCTAACCATTTCAATTAATTGGACATTTTGCTCCTCTTCTCCTAGAATGTATGCAATTGAGAAAGGGACTTTGAGCAACCTCCATTCCTGAAGGGAGTGATTAGGAAAATAACACAAAGATGCAGCTTTCACCAGAAAGGAGGAGCAACACTTGGTTTTTGGACATATTATGAAATGGAGAAAAGACAAAACACAAGAATCTATTTTCGGTCTAGAGAGCCATTCAAATCAAGTAGTAGTGGCTAGATTCACAGGCTCTGAAACCAAAGTACCTGGATTTTAATGTTGAACACTCACACTTACTGGCTCTGCCCTAGTACAAGATACATACATTCTATGCCTTATTTTTCTCACCTGTGAAACAATGAAAATGATAATACTACCTTCCTCATAGGGTTGTGATAAAAATTAAGTGAGTTGATATAAAACTCCTAGAAACATGTATGATACAGAGATCTTCAATAAATGCTTACTAGTTATTATTACTTTGTTGTGGCAGAGGTGAGGTGAAACAAATCCTATTTGGTGGCCTTAATCTCAATAGCAGTAAGTACACTCTTTGACCACGGCAATCAGGGCAGAAGGTCTGGCTTGAAAAGAGTAGGGAAGGCTTGTAGAATCAGGTGTGTACTGGTGATTCCCTAGGGCATTTGTCCTCAACCCTAGATATCCCATTAAAATTCCTTGAAGACTTTTTCAAAATACTGATATTTAGGATCCAACCCAGAACAATGAAATCTGAATGCCTGGTGGTAGGACCTCGATATGAATCTGTAAGAAAACTTATGAGATGACCTTTAAGGACAACCACAGTTGAGAATCAAGAAGTAATACAAAGAGAATAAATGAGAAGTCATAAGTCAGAGAAAGACATTTATGGTTAACCCACTCTGCTTTGCTTCATTAATTTCTCTACCAATCCAGCAACTTCTGACTGGAAAGTCAGGATAGTGGGAGTAAGAGAAAGAAATCATAATGACTTTGTTTGTTTGGGCTGCTATAACAAAAGACCACAGTCTGCATAGCTTATAAACAACAAAAATGTATCACCTCCCAAAGGTCCCACATCCTAATACCATCACATTGGGCATTAAGTTTCAACATATGAATTTGGTGGTGATGGGCACAAATATTCAGTTCATAGCAAATACATCCTCAAGTGCTATGAAGCATGTTGCTGAGATTGGGGGCGGAATAAAGAACTCAGTTTCTTTCTGGGCGAAAAAAAAACGGACCCTTAATAAGATGGTGGACTCTGCAAAGAAGAATAGACAAAGGATGTGAAGTTGGGGTAATATAAGGACATATAGCAGCTTCTTCAGGGATTGGGGTCAGTTTAGTGTTGATTAGAGAAGAGTAGACAGAGGAAATTTTCAGAGCTTGAGATCTTGTTTCTTGGAAATGGTATGATTTCAATGAAAGGAGTTTTCAGATGAACTCTCAAAAGTGTGGACCACGATAAAATTAATAATGAAAGGTTATTCATGGAGGTAAATAAAGTGAAAGATGATAATATGGGACAGAGAGGAAAGAAAACAGAACTGAAGTCACTGATGGTAGAATAGAAGGGAAAGTTGATGCCTACACTGTTATGAGTCAGTAGCATTGAGTAAGACGTATACCAGGACACCTTCTCTGTACATTGACAAGTAATGAATATCCCAAGTACTTTGCAAATTGTTCATCGTTTTCCAAAAATAAATGATTTACAGGTTATTCATTCACTAAAGTATACACTATCCAATTCAGAAGGGAAAACTGTTGGTGACTTTACCAATGTGTCAATATGGAAGAACCTAATTTAAAAATTTAAACACAGCATCTCTCATCTTAACCGAGAATTGAATGTACAGTTTCTAAGATAAAAAAAAAAAAAAGCTTCTATGGACACTATTAAAACGATCTGAGGACTTGGAAGGGATAATTCCTGAATGATGCCAAGGGCAAGTCACGCCTTTATCCTTTTTTTTCCAATCAACAAACATTATTTTGCTTTTTCCCTTTCTATCCTTCCTTCTGCCATAAAAGGGGTGATGGGGCCTGGGACCACCACCACCACCACCAACGAAAGTTAAAACCTGACAAAAAATTCTCCCCCTTCCTACCAGGAGAGAGCGCTGGTGTCTCTCAGACTTCATCAGGAGCCCAGCACACTGAGTTTGTTCCCGTGGGAAATCCGTAGTTGACTGGCTGTTGCTTAGCAACGGGGGAGTGGGCGGGATTTGCCGTGCGCGCTCTTGCGCGTGACCTCCCGGCGGAAGCGGAAGTGCCGGCGGCGCGCGGGTAGGAAGTGGTAAGTCTCGGCGTAGAGATGGCTGCGCTGGCCCCGCTGCCTCCGCTCCCCCCACAGTTTAAGAGCATACAGCATCATCTGAGGACGGCCCAGGAGCATGACAAGCGGGATCCCGTGGTAGCCTATTACTGTGAGTTTTTCCGAGTCGCCGCGGCCTTCCTTCCCGCCCGGGGCCCACACACCTCTCTCTGGTCCTAGGGGCAGGCCCCGCCTCCTGGCTTTGGACTTGATTTCTCACCGGTGCCCCCCTCCTCCCTAGGGGTCCCGACCTTTGCTCTGCCCCCTTGCAGGTCCTGGAAAGGCAAAACTCCAAAAGCACCGTGGTATCCACCGCCTCTCCGGTTTTAGGCTTAAATCTCCCTAAACTGACTACATGGCCTCGTGAAGCCTGAAACAGACCGACCTAAGGTGTTTTTGTTTGTATTTTTTCTGTGTGTACACACACAAGCCTCTGATCTCCACCAGGGAAACCTGAAAATAACCTGGGTAGCTGAGTCATTGAATTGGAGTATTGAAGGTGGCGAGTGTCCCAAAGACAGGAGTGATGTGGACAAAAGGAATACAGACTAATTTTGTAAACATAGTAATAAGTGTAGGTTAATTAGGACAAATGCAAACCAGTTCAAAAACTCACACATGGTTAAATGGAGAGTATCTGCTACAAAACAAGCATTTTGATTTTACCATTTCCACTTCTGTGTCCAAACTGCTCTCTCCCACCAGTGAGAATTTATCGTCTTAATACTGCGATTCAGACATTTGGTAGCAATATTCTCACTTTGGTTGATTGTCAATACTTATAATCTACAGTCGATGCAAAGGAAGCACGGATTAAAATTGTTCAAACATTTTTCCTTCGCAGTGAAGAGAGTGTTCTAGTAGTGTTATGTCAATTTTATTTTATATTCCATACTCCAACTGTATTGCAAATAAGTAACCTGGAAACTGTAAATCTTTTGAAAAGGATTTTTAGAGTTAAGCTCCACATAAGGTGTTCTCTGTTGTCAATGTTACTAAAGTTAGCTAAAATCTGATCTTCTGTCACCCTGCTGTACTCCAGGTGTACCCATTTTCATTTCTCACATATGCAAGGCCCTTTCAGATCTCCATGTTCTTCACCTGGGAACATCTACCTTTTTTTCTCCACTTGGCAAATTTCAAATGATTAAAAATCTAACCCAATGTCACCTATTCTGTAGTCAGTAAGTTGAATAGACTTTGCCTCATTTTGTTCAAATCTTACAATATTATTTGTTGTACTTGTTATTCAGTTCCTCAAGCAAGAACCATTAATCACTCATTCAGCGTGTATTTATTGAGCTTGTGCCTGTGTCAAATATTACCAGGCACTGTGGCTACGTACCCCACATTCATGGAGTTTACATGCAATGGGATGGAGAGATTAAACAATATGATGAGTATATTATGTAGACGTTTAGAGGTTATGGAGAAAAATAAAGCAGGGGAAGAGAATAGGAGTACCAGGAGCAAGATGGTAGGGAGTGCAGAAGAAATTTCACTTCCAAAGTGGTCTGTTAACTGCTTCAGTGAGTTCATATCTGAGCAAAGACTTGAATGAAAAACAGGCTTTGCTTCATCTGGCAAACAGTATTCTCTTTTCTCCATAGAGGGAATAACATGTACAAAAGTCCTGAGGGAGGGCTGTTGAAGGAGGATCAGGAAGCCATTGTAACTGGAGTGGTTAGAGTAAGGAGAAAAATGATGTGATGTGGACAAAGAGGTAATCGCTTACAACAATGAAATAGGAGCTATTGTTCATGTCTAAAACTAATCCCTATTCATGGGCACTGTATTATATGCCTTTGTGACTACCCAGGGACCCTTTATTTCCTGTGTCATTATCCTCTCCCTCTCGCCATTTCTTTCTAAACTTACCCAGTTTCCTTCATTTAAAAAATAAAAGAAATTCTTACTATGACATTCCCCTAAAGTTGCTGTCCTGTGTGCCCAACCTTAAAGATTAGCTTGAAATAACTGCCTGTAGTGGTTTTTACAACCTTATCCCATAGAATCTTTTCAGCCCATTGAAATCTGGTTTTCATGCCCATTATTTCACTGAAACTGCTCTCAGCAGGGTCATGAACAAACGTTTTTATTGCTAAATCCAACTTAAAAATACTTTTTAGTGAAACATATGCATATTAAAGAACATATAGTAGGTGTATACAATTTAAGGAATAATAAACTGAACTTTAATGTACCCACCATGTTTGATGTTATTCGACTTTTAAATTTTTGACAATCTGGTGGACATGAAATGGTGTGTCATTGGAGCAAAATTTGCAATTCATTGAATTTTAATGAGATTGAGCATCTTTTCATATGTTAATTAATCATTTGTGATTTCCTATTGAAATATTTATTGCTTTTGACCATTCTATTTCACCATATGTCTAAATAATCTAGATACTTTTCTTTGTTGTATGCATTGCATATGTCTTCTCTGAGTTCATAGGTTGATTTTTCATTCTATAAGTCCTTTGATGTTCAAAAGTTCTTAATTTTAAAATATAGCATTTACCACGCTCTTCCCTATGATTTGTATTATGATTTTCTAGTCCTTAGTTTCCTTTTGTGTAAGTAGTACCTTGTTTGGGACTTTGGCATATTATTCTTTATCTATTTTCTCTATTTTGTACTGAAATTTTGATTAGAATGTGTTGCACTTTCCTTCTTTATTTCCTTCTTAATGCTTTCAGAGTTTGCATCCCTTTGTCTCTCTGAGCTACATTTGGTGTAATTTCTTAAGGTCTGTGCTCATCTTCATATAGGTATCCTGTTGTATAACCCAGGTATTGTGTTTCTACTTTATTTTTTTATTTCTAGGTCTTCTGTTATCGTTTCTTTTCAAATTGACCTACCCATTTCTGTTAATCCTTTGCTACTATATTTCTTAGACATTCTTATTTCTTTAAATGTTTTAAATATATTTATATTCATATAGGCTGTCTGATAATTCCTGTAGCTACTGTATTTGTGGGTACATAACAACTTGTGCTCTAGGCATGCTAAACCAGTACTTTTCAAACTTCGGTGTGTAAATAATTCCACAGGAATCCTTTTCCCAATTCTCAACTTCCCTGTTCCTTTCCTTACAAGACTCCTTTGGCTACAGTAGCAATGCTGTATGCTGCTTTCTCTTTTTTCCACATCCTGTTCACAATTGCCATTCTCCTAGTTTAAAGAAGAAAGACATACTATAATGAATCATGAGTATTTTTAACCTCCAGGTTCCAGAAAAAAGAAAAATTTAAATTACTAGTATTAGTGAAACCTCCATTAATTAAGGTATTAGGTAGAGCTTCCTGTCTTTCTCTGTGTCATGTGGAAGAAAATCAGTCAGAGTAAAGAATAAGCTTTTATTCAAAATTCTGGCATGAGAAGATGTCAAAGGAGCCATCTAATTTGGGGAAAAAAGGTGCTATCCTATCTAATAAAAAGAGTAATATGCAAATTGACTGTACCTCCGCTGCACCAAAAGCCACACCCACCAGCCAATTGGGAGTGAGTATGCAAATTAACACAACCAAGATGGCTGCGACCACAGAGAGAGCAGGAGGCTTGGGTTACCCTGGCAATGGAGGAAGCCAAGCTTTCTGCCTGCCCTGGCCTGCCTTGGTCTCCGCTTAAGGCTACAAAGTTTCAATTATAGAAGATAAATAAATCCCAACAAAAATGGCGGCAGCCACGGAGCTGGAGAGAGCAGGAGGCTTGAGTTGCCCACGGCGATGGAGGAAGCCAAGCTCCTGCAGCCCTGGCCTGCCTTGGCCTCCGCTTACGGCTACAAAGTTTCAATTATAGAAGACTAGAGGCCCAGTGCATGAAATTTGTGCACGGGGGGGGGGGTGTGTCCCTCAGCCCAGCCTGCACCCTCTCCAATCTCGGACCCCTTGGGGGATATCCGACTGCCCGTATAGGCCTGGGATCGGGCCTAAATGGGCAGTCGGACATCTCTCTCACAATCCAGGACTGCTGGCTCCCAACTGCTCGCCTGCCTGCCTTCCTGATTGCCCCTAACCACTTCTGCCTGCCAGCCTGATCACCCCCTAACCATTCCCCTGCCAGCCTGATTGATGCCTAAGTGCTCCCCTGCCAGCCTGATTGCCCCTAACTGCCCTCCCCTGCCGGCCTGGTCACCCCTAACTGCCCTCCCCTGCAGGCCTGGTCCCCTCAACTGCTCTGCCCTGCAGGCCTGGGCCCCCCCAGACTGCCCTTCCCTGCAGGCCCGGTTGCCCCCAACTTTCCTCCTCTGCTGGCCTGGTGACCCCTAACTGCCCTCCCCTGCAGGCTTGATCACCCCCAACTGCCCTCCCTTGCAGGCCTGGTCCCCCCCCAACTGATCTCTCCTCCTGGCCTGATCACCCATAACTGCCCTCCCTTGCAGACCTGGTCCCTCCCAACTGCCCTCACCTGCTGGCAGCCATCTTGTGTCCACATGGGGGCAGCCATCTTTGACCACATGGGGCAGCCATCTTGTGTGTTGGAGTGACAGTCAGATTTCATATTACTCTTTTATTAGATAGGATAAATAAATCCCAACAAAAATGCGGCAGCCACGGAGCTGGGGAAAGCAGGAGGCTTGAGTTGCCCCCGGCGATGGAGGAAGCCAAGTTTTCACAGCCCTGGCCTGCCTTGGCTTCCGCTTAAGGCTACAAAGTTTCAATTATAGAAGATAAATAAATCCCAGATATCAGGGCCTCCACTTGGGTTTCTGGGGGCGTGGCCAGCCTGCAAACCACCACAGGCCCCTCACCCAGGCCGCCCCATGCCCCAAGGGAACCCTTACCCTGATCCAGGACACCCTTCAGGGCAAACCAGCCCGCCCCCACCCGTGCACCAGGCCTCTATCCTATCTAATCCTCATATCTAATAAAAGAATAATATGCAAATGACCATCACTCCAACACACAAGATGGCTTCCCCCATGTGGTCAAAGATGACTGACCCCATGTGGACACAAGATGGCCGCCACAAGATGGCCAGCAGGGGAGGGCAGTTGAGAGGTACCTGGCCTGCAAGGGAGAGCAGTTGAGGGTGATCAAGCCTGCAGGGGAGGGCAGTTAGGGTTGACCAGGCTGGCAGAGGAGGGAAGTTGGGAGCAACCGGGCCTACAGGGAAGGGCAGTTGGGGGGGACCCAGGCCTGCAGGGGAGAGCAGTTGGGGGGGACCAGGCTTGCAGGGGAGGGCAGTTAGGGGTGACCAGGCCGGCAGGGGAGGGCAGTTAGGGTCAAACAAGCTAGCAGGGGAGCACTTAGGCATCAATCAGGCTGTCAGGGGAGTGGTTAGGGGGTGATCAGGCTGGCAGGCAGAAGCCGTCAGGGACAATCAGGAATGCAGGCAGGTGAAGGTGAGCAGTTGGGAGCCAGCAGTCCTGGATTGTGAGAGGGATGTCCGACTGCCCGTTTAGGCAGTTGGGGGGGGGGCCCAGGCCTGCAGGGGAGAGCAGGGATTGTGAGAGGGATGTCCGATTGCCCCTTTAGGCCCCATCCCGCTAGGATCGGGCCTAAAGGGGCAATCGGACATCCCTCGAGGGGTCCCAGATTGGAGAGGGTGCAGGCTGGGCTGAGGACACACTCCCCCCGTACATGAATTTCATGCACTGGGCCTCTAGTGTTTTATAAAGGAAATGGGGAAGTCACCTGAAATTTGTCAAGATGAATCTCAGAAGATGGGGGAATTGTTCTTAGAGATTAGCAGCTTTTGTTTGATCATTTTGGATTTTATCCAGAGGGGTGAGGAGGGACAGTTTGGGACCAAGGTCCTATGCAACAGGGGTGGGGACAAAGTCATGGAAGGACCACACTGGAAAGTTCACTTATACACATATCTGTTCAGGCAAAAAAAAAAAGAATACAAACAAACAAAAAAATTAGCCTGTATTGCAGTGTGTTGAATTCCCAAAATGGTAAAGAATTTTTATGAAATGACCTTATCTTTTCATTCTCTCTTCATTATTAAAGAATGTCATTCCTGAGATAAGGGAGAAAAGGGGCAAAAGAGAAATGTTTAAGGGGCCATTGCCTTTTTCATCCAAGTGACAAGCTCATCTAGGGGTTTGTGGCTTATCAAAATTTTAGAGTTGGAATTCAGATGGCATGAAGCATATGGGGACATAGGTTAACATATTTATTCAAATTGGAAAATTAAGTCGTATTTTTCTGCAAAAGTAAACCTCATTGGCTTATTGGTTTGGCACTAGCATCAGATTTTGTCTTTTATGTAATAAGGTAGACATTCTCCTTAAACTAAATAGCTATATCTTCAACTCTGGGATGTTCTGCTTTTTTTCAGAAATACATTTAAAACAAGTGATAAGCTAACTTATTTATTTGCCAGAGGATGTTGAAATAAATGGTATTTCAGTTTTCACAATCCTGTGTCTGTCTAGGATAAACAAGAAGCCTCTGACTGAAAAAAAAAAAAAAAAAAAAAAAGATGAATCTTTGTAAGATCTTTTTTTATATGCTTCCTGGGAATTGAGAAAATGAATAACTTTACTGATGGGGTGATAAATTCTTTTCTAGTATTAAAACAAATTTTGAGGGAGACTTAATTGAAATGTCAGCCAAGAGATTATTAAAAATAATACTTGATGATAGGTGATTACAAGGTTTTTAGTCCATACTCAGAAGGAATTGAAAGAATTCAGTGGGTTGCTATGACAAAACTTTCACACTCATCTGCTGCTTTATGTGAATGAATTTTATTGGCATGTTACATTCATAAAAATGAAAGTGGAAACAGAACCAATACTCTAATATGGTTCATTATGACAAATTATATTGATTCATAGATAATGCAGTTTAACTCATTATAAGATGCATTTCTTTTGTTTGTTTGTTTGTTTGTTTTTTGTTAATTCTCACCCAAGGATATTTTTCCATTGATTTTTAGGAAGAGTAGAAGAGAGGGATGTAGAGAGAGAAACATCAATGTGAGAGAAACACATCAATTGGTTGCCTCCTGCATGAGCCCTGACCAGGGCCTGGGCCGGGGAGGAGCCTGCAACCAAGGTATGAGCCCTTGACTGGAATCGAACCTGGGATTCTTTGGTCCGCAGGATGATGCTCTATCCACTGAACCACATTGGCTAGGGCATAAGATGCATTTCTAATAAAATTTAGCTTTTAAATATAACTAGAGGCCCAGTGCACAAAATTTGTGCATGGGAGGGGGGGATCCATCAGCCTGGCCTGCACCCTCTCCAATCCGGGACCCTCTTGGGGGATGTCCAACTGCCTGTGGGATCGGGCCTAAACTGGAAGTCGGACATCCCTGTCACAATCCGGGACTGCTGGCTCCTAACCACTCGCCTGCCTGCCTGCCTGATCGCCCCTAACTGCCTCTGCCTGCTGGCCTGATTGCCCCCAAACTGCTCCCTCCTGCCAGCCTGATCGCCCCTTAACTGCCCTCCCCCCGCTGGCCTGATCACCCCCAACGGCCCTCCCCTGCCAGTCTGATCGCCACCAACTGCCCTCCCCTGCCGGCCTGATCACCCCCAACTTCCCTCCCCTGCCGGCCTGATTGCACCTAACTGCCTCTGCCTCAGCCCCTGCCACCGTGGCTTTGTCCGGAAGGACATCCGGAAGATGTCCAGCCTAATTAGCATATTACCCTTTTATTAGTATAGATCATTGGTCGGCAAACTGCGGCTCATGAGCCACATGAGGCTCTTTGGCCCCTTGAGTTTTTAGCAAAGGCCAACTTAGGAGGACCCTAATTAAGTTAATAACAATGGACCTACCTATATAGTTTAAGTTTAAAAAATTTGGCTCCCAAAAGAAATTTCAATCATTGTACTGTTGATATTTGGCTCTGTTGACTAATGAGTTTGCCGACCACTGGTATAGATGATTATTTAGATATATAAAATTAATGTTTGATCAATTGCACATTTTAATATAAAAACTAAATTCCAAAATGAAAATTTTAACACCTAGCACCTTATCTCACAGGAAATTTTGATTAATTTAAATTTTAGCTTTTATACACTTTGCAGAGAAGTATGATAAGCAGGTTAGGAATTGTGAGCATATAAATATATACATATATTTTTTTAATTGTGTTTAATTAATTTATTTATTTTTGAAGGGAGAGAGAGAGAAACATCAGTGTGAAAGCTGAATATGGATCTGTTGCCTCCTGCAGGTCTTTTACTGGGGATCGAACCCAAAACCAGGGCATGTGCCCTGACCAGGGCATGTGCCCTGAATTGAACCAGCAACCTTTTGCTTCATGGGAAGACACTCAATTGGCCAGGGCCATAAATATTTTTTTATAATAAAATTTTATAGGATAAGTAAATGGAAAGATGAGTTAAAATGAAATACAACAGTGTATTATATGTGACTTAAAAAAGAGCTTTTTGTGTTTTAAAATAGATTGTGATAGATACCAATTTGCTATATTTTCAGATGAAAGTATAATTTTTAGATTTCAATATTTAGTGTACACTGAGTGGCCAGATTATTATGATCTCTGAGCACATAATAATCTGGCCACTCAGTGTATATCCTATATAATAAAAGGCTAATATGCAAATTGTCCCCTCAACCAGAAGTTCAACCAGCAGGCAGGCTGGCCAACTGCCCATGTCTCCTCCCCCTGGCCAGGCTGGCCGGACCCCACCCATGCACGAATTCAAGCAACAGGCCTCTAATATATAATACACACACACACACACACACACACACACACACACACACAGTGGCCAGATTATTATGTGTTCAGAAATCATCATAATCTGGCCACTCAATGTAGTATAGTAGCTACATTTTTTATGCCTATTTAAACATCTGATAAAAATGGTAGATGTTTACTTTAAAATGTGTAAAAGGATACTTTACTATGGTCTTAGAGCAAACAAAAATAATGAAGGACAGGTTTGAGCTCTATATACCTCTCTTTTTCTTTTTTTAATGAAGCCAGAAAAATTTTGAGTCCCCATTAAACATGGACACTATATTATAAATATTTTTATTCTGTCAGGTTTGCTGTTGTAGATAAAACTAAACCCAAAAATATTTCTTTTAAATTTGCTTAATTAACTAAACATATGAAGTTTCAAGTTT